>NC_141699.1:961735491-963033824 GCF_964263255.1 Lissotriton vulgaris | reverse complement strand
AATGTGGTTAAGGGCCTGATTTAGGACTTGGTGGGACTGGTCCCATAGTTGCTTTATTGGCAGTCTTCCTGCCTGCCATCTTGGTGGTCCACCTGCCCGAATTAGATGTTGGCGGTCTGTAGGGGAAAATACTGCTGCAGTCCTGCCACCTCGGCTGAGACTCCTAATCCCATGTCAATAGCAGCGGAGCTAGAAGCAGCTTTGGGACACACCTTCCAGCCATCCAGATTATGATGTACCATTCCATTGAGCCTTTGGTGACGGGGTCAGAGCCTTGCACGGGTCGGCGGAATCTAATGGACAGAGGTGAAAACTCATTGTTTTTTGGGGCCCCACTTTGGAATCCGTCTTGTACACCATTGTCCAGGTCCATCCTGTGCTGCTGCTCCCTGCCCACGATGGTCAGCAACCCCATTGTAGCTGGAATCAAAGGTAGGCTTCCATTTCACTTGTCCTATGCAGTGTATGGCAACATTTACTTCTACCTCGTGCCAATTAATATGCAACAAAATGGACAGTACACATTAGCTACATATACATAATGACACATACACAACATATATATGTTTTTTACTATATTGATATATAGTATTTACCTGTCTTTACACCAGCAGGACCTCACTACGTCATGATTATGCTAGCAGGAGACTGCCGGCACAAGTTCTACATCTAAATCAGAGGGCGGCTGAGTACTGTCAGATAGCAGAAAAGACCTCTGCGGTGGCAGGTAGCTGCCTACCACGGCAATATCTATATACGGTGGTCAAACCGCCATGGGTATAACAGCGTCCTTAGGATGCCGTGGTGGTGGGATGGCAGTAAGACTACCAAGATCTAAATCAGGCCCTAAATCCACTTTGCTGCCAATTTATTTTGCAGTGGCCTTTCCTGTGCTTGTGAATTGTTCTATTCACATATTCTGGAGTCTTTATCAGACATAGCGCCTGATTACCACTTTGGCAGTGTAGGAGCAGGTCAACCACACCGCCCGCTCCCGCACCACCAAAGCTCCCCCTTGGCTGACCGCCAGATTCCAAGTATTTTTGTAGTCTGGCTGAACGTCCTTTGGCATTTCCACTGTGGTGATTTTCAAACAGGTACTGCAATGGGAATGTGAAATACCATTCCTGCATGGCATGGACTTAAGTCCATGCCATGCAAGAACAGGGGGTGCATGAACATAGGGGGGCATAACAGGTGCCCCCTCCATGTATCCTTAGGCCCGAGGCACAAGGGGGCCATCTAGGGTCCCCTTTGTTGACTCTGTGCCTCACTTTTCACAGTGGGCTCACTGCTGTGAAAGTAAGCTGGGGAGGAAACTCGTAATATGCTTGGTGGTGCCGCAGCAGCACCATCAAGCATATTGTAGCCTTAGGAACTCCACACCACTGCCGGGGACTGCGAGCCCCAGCAGTTGCAGTAATCCCCTCATGGTCTTACTGATACACTCATAATGCAGCAGTCGGACCACTGGTGCGGTAGTCCACAACTGCCACCGCACCTACACCACAGGTTCAGTGATCCCATGGACTGCTTAACTCGTAATCAGACCCTTACTGTGTACCCTTTTGTCCACAGGGTTCTTAATTACTCTAAGTAAGTCACCAGATCTCGAACGATTAAAAGTTTGTTATTGCATTTTGAATTTGGACCAGTCTTTTATATATATATTACAAGCCCCATAGTTGTCAGTTGGACCAATTAACAAACTTATTATGCTACTAATTAAAGCTAGCATTCGCAGTTAACATAATTCACAATTGGAAAATCTCATTCCAGAGTCACAGAATCAGCAATCAAAGCACTTTCTACTCATCAATGAAACATTCTCCCTCAAATGTATGTCTGTCTAGTGAAATTTCCATATTAACATTTCTGATCAGAGGGTCTGGTTAGTAGTCAATTAAAGGTGGGTGTAGCGCAGGATTTGGGGTGTGTACTCACCCCTTTCTTGTTCTTTACATCAGAGATCAACATGGATCCCTTTCTTTAGGTCCCCCCTTCACAGCAGCAGGTTCACCCCGAGGATTGCGACCATGTTCGTGTTGATGTATACGTGAGTTCTTTTTATACCATATACCGATTGCCTGGACAGGCCACATATGGACCAGATTCCGGCAATGTGTAGATGGTATTTTTCCACTTGTATCGTGCATATGTGTGTATCGGACATATATGCAGTCGAAATGCTCGCACAGGCATTCGTCATTCAATCAATCAATCAGGGGTTTATAAAGCGCGCTACTCACCCGTGAGGGTCTCAAGGCGCTGGTGGCGGGGGTGCAGCTCCGGATCAGTCGAAGATCGAGGTCTTGAGGCTTTTCCTGAAGGTGTACAGAGTGGGGGAGTGTCTGATGTTTACTGGGATCTTGTTCCAGGTCTTTGCTGTGACATATGACATTGATACATATGGAAAGCTAATCACTACCACAGCAAAATTTCCGCAGCCACACTGTAGGCACCATGGTAACTCGTAATACGGCAGTTGGTGTTCGGGTAGTCGGACCGTCAAACTCCTAATAAGTTCTTTAAATTTAAATCCCATAGGAAATAATGTTAAAAGTAAATTAAATAAATCCCATTAATTAACAATACAAATACAAATAATGTAATGTTTATAATTACGCATAAAAATAAAACATTTATTATTGATGAATACCATATATTAAGTTATTAATTAATATAACATTGATTTTTCTTTAAGTATAATTGCATTTCCTTTCATTAATTCTATACATAACTTTTCTTAACTATTAATACATTCTCAACATGTATTTTCTTAGTAGAGGTGGGAATACATCTTTTAATAAAAGCTTCAGAAAAATAATTGTTATTTTAGACATTGGGGCCGAATACGATGCTGGGCAGACCACAACCAAGTGACCGGCATTTGCAGTCAGCCCAACATCTGTCCCTAAGGCCTGCCCTCCACATTAAGATGCAGCTGGCGGAGGCATCGGACAGAGGGACCATCAGCAGGAGCATCAGAAAAACCTCAATCCCATAATGACTGCAGAGCCAGTTCTCGGCCCCACAGTCGAGATTATGATGTCACTTTCCGACAGTCTTTCCATCTCGGCCTTTCCTGCATGGAAAGGCTGTTGGAAAGTGACTTTGGGGGCCTCTAGCGGGGCTCCTATCTCTCCGCGCCTCTGCTATGGGGCCTGGGGGGCACCTATGATACCCCATAAACATCCCTGTACCATGTGGCAGGCACCGTATAGTGCCTGCCACACAGTGCAAAGATGTTTACAAGCATCCATTTTTCAATGGCAGCTAGTGCTGTGGGCCTTTTCTGCCCACCGCATAAGCTGCCATTGAAAAATGTATGTTTCCCACCACCCACAGGGCAGTCGCATTCAAATTATGAGGCCGGAACCGCCGACCTATGGTTGGGCAGTTCCAATCCGCAACAGTATCGTGCAGACTTACGTCCACCGACATCATAATCAGCCCCAATAAATGTAAGTTATTTATTATTTAGTTTAAAATTGAGTTGATAGTTCTGTATAGCATTTTAAAAAAAATCCACATATAAGGGGTTGATTCCGATTCGGTAAAATGCCCTCCGAATAGCCAAACTGAGCTTTTTTCCCATACAAATCGTATGTAGAACTGTACCCATACGTACGATGTGGTACGATGTGTACCTAAAGCAGTTCTCCGTACGAATCGTACCGAAGACCATACAACTCACAAATCCGTACGAATCGCATTCAGAACGCGCAGTACGCGATGTCCGTACGGATCGAAGCTGCATTTTCCAACCCAGCAAGTACGAATCATATCGACAACACTTCGTGCGACTCTTTTTCTACGGGAGCTTAAAACGTCCGTAAAAGCAGATTTTGCCCCAAAATGCGTATAAAACGGACCCCCCGGGTACGGTGCGTACACCCCTTGATTGCATGGGTACGGTGCATCGGGGTACGGTGCGTACACCCCTGGATTTCAGGGGTACGGTGCGTATGTCCCCCTGCATACAACCCATGATCGTAGGTGTACGGACTGTAGGGGTACGGTTTGTACATCCCAAGGTCGTAGGTGTATGGTGCGTACACCCCGTGCGTACACCCCTTGATTTTAGGGGGACAGTGTGTATGCGATAGTGTTGCCCTCCATACAAATTGCTCATACGCAACGTTTAACTTACGAATCGCGTACTCATTCCCCGGTCCGGATCGTACTTGGCGGGTTGTACGGCATTTTTACGAATTATACGGTTCACTGTGCCGGTCGATGTCGTATGGATTTACACTTCATTTTCGTACGGTTCGCAATGATTCGGACGTATTTTCTCGCACCGGATCGTACTACGCGATTCGGACAGATCCGTACGATTTGTACAGAAACGGCTACGAATACGCATCGTCGTACAGATTTGTTTCCCGAATCGGAATTGACCCCTTAATGTGTATATATTTGTACAATTTTTTGATATTACTATGTACATTCAAATATTTAAAATATTTCTTCAGTTAGATAAACTTTTTTACTTTTCCCTAATCTTTACCATCAGGAGAATCTAAATTTGGGATGTAGCTCTCCCCAAGGTAATGCATAGGGAAAGGTTAAAAGCATTTATGATATAAAACAATGTTCATGTTAAGTATCAAAATAATATAATTTTATATATTTATTTTAAAGGTAGAACACAAATGCTACAGCAATAATAACTTAATTTTGAAATACATATCTAATCAATTTAAATACATTAAATTTAATTAAAGTTTAAATAAAAAAGAAATTTTCACCCCAAAAAAAAAGAAACATGTTTTGTAATATGCATTAATAATAATTAAAAGTGGAGCTCGGAATAATTAAAAATATTTCAATTATATTTAATAAACTTTAACCCCTTGCATGCTGATGACGAACCCCAGCCGTCATGCACTACGGTGCTCGTGTGCTGATGACGGCTGGGGTTCGTCATGGCCCGCCCCTGTTCATTTGTTTACAGCACAGGGGCGGAAACGGGCCAGCAGTGAAGGGGTTAATTACAGTTTAATTTCTGAATTCAAGAAACATTGTACAACATTTTTTTAACAATTTTAAACATTATATTAGATTCATTTATATTTGTAAGACTTTCAATTAATTTAATTTATTTAACTAAATTTAATTTAATTTACCATTATTTCTTCTGAATTTTATTTTAATTATCTACCACCATGATTATTTCTTTTGGAGTGATTTCCAATGTATGTTCCTGAACTTACTACTGTATCTAATATCTATAAGCAAATCTTTAAGAAGCTCGTAAATAAATCTACAAAATTGCAAAGTTGGATGGCTGACAAAGATACCCTGTCTCAACGTCGCCAAGGGTGGCTGGTGTTGAAATCATATTCCACTTTAAGGGAATCAGCCTTGCTAGTTGCGCCTTACCACCCGAAGATCAAACAATTGTTTTTGACCCTAATATTTGGAGAAATACCCCCGCTAGATCTCTTGCCAGAACGGAGGATGTCCGGTCAAAGTGAAGATCAGTCTTGCCGTCTATGCCACCACGATTCAGAAAAGGGGGTGGTGATGAACAGAGTGTCTGAATTAAGCAGACCACTCTTACCCAGTCCAAAGATCAGGGCTTGATCCATCACCGTTTTTTAGCTCACTGCACCATCCCAGCTCAGAACTTGGCTATATGCAAATTAGTCTGACCCTGGCCCAGTGCATCATGGGAACAGGGCAGACCAAACTACCAAGCCAATTCTTATACTGGGAAGGAAACAAGCTACCGGGGACCGGTTTCTGGCATTTCAGCCGTCTTCGGCCCGGCTTGCTTGAATCCTGATGGTGCAATGAGCTAGGGACTCACATCTGAGTATACCCTTCCACGCTTATGGTGGACAAAAATGATTCAGAAAAGGGGGTGGTGATGAACAGAGTGTCTGAATTAAGCAGACCACTCTTACCCAGTCCAAAGATCAGGGCTTGATCCATCACCGTTTTTTAGCTCACTGCACCATCCCAGCTCAGAACTTGGCTATATGCAAATTAGTCTGACCCTGGCCCAGTGCATCATGGGAACAGGGCAGACCAAACTACCAAGCCAATTCTTATACTGGGAAGGAAACAAGCTACCGGGGACCGGTTTCTGGCATTTCAGCCGTCTTCGGCCCGGCTTGCTTGAATCCTGATGGTGCAATGAGCTAGGGACTCACATCTGAGTATACCCTTCCACGCTTATGGTGGACAAAAATGATTCAGAAAAGGGGGTGGTGATGAACAGAGTGTCTGAATTAAGCAGACCACTCTTACCCAGTCCAAAGATCAGGGCTTGATCCATCACCGTTTTTTAGCTCACTGCACCATCCCAGCTCAGAACTTGGCTATATGCAAATTAGTCTGACCCTGGCCCAGTGCATCATGGGAACAGGGCAGACCAAACTACCAAGCCAATTCTTATACTGGGAAGGAAACAAGCTACCGGGGACCGGTTTCTGGCATTTCAGCCGTCTTCGGCCCGGCTTGCTTGAATCCTGATGGTGCAATGAGCTAGGGACTCACATCTGAGTATACCCTTCCACGCTTATGGTGGACAAAAATGATTCAGAAAAGGGGGTGGTGATGAACAGAGTGTCTGAATTAAGCAGACCACTCTTACCCAGTCCAAAGATCAGGGCTTGATCCATCACCGTTTTTTAGCTCACTGCACCATCCCAGCTCAGAACTTGGCTATATGCAAATTAGTCTGACCCTGGCCCAGTGCATCATGGGAACAGGGCAGACCAAACTACCAAGCCAATTCTTATACTGGGAAGGAAACAAGCTACCGGGGACCGGTTTCTGGCATTTCAGCCGTCTTCGGCCCGGCTTGCTTGAATCCTGATGGTGCAATGAGCTAGGGACTCACATCTGAGTATACCCTTCCACGCTTATGGTGGACAAAAATGATTCAGAAAAGGGGGTGGTGATGAACAGAGTGTCTGAATTAAGCAGACCACTCTTACCCAGTCCAAAGATCAGGGCTTGATCCATCACCGTTTTTTAGCTCACTGCACCATCCCAGCTCAGAACTTGGCTATATGCAAATTAGTCTGACCCTGGCCCAGTGCATCATGGGAACAGGGCAGACCAAACTACCAAGCCAATTCTTATACTGGGAAGGAAACAAGCTACCGGGGACCGGTTTCTGGCATTTCAGCCGTCTTCGGCCCGGCTTGCTTGAATCCTGATGGTGCAATGAGCTAGGGACTCACATCTGAGTATACCCTTCCACGCTTATGGTGGACAAAAATGATTCAGAAAAGGGGGTGGTGATGAACAGAGTGTCTGAATTAAGCAGACCACTCTTACCCAGTCCAAAGATCAGGGCTTGATCCATCACCGTTTTTTTAGCTCACTGCACCATCCCAGCTCAGAACTTGGCTATATGCAAATTAGTCTGACCCTGGCCCAGTGCATCATGGGAACAGGGCAGACCAAACTACCAAGCCAATTCTTATACTGGGAAGGAAACAAGCTACCGGGGACCGGTTTCTGGCATTTCAGCCGTCTTCGGCCCGGCTTGCTTGAATCCTGATGGTGCAATGAGCTAGGGACTCACATCTGAGTATACCCTTCCACGCTTATGGTGGACAAAAATGATTCAGAAAAGGGGGTGGTGATGAACAGAGTGTCTGAATTAAGCAGACCACTCTTACCCAGTCCAAAGATCAGGGCTTGATCCATCACCGTTTTTTAGCTCACTGCACCATCCCAGCTCAGAACTTGGCTATATGCAAATTAGTCTGACCCTGGCCCAGTGCATCATGGGAACAGGGCAGACCAAACTACCAAGCCAATTCTTATACTGGGAAGGAAACAAGCTACCGGGGACCGGTTTCTGGCATTTCAGCCGTCTTCGGCCCGGCTTGCTTGAACCTTTGCTTCACATCGTCTGTGTTTGTCCCTCTTTGATGGTTCAACAAAGAGTTCTATTAAAAGACGGTAGAAGTTGGTGGTAATTTGCGATTCCTTAAGGGCATTTTGCTAAATTTTTTTTGCTACATACATTGCATTTAAGGAATTGCAAAATTTGCAATTCCTTAAATGCTATTGCAAAATAAGTAATCACAAATTTTGCGATTGCTTACTTTGCACCAGTTTTGCTTCATACATTCCATTTAGCAATTTCGGCCTTTGCGAATTCGCATGATACATATGGCCCTTAGTCATTTTACCTTGAGACTCAATTGGCCCATAAGCGTTGGTAGGTAGCCGTTTCCTAGCCACAACCTTTAGTAGTGCTTGTGACAGTAGACTCCGGATGGATTTTTTCAACTTGTAGAATTTCCAGGTTAAAGAGTTGGCAGCTGCCTGTTGTGAAGTAATGTGTGCTATGCGATGCCCCCTGCAGTCCAGCCACACACCTAGGTATTTGTATGAAGAAAATTCTTAATTCTGTTCCCTCTGCAAAGCCATGCTCCACGCGTTATTACCTTTCGATTTATGATCATCACTTTAGTTTTTGCCTTGTTGATCAATAATTAATTTTCTTGACAGTACTTGACTACTGTGTTAAATAGCCTCTTTAGCCCTACTTTTGTCTGGTCTAGTAAAACAGTATCGTCAGCAGTAGCTGGATTTTATGAGTGACCATTTTCACAAGGAATGCTCTTGTTTCTTCTAGGGCTTCCTTTAGATCAGATAGGTATAGATTGAACAGCAGGTGGGTGAGCATACAGCCTTGCTTTAGACCCTTGCTGGTGTCCACCGTTGTAGATGTTGTCCAGCCCACCATCACTTTTACTTTTACCCATGGGCTGAAATATTATGCTAATATGGCATGTTTAGATTGGCCCCAAGTTTACCCTGTGAGACACAGTCAAAGGCGACGCCAAAATCAATGAAGCCAAAGTATAAAGATTTTTATTTTTCCAACGAGCACTGTTTCTTCTATCAGGTGAGAGATGCAGAACAGATTGTCCTCAATGTGGCGCCCTTTTCTAAAAATAAGCAAACACAAGGAGATGGACGGAGCGCTGGAACTTTTCAGACACTAACCCCTAGTCACAGATCTGGTTTGAAGCAATCATCGTTCTTTAGCTCACTTCGCCACCTCAGCTCAGACCAAGCCAGGTCTTTCCTTACGTGGGTCCCTTGCTCACTTTGCCACTGGATTGAAGCTAGCCTGGCTGATGAGGAGTGTTACACCGAAACCGGTCCCATGATGCTTGTTTCCGGTCCAGGAAAGACCTGGCTTAGCAGTTCAGGCTGGACTGTTCCCATGAGGCACAAGGTCAAGACTGATTTGCATTTAGCTGGATCTGAACTGGGGTGGCGAAGAGAGCTAAAGAAAAAGGATGGATTCAACCCAGATCTGTGACTGGGAGTGAGGGTTTGAAAAGGTTCAGCACTCTGTCCATCATTTCCTTATGTTTTCCTTTTCTAAAGTCTTTTGGCATGGTGGAACCAGCTTTTTTTCCTTCAGCCCATTTTCCAGTTCCTTGTTTAAAATATTGGTGTAGCATGTTCTCCCTATATCCAGTAAAGCTATCAGTCTGTAATTCTCCGGATTTTTAGGCTCCCCTTTTTTGTGGATTGCTACTAGAATCAGAGCTACTCCAGTAATCTTGGAAGGTAAGATTGGAAAAGGAATGTTATCACCTTGGCCCTTTTTTAGATGACCTTTTAAATATGTCTGCTGGGATGCTATTGGGTCCAGGTGCCTCATTTACAAGAAAAGAGCCAATCAGCTTTTCAATTTAGGTTATGGCTCTGTTGAATGTTTGCTTACATGCTTCTTTGTTGACATTTGCGATCTGGAAGGTTGTTTGGTGCTGGATCATTGAATATTTTTTTTGTGGGCTTCCCATTGTGCTGGGGAGATGTTTGCAACCTCTTGTTTGGGGTACAGCACATTCAATGCTGTTTTTCCATGCCCAAAACCTTTTCTGGTTGTTTCATCTTATGATCTCATGTACTTGTGCCCATTTGTTTTTCTCTTCTTCCTTCCTTTTCGCGTTTAGATCGTTAGGATCTTCTTATCGCATTTGTTTTATTTCTGACAAGTTTGTTGTCGTTATTGCTCCTGTGCTGTTCCCCCAAGGCCTTGTTTAATTGTAACTTCGTTTGACTTATTTCCATGCAGAGCTTCATTGGTTGTGCATTGTTTCCCCCCTGATTTCTGCTGAATGTCGTGCAGTTAGATACAATTTTCTTGAGGAGCTGGGCCCATTTGCACCATGTAACTTCTTTTTTTCGAGCTCCCTTCACTTTGTTTTGGTTGTGGTCTAGCATTTTTTCTGTTGCCCTGCTTAGCACCTTCTGATTGCTGGTGACCCATTGTAATCTTTTTACACATTCTAGTCCCTCTGGTTTGCCAATATGCTGCTGCTGGGAGTGCCGATCAGTCAACAGAATCAGACTGCGTTTTGACATTAAGTGGTACGTGGCTATCCTGGTGTGCAACTCAAATGAGTTCACATGCTGAAAATGGGCTATTGATATCCACATGTAAAACAGGGTTGGTAATGTTCTAGATTATACAGGTATGTAGGTAGCTGGTGAATCTGTGGGGAGCCTGCCACATATGAGCCATTAGCCTATATCGTTGAGCTATGTGCTGACTTCCGTCACATGCTTGTCCTGTCGTTGGAATCTGGAGTTGATCTTAGGTATGTTCCATGTTCGATCCTCTGACTTATGCCATATGTTGTTGACTTTTATAGTCATTAAGTTTGCATTAAAATCTCCCATTAGGAGCCATAACGAGTCCATGCGTGAAACTTTGAAGGCTTTCCATGCCTGAAGAATTGAGGCCAGCGCTTTCTCACATTTGCACTTTGCTTGATGTAGATATATACTGCCTATAATTAATGGCAGACCTCTTGGTTGATTGCTTGCGGTGCTCTGTGTGATGCACATGACAATATAGTTATCCTTCCCTATTACCAGTGAAGACACTGATACCATAAGTTAATTCTTCATGCAGATGGAGACGCTCCCCAGGGCGTAGCTCCAGCTGCTGATGCAGTTGATGGGGATTCATACACCGTGAGGTCCTCCAGCCAAGGAGTAAAATCTAACCATGGGCAAAGCACTACGCTATGCTCGTGTAGTTTGCGAAGTTTGCGCTACTTCGCACTACGTGAATTGCAAGTAGCACAGTGCAAACAAGCGTGGCTTAGTGCAGCGGTCATTTTTTGCTTGCTCGCGTTCCTCAACGTCAAGTTGGCGACCGTGAGCAAGCAAAATTACATCCCGGTGAGACTTTTTCCTCGTTCGCGATCAGCAACATCAAGTTGCCGGTCGCGAGCGTGGAAAATAAACCTCCCGGCGAGCTTCTCAACATGGGGAGGTCAGGTTTCTCATTGCAAGTGGTCGGGTATGCTCGCGACCGCTCACAATAAGAAACTGCCAGACCGCGTTGAGAAAGCTGCGGCTCAAGTAAAAATCTATTTGAGCGGCAGTAAAAGAGATCTCGCACAGTGCAAGATGATGTTTTCAATGATTGCACAGTGCGGACAAGCATCCGGCACTGTGCAATCATCGTGAACAGCACACTACGCAGTCCGCGTAGTGCTACGCGTAGCTCGCGTAGTGTGAAGTGCCCTTCGCGTAGCTACCCGTAGCGCTACTTCGCCAACTACGCCCAGGGTTAGTAAAATCTAGAACCAATGTTTCATGCACTGAGATTATATCCGCCAAACTTAAGGATGATATTGCTTTACTTTTGTTGTTTGATTTTGAAAGATTCCTGGCATTTCTTTGAGGAAAATGTATACATGGATGGCTGATTCTTTCTTTTGCGCTGGGGCTCGTTGTTAGGGCACCTTGCAGCCATGGACAGTCTGTGATCTGCTTTAGGCTGGAGTTGCATGTTCAGTTGTTCCCAGAGGCTGTAGGTATGATCATTTCTTCGCCCGTGGGAACCAGTGGAGGTTTGATTGCACTTTTTGCCCCGATCTGTCTTGAATCCTGTGGTTTTTGTTCTCTGCTTGTGGATCCATCTTGCTAGCACTCTCTCCTTGCATGGTATGTTTCATGAATATAGCTGGGTATTTTGGAACTAAGGCATTTCTGATTTTTATTCCCCATTGCTCTATATGTGCTTGGTTTTCCCTCAGAGCTTGGAACTGTTTGGAACTTGTGGAGGTAACGTCTGATCACTCATTTACATCGCTGTTAGCCAGTTGGAGAAAAGCAACTGATTCAATGTCCCTTGTGTTAACTGCTACCAGGCCTGGGTTCTGAGCATAGCTTGTTTAAGAGATCCTATTTGCGCTTTGATGTTTATTCTTCGTATAGTATGGTATTTTTGTTTTACTTTGTGATCGGATGAGGATATTGCTCAGGCTCAGTATGGATGCAGTATCTGAGCTTGGGGACTTGCTTTCGGGCCTGGTTCTTTGGAGTTGATCCTTGTGTGATCTCAAGACGACATGAAATTATTTGGAGTCTCTTCCCCACTTCGTGCTGCCGCTCCAACTTTTCAAACTGTATTCTGGAGTGTGGAGTAGAAGGCGGCAAGTCATCCCCTGTGAGGCACAGTATGGGGTTTGATGTTTTCTTTTCTCTGATTTTGTCATGTGCACTGGGGGCGACTGCTTGGATCTTTGCTGCATTCTCCTGGGTGCAGCTTTCATCTTTTAGTGTAATTGGTAGTGGGCTCCTCCATGTGGGTTGTGTAATGGTTTTCTCTTCCTTTGCTCTTCCCCAACTGAAGGCTGGTGTTATCGAGTTTTCCCCAATAGGGGTAGGGTGCTACTGAGCTTCCTCCTAGACTTATTAAGCTTCTTTAATCTTTTCTTGTTTTTCCTCGACATTGGTTGTGCCTCTGGAGGTGGCCTTTCCTTGTGTTAATTTTTTCGTCCTTGCTTTTGACCTCCTGAACGTTGATTCCTGGGTTTTCAGTCGACTTTCCTCAGGTCATGTTTGTACCTGGGTTGTGCTGGGATGCATGAGTGCTTCCTTTCCACTCTGTATTGCTAAGTAATACAAAGTGCTTGGGATTGAAGGAGAGCATGCTCTTGGCTAGGGATCACATTTGAGTTCCCAGGCATGGTCTGCCTCTTGTCTGGTCCCTATCATTGACACCTTTATTTTAAGTCTTCAATAAGGGTTCCCATTATCTGCAGGAGGGAAGAAAGCTTTTCTATCAGAGGGCTACATGTGCATTGTGGTTGTCATCCTTCGATATGGCAAAAGCTTGAGTCCTCAATGTTAGTTTAGTACGTCGAGCTTCCTGTCTTATGTCATGAGGAGGTAGCCTATTGTTTGTAGGAAGGTTACTAGCATGTTCAATTTATTTGTGTGGAGTGAGGCAGCCCAGGCCATTGCAGAGATTGTGCTGCAAATTTTGCTAATTTTCTGCCTTTCTAGTTGTTTATAAGGTGCAGCCGGGGTGGGGGGTGGTCATTCACAATAAGAGCCTGCGGTGTTGGTACAGCTGATTCTGTTGCCAGAGCTTCATCATAGTCAATATTGCTGCCCCCCCCCCAGGATTCATGTACAGCTGTTCTCTATCAGTCCACTTCCAGTGTAGAGATAAGAAGTGCTTGCTTCCGTTTTATCCCGGTTAGCCTTTTCACAGAGGCTGTCAGTGGAGATTGCATGTTTCCAACTTCCACAGGTGGGTTCTTGCTCTTTAGATTGTTAGTTGGTTTGATGGATATCGAGATGTGCGCCTATAAGAAGTCGGGAACAAGGGATCCTTTTCTGGTTTAGGAACCATAGCCACCAGAGCTTCCATCATGGTGGTAGGGAGTGCCCTCCTCTCAAGAGCCTCTTTGTACACCTCCAAGAGATGATCTATCAACTGCTGGGCAAATTGTTTATAAAACTCGGTCAGAAGGCCATCACTACCAGGACATATTGCAGATTGCATGTTCATAATTACAGTTAACCTCTCCTCTTTAGCAGTTGGAGCTCCTAAGGTCTCAGCGTCCGTCTCCTCCAGGGTAGGGAGCACCTAAATAATCCGACAGGGTCTGCGAGTGGGCCGGTGGGGCTGCTGTGCTTGTCTGCTGTAAGTGATCTGCAAACGCTGCAAGAATTGCTGCTTGTGTGTGTAACATCTCCCCTTTAGCAATATGAAGTTGCAGCACCGGAGCCTGTTCAGTTTCAGTGCAAATTAATTGCGCTAGCAGTTCTGCTGATCTGTCACCCTCCATATACAGTCATTGTCTATAAGTGGTATATCTATTTAGGATTTTAGACTGGACAGAGGAAAGTGGCATTTTATCCCAGTGCCAATTGGGTTTTAGAACCAGGGTTGGGACAGTGGAACAATGTTTGAATCTTAATTTGGTTATTAACAAATATAACACCGCCCGCTCCTCCCCCATCTATTTAGCCTTTATGGACCTATCATCCGCTTTTGATTTGGTTAATAGGTCCAAACTTTGGTCTATTTTATTGAATTATGGTTTGGACCAATCATTGGTCCACTTTTTAGCATTCCTACACACTGATCTTAAAGCGCAAGTAAGGATAGGACTGGGAGGGGAGTTGTCAGGCCCAATTAAGGTAGGAAGGGGAGTTAGACAGGGGTGCCTTTTAGCACCCCTGCTCTTGATTTATTATATCAATGGACTGAGTAATCATCTGAAACAGTCAACCCCAGATGTTCCTATAATTAATGGTAAATTGTTGCCTGTACTTCTCTACGCTGACGATGCGGTCCTAATGGGCCGCACCCCGAACTCTTTGCGCACTCTGATCAAAAGTTTCGCAAAATATATGGATGGGCTGGACCTATGAGTGAATTTTAAAAAGTCATTTATTATGTCATGCGGACCAGGGAAACGTCAGCTTAATTCCATACTGGTAGGGAACGACAGACTTACTTCCACCCACAACTTTCCGTATTTGGGGATGGTCTTTGCTGCGAATGGCTCGTGGACTGGGCACTTGGCCCACTCCACGAGCAAATTCTCAAAGGCCATCAATTCTATTTTAAGCCTCCCCCAAATAAAGAAAATAGGTGCCATTGGAGCAAGTTTAAGGATTTTTAAATTGCAATGTGTCCCAGTAGCTACCTATGTGGCAGAGATATGGGGTCTGGCGAGGATTCAGTGCATCCAGCAGGAAGAAAATCGGTTCTGTAGAAAGCTGCTGGGAGCACCGATTGCCACCTCCCAATACATTTGCCATAAGGAATTAAATGTACATTTTATATGTGATTTCATTAGCACCCGACCCGCGCAATTTTGGCACTCAGTTTGGAGGAATGAATCAGCTACCCTGACCCAAGAAATTATAACTGACTGTCTTAAGTGCGAAAGAGGAATGGAAAATCCTTGGCTCTCGGGGGTCTGTAAAAGTTTGTGTAGCATTAATAAATATAGCACTTTCTTAGACCCAAACAAAACTAATTTTGTACATAAGAATGATCTGAAGAAAGCACTCTACGCACCTTACAACACAGATAGGGCCAGGGAAGAATCTAAGAAAACCACAGTCCTTACCTACATGGGCAGGGAATCATACAGGTATCCTCTATTTCTATACCTTACCCTGCCAATGATAAACTGGGAAAGAATTCTTTTGTTTTGATTGAGGGCAGGAACTGTAAGATTCTTGTTAAACTTTCCATTGGGCTATCAGCCCTCCCCCGATAATATAAGATGCCCCTGTGACGTGGTGGGCGCACAAACTGATCTGCACTTTTTCTTCGTTTGTAAATATTACTTAAAATATGTAAAATGGTTTTTAATTCCCCTTTTTAATAAACATAGACCAATTAGCATGGGGGAATCTTATCAACTGCTGCTTTCCCTGGACAATGAAGAAATAATTTGTCACTCTAGCACTTTTTTGAGAATTGCTATCCGAGCACGTAAAATGATGGATAGTCCTTGACTTTTCTCTGTTTTATAACTAGTAACATTTGTCTGAGGCCTACATGACTTAAATATTTTCATATGGATTTTATAATAATACTGTCAATTTGTGTATGTGCTTTTATGAATTCTTGGAATTCGAATAAAGAGTTAAGAACTGAACTGAACGGTATATCTATGCTTCTCCAAACAAGACCAAGCCTCAAGTAACTCTCCCTTAACACGTTGGGGCCTTATAGAGTGTGGACTCTAGTTTTTACTCATGTTTCCAAGTAGTCAATATCTGCCTTAAGTTGGTGTTGGACCCCATAGGTAGTCCTCATACAGATTCCCCTGATCACAACTTTTAGCGCTTCCCATTCAGTGGCTCTAGTAGAGGTGGAGCCCCAATTTTCCACAAAATAATGTTGAATAGCCTCCTTTACTGTTTCCACATGCGGGGAGTCCATGAGGGCCTCCGCCCGAAGCCTCCAAAGCGGGATAGCCGGTCGTCCGGGTCCGCTTGACACCGTCAATGACAGCGGAGCGTGATTGGATATATAGCGTGGCAAATAAGAAATGCCTTCCGTTGCTGCAGAAAGGCCCGTGGAAAGACAACAGTGATCAATTTGGGAGAATGTTTTAGCCACCGAAGCAGGAAAACTCTCTCATAGTTGGGTTTTGGGCTCTCCATTTGTCCCTTAAATGCATACCCTGGAGTATATCAGCTAGGGGCGCTGCCATGCGGGGTTTAGTATGTTCCCTCGTGGGCTCCCTGTCTAAGGTCCCATCAAACACAAAATTTAAATCCCCAAAGAGGAAAATTTCAGTTCCGATATAGAGAGTCACCGCCTTTAAAACTGCAGGGTAGAAATCAGCACAGTCTAGGTTGGGGGCAAAAACGTTTATGATGCAGATCTCTCTGCCCTACCATCTACCAAATACTATGACAGCTCACCCCTCTGGTTCATGTACATGCTGGATATGGTGAAATGGAACTCCAGGCACCACCCAGACGAGTGCCCCATGTGCCAAGCCTGAGTATGATGTGGCGTACAACTGTCCCCTCTCCCGTTTCAAAGGACTCAGTAGTGAATTCCCCCAGATATGTGTTTCCAGCAGTCATGCTATTGCTACGTTATATTTCTGCATATATTCTGCAGCGCGTATCTAGGGCAGATAGCTCCCAGATATTCCAGCTAAATAATTGTCTGTGCTGTCATATTGTTGTTGTAAAAAGCAGCTGGCATCTACCACCTCCCTGAGCGAAACACCTCCTCGACGGGGCCCAAATCCGTGTACCATGGCATAATGTATTGTGACCAGTAAACTTCCCCAACAAAAAAAACAACTCCCTAAAGGAAAACAATGCAATCCCTTACCCCCCCCCCCCGGGCAGTAGTAAAAGTTCACATGCGCAATGAAGAATCCACATTAGAGACAGTACGCACCACCCCAAACTTCTCCAACTCCCTTTTCCCCCAATCCTGTAATGGCTGCACAACCTTTCCAGGGCCGAGGCCCAGGCCAGCAGTATTCAACATATCAATATAAACATTAAATCAAATGCTGTGCAGGTAACGTTGAGGCGCGCAATCACTCTCAAGCTCCCTCAGCAGACCTGGGCTCTATCGGGGCGTCACCATTCCAGCAGTTCAGACAAAGCCTCCCAGACATTGTACATCAATGCACTTCCTAGGACCACGTAATATCAGATACTTGAGGACAACTTATCTGCACAGTTCAGTTGTTAATGCTCAATTCAAGAAGAGGGTCCCGACCACTGCCTAGCCCCCCATCGTCCCGCACAAGATCTGGTGTTAGCGCCACAGAGTCCGGAACCACCTCCGAATCCAAAGCGTGTAGGGTCCCATCTCGACAGACTGTGGCACGGCCTAGGCTCATTGTTCTCCTTTTAGGTTTCTGATGGCTGAACTGTCTACGACCTCCCAGTGTGGACTGCAGGAATTAGTCCCCCAGAACTCGTAGAGAGCACCAACCTCCATCCCTCCGGGACTTTGGCGTCCAACCAGTCTCTTGCCTCCTCTGCCGAGAAAAAATACAGGACACGACCTTCACTCATCACCCAAAGTTTCGCCGTGAACATAAGACTGTATTTCAAATTCTGATCCCGATGGCGGCACTTGATGGCCACGAAGGTCTTCCTCTGCTCCTGAACATGCTGTGTATAATCGGGATACACCGAGATAGAGTGGCCTTCGAAGAAGAATTGTCGTCCGCTGTGAGAGAGCTGAAGCAAAAGGTCCCGATCCCTAAAATTAAACAACTTTGCAATGATAGCCCAAGGGAGGGCACTAGGTCTCAGGGCGGTCGCCAACGCTTGATGCGCTCTCTCCACATTGAAGAACTTTGATAACTTTGTAGGGGCCATCTCTCGGGTAATCCAATCCTCCAGGAACAGATCAACTGCAGAACCCTCCACCTTTTTAGGGGAAACCCACAAAACACAGATTTCCCGGTCGGGATCGTCCTTCAGCATCTTCAGCCGGTCATCGAGCTCAGTCACTTGACATTTTAACTCCACTACCGTGGCACTAAGGCTTTTGACTTTAACTCTTAGTGCACCAGTATCTTTCTCCGTTACCGTCACTCTGTCTGAAACTTTCGGATGGTCACATCGCTGGAGATTAACGTCAATAGCCAATTTGTCAATCTTCCGAATCATCTCATCTCTAGTGGACTGGAAAGCATGCAGTGCATCCATCAGTGTTGGTGCCTCCTCTGCCCCACACTCCGCAGTACTTCTGTCCACTGCTGGTTTCTCACAAGCTTCGTCAGGGCCATGTGAGACTGGCTGGGCATAGTTTAGTATTTTATTCGCTTGCATCTTCACTGGCTTGTCCTTCCCCATGGCTCATGGAGGACTATTCAGGAACGCCTTATGAATAACACCACTCACATGGGGGAACAGCCAAAGCGCCTCTACAAGGAGCAGCAAGCGTAGCTCAGCCACGAGTGGCTCTCTTTTGCAGCCGGTTATACTCCCCATAGAATCACTGTTGAGGCACGGATCAATGAAAGCATAGCTGTTCAGTACTTTTGTAGTCCATCATTCACCGAGGCCACTGCTCAGTGACCCTAATGAATTGGGTGTGGAACTAAGACAGAGGGGCTCCTCTAGACTCTCTAATAGTGGCAGGAACTCAAAGCAGGATAATCAGAGTGCCAATTAGTGTCCAAACCATCGCCTGTCACCAATGCACCTCTTAGCGTGATCCCGAGTTCCTACAGGGATCACCTCACAGCAGGGCATGTCAGACTCACCATGCGTTCCTCACAAGGCTTCCCAGACACTTAAGGTCAGTAACATATTCCACTTAGATCTCCGTGGGGTTCCCAGCAGTGGAGCACCCAGCCTCTAATAATGAAAATGGCATGCAGAGGATCCACTGAACACCAGATAAAGTCCAAAGACTCTAAGCTTGACTTGACTTAGTTTGGACCAGCCATAGGGAGAGAGGATGGTGCAACTGTCTTGCCTACAGACTCCTCTTGGTGCAAAAGCCATACTGGCCTAGCACCGGTGCCTCCATGCACCAGGGACTCTATGCTGCTCAGCTGCCTACTCTCCCTCTCTCTCCCTCTTTCCCCTTGCCCCCTGTCCTTTTTGACCAGCTTAGTGCCAGCTTTTATGGTTATTGCTGCCACCCTCGGGCGATCACTGATGATTTGTCCAGCAGGCCCTGCCTGTACACTGCAGGACAGGGAAGCGTCCCACTTCTTGGTGACATGCAGAATATTATTGGGCATAGGGTGAGGAGGCCAACTCACCCAGTAGCCTGTATCAGTATCGTTGCTTGGAGCTCCTTGGGCTTGCCAGGAGGATCAGGTTGGGATGTCCGCTCAAGTTGCACTGTTGTTCTCATCTTGCTGCCCGCAGCTCCCGCGGTTCCGGGCTGCTTTGCAGAGAGCATACTGTTTAGTTGCGGTCACAGTCACTCCCCCAAGGTCCCCCACAAGCAGTGCGGGAGGTGGGGAATAGTAGGTGCCATGGGAGCCCCGGGGAGTGAGCTGCGTTAGGTCTGAATGGCGGCGGCTGCCATGCTGCAGTCACAGGTTTCCCCCCCTTTATGCGTCGTGGCATCGAGCCGTGCAGCGAGAATATGTTTCAAAATATAATTTAGAATTTTCAAAGCGAGGATGGAGCAAATATATAAAATATGAGAGACAATCTTGATTTGATATTTGCAAGTCTCCTCCACCAGGACCAAAGCAAGGGAGACCAAATACTTAAAAAACTGGTAGTTTTAGATTTCAAGGCAGAGGTATTGTAATCAATAATCCTCATGACACTAGGGACACCAAATGGCAAGACATTTATTGGAGACTAGAAATAGATGAGTTTAATTGAATTCTCTCCAAATGGTGCTAAACATAAGGCAAACAATAAAGGAGAACGAGGACAACCCTGTCTAGTGCAGTTTCCTCACAAAATGACTTATGGAGAATTTACAATATATCCATTTATTGAGTCTACAAAAAAATTTGCGACCTACAAAGATACATATTCAATTCATGAAAAAGAAATATGTAAAAACTTTTTCGGAAGGGGCTCTCAGAAAGCAAACATGTGCAAAAAGGACAAGAATTGACAAAATGCATGCCCGGGTTTGTAACAATAGCGAAAATAATGAGGATTTGATGCAATGATTATACATTATTTAAAGCAAAGTGACAAGATTGCAAGAATTATACAGAAACATTGGAATGTAATTATGAATGAGGAGGCACTGAGAGAACTGGTGAACAGCAGGTTATTGATGGAATCTAAAAATGATATATTAGATGACTGTTGCACACAGTACAAGTTCATATTAATTAATCATATTACAGTTAATCAAATTAGATAATATTGCTTAAAGAACTGATTAATGGATGACTGAAAGACTATTGTGAACTCAAAAAAAAATGTAGCTGTGACTTAGTGAATGATAAGCAAAAAGCATAAAAGAAATACATGACAAGTTAAGTGGTTTTTGACTTTCATAAATGATCCACAAACACTTGATTTAATCTCTGTGAGAAGAAAATGTATTTTGGGGAAAGAATTAGAGCTCACATTTCACTAAAAGTTAGAGCGGATATATAAGGCCCAGTAACATGAATAATTATAGAGTACAATGATGGACCAGTGCACATAAATACATTTAAAGACAATAATGGTAGGTGCTATCTAGAAAACTATGCTTTAATGTCTGCTTATTTATTGTTAAAATGTATTTATCCAAATAGGGAGTCTGACTTTTCTTTACTTTCTGTTTAAATTCTAAAGGTGAAAACGACCTTTCCCCTGAAGACAGAACAGTTTGTAACACATATAATAACACAATGAGAAAGTATGATATAAATAAATGAAGGAATATGAACGGAATACTTGAATAAACAAAAATAAGCATGAATGTGAAATTTTTGTAACTGTGGGGCAGATTTATGTTGTGTGAAACACCGGTGGTGCAACCTGCTGAGTGATATTTACAAGCACATGTAAAGCCAGCTTGCATAACTTTATCTGTGCTTGTAAATATCACCCATTTTCATGCAAAACTTTGGGCCATAGGAACTGCACTTTTAGTGACGTTCCCAGGGTGATAGGGGCCTTGCCTTATGTACAAGGCAGCGTTAAGCCACTTAACGTGGCTTAACGCTGCCTTGTACATAAGGCACCCTTTCACGCTAACTGAGCGTGAAAGGGGCGTGCAGTGGGTGTTGTGGTGGGCGTTCCACTGTAACACCCATTGTAGTTGATGCTGCCCCCTATGTACAAGGATGGCATACATAGGAGGCAGCAGCAAAATTAAGACTAGGCAAATCCCAGTCTTAAATTGGCGAAACGAGGAGAAATTAATTATTGCACGAAGCAGCACACATGAAAGTTACAAAATAGCATTTTAGGCTGGTTGATGTGCAGGAAGGGACACCTTCCTACACATAAACAATCCTTTCCTGAACGCGGACACCCTTGAACTCTGGTGCAAGTGTGCCTGCATGGACGCTAAGTTGTTAAACTTAGCGCCATCGCAGAGGGCAACACAAGGCTGCACCACATTCTTGTAAATATGGTGCAGCCTTGCGTTTCAGAAAGTGGCGGATCATGTCGGTAAGCCAAGGGGGGTAAAGACACGCTCTGCAACTTCACTGTACATATCCCCTTTGTGTGATAGGGGCGTGACATGGGTGTTGCTGTGGGTGCTCCCATGCAAAACCCATGTGTACTGATGCATTTGCAGATTTATGAGCAATGGTAAATTTGGGAATGCATCAGAATGCTATGCCACCCTAGGGGTCGCGTAGCGAGGTGCAACGAGGAGAAATGTTTTAATTACTCCTCGTTTTTCCCTCTTTCAATGCATGCTGCATTCTACAGGATGCAGTGGAAGAGGACATCACATTAATTGATATTTTTTTGTGCAGGGAGCTGACCCTTGCAGCACAAAAACAATCTCAGACGCAAGTATCCTTGCACCGTGGTGCAAGGGTTCCTGCCCCGGTGTATGGCAGCATTTTGTGCATCAGCGCAGGGGGAAGCACACAGATGTGTCATACTGTTGGAAACATGGCACATCCCTGTGCTTCGAAAATAATGCCCAGCGGCACAGCAAAATGACTTGCGGCACCGCTCTGCATTAGTTTCTTGTAAATCTTCCCCTGTGGGCCTTTGTGTGTTGTGAGAGTCTCATCATTAGTAGCAGTCATGTGTATGTACTTCCTATGATTTGGAGGGGATTAAGGTGCCCCTATACAGTTTTAACAAGGAGCTGAATATTATTTGTCAACCAGGAGAGAGATAAACTTGGTATTGTATTTTGTGCAGTTGTTACTCATCGAAAGCATATATAGTAACATCAATAAAGACACAAGACTATAGCCTGATTTCTTGTTTGTTCAACTTCCACCCTTTTTATTGACATTGAGCCAATGTCAAATTACTTTAAAAACTACCAAGCATTTGCATGCAACTGAATAGGTAACATTGTTTTTGTTTTGGGACATATGTGATATGGCATTCTAAGTTTTACATGTAAATTACATTTATTACATGGATATAGGATGCTGAAATTATTGTTGTTTTATTTTTTGCAGGCCGAGTTTACTGATATGATTGGGATGGTGGATTATGTGGACATTATGAAGCTTGCTGTTTCATCAAACAATGTCCCTGCAACATCAGATGAGAATGTCACAGTGACCAAGACAACATTTAATAATGTTCCTGTTTATTTATATGTTCCAAAAAAGTCCTCACATACTCAAAGGAGAGCAATGATTTATTTCCATGGTGGAGGATGGTGCATGGGAAGTCCCGGTAGGTCACATAGTAAAATATGTCATTTATAGAAATAAGATAATTAATGATTATTTATTTTTAGTTAATACTTTCTTATTCTAAGTAGTGAGTTGAATAAAATTTGAAAGAGACTGCTGTCATTTACATAATTTACCTCATGTTCAATGTGCACTTGTCGGTCTGGCAGTGTGATTTACCTCCTCTCCAAACCTCGCTCAGTGACTTCAGGTGAAGTTGAACACTGAAGAGCTCGAGGAGGAGGACACTAGAGTTTTCACATTCGTTCTTCACTCCCGTTAAGTTTATGGGTCCTTCACATGATGGATAAGTCCAGGAAGAAGCAGCGTGTTTGGAACCAAAACTGAGGTTTTTTCAGTATGTGTTTTCTTCTGTTTCGTTTTTTCCTTAGAAGGCCAGAATCAAATACAGCCAAGACTTGTAGAGTCTTAGAAGCAGAGGAGTCTATCTTGTAAATGGATTTTGGACTAATTCAGTTGTTTGTCAAGGTGTAAGAAAACGAGTGGATGTGTCTCCAGTTGACTTCTTGCAAGTGTGACTACATCCTAGGTGGATTACGACCTAAAATTAATATATAAACACCTATAATCTTGAAAACCATTGGGGGACAATACATTGATTGATATTGTATTACCCAACCTGTAGCAGCTGTTTGTTTTATTACTGTGGTTATTTGTTTATGTCCTAAGACTTTTTGTTTGTATCATGAAGTTCATGTCCAGAGATCCTGAAGCAAAAACAGAAGGAATTGGAGAAATTTGTATTGGCTGCTATTTCTAGAAAAAATGGTTGATTAGTAGGTAATTTCTCATTAAATCAAAATTCAATCAATAATTGTTTCATTGTGAGTAATTTCCATAGGCTATAATTGATCACCACCATATACCGTCTTTCTTGTTTCCTTGAGTAGAGATGTCTAGAGTTTGGCTGAGGAATATGGCCAGTACAATAGTGGGCAGCACTTTTTTCCCTTGGGTTATTCCATTCATGATACTCTACATGACAGTTTGGGCAAGTAAACAATGATCCTCCAACCAGGTTTGAATAAGGTCATTCATATGATGTCTAAATCCATCCACTGGACACAAAAAATGTATGAGGATTTGTTTGGGTTAAGGTTTTATCTCTGCCTTTTAAAAAGTATGGCAGAATTGAAAAAACAAGTCAAAAGTCAATGCCCCTTCCATCTGCCAGGTATGTCCCAGTTACGACTACTTTAGCTCACAAGAAGAGAGACATCAAAAAAAGATGATAGACCCATTGATTTCGCAATTATGTCCCAGATCCTCCAGGACCTTCTTTCTACTCCTTTCTATGTGGGCCATTAAGAACCTCTAGTTATGCCGCCCCTCCCTTATTCGCCAATATTTTAGTGGCACAAACATGCCCTGGAAAGGCAGCAATGACATTATATGAGCTCACAAATATGAATGTTAAAGATCATAGAGAGAGACGTTTTTGTATAGGTGAAGGTTATTGCGAATCTTCGTTCAACTCTCAATGCCACAGCTCATGCTCTAAATGGCATAAGGAAAAGATAGATCTCCAAGGGGACACTGGCAAACTGCATCATTTCATTTGATGATAGATTCAAGAAGTTACCTTATAAGGTATTCCCTTCCAAAGTGGACACCCTTTTGAGAAGTATTGAGCTGCAGTCTTATTATAGATAGTTTGGGCAATTTACAAGAACTGTTAGGCACAACTGTTACCAACATGAATAAGAATATAGATGGTTTCAAACCTGATGCACCACCAATTGGTCATCACTGCTCAGATATGGCCATTTGAATAGGAGAAGAAAACCTACTATAAAAACAAATGAAAGTTTCAGGGTCCTGTTCAGCATGAAGGTGTATATTTATTTTCATGAGCAATAAGGTAAATGGTGTTGTTTCGTAAATGATGTTGATGACTCTATAAGAGAAGTTAAGGATAGCCAAGGTTAGCTCACGTCAATCAGAGTAGAGGTTAGATTAGTGGATAACATGTTGGTGAGTAAAATGTGGAAACCCCTATTTATTTAAATTATGTTGTAGGTAAGAGAAAGTGGCCACAGAGAATATCATTTGAAAGTCCTTGAGGAAAGCCCCCAAAACTTATAATCCACCGAATATAACCAGGCAATTCTAGATTTTTGCTAATGGGTATGTAGGAGACAACTCCGGAAGGGCTCAATCATGTAAAGCGGAATGCCTGACTAGCTCACATCTGTTCAGATGCCCGATTTACCAGCAAAACAGGTGGAAGAAATCCACATGGAGTACTATATCATTAATTGACCATCACTTAAGGCTCAGGAAGCTTAATACCTATGGGAGGACATGAAGCAATTCTAGTAAGAGACCCAAGGAAATCAAAGACAAGGAAATCAATCTAAGTACTTGCCCCTCCAAATGCTGGTTATGCAAAGAATGTGATACTGGATACAACTTACATGTCTAATGGTAATCATGTTAAATTCATTCAGGATACTAACCTTTGACTTTCAAATATAATTTGAGGATCTGGCGTATGTTAAATGTGTTAATATTGCATTAGTAGCTTTCAGAAATGATTGCATGAACTAACATTAGTTACTTTGACAGTGAGGACTTAGTGGATTTAATTTAAGCCCACCGAGTAGTCTTCAAGGCAATACAAATTGACAAAATCATTCACTCTCATGCAAATGCACTGGGCTCATTTTCAAACACTGCTTAGGACCCTTTTAAGGCACTTGAAATTTTCTGACGTAGAGAAATGCGCATACATGATATACTGAGTTAGAGAGGTGTCTTAGGCCATAGGAAGGAAATAATTGGCCCTGGCTGGTAGGCACTGAGGAGAATGGCAGCCAAACATAAGCAGGCAAAAAAATGTGAAAAAGGCAAACTTCATATGACTAAACTGCATCTTGTGGAACATAGCTAGTCTATACATAATTTTAGAATTTTCAGATGCACTAAATTATTTGCAATATTTTGATCTTTGTGGCTTCAAGAAAGCTGGTGTGACAAAGACTCTGGAAACAGCCTCAGCGAGGTTTTTACCATGTTGTGCCTTTACCACACATTTTTTAGCATGCATATTTTTGCCACGTGCATGCCTTTACAACGCATGCCTTTACCACAGATTTAAGGTAAGTTGGGGGTGTGGGGTTCTTCCCCACAAATACATGGTTTGTATAAATAAAAACAATGCATGGTAATGGCATGCGTTGTAAAAGCATGTTTGTGGTAAAATCATGCATGGTAAAAAATGCATGGTGAAGGCATACAATGCCTTTACCTGAGTTGTACCGCCGTACATCACAAAGACTCTAATAAGCCCAAGTATCAGTCTTTTTCTCTTGATGCCACAAGGGAGTCCATATTTTATGTTTACTGTCTTTCATGTAACTGACCATTGCATGAAATATGGCACAGCACCAGCGTTAGCAAGAGTCACCTGTAGATTATGTCACTTGCAGAACTCACGCTAAATGCGGCTGTTCTGCATCATTCAGAGCTGTGTCAACAAAGGCAAACTGCTCTGTGGAGACCAGCACAGGAGTCAAATATGTAAAATGTCTGCTTTAGGATAAACAACACAAGTTACATGTACATATATCATATGATATGCCACTTGGCTCTTTGCTTGTGTCTGTTTTACTAAAATCTAAGGTTTTGTACTGGCAGTCTCCAGACACACCCTTCAGTGCAAGATCATTTTGAAATATGAGGGTTAACTGTCAGTATAAAATATGTGTTGCACAAGAAGGTTGATTAGTCACTGCTCTTTGTAGAGTTTTGTATGCCTCACTCAGAGTCCCATAAGCCCTTGCACAAATCCTTAGTATGTCTGGTCCCAAGTTTAGAAGAGTAAAGGGAGGCTGGAAATTCCAGTGTCCACTATATTTGACTGTTGAACAACAAGTTAAAAAGTACTGATCATATATGAACTTATAAATCTGCTTGTACTGTCTAGATACCATGGGGCTGATTACGATGTCGGTCGGAAAGGATCCGAATGGCATTTGGGTTCATCCGAATCTGATTCAGAACCTACCTTTCCGACCAATTCGGAAAGCCTTCCGGCCGATCGATTACGATACTCAGAAATCATTCGGATTTTCGGACTCAGTTCTAAACTGCATTTGGAGTAACAGAGTCATTGGGAGCCAACTCGTAAGGGTCTATGGAGCACGTTTCCGACCGACGTATTACGATGTCGGATTCAAACAGACTTTCCGAATCGGTTGTTCTGACACGCATTGGCTGTCGGAATACCACTTTGGGGGCCATAGCAGCCCCCCCTTCACCTGGGGCCCTACAAATGGACTCCGTGGGGGTACCCATGGAGCCCCTGTTCAATACCATGCACAGTGTGGCAGGTACCATGGGGTGCCTGCCACAGGGTGCACAATCTTCCCCACCCACCCTTTTTTTCAATGGGAGCCTGTGTAGTCGGTCAGAACACAGGCTCCTATTAAAGTCAATGGAAGTCCGACCGAACAGTGTTCGGAATCATTGTAATCGGTTGGTCGGACTCCCTGAATACGATTCGGTCAGAAACCATTCCGAGACCAAGTCGGTCGGAATGCTTTCCAACCGACATCGTAATGAGGCTCAATGTATTACTGGATAGTGACTGCTGTGGCATGCTCATTATAATGGTTGGAGGGGAATGGGAGGAGAGGGACAGTTGGGAAGTTCTGCTGTTCTATTCCTAACAACCCAACAAATGAAAATAAATTTAAAAAGTACTGATACTGTATTAACAGTCAAGTTAGCATCTGTAGATGGGAACCTGGATTGCTTTGATTATATAAATCTGAATGTCTAGATAACTGGAGAGGTGCTATTATGAATTTCCTTCAAAAAAATGTTTCTGCTTGAGCACTTAATAACTATAGATCAATCTCACTTTTAGACACTCAAGCAAATGGTATCCAGGCCAAGTTCTACAACACTTTGCAGACTGGGCTGCAAACACAACATAATTCAGCAATATCAAATGTTTTTTAGTTCAGACTTCTCTAAGGTAGATAAGATAGGAGCTTTAACCAATAATGTTCTTGATCAAGTGACAGAAAGGTATTGCAGGCTTTATGTCTGTTGAACTGTCTAGAAATACATGTGAATAAAACTAATACAGTAGTATTTTAAAAAAGGGGAGGCCCTTAGAAACCTAGGGGTTATTCTCAAACAGCATTTTGTGGGACATTTTGTAGTACTACACAACATACTACAAAATGCTATTTTCAAACCTAAGTGCAGAGTTTATTCCACTGCCATTCCCATCTTTTTCTGTAGGAAATAGGTGTGCAGTTTCTGTATGGACCTAAGTTTTTTCAGTAAATGTGCAAAGGCAGGGGAGTGGCAGGAACATGTCTGTATGTATGAATGTTTGTATATATATGGATGGATGTATATGGAATTTCTATAGTGTTAACCTAGAGAAAAGGCAGTGGAGCACTGTATATGGTCGAAGGTAAGCTTTAAGTTGGCAAGTAATTGGAGAGGAAGTTGAGTTGTGCATTGTGGGGTAGTCTTCCTTAAAGAGGGGAGTCTTCAACTCTTCACGAATTTGGAGCAGCATTGGGATAGCCCTGATTGATACAGGGATGTTGTTCCAGTTCCTGGGTGCATAGATGGAAAAGGACTGTTGTCTTATTTTGTGTTATTTACACGTCTGAAAATGGGGAATACTTATGACTAAAGGGGAGGGGAGGGGGAATGGGTGGAGTAAGTAGGGGCTCAGGAAGGGAGACTAACCACCCTCAAGAGAGAATACCCATTCCTATTAAAAAACAGCACGTCTATGTCTATGTAGGGGTATTTATAAGCGCAACTGCTACTCCAAGGAGTGTCCTGGCGCTGAATGCCAAAAGGTAACAGTGGGGGCAAGGGAGGGGATTATGGGGTAGAGAAAAGCCACGCTTTCAGCTTTTTCCGAAACAAAGGAGTAGACTTAATGCTTCTGAGGGTCAGAGGCAGTTTGTTCCAGAGGGACAGGCCCAGAAAGGAGAGGGCCTTTCCCCCTAACCTGGCTTTTTTAATACATGCAGTACTGGCTAGGAAGAGATTTGAGGAATGGAGATTTTTCTGTGGGACTTCGAGCGAGATCCTGTGTTTTAGGTAGCAAGGGCCCATTCCGTATAACGCTTTCTGGGTCACAAGTAGTGTCTTAAAGATAATTATTTTCCTTACTGGAAGCCAATAGAGACTCTTCAGAAGGTTTGATACGTGAGCATCATGGGGGAGCTCGCAGATAGTTTGGCCCGCTGCATTCTGGACCAGCTGAAGCCTGTCCATCAGATACCTGGTCTTGCCCAAGTCTTGCCCAAGTAAAGGCAGTTCCCATTATCAAGACGAGATATGATCAGGGCTTAAATCACCTGTTGCCTGGCTGCCACAGACAGAAGGAACAAAATCTTTAGAAGAAGACGCAGGAGGGCAAAGCAAGTGCCCACCACCAAATTTAAATGGGTATGAAATAGTCGCTGATTTTCAAAGTCAAAACCCAAGTTTTTCACCACGTGATTTTTGATGACGGGTAGGCACATCTGCTGCCCAGAAGGATTGCAGCTGTGTTTCTGCATGCAAGCTAAAGAAAAACAGCTTTGTCTTTTCCGCATTACATTACAGCTGGTTCACAGCCAAACACCCAAATACCGCTGAAAGACAAGTACTAATTAACTTGCCAGCGCAGGGTTCGTTGTTCTTCCACATGAACAGCAGCTGGGTGTCATCTGCGTAAGACACAATTTTTGCCCCTAAGGATTCCACCAACGTAGGCAAAGGTGTGAGGTAGACATTGAACAAGGTCGGACTCAGGGCAGAGCCCTGCGGGACACCAACCTTCAGTTGTGAGACATGGCTGAGTAGGGATTACACCATACTACCTGCCCCCTCCACTCCCCTCGAGGAAAGATGCCAGCCATTTCCAGGCCAACCCCCAATACCAATTGAGTGGAGATGTGTCAGGAAGATCTGGTGTGAGGCCATATCAAAAGCGTCTGATAGGTCTAACAAGACCATCAGCGCCCACTTCCAGACCAAGTCGGATGGAATCAACTGCCTCCAGCAGTGTTGTTTTGGTACTGTAATTAGGGCGAAAGCCTGAATGGCTGGGGTGAATTAGGCAGTAGGGTGAAGTAGGCAGTAGGGTGAAGTAGGCAGTTCCTTTCAAGGTTTAATGATAGCTGCTGGCTCACATGTTTCTCTAGAAGTTTAGAGAAGGCGGGAAGGATGGAGATTGGCCTATAGTTTAATAGGTCAGAGGGGTCTGCCTGAGCTTTTTTAAGCAGCTGGATAACCTTTGCTTGTTTTCATTTGGTAGGTACTGTGGCTGACAAGAGGGACGTTTTTAGTATCTGGTTCATGAGTGGGTTAATAGCCTCTGCCCCAAGGCAAGAATAAAGGAGTGGGCCTGATCCAGCGGGGAACCTGATTTGAGGCATTTAAGGCATGCAGAGAGCCGTCTAATTTGATTGGAGAGAAAGAGTTCATAGTGCACACTTCAATACTGATGGTTAGGTCATGGCCCGGCTCTTCCTGGCTTTCTACTAACCCTAAAGCGACACCTGGCATGTCATTTCCCACACTAGGAGGTGGAAAACTAGCCTGAATGATATCTATTTTTTCATGAAAGAACGAGGCGAGTGTCTCACACCATTCCTCTGATGGGAGTTTCTGATTGGAGGCTTATAACGGTACTTGTCCAAAAAAGGAGCTAAAACAGCAGTACAGGACTCCGGATCAGAGCTGGAGTAAGTTCAGCACCACACATGGAGTTACGGAATTAAAATAAAACCCTATAAGAAATAACATTAAATTAGATTACCTAGTCAAAAATATAAATAAATATATTTTAGTGTTCAAAATGTGTTTTTTTAATTTAATAAGAAAATATTTTGATGGTCATTTTTGCATTTAAAAAATGATGTAACAATAAATGTTATTAAAATATAAGCAAATAATATTATCAAATTCCATATATCACTGTCAATAAGTATTAATGAATACCCCAAAATATTTATTTAAATTTAGGTACAACTATATTTTTAATGTAACCTTGAGAAAAATAATGGCCAAGTAATTAAAATAGTAAAATAAATATACAAAAATAATTTACTTTCATATACTATTTTTTTTAATCCTCATTGCCCAGGTATACAAGAGTTATACTCCTTGATCACTTCCGAGATGGCGCCAACCAGTGATTTTATATTTACCAGATTGGTTCACTTTACACCTTGCCATCTACACTCAACCATAGGTGGCTGTTTCTCCCAATCGTCTATAAGACACCTCTAGAGTATTTAAGCAATATGGTATAGAGGGCTAATCAATGAACTATTATATAAATGATTGTTCCCAGTTCTCAAGGGGAGCCAAACTTCATTCTGCTTACATTTACGTTCCCTATCTAACCTATTGGTGTATTTTATTGACGCCCACCATTCTATTTTATTTGGAGGAGTTGCTTTAACCCAAATTTTGCATATTTCCCTATGAGCTAGTAAAATTAGATCAAATATCAATTTTTTGTTATGTTTTATCAATGAAACATAATTATCGGGAAACCCAAAGAAAAAACAAAGATTTGCTTACCTGGAGCATTTCTCCAAGTATTAAAAGAATTGTGTTACATCCAGCCAGAAACCTTGTATCGATGGGCATTCTACAAACATATGGATGTTACCACCTTTTATTTACTTTCATATTTTACAAAAAATATTTTTACAAACGTTCCAAGTTGAATAAAGTGCTTATTTTTTCCTTTAATTTACCATAAGGAGACTCTGCATTTGGGGTGGAGAGCTCTGCATGGCAAAGTATATGGAAAAAGTCTTCATTATTTACCACAAGGAGGTGTCCACACCAGTGGCAGAGACCTCTAGATGTTAAAATATAAGGAAAAGTAAAAAAAGTTTTTTCAACTTCGGAAAAACATAAAAAATATTTGTTATGTACAATATTGATGTAAATATTTTTCATATATTTCTTTTAATTGATGAACTAAAGAAAATGGTAATCAGCCCTTACTACGAATCAGTCACCCTGCATGTTGTTACAACGCGGTCGTTACAACGACCGCGTTGTAACAACGCATACCATTACCCCGCAAGTCGTAACAAAGACTTGTGGAAGGGGGAGAAGGTGTTGGATATAAAATCCAACACCTTCCCTACTGTCCGCACAGACTGGAGTTGGAATAGTAAATTATACTATTCCAGCATCCAGTGTATGTGTTGTAACAACCACGTTGTAACAACATCTGGAGTGACGGCAAGCGGAATTAAGTGGCATATTCAAATAAAATATATGACAGTGCTATCAACTACAAAAATGTAATTCTTTAAATTTTATTTAATTATATTAAATCTTTTGCAAGAATAAATTAAAAAATAGATTTTCATCGGAAGTCAAATATTTAAGTTTGTATTATGCATGGGGGCGTGGCTTGGTCGGCTGCAAGATGGCCGCACTCTGAGTGGGCTCTGCCGGCCAAGCTTAATGTCTGTAAAAATCCTGTTGACATCCTTACCCTGGCTGCACGCGGACGTTAAATCCAGACTCCCCCGCAAGTGAGGCGCTGAACCATTGTGCCGCTACCTCCCGGTCGGGCCCTGCGGCGGTGCTGCGCCCTTGATTAGGGATATCGGGCCTATGACCTCTGGACCACGAGGTCGGGCCTTCTCTGCCCGGAACTGATGGTGACTGCTGGGCGCCGCTGAGACCTCGTCTGCTGCCCACGGGCGAGTGGAGCCGCCTCTGTAGCTTTGCGGGCAGGGCTGGGGGCTTGCGGGCCGTTCCGCCCAACCTGTGTGCTGTGGGGTAGGCGCTGTGCATTTGGCTGCCTCCCGACTGCTCTGTGCAGCCACTGCGAGTACCCAGGCTCGGTGCAGCGAGCAGTAGGCCCCCCGTGACTCCCCACTCGCCTTTGCCGTAGTTAGGTGTGCACCCCCCTGACGGCTGTTCACTTCCAGAGCTGCGTGGGTGCTGCCTGCTGCCTTCTGTGCCCTGCCTGCCTCTAATCCTGGCTTTGATCCTCGCTTGGGGGCTGCACTGGCAAGATCGGGCCTCAGTCCTGCTGTGGCCCCGCCAGCCCCTGGCTTGTTCTCTTCTTGTCGCCACCTAACTGGCCCATCTAACATCACCACTGCTGCACCTACTGCACCCTGCTAACTGGCGCTGTGGCCCTTGTGGGCCCCTTGGGGTCGCTTGTTCCCTGCTTTACCCCCTGCAGCTCCGCCCGGTGCCTGGACTCGCCCCGCCGCTCTGGCCTCGCCTCCCAGGGTGCCCCCTGGCTGGATCATTGCCTTCTGCCTGTTGAGCCTGGTCAGGTGGCTGGGTGCATGGTGGGTCTCCACCCTGGTTCCTCCTATGGGCTCACTGACTTTTGGCTTTACAGTGCCCTCATTTGACTAGCTCACCGTGGCCCTGTGGGAATGGGCTGATTGCCTGTATTGAACTGGACTGCAACCTGTTGTGTATCCTGCTTGACAACCTCAGTAGCCTGGTGCCTCGGGGGAGCTCTTCCTGGTTGTGCCATCGTTCATCCACACCACTTCTCAATCCCAGGGGCTCGACATATATTTATTCCTTTCAAGGTTTCTCTTCTCCATTCCCCAGTGGCGTCATTGTGTGGAACCTACTTACCTCTCACTGCATTCATGCTGCCAGCTGTTGGGGGTCTGCGGGCCTCTGGCTCTTTTTAAATGTATCCTGCCTCGTGTGGGCCGCTCCTCTGCTGCCTGGGCCTCTCATCATGGGGAAAAATGACGCAAAACAACCCAGTATAGCCTTCGAGCTCTAGAGGTCCTCTTGCAAGGACGGTGCGGGCTCTGAGGGTGTCAACTCAGCTGTCACCATGGAGGCCTCTTCAAATCGTGAGGACGACCTCAAGGCTATCATGCTGGACGTAAAATCTACGGTGACGGGTATAGCTACCCAACTGGACCAACTCTCAGCCCGTTTGGACACACTGAAGGCCCGTGTCTACTCCCATGATAACCGGATACTCCACGTCGAAACCAGAGTGTCGGACGCTGAAGATGCTGCCACCCAAGACCGACAGTAACTACTACAGATGGACAAGATCTTGACCATTATCCAGGACAAGAATGAGGAGTTGGAGGCTCGCTCCTGGTGGAGCAACCTCCACATCACAAGTCTTCCGGAGTCCACCAACATTTCTAGGATGGAGGATTTTGTGGAACAGCTGATTAAGGAACTCTTCGGTGACGTCCTCTCCCCGATATTCATTGTGGAGCGTGCCCATCATTCTCTCGGCCCACGTCCCAGCCCCAGGCTGCCTCCACGCCCCAGCATCACCAAGATCTTGAATTACCACGATCGGGACGCCATTCTTCATGCCGCACGTGACAGGGGAACCATCACCCACCAGGGTAACGCACTCTCCTTCTACCCGGACTATACCCTTACCGTCCAAGCCGCCCGGAGAGAATTCCTTCCTGCCAAGTGCATTCTTCAAAAGCACGAGGTTTCGTACTCCCTGGCCTATCCGGCGAAATTGAGGGTTCGACAGGGCATAAAAACACTTGTTTTCCCTGATCTCAGCGAGGCCATGTCATTTGCCAAGAGACTGAACAAAGATGCCCGCTCCTCCCCTTCTACATCTCAGCCCAACAGGGCTGGTCGTTTCAGTGATAACGATTGAATAGTGTAGACATTACTGTTTTTTTTACCCTCTTCTTGAATGATGTCTGTCATATCTTTAGCTTTGCCACCCTGCTTTTTGACAGGGGTGTATGCCTAGCCCTGCCATGCCCTCATGGGATGATTCCCTTTTCTCCCATCGTTCCCTCCTCTCCTAGTTGGGGGTTCCTGGGGTGGGGCGAGTGGACTACTCAGCCTGATTGGGGGGATTGGAGTGGATGCAGGGTTGGTGGAGTTTCTAGGTCTGGGGTTGTTGGGCTGGGATGGGGTGCGGGGTTGTGGGGTTATTTGCTCCTCTATTGAGGAGGTGGCTTCAGTTCACCGCAGCATTGTTGTTCAGTAATGCTTCCATATGTTTCGACACTGACATTGTACTGTGCCTACTGCTTTGGTTCTTCACATTCAGTCTTGTATGCCACACTGCATTGTGCTCTCTGACTTCCTCTGTTCATGCTCACTGCTCATGTATTGATGGTCAACCTGTTGCTCCACTGGTCCCTTCCTCCCTTTATGTGCTGCATCTCCTGCAGTTTGTTCCGTGTGGTGCTATTACCGCTTCCTGTGGTGATTTGCGCTCTGAGCCATGCCTGTTAGTTGGACGCTTGTGCGCCTCTCCCGTACTGCCCAGATTGTAGAATATCCCCGTGGGCCATCTCAAGTTGCCTGCTCTCCCTCCTGCCTGTGCTACTTGCTGCCGCCCTCTTTCTTTCCTGTTCCTCAAGTGTGCTGTGCTTATTTGCGTGGCTTGCCACCTGCGCTGCGTGGTGCTGCACGTAAAACTGCCCCCCTTATGGCTGATGTAGTTTGCTGGTCCTGGAACGTTCGGGGCCTGAATGATCACCGCAAGACCTGATTGATTCACTCACACTTACAGCGACACAAAGTGGATATATGACTCTTACAGGAGAGGCACTTTTTGGCGGGGTCTATCTCCAGACTCCAATTCCGTTACTGGGGGGAATCCCACTCTGCCACCTACTTGTCATATGCCAGGGGTGTCTCCATTTTGATACGGCTGGGCCTTCCTTGCCAGACCCGGGTATTCCTTGATCTGGAAGGCAGGTATGCGATCCTCCATGGTTTACTACTTGCTCAGCCTGTTACGATTGCCTTGGTCTACAGTCCCAACTGCAATGACGCAGACTTTTTTAATCACATCTGGCACCTCAACTCCTCGTGTGGCCCTGCGGCGATACTTTGGGGGGGGGACTTTAATGTCACTTTATTGGCGACTTTGGATCGATCCGGTTCCCATACATCTCATCTGCGCGCAGCTGCAGCTCTCACATCTATTCTAACCAATAACGCTCTTTATGACGTTTGGTGCCACTCCCATCCCGACGCTCGGGAAGGCACCTGCTTCACTGGCACAAGGGGCTGTTGGTCGCGCATAGACTTTTGGCTGACCTCACCGGACGCATTGTCCTGGCTCACCGACGCAGTGCACATGGCTCGCACCTTTTCTGACCACGCGCCGGTCCGGATCTGTCTCCTCTCTCCTCATTCCCCGCGACGGACCTTTACTTGGCGCCTCCCCCCTAACGCCCTCCGAGACTCTGCTTTTTGTGCGAACATCCAAACCGCGATTACTAATTACTTTGATCTAAACGTGGGCTCTGTGGAATCTGCTTCCACCTTATGGGATGAATTTAAGGCCGTCATTCGGGGTGAATGTATTTCCAAGCCGGTCGGTGTCCTTCGATCTATTCGTACCACTCTGGCTAAGCTGTGCTTATTTGCGTGGCTTGCCGCCTGCGCTGCGTGGTGCTGCACGGAGGAATTCAAGGATCTGGATGCCGCCCAGGCGGCGCACCCCAGTCCCTAGACGCTGGCGCTACTGTGCCAAAAACACACTCAATTCTCGGATGAGGCTGGTTGTGAACTGTCCCTTTTGGGCAGAGAGGGTCGGGCGCGTCGTTTTGGCGGGGGAGACCGCCCGGGGAGCACTCTTGCTAACCTTCTATGCCCACCACGCGCCGCTTCCTATGTCACGGCCTTAAGTGATGGCAACCCGGAAAGGACTACCTCTCCGGAGGACATAAAATCCCGCTTTCTCGACTTTCATTCACAACTCTATTCTGCTGGCACTCCCCTGCCACGGGAGGATTTCGATCAATATTTCGATTCCATTGTGCTGGTCTAGTTGGAAGACTACCATCGTAAATTCCTTGACGAACCGTTCTCCAGGGAGGAAATACTGGCTGCCATCAGTAGTTTACCCGGAGATAAGGCCCCCGGCTTAGATGGCCTGCCAGCCTCGTTCTACAAAACGTTCACCGACCTCTTGGAACCACATCTGGCAGCTATGTATAATGACTCTTTCAATATCGGTCTCTTCCCGCCTTCCATGCACGAGACGCTGATAACCTTGCGCTCTTAAACCCAACACGCCTGCTGACCATCGCGACTCATACCGCCCCCTTTCTCTTATAAACATAGACAATAACATCTTTGCTAAATTGATCGCCTCCTGTCTTCTTATACTTATGCTCACCATTGCTCTCCCCGATCAATTAGGATTCATTCCCAGTAGGGCTACCTTGCACAACCTTCGTACAATTTTCTCTGTGTTGCATCAAATTAATCCTAACCTATCGGCTGTGGCTGCCTTGCTGGACGCCACAAAGGCGTTAGATACGCTGTAGTGGCCCTTTTTATTTTACATCCTGCCGCGTATGGGCTTCAGTGAAATCTTTTTGCGTAAGGTTAAACTCCTTTACACCAATCCCTTGGCACGTCTCCGCATTAAGGGCCAAGTCTCCGACCCTATTATTATTGCTTGTGGCACACGTCAAGGGGGTCCGCTATCGCCTATGCTTTTTGCTATCGCAATGGAGCCCCTGCCCGCCAGATTGCGACAGCATCACACCCACGGCGGTATTGGTTTCTCGTTCCGCTCCCTGCTTGTCTCAATGTACGAGGACAACGTTACTCTATATGTCTGCCATCCTCAAGAGAACCTTAGCCCTCTGGTCCGGGAGATCATTCGCTTTGGTGGGCTGTCGGGCATCCAGGTGAACTGGAGGAAGTCGTTTCTATTCTCCTTGAGTGATGCCACGTGCCATTCTCACCTGATTTTCCGTTTGAGTGGGCTTCTGGCCCCAGGCGCTACTTGGGTATCTGGCTGAGTAGGGATCTGGATGAACTGTGAAGGTCAAACTTTGCGTGTGCGGTAGACTGGCTGGAATCCAGGAGTCCATTGTGGAGCCAACTTCCGCTGACTCTGGCGGGCCGCATCGCAATCGCCAAAATGGTGGTCCTTCCTAAATTTCTCTACTTGTTTTTAAACATCCCTATCCCCCCCACTTCTCATTTCTTTCACAAATTATGCTCCCTAATAATTTCACTTGTTTGGGCGGGTAAAGAGCCAAGAGTAGCTTATGACATCCTTACTCTACCCATGTCTGCCGGTGGGATGGACGCGCCTGACTTCAGGATCTATGGCTTGTGCACCCAGGCCAGCTTCCTGCACTTCTGGATCTACCCCTCCCCTTATCAGCCTCATGTCGCAGTGTAGACAGATGTAGCGTCTCCCTGGCCTCTGTCCACAGCTTTGTTTGTGCATGCGGTGCGACCTCGGGCTGAGGTTGACACCTTCGAGACGCTGCAATGGGCCTGGTCTGGCCTGCGCCGACTTTCTGGCGTCCCTATGCTCTCTTCCAACTCCATACTAATAGTGAACCACCAAGACTTTCCCTCACTTCAGGCTTCCAGCATGTCTAGGAATGCGACACGCTTAGGCTTGAAGACGGTGGCTGATCTATATGCGGAGAACATCTTTTATCCGCTTCCTGACACCTCGGGCCACTGGACATGCTTTTATTCTACCAGCTGCGGGCCACTTGCCGGAAACTGCACCCCACTTTCCCTCAGCCCCCTCCCACCATGCCGGTTTTGGATTTCATCTATACTTCCTCGTCTCCACACAAATTAGTCACCAAATTATACACTCTCACCCTAGTGTATACCCCTATTTCCTCTGATCGTGCTCGGGAGGCATGGGGTGCTGATCATGGCATTGACATCTCGCAGGCTGACTGACTATATTGCTGTAATCAGACGAAGACGCTGTCACCGAACTACCGGCTTTGTCGGATCCATTTCAAGTACTTGCACAGGCTTTATCGCACCCCGGTGCAGCTACACAGGCTCGGGCTAACTCCTGGTGACAATTGTGTGCATTGCACTGCTCCTGCTGCGGACTTTGCTCATCTAGCTTGCCTATGTCCTATGGTCTCGGAGTTCTGGCAAGCGGTGTGTTCCGCCATTTCTGACATCACCGGTGCTGCAGTGCACCCCGATCCACCTCTGTGCCTTCTCGGTTTTGTCAAAATCTGTCCTGATGCTTCTCGTTGTCTTATCGTGATGCTGCTGGTCCTTGCTAGGCGCAGGGTGACCATTTGTTGGGGGAGCCAATCTTCCACCAAGGTTGAGGGTTTGTTGGAAGAAGTCTCTCGTATTAGACTCTACTATCGGAGTTCTGGGATTTAATGCCTGCCAGGTCCCGACCTGTTGACATCTGGTGCCCTCTGGTTACATACCTTCTTTCCCGTTCCCACCCCAGTGGCGCTGCCTCTCCCGTGCTCCCCGCCGGCCCTGAGTCCACGGCGGCCGCCGGCGCTGGGCAGTGCCTGCTCTCTCCCTTGCCATGGGCGCCTCCGCCCTTTTTATTTTTTTATTTTTTTAGTTCCCCAATGCTGTCGCTGCTTTGTGTGTGTTTACCCCGTGAGGGAGGGACCTCGGTGTTATGGAGCTGTGCTATCAACTTTCACGATCTTTTAATATGCTGCAAGATGTTACCTACCTTTAACTGAACTCTTGACCTGCTCTGTGTTTTGTATATTTGAACTGCAGTATGTTAAATAAATCAGATACAAGAGAAGTTTTGTACAGTGTACAGCTTGAACTCAAGTATTTCAAGGTGCTCATACATGTGATAATGCAGAAAAATAAGGCAAAGGGAAATAAATCAATTGACGAGGTTGAAGAGGGCAAGCCAGGATTAATATCAGGGTTTCTGGTTTCACATTATGAAATTCTATTTCTCTTTAATCTAATAATCAAATTACTTTCTTTGTACACCTAACTCTCTCAGTGTAGCAATAACAAGCAGAGAAAGCTTACTCCAAGGTGAGGTAGAGAGATAGCAATTAAGATACAGCATAACACAGTATTATCAAATCTATGACTGTTCTAGAGACAACCGGCTTAATTTAGAGGCCCGGATGGAATGAAACTCTCAAAATATCTCCATGAGTCACTGTCCACAACATGTACATGCTTCACTTCCCCTCCACCCACCTTCTGCCCTCCCAATGTCCACTCCCACTGTGCTCTCAACAATGTGGGGTACTGCAGACCAAACATTTACGCCCCTAGAAATTGTTTTTTCACGTACCAATGATATAGAGTAATATAATTAACTATGTGTATTTTAACTGATATAAGTTGTCATATTAAACAGATCCACATTATTTGGAACTTAAAAACTCATCAGCCCATAACCCTGATAACAAGAGTCAGAGTCAGTTCTGTATACATTGATATCATACCAGCAAATGCTGAACCTTTTCATCACATTGTATAGTATTCAAATGTACTGTTTAGTTCACTGTCAATATTAATGTGTTGACTCATCATGTTTCTTTCAATTGTAAGCGTTTGCTCTCTATCTTCACCTATATGTCCCATTACAAGTTGGATCCCTAGTATATTTATTTTCATAATCTCATTTTCTGTGTCTGTGTTGGCACATAAGCGAATTAAATGTGTGTGGTTAATTAATAAATACAACTTTTTAAAATGTATACATATCTTAAAGACTAAACAAAAAATAAATATTCCTACTGTGACATTTTAATTTGTATTTAACACATAATACATTTTGTTAAAAGTCATCTGTTGACATAACTTTAAGTATGTTTATTTCTTTAACAAAAGTTTAAAATTACACTTTAAAATTATAAAACAATTATTTAATACCTATTTATGCCACTTTCATTATACATAATTAAACGAAATGTGCAAATATATGGCAACATAATTTTATTTATTTAATGTTAGCTTCTAAGGGGTGTTCTTTCAAGTCTCAGAATCCAATATTATCTTCAGAATGTGTTGCAGCACTTGTGAGTGCCTGTCTGTGGTGTTTGACTTACTCCAATGCTTAACAGTAGTACATGTACTACTGTTTGACACCTAAGGGATGCAGTAAGTTGAGACGTATAGTTTGTGAATTTCAATGGACCTTCTTTTTGAGTTGGAGGCTTGTAGTAGCCTGTCCCTCCCTAAACCCCTCTTTATATTTTCCTTACCCCCTTCCATTTTATAGCAAGCATTACCAATTTTCATCCAGTTCCTCTTGTGCTTCACACATTTAGTAGGTAAACATAGGTATACATGTAATTGCCTTCATAAGCACTGTTTCTCTCCTATATAATGCAGGCTGCATCACAAGTTTTTGGGATTATAGATTGAAACTCCATATGAAAAAACAGGTATTACAACTGAGGAGTGGTATAAGAGTGGTATAAGTGGAGAAGTGTGGCTCAGGGGTTAGAGGCGGCAGACCCGGAAGCTGAGATCGGCCCTGGACCAGGGTTCAATTCCCTGCCTCGGCGGGTCTTGGGCTAAAAATTCCACGGTCTCGATAATTCTCGCTCCGGTGCCTTCTCGACTCACGGGTTCACGCTCTGCGACTCTGGGCAATAGCTTGCTTAATCTCCACAACGGCCCCTCGCGGCGGGATGCCTGGCTTTCACCTTGTGGATACCCTGCCGGGGCCTCTCACAGGGGAATACCAGGACGGGTTCCCTAGGCAAGCGCCAGGATGCCCTTTGTGGTGACAGGTCGCGCTAAATAAGTATACCTACATTTACATTTACATTTACATAATTCCTTTCAAAGAGTATCATTATGTTTGCATAACTGGTATGACAGACCAGGCCTGTAGACTTCGTGGGGCTTCTTCGGAGTCCTAAATGCACATTATCTGCATTTGTGAGACATTGCTATCCCAGACACGTTTCTGGTTGCACCCGATTTCCTTAGAGTTACAGATAAGATCATACCATGAAGCAATTATGGCTGTTTATCGCCGCAGCAAGATTCATGAAATTAATGCAGTATGAAATAAAGCTGCTGGAGGCAGCTTCAGATTAAGCTAGGCCACAGTAAGTGTTGCAAAATATAAGACCATCCTGTGCTGCAGCACTACGTGGCCTGTTAGTTATTAGCTGTAGTCAACATTTGGCTGGTGATGCTGAGATGAGAAAACAGTGGGACGCTTCGACTAATATGATAGTCTAAAAACTACAGAGAATAATCACTTTATAAACTTGTACTGTAGCGCTGTAATGCATTGTCACATTATTCTCTTGAATTATCATGATGTAACAAATCCCCATTGATGTAATCCAGACTGCCTAGGGTAGTTTTTATTTTGTGGATCGAAGCGGGGGTTGGAAAATTGAGGGAGCGTTCGTGCAGCATGTCAGCTTTCCCCCATTGAACTATTATGTGAGTATTTCGCAGTGACGTAGAGCGTATGGCAGTTTTTATACTTACCTATGATCTAGACTAATAGGAAAAATCAAAAAAGCTATTTTATTGTATGTTTTAGCTTGTCCCGTCGTTTTTTTATTGGTACTGAACATTTTGAATGCTTTTGTACATTTGTTACATAACAGAAACATTAATCAAATTTTGTTGCAAGGGGGGGGCGAGTGCTCCTTCTGTAGCTTATTGAATATGATTTTGTAAGACAAGAGAGGCACTACTGTAGTGCAACAGTATGTATTACAAAATGCAGTTTGTGAACAGGACCCTCTGTCAAGAGTAGTGCTCCTATCCCTGAGCCAGTCTGCCTACTAGCTAAGAAAATGCTTTTAAATCGCATACAGGATGCCTTCTCAATGTTCAGCCTGCAGGCTGAGGTTGCTTGTCGGGTGCCAATACTTTTTATTACTAGAGTGTTTCGGTTCTTTATCTATAGCACAGAACGACTCACATTGGGAATTAGCATCTGCCTTCTTGCAATTTTTAATTGTGTAAAATAGAAAAGACTCTGGTAGAGGCCAAGACAGTTTTACTGTAATTGGAAACATAACCTCCAAATAACAGTATATTTTACTGGCAAGCATTCTTACACATAAGCCATCTTCCCTGTCAATTATCTTTAGGTGACTAAGCAATTCTCTTCAATCAATAAGCAAAAAGTAGGCTTCTCTTGTTAAAAGAAGATTTTGAATTATGAGCCCTGGTGGCTAGAAAAGCAAGCAATTAATAAAGAAATATTACAATTTGGTGAGGGCAGCTGTTAGACACACTGACGATGAACTAAGGTTTATAAACAGAAAACTTTCCAATGATATGCATTAAGGTCCTAATTGCTAATTTGGAGGTGCAGTGGTGGGGCAACATACCAGTGGTGAGGCCACCTGCCAGATTAGGAGTTTCCTCTTATCTGGCGGCTTTTCTTGGTGTTCCCATGGCAATACCTCTAAAAATGGGCACCGCAACGGGAACACCAAAAACAGTTACTGCAGGGCATGGACTGAAAAGTCCATGCCATGCAGGAACTTGTGTGCATGCACACAGGGGGGCACATGTTGTGCCACCCTGTGTGCATCCACATGGCTCAGTGTCACCAGGGTCTCTGCCTGGGTGTTCATTGAAAACGAACTGCCATGAAAACCCTGGCGGAGGGGAAACTCTTAATATGGACTTCTAGAGCCGATGGTAAACCAGTAGACCTTTTTAAAGCTAATATTGTTCTTTGGAGCCCATTACTGACACAAGTCATGGCAGCATGTTTTACAATAGGATTTATTGATACCTGGTCGGAATCACTTCTATGAATATATGAAAAAGGTGACCGTCAGAATCCTGTCTGTTACCAGCCAATCTCTTTACTTGATTCATTGGTCAAGGTGGCAGGACGCATTGTACTAAATAAGCTTGAGACTGGGATGAAGCCGATTAAATCTTATCTGATTTCCCATTTGGCTTTCGACCAGGTCTTGGTACGGTGGAGCAGGGACTTAATTTGAACGTATTAATCGGGAAATACACGCTGTCCAAACAGGGTAGACTGTTTTTGGCTTTTGTAGACTTATCATCAATCTTTGTTTTTGTGGAGCACAATGAATTATGGATTATAATGGCCGATCTAGACGTTGAGCAACCGCTATTAGATTTTCTGAGGCAATCATATACTGGCATCAAAGCAAGGATATGGTATGGCACTACGGGTGAGTGTACCACATTGTTCAGCGTAGAGAGAGGGGTTAGACAGGGATGTGTTTTGGCACAATTTCTTTTTACATATGTATTAACAATTTTGGCCAGGCATTGTCTGATCAGTGCCGGGATCTACCACAAATTGTAAATCACCCAATACCTGCCCTTCTCTATGCTGATGATGCAGTGCTGATGGCACACACTCAGCAGTGGCTCCAACGTCTATTAACAAGTTTCACTACTAAAATGCAGAACTTGGGGCTGCAAGTAAATAAATTGTAGAACTTCATAATGAAATGCAGGAAAGGGAACTTAAAGTGCAGGATAATCTCGTAGACAATAAGAAGATTGACTTCACAGAGACATATTCGTCCCTGGGTATCTTATTTGACCAGAATGTCTGTTGTTTTTTAAAGCTACGACAGCCTTGGCTAACTTTTCAAGGATGTTGGTCAAATCACTGCCCGTAGAAATAATAAACATATATAAGGCCAAGTGTGTAACAACTGCTAATATGGAGCTGGTGTATGAGGCTATTGTCAGCCACCACAACTGGTGGAGAATGCCTTTTTTTAAATTTTACTAGCTGTTGCAGGTGGATGTTCCACCTATGTAAGCCATGTGGAGCTGGGACTACCTTATCTATCAGATATAATTAAGACACAGCCAATTCTTTTATGACATAAGATCTGGTCTTCAGAGAAAACCAACCTTAATAAGGATAATATAAGGGACTGTTTTAAATTACAGCAGGTACTCAGTATACATTGGATTAGGTATATCAAAGATTTCATGAGCGACCTAGGTCATCTGGGATATTATAAACAGCCGGACTCCCTAGATCTAATCAGCAGAAAAGATTTAAAAAGAGAGTGCATGATGTTACTGGAGACTCTTAGATTATCCTCGGAACTGCGAAAGCAGAATGTTTGTACCAGTCAAATGATCTTGACCACTTATGACATGCAACTGTATTTACAATACCTGGACGGGACACAAGACAGATTTGTTTTAGCCTGTTTTAGGTTGGGAAAACCTAACAAGCTTTCCTGATTGGTGATGTTCCCTTTGTAAATGTCCCTGTGACGGTACGTCACAGCAGACAACAATTCATGTTGTGCTTGTTTGTAAATTTTATGAAAAACATAGAAAGATTTGCGTTTTACCGAAATTTAAGGTTGCTTGGGTTCAGGCAATGTCGCCCAGCATTTTGTTTGCTTAATTTGTTATCCAACAAGTACATTATGTTGTCTATGGCAAGGCTTTTAAATTGTAGAAAGACCATTAGATTGTGAATTTTTGGTTACTTAAAAGTGTCTGTGTTTTATGATAAATTCTTTTTAATGATAGCGATTGTTGCTGAAGGAAATTCATTTGTAATCAAGATTTCTGTATATTTACCTAGTTTATATACAATTTTTAGCCTTGTAAATATCAACAGTTTTTTTAATATGTATTCTGCTTTTATGGTTTCCTCTGAAGAAATCGAATAAAGCCTATTTGACTTAACTTGACTCTGTGAGTCTTTGGACAATGATAAGAAATATTTTTGGGTGGAATGTATAAAAAGTTGCTACAAGAAAGAGACATCAACCAAAAAAGGGAATCTAAAATGGAGACTAAACGCGGGCCATGCGACACCCTCCCTTTAGTGAGAAAAGAGACTTATGCAGTATAAGCTAGCCACTCTAAAATCATTTAAAAGGCATAGCATTATACAATATACAAATAACATAGGCGCAATCGAAAGTCATTAGAACTGCTAATCATAAAACCCAGAAAACTACTAAAAAATCAGTAAATACAAATGATCCACAGTAGCCTGAAGAGCAACTCCAAAGACTAAACTTGGCCAGTTACATAAACAAGGGGAATCCTACTTACAGTGACTAGGAGGAGTGTTACCCACGAGGGTGTGGGCGCACTTAGTGTTTTGTAAAATACCCCTCACACACCAAAAGGCCCCTTGGTGTCATGCTTCATCATAGGGGTCTTCCCACCCCTCTAACGGGATGCGGCGTGCTGCGACCTACGACTACGTGGGAGCACTGATAGTAACGACTATGTGTGGTGCGTGTGGTGTAAGTGATAGGGATATTTATGTGAGAGGTGGGATTTAGTGAAGGGTTAAAAAGTACCTGGCTCGTGGGTGTATAGGAAAAAACTTTATTCACAACCCCGGGCTGGTACTACTAAAAGAAGTGAAGTGCGAGGTTATTATCTGTTGTGTTTATGGACAGTACCACATGTGTGCGTCGACATTTTTTGGAGCCTGTGCTCCTTCTTCAGGATGGGGGCACAACTTCCCCACCTTACTCACGTTTCACTACTTTGTTTTGTGTAAATAACAAAAAGTGAAAAATATATTTTTTAAGTCTATTAAAAATATCGGCTATAGTGTGCCTACAGCGTTTTTTTGGCTCAGGATACATGCATTTGCATGACCTGAAAAAAGGAAAAGAAAAATGGATATGGTTACCCTAATTGTGGGTGGCTCAAACAGGTGCAGTCACCTGGAACAAACCATTTGCGCAATTGGCCCTGTAAAAGAAAACAACAGACAAGACATACAACATAGAGAACACACATATTGTTTGTAAAAGAGGAAGTATTGGTCATACTCATTAGATATAGCTTGCTTGCTTGCTTCATGAGCACTCTAGAACGTCTGGAATATGTTGGTGACATGAACAACAGGCTCACTTGAGTAAAACGAACTTCAGAGTCCAGAAGGCCTTGGGAATAGGCCACACCCAGTTGGGACGGACAATCTGTTAATACATTTATGACTGTTGGGCACTCAATACCCATCATGCAAGCCTCTGAGGAAGAACAATGTATGAAACGTGTCAGGCTATGCTGTTCTACTTTTGCTGTGAGGTGCCTTGACTTTCACTGCAGCAGCTTCCATTAAATGTTTATACGGAACCAACCAGTGTGCAGGCTTGTCTGTGAGGGTAACTCTAGTGAAGGATTAAAGATGGCTAACCCAGCCGTAGAGGAGCCCCGCCACATAGCGCAGACTTAAGGCGACGCCAACCGGCGCTCGCCATTTTCGGGACTGGTGCGGACTTTGGAAGCGCTTAAATTGGACAGCGTTATGTTTCTGAACCGGTCACAGCAACCCACAAGGATTTTATGAATTGGAATATGTTGGTGACATGAACAACAGGCTCAATTGAGTAAAACGAACTACAGAGTCCAGAAGGCCTTGGGAATAGGCCACGCCCACTTGGGATGGACAATCTGTTAATAAATTTATGACTGTTTTGCACGCACTACCCATCTCGCAAGCCTCTGAGGAAGTACGATGTATGAAACGCGTCAGGCTATGCTGTTCTATTTGTGCTATGAGGTGCCTTGACTTTCGCTGCGATTCAGAAAAGGGGGTGGTGATGAACAGAGTGTCTGAATTAAGCAGACCACTCTTACCCAGTCCAAAGATCAGGGTTTGATCCATCACCGTTATTTATCTCACTGCACCATCCCAGCTCAGAACCTGGCTATATGCAAATCAGTCTGTCCCTGGCCCAGTGCATCATGGGAACAGGGCAGACTAAACTACCAAGCCAATTCTTCACCAGAAAGGAGACAAGCTACCGGGGACCGGTTTCTGGCATTTCAGCCGTATTCGGCCCGGCTTGCTTAAATCCTGATGGTGCAGTGAGAAAGGGACTCATGTCTGAGTATACCCTGCCACACCTATAGTGGCCAAAAACGATTCAGAAAAGGGGGTGGTGATGAACAGAGTGTCTGAATTAAGCAGACCACTCTTACCCAGTCCAAAGATCAGGGCTTGATCCATCACCGTTATTTATCTCACTGCACCATCCCAGCTCAGAACCTGGCTATATGCAAATCAGTCTGTCCCTGGCCCAGTGCATCATGGGAACAGGGCAGACTAAACTACCAAGCCAACTCTTCACCAGAAAGGAGACAAGCTACCGGGGACCGGTTTCTGGCATTTCAGCCGTCTTCGGACCGGCTTGCTTGAATCCTGATGGTGCAGTGAGAAAGGGACTCATGTCTGAGTATACCCTGCCACACCTGTAGTGGCCAAAAACGATTCAGAAAAGGGGGTGGTGATGAACAGAGTGTCTGAATTAAGCAGACCACTCTTACCCAGTCCAAAGATCAGGGCTTGATCCATCACCGTTATTTATCTCACTGCACCATCCCATCTCAGAACCTGGCTATATGCAAATCAGTCTGTCCCTGGCCCAGTGCATCATGGGAACTTTCGCTGCAGCAGCTTCCATTAAAATGTTTATGCGGAACCAACCAGTGTGCAGGCTACTCTGTGAGGTAACTCTTGTGATGGATTAAAGACGGCTAACCCAGCCGTAGAGGAACCCCTCCGCATAGCGCGGACCTGAGGCGATGCCAACCTGCGCAAGCCATTTACGGGACTGGTGCAGACTTTGGAAGCTCTTAAATTGGACAGTGTTATGTTTCTGAACAGGTCACAGCAAACCACAAGGATTTTATGAATTTGAATATGTTGGTGACATGAACAACAGGCTCACTTGAGTAAAACGAACTACAGAGTCCAGAAGGCCTTGGGAATAAGCCACACCCACTTGGGACGGACAATCTATTAATAAATGTATGACTATTGGGCACTTACTACCCATCATGCAAGCCTCTGAGGAAGTACGATTATGAACTGCGTCAGGCTATGCTGTTCTACTTGTGCTGTGAGGTGCCTTCACTTTCGCTGCAGCAGCTTCCATTAAAATGTTTATGCGGAACCAACCAGTGTGCAGGCTTCTCTGTGAGGGTATCTCTTGTGATGGATTAAAGACGGCTAACCCAGCAGTAGAGGAGCCCCGCCGCATAGCGCGGACCTGAGGCGATGCCAACCAGCGCACCCCATTTTCGGGACTGGTGCAGACTTTGGAAGCTCTTAAATTGGACAGCGTTATGTTTCTGAACCGGTCACAGCAACCCACAAGGATTTTATGAATTCGAATATGTTAGTGACATGAACAACAGGCTCACTTGAGTAAAACAAACTACAGAGTCCAGAAGGCCTTGGGAATAGGCCACGCCCACTTGGGTTGCACAATATGTTAATAAATTTATGACTGTTGGGCACTCACTACCCATCAAGCAAGCCTCTGAGGAAGTACGATTATGAAACGCGTCAGGCTATGCTGTTCGACTTGTGCTGTGAGGTGCCTTGACTTTCACTGCAGCAGCTTCCATTAAAATGTTTATGCGGAACCAACCAGTGTGCAGGCTACTCTGTGAGGTAACTCTTGTGATGGATTAAAGACGGCTAACCCAGCCGTAGAGGAGCCCCACCGCATAGCGCTGACCTGACGTGATGCCAACCGGCGCATGCCATTTTCAGGACTGGTGCAGACTTTGGAAGCGCTTAAATTGGACAGCGTTATGTTTCTGAACCGGTCACAGCAACCCACAAGGATTTTATGAATTGGAATATGTTGGTGACATGAACAACAGGCACAATTGAGTAAAACGAACTACAGAGTCCAGAAGGCCTTGGGAATAGGCCACACCCACTTGGGATGGACAATCTGTTAATAAATGTATGACTGTTTTTCACGCACTACCCATCACGCAAGCCTCTGAGGAAGTACGATGTATGAAATGCGTCAGGCTAAGCTGTTCTATTTGTGCTATGAGGTGCCTTGACTTTCGCTGCAGCAGCTTCCATTAAAATGTTTATGCGGAACCAACCAGTGTGCAGGCTTCTCTGTGAGGGTAACTCTTGTGATGGATTAAAGACGGCTAACCCAGCCGTAGAGGAGCCCCTCCGCATAGCACGGACCTGAGGCGATGCCAACCGGCGCAAGCCATTTTCAGGACTGGTGCAGACTTTGGAAGCTCTTAAATTGGACAGTGTTATGTTTCTGAACCGGTCACAGCAACCCACAAGGATTTTATGAATTGGAATATGTTGGTGACATGAACAACAGGCTCAATTGAGTAAAACGAACTACAGATTCCAGAAGGCCTTGGGAATAGGCCACACCCACTTGGGACGGACAATCTATTAATAAATGTATGACTGTTGGGCACTTACTACCCATCATGCAAGCCTCTGAGGAAGTACGATTATGAAACGCGTCAGGCTATGCTGTTCTACTTGTGCTGTGAGGTGCCTTCACTTTCGCTGCAGCAGCTTCCATTAAAATGTTTATGCGGAACCAACCAGTGTGCAGGCTTCTCTGTGAGGGTAACTCTTGTGATGGATTAAAGACGGCTAACCCAGCCGTAGAGGAGCCCCGCCGCATAGCGCGGACCTGAGGCGATGCCAACCAGCGCACGCCATTTTCGGGACTGGTGCAGACTTTGGAAGCTCTTAAATTGGACAGCGTTATGTTTCTGAACCGGTCACAGCAACCCACAAGGATTTTATGAATTTGAATATGTTAGTGACATGAACAACAGGCTCACTTGAGTAAAACGAACTACAGAGTCCAGAAGGCCTTGGGAATAGGCCACGCCCACTTGGGTTGCACAATATGTTAATAAATTTATGACTGTTGGGCACTCACTACCCATCATGCAAGCCTCTGAGGAAGTACGATTATGAAACGCGTCAGGCTATGCTGTTCGACTTGTGCTGTGAGGTGCCTTGACTTTCACTGCAGCAGCTTCCATTAAAATATTTATGACGAACCAACCAGTGTGCAGTCTTCTCTGTGAGGGTAACTCTTGTGATAGATTACAGACGGCTAACCCACCCATAGAGGAGCCCCGCCGCATAGCGCAGAACTGAGGCGACGCCAACCGGCGCACGCCATTTTAGTGGCTTGAGCACACTTTGAAAGCGCTTTAATTGGACAGCATTATGTTTCTAAACCGGTCACAGCAACCCACAAGGATTTTATGAATTGGAATATGTGGGTGACATGAACAACAGGCTCACTTGAGTAAAATGAACTACAGAGTCCAGAAGGCCTTGGGAATGGGCCACGCCCACTTGGGACGGACAATCTGTTAATAAATGTATGACTGTTGGGCACTCTCTACCAATCATGCAAGCCTCTGAGGAAGTACGATGTATGAAACGCGTCAGGCTATGCTGTTCTACTTGTGCTGTGAGGTTCCTTGACTTTCACTGCAACAGCTTTCATTAAAATGTTTATGCGGAACCAACCAGTGTGCAGGCTTCTCTGTGAGGGTAACTATTGTGATGGATTAAAGACGGCTAACCCAGCCGTAGAGGAGCCCCGCCGCATAGCGCGGACCTGAGGCGACGCCAACGGCGCACGCCATTTTTGGGACTCGTGCAGACTTTGGAAGCTCTTAAATTCGACAGCGTTATGTTTCTGAACCGGTCACAGCAACCCACAAGGATTTTATTAATTGGAATATGTTGGTGACATGAACAACAGGCTCACTTGAGTAAAACGAACTACAGAGTCCAGAAGGCCTTGGGAATAGGCCACGCCCACTTGGGACGGACAATCTGTTAATACAGTTATGACTGTTGGGCACTCACTAACAATTATGCACGCCTCTGAGGAAGTATGATGTATGAAACGCGTCAGGCTATGCTGTTCTACTTGTGCTGTGAGGTGCCTTGACTTTCGCTGCAGCAGCTTCCATTAAAATGTTTATGCGGAACCAACCAGTGTCCAGGCTTCTCTGTGAGGGTAACTCTTGTGATGGATTAAATACGGCTAACCCAGCTGTAGAGGAGCCCCGCAGCATAGCGCGGACCTGAGGCGACGCCAACCGGCGCACGCCATTTTCGGGACTGGTGCAGACTTTGGAAGCTCTTAAATTGGACAGCGTTATGTTTCTGAACCAGTCACAGCAAACCACAAGGATTTTATGAATTGGAAAATGTTGGTGACATGAACAACAGGCTCACTTGAGTAAAACGAACTACAGAGTCCAGAAGGCCTTGGGAATAGGCCACGCCCACTTGGGACCGACAATACGTTAATAAATTTATGACTGTTGGGCATTCACTACCCATCATGCAAGGCTCTGAGGAAGTACGATGTATGAAACGCGTCAGGCTATGCTGTTCTACTTGTGCTGTGAGGTGCCTTGACTTTCGCGGCAGCAGCTTCCATTAAAATGTTTATGCGGAACCAACCAGTGTGCAGGCTTCTCTATGAGGGTAACTCTTGTGATGGATTAAAGACGGCTAACTCAGCCGTACAGGAGCCCCACCGCATAGCGCTGACCTGACGTGATGCCAACCGGCGCATGCCATTTTCAGGACTGGTGCAGACTTTGGAAGCGCTTAAATTGGACAGCGTTATGTTTCTGAACCGGTCACAGCAACCCACAAGGATTTTATGAATTGGAATAAGTTGGTGACATGATCAACAGGCTCACTTGAGTAAAACTAACTACAGAGTCCAGAAGGCCTTGGGAATAGGCCACACCCACTTGGGACAGACAATCTGTTAATAAATTTATGATTGTTGGGCACTCACTACCCATCATGCAAGCCTCTGAGGAAGTACGATGTATGAAATGCGTCAGTCCATGCTGTTCTACTTGTGCTGTGAGGTGCCTTGACTTTCGCTGCAGCAGCTTCCATTAAAATGTTTATGCGGAACCAACCAGGGTGCAGGCTTCTCTGTGAGGGTAACTCTTGTGATAGATTAAAGACGGCTAACCCAGCCGTAGAGGAGCCCCGCCGCATAGCGCGGACCTGAGGCGACGCCAACCGGCGCACGCCCTTTTTGGGGGCTGGTGCAGACTTTGGAAGCGCTTAAATTGGACAGCGTTATGTTTCTGAACCGGTCACAGCAACCCACAAGGATTTTATGAATTGGAATAAGTTGGTGACATGATCAACAGGCTCACTTGAGTAAAACTAACTACAGAGTCCAGAAGGCCTTGGGAATGGGCCACGCCCACTTGGGACGGACAACCTGTTAATAAATTTATGACTGTTGCGCACTCACTACCCATCATGCAAGCCTCTGAGGAAGTACGATGTTCGAAACGTGTCAGGCTATGCTGTTCTACTTGTGCTGTGAGGTGCCTTGACTTTTGCTGCAGCAGCTTCCATTAAAATGTTTATGCGGAACCAACCAGTGTGCAGGCTTCTCTGTGAGGGTAACTCTTGTGATGGATATATATATGATATAGATGTAGTGAGCAAGGCGGACTTGTCCGCCGAAACGCGCCTGGTCGTCTTTCTTGTGAATAAAGAGCCTTGATTAAGAATCCCACGGAGTCGGTGCCTGTTTTTCGGAAGTCTTTGAACATAGGATTGGGTATATATATATATATATATATATATATATATATATATATATATATATATATATATATATATCCATACTAATAATATAAAGAGAGAGCCCAAACCTTTGAGGCGGGTAATCTCAGGAACCACAGCACCAATCACAACACCCAATACAGCGTTGGAAAGGGCAGTTGCAGCAGAATGACATAGGCTATACAGACGCCAACCATATACATTTAAAAGGTAAAAGAACCGTGCCAGCAAAGTAGTCCCTTGTGGGCGTGTCTGCGTTGTGCTGTGGGCGTGTGCTGGGGGCGTGACAAACACTGGGGGCGTGTGGTACTTCCACCCTTCATGCCATGTCTCATATTGTGTGCTAATCCCACCCTGCTCCCTTTAAATACCCCTGCACCCCATGATCATAACCCACCCTTACTCCTTAAAATACCCCAACACCCTTAAACACTAACCCATCTTAACCCTATAAATATACCCTGTACCCCAAAACCCAAACCTATCCCTAAACCCTAAAAATACCCCTATACCCCAAAACCCAAACCTAGCCCTGAACCCTATAAATACCCCTGTACCTCAAAACCCAAACCTACCCCATAACCCTAAAAATACCCCGGTACCCCAAAACCCAAACCTAGCCCTGAACCCTAAAAATACCACTGTAACCCAAAACCCAAACCTACCGCTGAACCCTAAAATACTGCTGTACCCCAAAACCCAAACCTACCGCTGAACCCTAAAATACCCCTGTACCCCAAAACCCAAACCTACCCCTGAACCCTAAAAATACCCCTGTACCCCAAAACCCAAACATAGCCCTGAACCCTAAAAATACCCCTGTACCCCAAAACTCAAACCTACCCCTGAACCCTAAAATACCTCTGTACCCCAAAACCCAAACCTAGCCTTGAACCCTAAAAATACCCCTGTACCCCAAAACCCAAACCTACCCCTGAACCCTAAAAATACCCCTGTACCCCAAAACCCTAACCTACTTCTGAACCCTAAAAATACCCATATACCCCAAAACCCAAACCTACAGCTGAACCCTAAAATACCCCTGTACCCCAAAACACAAACCTAGCCCTGAACCCTAAAAATACCCCTGTACCCCAAAACCCAAACCTAGCCCTGAACCCTAAAAATACCCCAGTACCCCAAAACCCAAACCTAGCCCTGAACCCTAAAAATACCCCTGTACCCCAAAACCCAAACCTAGCCCTCAACCCTAAAAATACCCCTGTACCCCAAAACCCAAACCTACCCCTGAATCCTAAAATACCTCTGTACCCCAAAACCCAAACCTTGCCCTGAACCCTAAAAATACCCCTTTACCCCAAAACGCAAACCTAGCCCTGAACCCTTAAATACCCCTGTACCCCAAAACCCAAACCTACCCCTGAACCCTAAAAATACCCCTATACCCCAAAACCCAAAACTATATCTGAACACTTAAAATACCTCTGTACCCCAAAACCCAAACCTAGCCCTGAACCCTAAAAATACCCCTGTACCCCAAAACCCAAACCTAGCCCTGAACACTTAAAATACCCCTGTACCCCAAAACCCAAACCTACCCCTGAACCCTAAAAATACCCCTATACCCCAAAACCCAAACCTAGCCCTGAACCCTAAAAATACCCCTGTACCCCTAAACCCATACCTATCCCTAAACCCTAAAACTACCCCTGTACCCCATAACCCAAAACTATATCTGAACCCTTAAAATACCCAAACACCCCAAAGCATATACCTCAGTACCCCAAAACATATACCCCTATACCCATACTTACCTTATCCAAACATTAAAAAAGAACATGCTTTTACCATTCATGCATTTACAACGAATTTCATTGTAAATGTATGCGTAGTAAAAGCATATAAAATGTAATGCCATGCGTTATAATGGCATTGCGGAGTCATGGTACTTTCGTAATTAAAGTATGCGGAGTGATGGTATGTGGAAAGAAAGTTGCGGAATAATCGGTGTTTACCCTCCCCCGGTAAGTACATTGGTGGCACGGCAGCCCACATCTCCAGCAACATACTCATATTTTTTCACCACCCATTTGAAAAATGCACAGGTCTCTCTCATTGATGGCCAGCACCAACATACACTTTTAGACACACCGCCCGCCACAAGTTCTAGAATTGCGAACTTTAGAGCTGGGGAGCTACGTTCGAATCTCGGCATCAGCTCAACATCCTGTGATTCCAGGCAAATTGCTTTGTCTCCCCGTGCCTACCACAAATGAATGTTTTCTTCTGTAATGTAAATTGGCCTTATGCCATGTTGTCGAGTTTGCGCTATATAATATTGCAAGAAAAAATAAAATAGGGAAACTCGAGTTCACACACTACTGAACGCGCACTCTTAAGTGCATCAGCAGTGCACTGTGAATCGGAGCGTTTCACAGGCCTGTCACAGATAAGAAATGCTATCAAAAGGAAATCCTAGAAAACAATATACTACTGCCCGGCAGCAATTCATACCCGGACAACATCGGCACAGGCTGCTATCAACAATGAAATCATAAACCAAGGACTTATAGAAATTGAAGACTCACTGTATCTATTAAGCGAGAAGTCCTTACAAGATTTCAGCCTGCCGCCAGCGGTCCGAACTAACCTAACTGGATACCACAATATCGCTACCGCACACAATATTCCAGAGCTAAATAACTACCTTGCTCAACACTTGCCTAACTTAGTTCCCGATCAACAACTCGCCTACAACACCATAGTTGATAGTGTTGAAAAGAAGCAAGGCAAACTATTGTTAATAGACGCCCCCGGTGGCACATGAAAGACTTACCTAATCAACCTCATACTTGCCAAAGTTCGATCTTCTGGGAATTTGGCTCTAGCTGTTGCTTCATCTGGAATAGCTGCCACTTTGCTAACAGCTGGGAAAACAGCACATTCTACCTTTGAACTGCCTCTAACAGTTTCCTTTGAAAAGGATTCAATATGCTCTATTCGGAAAAACGGACCTTTGGGGACACCGCTTCAAAATGTGTCTCTTATTATGTGGGACGAATGTACAATGACACACCGCTCACATATTGAGGCAGTTGACAGAACTCTCAAAGACATTAGAAATTCATACAACATAATTGGGGGTGTTACTTTTGTGTTTGCTGGTGACTTCCGACAAACGCTTCCTGTGGTGCCTACAGGAACGCGGGCTGATATACTAAAAGCATGCTTAAAAGCATCACACCTATGGAACTCTGTACAATCTATTACCTTGCGCACTAACATGAGGACACATTTAGGAGTTGGAGATACACAATTTGCAGATCTTCTAATAGAAGTGGCCAACGGAGACATACCTGACACAAATGGCTTTACCAACATACAAAACTTAGGTAAGCGTCTCTGTACACTACATGAACTCATACAACATGTTTACCCAGACATCAAGCATCTTCTCAGCAAAGATTACACATGGATTTGCGAAAGGTCTTTAGTTGCCACCCGAAACTCTGCGGTGCATCATAATAATGAACACATACTACAACTATTCCCAGGTGAAACCACAATATATAATTCCATTGATACAGTATTAGATACACAAGACGCTGTGCATTATCCCCAAGAATTCCTCCACTCACTTAACCAGGGCTTCCCCCTCTTACACTCCAAATGAAAGTAGGTGTTCCTATCATGTTATTACAAAACCTACATCCACCAAATCTCTGCAATGGGACGCGCCTACAAGTTAAATCTCTTTTACCTTATGTAATAGAGACTACTATTCTCACTGGCCCTGCTGCAGGACAGTTAGCCCATATTCCCTGGATACCCATGATCCCTACTGATCTACCATTTCAATTAATACGCTTACAATTCCCTATTAACATTGCTTTTGCATCCACCATTAACAAATCACAAGGTCAGACATACAAAGTCATTGGGATAGACTTACGAGAGGACTGCTTCACTCATGGACAGTTATATGTTGCGCTATCGAGGTCGGGGAATTCCGACAACCAATTTATTCTACTTCCTGATTCTCACGAAACACGAAATGTGGTGTACCGTGAAGTTTTGAAGTTAATGTTATTTATAATACTAAAACCATTGCTGCCTAGCCTTTTTTTACCCGGACAACGTCGGGACGGGCCGCTAGTATATATATAAATAAATATATATATATATATATATATATATATATATATATATATATATATATATATATATATATATATATATATGTATAAATATATATATATATATATATATATATATATATATATATATATATATATATATATATATATATATATATATATATATATATATATATATATATATATATATATATATATATATATATATATATATTACCTACTGGCGATAGCCAGTAGGTATATATAGTTAGGATTTTTTTCCTATGAGACTTTTGAAAATTCTATGTCTAATAACTTTGGCGTTTGTGGACGGAATCGGCTGAAATTTTCAGGAAAATGGCACATTTTGTTTCTGAGCAGCTCCTGAAAATTTGGGGGGGGTTCGTCAAGGGGGGGCCGAGAAAAAAGGGGGGTCCCAAAACGCGTTTTTCCCATGTTAATTTCCATAGGGCGGTTGGACTCACTTTTAGCCCGAACGGCTGAATGGATTTCCACGAAACTTGGCAAAATTGTAGGGACTGTTAGCCCGATGTGCCTTTGCTAGGTCTCAATATATGTGCTTCAGTGGATTTTGAGAAATTAACGTTTAAATCAAGATATATATCTGTAACAGCGCTCCGGGCAGCGCTCCGGTTCGCGAACTTTTCGCGTATCGGAACTTTGCAAAGCGAAGCTGATTGGCTCTCCGGTGTCTGTCAACATTCTAAACAGTCCGGTGCGGCCGCCATCTTGTCTCTCGGTAGGATCGAGAGACAAGAGGAGGCCAAAACAAAGGGGGAAATGAAGGAAAGGGGGCAAGGTAGACCCCTCCTGACCCCCTGGGATTGATGAGGGGGATATTATAGAGCCACGCCGGGCCCAAAAAAAAAAAAAAAAACATCCGATTTTTTCGCCGTAGAGACGCGTCTTGGTTCGCGAACCGGGCAGCTAACCGGGCAGCTAACCGGGAAGCTAACCGTCAGTGTAACCAAAAAAAAAAAAAAAATCCGATTTTTTCGCCGTAGAGACGCGTCTTGGTTCGCGAACCGGGCAGCTAACCGGGCAGCTAACCGGGAAGCTAACCGGCAGTGTAACCCAAAAAAAAAATCAGATTTTTTCGCCGTAGAGACGCGTCTTGGTACGCGAACCGGGCAGCTAACCGGGCAGCTAACCGGGAAGCTAACCGGCAGTGTAACGGGAGTCTGAGGAGTAGCTGATTGGCTGTCAATATTGTAAACAGTCCGGAGCGGCCGCCATCTTGTCTCTCGGTAGGATCGAGAGACAAGAGGAGGCCAAAACAAAGGGGGAAATGAAGGAAAGAGGGCAAGGTAGACCCCTTCTGACCCCCTAGGATTTATGAGGGGGATATTATAAAACCACGTGGGGCCAAAAAAAAAAAAACAAAAAAATCCGATTTTTTCGCCGTAGAGACGCGTCTTGGTACGCGAACTGGGCAGCTAACCGGGCAGCTACCGGGAAGCTACCGGGAAGCTAATCGGCAGTGTAACGGGAGTCTGAGGAGAAGCTGATTGGCTGTTATCATTGTAAACAGTCTGGAGCGGCCGCCATCTTGTCTCTCTGTGGGATCGAGAGACAAGAGGTGGGAAAAAAAAAGGTGTAAATGAATGAAAGGGGTAAGGCAGACCCCTCCTGAACCCCTAGGATTGATGAGGGGGCTATTAAAGTTCCCTGGGGGGTGAAAAAAAAAAATTTGCGATTTTCGCGGTAAAGGTGCTTCCTGGTACGTTAACCGGGCAGCTAACCGGCAGCGTAACGGGAGTCCGACATATTGTGTTTTTTGAACGTTTGTGATATGTGCACGTGTGGATTTTGTCTAATTAAGGTTAAAAAATATATATATATCTTTAAGCGTGTTCTGGCGCGCTTACGTTTTGGGTTTGGTTTGCGCTGCAGAGACGATACGTCACGGTTATGCGATGCATCATGAGGCGTCTCACGGGCTACGTGATACGTCACTTAATAAAGAATATATTTTACAGCTATAGATATTAGCTTTTAAAAAACCAATGAAATTCACAGAAAAAACCATAGGTTATAGACCATATATAGTTAGGAATTTGCATTTACAAAACCTTGAAAATTCACTGAAAAAACCATAGGTTATAGACCATATATAGTTAGGGATTAGCATTTAAAAAACCTTATTTTATTTGCACAAAACCATTGAAATTCCATATATAGTTAGTTGCACTAACTATATATCGCGGACCCGCAATCCACTGCTAATGATGTCACATATTACATCATTCATGACATGGTCAGTGACATCACTGATGACATCACTGATGACAACACCCAGTGACTGTATGTTTCTGTAAAGTTAAAATATGTCTTACATATTGAAGAATGAGTGGATGTATAAGTGTCTGGATGAAGGATTTAGTAGGTGCATGACTGACTGTATGAGAGAATGATTAAATGTGTCTCACTGAGTGCATGGGTTAGTGATTAAAGTGTCTTAATTTGGCAATCAATATTTATGTTCTTCTGTAAACTGCTGCATGTTTAAATCAGTAGCTATATCAGTAACTATATGGGTTATTGAATGGTTGCCCAAGTATTTGTATGGGAGACTGAGTGTGTGTGTGGGTGGCTGGGAGGTGTATAACTCTGTGCATAGATGTGTGAGCGGTTGATTCCCTAGGTGTATGGGTTCAAAAGTGCATGTAGAAACAGCTGTATGGACAGTTGACTGTGTGCATGAGTATATTGGTGAGTGAATGGATATCTCAGTTCTACATGTCAAAGTAAGTACATATGTAAAGCACACTCCATGTGAGAGTTGACATATATAAATAACTGAACATAAGAGTCAGTGAATGTGAGAGTGGCTGTATGAATCATTGTGAACTTGTATCAAGGATTGTATAAGAGAGTAAATATGTGTTAGTATATGTTTGAATAAGTAAGGTGTGTATAACTGTATAGTTAAGGAAATGGAGATGTGATTGATTCTTTGCATGACTGAATAGGTGTGTGAGTAACTCCATGGATGTGTGACAGTCTGTGAGTGCCTGTTTACACTGAGTGTATCAAAGGTTATATTAGAGTCTGAAGATGTATTATCACATAAATGATATCATCAGTGATGTAATCAGTAATGTCAAATGAGATGTCAGTGATGTCATCAGTGATGTCATTTGAGATGTCATCAGTGATGTCATCAGTGATGTCATTTGAGATGTCATCAGTGATGTCATCAGTGATGTCACTGACCATGTCATGAATGATGTAATATGTGACATCATTAGCAGTGGATTGCGGGTCCGCGATATATAGTTAGTGCAACTAACTATATATGGAATTTCAATGGTTTTGTGCAAATAAAATAAGGTTTTTTAAATGCTAATCCCTAACTATATATGGTCTATAACCTATGGTTTTTTCAGTGAATATATATATATATATATATATATATATATATATCGAGGAGCCCAAAAATGAATTTCACTTTGAAGCCTGTTATGGGCTTTTTGAATGTGTCAGGAAACTGTAACCTATTTAAGTGGCTCTTAAAAGGAGGGGTGGTAGCACAGATAAGGTGCAGCTTTGCATTGTGCTTATCTGCCCTGCGTACATTCATCAGTCAATATGGCATCATTTTGGGATTATATGGTCAAAAATTGTACAAATGTGACTACAAATGGGAAGCTAGGTATCTGGGTCAAAACAAAAGTGTATATCACTATTACAGTATGCCGCCTAAGGAGAGAATTTAGACCTTATATATGTCAGCAACAGAGTCTACTGCTGCACATCACAAACATACTCCTATCTCCGATCAAGTATGGAGTATGGGTCGAATCAGGTTTAGATATAACACCATCTGCCTGATTTAGAGTGGACAGTGTTATATGTTTTTTATTCATCGGAGAGATCTGCCAAACTTTTAGCAAACTGATAGGAACCACCATGATGGGGATTGCTCCCAATGACTACAGATGTCTGCAAGACTATCAGACATCGTTAAATGTGGAGGAGTACTTTGCCAGTGCAACAGTGCATTTTTTGTCATCGCCCTGACGGAGTACAACCACATTCTGTAATTTAAGTCAGGCTCTAATTCATAATTCTAGGTCTAATGGAAAAGCTTTCTCCTGATGAAAACTGGTAATAAAAGAATAGAGAAACCCTTGATGTGAAAATTGATTTTTCTTCATATGAAAAGAGAATTGAGATTAACAAAACCTGACTTGTTATTTCAATTTCTTCAAATATCGATATTGCATGGTGGCAGCCAATGCCTGAAAGGTAATGCCAAAAACTATAAATTCCAGGCCAATATATAATTGTGGAGCTACTTTGCTAAAGTCCCAAAATACTGCAGCAATAACATGGATGCTCCTACACTGCATGTCTATGATTTAAAGTAAAATAATTTCAGGATGTGAGGGAAACTCCTTTCTTATGTTCTAAAGTCTTTTTTTGAAGAGACATTGGTGCAAGCACCACAATGATTTTCTCCTGGAGTGTTCAAATTCTCCACATTCCAGACATAACGGGGAGGAGGTGATGATCACGTCCTCGACATTGCAGAGGTTATAAAACACCCTTAATTTTCTGATGTTTTCCCAGCATATTACTGGATCTCAAATACCTTTTTAACATCCTACAATTATTTTGAAGAGACGAATAAAATGTGTACTTTAACCCAAGTGTTTTTTTGTAAGTAAACCCTCATCAGAATAGGGGGTAAATGATCATACTAGAATAGTTGGATTTGCTTTGGTGCTGCCAAAGTCAAACAAATTACTTCCAGGCACATATATAAGCTTGGAATGTCAAAAAGAACTTCATTGGGAAATCTCTCCTGCATCTTTGTTAAATAGTTGAAAAATATGGGTTAATATGTAAATTGTCTTTGTGCAGAAAAAAACTTAAAGAGGACAAATTGGTCGTAGTAAAAAATTGAGAAGTAGGGCAGTGACTTCTTAATGTGTAAATTCTGAAAGGCATTTTAGCCCATATTTATGTGGATTGTGACCAGTTGAAAATATGCTGGGATGATATAGCTGTAAAAATAAGTTTAACAATTTCTCATGAAAAACAACTACTCCAAAAAGTTGTTCCATTCAATGACGACTCTAAGGGCCTGATTTACAAGTTTGGCGGACAGGTTACTCCATCACAAGCGTGACGGATATCCCGTCCACCATATTACGAGTTCTATTACAAGTAATGGAATATAATGGGACTCGTAATACGGTGGACAGGATATCCGTCACGTTTGTGATGGAGTAACCCATCCGCCAAACTCATATTCAGGCCCTAAATAAGCTGGATGAAAAAAACAGCAGAACATGTGGAGTATGAATGCCATATTGTCAGCAACAAGCATGATTATCAACCTAGAATAGGAAAATTGATAACTGAAATGTTCCAAATATCCTTGATAGAGCAAATAACGCAGTTCAGGTGTGCAGACGTATACAAATATATTCAAATCGGGAGGCCAACTATGGAATTGTATGTGAAAGTGTTCAAATGTTCTTTTACACTTTTGAGCCTTAGATGGTCTGATTGTTTAATCTTGCCCAATACTGAAGATATAAAAGAGCTTTATAAGAGTCTGTGATATGTTTAACATTCTCAGATTTTGTATTTTCTGACCATTTCCATATGCTAGTTAGCCTAATTTATGTTCTTTGTTGTATTTGAAGGTCGCAAAGATATTTTTAATATTGCAGGCTTCAGTTTGTTTTTTTGCAAAAAATCTGAAACATACAGGAAGGTTGAAAAGCTCCAGTGCAGTTGGACTTTAGTGTGAAAATGAGGAATTTTTGCAAGTATAATTTTGCACTATTAAAATTTGTTTTATATCACTGTTGAGGCAAATCCAATCCAAATATTAACTTTAATTCAAAATGCCTGTGAGTGACAAGTGAGACATGGTTCCAGACTACTAGCAAGAGAAAGCTAAACATGTCAGGCACATGCAAAAAATCTCTCTATTTCATGGACGAGAATAAAAACCAAAAACTGGGATGTCAGAAAGGAAACTACAAACAACAGTGGGCCTGGAAGCTTTATGACACTACACTCTTTGAAAAAATAACTTTGCACAACCCTAATTATTTGACAATTTATTTAACTGTGTCTAGTTTATATATCACTTACTTCACAATACCATATAATTCTGTTACTATCACAATTAACTGTATAACTTTAAATAGTAATATTGAAATAATCGTTATATATAGGCATTGTTTCGAAGTTGTGCATCATTGTTTTAAAACCTTCTAGATAAACATTTTTCTTATGATTTACCCTATTGAATTGCAGCCATGAAGCCATACGATCTTCTCATGAGATGGGTTGCGCACAGGCTAAATACAGTAGTTGTGTCAGTTGAGTAAGTATTTAGTTTTTGATGTTTTCAAAATGTGTACTCGTGTTTTATTATGATACAAACTGTGACTTTCCAATTAATTACTTAAACGTATGACTCGTGCACTGCACTCACTATTAAAATGTGCCAGTTCAAGACTCGCAGTTGTGGCTCCTCCGCTAAGGCGGAGGAGCGTTGCCCCACTGCCTTGAAGCAGTAAAAGAAAGGAAAAAATAAAATGATAATAACATAATGTTATTATCATTTTATTTTGCCCTCCTATTGCGGCATGCCTTTTTACAAAACTGCCGATTTCGAATGTATGCGGACAACTCTTGGTGATACTTTCACATTGTGACTTTACAAAAGGACTGAAAATATAACACCAATGTATTTGATTGCTATGCTCCAAATGACTAATTAACACATTTTTCATAAACATTGAAATATAATTACAAAACAAAAAAGGTTAGATTTGATGTCATTTTGTCAGAAAGGAATGACAGAAACTATAAATTTAAAAAAGCCATCTGAATTTCTGCAATCTATTACTTCATTTGAGCTTGGGGTTACATAACCACACATGGAACTGTGTGGTATCTGAAAGTCTACCAAAGAGATTGAAATAACACATTATTTCTCTTGCAGCTACCGGTTAGCACCCGCTCATCATTTTCCAGTACCATTTGAAGATGCATATGCTGCTACAAAGTATTTTCTACAAAAAGGAATTCTTCACCTGTACAATGTTGATCCAGAAAGAATTTGTGTGTCAGGGGACAGTGCTGGTGGAAACTTGGCTGCTGCTGTGACACAGCAGGTATGAGATTGTCACTTGTAAGCGAAAAGTATTCTTATGTTGTAATCGAGCCAATTACACATTGCAAGAACTGACATGGTTTACAACAGTATGTACCCTCCTTTTGTGTACCTGGTGCAGATTAGAACTGTTCCCAACAATAGAGGCACAATGATGTCTACAATGACATGAGTTAACTCTTTGATTGAACTAAAGGGAAAACTCTGAAGTCCACATTACAAGAAATATGGTAATTCCGATTTGGCCATAAACATAATAATGGTGGCTGAATCAGTATTACAAGAGTGAAGAAATATTGCACATCTGAGGGTCTTCCCTATGGAGATATTAGCAGGAAAAAACTGGTGAAATACACAAGATGGACAAAGGACTAGAAGTGGGAAGTGAGAAGAGCATGTAGGAATTCAAGTGGAAACCCATTTTCTACTAAAAGTCCCAGTTCCCATTTCCAATATACCAGACACCTAAGCTCAGTCAGAATACTACTTGCACAAAGCCATTGAATACGCAGAACCACATCCACCTGACATTTTTCTCCAACCTTGCTTCCAAAGCCTGGAATAAACTGCCTCTGCACATCAGAGCCATCTCCTCATTTCTTCTACAAGAAACTGAAGATAAGGCTCTTTGACTGGCCTCGGCCCAGGCTTGGCCTTAGCTACTCCTGCTTTTCAGCACCAAGAAACCCTCCAGGGTGAGTTGTGCTCTATACAAATAAACACATAACATTACATAACAGAGGCTCAGAGTGTCCAAGAATTCTGCACCGCAGATTGACCAAAGCCCTTAATATTGGAATTCATGGATGCTCGGTTACCAAGGTGGCATGATGCCTTAAGAGCTGCACGTGTGTTGGAAAGAGAACTATGGAGACTGAAAGTGGTGGTGCCCTCACAAATGTGTGATATTAAGCAGGTAGTCTATGGACATCTGGGTTCTTAAGGCACTTACTAAAGACACTTGTGATGGTTGCAGCTACAAACTGCACCCACAAGCACATCACTGGCCTGTCTTTGGAATGTGGCATGGATTCCATCCTATAGAGGAGTGCAGTCTTTCACTGCATATCTACATGGCGGGGTGATCAATTCTGGAGAGCTACTAGACACTTTTTACTTTCTCAGGAAAGATGGCCAGATGGTCAAATTTCTGTACACCACTTTTTTGGTGGTACACACTTAGGGGGCCGATTATGATTGCGGTTTTTCCGCATCCTCGGGGCCGGCGGAAGCCACCGCCGGGCCAGAGGATGCGGAAAAACCACAGCGGACTGACCAAGGACCCACCGCCACATTAGGATGGCTGGTGGGTCCTGGTTTCCGTCCGCAGCTTTTCCGCTGCGGTTGGCTTACAACCGCGGCGGAAAAGCTCTGATATGGTGACGGTGTCTCTCAGACATCGTCCGCCATATCAGGATGGGCTTTAAAAAGTGCTTTTCCGCGGCGGGTTTCCCGCCGTGGAAAAGCATACGGATCTTCACTGCAGGGGCCCGTTGCGGGCCCCCTAGGTGAAGGGGGGGTGGGGGGTGCACATGGGGGGTACCTATGGTACCCCCCAGCATTTGCATGCAGAAAGCGGCAGGCACCACGCGGTGCCTGCCTCGTTCTGCATGCAAATGCAATGCGTGCATTTTTAACATTGCCGCGGGTGCAGCTTGAAGCTGCACCCGCTGCAATGTTAAAAATAGAGGATGTGACCGCCAGGGTGGCGGTCACATCCTAATTGCACAGGAGGGAACTCCGCATGCCATGCGGAGGTTCCCTCCTGCTCTGGGGTCGCGGACGGACGCAAGTCCGTCCGCGATCCTAATCGACCCCTTAATACTTACAGAAGGACCTTTGTGCCCGGGCACCTGTGTCACTGTTCTAGAGCAGATGCATCGGCAAAAATGACCCTCATTTTAATGAATCTGTTCACTATCCATACATTATGAAACACCCACTCTATTATGCACAGCCACTGCGTTTGCTCCTCCACATAGAGTATCGCAGAAGAGAAAGCACAACTATTTTCATCCCTTCTGTACTATGTATTTATTTCAGGAGCAAAAAAAAACCTGTTTTGTTCACAAGTAAGACTAAGTTAAATGTTTTTCATGCACACAAAATGCAGAAATTTCAGATTATGCATATTTTGCAACATTTTACTTAATTCTTTGCTCCATTATGGTGCTGAGACAGAATATTGAGTTGGAAATATCGACTTACACAAATATCGAGTTGAAAATATCATGATCCAGAAATATCAACAGCAAGAATATCCTGGTAAAGAATATTGAATTTTAGGTAAGAAATATCATTAAAAAAATATAGAAGTCATTAATATTGTTGCAAAAATATAGATGTTTCAAATATCGATTTTTTAATTAGTTATGTATTTTACTTTATATTTTAAATGTAGTGACATATGTTTTTTGTATAAGTATTGTTTATGTTTTTAATATATGTGTTACATTTTATGAATTAAATTTTGATTTTTTTTGTTCCGTAGCAAGTTGTGGGTTTTATAGCGGAATAGGGTGGGAACTAATTTAATTATATTAAATTAAGGATTATTTTTTATTTATTTTATTTAGATTTTATAGCGTTAATTGTGGAAAGTAATTTATTTGTTAGTTAATTAACATTAATTAATTAATTGATAATTGATTATGGTAATTCTGTGATAGTTCTATGTGTGGATTGTAGGGTTTATGGGGTAAAGGGTGGGAAGAAATGTATTTTTAATTATTTGATAAATAGTTCTTAATATTAATTAATGAATTGGAAAATAAATATGGAATTTGTTTAATAATTTTAGGTGTGGTTTGTGGGGTTAATAGGGGTAAAGGGTTGAAAGTCATTTTTGTTTAATTAATCATAAATTAGTTGCTCATTAATATTAATAAATTGATTTCTATTTAATATTTGTTTATATTTTTTGTGTGTGTGATTTATTGTTATAGGGGTACAATGTGGGGATTACATTAATTTCAATTACTTTATAATTAGTTGTTAAATGCTATTCATTTTTTTTGGGGGGGATCTCTGAGGAGGGAAAGCAAGATGGCGGATTGAAGACGCCACGGAGCGGTAGCTCTTACAAGTTCTCCCTAATTCCTCAAGGTTAATGGAGAAGAATACCCTTTATGCTGTTCGAGGTGAAGGCGAACGCATAAGAAAACCTTAGAAAGAGAATTAAAAAGAAGTTCAGCGAATGAAGGAATGAGTGGATTTGAAAAATCTTCTACCTCTGCTACCTTCCAGCTGGTTGATGCTACCGCTGCTGCTCCTGCGCGCCCGATACGGTTGGAAACAACTAGGCGTCTGACCTCCGGGGGTGTTGTGCAGTGCTAGGAGGTTGCTTGATTTTTGGCTTGGCTACTTTGGTCTGGGGCCACCCATACTCTCAGACGCGGCGCTCGCGTCAAACCCAACAAACGTTTTGTTTGCAGCGGGGAAGCAAACCTGCTTGACTTCCAATACAATGGCGCCAAAACACATACCCAGGTCCACACGGGCTGGGAGAGGACCCCTGACGGAAGATTTAGCGATGGATGAAGAATCTGAAAATGCGGCCATTGTGATGGGAAAAACAGCAGCGGCGGGTGCAGGTGCGGTTCGCCTATCGTCTGCTGTCTCTGAGAAGCTGGGGAAGCCCGGTAATCCGGACCCACAGGTCGGTAAGCAGCAGCAGCAGCAGCTAATCCGTCCCCCTCTTTTTGTTGCCCCGGATAAGACTCTCTTAGCTAAAGTAAAGACTGACTTGGTCATCAGTGGTAATCCTGGCAACAATGTTGCATCTACCTCTAGTATGCCGGGACTAGGTAACAATCTTGCAGCTGATGACTATGAGAATGAAGGGGGTATTGGTAGCGATCTGAATATAGAGCTTGCTGAGGTTTCCAGCTGTAATATAGGTCAAGCGCTGAGTAGTGAGATAGCGCTAAAGCACAATTTGGCTCCGGAGAAATTGGGGGGCGCTGAGAGTATGTTGAATGGGGAAGAAGCAGAACTGGGGGTCGTCCTTGCAAATCCCACCTCTGAGGTACCCAAAGCTGTTCCTATTGAGTACTCTGAAAGAGTGACGGATGGTAGGGCGAGTACCATGAAAAGTACTATTAATATCTCTGAGAGGGGTGAGGAATACTCTAATGATGTGTATGAAGAGTGCTTGGAAGATGAAGAAGAACTAAATGGATCTCCCGTTGATGTGGCCAAACCATCAAGACGCAAAAAAGGAAGATCTAAGGCAAAAAATAAATTGAAGAAAGGAAAGAACATTAATGCCTCAGTTCTCTCTACCTCGAAAACTTCTTCAAACATACGAGGAAAGCCTATCAGAGATGAGAGCCCTCTGCAAAAGTGGATACAAGCTAAAGGGGGGGTTAAAAATATGGCATTGCGCTTAGCAGGGACTAGCCCTACTTATGGAGAAAATGTGAAAACTTCCCATAAGTCTGCTGACTGTAATGCTCCTTCCCCGGTTTTGTCTGTGGCTCCTTCTGCATCAGTCAGGTCTGATATTATTTCTACGGTTGGGACTGAGCCTCAACTTGAAAATGATAACACTATAACCACATCAGGAAGAACAGGAGTAGCAAATGAATCGTGCGTGGAAGCATGCTCACCGAACCCGCACATATCTCTAACTCAGGCAGAAGAGGACACGGCTAGTACATCATACACAATGCCTCCAGCTACTTCTGAGTCCTCATCACTCTATATAATTCTGAAAATCTTAACAGAACATCGGCAGGAAGCGCAGCAGCACTTTCTCCAATTAAGTGAGAATAATAATAACATGCAGAACTGTCTACTAGAGGTGACCAGCAAGCTTGGTGGAGTCACAAAAGAAATCGAAGAGCTCCAACAGAGGGTGGTCGGTGTTGAGGAAATGACCGTTCGTACAGAGGCTTCAACTCATCAGCATGAAGCAGAGATTAAGGTCCTCCAAAGCAAACTGGAAGACATGGAAAAAAGACAAAGGAAGCAAAACCTCAGACTTTTTGGTGTTCCAGAAGGGTCAGAGGGATCCGACCCCCGCGCATATGTGGTCAAATTATTCCAAAGGGCTTTTCTAGACTTGACCGACTGGGACTGGGACTGGCAACTTCAAAGAGTGCATAGATTACCAATAATTAATAGAAACAAAGAGAGTAAATTTCCTCGCCCCTTTTTGATTTATTTTGGTAATTTTCTACTTAGGCAGGCAGTATCTATTAAAGCTAGACCTAACTCCCCAGTTATAATCGAAAATGTAACATTCTTTGTGAGATCCGACCTCAGTAAGGCCACTATGGATAAGCGATGGAAGTTGCGTCAACTCATTGACCCTTTTAAATCGGCGGGTGGGCAAGTATACCTTCAGGAACCAGCACGTCTTAAAGTAATTAAAGCTGGCCATACATACTACTTTACTGATGTCAAAGAAGCTGAGTTACTACTCTTTAAATTTTGTTAAATTATAGGTGTGGTTTCACTTCAAGTTATGTTTTTTTTTTTTTCTTAAATATTTGCCTGCTAAGTCTTTAAGGATTTTTACTGATAAACGGTTATCCGTAATGGCTCACTGTTATTCTTTTCTTTAACACCTTTTCTTTCTTCCTTCATGTTTGATCTTTCTCTTTTTATGAGCAGGATAAAAAGCATTTGGCTGATGGAAGTTGATGTAGGAATTTTATATAGAAATCCTTGGTTTTCTGCCTTCTTATCTAGGTATTTTTCTTACTGATTGTAGTGACAGGAATTCAATAGAGGGAGACGGGAGATTTTGAGGCTACCTCTCTGTTAGGCTGCCCTTACAGCGGCAGCAGGAGATAGAGGGGGGCTTTCCCCATAGGTACAAATGGGGGGGCATGAGAGGGGAGGGTGGTAGAGGTAGGGTCAGGGAGGAGGATAAAAACATTGAAAATTACAACACGAGCACAAGGGATGTAAAAGACAAAAATAGAGGAGCTTTCACATATATGTTAAATCAGAAAAATAATAGTATATTCAGCTCAATGAAATGTATCAAATCAGATGTTTAGCCTGGAATGTTTCATGCCTTAATAGTAAAAGTAAGAGGCGACTAGTATATGAGGAATTGAGAATATATAATCCTCATTTGGTGCTACTAACAGAAACCCATATTTGTTACAAGGATAGGAAACTGTTAGAGCAATTGGGTTATGAGGTAATGACTTGCACAACACTAAGTGATTCTATTCGCGGAGTGGCTATTCTAAAGGAAAGGCAATTAAGAGTAGAGGTAATTAAAACGGCTTCCGACAAAGGAAGGAGGTGGGCAATAGCACGAATCAAACTGGAAAATTGCAAATATGTTTTTTGTGCTCTATACGGACTTAATATTGATGATCCATTTATTTTTGATTGGTTAAATATTGAATTATTAGACTGGGAAGGGGAATTGATACTTATGGGTGATTTTAATTGTGTAAGGAATTATGAACAGGATACTATGAGGCAGGGAGCTTTCCAACGTATGAGTAAGACACGAGCCGCTATATTAGAACTTTCCCGCTTACATAATATAAAAGATGTTTGGCGAAATGTATACCCCAATTTAGCAGGGTTTACTTACTACACAGCATCTCATAAAATGTGCTCACGCATTGACATGGCATGGGCTTCTGATAATATTTTAGAATCTTGCACTATGGAGATTTGCCCAAGAGTCACATCGGATCATAATCCAATTCTTCTTCGGGTCAACATCACTTCAAGGACACACAAACCTAGGCTATTTTCATTTCCAAGATACTTATTAGTGGATTCAGTATTTATTTCTCAACTTAAAGAACATATGAAAGAATTTTTAGAAATTAATACTAACTTTGCTTCACTTATCTATGTTTGGGATGCCTGTAAGGCCAGTATAAGAGGATTCGCCCAGCAGTTTATACTTAGACAGAATGCAGAACGAAGGAATGAGATTTCGGTTATGACATCTAATATTCAGACACTTGAAAAGCACTTGGCGTAAACTCTTCGACGCGGGGCACAAAGCTTGCAAAATGCCGCTCAATTAGAACTAAAACTAGTAAGTCTCCGATCTACTAATAAAAACTTCGGCAATGCAGCGTGAGAAATCAAGGTGGGAGACAGTGGCTTAGAGCTATTGGAGATTCTGGGCAATCCTAAAACCTTGCACGTTTCCGTGGGTCCTTGAATGAGGGGGAATTGGGGATGGTGTGTACAGGGGTTGGCTGTAGGTTATCTCTGCATTGATGGTTATCATATACAGTGTTGTACCGAAAAATGTCAGGAACGTATGGTTTTGGTTGTGCAGGGACTGTATGCAATGCAATGCTATATGTAATTATCCTTTATCTGAAAAATAAAGTGTTTAAAAAAATACAAATAAACACATATAACAAATACCTACAAATATTATATTAAAAAAATTAAATATAAGTTCCAAACAAATATTTTTACTTAAAATTATTTAGAAACAAAAACATTAATTATTACATATATTTACTTATTTTATTTCCTACCCTATAACACCACACAATTCACAAACCACATCTAAATTGAAAATGAATGTACTGCCTCAACTAACAATTAATTACACAATTAAAACTTATTTTCAATTAAAAAATGAATAGTATTTAACAACTAATTATAAAGTAATTGAAATTAATTTAATCCCCACATTGTACCGCTATAACAATAAAGCACGTAATTAACATTATAATGTGCGTTTTAATTTTTTTTTTATTATTAAATATATTTGTGTTCGAATTTTTAACATACTTATATATTTTTCAATTTATTTAGTTTTTTAAATATTTTTATTGTTGTTAAAATGTCGTTTGTTTTTAATTTGTAACTGACTGGAGTGAGAATAATAATTGTTACTCCTCTGCAATCCAAAACGTTCCCTACTGTTGCAGTCACTGGAGTGGGAATAGTAATTTTTACCCCTCTGCTATGCAACACCTTCCCAACTTTTACGATTATTGGAATAGTACATTTAATCCTGCCACTATCTAACTCTTTCTCAACCGTTGCACTCACTGGAGTGGGAATAGAAATTTTTAGCCCTCCGCCATCCAACACTTTCCCTACTGTTGCACTCACTGGAGTGGGAATAGTAATTATTTACCCCTTCGCAATCCAACACTTTCCCTACTGTTGCACTCATTGGAGTGGGAATAGTCATATTTACCCCTCCGATGTCCAACACTTTCCCTACTGTTAAATTCACTGGAGTCGGAATAGTAATTCCTGGCCCTCCGCTATCCAAAACTTTCCCTACTGTTGCACTTACTGGAGTGGGAATAGTAATTTTTACCCCTCGCTATCCAACACTTTCCCTACCGTTGCACTCATTGGAGTGGGATTTGTAATGTTTACCCCTCTGCTCTCCAACACTTTCCCTACCATTACACTTACTGGAGTGGGAATAGTAATTTTTACCACTCCGTTATTCAACACTTTACCTACTGTTGCACTCACTGGAGTTGGAATAGTCATTTTTACCTCTCCGCTATCCAACACTTTTCCAACTGTTGCACTCACTGGAGTGGGAATAGTAACTTTTACCCCTCCGCTATCCAACACTTTCCCTACTGTTGCACTCACTGGAGTGAGAATAGTAATTTCTACCCCTCCGCTATCCAACACTTTCCCTACCTTTTCACTCACTTGAGTGGGAATAGTAATTTCTACCCCTCCGCTATGCAACACTTTCCCAACTGTTGCACTCACTGGAGTGGGAAATGTAAGTTTGAAAATGTTTAAATACTTTAATGTTTCAATTTTTAATATATGGTTTTTTAATAGATTTTATGTTATTGGTACATATATATATTTATATATTTGCAAATTTGTATATAACTTTAAAATTATAAAATAAATGAAAATGAATAGTTTATTTATTGTTTTAAAGTAAATATATATGAATTATTAGGTATGTGTGTTTAACTTTTTTTAATTAAATATATTTATTATATTTCTAAAATTTTATATTAAATGTACTTAATTTTTTTATATTAATTTTATTATTTAACATAGTGAACATTTATTATTTTATTATATATATATATAAGTAAAATTCAATATTTTGTACAACTATAGTTTTTTACATTGATTTTTTTCAATATTTTTGTACTTACCTGTTTAAGTATAGGGAGTCAACATTTTTGCATTCTATATTTTTGCATCCATATTTTTTACTTCTATATTTTTAACATTGATATTTTATCAGTGAAACCTCCATTATTACTGGTTGAAGCACAAAATGTTTTGCAGAAGGTGTTCTCCCTGCAAAAGCTCCTGCCGGTATCTTGAGTGACTTTTGAATCGGAAGGAAGCCCTAGTAATTAATTTTCACATGAGATGCCATCAGCAAGGTAATTTCCAGATTTTTCACAAGAATGTCCTCCTGAGATACTTTTGTAAAAATGCCCATGATGTCCAACCTTTTAGTAGAGCTTACTTCCCAATTGTTTTCAGCCATAACTCAAAGAAAATGTATTAATTGACTGCATTAGATTGTGGGGTGCTTCATAAATATAGGTATAAATTCATCTTTTGTCATGTGTTGCTGTTTTTGGCTATCAAACTAAAACAAGCATTGATATGCTGGAGTGGAGTGGAGTGGTGTGGCTCACTTGTTAGAGGTGGCAGACCCGAGAGCAGAGGACGGCCCGGGACCAGGGTTCAATTCCCGATGCGGCAGGGTCGTGGACCAGGGTCAGCGGACTCGATAATTCTCACCTCGGTGCCTACTCTAACCAGGGATCACACTCGGCAACTCAGGGTATTAACTTGCCTCATCTCCACAACGGCCCCCCACATACGCCGGGGATGCCTGGTTTCACCTTGGAGATACCCAGTAGGGACAATCTCACAAGGAAAGCCAGGACGGGTTCCCCAGCGGTCTACTGCGCAGAGATACTCCTTCGGGAGTCGATTCTTGCGCATTACAAACCCACAATTAATTAATTAATTAATATATTTCTCCCTAAATGGCAAAGAAAAAAATATTCATTTGTGAGTGAGAGGTAAGATCAGACGTATCTCTCAAAAATAAATCTTTAAGTCAAAACCCTTTTCTAGATCTCCTCTCATGAGCGATCCTATGTACCTTCAACATAACATTAGACCTGGGAGAAATTTAGATTACAACAGCATCATTCGAGTAATTTTAAGAATTGCGCACCACGCCTATGATGCACAATTCATAAATTATGCCATTAAGTCACTTCACATAAATACTCTCCATTTGCTGTTACAAATGTAGCACAAATTGCTAATTATCACGGCAAATGCACTCAATCAACAGAGAGTGAGAGGGTGTTCTTTGCCGTGCTTTTGTCAAAACGCATCCTTCTGCCAAGAAATGACACAAGGATGAATTTCGCCCTAAAATATAGTGAAACATATTGTGAAAATACTCAACCCCGCCTGCTCCTGCACTTTACTTGAGACATCGGGCCGGGGGAGGACTACCCTCCCTGACTCCCCGGTCTCCTGAGATTGCCTGCTTGCCTGGAGGTGCATTAAATTGACATTGCGGCCCCGTGGCCAATGTACTCAGCCCCGCCAGCTCCTCCACTTTACCAGCGACATCGGGCCAGGGAGGACTACGCCTACCAGACTCCCCGGTCTCCTGAGATTGCCTGCGCACCTAGTGGTGCATTCAATTGGCAGCGCGGCTCCTTGGCACGGAATACTCCCAAGTTGAGCTCGGGCCAAGGGCGGGCACGTTCGCGCCGGTCAGAGCCTGGAGGAGGCTGGGCTGGGCAACCTCCATTGGTGTCTGTTCGAGGACAAAGAGTTCTTGAGGAGGACCTTGTCACCAAGCGCATATTCAATTACAGTTGCTCTTGTTCTTCCCTTTTTCTTTCTTTGAATATCTGGGAAGGGAACACACAGCTCCTTTGAGGGGGAAGCCTTACTGCCATCCTCGTCAACTGTTGTTACAGTCCCAGTGTCACTCACCTGAAGCAGGATGGGCAAACGGAAAGCCAAGGGAAGTCTGAATGATGCCCCAAACAGGCTAAATGGCCTGTTGCGAGTGCTGCAGGTAATTGCGTAGTGGACGGCATAGACACCTTAATAGAAAAAGTCAAAACCTGCTAAGTGGTCAAAAGAAGCCACACAACACTGGTCAGAAAATGGCATATATTTTCAACCAAAAAAATAAGATGAAAAAGTCACCACTCAAAGTTCCAGCTCCCTATGGGACAACTTTGTGCTCTGCTCATTCTAGTGATCTATGGAACAGGGAGTAGCCGGACCCTGTTCTCACGTGTACTTTTCCTGGAAATGGTAATATGATCACCAATATTGAGGCAACAGTTGCCTTGGACATTGAATGTAAAAATTGGTTTGTCCCTCTTGCTACATGCAAGAAGGAAGTGTCTTCCAAAAAGACAATTATTAAGATTATATCCACTCCGTGGCCCATGTGGCTGAGTCTAGGAGTATGTAGGGGAACAGACCTGGTAAAGTAGACAATAGCACTCTTTACAGTGCACTGTCTGATCTTAAAATAACAGTCAAGAAATTAACTCTAGAGGTACTATCACTGAGAAAAACTACAGGGTCTCTCACGGGCCAGCTTAGCAGGGCATGCCTAAGTACAAATAGAGGGATGAATATGGGTAACACCAACACGCAGAGTAGAGATTGGACGGATATGGGAGAGGGCCTCAGGAGCTCAGGGATCTCCACACAAACTATGATGTTTGCACCCCAGAACAAACCAGAAAACAATCACACACACCATCAGCACTATCAGCGCTTTCAAACTCCAATGCCCTCTTTTTCCAACGGCGAGAGGTTTACCTTACTTCACAATCCACAGATAGATTGGGGTTCACAGGGCAGACTCTGCAAAGACGGGAATGTTTTAGGGGAAATATACCCAGAGCCAGAACTTACCTCTGCAACTGTTTCACCAGAGGTGTTTGGTCTAAATTCCTATTTTGGGCAACCGCACTCTGTTGATGAAAATGGAAAAAGCCTGGAGGGGGGCAAACAAAGGCAGCCCATGGAGATCACTAAGAGGGCTCAGCAATAAAGTGGATATGACAAACATTCCCAAAGTGGGTTGTGCCTTAGAAGAATCGAGCGATGCGCTGATTAATAAAGTTACTCATTGGATAAGGTAGGTGAGGCAATTCCGTTCCATTATAAGGTCAGACATAATAGCTGCTAACTACTGTATCACAGACAAATAAATTGACTATATAACATTGGATTTGGTTAGTAGAGACCTAGTTAATGGTCTAGTCAATCTGGACCTGTGCACTTTACCCCTTAACAGTTCATCTATTCAATTCAAATACTTTTTACCCAGCAAGAACCTGGTATCTAATCCACAACATGTGAAATCAACTGTTAATTCCAACAATAACAACTCTAGTGGCCACTCACAACCAGTGATCAAGCATACCTGACATGTTCAGGGACTGTCTCCCCATTACGCTAGGTCATACACTTCAAAGGAAGGTGATCACTCTGTTACCCCTTCACAGATGGACCAGCCGCTGGGGGACCTCACGAATAGTTTTATGGTGAGGCAGTCCTTCTCTCCAATTACCAGGCCACAATCCACCCTTATACAGCAGCCCCCCCAAGAGGTGAGGCAATCCTTATTAACTCTTGATCCTACAAAGAAACTGAGACTTCTGTCTTGTAACCTAGAAAGTATCAGGTCTAGAATCATTAAGGAAGAGTAGGGGAAATTTGTGGATAACTACGACATATGTCTATTTTAGGAGACCTGGGCCACAGAAAAAATACCTAGGCCCCCATTAGGATGGCGGGCGGATCCTAATGCCGGAATGACCCCCACCATATTATTATGGCTGGGGGGTCCGCGGCGGACGGAAAGACCATCCGCCGCTTTTACGACCGGGTCGACCTTGTGACCGGGCGGAAAAGGGTTCTCTATGGTGGCAGTCTCTATCAGACACCGCCAGCCATATTAGTGTGTCTATTTTCCAATGCCTTTCCGTGGAAAGGCATGCGCAGTCTTTTTTGGGGCCCGTAACTCCGGGGAGGGTGGGGGGTGCACATGGGGGGTACCTATGGTACCCCCCAGCATTTCAAAGAACAACGTGGCAGGCAACGCGCGGTGCCTGTCACATTGTGCTTTGAAATGCACTACATGTATTTTTACATTGCGGCGGCACAATGCTAAAAATACAGGATGCGCCCGCCACTGTGGCGGGTGCATCCTAATTTCCCACACGGGACCCCCACCCTTGTGGCGGGCGGTCCCTTTCCACGATGGGATGGAGGGCGGGCAAAGTCCGCCCGCCATCCTAATGGGGGCCTAAGAGTGGCTTTCACCAATCATAGTGCGGAAGCTGTACCTTCAAAGAAGGGCTGCCCTGCAGGTGGATCCATTATCGGGATTAAATTGATCTGGGGCTTCGCATTACAAAAGAATGACATTGATTCAAGTAATATTTTGGCCTTGAACATCACAGGTACCACTATAAACAACTCATTGATCCTGGGTAATATTTACAACAGATTTACCTTCCAACACCACAACTCTCCCACAATTCTCGAACTAGACAATTTCCTTGGAAGGGAAGGGTCATCATATAATTTAGTCATCGCAGGGGACCTAAACACAACTTTCGAGCCCTATAAGATAATCAAAAATTTAACCATTGAAGAGGATGCCACATTAAGCATCACATCCTTGAGTCAGGAAAAGCCAGCCAAACATGTGAGGGTAGCATTTCAAGTCACCTCTCTTTCCCTGAACTTTGGGCTGAGGGCTGTCAATGGGTGTTCCTCCTCTGACTTAAAGCTTGGACATACATTCAAAAGAGCTAACTGCAAAATAGGATTGATTATTTTCTGCTCAATGTACTTCTTTGGCACAAGCTGGTTGATATGTGGGTAACTGAGAGATCCGACAGCGACCACAATGCCTTAACCTTACTATTAACAGATGTGCTTAACACATATAGGCTTCCCTCATTTACAATCCTGCCCACTCGAACTGTCCTTAGCAACAACTGAAGGAGGGTTAAGTGGCCTACTATTGTTAGCAAAGCTGACACTGTCAAAAATCTAACATATATTGGTACAATTTCTAATCAACATGAGCAGTAGGGGATCTGAGAAGCAACCTCTGGTGGTCACATTTACAAACCTACTCAGTAACATCAAAAAGATTTTTTACAAGGGAACCATAGGTAAAACAATGGTTCAACGAGTTCATGTAAGCTAGCTAGACAAACTTTGATGGAAGCGGTCAAGAAAAGCTCAAGAACCAAGGTAGCCATAAAAAAGGACAGCATATGAAAATGCTCAGACAGAGACTAATAGGAATTGGCATGAAGGTTATTGAAGAGATTTGCGAGCCACAGCACATGTCAAAGATAGTAAACAATTTTGACACCTAATATCAAAAGGTCTAAAGGTATAATTGGAGAAGAAAACTACTGCATACTGCCCCAGACCTAGGAAGAACACGTTGGCCAATTGTATGCAGGACCAAAAGATTTTAACAGAGGTATTACTGATTATCCAGCACTAGACCTTGATATAGACCCACTTATTTGTACTCTAGAAGAAACTTAGGACGATATTAACACTCTGCACTAGTGCAAAGCCTTTTTCTCTCTTAACCTAATATTTGGAGTGTGATATTAAGTTATACCTTTACCACTATTTTAAAAGGGGCAGACATTCCTAACTCTTGGCTGGGTGCCGCGTTAGTGTCCATTTTTAAATAAGGGGACAAAACCAACCGAGCAAATTAAGACCCATCTGCCTCATTGACATTTCACAAAAAATATTTTGTCTGCAATTGCTGAACAGACTTCTTGATTGGCTGAATGATGAGAATATATATTATCACCCCTGCAGGCGGGATTCAGAGGTAGTACTAGAACCACTGATCAGCTTTTTTTATTCTTATTGATATCATGGAAATATGTGACAGTTAAAAAGGTAAAAAGGATCACTTGTATGTCGTGTCTGTCGACCTATGAGCCGCATCCGATTTAGTCCCCCGCGAGAAACTGTGGGAAGTCCTAAATAAGATGGGGATTCTGAGGAATTTGCTACAAACTATCATTAGGCACCACAAGGACAATGATGTCCAGGTCAGGTGGAGGCTAGAGGGTGAGTTGACTGACCGGGTTGTGGTGAATAGAGGAGTAAAGCAAGGTTGTGTCCGCGTCTATTCTCTTCACCCTTTACATTAATGTTCTGAGTGAATGTTTAATAGACTGCAAAGGTGACCCCCCCAAATTTGCAGGACAATTAGTGCAAGCACTATGTTTTGCAGATGACAGGCTACTTATATCTAGAACTCCGTCAGGGCTGCAAAGGCTAGTGGATCTGTTTGGTGAGGCCGATGAAGAATTTGGTTGGGAAATTAACACCTCGAAAACAAAATTCATGGCAGTCAACTGCCACAAGTCATACAGGGAGAAAATAAGGCTGGGCTCTTCCCTACTTGAGAAGGTAAAGGAATTCAGCTATCTGGGGGTAAGGATGTCTAATACACAATCATGGTCCCTACAAATTGCAAAAAGTCAGCTTTCGTTACAACAGGTTGCAACTGCCCTAACTAAAAACTGAGGAACTCAACATATAGACCACGGGCACCACTGATCCAAGTTTACCATGCTCAGGACATTGGGGCGGTACTTTAAGAGCTGTAATATGGGGCCATATTAACATAACTCCCATTGAAAAAAATCAAAAACCAGTTCATAAGATCAACCATGGAGCTTCCCCGTAATGCTCCTTAGACACCGATGCGTCTTGACTTAGGACTGAAGTATGTCACTCATGTGATTGCTTTTAGGCCCCTTGCCTTTTGGATTCGCATTTGGTCAAACAACACCCTGCTACCTCTAAGAGCATATCTACTCCATGTACTAACCGTTGATACTATAGGAAGCATCAAGTGGTTTAATCTCATCAAGAACTGGATGGTCAAAGTGGGTATGAGCGACCTTTGGTTGGATCTCAATAGCATTCAAAAAAGGTCTCTGACTAGCCTTAAAAAGAGATACTGGAGTCACGTTAATGATACCTGGTTAAACATAACTATGTAAGGAAGGCTGACAGGTAGATTCATCAGTTTTAAAGATAATATGTATCAAGAAGAACTCTTAAAAAGTATAGAACCACAGTTAGCGAAATCCCTGCATTTAAAATGTAGGTATAGCATTCTACCGGTTAACAGCTTCTGTAGCAAAAAGAATGGTGCTAATACCTCCCCCTTCTGTCCTGTACGCATGACTGAATTTGAAACCGAAGCACATTTTTTATTCTTCTGCCCCAAGTATACACAGATTAGAAGAAACTGGTTAATCCCTTTCTTAAGAATTTTAGCCACAAACCGATTGGTTGAGATCAATAGGATCCTAAAGAGCGATTGCACAGACTTTCTAGTTTTTATGGTATCTAGATATCTGTTACTGGTCTGGAACCTGAGAAACAGTATACTGAAACTGTTGTGCACTAAGTGAACCAACTAGACGTTTTACATGTGTTCTCTCTTTTATCGTGATCCATTGCTCTGTAGACTAGCATTAACTTCTTTGCCCTGGGATTTTTATGAGATGTTAATTATTTTTAGAACCAAACTAGTTTTTATAATATAAACTTGCATGTAGTGGTTGAAGGATTGAATAATGCATGGATCACTGTGTGAGCATACTAGAGATATGAGAACATGCGTGACATCAGAATCTACACAACCTATCACGAGCAATGCTCTTGATGCCACATGTGGTTTTTACATTGATCCCAAGTGGATGTTGTGGGTTTTACCATTTCATTAACTACGCACGCTTGGTCTAACTTCTAATGAACTTGTTCTTATTCCAGCAATTCAATCTTTACTTAGTAACTCAAACGTAAGAATTCTGCACTTAGCCCTTGACCTACTGTTACAGCGGATAGCAGATATCTTCACTACAATGAAGCTACAACGTGAACTATGGTTAACTCCAACACTTAGTGAAATCGAACTAGACAATCAATTATTGTAACTGAATTGTATATAATCTACTTAAGTGCTGGGATTTTATCAGCTAATTCCTTGAATGGTAATTGGATCTTTTTAGTTAGTTGTTTATGTTGACTTGCTTTTATGATTTTTTTAAAATCGAATAAAGCGATTACTACTACTAGTAAAAACTAACAGTTTGCTTTTCATGTAATTATCCATAATTTTGTGAAATTTTGCTGTAATTACGCAAAAGCCAATTACACAAATGTTTGACACTAGTACAGAACAACGATATTACTTGCACAGAAATTAGCTGTAATATAACAGGGATTTTGCCAATCTGTGTTTTTTTACAAAACAGAAAATCCACAGCCATGTTCAACAAGAAAAGAAAAAGCATCATTTATTATTAGTGATTTGTAGAAATTATCCTGGAAAAAATATTTGCTGATTACCATAACCCATTATAAACAAAAGATCACTCTCCTAATTTGAAATGAACCTACTATAAAACTCCAAAAACGGAGCTGGGATTGATGGTTTAAAAAGTATCTCTTTAATTTGCTCATTCATCCTTTTTTCCATACCCACAATGCTGAGCAGGATCTGAAGGAAAGTCTTCCTTTTTGCCCTGATCATTCCCTTTTTTTTAATGATGCTGGTGGTTCCTGATTCTGAAAGTGCTCTCGACTGTGCTTACCAGGCCCAGGATCAGTTCTCCGACCTCTAAAGGTATATGGCAATTGGTGTAATTCTAATTGTCAAAGACAACCTACCTTCAAGTCCCCAGTATATGGTAGGGCATGTATGTTTAGAGATTCCAGTGAACAAGATGCACTTAAGTGTGCACTGTTATGATGCCTGGTGTAGTTTTAAAGCCAGGCCTACCTTGCAGGCTGGTTTTAGGATAAAACGATGTCCAAATTCGAAAAACCAGGGACAATATAAAATATGTTTTATATGCCCTGGGAAGGAAAAACATTAAAAGTCATGTTTCTCTACTATAGTGCCACTAGCACCATAGGCTTACATGGGGTGGCTTTATTAAACTTTATAAAGTCTATCTTTGCATTGTAGCTAGCTAACAGTACCATGTGAAGTATCAAAGTATGGTTACAATAAATCCAATGACTTGCCATGGTTAGTATTATTAGAAATACAGGAAAGTAGTTATAGAACGTACAATCCAGAAGTTACCTAAAGCAGCCCTGCGGCAGCCTCTTCTGATTGGTCAGCCTTTTGACAGCCTGAGCCAAGCTGCTCCATGAGTAGGATTGAAGATGCTTGGGACTACAACAATACAGCTATTTGGTGGGAAGAGGTTTGCTTCCTGGAGAAGCCAGGGAGAAAAACGTGACTGGGTAGATAAGCTGGACTTCAAAGGCAGGAGCCTTGGCAGAAAACAGATGTCAGAGGACCCAGACAAACCCCACTAGCCAAATGGGAGACCCCCTAATTAGATTTGAAGAGGGGCTGGAAGGGGAGTGTAGTCAGGTGTTTGCCTCACCTCTAGGTTGGATTACACAGACACACACACCAAGGAAAGATTTTCTCCATTTTTATTTTTGATAGAATAGCACATTCTGGGTCAAAAATATGCCACACTTCAGAGGATGTGGTCATAGTAGGGGAGGAAGCTTTATTCACATTGGTTGGGGTGTACCCCCTCCTCAAAGCACAGAATGAAGGATAAATGTGGCAGAGCAGCAGCACAGAAAGGGAAGGACTGCCCTGCTGGACCCATGAACTGCACCATAGAAGGCCTGTACTCTGAAAGAATGCACCTGCTACACTCACAAGGCTCCACTAAGAAAGGACTGTGCTGACTCAAAGGAAAAGAAGTGGACTCCCTAATCAGCAACATGTACAACATAGCTGGAAGAAGTCACCTACCAAAGCCAAAGAGAGGATCACCCTAGCTGACTAGTCCAACTGGATGTTTCCAGAATTCTGCAGCTGCTTTCTGGGAAAGCTGAGTTCTGGCCCCCAAGAGGTAATCCAGAGTCTCTGAAACCTTGGCATGAGCAAGTGGGCACTTATTTTCTCCAAATAAACTCAGAAGCAACCAGAATTCAAAGTTTAGAAACTTTTTGCAAACTTTTGCAGAAAAGGTCCGGGAAGAGACCGGCTCGACATCAAGCGTCAAACCGCCATTAGTGACTTACTAATCAGCCTGACCACGCTGGTTTGACCATCTGAAAGCTCTTTAACTCCTCGCCGTCGAGGAAAAGGGTTTTCACAGGTTCACTGACGGATTTTGATGCAACAGGCCTCCGTCATCAAATCAAACTTCGGATTCATGGAACCTGAAGACTTGTCATCAAGAGTAAAGCTCCAGGAAAAAGTTAAACTTTTGATTTCATCTTTAAACATTCATATCTCTGGTTCCCTACATTGGATTCCTGTCATTTTGGTGTTGTTTTGAAGATTGAAATATTTTACATTTTTATAAATTGGTATTGGGTTTTTTATTGTGTTGTGTATTTTCATATTTACTGTTTTTGTGGTATTAAATGCTTTATGCATACCTGTCTACTAAGATAAGCCTGACTGCTCGTTTGCTCAACTATCAAGGGTTGAACAAGGATTACTTTACTGAGGCTTATCTGGATCTATTAGTGATTGTAGTATTATTACTAGCTGAGAATGAATAACTGCACATGCTAATAACCCTGCTTCCTATTGTAACATTTCATCTGAGGAACCACTGATTGAACTCCAATTCCTCTTGCTGGCATTACGTCAAGTTTCTTGATTGTGGGCCCATGCAGTATGTTTTTTGGGTCCAAAAGGAAATCAGGAGACACAGATGATGAGAATGTGAGGTACAGGCCATTGAATGAAATGCACTCTGGCACTGAAGGACGTCAATATGGGGAAATAAAAATGAGCAGCACAGATAAATGACGAAATGTAATAAATAAACACAGTAGTGGGACACCTACACAATAGAGATAATTAGATAAATAAACAAACACAGAAATGAGAGGCTTAGGCACTATGGAGGGGAGCTTTAGGCACTGAGAGGTATAAACACATTGAAAATAACGGATCTATAATGCAAAGCACCCATGGCAGCACATTTTTGAAGCTCGTTTAAAGTATGGTAGGCGGCCCGCCATCTGGCAAGTTGGTTGAGAGTATATCCTCTGCCACCTTGGTTTGAACACAACTCACCATATTCAGAGATCTCTGCAGGCCCTGAGAAGATACATGTGTCTTCTGAGGATTCACTGTCACAGCTGCTCATCTGATGGCACTGAAGGTTTGGAGGGATATAAGTTCCTTTAGCATTTGTTACTATGCAAATATGTTTGAGCATACATGTTGGTACTTTTGTGTTTTTGGTTATGAACAAGCATCTCTGAGGGTCATTTTCAAATCTGAGGTGACAGCTGAAGTGGCTATAAAGGAGGTGAGTTGGAGAAGTTGAACTTAAGTTGATGGGAGGAACAGTAACACTGAGGACCAGGAATAGAAAAAAAACTTGGTTGTGCATGCAAAGTGGATGGTGCAATTTTCGTCTTTGTGAACAGTGATTGATCAAGCAGATGTGGGGAACCCTTGCACTCCTCCTAAAATCATAATAAAGTTACAAATTCAGACATAGTGTAGAGGAGGAGTACCTTCAAGTTCAGTCAATTTCTCAGCAGGGTCCACCCAAAGGCATTTTGAAATCTTCTCCATCTCTCGCTTGGCAGTTAGTGCAACAATTCCTTCAGTCCTCTCATGGAGGGAGCTAGAGAAGATACACAGAATTCTTGTAAGAAATTGGGAAATTAGTCAAAGGTGGTGACCTATAATATCAATCCAAAAGTCACTATATAAATCTGAACTCAACCTATGATAGTTATGGCCCAGTGCAGACAGGCCAACAGAGTAACACAGTCTTTAATACAGCATAATAAGAATTCAAAACAAATGAGAAAAATAGAGTACATTTTAATAAATAAAATGACAAAAATCAAATAAGGGAAACCACAGGTATAAAGTTTTAAATTTGCGAAAAGGGTGAATCACCATCCGTGGTTAACTTGAGTCAGCATAATTTGAAGTCAAATACGATGGAGTAAGCATCAGATACAAAAACCAAGTTTGATTGTGTCTGAGATTTAACATTGTGACTTTGGGCCTCATTACGATGGTGTTTGGACCCCCACCGTTGTTGTGTAGTTCCTACAAATCTATATAGGATCTGCGTGTTTCAACAACTAAAGCCAAGGGATTGGTGTCCAGACTGATTTCAGACACCACCAAAGGATAAGTTAGCCTTTAGAATAGCTAGATCACAGTGCCCTTTAACCTTACCAAGGAGCAAATGTTTCTGGCAACTATTGAACATGACAACCCTTGATCCTTCAGGGATCGTGGAAACAGTACAGTAATTTTTGCTCAGTCACTCGTACTCACTTGCTCTCAGAGAGATACACAGAATAAATTATGGGGACATTTTTAATAAGCATTTACTGAACCAGCATCATTCTAGTATAAAACATGTTTGCTGCGACAATCATTAGAAAGAAACAGATGTATAAGATGACAAGCACCAACAGAGTGAATAAAAGATAGATTTCTACCATGGTGCTAAAACAGTGAATATATTCAGGCATATAGATACATGGCAGTAATCAAGCGTTCTCCTAAGATGCAAACCCTATCTAACTGTACCTAAGTGTACCTAGCATGTATGTAGGTATAAAGCCAAGAATCCCCTAGGAAAGAGCCAACCCCATTTCCTGATCAGAGAGACTAAGGACCCTGTCTTGTCTCGAGTTGGACACCCCGCAAGGGCTGTCAGACCACTGCGTGCTACAAGTTCTGCGTGCAGGACTCTCATTGTCTTGTGTCAGCATGGAAGCTACTCCTCTGGTCACCCAGTGAAGATGTGGTTCTCTTAAACCCGAAAGGTACCCTCAGGTGTTCTACCTATATGGGTAATGGTACTGTGGGCCTGTAGTCCAAGGATGACAATAGCGGTGTGGTAGACCTGGCATCTGTTGGGTGTTTCCCCTTCCTTTCTTCTTTATGACGTCCCAGTTTTGATAATGTTTTTGCTGGTTTTGTGTCTCTGCACACTTTCTGACTGCTGTTCAGTGTTAAAGTGCAAGTGCCCCTGTTGTAAATTGTTATTATGGATTGGTGTTTCCATGATTGGCATCTTTGATTTACTGGTAAGCCCATAGTAAACTGCACTGAGTGTGCCAGGGTCTGTAAATCAAATGCTACTAGTGGGACTGAGGCACAATGTGCCACCCACATGAGTAGCCCTGAAAAGGTATCTCAGACCAGGCACTGCAGTGTCTGCGCACAGTTTGTAACTGCCATGTCAACCTGGCAAGTGCACCCACTTGCCAGGTCCTAATATTCCCTTTTCTTACATATAAGTCACCACAATCTGAGGCCCAAGGTACCCCTGTGGGCAGGATACTGTGTGTGTTAAAGGTAGAACATGTACTGGTGTGTGTGCAGCATGTTCTGTTAGTGAATTACAGTGCATTTCATTTACCTCTATGGAAAGGCTCTATGTTCCATAGGATAAAAATGGGAGTTTTACTTATAAAATCTTATAAGCATACCTTCCCATTGGGACAAGATAGGGAAATTGAGTTTAGTATGTCTTGACTCAGAATGTAAAAATGCATCTTTTAGTGATTTTTATGTTCTGTGTTTGAAAATACCTCTCTTCAAAAGCAGGTATTTTCTTGCTTAGCCATCCTGTGTTCCTCTGCTGGGTTTGTGTATTGACTGCCTAGTTTTGGAGTGATAGGGGATGGGGATGTGCATTCTCTCAGACAGCCACCGGGGGCTTGATGTGCTTCCTGCCTTTCCTGAATGACTCAGGGCTGGGCTGAATAGACCTGGGCTGCATTCAAAGTAGGTAGGGGAGTTTTCACTTGCACCTGAATAAGCCTGGTCTGCATTTAGAGTGGGGGAGAAGATTTCCATTGCACCTGATAGGCCCTGTCTGCCTTGTACAATTCTGTCTCCACCTCCTGCTTGGAAGCTGGGCCAGAGAGGACCAAACTGGTTTGAATTAAGCACAGACACTCTGCCTGAGTGAACAAAGACATTTTGAATATAAATATTGGGGCCCAGGCCCCAGAACTTTCGAACTCGCTAGAATCAAGGCACCTACAAAGAAGAAGACCTGGAAAAGCTGCGGGGAGGACACTGCCCCTTTGCTGTGTTTTTGCTTTGTTGACTTGGCCTGCAGTTACTCCTTCTGCCTTGGGCAGTGAAAGGACGGGACTGAACTTTCTTTACTTGTGCTGAGTATCCCCAAGGGCTTGAAGTAGAGCTTGCCTCCTGTTCTGCCGTCTCAGGGACTGCAAAGACTTCACCAACCTCTGGGTACCACTTTTGGAACTGCTGTTTCAGTTGCCATAGAGAAGGGAAATGCAACTGACTCTGTCACTGACTCCGTCACTGAGTCCATGTCCTGAAGGCACTGCAGAGGGCACCGCCACATCTCGCACTGCAACCCTAGTCTCACCAACGACGAAGACCGCCACCGCTGCCACCGATGCAGGGATATGTGCAATGCGTTTATTTTGGACTGCAGTGTGTGATGCAGCCTGCAGCACACATCGCAATACCAAATATACAGATTGCGACCACCTATAGGCGGTTGCATCCTAATCCCGATGGCAGGAGAACTGACAGCTAGTTGGTCGGTCCTTTTCCCGAAAGGATGGGGGCCGGACGCTCATCCGACTGCCATAGTAATCTGTCACTTTTTTTCAAAAATGGAATTCAAAAAAATCAAACGGGGCAAGGCAGCTGGTGGTAGCCAAAGAGGGCTCCATGAGTTTAAATAACCATTGAACGTGGTCCAGTGAACACATTGGTTTTGGTGGAGAAAGCTCAGAGCTTGAGAAATTTGGATTTCACACCCAGGGAAGTCCTCTTACTGGCCGGATACTTTTGGAACCTTCGCCTGGTCAGGATTTCATCTTTCGTACTTAGTCACTTTTTTTTACCTTGGAATCCTTCAGCAGGGGAGGCAAGATGGTCGCTGACAGGCCGTAGTGAGCAGTCGCCTTTTTCCTTGCTCCTACTATGCTGAATTTTTGCACTACCTCTGAGTGCCACCGAACACTGATTGCTGCTTAAAAATCAAATGGAGCACCTGGAAAGCGGGGTATGCCTCATTCATTTGAATTAATTCACTGCATTATTGCCGGGTTGGCGAGAAGTACATTGCGGCTACCACATATCTATATCCGGCAAAACACGTTAAGAATTGACGCTCCGCATCAAGGGGTAAGAGGAGCTAAGAAGCAAGCTATGGCCCCTCGACTTCAGAAACCACAGAGCGATAAGAAAAAAGAAGCGGACAAAGCTATTTTTAGTGACCCGGGCACAGCTTCGATTTCAGTCACAATGTTGACTAATCTAAGATCAGCAGCCCAGTTACGTAGAAATAGAAGACAGGAGAACATGGAGAATACGGAAATCGCTCCTCCTGAAAGAAGCACGAAGTCGAAGGATAAGGAAAAGAAGCCTGCAGCGATTAAAAAGACTACTAAACGACAGAACAGTGAAGTTTCTACCAAGGAGGCAAAGCTACGACAACCTACCCTCCGAGAATCATTTGCGACCCAAACGCCAGGACCGGTAACCTCCGCCTCACCCGCAGCCCGTAGGATAGGAGACGGCAGCGCAGGAGATCCAGTAGAGACAGAGGTGCCGCATAGCTGCATGATGACAGAACCAGGGCGGTAGAGGCCGCCGCAGCCATTGAGAACGACGTGCAGAGCTCAGAGAGGCAGCAATCATCAGCGCATCCCCCTGCGGCCACAGTCGCTGCGTGAAATCAACAAACTACAACGGCTGGCATACACGCTGGGACGGCTGACGGCAATGGTGATGCACACTCGCAAACACAGGTGATGCAAGCAGATTGCGGGGATTTCAAAAAGCAATGCAGTAAGGGGGCGCGGCTGGGGGTGAACCTGTACTATTGTCTGGGCATAATGCTGAAACTGTTGATGGTAGAGAATCCCTGCTGGAGGCTGATAGTTGCATCCTCCCCCCACCTTTATTAGTGACTCATAATGTGCATACTGATGTAAAATGCATATCTCCAATACTTGAGGTTGAAACAAGTCACTCTAGGGATCATGAGGTTTGCCCGGAGAAGGGCCCGGAGCCTACTATGTTATTACCATCGGACATAGAACAGATATCGCGTTCTAGGGATAACTACCCTGATACTGATGCGCTGAGGGTAGAGGTGGCCCAGACCCTGTTGGGTACAATATATGTACTGAACCTAAAGAACAGATCAGGGGTAGGCTGCTCAACCCAGGCTCTCCCAGCGATGATTGTTTCTACTCTGTCAATGATGAAGAGGGTGAGGAAGAGGACGATGAAAAGACAGCATCTGGCTCTACAACGGAAAGTCAGCCTGACACTTCAGAACCTGAGGGGAGAACAGATTCAGCTGCGTCATCCCATGAAAGCGCATTAGTGCACAAGGTATGCACAAAACGGAGGGCCAGGCCGTTGAGAAGTCTTAAGAGTAGATCACACAATCGGGCAAAGATTAATGTGAGTCCGACCCATGCAGAAGTATCCAAAAAACTAGACTGAGACTATTCAGCAACCTCCCAGTTTTACCAAGAAGGGGGCACTACTCTACCTCAGACCCAGAATAACAACCCTGGGCAAACAACCACCATGGATATGCTCTATGCTACTCTGAAACAAATGCAGGGGGAGGCTAGAAGTGAGTCTCGGAGGGCGAAACAGGCTAACCAAAAAATACAGGGCTCACTACGCAAGGTGAATAAACTCTATGCAGATATGGAAGCCAGGGTCACAGAAGTGGAATCAAGAACTGAGAGACTAGAGGAAGACGTTGGGAAATGGAATGAGCTCAAAACCGAGCAGGAAAAGATGGTGTTGGATGTCCATTGGAAACTTGAGGACTATGAAAATCGACAGCGAAGGAACAATGTTAGACTTCTAGGGGTCGTGGAAGGAAAAGAGGGACAGGATGTACGAGCATTTGTTGTTACCTTACTTAAGGGGGCTATCCCAGAGTTGTCTTCCTGGAATTAGGACAGTGAGATATAAAGGGCTCACAGGTTCCCTATGGTACAAAGAAAAGAGCAGACAGCGGATAAACCGAGGGCGATTCTGATATATGTAGGAAACTTTCTATTAAGGCAGGAAATTATGGATAAAGCCAAACCTGAGACCAGACGATCCTACAATGGCACGACTTTTTTTGCCCGGTCGGACTTCTGTCATGCGACAGTGGAAAGGCGATGGCGCATGAGGCAAATGATAACCCCTTTTCAAAATGCTGGTTGTGAGGCCTATTTAATGTTCCCCTGTTCGCTTAAAGTTATAGATAACAGGCAGGTTAAGATTTTCTTTTCAGAAATCAAAGCGCAGGCATATTTGGATGAGGTGAAAGGGAGGAAAGAAGGTTCAAAGTCTATGATGGAGGCCTCCAAACACCGGAAGTAATGGTGCATAGCTCAGAAAAAGGAATAGTTAGCAGCAGCAGCAACATCTAGCGGTGTGTATCTCAGAGACATGGATTTTTTGAGCAGGAGCAGGAGGGGCGGGTGACACTTGGGGCTACAGCAGTCACGTATAGGTCAGGACTGACCATTTGCCTGTAAGGGAACGGTGGGAGGGAGGAAGGGGGGGAGGGGGTGGAAGAGGGGTACAGAGCACATTGTTTTTTATTTGAGCTATCACATGCAGGGCAGTATAGAAAAATGTGATGTGTCTAATCGGGAGAAGGTATCCCAGCAATAGATAAATGTTGAAATACTGTATGTTACTGGTATGAGCTTGACGGGAAATCTACTTGATGTACACTAATGAGTATACGTGTAGTTACGGTCAATGTTTGCGGTCTAAATGACCGAATTAAAAGACAGAGGGTTGCAACCTGGTTAAGATCTCTAAATGTGGATTTGGTTTGTATGCAGGAGACCCATGTAGAAGGGGGGCAAGGTTACCTATTAGAACAACTGGGATTCACTGTACTAGCATATTCTAAGCAAGGGGCTAAGAATAGAGGAGTGGCAATATTAGCAAAGCGAGGGATATTTTAGTAAGGAGGAAGCTCGAAGACCAATGGGGGAGATGGGTCCTAATAGAGTGTAAAGTTAATGAGAAATGGATTACTGTAGGCTGCGTTTATGGCTCAATGGAAGATGATCCGGATATTCTGGATTTCTTGGATTTGGAATTAGCCACCTGGTCCTCTACTGTATTCTTGACTGGGGACTTCAATATTAATGGGGCAGGTGGACTGGGTATGACTTCCGGCGGGGGTTATCATGGTAGGAAAAAGAGAGTTTGGCGCTCACTATATAACCTTATAAGGAACAATGCGTTAGTGGATGTATGGGGGGCCCTAAAACCTGCTGAGCAGGGTTTTACTTATTACTCAGCCCCACATAAAGTCTGTGTCAGACTAGATTATTTTTTCATCTCATACTCTCTGCAACCTAAAGTTAAAATTGAAAGACTACCGCGGTAATATCCGATGACAATCCCCTGATTCTAACACTAAATATTGGGGGAAACACTGATATATTATTACACAGCCCCACATAAAGGGGGTCATTAGGATCGCGGACGGACTTGAGTCCGTCCGCGACCCCAGAGCATGAGGGAACGTCCGCATGGGCTGCGGCGTTCCCTCTGTGCAGATTAGGATGTGACCGCCAGGGTGGCGGTCACATCCTCTATTCTGAACATTGCTGCGGGTGGAGCTTCAAGCTGCACCCGCAGCAATGTTAAAAATGCATGCACAGCATTTGCGTGCACAAAGCGGCAGGCACCGCGCGGTGCCTGCTGCATTGTGCACGCAAATGCAGGGGGGTACCATAGGTACCCCCCATGTGCACCCCCCACCCCCCACTACACCTAGGGGGCCCGCAATGGGCCCCTGCAGTGCAGTTACACATGCTTTTCCACGGCGGAAAAGCCGCCGCGGAAAAGCATGTTTCCATGCACATCCTAATCTGGCTGAAGGTGTCTAAGAGACACCTTCACCATTTTAGTGCTTTTCCGCCGCGGTTGTAAGCCAGCCGCGGCGGAAAAGCTGCGGACCTAAACCATGACCCACCAGCCATCCTAATGTGGCGGTGGGTCCTGGTGGGTCCGCAGAGGATTTTCCGCATCCTCCGGGCCGGCGGTGGCTTCCGCCGGCCCGGAGGATGCGGAAAATCCTCCATCCTAATGACCCCCAAAGTCTGTGCCAGACTAGATTATTTTTTCATCTCATACTCTGCAACCTAAAGTTAAAATTGAAAGACTACCACGGATAATATCCGATCACAATCCCCTGATTCTAACACTAAATATTGGGGGAAACACTGATATGGTCTGAACTTGGACATTTGAGAGAGGGCTACTAAAGGATGATGCCTATATTATGCATATGAGGAATTGGATCAGGAGTTTCCTAGATATTAATAGAGGTAGTACGGCAACAGGGAATATGTGGGACTCTTTTAAGGTGGCCATTTGAGGGGAGACAATAAGCTTTAGTGTAGCAAGTCGAAGGGGGGACAGACAAAGGGAGGCGGAACTGGTTCAAGCAGTGGCAGAGGCAGAGGAGGAATTAACTCAGAGTGTGCTTAGAGGAGCCCCGTTAGATCAAGTATTGATTAGAATAGCAAAAGCAAGGATGGAAGCGGAGGAGGGTATAGCTAATAAGGCAGCGAAAATATATTTAGCAAACAGAGAAAGATGTTATGAATTCAATGAAACTGTTGGCCGTACGCTTGCCATCCGCACAAGACAGAATGTCTCTGTAGGGCAAATAAGAGAGATACAGGATGATGCAGGAAAAATAGTTACAGATACAGAAGGGATTCAAGAAGTCTTCAGAAAATGTTATACCTCCTTGTATGATCAAGAGTGTCTGACTGATATTATCAAAACAAGCAACTATCTACACAATATACCGGTAGTTACTCTATTAGAAGAACAGACTAATACATTGGTGGCTTTGTTTACACCAGAAGAAATATTGACTGCTTTAACCAGCCTCCCGTCAGGGAAGGCTGCAGGACCTGATCAAATCTTGCTGGAATTTTATAAAACATTTTGGGATGTAATTAAAAAGGATTTTATTACTACAGTGCAGCAAGCACAGACAGGAATATCAACTCCAAATAGTTGGGCAGGGGCGGACATTGTTATAATCTTGAAAAAGGGTAAGCCGTCAAACCAACCTGGTTCTTATAGGTCAATAACCTTAATGAACACAGACACAAAAGTATATTCAAAGATACTCGCCCTGAGAATAGCGAAGGTAATTGATTCTCTGGTTAGTATTAATCAACACGGGTTTGTACCAGGGAGGGGTACCACTCATCATACACGAAAGGTTATTACTTTATTTGATTTTGCAGAGGTTACAGGAGACCCGCTCGCAGTGATGTTATTGGATGCTGAAAAAGCTTTTGACCGGGTCTCCAGGGATTTTCTTTGGTTCATTTTGAGAAGGGTGGGATTTGGGGAGGGAACGGTGAAAGCCTTACAGGTACTATATGCAGGACCGACCGCTCGTATAAAAGTAAATGGGGGGTATACATCATCTTTCCAGATAAAGAGGGGTTCACAGCACGGGTGCCCTTGCTCCCCGCTTTTATTTGCCCTTTATATGGACCCATATATAAGGCGTATAGAACTGAATGACAATATTTCTCCAGTAGAGACAGGTATGGGCCCTTCCAAAATACTGGCCTATGCTGATGACGTGGCGATTGTAACACCTAGACCCACAGAAGCTATAGAGCTGGTTGAGGTAGAAGCGCAAGTATTTGGAGAAGTGTCTGGCTATGCCCTCAACACTGCAAAAACACAAATTATCAAAAACAATAAGATAGATTGTACTGATTCCCTGGTGGTCCAAAGTGGAGTTTACTTAGGGGTAATAATAACCCCAGATTTAGACAACCTTGTGGATTTAAATATATCGCCACTAATAAATAAAGCCAAGAAGGACTTAGACAGACTAAATAATATACATTTTTAGATAGTAGGTAGAACTAACATAGTCAAAATGATTTTTCTTCCAAAGTTTTTGTATTTATTTAGGGCATACCCCTATTATTTGAAGGAAAATAGTTTAAGCTTTTGGAACATATGGTAAACCGATTTGTGTGGGCACATGGGAAGACTCGAAGGGCGCTTAGATACATGGCATTGCCGAGGGAACGAGGGGGGTGGGCCCTACCGGATTTAAAATTTTATTATTGGGCAGCATGCCTCCAATACATGGCAGGTTTGCTTGGAGGAGCAGAGAGTGAAGGATACTCTGAGCTAGGAACGTTGGCAATTTACTCACTAGTATTGGGGGATCAAGCGGAAAATTTTCTGTTGAAGTTTACAGAGTATAGTTATTTTAAGAGAATTAAATTTAAAACGGTTATGGCCGCTTACAAGATTTGGTTTTCTTTTTTGAAAAAATTTGGTTTAGGCAAATATAATGCTTATACAAGGTTGAGTAACAATCCTAACTTTCCTGGTGATATATTCTCATGGGTAGTGTTTTCGGATTGGGGCAAACATGGGGTTTACAGATTGGGTGATCTGATGGGAGTAAAGGGGGTGATGCAGTTCAATAATTTACAAGCAATATAGGGGCTAGATACTAACCATTATTTTAAATATTTGCAAATTAGAAGCTTTATTTTGACAAAAGCTGGAGGATCGGCGGGATTTGCAACAAACTAAATTTTGGATATTATACAGGCTGGTACAGATTGCACAATTAAAAGATTTTATTCCGAATTAATAGAGTATCAACCAGATGATCTGGAAAAATATGAAGGTAAATGGATACAAAAAGTGGGTGTAGAGAAGGAAAGTTTCCATAGATCCTTGGAACTAGAGCAGAAATTATTATGCTCAGCATCACTTCAGGCACAGCATTTTAAAACGCTGTATTTTCTGTACTATACTCCATCTAGGTTGGTGCAGTGGGGAGCAGTAGCTGGCACTACATGTCCGAGATGTGACAGCACTCAGGCTGACCTAGTCCATATGTTTGCTACCTGTCCGCACTTAAAAACAACCCAAGACGAAGTATTTCCTAAAAGTTCACTAACAATAGAAATTAACCTAACTCCATAACTTGTACTCTTAGGAACAGATGATAGTCTTGGCAAGACTAATCATCAGCATTTTATCTTTTTGGCTATGGCTGTGTAAAGACTTTGTATTGCTACAGCATGGCTGGATCGATTGCCGCCCACTTTCCATCAATGGTTAAAGAAACTATTAGCTGCCTTTAACCTTGAGAAAGCGATTTATGCAAGGAGGGGCAGAAAAGGCAAGAAACTTGGAAACTAAATTTGGGATCATATACAGAAGTGGAAAGAGAGAGATCCAGGGTAGATTAGGAAATACATTGTGCTAAACCTCTGTTTTATTATAACTGTACATCTTGATTTGCCTTCATTTTTATTGTATCTTTTTGTTTGATCTATTTCTATAATTTTTCTATGATTTGTGACAAGTCCTGCATGTTAAAATATAATTAATTTTTTTATGTGTTCTATACAACGAAAATGGGGGGGGGGACTCAAATAAAAATATTTTTTAAAAAAAGGAATCCTTCAGCAGGACAAGGATGGCAGCAGATTGTAGCTGAAGAGGGTTCTGCGAGGCTGGATATCTTCTCTACAAGGTCCTGCAAAACCTGATTTGAGCTGCGGAAACACTCTAAGCAGGAGAAACCTGAATTTTCAGCTCAACTGCAATGGACTTTGGGCAGATCAGCTTGACAGGTTTGTCCCAGTCCTCTGGAGGTCTTCAAGTTTAAACATTTTCTAAGTTTCTGTTTGGAGGTAAGATAAGTCCAGCCAGGTATATGCCAAGGGTTCCATAACCTTAGGAACAGCACTTGGGGGTTTGGACTCTCTCGAGCAGACCCTAACAGTAGTCTCCACGGTTCAAGGCAGGTCCAGTAGAAACTGATCCTTTTGGCAGTTGCCAGAAAAGGACTCTTCTAGCGTTTTCTGTCCCTATACCTTGAACAGGAGGTCACCCTTCTGACCCTTAGACTGCACTTCTGGGTACAAGAAAAAGCAGGTCCAATTCTCCAAGGCCCCTTTCAGTTCATCACCAGCATGCTCAGTCCTCTTCTGTTCTTCCTCAGGTCTAGGAGTGCCACAGCACTAACCACTAGAGCAAACGTTCTGATGGGAAAACTTACAACTTTTGCAGCAGATCCTGTCTGCCCTAGTGCAAACTTACACAATGCCCCTTACTCCAAAAATCCAAATTGTGAAAGCCTTCTCCTTTTCTGCAGAGCCTGGGTGCCCACCCAGAGGCATGTCCAATGTAATGAGCAGTACCTTATCTATGGTTACTCTCTACATCCAGACCATTATTTCTGTTCTGTGGGCAGATAGTACACCTCATTCAGGGATATTGCCACCTGTGTGACACAAGATTAATACAAGATTAATACAAAGTAGCAATTGGGAGGTTCAGGCAGGGAAAAGATAACTTACTAAAAGTTAATTTTCCTTAATATTTATCAAGCACTAGACTGGCAACTCCTGGTGTGTGCCCATCAGTGTAGGGCTTCTTCTTGGGACATATAGTGTCACCCTTCTTGCACCATGACGGGAGACAGTCATAACCCCAGGGCTGGTATGATCTTCTTGGCTTCTACCCACTGAACTCTTCCATCCCATGTTCTGAAGAGGAATGGGACTGCCTTCCCTGAAAACTATTTTGGGGACCTTTAGAGAAATCCCTTGTTTTATTGGTGGCTCACTTCCTTCTGTGGAAGTAGTCCAGAACCACATTTCTTGGGGTTCCTCCCAGTTACCTTCTTGGACACTCTAGTGCTGAACTGGAGGTCAGATTCTTTCCCAAGCTCTCTGGGCACAGGTTGGAATCTATCAGGTGCTGGCACATCTCTGTAAACCTATTAGTCAAGATGTTTTCCTATATAAACAAACTGCACAGCCCATCATAATGCTTACTTTTCTGTCCTTCACTCAACCTTCAATTTCTTTGCTAAAGGCATCTACAAAGTCCAACTATGACTGGTGTGCCTGTTTCTGGTTATCTCAGAAGGTTAGGTGATAATTCTCTGAGGTAGAGCAAATCTGGTTATGAGGACCTCTTTCATGGTGCCATATTTAAGGTGGTCAGATGCATCTAGGGCCAATAATATATCCCTTTCAGCATGTACTTCTACAGGCTACCCCTCAGTCCTCCTCTGGGAATCTTGGAATTTGTAAATCACCTCATAAGCTGAAAACCACATAACAATGTCATCCCCCACATATGACTTTGGGGACTGTACTTTACCATATAGAGAATTCCACCAGCAGGCAGAAATCTCTGTTAAAGTATGGGGGAAAAAAGGTTATTTAAATACAAAACATGTTTTACATGACATATTAATGTAAAATATTTTAATATATCTAGTTGAAATGTAGAACAAAGGATAAATGCCACAGCACTATTAACTTTTTTTAATTAATTCTGTAATGAATTTATATTTATTAAATTACATACAAAAAATTATAAAAATTAAATTTTAAAATAACCCGATTGATTTTAATATACTTTAATAACTATTATAAGTGATGTATAGAATTAAATGTAATTCAATGACATTTTATAAAGTTAAGTTAATTTTCACTTTAAAAATGCTTCTTAAAATATTTTGCACCTTAATATTAAACATGTACTATTTGTATTAACATTATATTAAATGTATATATATTTTTATCTATTTAAAATAATTTGATTTAATTTAACATCATTTCCTGTGGTTCTTTTTTGTCTCTACCTCTATTATTTTCTATGGGATGGTGGTGCAGTACCAGTGGTCATATGTAGTGCTGGCCTTACTAGTACTTTGGCAGCAGTAACAAATACACTCATAAATGTGACTCTACATCCATTTTCAGTGGGTGGTACATGTGAGATACATTTTTTTAGTTCAAAAGAATTTTATTTGATAGTAATAAAAAGAGAAAATCAGGCGTCAAAACAGAATACAATGGAATACAAATTTAAAGACTCTTAAGCAATAAAAAAAAAGAAATCTGGGTACAAATTGAAAAATGAAGAAGAGATATAGGAAAAATACATGAATATAAAATATGGCAATCATAAAAACATTGAGAAAATTTGAGAAAATTATACATTGAAGGAGAAATGGAATGTATCGGGCGATTAAGGGGGTTTGGGAACTTCTTGTTGTGGAGGTAGAGGATGAAACAAACGTTTACTGCAAGAGTCCAAATAAAGTGTAACTGGAGTCCATAAGTCCATGCGTTTGACAGCCAAACATGCCGGGAAAACATGAGTGGTATCGAGCCTGTGGTTATGACATACATTAAACCACCATGCTTTGAAAGAAATTTTGGAGAAATCCTTCCAGTTAACTGTTAATTGTTGGAAAGCAGCAGCAAGTAAAAGGTCAACAATTTGGGGTTTCAAGTCAACATCATCCCAGCAAGGGGAAAGGCTACCCATAAAAATATGTGTGTGGGAGAAAGGGATAGAAGTGTGGAAAATCACATTAATTTGAGCCCAAACCTGCAACCAAAAGCTACGAACGTGAGTACATAAAAATAACATGTGGAGTAAATCAGCTTGTGGAGATGAGCAGGACCAGCATGTGTGAGGAGTATTAGGAAAGCGTTTGTGCAGGTCAGAGGGTGTGAAGAGGAGTCTGTTATAAATAAAAAATAAAGTCTGAGTGAGTGTTGCTGCCCTTGAAGATTTGCGGAGTTTGGTCCAGATTTTGTCCCAGAAGGGAACTGACCAAGAGACAGACAAATCATGCTCCCAGGACTCCTCGACTCTGGATTTAGGTCTTGGAGTATCACTGGCGTGAAGGTATTTATAAATAGCAGTAGCTCTTGGTGCAGTGCGTAAGAAGAAGTGGAGTGAGGAGGTGAGAGTGGACGGGGGAGAAGAAGGGTTGGGTTGAGTGAGGAGACCGTATTTCAGTAAAACCGTGTTTTTAAGGGATTGATATTGACGTGCAGAGGAGGCGGGTAAGTCATAAAGGATACGAAGTTCATGAAAAGATAAGAAAGAGGAGTTAGAAAAAAGTTGGGAAATCCATTGTAGACCTCGAGTATGCCAAGATTTCCAGAAAAAGGGTCTGTCCCGAATGAGTAAGGAAGTGTTATGCCATATGGGGGAGGATAGGAAATCGGCAATAGTGGTAGGGGGTGAATGAGAGGAAGAGAGGAGTATTTTTGTGGTAAACTTATGAATCGGAGTAGAAACAGATGCGGGTTTGTGAGAGAAGGAAAGGTATTCGGAAAAAGAGAAGGGAGATAGAAGAAGGCGTTCGAGTTTGGCCCATAATGGACATGGGGTATCAGGATCTTGGAGCCAAAAAGAGGCTTGTCTTAATTGGAACGCCTTGTGATAGGCTGGGAAATCAGGGAAGTTAACCCCACCCTCTGATTTAGGGCGAATCAAGCGCGCCAAGGACATTCGTGGTTTCTTTTTGTTCCAGAGAAAGGAGACTAGAATGGAGTTAATCTGTTTGAAAAATTTGGATGGGATGGGGACCGGAATATTAGAGAGCGTGTATAAGACAATGGGAGATAGCATCATTTTTATAGTGTCTAGGCGGCCCCACCAGGAGAGGTAAAGAGGATGCCATTTGGACGTGAGATCTGTCAATTTTTGAATACATTTGGACATACACAGGGAAACGGTATCCGGGATGGTGGGGGCAACATGCATTCCAAGGTACTTGATATGGGAAGGTTTCCATGTGAAGTTGGAGGCGGCAAAATCTGGTTTAAATGTAAATTTGGTTAAAGGAAGGATCTCACATTTGTCATTATTAAGTCTATAACCAGAGATTTGGGAGTAAGCATGGACTTCGGTAAGAAAAGCAGGAATGGAGAGAGAGGGGTTGGAGACAAATAACAGAATGTCATCCGCATAAGCAGCTAATTTGATGTGGGAATCTGATAATTGGTAACCATGGATGGAGGGGTTTTGACGAAGCTTGGAGAGGAAGGGTTCTAAAGCCAAGTTAAAAAGAAAGGGGGATAGGGGACATCCTTGACGAACGCCTCTTTTTAAATCAAAAAATGAAGAGATTTGACCGTTGGCGCAAACCGCTGCGCGTGGGTTAGAATAAAGCAGTGAAATTAAAGATGTGAAAAGAGGACCAAAACCGAACCATTGGAGGGTATGAAACAAGTAAGTCCACTCAACCCTATCAAACGCTTTTTCAGCGTCCAAAGCAATGGCCGCAAGAGGGTGAGGTAAAGGGCGGGATTTAGAGAGAATGTTAAATAGGAGTCTGGTGTTGTCAGTGATAAATCGGCCTTTTACAAAGCCGGACTGTTCTTCACCCAATAAGTCTGGGAGGAGAAGGTCGAGTCGTACTGCAAGAGATTTTGCGAAAATTTTGTAATCAATATTGACCAGAGAAATCGGCCTGTAATTTTTGCAATATTGAGGATCCTTCCCCTCCTTGGGTATGAGGCAGATATGGGCGTCTGAGAAGGAGCCCGAGGAAGAACCCAAGGAGAGGAAAGTGCTGATAAGAGAGTGGAGTCTGGGTATAAGAAGCTTTGAAAAGTGGAGAAAGAATTCTACTGTGAAGCCGTCAGGCCCAGGGGCTTTGTCTTTTTGGAGTGTTTGAAGTGCTTTGAGTAATTCTTGTTGGGATATATCGTGTTCTAATTGAGAAAGGTCAAGTGGAAAATGTGATGGTTTTTGTATAGTGGAAAAAAAAGTGTCCAGTGAGTGGGAAGATGGGTGAGTTTCAGAAGAATATAAGGTCTCATAGAAAGTGGAGAATGTAGTGAGAATGTCTGCGTCTGTGTGTTTAAGGTTCAAGTCAGTATCGTAGATAGATTCAATGTTTAGTTTGTTGTGTTTCACCTTCAGATAATTAGCCAAGATCTTGCCAGCCTTGTTTTTGCCCCCATAAAACTTGGCACTAGACTTTAATAAATATAATGATGCATCATCTGTAGATTTTTTGTTAAATTTCATCTTAGCATTGATAAGGGCGGTTAGAGTTTGCTGTGAGCGGGAGGTAAAATAAGAATGCTCCAATTTCTTAATATCTAGAAGGATGGTTCTAGTAGCTTCTCGAGCAGCTCTACGTTTTTTAGCAACAAAGCCAATGATAAAGTCCCTCGCTGCCGCTTTAAAAGCATCCCAAATAGTATGTTTGGGAACAGGAGAGTTATCGTTTAGGGCAAAGAATTCATGGGAGAAGGAGGTGAAGGCGGTAGTAAATTTGGGGTCCAGGAGAAGAGAATTGTTGAAACGCCAGCGTTTAGGGCCTGTTGATTTGGGCAAAAGGTCCAATTGAACTAATGTAGGGGCATGGTCAGAAAGTAAGATTGGACCTATTTCTGCGTGAGAGAGAGTCTGGGCAATATTGTGGGTAACAAAAATGTAATCGATTCGAGATTGGGAATGATGACATGGGGAGTAGAAGGTAAATTCTTGGAGACTTGGGTTACAAAGACGCCAAGCATCAGTAAGTTTATGTTGGGAAATGGTTTGGGAGAAGAATTTGTGAGGTTTGTTAGGAATGAAATGTGCTTTGGAGTTTCTGTCTAAAAAGGGATCTAAGGGCTGATTGCAGTCTCCCGCTAAAATGAAATTATCATCAATGAATCTGGTGACGTGCTGGGAAATGAATGCCAAAAGGTGGGATCGCCAGTGGTAGGGGCATAAACATTTAGAAGAGAAATTGGAACATTCTTAATGGAGAGTTTAACATAAGTCCATCGGCCTTCAGTATCTGACTCTTGAGCAATCATAGAGGGAGAGAGAGCTTTGTGACATAAAATAGCAACTCCATTGCGTTTTCCATCCCCAGGGGAAAAATAAACATCACCCACCCAGCTTCTTTTCAACTTAACAGATTCTTCAGCAGACAAATGGGTTTCTTGCAAAAAAGCAATGTCCACATTTAAACGCGAAAGATGAGACAAAATTCGTTGTCGTTTGATAGGTGAGTTGATACCCTTAACATTCCAGGTGATTATTTTAAGAGACATTTCATATCAAAGAAGAGGAAAAAAAAAGAAGAAAAGCAGAAGAAGATAAGAAAATTCGAAAGGGACCCAGAAGAGTAAGAAAAGCGTAAAAAGCCAAGAAGAATAAGGGAGTCGATGAAAATCAGCGTAGTATAATAAAGAGTAAAAGGATGAGGAAGGAAGAAAAAGAGTGAAGGAAAGGAATGTAGAAGCGAGTTGTGTAGTGAAAAGGATAAGGTAGTCCAAGAAGTAGTTAGAATGATAGGTGGAAGACAATAATAGTAGAGTATTCGAAAACCAAGAGAGAGAGACACCTGTAAAACATAAAAAATCGAGGAACATAGAAGTGAAAAAGATACAAGGAGGGAGGCGAGGAACCGGGAAGATAGGGGAAACATACTTACGGAGGGTAGAGATGGGGAGGGTTGATCACCAGGGGAGGGGTACGCGAGAAGATGAATGAGGGGGGAGCACCAGGCAGAGGAGGCAAGCGTCCAGTGCAAACGAACCAACAGGTCGGGGGAATGACGCCATAGATATCGTAAAACCTGCAAGGAAAAGGGAGAAAAACAATAATGAATGAGACAAAGGAGAGAAGGTGAGAACACAACAATAAAGAGTGACAAAAAGGCACGTAAGTATACGGCAATGAACAATGCTAACTAACGAACAAGGATAGAGGAAAGCAATGTGAGAGGAAGAGCAAGAGAACAAGAGAACAGGAGCTGCCGAAAAACATGGCAGAGACAAACAAAAATACATTCAACAAAGCACGACAAGCATGCAGAATGAATGAAATTTCAATGCTTCATCACGCCGAAATCATGGCGGAAAGGCTGATGAGGAGCTGGAGAAGTCCATATCAGAGGCTTGAGTTGCATTCAAAAAGCTCCGTAGGCGAACAGGATCTTCATATGTCGTAGTTTTGTTGTTGTAGGTCACTCTGAATAGGCAAGGATGGAAAAGACCGTATCTGGCTCCAATGGCACGAAGTTCTGGTCGCATGTCCAAAAAGGCCTTGCGGCGAGTAGCTGTGGCTTTTGCGTAATCCTGCGCAAAGAAAAGATTGGAACCAGACCATTGTAAGCGAGGTGAGGCACGAGCTGCTGAAATAACTTTGAGGAGGTCAGTATAGTCTAAGAAGTACATGATGACACCTCTTGGTCGTGAAGAGGGAGAAGAAGTAGAAGGAAGGCGACCCAACCGGTGTGCACGCTGGATGTTAAGCGTGGTATCCTCAGGTAGATGGAGAAGCTTGGGTAGAAACGATTTGAAGAAGGCGATGGGATCAGTCCCCTCAGAATTTTCCGCCAGGCCGTAAAGGCGGAGATTGTTGCGCCTGTTACGATTCTCCAACTCCTCAACTGCTTTTGAAGAGACGAAACTTGAGATTGCATGTGTGTTACTTTGGAGGATGACTCTTGTAAAGCGGTCAAGGAATGTTCTACTGTGGTTACTCTGGCATCCATCTGAGACCAATTGTCAGTGAGAACCTGCAATTTAGAATTAGTTTCCTCCATGAAGGGTCTGAGGGCTCGAATTTCTTCCAATAACAGCTCCATGGAAACAGCCGATGTGGACCCCGTTGGCGATGGAGGATCCTTTTTTAGGCGTTTTGACGTGACCTTCCCCGGAGGTTGGATGGGCCGCTCCGTGTTGGACTGCGACATTTGAGTGATAAACCCCTGGGAGGCCTCGAGGTGCGCCAACGCAGAAAAGACTTTAGAGTTTTTAATGAAGACACGTCGTGGAGGCTTGGAGGTGCGAGAGAGTGCCTTTTTTTCCATAAAGATGAAGAACAATATTATCCAGTACGAGACCAGAGGCAATGAAGAGTATGCGTTGAAGCTTCTAAGTGAAAAACTGCGCAGGATGCAGGCATGCCCTGAGGTGAGGAGAGTAGGTGAAGCAGCGACCAATTCTTTAATTGAAGGAGTTAAGACAATGATGTCGAGAGCTGAGAGCCACCATGGTGAGGAGATATAAAGAAATGGCACTTTGTAGAGCAAAGGAAGTCCGTCAAGGAGAAAACATCATGAGTGCAAGTGGAGCAATTGAAGGAAAGCGAGTAAAAACCTTGCTCAAAGCTGCCCCAAATAGTAAATACTGTTAGAAGTGCGAGCAGGAGAAAAAGCAGCGCACATTGGCATAAAATTAACGTTGTCTGAATGCACCTGCAGGGTATCTGAGGAGATAGAAGTCCATTCACTCAAAATGGCCGCCCAGGAGACACAGAGGCGAGTTAAACTCACTAAAATTCGTTAATAGGCAGCATATGGCATACGTTTGTAGTGAGGAAGTGCAGGAGCAGGAAATACCTCATTTGGAAGATATAGCGTTGTGCAGGGCTCCGTGGCAGAGTCGCAATGTTTTGGAGCGTGAGCGCCGCAGTCCGCGCTGAGAGGGAAAAAAAAAAACAAAATGGCGGGCGCGACTTTCACTCAGCCGCGTCCGCCGCAAAAACACCAAAAACGGGCATTCCGGCGCTCGAAAGGGACCCCAAATGGAAGCTCTTCGTCCGCTTCAGTTTCCGATCATGGGAAATCCGCCTTGCAAGTGCAGGTACGGTGTTGAAGGTGGCGAAAATCCCAAGCGACCGGGAGCGCTCACATCTGCGCTTCCGACCTCGCCGGGCGCCAAGCCACGCCCCCCGTGAGATACATTTTTGAGCAACTTTACACTCAGAATTTGTGAATAGTCAAAAAGTAGTAAGCTTATTAAAACGTTGAAGTCACCTTTGTGAATCTGCCCTTCTGTCAAGGTACACAGGCATGTAAAACATTTATAAATGTACTTACATGTTGAGTTAAACATAGTAAATTTGTACCTTACAGTGGTTGTTAGTATTCCACACTCAATATTGCTGCAAGTTAATATCTTGCATTCAGCTTTGTTGAAAGGTACATCTATTTTGTCACCTATATTCTCACACAGAGACCTGACTTTATATATATATATATATATATATATATATATATATATATATATATATATATATATATATATATATATATATATATATATATATATATATATATATATATATACACACACACACCAAGGTATCCTACAAACAATCCAGACAATCCAGTCCTAATGATTCCTACTCAAACTAATCTTTACTTAATCTTCCCTAAACCTGCTCTACTTGTAGATCATAACACCATACATTTTGGAAAGGTAGCAGTATCAGAATATTCTTAACAAGAGACCATCTCACCTTATCATATAATCCAGATTGCACCATCTCTTCTTTCAAAAATATGCCTTGTTCCAGAAGATCAACCCATTACCTTAGGATCTCAATCCTTGGTGGAACCGACCTGTTGCAAGATCACATTAAATTAGGACCCCTCTTGCTTTCTTAAATTATGTCTATTGCCAATAATTTCCTCAATGTGGTTGGATGTGTGCGTGTGGGCCAAATATTAGTACTAATCTTTGTACAAACACTTGCAGAAACTGGAGAGCCTGTCTATTGTGCAAAATAGTCACTAAAAGGGAAAAATAAAATCAACAGCACAGACACTACATTTATATCTAATAGTTTGTAAACTCTTGATGAGACCCAGCACCATTTTCTATAAGTCTTAGGGCAGTGGTGGCTGGTGACATTTAAAAGTGGTGGGGCGTAATAGTGACGCCTGAGTGCACCACAGCCAGCGAGCGCATTTGTATAGTCAACACAACTATGGTGTTACAACTGGTTTTAAATTATAAAAAGAGTCAGTCTTAAACTATACTGCCTACCATTATTGCTGACATGTGGCACCTGCACCATATAGTCCACTTTTGTTTTATGTAACAGTCCCTATGTAATGATTTACACACATATGCCATTGTCTCTGTATAATGTGCGTGTTTATGAGATGTAAATGGCTCTGAAATCCTACACTACACAGCACTACAAAACAAAAGAAATGCATGTGAGAGAGGAGCTATGGACAGATGGGGGAGGAGGCTATGTAGGAGCATAGTAGATGCATAGAGACAAGAGAGTCCCAGGTGGATTCGACTTACAATGATTGCATGTAAAGATGAAGCTTGTCTTAGCTCACTATTCAGTTTATGCCTTGAATAAAGATGATGATGCATAACACAATTACACGCTGTGCCATCCGTGGATTGGATTTTGTTACGAGGCATGTTTGGCTAGTTTTAGTTTATACCCCGATTACTAACTTGAATTTTACTGCTAGCGTTTGGAAGCGGCTGCTTTCAGCACAAACCAGTGTGTTTACACTTCCAAACGCAAGTAGTAAAATGCAAGCCAATTCGCATCCAACATAAGCCATCTGTCACTGCTGAGTGATTAGCCAGGTAGTACGTCTTCATCATGTACAAAATACTTAATAATTAAGGAAGCTTGATTGTTTAAATAAATACTACAAGCAGCACTCTAGTGACTCTACTTTAAAACACTAACACATAATTCCACTGTTAAACATCCAATGCTCTGCCGCTTATTCTCGATTAAAATTCAAAACATTGTTTCCTGCCCAGTCCTTTTCACTGAGTCTGATGTTAACAGTAAACTTGCTGCGTCTCGCGGCCTATCTTCTTCACACTGCTTGCTATCTGGCCAAGACGGCCTCGATCTGAAGTGCTGCATGAGTCAGTGGAGAGCACGGGCAGGAACAATAAATAGATACAATTACAGGCCTGCAGGAAGCATATTTATGTTTTTTTATTAAATCACTGCCGGCGCTTCTATCCATTTTACATATAGATTGGTAAATCACATTAAAAACATTCTTTTAGGCACGTGTATCCACAAACACAACACTTTACACTCTGGCTCAAAACTTGCAGGGGGCATCAACTGTGAAAAAAACTTAAGATGGGTAATAATAGAACGTGGCCGAATTCTTCTAAATGATTCTCTCTTCTCACGGGATTAAAAAGGAATTACGTCACTAAACAAACAAAAGCTTCTGCAACAAACTGGATCGACACAACAGTAATATGTGCTTTCACCTTCCGGCAAGGCGCGTTGTCACAAATGTACAGAAACCGACATCAAGAGCGCTGTCACGAGGGAAGGAAGACCCCGCAGAAAAACATGGGAATGTCAAACACAAATATGCAGCTTGTTCTGGGAAGATTGAATAGACTATACCAGTGCAGTGCCCAGTCTGTGTAACCCTGATCTGGGAAGTGTGACAGGGTAGAAACATATTTCGAACCGCTGCCAAGCGCTTGTGAGTACCTGCCCTGCTGCCAAATGGAATTTGAGCATTGCCGTAGACCTTTGGGGTACCTTGTGTTATCTGGGTTCTTGGTGTTGTGCTGATAATAACAGCAGGGTTTGGTTTAAGCAGTCAGGCAATCTAATCAGATCCATCGCAACAAAATGGTGTTTGCGATCGCAAAACACAGCTTCACTATTTAAGCAACACATTCTGTTTGCAATATTGCTAATCGAAAAATTAGCAATTAGCAAATATGCAAATCATACTTCATTGCGGTTTATTTGCAAAATCACAAAATGTGACAAAACAATAGCGAAACTCGCAATTATAGAGCTCACAATTTGTGATTTCGTTAAACGGAATGCATGGAAAAAAACGTAATTTGAGAATTGTCGAAATTTGCAAATTAGAGAATCGCAATTACCACCAAGTCGGAGCAGGTGGTAACCAGGTGCAAACTATTTAAAGAGGCCCACAATGCAAAAGATTTTTTCCACAATGGCTGGGCTGTATGTGATAGCCAGGAGGCTGCGACTCAGAGCTGCCTCACAGAGAAGGAGACGCCAGGAAAGGATCTTTCGAGCGAGCATAACCCTGTTCCAGTGGACTGAGGAGGAGATCCATAAAAACTACAGCCTGGATGAAGAGAGCATCCTGGAATTAATGGCGGAGCTCAAACCTATGCTTGAACACCCCACACGCAGGACAAACACCATCCCCACCCATATCCAGGTCCTGTGCTCACTGCACCACTTGGCATCAGGTAGCTTCCAGGGGGTGATAGCCACAGTAGAAGGGGTCTCACAGAGTGCATTGTCGCACTTTTTCCATGGGTTCCTTGATGCCATGGTACAGAGGCTGCATCACCACATCCACTTTCCCAGCACACTACAGGCACTAGACCAGACCAAGCAGGAGTTCTATCAAATTGCACAATTTCTCCACATCATTGGATGCATAGATGGGACCCATGTCGCCATATCTCCCCCTCCCAGAACGAGTATGTTTTCAGGAATCACAAATCCTACCATTCCCTGAACATACAGGTGGTGTGTAATGCCAAGCACATTATCACCGACATCGTCGCAAAATACCCAGGCAGCACACACAACGCTTTCATCTTCCACCACAGTGGGATACACCGTTGACTCACAAGTGGGGAGTTAGGTGAGGAATACCTACTAGGTAATTGCATTTGTTCAAAGGACCGACTAGTAAAGGACAGCATTGGCAGGACAGTGTTTAACCATATTCCTCCCACCCCACAGGTGACAGTGCGTATGCGGTCCATGAATACATACTAACTCCTTTCCTGAATCCTGCCAAAGCTGGGAAGCGGAGGTACAACAGTGCCCACATAGCAACCAGATGTACCATTGAGCAGACGTTCGGAATACTCAAGAGTCATTTCCCATGCCTATATAAGAGTAGAGGGGCTCTACAATACAGCCACCAGACCTGTTGCAAGATAGTGGTAGCGTGTGCCATGCTGCACAACATCGCCACCAAGAAAGGTACACCAGTGGAGCTCACCGAATCAGAATCATCAGATGGGGAGGGTCCAGCTCCAGGACGCATGCAAGGCAGTGTAATTGGTGCAGCTGATGGGCGCCAAAGGCGAGATGAGATCACACAGAACTATTTCTAGGTAAGAAAAGATGACACAATGCTAAATATCTATTACAAGACTGTGCTCAATTTCCTTTAGTACAGGATATATATCGGCACACAGCCTGTGTAGTACACAATGTATTGTTCAGTGTCCAACACATGTTAGATTCACAGTGAAATTGAACAATCTTGACCAATTGTCTGTGTACACTGAGCTGATGCACCCTTCTCCATGTCCAAATCTGAGAACCTCAACTGCGGCGCTGACGGCCCATAGCCCTTTGCTGTGGGTGCACAATGCCCTCTTCACCTGTCTCAGAAGCCCTTCTGTGACGCACACTACGGCGCCTGTCCGTGCGGGCGACGGTGCAATGCTGCTCCTGCCAGATTAGGCATCCTTGTCTGTTGGAGTGAGGACTCCTGGGCAAGTAGTGCCACCTGAAGCTGCATACTGATGCTGTGCCTTGACATCAAAGAGGTCGCTGTGGAAAGGCGGTTGACCGCCTTAGTGTAGAGGTCTGGGTGCTGTCTCCCCCTGCGCTTAGCAGCACTATCTGCCCTCATTTCAGCACAGAGTGCCTCCAGGGCACCCCTCATTTCCATGAAGACAACCCTGATTTGCTTCTGTATTGACCGTATGTTTCTTGCCTGCAGGCGCTGGACTTCTAACATGTGGCCCTCCAGCCCTCTGATTACTGGGTCCTCTCCTGTGACTGCTGCACTGGTGGATGCTCCTGTGACTGCTGCACTGGTGGATGGACATGCCCTGCGCCTGGATGGTATTGGCGGTATTGGATCTGCACATGCTCGAGCACAATGTTGTGGCTCTGACTGTCCCTGGACTGGTTGGACCTCGACATCGGTGTCCTGGGCTTCCTCCTCCAGCGGGGGCAATGGTGGTACTGCAATCCGCCTGCTGCATTTAGGAGGGATAACTGGGCTGCCCTCCTCCTCCCTTTCCTCCTCCTCCTCCTTCTCTTGCCCTGTCTCCTCTGGGTTGGGGGATTCATCCTCGCCTCCACTGATTGTTTCCTGTCTTTCTGTTGGTGCTGTGGACGTAAATGCACACATTAATTTTCTGTCCTGCCTTGCATTTGTCATGCATTAAATTTTACTGTTTGGAGTTACATGGGTCCTGTCTGTCTATATTTTGCCTTTCATGATGATTACATACTGGTTGAGACTGGCTGGGTGTCAATGCTCCACTGTTGGGTGCATGTGACTACATCTCCCATAATGCATTAATGTGTGTTCTTGTGTACCTTCACTGGACTTATAGTTTTGTTGTGCCCCTGGGTCTCTCCTGGGTGTGTGGGGAAAGTAGGGAGGTATCAGGAGTGTGATGGCATGCTTCTTACCTTGTCTTGGTTCTGGGGGGTTGGAGCTGTCCAGGTCTGCCATGGCCATAACACTATCCGGATGCAGGGTCCCCTCAACCATTTCCTCGAGTGATGTTGAAGCAGTGGCAGTAGAGGTCCCACCACCGGTCTTCTTAGCCTGCTCCAGCCTGGCAGAAACCTTCTCCTTTGTGCGCTGGCGCATGTCATACCAGTGCTTTCTGAGGTCTTCCACGCTTCTGCAGGTGACACTAATTGCGTTGACTTTACGCTGGATGTCTGCCCATATCATTCTCTTGTGTGTCTCAGGCACATGCAGGGACTTCTTGCCAAAGAGGAGCTCATGGATAACAACCATCTCCTGAATCAGGACCTCCAGCTCACTTTCTGAGAACTTGTGTTTCCTTTTCCTGGGTGTCTCCCCCTGCTGGTTGTCCTTGCTGGCCATGTCTCAAATCTCTGTCATTGAGTGTAGCACTGCAGTGATGCCTCACCTCCACTCCTAGTCTCTCACTGTGCTTCTGAATTTGTAATGTCATCAAACTGCACCTGAGTTTCCGATTCTCAAAATTGCGAATTTGCTTTTTTGCGATTTTTTTAATTAAGGAATCGCTATTTGGCAGATCGCAATGGAAATAGGAATTTTTACGGAATCGCTATTTTTTTGCAAGTTTTTATTTACATACCATTTTGCAATTCTCAATTCGCGATTCGCTATAAATCGCTATTTGGGAATCGTAAAAAGGGAGTTTGATAAACATGGCCCTTTGTTCCTGACATTACTCTCATTGTATTTAAGCCTGTTAACATGAGTTATAGCTTTCAGTGAACAGTTTGCATTAGGTAGTGAATAGTTGGATAAGAACATGTGCAGCAATGTATGAGCCACCTGCTTTTAATTATGTTTGTACATAAGACGTATCTCTTTTTAGCACTATTATTGAGTAATAAAGCATTTAGTATCCTACTTCCCATTGATTTGTCTGTCATGAAAATAGGCTGGATTCTAAACAAATTGCAAAAATATTGTCTTTACAGCTACAAGAGGACAGTGAAGTTGATGTTAAGCCTAAAGTTCAAGCTTTGATCTACCCTGCACTGCAGAACATTGACCTGGACACCCCATCATATCGCGATAATAGTGACATGCCTGTTCTTCAGAGGAAAAGCATGGCCAGGTTGTGGAGTACATACTTTGTCACTGACAAGTCTTTAATTGAAGCCATGGAATCCAACACACATATCACTTCAGAATCAAACAATCTTATTAAATTTGCAAACTGGAGTAACCTCTTGCCTGAAGAGCTGAAAAAAGATCATGTTTATCACAGCCCAAAAGATGGAAGATCAGAATTTCTGAAAAAGTATCCTCAGATTACAGATCCTAGGGCAGCACCGCTTTTGGTTGATGATGAAAAATTGAGCAAATTGCCCCTAACATATATAATCACCTGTATGTATGATGTCCTAAGAGATGATGGGTTTATGTATGCAGCAAGACTCAAACAAGCAGGTGTGCAAGTTATGCATGACCACTATGACAATGCATTTCATGGAATGATGGCCTTGATTACCTCTGCGACAGAACAATCACTTGGAATTAGAATGGTCGATAACTACATTAAATGGCTGAATGACAATTTGTAAAGAACATCAATTAAGAAAGCATTTTTTGGGAAAATAAACTTTTCACACTGAAAATGTTCAATAAAAAATTACAATTGAATGCAGAAGAAGGAATCCGATTAGGGGTTGTATTAGTATGTTTGTCAATGATTTTGAAAATTGTTTTCTGCAAATCATGAATAAGGTAAACAATTGAAATGTAAATCTCTTAAAGTATAAATGTCAAATTATTTTTTACTTTTTGCTTAACATTACATGCTGGGCTTGGTGATTGCAATGTGGTAAATGATTTACGATAACTGCCTAAGACAAAAAAGGCATGGTATTGAAAGCTAGTAGACTAAAATATGATTTTGCCTAATGATCTTCTGTACGATCTTGTTATTGTTGGGGAAAAATAGTTTCCACATTACAATGTAGGGTTTGTACTACGTAACACAGGTATGTCTTATTTTAGAAATTAAGCAATAGCATATTTTTTAGATATTGCGTATTTGTAATAATAGCCTCCTTCTCCCTCCTCAAGTTTATTATATTGTACAGGGAGAAATACAATAGTTAAATATTTATTTTCTGTGTACTAGAAAATTGTTATAAGTATAAACACAGACATCCGCAGTTTATGAATGTAGGGAATCACCACTTTCTGTTTTCAGTACATGGCATGGGACATAAAATGGCAAAGCAAACAGCAAACAGCAAATCCTCTAGATCTGGTTTGTAACAGAAAGTATCACTTCATTTCTTTATGCAGTTATGTGTGTGTGAAGGTTTTTTGTTGTAAAAATTACCAACTAATAAAGAGGCACGTTCAGTCACAATCCTGCACTATGAACTTGGGAAAAGCTTGTTTATGAAACGAATTTATTTCAGCACTATAGAGAATTTACTTCCAAACATGGTGATTGTGGCTACTGTCATCAGGGTGATTTGAGGTCTGTATCAATGAAGGAAAGGATTCGAAGCTATCAGCATTTTGGTAACAGTGGGTACAGAGTAGACAATTTCTTCTTTTAAATTGTTACCCATTAAAAGGGCAGGGTAATCTATGGCAAAGCACAGGAGTGCCTTTAAAGGTATCACAAGCCACTTCTGAAAGGAGTGAATCGGATTGGGCAAAGTAGTTCCATAATGTACACTACTCACTGCACTATTGATTCATATGCGATTCAATATGTTGCATATCATCGAGCCCCTGTTTTATTATCCACCTACATTGACGCTGTCAAAAACTGCGTAAACTCTGCCACGAACAAACTGGACATTTACCTATGTGTAAAGAGGTGGTCTGCATTGTCTGCGAGAACACTGCCTTAGCGTTTGTCAATGCGTTGTTGGGTTTTAGAATGTCTTGAAAACGTTGTTTGCAAAATGTAACTCACCTTAATCTTCAACTCTGTAGAGGTGTAGATGTCCACAATGTGTTTATATTCCACCCTACAGGATAGGACGGTCTTCATTCTAAATCAAAGTAATCCATTTGGACCATATTTTTCTGGTCACCACAGTTGCTTCTTAAGTTAGGGGTGGGGTCACAGCATCCTCTGCTGTGAGCAGAGAGGTTCTCACCCTTCTGCAGCCGACTGCATTTTTCCTATTCCAGACACTGATTTAAATATTATCTCATGCAGCTTTTCTTAGGATGTATGACGTTACAACGCATACTTTTACTCCGCATACCATTACAACGCGGTATTCACAACGCATACCACTACAACGCATAGCGCTTTGGGGTGCTGGATAGTGGTAAGTATGATTTACTATTCTAACTCCAGTCCCCGTGGACCCTAGGGAAGGTGTTGGATAGTAAATTAAACTTACCTCTTATCCTAGAGCGCCCCCCAGCGCTATGCGTTGTAATGGTATGCGTTGTAATGCCTGCGTTGTAGTGGTAGTGCGTTGTAAAAAATGCGTTGTAACAGGTGAATACCCTTTTCTTATGAAGCTCCTTAGCAATAATGTTGGATTCCAGCAACATTAATTTGTGCCATTGTAGACTGCAAACCTGCCAGCATATAACAAGCATTGGCAGAGGCCTGGCATGTTCAAGATCGATGCAGCTGCAGAAAAGGTCTTTTACAAGGACGCATTGCCACAGGACACTGAAGAAGTAGTGAGATGCATTTGCTTGAAAAGGCGTTCAGAATAATGCAGTACCACAACATGTTAATAGATGCCCTTCTTTAGTCAGATGTAACTGATTAAAAAGCCTCTCAGAATGTGTGGTCCCTCAAGTTGTTACAAAATTTCCCCCACAAGTAAAATGTGTTTGAAATGTCTATCACAAAGCTGCAGAGCTGCAAATAGTTACTAGATTTCCTATAGTTTTAGTGACAAAAGGCATCAATAGACATTCCTCTTGAAGCAGATGCAACTGCATGATAAGTATTTCAAAAAGCATCAGCTCCACAGGACATTACCAAATGTCCCTGTGGGCTGCATCGATCTTGAACATGCCAGACTGTTGCCAATGCTTGTTACATCCTGGCAGGTATGCAGTCTACAATGGCGCACATTAATGTTGCTTGAAAAGTCTTCCAGAAAGATATAATCATCCTAGACTTTTCTAGAGGTGCGTCTTGTGGCAGATGTAACTGCCTGAAATGTCTTTCACAATGCTTCAGTATTACAACTAATTAATAGAGGACCCTCTCAAATCAGACTGTTTGAAGTCCATAACAGAGCTGCAGTCCTTAAAACGTTCATATATATTTCACTCTAGTCAAACGCTACTGCTTGGGAAGTTTTTCACAAAATTACAGCTTCACTATATGTCCCTATTAAGCTAAATTAACTGCATACCGTCTTTCAGAAAGCTGCCGTACCTGCTCCTGTAATTACATGTTCCTTTCTAGAGAGATGCAACTGCTTAAAAAAGCTTTCGTAAAGCTGCAGTAGCACAGGATGTTACAAGATTCTCAACTAAGTCAAATTCATCTGTGGAAAAATCATTCAGAAAGGTTCAGTATCTACCACTGTTGTTGGATGTCCCTCTAGGCTGAGATGCACCTGCTTGAAAAGTCTTTCTGAAGAATTCCCTCTCAAGTCAGATGTACTGTTTGAAAATATTTCACAAAGTTCCAGTTCCGCAAGAAATTACTAGACACTCCTCTCGAGTGAGATGCAACTGTGTGAAAAGTCTGTCACAATGATACAGGACTGCAACACTTACTAGATGTACCGCAGGATCCAGGTGTAACTGTTTGAAACGTCTTTCCAAATCTTCAGTATTGCAACACATTATTTCAAGTCCCAATCAAGTCAGCTGCAACAGGTTGAATTCTTTGACGGAGCTACAGTCTTTCAAGACATTCATAGATGTCTCATTTTACTCAGATGCTACTTATTCTAAAGTCTTTCACAAAACTGCAGTACTGCAAATTGTTCTACATATCCCTCTCCAGCCTGATGCAACTGCTTGAAAATTCTTTCACAAATCTGCAGTTTCTCAGATGTTGCTAGATACCCCTTTTGAGTTATTTGCAATTACATGAAAAGTCTTTCACGGTGCTGCGATACAACACACCATTAATACACTTCTGCCAAGTAAAAGGCAACAGATTCAAAAGCTTTTCAAAAAGCTGCTTCCAAGAATCCCCCAGCTGGTGAATAGCTCTAGACAGAGGCACTGGCCTGGGTATGAGGAGCTGTTTTAAAGACCAGTTGCGTCTTGCCCAGGAACCCAAGTTATTTTAAAGGGAACTGCCCTCTCACAAGCAAATGTAGATGATACCTGAACAGGACCCTTCATTTGTACTCTCAGTCAAGCAGACATCAAACCCAGTGAGGGGGAAGACTGAACCAAGAACTGGTTTGGAGTGACCACAAAGACTTCACTGGGACATCTTCCAACACCTATTCAATGTTGTGGAGCCTTCCTCGGAAACAGCCTGCTGCCTTGCCACGCTGAAGGAGTTTGACTTTCTGAAAAAGGACTAATCACCATGGTGAAACCTCTGACGAGGTAGACTAGTTGGTGTATCGAATCTGTGCTTCTCCGCAGAATGCCTACAATCCTGCCTAGGTCCCAGTATACTGCGACATTTGAATACCATTGATGCCTTACACTTTTTGTTGATATTTTTACATAAATCTTTCAAAATGTAAACCTGTGGTTCCCCTTATTGGATTTTTGGCATTTGGGTGTCATCTTTCTCATGAAATGTTTTTCCAATAGGAGTGGGATTTTTATTGTATTGGATTTTTGATTTTACCTGTTATAGTATTGCTAAATGCTTTACATATTTTCTCCAAGTTATGTCTGTCTTATCTGTGCCATAGCTACCAAGGTTTGAGCTCAGGGTTAAATTACTTAAAACTTTTAGTTGATCTAATAGGATAGTAACTTTATTACTTGTGGTGGAGCTGTAGCCCCTCAACTAATAAACCACTTTCTCACATAGGTATTCAGTGGTGGAATCCAGAATTTGTGTTTAGTAGTACAACTCAGCTATTAAGTTAAAAACTAGAAATGTCCAAATGTAATTGACAGCAACATTGATTGTTGATTTTTAATGGTCTTTGGGCAATTTTTGACCTTTCCAAAATTATTTTTATTCCATTTTTTGTAACCTAAACCTAATGGAACAAGGAAATGGATCTGGCTACCCTCACAGTAGTGGAGATGAAGGATCTGTGAAAAGGAAGAGAACTAAAAATGTGCCTGGATGCTAGGATTCCTTCTGAAAATTAAGAGATTGAGGAACCCCTGAGGAAGATGGGGCTAGGGGAAATGTGTGCCAAAATCCATTTTCTGGTGCATTCTTCAGGCTGGGAACAACACAGGCTCTGCCAGTATAGGCCCTTCTGACCTGGCTATCTGGCAGTTGTAGCTCAGTGGCAAGTAGTTAGTGGCGGAGCTGCAAGCTAAACTGGCAGTTATAGGACTGGGGGAAAATACACCTGCACTGGAAGGAAAGAAACTGGCCTTGGAGGAGAAGAAGGCCAGCCTAGGACTCCTACAGTCCAATTTAGATAGTGTTAGCAATGCTGATATGTCTTCTACCTTTGTGGTGAGGGGTTACAGCTGACTCCTACACTCCCTAAAAGACGCCAAGTGCAGAGGTTGGGGCTTACAGTAAAGGAGCACCGGAAAAAGTCCTGGGAAACACACAAAGATTCACAACAATTCTAGGCTGATTTTGAAGATATCTCAGTGAAAGCACTGGAGGGCTGTGTGAAAAGGCAATGCATTAATTACCTATGATGTGCTATATATTCTGATCAAGAAGGAGAACATTTTGATACAAGCATCAAGTGGATTCCAAAGTGTCCGACTCCTGGTAGCTTGGAAAGACAGCCGATGTGTGAGTGCATACTAAGGTGCATACAATGTCCTGGGGATGATTCCAAGAAAACAGATCCAGTTCCCGCTCAATGGAAAGATAGGAGCAACAAGGATAAAAATAAAAGAGTTCTCAAATCAGGATGGGGCGTTGTGTACATTTCCTAAACCTAAATAGGGTGGGTACAAGGGGAAGGAGTACTTTACCACCTCTAAGGCTGGGCTGTCACAAGCCCGGGCTCAAGGTGGGAGAATCTGTTTGTTCTAATAAGCCCCTCCCACTGATGGGCAGTCCCAAGGTATTGCAACTGTAGGAATTGCAATGTAAGTTGGCTAAGTGGGAACTAGGGTTTGAAAGGAAGGCACCCTAGTCTCCATGGATGTTAAAGCTCTGGCCACCTTACCGTCCACCTTGGTGAAGTACAGGCAATGGCCAATCAATAGTGGACCCAAGTAGAAGATTGAGGCATAAAGGAGCCAACATGACCACTGTGGTAGACAGGCTTGTGTAACCAGAACTAATCATCCCTGAAGTTTTCTATAGGACAGTCACCCTTGACATTGAGGAGAAAATCCTTCACATGGTGATGGTCATCTTTTAATCAGATGAGGCTACTGGCCTCCAAGAAGGCAGACGTGAACAATGCCATTCCAGTAGAGTTTCTGTTGGGAAATTACTTTAGTTACCTTTGCTTGTGCAGAGGTGGAAAGGAGCAACCATGATGAAAAATGGGGTCTGCCTAAGTAGGTAGGACATTTACTTGATCCAATATTTTCTAACATTTCACAGTTGGAGTCGAGTCCCCCCCTTCCCCTGCCATGGTCCGATCATCTATTAGTACCGTTTGTATGGAAAATCCGCTCGGACCTACCACGCGGTACACCTGCTCGCACCTTAGAGAGGGCCTGGTCTAAGCTCTCTGTGGAGAGTCTGACCCGGACACTAGAACAATCAGCCCCTCTATTGGAGACAGACCCATTAGTGGCGGATGCTAACTTCCGGAGTTGGCTGAATAATGCTTTAGATGTGGTACTTCCGAGAAAAAATCTAACAAAGAAGAGTAGTGTCTTTAAATCACCTTGGTACACTATGGAACTTAGAAACATTAGGAAAACTTGTAAAAAATTAGAACGCCTATGGCATAAAGACTGGGCGTTGAATGATAAAGCGGCGTATCGGTCCGCCATGAGGCTTTACAAAGCTGCCCTGAAAAAGGCCCAGGTGGCCTATTTCGAAGAGAGAATTTAAACTTCTTCCAATTCGTCCGGGGAAGCGTTCAAAATAGTCAAAGAACTTCTCAAGGTCACCTCTCCCCCTATTAGGCAGGAGAGCCTTGAATCAAGGTGTAACCAACTAGCTGATTTTTTTGACACCAAGATTAAAAAAATCTTAGACAGTCTACCATATAGTGAGCCTATTCCAGATTCCTATGATCAGGCCGCTTCTTGTACTGGCCCCTCACTGGATTCTTTTACCCACATATCTAGAGAGGACTTCTGTGAAGCCCTGTCATCTATGAAAAGTGGCTCCCCAGCGGATCCTTTGCCTATGTATATTTTTAAACGGATCTCAGATGTAATCGCCCCTTTAGCCACTGAACTCGTAAATGCCTCCCTCACTTGTGGTGTGGTCCCCCCTAGCTGGAAACGGGCTAGGGTAAAGGCCCTCTTAAAAAAACCTGGGCTTGATCCTTCCGATCTGGCAAACTTCCGCCCAATATCATTACCAGGCCTTAGTAAAATCGCGGAAAGAAAGGTTAACCAGCAGCTTTCTTCCTTTTTTGGAAATTAATAAACTGCTACGTAATTCCCAAACAGGTTTTTGCCCAGGTCAGGGCACTGACTCTGCCCTGATAGCGGTAGCGGAAGAGGCAAGGTGCATCTTGGATTCAGGGGGATCTGCAGTTGCGATCCTCCTGGATCTAAGTGCAGCATTCGATACGGTGGACCACGGAATTCTAATTCAGCGCCTTGCCAAAGTTGGAGTCTCAGGCATGGCCCTGCAATGGCTCTCATCTTTTTTGAGCAATCGATCATTTCAAATCTGCGAAGGTTGCACACTCTCTAAATCTATCCCACTCCAGTGTGGAGTACCTCAGGGCTCTTCATTGAGCCCTACCCTTTTTAACGTTTATATGGCCCCAATGGAGGATGTGGTTAATCCCTTTGGGATCAAAATAGTTACCTACGCAGACGACACCCAACTAGTCGTCACGCTATCCCAACAAGAGAGGTGCTCGGAAAATCTATTTGCCTGTCTTTCGGGAATTTATTCCTGGATGACCAATTCCCGGCTCAAACTGAATGGAGCAAAAACAGAGCTTATGCTTTTTGGCCACCAATTAACATCTCTACCCAAGTCCATCTGGCCTCCCTGCATGGGTGACTTCCCTGCCCCCAAAGATGAAATCAAAAGCCTAGGGCTATGGTTTGAGCAAGACCTGACCTTCAGGACGCAAGCAAAGAAAACAGCAGGTGTTTGCTACAGCCTACTCCGGTCTGTGCGGAAGGTTCTTCCACTCTTGCCTTTTCCGTCCAGGAAACTGTTAATCCAGGGGTTAATTTTATCTAGACTGGACTACAGCAATGCCCTGTTCCTGGCAGCGCCCGAAGCCACTATTAACACTCTCCAACGTGTTCAGAATTTAGCAGCTAGGCTGCTTACCGGCTCATCAATAAGATCCTCGGCTAAGACGGCGCTGAGATCTCTTCACTGGCTGCTGATCCGTGAAAGAATTACATTTAAATCCATGTGTATAACCCACAAGTTGCTTCAGGGGAAGGGACCCCCTATTCTTAGGGATCTTATTCGCCCCTACAAGTCTTCTCGATCTCTCCGTTCAGATCTCGGAAACTTGGCCATTGTCCCCAGAGTGAAGAAAGTGCGCTTTGGGGGACGTCGTTTCTCGGTCAATGCGGCTACACTTTGGAATACTCTTCCCGCAATGATTCGAACGGAGTCTAGTCATCTGAAGTTTCGTAAGCTCCTTAAAACTTTTCTTTTTCCTAAAGAGTCTTAACTAACGGTACCCCTCTCAGCTGTTTCTTCTTGGTTCTGCAGCGCTGGGACGCTCACGGGCAGCCATGCGCTTTATAAATCAAATTTCATTTCATAGCCACAAGAGTCAAACAGCCCATCAAACCAAAGGGGCCTGGAGTTAGAAACGGTGACCCAAGTTCCCGCAACCAAGAGGAAGTAAAAGAGATGAGAGAAACCAGTCTCAAAACTTCCCACGGCCCAGAAGGAATCTGACCACCAGTGAACAGCTCTGGAGCCTAAAGAGGATGACATCCTGTCCTGAGAGACTTGCAGTAACATTTTGAGTCACTTGGGGCAGGATGACCCTCCAGGGAGGAATTCTGTGAAGTGTGGAAAGTATCCCCAACTCTTGAAGGCCTTCAGCTCTAGACAGGGTCAAAGAATAGGGGGATACGAGTGGAACCGGTAGGATTTCCTCAGAAGAGGGTGTCCCTGTACAATGAGGCTAGGAACCCAAACCCTGAGACAAACAGAAGACCGGTTCTCCCCAGCATTTCAGGGTATTCCTTTTAAAATTATCCCATGATATTTAATTTTCTCCCATATGTGGCCAACCAAAACTTGGGACAGATTTGTCAACCACCTTTACTGGCCCCAGATGTCTGAAAAGGTGAAGGAGATCTGTCGCTCATACACAATCTATCAAGCCTCTGCCATGACAGAAGGACAACACAAGGCTCTCCTGATCCCACTACCCTTGGTTGAGACATCTTTTGAGAGAGTAGGAATTGACACTGTCTAACCACAAACCCTAAGAAATCCTCAGAGTACAGGTTCACCTTAGTGGTGGTGGAGCACACCATAATGTACCATGAGGTCATGCCTCTGCGGATGGTAACTGCATCTGTGCGGCCAAAACACTGCTTGGTATCTTTATCAGAGTAGGGTCCTCTAAGAGGCAATCACAGATAGTGGTACAAATGTCATGTGTGCCTACCTGAAGGCTGTATGGGATGAGTGTAGGGTGACTTACAAGTTCACTACACATTATCACCTCCAAATCAAGTGACTTTTGGAGAAAATCAACAAGACCATAAAACTCATGGCTATGGAATTATCTAAAAACTTCAACAGTACTGGATGTCCTGCTACCTCCCCTTTTATTTGCCTACTGGGAGGTACCACAAAAGAGAGTGGGCTTAGCCACCTTGGACATTTGTATGGGCACCCTGTGTGAGGTCCCTTAAGCCTAGAGCAAGAAGGGTATGAGAAGCCTCCCAAGGAACCCAAAGTCTAGATTCTTAGCTTGCGCTCATTGAAAGAGCTAACAAAAACTTGGAGGCCAGCTAGGAGTCGATTAATAACTGGTATGGCCAAAAAGGCTACCTTGGTAGAATACCAGCCAGGTTAAAGGGAGTGGGTTGTGGAACTTGTGGCTCTCTGGGCCCTCCAGGGCACATAGTCTAAGCCCTACACAGTGCTGGAGAAGATTGCTGAGGTAACTTACTTGGTAGACCTTGGTACCACTAGACATCCACTCACGGTCATCCATGTTAACCATCTGGAGCCCCACTTTGACCGGGAATACATGACCAAGTTGATAGGTGCTGATGCAGGAGAGAAGGAGTAAAATGAACTGCTCCCAGACCTATCCCACATTGCCAAGGATGGTTCAAAAAATGAAGTAGCGTTCTCCCCTACACTGACAAAGCAGCAACAGAGAGGCTGTTGTCAATTGTTGGGCCAGTTAGCTGAATTGTTCTCCCTGATGCCTTCAATGACCCGGTGGTGTGTACAATACATTAACACTGGTGACAGTTTAACTGTCATATATAAAATCTACAGGTTGTCAGGCAAGGAATAGGCCAGCATTTAGGCGGAAGTGGCCAAGATGTTGTCCCTGAGACTGATTGAGCCCTCCAGTAGTCACTGGTCCATCCCACTGGTGCTGGAACTCAAGGTAAACCCCCAAAGAAGGCCTCAGTATTGTGGTTCTTAGTGGATAACAGAGAACTCAATGCCATCAGCAAGACTGATGCACACCATATTCTCAGAGGTTATGAGCTTATTGAGCGGTTTGGTAAGTACGTTTGAGTTGACTCCATGCACTGGCAAATTGCCCTGACTGAGGGCGCTAAGGACACATCACCATTTGCATCTCCTGAGGGGCACTTTCAATTCAAAGTCATGTACTTCAGGTTGAAGAATATCCCTGCCACCTTCCAGAGGTTGGTCAACCAGGAACCTCCTCGGCTGGAAGCTTTCAATGTCACATATTTAGATAATGTTACGGTCTTTAGCTCCACCTGTCAGGAACACCTGACCATCCTCAAAGAATTTCTTCATGACTTGCATCATCAGGGACTGACTGTCATGGTCCGAAAGTCCCAGATAGGACAAGGGCCTATGAAGTACCTAAGCCACCTAAGCCACCGAGTTGTTGGGGCTCATGTGCAGCCTCCCCAGCCCAAGTTCCAGACTGTAATGGTTTGGGAGCCTCCGAAAACCCAGACTCAAGTCAGAGCCTTCCTGGGTCTGACAAGATATTACAAGAGGTTTGTCTAGGTGTTTGCCACATTTGTGCTCCCCACAAAGCTGACTTCTATGACGAAGCCCAAGTAGGTCACATAGAGTGAGGAGGTGAGGAGAGTCAAAAGGTCTTTTACACCCTGAAAGAGGCACTGCGCACCACATCTGCCCTCATGGCATGTGATTTCAGCAAAGTGTTTGTGGTCCAAACAGATGCTTTACAACATTGGGGCAATGTTAATACAGCTTAATAATGAAGGTGAAGGTATACCTGTTGCCTTTATCAGCAACTCCTCCATAAAGAGCATTATTGGAGTACAACAGAGAAATAAATAGGACTTAGCTGTGGTTTGGACACTGAAGAAGCTGAGACCATACCTGTTTGGGACTCACTTCTGGGTTCAAACTCACCCCTGAACTTACTGGTGGCTAATGCAGGTGAAAGAATAGATCCCCAAACTGTTGATATGGTCCATTTATGTGCAGCGTAGAGTGGAGAACAGACTGGAACTGACCACCTCTATGCAGATAGCCTTTCCAGTTTCTCCTGCTTAGATGATGTAAACTGCCAGGCGAATGGCTGAGTTCCTCCTTGCCTTTCATCTGGGGCATGGGGCATGTGAGAAAGTCCCTCTTTTGTGTGGTCATCTCTATTTTTGGTGGAATTATGCTGCTGGTTTTTATTGACGCAGTGCAATGGGACACTGCTAAACAGGCCCCAGCGCATGTGATCTGATCCCTAAAACATGCAAAATTGGCTTACTCCTAATAGGCCTAACATTATTATAAAGCCATGGTATATGGTGTGCTAAAACACACCCCTGCCATGGAAAGGTAAATATTACAAATATACTACTGTTCCATCCGCTGGTGTGACAAGACAGTCATGACTCCAGGCCTGCCGCTGTAGGCTGGATGCTGCAGTTTTAAAACTGTCGTCCGGAGAAAATCTCTCTTTTAAATATTAAAAAGTCACCCCTAGGCAGGCCTTGTAGTCTGCAAGGCAGGATGATTGTATATAAAAGGAGGATATGTAGAAATTTAAAGTTAACTTGTTCTTACAGTGACTATTACCCTAAAGTTATTTGCACTATAGGAATGCTGACTGGTCCCTAGAGGCACATTGGGAAGCAATATTGTATATCAATTCTGCTGTCTTAGGCTAATGACCACAAAGAGCAATTTTGGAAATGACCGCCTTAATGACGTTGGATTTTTGGTAAATATTAAGAAAAAGGGACATTTAGAAAGTTACCTGAAGTCCTGGAGGGTGGTTTCCATTAGTCTCCAACTGTCAACCAGCTGGTGAATAGCCCTTATCGGGAGTGAAAACTGCCCCCAGAGCAGAGACAATGGGCTGGGTGTGGGGAGGTGTTTTTGTTCCACTGACAGGAAGACCAGCTGGGTTGTGCCAAGGAACCTAATTTACCCCAAAGCCCCCCGTCACAAGCAGGAATCAGTTGACATCTGAACAGGTCACCTTCCTTTGTACTCCCAGTCAGACAGGCACCAATCCCAGGTGGATGAAAGCTGCCCCCTGAACTGGTTTCAAGTGACCACAGAGGAAGAGCTGCTCATTATCCTGCCAACACCTCTGGATGGGCACTTAGGCTCTGCACAAGGAGAGAACAGCTTCTCCATCTTAAAATTTAGTAAGTAAGGGACTCTGTGGGATTATTTCCATTAGGGCACAGATGAACTGCTGCAAAAGTAGATAGGGTTGCCCTTGTGGACATTTGTCCTATTGGTAAGGAAGGGGCCATGAGCAACAGGCATCCACAAGCTAATGCCAGACTTAAATGTGGCACCCAATAGACACCTTCTTCGGAACACTCTGGACCTGTGGAAGAATAGAAGGACTGCACCTGCATTTTGAGCCTTGTGAGGGGACCTTCACTTAAATCTTTCAAAATTCACAGTTCCCCTTATTGAGTTTTTGTTGTTTTGGTGTCATTTTGGTAATTAAGTTATTCTCTATTTTATACATTGGAATTGTATTTTTATGGTTTTGAGTTTTTGACATTTTCACTATGTTGGTGCTACTAACAGCTTCACACATTTTCTCAAAGTTAAGCCTGTCTGCTCTGCGCCATAGCTATCAAGGTTGAGCTCATGTTTAAATTATTGAAACCTTTACTTGACCTAAAATATTAGTGCCTTTATTACTTGTGTTGGACCTCAATCTATTAAAACTAATAATCCATTTTCTCACACACATTTGCTGAACGCCTCAGAACTATGTCACAAATATGAAATATGCGTAAATAATTTTAACAATGCCATATTTTGTAATTTGCTCAGTGGTGGTGCACAACTATTAAAATCGGTGGGGCGCAGGTTTCCGTAAACTCACTGATATGTTGCCACTTCCGGCGACAATGATAACGAGCAGGAAGGAAGGTTGTTTAATTCCTGCTTACTAATCCAACCAATCCTGCAGCTGTTGAATGCAGCTCCAGGATTGGTTGGAGCAGGTTAACCCAGTGCTCATTTTGAGGCTGTAGGCCTGTGCCTGCAACTTATTGTCTGTTTTACAGCACTGTGATTGCATGGTTTGAAGTGCGCGTGACAGGTTGGCCGGCTGTAGACAACCAGCCAATCTGTCATGTGCACTGAGCAGTCATCCTGCTGTACACAGGAATCTGTTTGCCCCCGCCCCGTCATCATGCTTGCGCTGGCGCGACCAGCAGCAAACAGAATAATAGAATGGTAATGACCATTTTCTTATTCTGTGTGTACCTGCTGCACTCGCAGCAGGTGGAGACACTTCTCTGCCTTAATGGAGGAGCCAGCGATGAATTTGTACCCAACCTTAGTTATAATAAAAATATCAGAAAACTGCGATTCATATATTGTTATGCCAATAAAGCCTTTTATTAACAAGTGGGGCATGTAGCAGTGCTTTAGAAACTAATCTATTGATGTTGCATTCCCAAAACTTTCAGACTTTAACTGAAAAAAAGTTCCATTTGTATTCACTAGAGGGCAACAAGCAATTCCATGTCAGAGGAATAACAAAGCTAAACCTGCGTGGTTTTAGCCAGTACATTGAGCGGTACATGTTTGCTTTACAAAATTGATATTGTATAAGCTATGCACTAATTGCAGAATGCTCTTTTTTTATTTATTATTTGAGGTAAATTGTGGGGGAGGTTTTCAAAACTTTTGTGCTGGTTTAGCCTCACAAAAGTGACGCAAACAAGCGCACTTTTTTTTGCTACTTTCTTTCCAGTGCAAAACATGTTTTGCACTGGAAAGCACTCTTTAAGTAGCGTAAAGCAGCTCAAAGCACTGCTTTGCGTTACTTAGCGCGGAGGGGGCATTACATGAGTGATACATTGGCCCTCCCATGCAACCACCCATGCCTTTTGACGCAAAACCATATTTACAAATATTTGTAAACATGGTTTTGCGCCAAAAGGTAACACTCCTTCAAAGGAGGCGCTAACAGGAGAAATGCTTTTATTTGATTTGATTTGATTATTCGATTTATAAGGCGCAACGAATGCCCGGAGGCGTCTTGGCGCTGAGGACTCAAGGAGCGTGAAGCTAGTGTGTAGATGGATTAGATATCAGTTTGGAACAACCACGTTTTTACTTTTTTTCTAAATACTTGAAGATCTAAGCTGTTTTTGATTGTGAGCGAAAGGAGTTTCCAAAACTTGGCGGCTCCCAGCAAGAAGCTCCTTCCTCCCCATCGGACCTGCTTAGACCTGGGCAGTCTATGTTGTGCAGATCTGAGATTCCTGGACGGTGCATAGTATTTTAAGCGCAAGGTTAGGTAAGCAGGACCCTTTCCATGAAGTGCTTTGAATGTGATACAAAGAGTCTTAAAAATAATCCTCTTCTTAACCGGGAGCCAATGCAAGGCTTCTAACTGTTGGGAAACTGTTTCATGCTTAGGGATGTTCAATATTAATCTGTCTGCTGCGTTCTGCAAGCGTTGCATCTTTTTCAAGAGTTGGGTTTGAATCCCCACATACAGTGCATTGCTGTACTCTAGTCTAGAAAAGGCCAGCGCAGTCACCAACGTTTTTACTGCCTCCAGTGGCACAAAGGGGCAGACTTTCCGAATCATTTTAAGAATTGACCAGAAGCTGGAGATAAGGCAATTAGTTTGACTGTCAAAGGTCAACCTACAGTCAAACGTGATCCCAAGATTTTTTGCCTTAGAGACCGGTATTGGGCAATCCCCCAGATCTACAGGCCACCACTTCCGAGACCAGTTCATCGGATTAGCACCCAAGAGTAGAACTTCGGTCTTACTGCAGTTCAGTTCAAGACAATTGGATTGCATCCAAGAGTTGACATGGGTCATGTAGTTGTTAAAGCGATCAGCCACCTCCTCTTCATTATTGGTTATGGACACAACAATCTGCGTGTCATCTGCATTGGAAATTACTGTGAAACCAAACTGTCTAATCAAAGCAGCCAAGGGGGACACGCAAATATTGAACAGTGTAGGGATCAGAGACGATCCCTGTGACACTCCGCACTGAAGATTGAAGGTATAGGAACTGGCATCACCTAATTCAACTCGAAAAGATCTTTCCGTGAGGTATGATGTTAACAGAGTTGTAACGGATTCTTGGACGCCCAGATCAGACATTCTGTTAATAAGAATTTTGTGATTGAAGGTGTCGAAGGCCGCCGACAGATCTAATAATATAAAGGCGGCCTTCCCGCCCTCGTCCAATGACTTTCTTAGCTCCTCACATGCGGCGATTAGAGCAGTTTCAGTTCCATGACCCTTTCTGAACCCAAATTGAGAATGGTCGAGCAGATTGTTGGAGGAAACAAAGGCAGTAAGCTGGATGTTAAGCAGTTTCTCCAGAACCCTAGAACAGAAAGGGATTCTGGAGATTGGCTGATAATTATTAGGCTCGGCTGGGTCTAGATGAGGTTTTTTTTAGTAGCGGTAACACGAATGCTACGTTCCATACTTCAGGGAATTTTCCATGTAGTATTATTCCCGAAAATAGATCACTCAATTGTTCGCCAAGGGTCTCTGGGAAGAGATGAAAAACTTTTGGGGGGCAAGGATCAGACGGGGCCCCTGATTTTGTACCCATTATGGTTTTAGTGATTTGATCCATAGTGGGAGGGGAAAAGGAGAAACCAGGAAAGCTCGGAGTAAGAAAACTCCTTTGGGATGTGGATTCCTCAGGGAGCTTAGTAAAGGTTTTATAAACTAGTTCCACCTTGTTGGCAAAAGCCTGACCCAGTACGATACTTCTCCATCCTTTTCCGACTTTCCGTGCACACTGCACTGTGCAGCACGTATGCAAAGTGGGAAAAGCGTTGCATTGTGCCTTGTATGGTATTTTGTACAGGAAGGGTACCTTTACTGTACAAAACCTATGCTACACTCATGCACACACCTTAGCGTGGTGGCGCTAAGGTGTATGCATTTCGCACAGCTGCTGAGGAGAGAACCATATCTTAAAAAATATGGGCTCTCCTGCTCCCTCCCTGTTGCACATCACGGCGCTGTCCTGCAGGGGGGCTGCGTTGTGTTGCTCAACTTTTATGAAAACCTCCCCCTGTATTTCTTGGTAATCTACTGTTTCTGTAATAATGCAATGCAAGATACAAATAGTTGGATAACCTATAGATCGTTTGTAGAGAAGTAAGTGCAGCAGCATTACACTGGCTGCTCACAATGGACAGGTATACGTATTATTGCACACCTGCATTTGATAATAGCACATCCGCCCCTAATGTCGAAGTTCAAGTCAATGACACTGGTTAGGACTGCAGCGCCATTTATGGTACTCGAGGAACTAGACTGCGACAACTGTTTTAATTTTCTGGACAGTGGTTGGAACCACAATTCGAATCCTTGCCCCAGAAACATATACAGCAAGGGATCCAAGCAACTGTTGGAGACTGCCAAGCACATAGTCGCCACCACCGTTTTCTGTTACATTCTGTGGAGACCACAGGTGGTACAATGATGAACGAGATAATGGTGGTGCAACATTCTCTGGATGTGACAAGGCAAAAAAACAAACGCAGAAAACGAGAAAAAGTAGGACAATCACAGTTATATGTTTCTGGACTTTTTCTTTCTTCAATGTGTGCTGCATGATATGTTTTACGAACAGCCCGTAGGATATTTAAATAGCAGCAAACAGGATGGAAAACCCTAATACTAAAGCCGCATAATCCATAAACATGACTCTAGTCCTTGATATGAGCTCAGAAGTTTCGAAGCATCTGGTGACGTTGTCATGTACAAACATGCGAGACAAAATTAAAGGGAAATTACCAACAGTGGCAACTATCCATACAAGAAAATAAATAAAAATTACTTTTTTAACTGAAACAATATGGCGACAAATGAGGGATACATTACGGACGATTAAGAAAAATAAACTGGCAGTCATGTTGATGTAAAAAGCGCACAACGAAATACAACAAAGGACATCACCAAAGCACCAGCTTGCTCCAGAGTGATAGTAGAACACTCTGAATGGAAGCGTAAGAATGAAAAAGATGTCGGCCGCAGCCAGGTTCAGCAAGCAGAATGTGCCAGCACTCTTCCTTTCAACCTTTCTGCAGAACACAAACAGCGGGTCAGATTTGACATCGGGCCAATTTGGTATGGGCAGGGACTGCCGGAGGTCCCCAAACCCTTCGTTAACCATCATTATTAACCAGGACATGAGAGGGATTTCTTCGGAGTGCGCATGCGCAGAGGGCCCGTTTACCGTGGGGGTACACCCCCTCCCCGTTTACCCCCGTACGCCCTATTAACCACGCCATTCCGTCAAAGTGCGCCTGCGCAGAGGGCCCACTTACCGTGAGGGTACCTTGGCCCCCCAGTTACCACCGTACGCTCTATTAACTCCATTAAAGGGGGCCCTTGCATCTCTGCGCCGTTTACTGGCGTCATTGTGCATGTGCGGGGTGGCCAACCAGCCTAGAGAAAGCGTGAATCTCCCCTCCCCGCACCCATGTAGCCAGCAGGCTGTAACTGCCCCTGGAGTTCTAGGAGAGACAATTTGTCCCTCCCTTTGGGCGAACCCATTTGACAATGGTGCCGACCCCTAAGGACCTTAAATTAACTGCTCACCAATGATGACCTTACCGCCTGACCAAGCCATAGCAATAAATACGACGATTGATGACCTGTAATCAGGAGAAAGTTCTGAGGAACAAAACGTATTAGTCAGACACTCTTCTCATCCATAAACATTTGTAACAAAAATGTGAAAACCTTCCTAAGACACACTAGCAATCATCTGTTTCAGGAAATGGTGGGTGGGGAAAAAGAATTACAGCCTCCTAGAGGCTGGAAGGGCAGGCCATGGCGCGCAGGAGTCAAAGAGCCAGACTCTCACGCTCTAGGGCCTTTTAACCCCTCATCGGCCAGGCCGGATCGAACCGGCATGGCCTTTGTTCCCTAGTGACCCGGAAGTGACTCAATCACTTCCGGGTCACCAGGGGACCCGGGGTAGCGGGTGGGGGCCAGTGCGCCCCGCCCCTAACCGGGCCCGCCTTTTCTTATGGCCGGGGACTGCCGGAGGACCCCCACCCTTCCGTTAACCAACATTATTAACCAGGACATGAGAGGGATTTCTTTGGAGGCGGGGGGTCCTACACCCCGCCTGCCGTATTTATTAAAACATACAAATATATCAAACATTTTAGTAAACAATATTTACACAATTACGCAGAAAACATTCCATGACATTCAATTACAATTGATATATACAGATATCAGATGGCTAACTCCACAAAAGTTGATGAACAGACTCCAGATTGTCATGAATGACGCGGCCAGACTCATTTTTAATAAACCAAGAAGATCCCATGCCACCCCCCTTCTCCGCAAGCTTCATTGGCTGCCAGTGAAACAGTGGGCCAAGTTCAAGGGCCTATGCATTACGCAGAAAGCCATATACGGGCAAGCCCCTAAATATATTAAGGAACGTCTTGTCCCGTATGCCCCTAGCAGGAATCTACGATCAGTAGAGGCCGCACTGTTGGTCTGCCCACGGTTCAAACTGTCCTCTGTAGGAGGGCGCACTTTCTCCTACACAATTCCCAGTGCTTGGAATAAACTGCCAGAGAACCTGCGCAAAGAAACAAGTCTGTTGCCCTTCAGAAAAAAGCTAAAAACCGTGCTGTTTCAGGAAGCTTGGGGTACCATCTAGCTTGCTCCCCTTACAACTATGCGTCCACTCTCAGCTAAGCGCTTAGAGACCCCTGGGTGATAAGGCGCTTTACAAATCCAAAATACAAATACAAAATACAGATACAAACTTAACCTACTTCTAGTACAAGGTATTTCCTATCTGAATCTAACGTAACAGTCACATTATACAATATTTGTTTTCTGCGTATCCTATTTGGGCCTACGGCAAGGTCACTTAACTGGTGTCAGATCCTTATCACTTAAACCACACCCTCCTGTCAGAGTGCGCATGCGCAGAGGGCCCGTTTACCGTGGGGATACACCCCCTCCCCTGTTACCCCTGTACGCCCTATTAACCACACCCTCCTGTCGGAGTGCGCATGGTCAGAGGGCCCCGTTTACCGTGGGGGTACACCCCTTCCCCTTCTTCCGTCGAAGTGCGCATGAGCAGAAGGCCCACTTACCGTGAGGGTACTTTGGCCCCCCGGTTACCCCGTACGCTCTATTAACTCCATTAAAGGGGGCCCTTGCATCTCTGCGCCATTTACTGGGGTCATTGTGCACGTGTGGGGTGGCCAACCAGCCTAGAGAAAGCGTGACTCTCCCCTCCCCCGCACTCATGTAGCCAACAGGCTGTAACTGCCCCTGGAGTTCTAGGAGAGACCACTTGTCCCTCCCTTTGGCCGACCCCATTCGAGATTGGCGCCACCCCCTAAGGACCTTAAATTAACTGCTCACCAATCATGACCTTACCGCCACAGGCCAGCGTAGTTGACCGACTATCTGGCCCACCCTACCCTCCTACACTGAAAGGTCATGCCCTCCCTCAAAAATTCCATTTAGGCAAGCCATTATATTTTTTAGCCCGACTATCAGGCCCTACCAACTTACTGCAAGGTCATGCCATGTCCCTATCCGCCACTAACTAGGCAAGAAGATCCCCTGCGACGGCTTCATCTCCCGGTGTGAACAAATGGACACCGACTTTAAAGAAGCACGGCTTCCCCCATATCTACCCCTGCACTATAGTCTGTAAGTGTCAAGCCCTAGCTAGCCTCAGCAGTTTGTTACTAGGTATTTGTTTCCAACGACCCAATGGCCTCACAGACTCGCGTCCTTCCATTGGAGGCTCTGGAATGTCTGGGTGTACCCTGGTGCACCAACATGTCGCCCCACTATACAACACTAACTGGGCCTAAAGGTCTTTCTGAAAGGTTTCATTCCCTACTCCGGACGCACAGACAACATCTTTGGAATCCCTGGAGTCGCTGTTACAGGGCGTACCTTGGCCGTAGACGTGTAAAAGAAACCTACTTCAGTGTTCCTGACCACCCAATCCTGCTCAAGTTGCGGGGTCATAATGCTGGGGCTGGCCTGCGCATAGGAACTTGACACACCCCCTTGGAGCCACTACCTGGCCTCCCTCAATAGCATCCTGGTGCACCGGATATTCACGCCTCCCCTGTCAATGCTAAGCGTTGTTGGTGAAACTATACCATTGTAAGGCTAACCTCTGTGCAAGCCTACCTTCCTATTACGGAGCCTCCTAACACCACGCAGTGTCAATTATGAAGGCGCCCGCGAGCACAGGCGCTGTCATAGCAGTAACCGTTTCACAAGGGTGTTGTTGTGATGCCTCCCCCGTAATACTTGTGCTCTTGGTCAAGCTGTGACGATATACACCTGTAATACAGTGCACTGCCCATTTCCCACAACTGGCAACACAAATGGGTGACAATTACACACTTCAACTATAATGCATGGGTAGCACCATCTCATGCTGGTACTGCTTGAGCCGTTGAATTGATCGCCCATTGCTTGCCACTCCCATTCCTGATGAACGGGTCCACTTGGCTGTCCACCTCTTGCAGTTGTTGCAGTGTGGAGCACTTCCCAGGTATCCGCCATGGATCCGGTCATACATAAATGGAAAAACAAACACAAAGGATTAGTGTTTCTGGCATCCTGACAAAAGATGCAGTACACATGCCTGTATTACATTGCTGTCACATGCTAAGCCTTAGGTAAGATTAGCACCATATGCATTCCATCCAACTTGCAACTGCAAGTATTTAGCATAGCATCAGTCTGTGTCACATGCAGAGCATTTGAATTAGTATTACAGTGAGGGTGCCTGGTAATATGACCTTCATTGAAGAATAGACCTGGAGTCTACAGTAAATGCAATAGCGCCTTCATGATTACTTAAGGACAGACCCAAGTGTGAAGTGCAGTAAAATAGCGCAGCCAAGCACCTTTCTTGCCAGGCCTTTGCTATAGGTACTCCCGAAATCCATCAACACATACGTATATGAGCGTATCTGTGTGACATGACACCCGCCAAAAGTTTACATGTACCAGCACATCGTGCCCAGTGCTTTGGACACAGGCCCCCAAAATCCAATGTACCGCTGCAACTGCGCGCAGGGATACACTTGAAGGTATGACAACAGGGCCTGGGGTGTACTGTTTTGACGTCATCAGTGTTACGAGTGTACCTGAGTAACCCTCCCCGAGGCCGTTGCCAAGTAAAGAAATCACTGTAATATGCTAAGCACACTTCCCTCAGTAAGTAACAACACCCTGTTAAAAACTTGTAGCCCGCCCCAGAGGTAACCTATATGTAAAGAAAAGAATATTTTGGGCCATGTTTGGTGTTGTAAGTAAACTTGTAGGAATGACAGAGGTAGCCAGGAGGTATATTTTCATGTAGAGGGTTTATTCATAAGAAGTTACAGGTTACAAGAAGGTCTCAAGAAGATCTCATAAAGGTCTTAAGTAGGTCCTAAATTGGTCCCACCAGGAGCAGCATCTTGGCTACTCAGCCCACTCTCTCCAACTGTCATTCTCCACACAAGCAGGCACACCAACATTCCAATCTCTCTCTCATCAGGCACTCCAACATTCCAAACAGACATCACATTCATCCTGGCTGAGTAGCTAAGGAGAGGATGCATCAGGGGTAATCAAGTTACAACACATCCCCTTCCCTTGGCGAACAATGAACAAGAATAGTCTACAACTTCTGTGCAAGGAAAGAAAAAGGAAAGTAGAGTGGCAGGGAAGAAAGAAATGAATAAGTAGAACAAGGAGACTGGAAAGAAGAAAGAGTGAAACAGTGCAAAAAGCTACAGTGTAAAAAGCTTCAAGATAGCACATCCCCTTCCCTTAAGGAAAAAAAAAACAATTAATGGAAATAATCACACATTGCAAGTAAAACGTAGCATGTAAAACACTGCAAGTACAACATTCGAATAAAGCCAAGTTAAAGTACAAAGAAAAGAGAAAATAGAATAAAAATGAGAAACATATGATGAAGAGAAAGAAGCAAGAAAGTAATGAATACATTACAGATATTTGATTATATGGGGTTAGGAGTAGTTACAGACCCCATCGCGCATGAACAAAGAAAGTTGCTCATAGCACATTACATTTCTCAAATAAAGTAAGAATTAGAAACTAAAGGGCATAACACTTGAAGATGGGTACATTGCCCATAGCGCAACAAAACTAAAGGTGGATACACTGTCCACAACACGACAAATCCAAAGATGGGTACAGAGCCCACAGCGCAACAAATCCAAAGATGGGTACACTGCCCATGGCGCAACAAAACCAAAGATGGGTACACTGCCCATAGCGCAAGAAAACCAAAGATGGGTACACTGCCCAAAGCGCTAAAAACTAAAGATGGGTACACTGCCCATTGCGCAACAAAACCAAAGATGGGTACACTGCCCACAGCGCAAATGCCCATTGGGTGCAGCAAACAAATGGATGAGCACAAGAAACCGTAAATGGAAATAAAACAAGTCGTACTGTTACATGAGTACATGTAAATGGTGATGTGAGAGTGAGAAGTAAGGAAAGCTTAAGTTGCTAGACACACAAAACTAAGGGGAATGAAATCAGTGAAAAGGTGTGCACTACCCCAACTGAAAGAATGTAATAAATATAAGGAAACCAGCTCCTAAACAATAAATCCCCTAAGTAGAAGTCCTAGTGCCAAGAAAATACTTGCCATAAAACAAACTAATCAAGACTCAAGCTCTCAGTAAGACACCATAGCACGGGAAATGCTTAACACATGTGAATACTAACACAGTAAGTATGACACTCGAGACTGCAATGTTGAATAAAAATTGACTAAAGTGCCAATCAACAAAATTATAAGTAAGATGTATGCAATCCGAAAGAGATTGTATAAGAAGGTAACAATATTATACTGTATACAAAGGTATATGTGCATTTTACATGGTACAGTACATGAGAAAGAACACATTGTATTCTGACAGCAAAATGATTAAATGTAGAAGTCTGCAAAAACACGGTTCCACATTGACGGAAGCTGGTCCTGGTAAGTGTCCCACTCGAACTTAAGTGGAGACAGGAAAATTTCCACTAAAGGTTCAAGAGACAGTCCAAAGTCAATAAAAATGACGATTACTCCAACAGGAAACAATGCTAGAGATTGGGTCGTTGCTCCGATCCGATGCGTGTGAAGCGCAGACACAAAACTAGTACCTGAGGAGACTCGTTATCGCAATCGAATATAGGTGAAGACGATGCAATGTTGAAGGTTGGCAGCAAACGGCAGTTAAGTGTGACAAAAACTGCACATACATACTATGAGATAGCAAGTCCACGTACAATTCATGATGGTGGCACGCTTGTTGACGGTATGCCGGGTGGTTCACTGCACGCCAGGGCAGCAAGACGTCACATTCGCAGGACTCAGAACGTCACAGAGAAGGGCACGGCAGTGTAATTGAAATGTAGGTAAGTGCGTGCTTAAGCTCGTGGTGCATTTTCAAAGTACAAAACTGGCAGTTGCTAATGAACGTACTCGCCATGACAAAGTCTAAATTCAATCTTGAATTTATAAAAACATGTTTCACCTATCCATCGGTACTAAGCATAGACAACCAGCCAAAAGTGATCGTAACACACTGTAAGAAATAAGTCCAGTAGCCGCTTTTTTTTTCCTCGTAGGACCAACGTACAGTGCAGGTTACATTCTCCACGCTATACACTCATGAGGAAATAAGTAGGCGGTAAACAGTATTTGTGGCAAATATAAATAACACTGTTGTTTGATCACTTGCTCCATCAAAGCGCTGCCTCTAATACTAATACTGTTGGTGCCAGCTGCATAATGGATACAGTTATTCTCCAATGAAACTCATTTCATGACAACGGATAAATCAGTAGTTTGGCAGCTTAAAGTTTTCACGGCAAGTAGAATATCGATAGCTTATTAAAGGAACATGAAGCGCCCTGAGCAGGCTGTCCAAGTGGTGGAGGACACTGGTGGGACTCAGGAGGGCGTTCTTTTCCATGTATTAAATTTCTAAGTTGCTTTGCCTTGTTCCTTATACGAATAAAGTTCAGTAAAATTAAAAGTTTCCTCACCTCCTTTATTCTTGTGGCTATAACACGTAGGGTTGCTTCAAGACTGTAAGGAGGGCGTTCTTTTCCTTGTACTTATTTTTAAAGTTGCTTTGCTTTGTTTGTTGAGCGAATAAAGTTTAGAAAAATTGTAAGTTTCCTCACCTTCTATATTCTTGTGGCTGTAGCACGTAGGGTTTCTTTAAGACTGTCGCCAAAATGTTGTAAGTAAACTTGTAGGAATGACCGAGGTAGCCAGGAGGTATATTTTCATGTAGAGGGTTTATTCATAAGAAGTTACAGGTTACAAGAAGGTCTCAAGAAGATCTCATAAAGGTCTTAAGTAGGTCCTAAATTGGTCCCACCAGGAGCAGCATCTTAACTGTCATTCTCCACACAAGCAGGCACACCAACATTCCAATCTCTCTCTCATCAGGAACTCCAACATTCCAAACAGACACCACATTCATCCTGGCTGAGTAGCTAAGGAGAGAATGCATCAGGGGTAATTAAGTTACAACATTTGGCAATTCACCAACTTCGTGAGGTGGCACTAAAGTGATAGGTCTGAAAACACTTTTTTTTTCAGGACACCCCTGCAGGCGACACCATTAGTGGTGCAAGCCCACTAGCAACCTTTGGCTCACAGGCCATGGCACCCCCCCCTGTATAGCTACATAAAACCGTAAACCAACTGTGAAACCCATTCCCGCTATTTCTGTTCCTACATCGTCCCTGAGATTATACATCAGAGTACCATATTGAGGGATCTAACCCCATCAATGCGTCTGCAATTGCATGGGATACGTATAAGGGTTTCTCAGTCGTTAAACTAAAGGTAGGAAGTGTGACCCGCCGGCCAAATGTGGCTATTAAAACCAGGTTGCGTAGCCCTGTCCTCTGTTTAGAAGCTGAATAACCTAGTGCCTGTGCCATAAGTACTAGAGTCATTACCCCGCAGAGCTTGACAATGTTTGCAAGCAGCATAGCTTAGCTGATTGAAATTAGGCCTTCAATGAGAGTGCCCTTGCATAGCCCCAGTTATATACCTGGGCACCTCTTCCTAAATTACAACAAGTGATTACATGCTGTCCCTTGCGTCAACTGCTTTCCGGAACATATAAACTCCTTTTTGATTAATGCCTAGTTGTATTACCCTCTGGCTAGCTACTGAGAGCGCTTTGCCCAGCCTCGTACCATAGCTGCCAACACCGGGACAGCTCACAAACTGGCCCCCTTTAGCGACCAGACTAACAGTTCTATTCCCAAGAACAGACCTCATAATGCAAAGTACCCCCAACAGAGCAACTTGACATTGTTTGCCAGTAGAAATTGTTTAAGTGTTTGGAGTCCCTGGTACTAACCAGCATCCTTCTACAGTGCCTTGGGTGGTTGTCGCTGAATAATTTGGAGTCGTCCCAACATGTAATCTATTGCAGGTGTAAGTATCACCTATATGCCCTGAGTTTACCTTGCGCAATAGATAAAAGACCCTTCATGGCTAGGATCATGAAATGGAAGTGAGCCCTTCCCACCCTAAGGATAAGTGTACCGTATACCTGCAGAAGCCTTAATATTTAGACACCCTTTCGGAGTAACCCCAGTGGGGGATAAGGAAATAATGCCAACAGGCAATTGGATGCTAACTGCAGAGGGTGTATTGACCCCCTGTGATCCAGGACTGTTCCACTTCTGCCCCACAATTGCACCCTCCACCAGGAGACCTCAGTCTTGATTCTTCGAGGTGCTCAAGATTTAATTTGAAGCAACAGATAAAAAAAATATGTGGCAAAGATCATGAGGTTGAACATCAGCCCTGCCCCCTATAGCCAAGGGCAAGTATCCAGTCTATCTGCAGAAGCCTTCAATATTCAGACACCCCTTACGAGTAACACAGTATAATGTTGTGCGTTTGACAGAAGCTGAGAAATCATAGGAGGGTGAGTGATAGTGGACCCTTCGTGGCCTTTGAAGGATCTTCAAAGAGACTCGTTATAGTTCCCTCAGAGTATCCTCATGTCAAAACTGAAGCATTTTTAATGTTACATGCAAGGAAGCCTTATTTCGGTGCTTATTTATCATATGCAACTAACAATCATTGACAAAGCCAATAGTCCTGGCTTGTTGTGGGTGTATTTCTACTTGTATTATATATCTGGATGCAATAGCAGAAGCAGCAAAATACCAGTCAGGCGTCACACTATGCCAAGCATGGATTCTTAGCTAATGTGTTTTAAGCCCTGCCCTTAACTACCTTACACACGCCCCTTTGATGGACCACCATGTTTTTCCTCCCCCTTCAAAAACCTGGATGCGCCTGTGTATTATCATGTTCGTATGCCTGTGTGTTTGACAGAAGCTGAGAAATCATCACAACGAGTCACAATTACACATGTTCGCTGTGGCCTGCAATGCCCACCGCGGGGAATTACAGCACCTTTAGAATGCCTGGCACAGGCAATAAGAAAACTGTTGATACCAGGCTCGAAGAGGGAAGAGAACTCTGGGGTGGGGCTTCCCAATCTTAGCGCCGCCCGTGGGATTTCCTAGGGGGGTGACGAACGACTCCTTTTATGGTGCACATATCGCCCCGAACAGGAGAAAATTGCCCCAAGTCTTTTTACTTCAGCCCTGCAAGCTAGCGCGAAACTATCATATGGGTCATGCCATGTCCCTATCTCTGTTATATTTCACAATAGTAAAAACATGGTGTATAGCTGCCCTGAAGTAAATTGTTTATACATCCCAAATGCTTAATGCGATAAGCTAAGAACAATAAGCAGCCCCCCCAATGTGCGCTGCCTTTTATAAGAGCATCGGTTACGTTTATGCAAAACGTCCTGCTCCAGGTCAGGTGTGAACCCACCACCTCGGTATTGCTCCCTGCAACTACCGCTGTACAAGCACTGCTCGCCAACCGATCGCGCCATTGGCCCCACGGGGAGCAGTGCCGCAAGAGGTACTCTTCTGCTTCAAAATCCAACAAACAGTGTGATCGTGCCTTTGCGTGTCAAAGCCTGTCACTGTCCTCCTTGACTTGAGCTCCCAATAAGAAGCAATCTTTCAAAAAGTAAGGGCAACACCATTGTGGAGCGGGGGCTGCATGATTAAGGACCAGCAAAAATGCCTCTTTAATTAGAAATAAAACAACCAGTAGAAAGCCTCAATAGGGGCTCAGCAACAAAAAAGAGGCTACAGTGCTACGCTTATGGAACACTCCAGGCTCTATCGAGCTCCTGGTTCAATGCCCTGTGCAGAAAAACACGACCTTCTCTGCTGTGCTGTCTGCAAGCAACCTCTACCTTTTAGTATGCAGGCAAAACAAAAAACAGAGGCCCACACAGACATTACCCAGACAAAGACAGATACACCTGAAATTTCAGTCACGCAGCTAGAAATGATACCCGAGGACAACCTGTCATGTTTCCTCAGCACCTCTGATTCTGTCTGAGAAAGAAACATTCACTGCATTTCACAAAGCGAGGACGACTGAACTGAGGGACACACAACGCAAAGCCGCAGACCGCCTCACATAAATTATGCACTGAACGAAGTGTGCTCGCCGAACATGTGGTGGTGAATTATGACACAGCGCGCCCTTCAACGGAGCAGCTCGTAAACAAAGCATCCTTTGTAGCTCACTCATGCCTGTCGCTATGTGCAAGTGACGACTGTGGTGTTGCGCTCTAGTCTCCGGTGCTTGGGGTAATGACGTGCCGCGCCGGAGCAAGAGCGGAACACCGGCGCATGCGCGTGCAGCAAGAGTGAAAGCGCGCGAAGGCAGCAAACGGCAGAAGCGACCGGAGCTTGGGACAGCTAGACGCTCGGCGCTCTGTATAATAGCGAACTTGTAAAAAGGAAATAAAACCTTGTTCCTTCACTTGACCTGGCATCCTGTGCTCTGTGGGGGAAGTAACTATCAACTTTACAGTGGTGACGAGGACTGGGAGCACCCCACAAGCCCCTTGCAGCTACATAGGAGAATCAGGATCTGAGGACAAGACACCTACAGCAAATCAGAGACTGTTGACAGTGGCTCCTCAAGGTGAGCTCGCCCAGAGCAGCAGCGCTATTCACAACAGAGCGTGGCAGCATCGCAAACCCACAGTAGCCTGCAACCACGTGGCACCAAGCCACATCAGTGCAAGTCAGAACCAGCACGGCGCGCAGAGAGGCACGTAGCTGAGACCCTGGCAGAAAGAAGGGACAGGGAGGAGAGTAGAGCACACCTCCCCAGCGCCACACGAGGTGGAACTAGCAGTACACCGGGCAGTCCCAAAAGCCAAGGCGACGACTCGGACAGAGAAGGGAACCCCAGCGCACCTGGCAGCCCAGGGAACCGAGACGGAGGGCCCAGAACAGCGCCCAGAATGAGCAACCAGGCAACGGCTCTAACGGCATCCATCCCCTTCCTACCCAGACCATGTGAACCCCTATTGAAATGGGAGGACTGGAGGGAGTATTTCAAGAACTATGTGGAAGCCTTGGAAGACGAAAACGGTGAGCCATTCCCCAGCGCTAGGAAGAAGAGGTTGCTACTGCATAACCTGGGCCCGGAAGGTGTACGTGTGTTCGCCAACATTGTGCCTAAAGAGAGACCAGACACGGAAAATGACGTCTTCAAGAATGCTCTGGAAGACCTTGACAACCACTATCGACCGGCGGTATGCGTATCCATAGACCGGTACAACTTCCAGCAACGAAAGCAGGAAGAGGGAGAATCGATAGATGACTACGTGGCAGCCTTGAGACGATTAGCCATCAAGTGCAAATATGGGCAGCTACAGGACGAATACATCAAAGACCAAATAGTCATGCACACCACGAACAAGTCGATCCAAGACAAGTTGTGGGCACAGGGAGAAGCGTCGCTCAAAGACGTAATTGCCATGGTAAAGAAAGTGGAACTTTCGAAACCTTGCGCAGACGCAGCCAAGAAGGAAAGCACGCAGAGGCAGATGGTCAATAAAATTGACGAAGCTCCTTCAGCCTATAAGCAAAAGGGATCCACGGGAGAAAGGAAGCAGGATTCCAGGTGGACAGGGAAGCAAACATCTCCAGGTAGACAGCCCACGGACAGTAAATTCTCTTGCTACAGGTGCGGGAGTTCTGCCCACTCTGCGCAAGACAAACGGTGCCCAGCGTTTCGCGCCAGATGCTCCTTCTGTGGCCTGGTCGGCAATTTTGAGAAATTATGCCGCAAGAAAGGGAAGAAATCCATGGTGAAGTGCATAGGGCAGTCCCTGTCGGAGGACCAAACAGAGGAAGACGACGACATGGTTTTGTGTGTTGAAGACCAGGTGTTGGAGGTGACAGGCAAGCGCTCAGACAAGCCGCGCACGGGGATATATGACGGTACAACGCGTACCGTCACAACGCATACCTTTACAACGCGGCCGTGACAACGCAAGTCGTTACCACGACTTGCGTTGGGGGGCGCGGATTTCGAATAGTTTAATTTACTATTCTAACACCAGTCCCCGTGGACCCCAGGGAAGGTGTTAGGATAGTAAATTAACTATTTTTAGACCTTGAGCGCCCTCCAGCGCAAGTCGTGGTAACGACTTGCGTTGTCACAGCCGCGGTGTAAAGGTACCGCGTTGTGAAAACATCGTTGTAAACGATGTTTACCCGCGCACGGACATGCTCATAGGAGGAGTGAAAGTGCACATTGCTATTGACTCAGGTTCTCCTTACTCCATAGTACAGCGATCAGTATGGGAAGAAGACTTTGCGCCCACCCTAGGTCCGAAGTTACACCCGCCAGACATCCGTCCCATTTCATACACCAGCAATGCAATCCCCATGGTGGGTTTCCGCGCCCTGAAGTTCGAATTCAGAAGTAGATTGGCGATCTGCAAGCTATATGTGGCAGAGCGGGGACCATCTGTACTAGGCTGGAGGGACCAAGGTGACCTGGGAATCAAGTTGGATCCAGGGGGCAAAGAGCAAATCCTCTTAACAGAAGACAGCCGCTGGCCACAGCAAGACAAACTGAAGCGGGCCTTTCCCAAAGTGTTCGGAGGCACGGTTGGGAAACTGGATAAGTTCGTGCACAAGATACTCCTCAAGGAGGATGCCCGCCCGGTGTCCCACAAGGTCAGGAACATCCCCATTGCCGTCAAAGACGCAGTCCAGCAGGAGCTCCAGAGATTAGAAGACCAGGGGATAATTGAACCGATTGACAGCTCAGAATGGTTGGCCCCCTTGGTCGTAGCCAGGAAACCCAATGGCAAGGTACGTTTATGTGTGGACCTCCGCGAGCTCAACAAATGCTTAATAGTGGAGAAATTTCCCCTACCTAGGATCGAGGAAATGTTGGCAAGAACAAAAGGAGTATCATGGTTCTCTACAATTGACCTCACATCGGCGTATCATCAGATTGACTTGCACCCATCGAGCAGAAAACTAACCTCGTTCATCACACCCTTCAGGTGTTATCAGTTCCGTCGAATGCCGTTTGGTCTGGCCTCGGCAGCCGTGGTGTTCCAGAAGTTAATGCACCGTCTGTTCAAAGACCTACCAGGCGTCCAGTACTTCCAGGACGACATCCTGATCATGGGAACAAACCAAGAGGACCATGACAATAAACTGACAAAGGTGCTGACGGTACTACAAGAAAAAGGCCTCACCGCCGAGTGGAGTAAATGCAGGCTGGGCATGTCCTCCGTCACATACCTAGGTCATGAAATAGGGAGTCAAGAAATATCCCCCAAAAGGCAGAACGTGAAAGCCATTTGCGATGCCAGAGCCCCCGTCAACAAGGAGGAAGTGAGGTCGTTCCTCGGAATGGCGGAGTATTATAGTAAATTTGTAAGACACTTTGCCACCAAAACTCATAGACTCCGTCAACTCATCAGGGACAAGTCGCAGTTTAAATGGGACGAAGAAGCACAGAGCGAATTTGAAGGCCTGAAGAACGACATAAGTGGAGCAGTACCCCTACATGGACATGACCCAACAGGCAACACCATATTGACTACGGATGCCAGCGAGAAAGGATTGGGAGCAGTGCTGGCACAGGAAAGGAAGGATGGCACCATAGAAACTATCAGTTTCGCATCCAGGGCGTTATCCCCTACCGAGCAGAAATATAGCGTCATCGAAAAAGAGATGCTGGCGGTTACATGGGCCATGGGAAAATTCAGACAATTCATTTGGGGCACCCGCTTCAAACTACAAACTGACCATAAACCATTGATTAAGGTGTTGACATCCTGCGGCCACGACACAACCACCCCACGCATCGCCAAGATGACACTCAAGTTGCTGGATTATACATATGATGTGGAGTACCTGCCGGGCACACAGAATAAAGTAGCGGACTATTTGAGCAGAGCCTCCGCCATGGAAGACGCACCAGTGGCCCCACCTGACACTGACGAGATGGTGGCAGAAATGGCCGATTCGGAGAGAACGATCAGCAGGCAAGAATGGGCCCTAGCGTATGAGAAGGACGGCGAAATGGAGGAAGTCAAACAAAACCTCGTCCCTGGGTGGCCAGAAAAACTGCACCTCAAAGCGGACCTGAGGAAGTACTATCGAGATACGGGAGGAATTATCGATGAGCGACTCAGGCATTTTTATGTACCGGGGCGATAAAGTGATACCTCCAGTGACTTTAATCCCATTGCTACTGAACCAACTTCATGAAGGTCACCTAGGCATCGTGAAAACGAAGGGCAGAGTAAAACAAATGTACTGGTGGCAGGGAATGGACAGTCAAATAGAAAAGCAAGTCAGAGAATGTGTCCAATGCCAGGGAGCGGATAAAATACTGTGACCACTGAGGCCGGCTCTGAGCGACCTCAGAACCCATGGGAAGACATTGCTGTGGACATACTAGGTCCTGTCTTCGACAACAGAGGCATAGCCAAATACTTGTGCGTGGTCATAGATAAATACTCCAAATGGCCTGAGATAGATGTGCAAGAATCCATGGACACGGATGCAGTGTTGAGATTTCTCACCTCACTGTTCTTGAGGGAAGGGATACCGAGGACGATATTAAGTGACAATGGGCCACAGTTCACCTCTGATAAATGGAACAAGTACATGGAGAGGAATGGGATAAAGTCTAAACACACGGCAGTATACCATCCCGCATGTAATGGCCAAGTGGAACGGTTCAACCGTGTGCTGATGGGGTCCATACAGGCTGCCATAATGCAAGGAAAAGATTGGGAATTGGAAGTCCAAAACATGCTGTGGGCATACAGGATCACACCGACGGTGCTAGGATACAGCCCCTTCCAAGTCCTGAGAGGCAGGTTCCCATTTACAAGGGACAATGTGGTATGGAGAGAAAAAACTGTGACTAGCAAATGGTCGCCGGCAGTGGTGCAACACAACCTGGAGAAAGCCCAAAAAGTGTACGCTTCACATTACATTCACAAGGGGCACAGCACCAAAGACACCATCCTGGAAAAGGGGGAATGGGTTAGAGTTAAACTCCCAACTCTCCAAAAGAAAGGCGAAAGCAAGTACAGCAAACCTCTACAGGTTCAAGACGTGCATGGTAGAGCGGCCTTGCTCAGCGATGGGAGAGTGTGGTCCCAAGACCGCATGGCAAAGGTCAACAGGATCTTGCAGTGGCCGGCGGACAAGGAAGAAGAAACTGAGGATCAGAGGCAAACCAAGAGAGTGGAAGAGATGGAGATAAGTAAGGAGAGGCAGAAGGAAAGTCCTGCCCTAGAGGACAATGAAGGGAACGACAGATCACGAAGGAATGAAGGAGCAGAGACTAACAGGGCCCCGGCTGGGGAGAAGGAAGAAGGCACACCGAAGGACATAAGAAGTCTTCCCGGTGAAGGTAACAGGGAAGAGCTCACCCCGGTAAGACGAACCCGTGATGGGAGGGCAGTCACCCTGCCCCCTAGTTTCAGAGACTATGATATGAGTGACTATTGAACTGGAACTACTATTGTTGTTTGTGTTATTGGTAAAAGGAGGAGATATGTGGTGTTGCGCGGAGGAAGAGCGGAACACCGGCGCATGCGCGCGCAGCGAGAGTGAAAGCGCGCGAAGGCAGCAAACGGCAGAAGCGACCGGAGCTTGGGACAGCTAGACGCTCGGCGCTCTGTATAATAGCGAACTTGTAAAAAGGAAATAAAACCTTGTTCCTTCACTTGACCTGGCATCCTGAATCCCTATTTTTAACCCCACCAGAGCGCGTGTACCCACCGCTGGCCTCATCTGTCCACCAGACGACCACTGATCTCCGCCCAATTCTTTCCACTGCTGAGCACACTCGAGGCCTCCGAGCACCTACAGGACCCGTGCTGTCGATGTTCCCAGAGCACCACCATGACTTTCACATTTGCTTCCGCTCTTCCTGCCCTCTACGCTGTTCACCAAAACTGCTTCACAGCCTACAGAGGAGGGGGAAACAAAGAAGGGAGATGCTCCCCAGTCAAGAGTTTACGATCCAGCCCCTCCACACCAACTTTGATCTCCGCTGCCACGTGAAGCCAACCTGTAAAGACAAAAAAGGGAGAAAAAGAATTACAGCTGGAAGGGTAGGCCGTGGTCCGCAGGAGTCAAAGAGGCAGACTCTCGCGCTCCACAGCCTTTTAACCCCTTATCGGCCAGGCCAGATCTAACCGGTCTATCCTTTGTTGCCTAGTGACCCGGAAGTGACTCAATCACTTCTGGGTCACCAGGGGACCCGGGTAATGGGTGGGGGCTGGTGCGGCCCGCCATAACTGCGGCGGGGCCGATGTCGGCCCGCCTTTCCTAAAACCAAGGAGTAGACAAATGAGTAGATGCACTGCTTGTTGTATTCATCGTCTAGCTCACGAAGGCGTTCGTCTTCCAAAAAGAGGTCAGTTTTGGTTCTAATTTGCATGTTGAGCCTAGAAGGTAAAGAGACAAATATAGAAGGTTAATATTGCTACAATAAAGTTGTTGACATGGCCGTAAAGGTACGGAATGCGCTGTTATGATGGTTTTTTTGTGTTTTGGTTTATTTGACTCCGGATTCAGGCTACTCTACGTAACTGGTTGAAAGATCCTATATGAACCGTTTTTCAGCTATGGCTGGAATGACTTGGATGTCTATGGTGGGTTAGCTTTCATATTGGATTAAGCACTTGCATGTCCAGTTGGGCTGTTTACTATGGTGGGGTAGATTTGGATGACATTTTTCTGTAACTCTGACATTGCTCTTACCTGAACCACAGACCTCTGCCCCTTTGCTCTTCTTTGCCCATCTTTGTGGTGACCTTTTGGTGATTTGGGCTTCTGTGTCTATCTATGCTATATATGATATGTGTAATGTGCTATTGATGACATCTGGATAGGTTCTTTTTCTTTTTTCAATATGTGCTTATACTTTTTCCTGCATGGTTATCTGTGTATGTATTATGGAGAGATGCAAATTTTATTAGCAGTAACATTGTGATGTTTGTGCATTGTTCAACAATGTCTTATGTATAATTGTTTATTGTATATAGTGTGTTTATTATATCATGTTTGTTATTCCAGCCTTGAAAAAGTCTTAGTAAAAGACGAAACACGTGTTGGCTACCGTGTGCTGGGAACATTTTAAAGAAACGTTTTATACAGCTTGAATAAAGATTGCTGAACAGCAAGAATAATGTTTTGTCTGGATGCATGATTCTAATTAATGATGTTGTGTCTTGTCCACTTTTGAGTATAGGGATATATATTATAGGTCCCAATAATTGTGATCTTTACTGTTTATGATTTATATGTGACTTAAAGGAGTGCTGCTGGAGTCTCAATTTTTGGTATACTGACAATAGACGACTTGTTCTTTGGTAGTAATACTGGCTCATTGTGAATTTCTTTGAACAACTGAAAAATTGAAATATTGATTTTGCATATACATTTTCACTCCATAGATTCGGATATTTGAATTTTTGTTGTGATATGACATACGATATCTCCTGGTAACATTATGCTTCAACTTTGAATGTTTTCTTTTCTCAAATCATGGTGGAGCTAGCATATTTAAGGTTGTCAAGTGACTAAAGACACATTTAAATTGTTGCCATTTTATGTAAATGGTCACCCCTTAAATGCAGGTATTTGATATTGCTTTTAAAATACATAAGATAACTAGGTTTAAATTATGCTTAAACCTTGAATAATTCCCATAGACCAGTCATAAAGAAAAAAAGGTTCTGTAAGGTTGATATATGAATGAAACTAAAACATTCACTTGTGGCAAGGATAAATGTTATTAAAATAAATGTCTTACAGATATGGATATTTTAAGGTTATATTATAGATTCGGAAATACAGTAACATTTCCAAGTATTTAAAAACGAAAAAATATAAACTCCAGCCATTTTAAGGGGGGGGTTAATAAATAAACTCATTAAGTAATGGAGTATGTATTCATATCAGTTATTTAGGATTAATTTACATTAAACTGTACTAGCAAAGCTACCGATTATATAGCAAAAAAAAGGCTACAATAGTTGGAAGAAGATAAAAAAGCAATAGAGCATTAAATGAGTACAGATATAGTGGTGTATAGCCAGCAATGTAAAAGGGATGTGATATAATTTAGAAAATGGGAAATGCAATCATTAATATCTTTCTATCTTTTAATATTCAGTTTATTGCTCTTAAAGGATTATGGTTGGAAGCCGTTTTTTAAAATCAGAAATATACATTAGTTATTGAATTACAATTAAGCTTCTCCTTGGATCCTGTGCAAAACGAGCAAATGATGGACAGAATGCTGAACAATGCAAACATTCACCTCCAGTCAGAAGAATCCTGGTTTAATCCATCGTTCATTTGCTCACCACGACACTCCAGTTTGGACCCAACCATATGCAAATCAGTCTTGACCCTGCTCCTCATGGGAACAGCCTGAACTACCAAGACAAGTCCTCCCTGGACCGGAAACAAGCATCCTGGGACCGGTTTTAGGGCATAACCCCTTATCAGCCAGGCTAGCTTAAATTCAGTGGTGCAGTGAGCATGGGACTCACGTCTGGGCATACCCAGTAAGGGCGACAAATGCAAAAGGAACAAATGATGGACGGAAAGCTGAACAATGCAAATATTCACCCCAGTATTAAGGATCTGGGTTTAATCTATTGTTTTTAACAGGGAAATGCAGTAGGGGAACTCCGCACAGAGAAGTGCACAAGTTTCTGCAATTCAGATATTCCAATATGTACAGGTGCTCAAAGGTTATCAAACAGCGACCACCTTCCGATGTAAATATGTAGACCTAGGTCCACATGTAGTATAACAGTCGACAACCTGAGCAAAAAACACAAAGGTAAAACACACAAATACAGTCCAAGCCTCAGTCCTCAATCTTGTCTTCTTGCTTTAGTCCAAGGTTCTTATACATCCATATTATAATCTTCTTAACACTTATTGTTAACATTTGTTGTCCAAGCCACAATCCATGTCAACACGTATTTCACCTATACGGCTGTAAGCCATAGACTCCATCAGGGCACTAAAGAAATTAATCAAGCGAATACAGTCATACACTCAGGATAGAGTAATAATAGTCCAACAGAATCTTTAGTTAGAATCCAGCGAAGATAGTTGTCTCACACATTAAATCAGTCATTAACAGGACCATAAGTTCAGAGGAAGGTCATGTAAGACCACAAGTCAAAAAACGATGACACTGGACCTTAGCAACTTTCTTCAAAAAGAAGTGCGATTAGAGTCATTTTCATGCTGGAAATTGGACAAAATACAAGCTTATGAATAGGAAGAAAAGTCTATAAAAATGGCAATTCTAATTAGTGCGAGGCATTTAAAAGTGGTTATTCATAATGAGGAGTGGTACAATTGATATTTTGAATAATTTTTTGTAGAGTTGAAAAAAATCAATTTTCTGATTAAAAACAATGGCTGGGACCTTAGGAGCTTTCTCCAAATGGTTAGAAATTATGATTTTTTGAATGTTTAATCTTTTGAGTGTATGGCGGTTGGATATGAATCATCACTTTTGGAACTAAAATAGGTGTGTAGTCATTTGTATGCACGAAATAAGGTAAAATGAAAGCTTCTGATAAGGAGGAGAAGTCAATAAAAATAGCAAATTTGGTCACTGGGAGGAAAAGAAAGTGGTTATTCAAAATAAGGGGCAATACAATCGGCATTTTCAATAATTTTATGTACAGTCTAAAAAATCATTTTCTGATGAAAAACGATGATCATGGACCTTTTGATCTTTCCCCAAATGGTCAGTAAGGGTGATGTTTCTAATCTTTGATCGTTTGACTGTAAATCGTGTGAATCATTACTTTTGGAACTAAAATGAGGGTGCTTAGAGTCATTTTCATGCTTGAAATTGGACAAAATTCAATCTTCTGAGAAGGAAGAAAAGTCTTAAATAATGGCATTTTTTTCACTGTGAGCCTTAAAAAGTGGTATTCAAGATCCGGTGTGATACAATTTGTGTTTTGGATCATTGTTTGTACAGTCCAAAAAATCAATTTTTCGATGAAAAATGATGACCCCACACCTGAGGAACCTTCTCCAAATAGTCAATAATGGATATTTTTTTGATGTTTAATTGCTTAACTGTAAATGACTATCAGATGTGAATCATAACTTTTGAAACTAAAATAAGTGTGTTTAGAGTCATGCTCCCAAGCTGGCAAAATACAAGCTTCAGAGAAGGAGGAAAAGTCCATAACAATTTCCATTTGGTAACTAGGTGGCCTTATAAAGTGGTTATTTAACATGAGGCACAATACAATTTACATTTTGAATAATTTTTTGTACAGATGCCCCCCCCCCCCAATTTTTTTTTTCATGAAAGACAATGACACTGGACCTGAGGAACCATCTCTAGGTGGTCAGTAATGATGATTTATTTAATGTTTAATCTGTTGACTGTAAATGACTGTCAGATGTGAATCATCACTTTTGGAACTAAAATATCTGTCATTAGAGTCACTTTCATGTTCAAAATCAGGCAAAATACAGGTGTATGAGTAGTAGGAAAAGTCCTTAAATGGCAGTTTTGGTCACTTGGAGGCCTTACAAAGGTTATTGAACATGGTGCACGATACAGTTGACGTTTTGAATAATTTTTGTAAGTTCCAAAAATGAATATTCTGATGAAAAACAATGACCCCCGACCTGAGGTTCTATCTCCAAACGGTCAGTAATGCTGATTTTTTTAATGTTTTATCTGTTGACTGTAAATGACTGTCAGATGTTAATCATTACATTTGGAATTAAAGTAACAGTGTTTAGAGTAAGGAGTAGGAGGGAAAGAGTATGAATAAAAATGGCAATTTTGGTCACTGGGAGGCTTTAAAAAGTAGTCTTTGAACACAAGGCGCGATACAATTGATATTTTGGATACATTTTTGTACAGTCCAAAAAATCTATTTTCTGATGAAATCTACAAACCTGAAACTGAGGAACGTTCTCCGAATGGCCAGTAATGGTGTTTTTTCTGTTTAGTCTTTTGACTGTCAACGACTGTTGGATGTGAATCATCACTTTTTAGTATTTCATCTTTTTATTGAATCATCACTTTTGCAACTAAACTAAGTGTGTGGAGTCATTTTCAAACTCACATTTTGCCAAAATACAAGCTTCTGAGTAGAAGGACAAGTCTAAAATAAGTGACAATTTGGACACTGGGAGGCCTTAAAAAGAGGTTATTCAACATGAAGCTCGATACAATTGACATTTTGAATCATTTGTTGTACAATCCCCAAAAATCTTTGAACCTGGTCCTGAGAACGTTCTTCAAATGGTCAGTATGGTGACTTTTTGAATTTTTATCCTTTGGCTGTAAATAATTGTTGGGTGTGAATAACCACTTTTGGAACTAAAACAAGTGTGTTTAGAGTAATTTTCATGATCCAAATCTGGCAGAATTCAAGCTTCTGAGTAGGAGTAAAAGTATATATTAGTCACAATTTTGGTCACTTGGAGGATTTAAAAAATGTTTATTCAATAGCCAAAAAATCTATTTACCGATGAAAATCAATGACTACGGACCTTACCTAAATAGTCAGTATTGGTGGTTTGGTTGATGTTTATAATATTGATTGTAAATGAATGTCAGGTGTGAATGATCACATCACTTTTAGAACTAACATAAGTGTATAGTCTCATTTTCATGCTCAATATTTGGCAACATACAAGCTTCTGAGTAGGAGGAAAAGTCTATAAAAATTAAAATGTTGGTCTCTGTGAGGACTTAAAAAGTGGTTATTCAACATGAAGCATGAGACCATTGACACTTTGAATAATTTTTTGTACACTCCAAAAAATGAATTTTCTTATGAAAACTGATGACCCAGCACCTGAGGAACCTTCTTCAAATGGTCAGTCATGGTGATTTTTTTAATGTTTAATCTTTTTGACTGTAAATGATTGACGGATGTGAATCATCACTTTTGCAACTAAAATAAGTGTGTTTAGAGTAATTTTCATGATCGCAATCTGTCAGAATACAGGCTCCTGAGTAGGAGGTAAAGTCTATAAAAATGGCAATTTCAGTCACTGGGACGCCATAAAAAGTGGTTACTCATCATAAGGCGCAACACAATTGACATGTTGAATAATTTTTTATACAGACCAAAAAATCTATTTTCTGATGAAAAACTATAAACCCGGACTTGAGGAACATTCTCCATGTGGTCAGTAAGGGCGATTTTTTTAATGTTTAATCTTTTGACTGTAAATGATTCTCAGGTGTAAATCATCACGTTTGTAAATAACAAAAGTGTGTTGAGAGCCATTTTCATAATTGAAATCTGGCAAACTACAGGCTTCTGAGTAGGAGGAAAAGTCTTTAAAAAAGGCAATTTTGGTCACTGAGAGGCCTTAAAAAGTGGTTATTAAACATGAGGCGCGACAAAATTGAAATTTTTAATAATTTTTTGTACAGCCCAAAAAATCAGAGGCCTCATTTATGAGGCCTTACTTTGGTTTTGCGCTTTCGATGTGTCACTTTTTGTGACGCATCGGCGGCGTGAAACATGCCTCATGTTGCGCACTATTTACAAAGTGAAGCATCTAAGCAGATGCATCACTTTGTAAACCCTTTGCACTACATTATACCTGCATCAGGTATAATGTATGCAGGGGGGCATTCCCCCGCAAAAAGCCTCGTAGAAGTGACGCAGTGAAATCTATGAGATTTCCCTGCGTCACTTCTAAGACGCTGTTGCGTCAAAACCTTGCGCCTGCCTCACAGCAGGCGTAAGACTGACGCAGACCCTTTCAAATGGGGCTTGCCCCATGTGAAAGGACGCATTCTGGAGTTGCGTCACTTTTTGTGACACACTCCAGCAATGCGTCTGTATCTCCTTGCGACATGATGCGTCATACATTAAATATGACGCATCAGGTATGTCGCAAGGAGTGCGCACTGAGAAGTGACACATCGCTGCTTTCACACAGCAATGAGTCATTTCTCATAAATGAGGCCCCAAGTTTTTGGATGAAAATTGATATTTCTAGACCTGCTGAAACTTCTCCAAATGGTCAGTAATAGTAATTTTGTTTATGTTTAATATTTTTACTGCAAATGACTGTCAGATGTGAATCTTCACTTTTGTTATTAATTTAAGTGTGTTTAGAGTAATTTTCATGATCGAAATTGGTCAAAATAGAACCTTATGAGTAGCAGACAAAGTACATTAAAATGGCAATTGTGGTCGCTTCGAGGCCTTAAAAAGAGGTAACTCAAAATGAGGCATGATAAAATTGACATTTTGAATCATTTTATGTTCAGTCCTAAAATTGAATTTTTTGATGAAAAACAATGACCCCATACCTGAGGAACCATTTAAAAATGGTCAGTAATGGTGATTTGTTGATTGTTAAAAAATTTTACGGTATCAGATGTGAATCATTACTTTTAGAACTTAAATAAGTGTGTTTAGAGCCATTTTCAGGCTCGAACCAGGAAGCGTACAAGCTTTTGAATAGGAGGAAAAGTTTTTTTTTAAATTGCAATTTTGGTCACTGGGTGGCCTTAAAAAGTGGTAATTTAACATGAGGCGAGATATAATTGACATTTTGAATCATTATTTGTACTGTTCAAAAAATTAATTTTCTGATGAAAAACAATGACCCTGGACCTGAGGAGCCTTCTCCAAATGGTCAGTAATTTTAAATCTTTTGACTGTAACTGACTGCCAGATGTGAATCATCACTTTTAGAACTAAAATAAGTGTGTTTAGAGTCATTTTCATGCTCGAAATCAGAAACAATACAGGTGTCTGAGTGGGAGGAAAAATCTATAAAAATGTTAATTTTGTTCACTCTAAGGCCTAAAAAATTGGTTATTCAACATGAGGCACTATCCAATTGATTTTTTGAATCATTGATTGTACAGTTCACAAAAATCAATTTTCTGATTAAAAAACCATGACTCCAGAACTTTCTCTAGATGGTCAGTAATGGTGATTTTTGAATGTTGAGCCTCTGACTGTAAATGCCTTGCATGTGAATTATCACTTTGTGAACTAAAATAAGTGTGTTTTGACTAATTTTCCTGCCCGAAATTGGTGAAAACGAAAGCTACTGAGTAGGAGGTAAAGTCTGTAAAAATGGCAATGTTGGTCATTGTGAGACTTTTAAAAGAGCTTATTCAGCATGAAGCATGATACAATTTACATTTTGAATGATTTTATATGCATCCAAAAAAAAAACTCTGACCTCGGACCTTTCAAACTTTCTGCAGATGGTCAGTAATAGTGATTTTTGAATGTTTATTCTTTTGACTGTAAATGACTGTGTGTTTAGAGTCATTTTCCTGCCTGCAATCAGGCAAAATACAAGATTCTGAATAGGAGGAAAAGTCTATAAAAATGACAATGTTGGTCCTTGTGAGGCCTAAAAAAGTGAACATTCAACATGAGGTGAGATCCAATTGACATTTTGAGTCATTTTTATACAGTCTAAAACATACATTTTCTGATGAGAAATTATGACCCCGGACCTAACAAACTTTCTCCAGATGATCAGTAATAGTGATTTTTTGGATATTTACTCTTTTGACTGAAAATAACTCTGGGGTGTGAATTATAACTTTTGGAACTAAAATAAGTATGTTTAGAGTCATTTCCCTGCATGAAATCAGGCAAAATACAAGCTTCTGAATAGGAGGAAATGTCTATAAAAATGGCAATTTTGGAAACAGTGAGGCATAAAAAAGTGGGTATTCAACGTGGGGCACAATCCAATTGACATTTTGAATAGTTTATATAGCGTCCAAAAATCCATTTTCTGATGAAAAACTATGACCATGGACCTTACGAGCTTTCTCCACATGGTCAGTAATAGTTATTTTTTTTAATGAATTTTCACTTTTGGAAAAAGAATATGTGTGTTTAGAGTCATTATCTTGGCTGAAATCATGCAAAATACAAGCTTCTGAAAAAGGAGTAGAAGTCTAATAAAATGGTTATTCAGCATGAGGCTCTATGTAAGAAGGCCTTGGGACGATACTACATTGCTCACCAACGAGAGACGACTACTACTTTCTAAAATTCTCACTTCAGGGTGCCAACTTCAGAACGAAGTTAAGGTTATTTAAATAATAAATACGTTTGAATAAAATGTGCAAAATAATACTTAAATGTAAAAATGATAGTGAGGGTGGAATTTCTTTCAATTTTTTTTAAATAATAGTGAATATGAACGTAATTGATATATTGTATTCATGTAATTATTTATAAAACATATAATTTGATGTGTTAATGTGGTGTCATCATTTTGTTAGCTATACGTTAATTATAATTATTTTAAGTTACTTTACATTTTTATTTTCAATTACACTATTTTGATATTTCTTTAATAAATACTAAACTTTATTTTTCCCCATATTGTACCATAAGGAGATCTCCACCCGGAAGGAGGACACATCTGCTTACACAGGAAACGTTTTAGTAGTAACTTTACACTCCTAAATCCTATTCTCTGAGGCTCAAACCCCTGTTTTGAGCAGGTGAATACATGCAGGTCGGCACCTTATGGTAAATTTATACTTGGAAATGGTGACTAGCAAAAAATGTGCAAAGTTACTATTTGGAGCAGTAGTCAGTTTACATGAGTAAATTTAAGCATGTAAATTTACCTTTGTGAATAGGCCTCTAAATGGAAAAGTAAGGGGCTTTGACCTGCCCATGAACTGTGTAAAAAGACTTCCTTCGGCAAGTAGCAACAAAAAAAAATCACTCGTTTTGCAATGCTTGAGTGATCGATGGCACCCAATGGAATCTGCGTAGGTTGACACAGAACGATTTGACTAACATGGATAGGCAGGTGTTTCTAAACTGTTCATTGGCAAGCCTCACATCCTCGTTTAGCAACAATAGTTGAACACGGGTTGCTGCTGCTGCCTCTGATTACAACATTACTAAGCTGGTAATGCACTTCAGTGGATTATTTTGGTCCTGACGGGTAATTTCTGACCACCCCTCCCCTTACGCTGCTGGGGTCCAACTATTTGCATAGACCTTGATGCGTTAAATAGGAAGACGAGATATTATGGTCGAACTGGAGGACAAATAAAGTTAAACGTTACTTTTTTATGTTAAATGACGCCAGAAACACAGACTAGGACCCACATTTTTTTTTTATTAACAAAACATATTTAAAAGTAGTTACGTTGTTTGTTCTGTTTGCTGGTAGTGCTAAAGATTTATTATTTCAAAAACAAAAAAAAAATAAACATTTGTAGGTGCGGGTGTCTTGCAATACTTTGAGTTTGGAAACCAGGTGTAGGCTGCAGGGCACGTGTGCATTTTTATTGCCTGGCTAGTAACACCCATTCTCATAGCGTTCATGCATTCTGTCTCTCGGGTGCAAGACGACACCTGACATTTGGCTGTAAGCTAATGTTCTGCACATTCTTTCCATCAGCTATCTGCAAAAATAGCACACAGAAAAATAGCAGAGCGTTTTCTAAAGATGGAAGCTTGCACAGATGATGAATAGAAGATTTGAAAAGGACGCTCTGATTAATTCTAACTAATGGAAACATTTAAATGCGCCTTAAGAATGAGAACCTTTAGATTTCCATGTTCAATGCAATGTTATCTGTTGTTCAAGATTTGCTTTACACGAAAAACGCAGCTAAACACTTAAAACATATTTGCAACCACAGACGGGTAGCTCTCAATTAAGGGTTGTTTTCCACCGTGGGATTCCAAGTGAAATCAGATAGACAACAAGGAGGAGACTTGAGCAGTCAGTGATGTCATTTGGAAAGCCTTGGTGGATCTACCCTTCTACAATTTTAAGTTGGATATGGATCCCACAAATTCCCTTCTCCTACCCAGATCAGTAGCATAATAGTGGAGGCATAAGGGTGTCATTCGGTTACCGTGGATGTCCTTGTACGGCCTCTACTTCCTCAGCTCCTATACCCTGTGTTGTACCAAACTCTGAGCCCGCTCCAGGGCTATCACAATGATCCTGAACTTTTTTAGATCCCAGGGAAGTATTAGCAGAGGTAGAACACGTAGAAAAGGTGGGAGTCTAACAGAAGGCAGGGCATGTCTCTAAGGGAGCAATAAGGGAGAAAACCTCAGAGTGCAAAGGTCTCAATTTCGAGCATTCTTGGCAGTATTGAAATGATCTACCCAAGGCATACCTCACTGGGCAAAGATGCATTGAACTACCTCCAGGTGCAGACACCACTTCTGGTCAACTAGATGGGGTATGCTGAGCTCATCTGCCAATTCTTCTTCAGGGATTCCGCTAGATAGTCAACTGTCAGCGAGATCCCCTGAAGGTCCAGACAGTGCCCCAGTCTCAGTGTTTCCTGATACAGCACACATTATCCCACACCGCCCTGCTTGTTGGAGCCAATGTTGGTCATGTTGCCCATCAGAGTTTGCACAAGACTGCCCTTGAGGGAAGGCAGAAAGACTCTGAGAGCCAGCTGGATGGCACACAGCTCCCGAAGGTTGATATGGGGCCTATGCTCCAACTGAGATCAGAGGCCTCTGAATCCACTGAGTCCTTGTGACCTCCCCAGTCCAGAGCTAATGCATCTGTCACTGTGATGAGCTCTGGGTAGGGTAGGGAGACGGCCTGCTGGACCTGAGGTTGCTGTCATTCATTCCCTATTGAAAGTCCCGGACCGCTTTGTCTGACACCTAAATGTTGTTCATGAGACAACCCCATGGTTGAGCCAATTTCAAGTGGGGGTTCTACTGCAAATCGTGTGCCAATGGACATAAGGCACCGGAAGGCTACACAAGGCCAGGAGACCAAGAAACCTCAGAACCATTCGAGTTGGAATCCAGGACCAAGCTTGAATCATGTGTCCAGAAAGGCCCCTAAAAAAGAGAACCCTTTGCAACAGCCAGAGGTTTGATTTCAGCTCTTGGGTTGAGAGCCCATAGACAAATGTAGTGAGATGTTTGTTCATAGGTGGCCCAGGGTCATCTGTGATGAGCCCTCCTTCTACAGCCAGTTGTTGACATACAGGGAGCCATGCACTCCTGACCTTCCAAGATGGGCCATTAACATTGCCATCACCATTGTGAAGACATGGGGGGCAAAGTGAGCCTGATGAGAATAACAGGGAATTGAAAGTGTTCCTTACACAAGTCAGAGGAAATGTCTTTGGCCCTCAAGATGGTCACAGGAAAATACATGTCGTCCAAGCTCAAGACACAATCTTTGGCATAGCCAGTAAGCTGCCCCCTTGCTAAGTGCCACAGGCTTGCTTCAGGTGATCAAGTCTTTTTGTTTTTTAACCCTTCACTGAAAAGCCTTGTAGTGCAGGATTTGGACCGCAGAGGGAATCCCAATACCTTTCCCACTATTCCACCTCATAGAGAATCTGAATGCACTTTGCAAGAGGGCATTCTCCTCCACCAGCTAAGCTTTAGGCTCTTCAAATGTAGTATGCCTGCTAGACAGATACAGGTATGCACTCTGGACATGCCAAGTGAGATCTTACCTGCCCTCTCCGAGGAGTTTTAAAATGTATTTTCAATTGGGTCAGGGTCGGCTTGGTTGGGACTGACATGACCTTCAGTAGGGGAGTGGAGGCACAGCCTGATGTCTGTGGCAGGGGCCTTAAGGCATCATGTAGTGTAAGTGTTAGACCTGGCACCATTGGTGTAGGTCTTCCTACCATTTTTGCTGTTGCCTCATGTATTTCTGCTGGTGTTAGATGCTTTGGGCACTGGGCCACTGCTATTCAGTGCCACAGTGCAAGTGCTCCCTATTGTAAATTGATGTATGGATTAGTGATTCCATGTTTGGCTATTTTGGTTTACTTGTCAGACCCTAGTCTAGTGCACTGAGTGTGCCAGGGCGTGTAATCTAAATACTGCTGGTGGGCCTGCAGCACTGGTTGTGCTACCCACAGAAGCAGCCTTGTAAAATGTGTCTAAGGTCTGCCATTGCAGAGCCTGCGTGCAGTCTGGTACAGTCATGCTGATTGGGCAAGTGCACCCACTTCCCAGTCCATAAACCTTCCCTTTTCTTCATATCAGTCACCCCTATGGTAGGCCCAAGGCCAGGGTGTATTGCAAGTATAAGGTAGGACAAGCCCTGGTGTGTGTGGCATGTCCTAATAGTGAATTACAGCCATTTTCATTTTTCACTATTGCAAGGCTACCTATTCTCCATAGGCCAGAATGGGCTGTTAGAATTGTTACATTTTATAATCCTGACAGGCTCAGAGAACATGGTAGAAATTCGAGTTTAGTATGCCTGAACTCAGAATAATAAAATACATCTTTTAATAACGTTTATTTTAATATTCTGTTTGCAAATACCAATTTTAGATAGTAGGTATTTGATTGTCTAACCATTCAAACCTGCCTCTGCTAGTTTGTGTATTCCTAAGCCTGGTTTCTGTGAGTGACAGGGCTGTGGAATTCCAGGAGACAAGCTGAGTCACCCAGTGGTGAATAGAGAGATCTGCATCTAGATGGGAGGAAGGAGTGCACCTGAACTCTGAAGAGGGTTGTGCCTGCCTTCCAAAATGCTGGCTCCACCTCCTGTGGAGCGTCTGATGTCTCTGCCCTCACTGTGAAAGGCAAGGAGAGGTCTGGTAAACAAAGTGCTCAGGAACTGGTTTGGACTAGGCACAGGCCCCTCTCCCCTATGAGAACAAATAATTTTGGGGTATAAATATTGGGACCCCGCTCCCAAGAAATTAGATCACTTTTGGACTACAAGAAGAAACCTTTACTGAGGAGAGGAACCTGAAGAAACTGAGGAGAGACTATTCCCAAGCTGAAGTACTGCTTGGGGGATTGGCCTGCAGTGGTTGCCTTACTGCCAAAGGAAGGATAAAGGAACTTTGTGTACTTTGCTTTCAACTTGTGAAGGATGTCCAAGGGCTTGGAAAAGAGCTTGCCTCCTGCTGAAGTCTCAGGGACAACAGACTTCACCCCCCAGCTCCCCAGAGTTCTTTGGAAGTGCCTGCTGCTGTTTTGGGCCTTCTAAGGGACTGCGTGTCGCAAGGAGCTGGAAGCGCGACTCAACGAGAAGAAGCGTGTCGCCTTCGCTGTGCCTGCCGTCACAATTCCGGAGAAAGGAGGGTGTCGCCGCTGGAGCTGTTGCAGTGCACTTCATCGGAGAGAAGCGTGCCGCAACGAAGAGGAAGCATGTCGCAGTCGCTGCTGCTGCCGCCGTCGCAACTCCGAAGAAGGAGGGTGTCGCCGCTGAAGCGGTCGCACTGCACCGCATCAGGAAAAGAATCTCGCAATCAGGTCGGAGCCTATCGCCGTCGCTGTGCCTGCCGTCGCAACTTCGAAGCCGGAGGGTGTCGCCACTGGAACTGTCGCATTGCACTGCATCGACCAAGAGAACCTTGCATCCCTGAGAAGCGCGCCGCCGTCGGAGCTGCTGACGTCGCATCTTGGATGTCGCCTCTGTAGTTGTTGCATCGTGCAGAAGCTTCATGCATCGTGGGAGAAGAGCGTCGCCGCTGGAGCTGTTGCAGTCGCATCGTAAGGGTATCGCCGCTGCAGTCCACGCATCGGACCGAGAGCTTCTCGGATCCCCGAGAAGCGTGCCGCATCTTGAAGATCTTCACGTCTTTATTTCTTTGCACCTGAACTTTGTCGCATTTCCCATCGCTGCGACATTACTTGTCGTGGAAGCGCAACGCAACTTAAGGTACATTGACACAGAGTGTCGCATCTCATAACTGAACTGAACTAAGCTTAATCTACCAACTTAAAGTAATCATAGTGTGTAGTTTTGTCGTTTATGGTCTTGTGGTAACTCTACATAAAGTTTACTTATTTTTATATATAAAACCTGTTTAGTGTCCATTTGTAGAGTTGTCACTGGGTTACTGTATGTGGTCACAACTGCTTAACTTACAAAGCCTCTGAAATAAGCCTTGGCTGCTCGCGCCACGCAACCTAGAGGGTGAGCAGGGGTTATTTTAGGTGTAAGGAAGATCCTCTGGTGAAAATCAACTTGGGAGTCCTGTGGATCGAAGGTGCTCTTGGGAAACCTTGAATCACCAGGAAGAGAGAAGCATTGCTTACTGGACGCCTCTCCCTGCTGAGAAGCTGCAAATGGCCCATGATACTTGCGACACACTGACTCTAACTGCAGAATGGAGATAGAATTGGACTGCTGGCCCAGAGTCTGAACTTTTGAGTGCCAACTGCGCAAACCCTCCGTAAAGTGGAGGGACCTATTGTGTTTGTGCCAAGACTTGTCCTCAGACTTCGCTGTAGACTTACTCAAATAAGGAGACCTGGATCAGGACTTGAAGCGGGAACAGACCCATGATTTGAAGGTCGACAAGCCCTTCTACTAAAGTTGCGCCATAGTTCAAAGAAGCCACCTATCAGCACACAGAAGCAATTGCTAAAAATGTTTTTGGATTGAGTCTGGCACCTGGAGGAAATCATCAAAAGGTGAGGAATCTGTAGTTAGAAATGCCCATCAGAATTAATGGCACTCATTTTCCCTACATTAGATAGAAGGGTAACCTTGTAATCCTGCAAACCTGGGTAATTAGTAATGTAAAACAACAACTGTTCCCCTAGAGGAGGCAAAGAAGGTTATACTTCCTTTGTATCACAAATTTTATCAACATACATAAATGTTTATACAGTTATATTTATTTTTGTAAATTGTTTCTCCATACGTGTAATCAAGAGGTAGTTGCATTAGAAAACGTATTGTCCGTGAATAGTGACAGGGGTAAATAACAGTGAAGTAACGCTACTTACAAAGGAAAATTAGAAACACTGTAAACTGGTTAATAGTACAATTTTTGAATAAAATAGCTCGACTTAGATTACAGTTTTCACATACTACCATGAATACCACTCAGCAGGTAAGCATGTTGATGTTTCAACAACTATGCTAATTATGACAGGGCCTTCATCAGGACAAGGGTGGTAGGACCCTCGTGTAACAGGAATTAAACTTTGCTCTGTAGGTCCCTCAATGTCAAGGTGCAGGACAGGGGCTGTATTTATGGTGCAAAAATGAGGTTTCCTATGAAATGTTGTGTCCGCCTTGACAGAATTGTTGCAAGTGCATTTGTGTGTGTATTGGTGTGTATTTGCGATGTGAGAGAGAGCAAAAGAGAGATGCATATAACTGTTGTAATATAAATATGGAAAACAAATACATAGAACAACACACTTCAATTCATGATTTGTATTTCAAATATACTCAATTGACACTTCTGGCCCGATTTAGTTGTGTGGATGGGCACACCGTCACATACATGACAGATATTCCATCCACCTAATTGGAAGTGCGATATAGCCAATGCACTTGCAATAAGATGGGCGGGATATCAATCACATTTGTGACAGAGTAACGCTTCTGTCAAACTCTAAACAGGCCTTTTAGTTTTTGCATGTAACTGAAAAACAGCTGAACAGAAACACTAAATCAACATAAGTCACCAAAATAAGCTAGTATAATATGCTGTGTACTTTCATTCGCTCTTCTTTTTTAGTCTCTCATGCATAACGTTGCCATGGAAATATTCATGGTAAAAACATTTTTTTTGAGGTCCACCCCACTTCTACCTTTTCTCCAACATGACCAATATGGATTAAATTTGGAAAGGTTACAGCCTGCATTTGGTACCAGTTCCTTACAAAATTCAGTACTCATTAGTAATGGGAGAAAGGGGAATGCACTATTAAAGCAAAAAAAGAGTGTTCCTATTGAGTGTTGTGCCAAACCCAACTTCGGAGACATAAATGCTTTGTCAAAATCATATGTGTGTGTGATATATAACTGTTTTAATATACATATGGAAATCAAACACAGAAAATGCACAGTTCAATTTATGATTTGTATTACAAATTTATACAGTCATCTGTAATACCAATGCATCAAACAATGTCATGAATGGCATCAATGAAATTTACAAATTAGCATTGAAACAAATTTACAAAATTACAAAACAAACTTAACAAAAAAATGTGGGTTAAGAAACACTTGAGAAAGTTTGTTCCGCTTTTATCTGCAGATACATCTAATCGTTTGAGTAATTGGGTGTCAAGGTCAGACATTCTCTGAACAAATATAATCTGGTGGATCAATGGGAACTCACAAACAGGTTTCCAATCAAAACACAAAATGCTTCACCAGGCAGTCATTATTCAGAATACAAAACTTTCCCAATCGAATGCAATAATCTGTTTTTTAAGAAATCGATCTTAGTGGCTATAGTTAATGATTGTGTTATGGCAGTGAATGTTTTGAGAGTTTAGGTAACCTGGGACCTACTCTTCTATGAGAACACATTGTTGCATTGTTTACTACAAGAAAAACAGTAGCTTCAAAACTTCAACTTATGTCTTTTTCTTGTGTGCCCTTTAGAATTGGTGGACACCGATGACCCAGGAACTGCAAGTCTTGGCTCCAATCTAGATCGTCCAATTCCCACATCAGCACCAGGAGGTCTGGAACCGCTCTGTTTATATTCACAAGGAGTTAAGGTATTACTGGCCTATGATCCAGACAGAATTAATCTCCACTGGGACCGGGCGTCACCAAGCCTAGAGGCAACTGCAATTTGAATAGAGGGAATTCTCACCTCTTCAAAATAGGTCTTTGGCAGACATTTGCCCAATGTAATTGAGCCTTCCTTCAAGGGCTAATCACCCTCATCATCATCATACTCTGGGGGAATCAAGAGAAGGCAGCTTAGTAGGGAGACAATGTAATGTGGGAGGACATTGACTAGGTCAGAGAGGGAGGCCATGCCTTGTGCAACTCTTCAGTTTTTGCCATAAGCTACGCTAGGCACCTCAGAAAAATTTGTAACAGGTCCTGAAACAGACGATAGGGGGCATCTCAAAACAAGTACCCACTCATCCTGCAGTCTGTCATCTTTTCTGTGCCCAAGAGAAGGTGAAGTATAATGCAGTTTTTTTAGAAATGCGCACCAATCTTTGTCACAGTGACACAAGGCAGCCACACAGCTTAGGGTTAGACAGCTGCCCCAAATGAGAGCCCCAAGGAGCCCTGCACCAAAAGGTAAACACAAAACATGTCTGAGATGGATGATGGCAAGCACAACAGAAACACCTATGGTCAAGTGTAGCACAGCAAACAGTACGATCTGAACATGGCCAATTTGAACCATGCTGCAGGTGACATCAAACCAGTCAGCATATGTTGTGGGTGTGAGAGTCCAAGCACTGCGCCGGTACACCACAGTAGCTGCAATATATGAGCATAAGGGGTTGGACCAATCAACTGCTGCTCCCATTTACTGCTATCCACCCAAATGGGCATCATCTGCTTCTGCGACTGATTGCACCTCAAAGGAGCACAAACAGATGGTAAGTTTCACACCCACACCCAGAAAGAGAGGTAGTGATGAAGCACAAACCCCTGCATTTGTACTTTCACACCCTCAGAAGACAGAGCTTCAAACCCGCCAGAGGCTGGGGCCTCAATCCAATGACATGCACAAGAAAAAAGAGGAAGCGTGGTTGCCTCCAACACCATTTAAGCCCATAAAGCAAGTGGGACTTAATAGTAGGGTAAAGGGCAGATTACTGGAAGCAAAGTTTTGTCAACAGGGCCTTTATAGGGTATTCGTGTGGGTAGAGCGGGCCTCTCCCTATTTGAAAAAGAAATGAGACGACAAAGGAGATGGGGAGGCAATATGGCCATCTCTGGTTGTGGAGTTCACAGGTGCTCAATTACAGCATTTTCTCAGATGTTTTCATAAGCCAAAAGTATCACAAATCTTTAGAAACAATCACCTATTGAATTATTTTGTTTAACATTTTTGACATATTCCCCTGAAATATCGAATGGACATTTTTGTTACATTGTCACTACAAGGTCTTTCCACAAACCAAAGAAATGTTATACCATGCCTTTTGGTAGAATCAGAAGAGAGTTTCGTTTGTATGTTAACTTAGCTGCCTGGTTGTTGATGCTCAGTGTTAGACCGAGACCTCAGCTCAAATTAACATAGAGCAGAAAACTTGGCAAAAACGTTTGCAGGATAATGTTTTTAGAGCGTCATGGGTGTATTGCTGAAAAAAGCTAGAATCAAAACACTTAGAAAATTTTAGGTTGAACGGTGAATTCAACTGCTGGTAGTCACAGCTTCATCTCACCCTGTATGCATAGGATGTTGTAATGTATTCTAGACGTTATCGTTGACTTGACTGCCTTAGAATTGCAGTAATCCTTTTCCTTGCTTCACCTACAGAAGATGCTCTTTCCCGTGGAGGGTGTGGCGAAGGTAAGGCTGAATAACCCATTCTGTCAATACTCCTGTGCTTCGTAGGAGCAGAGGCACTAACAGGTCCTAAATCTCCATGACGTCCAATGAGTTTTGGTTCTTTACCAGCGGTTGGGTTTGTGAAGATCTTCTGTGGATTACTTTTGACTAATCCAGAGGGCAGGGTTTGACTGGTTGAAACGTGGTGGGAGGGGAACTTTTCACCAATTTTCTTTAATTCTAGAAGTTGTTCTCTCGCTAGTGTCAAAGCCTCGGTCAACTCAAACCTCTCTTCACATTCTCTTCGCACTGTTTCCTGAAGAAACGTGTTCTGCGGATATAAAGAAAATGTGTGTTTTAATGTACAGGAGCAAGTAATATATTTTATGGTCTTCTAATGCTAAAACATTGTTTTTAAAAGAGTTGTGCATAAGTAGATGTAGATAAAAAATGGAAAAGAGAAGAACAAACCAAGCGACAAAGAAAATAGAAAGTTATGCAGTAAAGGAGTGGGGGGAAAGAAGAAGGTGGAAGTGAACGAACTATAACATTTTGTCTAGGATGGTTATTGTAAAAGTTGAATCGATAATTCTGCTCGCTATAGTAGTAAGACGAGATGTGTGAACCAAGTTACAAAAAAGGAATACAATGGGAGCGGTGATATGGTAAGCAGAGTGATGGAGTAGAGGCCTCTGAAAGCCAGGGCAATTGATAGGAGATAAGGATGACCATTCTAGCACCGAAACTCTTCCGGAGAATGAAAAGGTCAATTCCTTAGAAGTCAGGACAGATGACTAGCAGCAAATTTAGGACTGAAAGCTATACAGTCACTTTGCTAGTCTCTTAACACAAGCCCACAGCAGAACTACAATTGAACAGAGGCATCAGAACTAAGGAAACTTTGTAGTTTTTTGTATTTATTATTATTTATATTTGAAGGCTATTTTCAACATGGCCTAGCTTTCAGAGTTTCGGAGCGATGGACAACAAGGCAGAGATGGTTATGCTTTGAGGAGAAAAGCATTGATTAAAAAAAAATAATAATTCAAGGAACATGGGAAATAATAGGTAGAAAAATATTTCAATATCAGGCACTGATGATAACCAACTAAGCCCTCACACAGAATAAAAAATGTAAACATTTAATTTATTGTTCGAATTAAAAAGAACCCAAAACAAAAGGATTTTTTGCAGGTTTTTGGAACAAAAGTCACAAACAGATTTGATTTATCGTCTCATAACTGGCACAGTGAAGGTTTTATAGCGGAATATTTTATAGGGAATTTTCATATGAAGGGGCTTGCTCTCTTATTTTTTTATAGTTTAAGACTCCCGTGCATAGTAGGTTTTGAGCTCAGTTTTAAAAAAAATTCAGAGTAGGAGCTTTCCTGATCAAGAGAGATTTTCTGTACAAGATGTTCAGAACTGCTCTGTGGATGCTGATGTGAAAAACATTAAGCGCATGTTCTTTCAGTTTGTAAAGTAAGTTTATTGAATAACAGGGAATAAAAATACAAAATGAGAAAAATCATACGAATATATCAACAACAAAAAAAGGAAAGGAAAAGGAGAAATAGGTAAAATGGAGAAAAAGAGTAGAATTGTATTACCGTTCCGTCATGTATATTTTGACGGAATAGTAATGCAATTAAAAAACAATATAAGCAGCAGGATAGTACATTATACAAAGCATATAACATTAATTTAAACCTAAATACGACAATATGATATCAGAAAAAGGAATGTCATGGAGGCTGGACAACCTCATGTTGAATAGGGGTCATAGAAAAAGAACGCTTAGCGCTAGCGTCAATGAGCAATGTAATTGGTGGCCATAGATTTACACGTTTTGTTGCGAAGTAAACAGGGTGAACAAAAGCTGTGTCAAGTCTATGGTTATTGTTCACAATAAGAGGACAAAGTTCCTATACCAGGGTACAAAAGTTACCCACGTATCTGAGTGCAAATAGTCACCCATGCATTAAAAACAGGGAAGAATGGGGGAAAGTAATCCTAAGGTTATAACAAACCGCATACCACCATGCTTGAAACGATAATTTATGTAAGTCTTTCCAATTTTTGGTGATTTGAGGAAGTGCAACCGCTAACAAAACATCTAGAATCTGTGTGTTATGAACTGAATCTTCTAAAGTTGGTGATAGACTTCCTAACAATAGGTGAGAAATAGAAAAAGGGAAATTAGAACCAAAAATGGTGCTAATCTGGGCACAGACAGGTCTCCAAAAGGCATGTATGGGTGCGCATGTAAAGAGAGAATTTTTCAAATCAGCGGATGGGGAGGAGCAACACTAGAAAATGTCAGGTAAGTCGAGGTGTCTTATGTAAAAGGACCAGATGAAATAAAAGTCTATTGTATATAAAAAAAAGTGTTTGAGTTGTTTTAGCAGCCCTGGAGGATTTCCTGATCTTAGTCCAAATCGTATTCTATAATAAAGTAGACTAATTCACTCTGAGGTCTTCCTCCCAAGCAAGTTCCACTTTAGTTTTTTCTCTATTTGGATGTGACATACGTATATGAGCATATATGTCTGAGGCTTTGGGATAGGAATATAGGAGAGTATGTAATTTATTGACAGAGGAAGGAATGGGATGAGTATGAGAGGAGAGTTGGGAGTATGCAGCAGCTCGAGCTTGCTTAAAAAGGTTATATTTAGAGAGAAAAGACAGAGGTAAATCAAAAAGCTGACAAGCTTTGGAAAAAGAAATAAGTATGTTTTGAGAGAAAAGGTGGTTATCCAAATTAGGCCCGTCTGTCTCCAAGATTTCCAATATATAGATTTCCCACAAATTAGTATGCATTTGTTATGCCATAGAAGAGAGTTAAATAATGAGGCTGGATCAGTAGGAGGTGGGGGTGAAGTAGAGTCTAGAAATTTACAAGTGTGCTTGAGGATGGGGATAGATAAAGATTGTGGTTTACAGGACAAAGAAAGGTATTATGAAAAGGAAAAGGAAGAGAGGACTGAGCGTTTGAAGTCTACCCACAAAGGACAATTTGACAGCGATTCATCGAGCCATCTGGAGGCTTGACAGAGTAAAAAAGATCTATGATAGTTGAGAAAGTCAGGATAATTAACACCACCTTCTGATTTAGTTTTTATTAATCTGAACAGTGACATACAAGGTTTTTTGTTATTCCACAAGAATGATAATAGGATAGAGTTTATCTTTTTGAAAAATGTTAGGGGAATTGGAGCTGGAATATTAGAGAGAGTAAATAAAATGATAGGGGAAAGCATCATTTTAATAGTGTCTGAGCGGCCCCACCATGAAAGATATAAGGGATGCCATCTAGATGTCAGTGTGGAGATTTTTTGTATGCAAGTTTCCAAACGCAACGAAACTGCAGTTGATAACAAAGGGGTAAAAGAGAGACCCATATATTTAATATGTTGGGAATTCCAAGAAAGGCTAAATAGAAAAGAAACGGGGATAGGGGGCAACCTTGGCGAACTCCTCTATTTAAGTCAAAATAAGGAGACGTATTACCGTTTACAAAAATGGCAGCTCGGGGATTAGAGTATAAAATTGAAATCAGAGAGATGATCTTTGGGCTGAAACCAAACAATTTGAGCGTCTGAAAAAGATACGACCAATTGACCTTATCAAAAGCTTTCTCTGCATCTAAGGCTATAGCTGCTAATGGTTGAGATAAATGAGCGGATTTAGAAAGGATATCAAAGAATAGGCGGGTGTTATCTAAAAGTAAGCAACCTTTTACAAATCCAGACTGTTCCGCACCGAGAAGTTGAGAGAGAAAGGTCTCTAAGCACATGGACAATGCCTTAGAGAAAATTAAACGCATGTTCTCATATTAATGTGACTGTAACCTGCTTCTGCCATGTTTTCCTCCTCAGGCTAACACTGGCCACAGGATGTGCCGATCTCTGATGCTGTAGTGCCTTGCATTTTGGCCTTTGAGGCATAGTGTGTGCTAGCTCATCGGAAAGCTGTTTATATTTCTGCTATTAGTGAAGGTTATTCTCCCAGGCACTAGAAGAAACTTGTGTGTGTTATGGTATAATTTCGAGATTAGCCTCGCTAGTCAAACTTGTCTCGCCAGTGATGTCAGTTGACTCTCTGATTCACAGACTGTTATTTTTTTTTTTCTTCAGTAAACTTTTTCAGACATCGAAAATAGTGGTAAAAAGGAAAATAAATTTTTGGATCAAAAAGATCACTTAAAATAGAAAGTGACAGGAGCAACCACAAAATGAAACAGCATGTACCAACAAAATTTGAGTCAAGGTATGGCAGCATGCCTGTGATCACAATAGTTTGCCAGATTCTCCAGGGCCATCATGAGAGCAACATATGAATACATTCAGATGAACACACTGTATGGATAAGTTAATCCCCCTGACAAAGTACATGAAGTAGAAATTCAATTGGAGGGTGACACATTGTGCAACATAAGGGTGGTTTTCTGGTATCTTTTATTGAAGGCCTGTGACTTCATCCTAACAATGGTGTTTGGCGTCTCCCCATTGATAGTGATGCACACCCGGGGAGGAAGTAATACTTGAGCCATTTTCTCCCCAGTTATCTGAGGCTTCTAGAGAAAATATGCATACAAAAAGGCTATGAAGGAGGTCTCTGCATTGTATAAGAATCAAACAGGGTGTTGCAAGGGCTTGACACCTTATGATTCCTCTCCAGAGTAAACCACAGGGTGAAGCGCAATATGTATTAAAAGAACGATGCCAGAAGTGATATAAAAGCTATCTTGACGGACCTTCAATATCAAGGAGTGATAGTGCCCTGTCACGTAACCCTGAACAGGGGTCTGTTTCCAGCAGATGAAGCCAGATAACTCAAATTATATAGTTTTGGACTATAAGAATTTGAACTCTCACACCTGCACACTCCTGCAGAATACCCAAGGTCCAGTCTTATTTAAGAAGTAAAAAAATAAAATATTATGTGGGTGTGGACAAGCAAGTTGGCAGCCAGGAAGCTCCAATGTCCCAGGTAAAATCCTGCATAATGCTCCTCTACCATACCTACTTTTACCACTCTAATTGATTCTCCTGTTGATGTGCCCTATATCTGGAAGAATTGAGTGATTGAAGAGTGTAGTGGCGACTGAGTGGCGTAGCGGGAGGCCTCAGGCTGATCTACATGGGGCTTGGGAGTGGCTCTCCGATGGTGGGACCGGGATCTGTAGGCCACAAGATTGCATGGGAGAGCCCAGATGCCTGCACCTGTTGGTACCAGGGAGACTGCAAGGGAGGAGGTCAGCCCAAATAGCTGCCAGCCACGGTCAGACTGGATACCTAAAGCAGCCCTGGCAGTTTGGTTGACCAGCAACAGGGGTGGGGGGGATGCGCAAGTGTACACTGCTGCTCTTGTTACTGGGGCCCGATATTTCAGTGCACTGCAAAACCCATCCCCAGTAACAAAACCAGTCCTGCAGCTGAAAAACCAGCCCTCACCCTTCAAACCTCCTGGGAAAATGCCTGATGCCCGCTGTGGCCAGTCCTGCCCTGTTGGCAGCTGTGAGGGAGCACAGCGCTGAGAAGATTGATGGAGCCGTGTGGCCTAGGAGAGGTGATGCCTGCCAGCCTCTGCTCCCTGAGGAGTAGTGGAGCCTTTGATGAGGTGGTCCGAGGAATGCGCTGGAAGGAGCAGCTTTGGCACTGTGCAGGAGGTGCCCAGGGAGCCCCGAGCAATTGTCATTTTATGAGAGCTGCCAAGAGGAGGTGAGGAGCGACTGCCGTGGAGATTGGATTGGTACTGGAGCAAACCGTGTATGTGGGAAGTGAACTGCCTGCTGGCAAGAACCGCTGGGGCTCCACAAACATAAGGAAATACATTGGCTGACTTACTGGCCCTCGGGGAGTGTGGGGGCATATTCTTTGGTGGCTACGGGATGAGGCGGGGAGACCTGCAGTGGTACTCCCTATATAACTGCTAAGGGGGCACCTAGATGAGTGGGGCCTTCACTCAGGACTTGCCTTGCCATATGTTGGCCCTTTAAAAGCTGTGACTTGCAGGGAGGTTTCAGGGGGCTTGCCTGGGAGACCATAGTGCACCTACTAGACTTCTTGTGCATGCTTCAAGAGGCAAAAATATAAGGGAAGCCCCATCTGCATTAGACAACTAGTGATTCTCGTGAGGACATGGCTAAACTCAGGAGAACTGGACCCCAGCAGGGCACCACCATCATGCAGTACAGGTTGCCCCAACCCATCCTCAGGAACTGTGGGATGAGACTGTTCCCCACCTGACCAAGGAACTGACCTACCACAGGGGGACCCGAAAAGAGCAGAACTGCTGGCAGCTATATAGGACCAGAGAGTGGCCCTAGAGGGAAACATTGAGACAGTGGTTTTTGACGACAATCTACTCAGGGCAGACAGTCGGAAATTATCCGATAAAGTTCCTGTAGCGAAGGAATCCATCACTGAACCCAGAATGGAGGTCACAGCCCTGAGGAAACTGATGGCGAAGATGGAGACTGAGAAGAAAACATTGGAGGTTAGGGCTTAGGATGCGGTGGAAGGAGCAGAGATGCCCTCTGCAGAGTGCTTTCTTGAGGATTCAACCTGTCAGACTTTGAGACCACAGGGCCTCTTTGCGATATTCTCAGTGAAACGAGAACTTGCGGCTTGACTAGGTGGACAGTTGGGTGTTGCTGGAGTTAGCACACACAAGACCCCACATTTCATGGTGTAAGAGGATGGGACCACATGCAATGAGGAGGTGTCATAATCGATGGAGAGTCTCACTCTCTTGAGAGACAAGAGGAGACCAGTAGTGAAAACACAGTGAAGGCTGATCTAAACGCTGCAGCTCTCGGCGAGATGGACCCCTAACTTGTTATAGCTGGTGGCCTTTATTTTCCCTTAATATGTTGACCTGTGATCAGCTCCAGCAAGGTGACTATCAAGGTGGAAGTTGACATTTTTGGTGGTGGTACTGGTGTCTGGCTGCTGAGGTTTCTGGGGTGTCCCTGAATGGCATGTTGCTGGAGGGTGACCTATGGAGAGGAGGGAGATCCTGCGGGTCTAAGGCCTATGTGAGGGAGGCCCACTGCTGTGCCCTATATGTTCTGGTTATTGGGGTGGGGGCACACCTGCTCCTGCCATAGCTTGAATAAAATTTGATTACATGAATTGAAAGTGAGACTTATGGTCTTGGTAAAACTGTATATTCTGATTGTGGAGTTGTGCAAAGTTGTTAGATCGGCCAGGTTTCAATGGGCAGACGCATATTTTTTGGTTTAATCCATGTCTCTCTGGGGTGGGACTGTAGGGAGGGAATATTTTTATGGTGTGGAAAGCTTAATTGGTTTTGCCTTGATTAGTTTGCTGCCTGTTGTTGCTCCAGTGGGTTCTTCTCTGGCCTAAACACTTTGGGTCTGTTGCAGGGAGACTAGTGTGTCTTGGGCACCTAGACTCTCCATAGCGTACATGAACCTGCTAGCAAAAGCGACAACTTTATCACCTGAAGTGTCCAAGGACTTCTATTTTCCCTGATAATACACGGGTACTCATAGTGCGGCCCGCTGGCCGCCAGCAGCCCAGCAAGCCTTCCTTGGCGGCCCGTGGACCTTGCAGACATGTACCTGTTTTAAAAAAAATTTTTTAAAGAGTATCAGCGAACACCGCCTGTTGCAGCAGTGCGGACTCCAAGATACTCTGCTCTATGGGCAGCGATATTCAGAGTGGAGATGCAGAGGCGCTAGGAAGAGCTGAAATACAACAAAGCCTCGTTAGCATATAAATGGTCTTTTAAAGACCTGTGAAGTACTCAGGTGTGGCTTTGTGTGTGCCCGGGAAGCTGTCTCAGGGCTTTGGCATGGCACGCAGGTTTATGGTGCACATATGCATAAGCTTGCTTACCCTGGCTGACAGTAGGGTTGTCCTTCACAACCTACTCTTAGGGAAGGTGGTTCGATGTGTGCTGCAAAGAGCTCTTGCTTTTCGAGACATTTCTAATGGAATGATTACACCTCGCCCAGACAGAGCGAGGGAGAGGGAGACAGAGGGAGAGATAAGGAGGGCAAGGGAGGGAGAGAGACAGAGGGAGTGAGATTGAGAGAGAGGGAGTCAGGGGAGGATCTATGGCAAAATATTGATTACAAAAATATCTACCTACAAAAATATCACAACAAAAATATCGATTACAAAAATTTCCACATCCTATTTCTAACAAGGTAAGTACAAACATATCGAAGAAAAAAATATCGATGTCCAAAAAATCGTTTTAAAATAAATGTGGTTTTTTTAAATAAAAAAGTGTGAAATAAACAAAATAATACTTATAAATGTAATAAACGTAGTTGAAAATATATTATATTTAAAATTAATAAATAATTTAATAAAAAACAAATAATAATATAGATATAATACATAGTAAATACTTCATTAATAACTAAAAATGTATTTTAATAACTTATAAATTAATAAACATATAATAAATTACAAATAAATGTATTCATATAAAATAATAATATAAATAACAATTAATAAAAATGTAAAACACATTTAAAAAAGTAAGTAAATGTTGGATAGCGTAGGGGTAAAAATTACTATTCCCACTCCAGACAGTGCAACAGTAGGGAAAGTGTTGGATAGCATAGGGGTAAAAATTACTATTTCAACTCCAGAGAGTGCAACAGTAGGGAAAGTGTTGGATAGCGTAGGGGTACCAATTACCATTCCCACTCCAGAGAATGCAACAGTAGGAAAGTGTTGGATAGCGTAGGGGTAAAAATTACTATTCCCACTCCAGAGAGTGCAGCAGTAGGGAAAGTCTTGGATAGCGTAGGGGTTAAAATTACAATTCCCACTCCAGAGAGGTGCCGCTCACAGACTGCTGCCGCTGCTGAGCCTTTTTTCCTTGTGGCTTGCGAAGAGAGGACGTCGTGGGACTTCATTGCAGCCGTCTCCTTTTGCTGCCTTGTGCGGGTCTTGCAAGGGGGAGAGTGTTCCGTCTGCCCTAGACACCGAGGGACTGCGAGGTCCAGCAGGCTCTCTGCTATTCAGCTGCTGCCTCTTCCCTCGGCGTTCCCGCCCCCCCCGTCTGTAGTGACTTAATTTCCTTTCTAATCCAGTGACGCGGGACGCGCGCGGGACTTAGCCCGGGGCTAAGCCCAGGAAAAGGGCGGGCCCTCTGAGGCCCTCCGAGGCCAGAACAGGCCGGGCTGGGCTCCTCATTTTTCTCCTGCAGACTTGTAAGCAAGGAACGCTTTTACCTGGTGCCCTTTGTATCTTTCATATTTACTTACATCACTGCCAAAACTTCTATTTCTGCTTTTTCTTATGGTTAACAGTACTTTTTATCTTCAGCTCTTTCTTGTGTGATTTTGTTACACATCGTTGAAATGTCTTCACCCATTCCTATTTTGACTGTTGAGGGGGGAGCTAAACGAGGCACGCTTGATAATTTTGTTATTAGGACGGTCTCCTCGGTCGATAGGGACCTAGTTTTAGCCGAGTGACATGCCAACAGGCGTCGCTCGATTGAACACATTAAGAACAAAAGATCCACAGAGGGCCCCACTTTCTCAGGTCTGCCTCTGCTAACTGATAGAGCTGAAGGTCCTAAGAGCCCAGAGCCTCCACTTGACTCCAGTATTCCCCTACTACTCCAGGAGAGGGTTACCCCCCCAGATTCTTTGGCTGTTTCCAAATTCTGTTATCAATCTTTCCGCCTCGCTGGTTAGCATTCTAGACGAGGTGGAACTTTTGACAGACACCCTGCCACTAGTGACTGAGCCATCTCCCAAGACTAATAAACGGCCCGTAGATGCGGATGCACACCGCTGTCATGGTCCTCCGCCTAAGAAAAGGCGAAGGATGGGACATGGCACAACTAGGAAAAAAGCTACGTTCTCCCCTGTATTAAAAAGCCAGACCACCTACCCTTAGGTTCACTCTCTCCGCCTGTTAACACTATTCTTTCTCAAGATCAGCAGGGACTAGACTTATTGGGGAGTATTGAGAAAATGGTCAGATCTTTTACTTTGCCCTTGGTGGAGAGACTCAAAGAGGATAACTGTTCAGTTGGATGAGCTAGAGAAAGTCTTTAAGGGGTCCCACAAGAGCACTAAGGGTTCAACAGGGGCGCCCTCTGCCCCTACTTCCAGTGTCGTCACCCTGGCTCCTGCGCCCCGGATCCAGGATAAATACCCCAAACAACCTAAAAGTATCCCTTCACAGGTTACTACAACTTCTGGACACGATACTAATAGGCAGGAAAAGGAAGTTATGGGGCGCGTGACACCTAGTTGTCCATTACCCAAACCCATAGTTGCAGATGTCACTGTTAAGCCCGACATTCCTAAAAGACATAGAGTCAATTTGCCCCCTGAAGCAGCCCCTTTCGTGGTAATTTTAACGGGTGTCCCAGTCTTAGATGTAGGCAAGAGAGAAGACCAAGTCCAACTTAAAAATAAAGCCATTCACTGGCTAAAACAGAACCGGACCCTACCCCTTCACTTAAATGGTGAAATACTTATGGTTCGGCGACTTGCATGGTTGGGTCCCAGCCCAAAAAGCATTATAGGGGATATAGTTATAATCAGTTTTAAAGATAAAAGGGCGGTAAGCCACATTCTGAACTGGTCCTCCCTCACAGGCAGTAGCACGATTACCCCAAGAGAACTGCCTTATTTCTATCCCAGAAATATGTTAAGTCCAGTGGTGAAGCCAAGATCGTGGGTTCCCAATGTGGAAAGTCTAGATAGACCATTTAGGCACTCGCAGGTTAACTGTATGAGGAGACAACGCTATCATCCTGAGGGCCATCATCATGTGCTTAGACCCCCATTTGTCCCGCCGTTTGTTAATCCTGCACATTCTGCCCATCAGGCCTATTCGGATCCTTGGAACCACCAGTATCTAAACGACCTTCGTGCTCCACCCGATCCTTGGTCATTTAACCGGTTCCAAATTCCCCTCCATAATCGATACGATAGTCTGCGAGACTTGGAGGGTGTGGACTGACTGAGATGTAAATTTTCCGCATCAACTTGTCCGACAAATTTTTCATCTCCAGCACCCATTAACAGCAGCCCAGATATTTCAGCTGGGCCGCGCTATGTAATCGCCCCAGTCATTGCTTCAGGGTTGCGCGATGAACCTGATTTAGCCTCCACTTGCAAATGAGGCCCTGTTATCCCCGAAGTTCCTGATACCTGTACTGAAGCTACCACTTGTAATCCAGGCCCCGTTATTCCCGAAGCTCTTGATGCTAGTACAGCTAGGCAGATTTGTGAGTTTCCTACTGTTCGTAGCAATAGAGTAACAGCTGCTAATTTTAGCTTACAAGGGAATACCGAGTTTCTATTCTGGAATATTGCAGGGATTAGGGATAGGGTCTTGGATTCTTCTTGGGTTGAGTTCGTTAGTTCATTTGGATTTCTGTGTTTCCAAGAAACCTGGACCACTGAGCCTGTTCACATAAACGGGTAAAGTACTTTTCATGCTGCTGCTCTACCATCTAAACGTGGGAGGAACAGCGGTGGGCTCTTTATATATATTTCGAACCTGCTGGGTGTTGAGAACATTAAGGTAGTCAAAGAGGGAACCTGCTATCAGATTTTATTAATTCGGTTGGTTTCTAAGGTTGACATCATCTTGATCAACATTTACAACAACTTGAACAAATGTTTAGTTGCAGATTTGGTTTCTTCACTGAGCAGGGACTTATATGGGGTTATCACCCCAAATGGGAGGGATTGTATTATTGTTTGTGGGGGGATTTTAACCATAATTTGTGTGATCTAGCGGGGGGTCTGTGGATTTACCGGGGCAGGTGTGGAAGCTTCATCTCCACACTTTTCCCACCTGGATGGGGGCGAATCACTGAACGAAATGTTGGCATCCTTTAACCTAGATTTTGTCAATAGACTGTGCTCCCCTTGTGTTGATTTCAGTGCAAACTTTTTGGGGAGAGGGCATGGTACTATTAAAGATTACATTGTTGCTTTTAAAAGTCATGCCACTTGGTATACAGATTACACTACTCACCCCGCAGGGTTTAGTGATCATCTTCCCCTTTCCTTCGCCATCAAACTACCACAGGCCCAGCATCATACATTGATAGAAAGATTGTCATGGTTAAAATTTTGTGATATGCCTAGACAAAATGGCTACGTTATCAAATGGAGTCATATTGATGTGGAGGCCATGCACAACAAGATTGTCAGGGGATCCCTTGCCGCAATCGAGAGGTGCTTAGATGTCGAGGCCTCCCACGAGGAGACCATGGCAGCCTTTGAGACTATCACACAACATCCGAGATAGTTTGTCCCGAAAGGGGACAGGTTCTATTTCTAGGCCGACGACCAATTCTTGGTTCGACGCCCCCTGTTCTAAGGCACATTCCCACCTTAAGGCTGCATTACATAAAAAGAACAGGGACCCGGCTGAGGTGGCTACCTGTAGAAAAATCTATCGTCTATCCCGAAAGAACTGCAAGAAAAACATCAAACAGGAGGCCTGGAACAATTTGGTTTCTGCTGCTCAAACCAAGGATAGTGCCCAATTTTGGCGTGCAGTTAATGCACCTTTTTTTAACGCAACAAACAATGCTAGGATAGAGTTCGCTATTAGTGAAACTTCATGGATCGACTTCTTTTCGGAAGTTTACAAGCCAGGGGAGACCACAAAGCTAGTTGATATGGAGGGCATAGAAAAGGAGGCATCTCGGATTTTCCAAAAAGTAAACCTGGGAATCTCAATTGGTGAAATGTCCACCGCCATTGAGCAGAGTAGGGGAGGTAAAGCCCCAGGAATAGATGGGGTTCCAATCGACTTGTTCAAATACTCAGCCGACATATGGTCCCCTATATTGAAGAGAGTTATGGATGCAAGTAGCGAGCTGGGTTTTCTCAGGACCTGGTCTGATTCTATCATCATTCCCATTTTCAAGAAGGGAGATAGAGAGAGCCCCTCATGTTACCGCCCTATCTCTCTTCTTGATTCTTTAATGAAGATTGTTGGAAGGGTTGTTTTGAATCGACTATCATCCTGGGTAGATAAAGCAGGAGTCCTATCCCCGGTGCAGTACGGATTCCGAGAAGGGATGGGTACTGTGGAACAGGTGCTGAACTTCACACTCCTCCAAGGGAAATACGTCCAGGCCAAGGCTGGAAAACTTTATGCAGCATTTGTTGACCTAAGTTCCGCATTCGACTGCATTAGGCACGATCGATTGTGGAAGGTGCTGGAATACCTCAAAATAGAAGAGCCTATTATCTCTTTTTTAAGGCAACTTTATGCTGGGGCCAGGGCAAGGGTGAGATTTGGAACCAGTGGGGAATGCACCAAACCCTTTTATGTGAAACGTGGAGTGAGACAAGGGTGCGTCCTCGCGCCTCTCCTTTTTAATCTATATACGAATGAATTAGAGGATGTGTTGGTGTCCAAAGTTATTGATTCACCCAGAAGAGGATTGCAGTCAGCCTTAGACACTTATATTAATTTTATGGAATCTAGGGGCTTGACTCTAAATGTAAAAAAAACCTTTGCGATGGTGTGCACTAGGGGCAAGTCCAAAACCTGCAAACTGTTTGCACGCAGGGAAAAAGTGCAGACCGCCAAAACCTTCTCATATTTGGGAGTAGTCCTTGAGGGCGGGGGACACTGGGGTCCAGCAATTAGGAGCAGAATCCTGTCGTTTAAAAAAGCCACTGCAGCACTCATGGCTTTCTCGCGTAAGATGGGAAAAAGACCCCCTGCAATCTTACTTAAGATCTACTCGGCCAAATGTGTCAGTACAGCCATTTATGGGGCAGGTGTCTGGGGTATCCTAGACACCAGGGAATTACAAACCGTAGAAAATGCTTTTTAAGGTTTATTTTAGCTGTACCTTTTAGTTTATCTGTGTTTAATTGCCACGCAGAGCTGGGGGTCCGACATATCAGTGACCTGATTGCGATGCAACCATTATTACTTTGGCATAGGGTCTGGACCGCAGTCGAGCTAGAATTAAATAGAGAGATCATTCGTGATGTTATGGCTCTTGACAAATCTCACAAAATAGCGTGATTATCATACATTCAAAAGTTTTGTCTAGATATGGGGAAACCCGAGTTTTATAACGCACCAGAGGAGCTTTGTAAGATCTCGAGGAAAGATCTAAAGAAAGATTGTTGGTTTCATCTGGAATCCCTGCGGCTAGGGGTAGTGCTGAATAAAGTTTCGGTAGTGTGGCACCAATTGTTGCTTACATCGGGCAAAATGCAACCCTATCTGAATTGGTGCACCAGGGGCTTTGACAGGTTCTTACTTACTAGGTTCAGATTTGACATCTTTTTCCGCATAGTCTCATTTCCTCATACCAATGACTGGTCAAAAAAGCTTATTAATTGTCCATGCGATGGGAGTGCTGAACAATCAACACTTCATGTGATTTGTTTTTGCGGTTTTTACCAAAAAGAGAGAGCCCGATGGATTAAACCACTCTTGAAATACTATGGTCCTTGGCACCACTGCCACCCAGCTTTACTGTATCTCCAACTTTTAATTGATGAATTGTGTGTGGCTATTATGACTGGATTTTTAAAGAGTGTTTTTAGAAAAAGGAAACATTTAATATGTTCTTAAAACTATTGTATACACAGTTACTTTTCTTTTTTCATGTATTGTTATATATGTGTACATCATGTATCGATTTATGATGATGTTGCTTTTATGATTTTTTATTTTACAAAAATCGAATAAAGCTTTTCTACTACTACTACACTCCAGAGAGTGCAACAGTAGGGAAAGTGTTGGACAGCGTAGGGATAACAATTACTATTCCCACTCCAGAGAGTGAAATAGTAGGGAAAGTGTTGGATAGCGTAGGGGTAAAAATTACTATTCCAACTCCAGAGAGTGCAACAGTAGGGAAAGTGTTGGATAGCGTAGGGGTAACAATTACTATTCCCACTCCAGAGAGTGCAACAGTAGGGAAAGTGTTGGATAGCGTAGGGGTTAAAATTATTATTCCAACTCCAGAGAGTGCAACAGTAGGGAAAGTGTTGGATAGCATAGGGGTAAAAATAACATACTAAATTAATATTTTAAAATAATAAAAAACTTAACTATTAAAAAAATATAAACCATTTACAAATACCAATACATAATTATTAAAAACATGATTAGCAATAAAAAATAACTAAAAGAAATTAATAATAGATACCAATTAATAATAATTTATTACCAAAACAATTATTTAAAAAAAATTATTAGTTAATTACATTTAAATTACTTCCTACCCTATTCCCCTATAAACCCACAACCCACTACAGGACATAATTATCAATTAATCAATTAATAAAAATTAATTACTAATTAATTAAATTAATTACCAGTTAATTAAAATTAATTTATAATAATTAATAATTAACTTAATATAATTAAATTACTTCCCACCCTATTCCCCTATAAACCCACAACCTGCCACAGAACATAATGATCAATTAATCAATTAATACAAATTAATTACCAATTAATTAAAATTAATTACCAATTAATTAAAATTAATTTATAATTCCTAATAAATAATAATTAATTTAGTTAAATTAAATTACTTCCCACCCTATTCCCCTATAAACCCACAACCCGCTACAGTACTAAAATACAAAATTTAATTAAATTACATAAATATAAATTAAAAACATAATAAATACATAATAATATACATAAAAATAATATAGAAATCGATATTGGTAACATCGAAATTATTGACATCGATATTACTAACATCGATATTTAAAACATTGATATTACTAATATCAATATTAAATCTATCTATATAACTTACCTTCTATATTATTTCCCTTCGATATTTAAACATCGACATTATTGTATGTCGATATTTAAAATTCGATATTTTGTCTGTATACCGTCAGGGGAGACACAGGGAGCGAGCGGGAGACAGACAGGGGAGACAGATAAAGGGAGAGGGAGACAGAGGGAGAGGGAGACAGAGGGAGAGGGAGACAGACAGAGGGAGACAGAAGGACCGAGACAGAGGGACGGAGACAGAGGGACAGAGACAGAGGCACTGAGACAGAGAGAGGGAGACAGAGAGGGAAACAGAGGGGTGAGGACGACAGACAGAGGGAGAAAGAGTGACGGAGACAGACAGTGGGAGGGAGACAGAGGGTGATAGGCAGAGGGAGACAGAGGGAGGAGGGCGACAGACAGAGGGAGACAGAGGGAGGGAGACAGACAGAGGAAGACAGACAGAGGGATACAGACAGAGGGAGATAGATAAATAAATTCCCCAAATAAATTGTCCGTCTGACTGTTCTCCCGGTTAACCGTTAACAGAGTAATTTCCAGCGCCAGGAAGCCTGCAAGGTGTCAGTCGCGCTTTACAAATTCTCAAAATAAATAATAAATAAGATAGACAGAGGGAGACAGACAGAGGGAGGAGGGCGACAGACAGAGCGAGACAGACAGAGGGAGGGAGAGAGATGGAGGGAGGGTGAGAGAGAGGGAGGGAGACAGAGAGATAGAGCGGGAGACAGAGTGAGTAAGACAAAGGGAGACTGAGAGAAGGAGGGAGAGGGAGAGAGAGAGAGAGATCGAGGGAGGGAGGGAGGGAGACAGAGAGAGGGAGGGAGGTAGGGAGGGCGACAGACAGAGGGAGGAGGGCGACAGACAGAGGGAGCCAGAGAGAGGGAGGGAGAGAGAGAGGAAAGGAGACAGAGAGATAGAGCAGGAGACAGAGTGAGTGAGACAGAGGGAGACAGAGAGAGGGAGGGAAGAAGAGAGAGAGAGATAGAAAGAGGCAGGGAGACAGAGAGAGAGAGAGGGATGAAGGGAGGGAGACAGAGAGAGAGAGGGAGACAGATAGAGGGAGAGATAGAGGGAGGGAGAGAGACAGACACAGAGAGGGAGACAGACACAGAGAGGGAGACAGACACAGGGAGGGAGACAGACAGAGGGAGACAGACAGAGGGAGACAGACAGAGGGAGGAGAGCGACAGACAGAGGGAGCCAGAGGGAGGGAGAGAGAGGGGAGAGAGAGAGGAAAGGAGACAGAGAGATAGAGCAGGAGACAGAGTGAGTGAGACAGAGAGAGGGAGGGAGGAAGAGAATGAGATAGAGAGAGGGAGGAAGGGAGGGAGACAGAGAGAGAGAGAGGGAGACAGAGAGAGGGAGAGATAGAGGGAGGGAGACAGACACAGAGAGGGAGACAGACACAGAGAAGGAGACAGACACAGAGAGGGAGACAGACGGAGGGAGAGACAGAGGGCAACAGACAGAGGGTGACAGACAGAAGGCGACAGACATTAGAAGGAAGACCGACAACAGAACGCTGTTAGTTCAGCTGACTACCGTTTTTAATCCATAGGTCTCAGAGTATGAGAGCATTGCTGCTAAACTATAAACTGGTGCGAGTTGATACTTGTACTGTTACGTGATTACTACGTTTAAAAAAAATTTTTTTCCCAAAGCACTGCATATTTTAAATTGATTAGAATTTACTGCACCTTATCGCCCGCATCCCTGGTACGCCACAGGAAGTCCAGTTTGTGCAGAGGGAGAGCAGGGTTAATCCAGGTCTTCAGAGTGTGCACAGCCGCCATCTTGGGAAAGGTGGGGACGCGCTCTAGCTGGTGCTACTTCCGGGGAGAGCCTACTTAGGCAAGGCTCAGCCGGACGCCCAGCATTAGAAGGAAGCCCAACAACAGAACGCTGTTAGTTCAGCTGACTACCATTTTTAATCCATAGGTCTCAGAGTATGAGAGTATTGCTGCTAAACTGAAAACTGATGCAAGTTGATACTTGTACTGTTACGTGATTACTAAGTTTTTTCAAAAAATTGTTCCCAAAGCACTGCATATTTTAAATTGATTCGAATTTACTGCACCTTATCGCCTGCATCCCGGGTCCGCCGCGGGAAGTCCCGTTTGTGCGGAGGGAGAGCAGGGTTACTCCGGGTTTTCGGAGTGAGCACAGCCGCCATCTTGGGAGAGGTGTGGACGCGCTCTAGCTGGCGCTACTTCCGGGGAGAGCCTACTTAGGCAGGGCTCAGCCGGACGTGCAGCATTAGAAGGAAGACCGACAACAGAACACTGTTAGTTCAGCTGACTACCGTTTTTAATCCATAGGTCTCAGAGTATGAGAATATTGCTGCTAAACTAAAAACTGATGCGAGTTGATACTTGTACTGTTACGTGATTACTACTTTTAAAAAAAATTGTGTTCCCAAAGCACTGCATATTTTAAATTGATTAGAATTTACTGCACCTTATCGCCCGCATCCCTGGTCCGCCGCAGGAAGTTCCGTTTGTGTGGAGGGTGAGCAGGGTTACTCCGGGTCTTCGGAGTGAGCACAGCCGCCACCTTGGGAGAGGTGGGGACGCGCTCTAGCTGGCGCTACTTCCGGGGAGACCCTACTTAGCCCAAAGCTTAGCCGGACGCGCAGCGGGCGCGCCGCCGGCGTGCCAAAGGCAAGCCTGTCTGTGCCGGTTTGTGCCGGGACCGTGCCCAGTGCCACCACCCCTGTTCATTTTTCAAAAATTAGCCTCTCTCGTGAGGAGCTGTTGGAGTCAAATACGGGTAACTGTGAAAAACCCTCCATCATGCTTGATCACTGTATTACAGTCTCCAGCGGCTGCCCTTCCTGCGGCTTCTTGCTTACAAATCCATCAGTACATCCTAGAGATGGCACTCAGCTTACAAATACCACTGGATGTAAGACTAACAATACTACCCCTACTCTGGCAACTACATGTGTAAATACAAAACTAGCCGACAGGCCCACAGGTGATAACCATAAAATAATAAAAAGTATCCTAATAAACGTTAGATCTATGTCCAAACATAAATATATGCTAGAAACCCTAATAACAGATAACTCGGCCGACCTGGTCTTCCTTACGGAAACCTGGGCGTCAGACTCATCAGGACCAGATTGGAATATCGCTGTCCCTACCGGATATTCAGTGGCACAGGTAGACAGAACAGGAGCAGTGGGGGTGGAATTGCGCTAATATATCGCTCTTACCTCAAAGTAAATGTCTTCCCACAATTAGGCTTGGAAGATGAGACTATGACTTTTAGCGTGAAGGACAAAAATCAAGAAATTCTGTCAGACTTACTGGTGTACAGGCCCCCGGGACCCAGAGCCCCTTTCATTAGAGCGCTTCAAACCTTCCTAGAATCCTGCCTCGATACAGTCACCTTCATGGTCCTAGGTGACTTTAGATACTATTTAGAGAAAAATAATGACACGGACGACGCCACCCTTATCGATAATTTCCAGGGTTTTAGGGTGGAAAAGATAGTTTCAAAACCCACGCATCAAGCGGGCCATACGCTCGATGGCATTTTTACTAACAAGGACCACATCAGGATAACATCGGTCTTATCAGTTCCTTGGTCGGACCACGCAGCCATCTTTTTTAATATAAAAACTAACCTCCCTATCACCCGCCGAAGGGATCATTCTCTTCCAGCCAAAACGCGAAAAATTAACTAAAATCCTATCTGTGAATGCCCCCTCAATAGAAGATAGCAATAGTGGGGCCAATAAATTCAACACATGGATTAGCCAGGCGATAAACGAGTTGGCCCCTTGAGGCAATAAAGAAACCAAGAAGACGACTAGTCACCTCACCATGGTATACTGCTGACGTCAAACTAATTAAACTTAAATGCCATCACTATGAGCGGATCTGGAGATCGATTACAGCATTCAACATAGGAAAGAATATACCAGCCTCTTACTTGAATACAAAATAAAGATAAAACAGGCCAAATCTGCCTTCTTTACCCAAAAAAATCAAGAGGCTTCAAATTCCTCAAAGGAATTATTTAAAACGGTATCGAAATTAGCAAAGTGTCCTCGAGACACTATCTTTGTCCCGGATCAGAATTTTGTGGATAATATGGCCCTGTTTTTCCAGCACAAAGTCCAAGCTGTCTACGACGATCTCCACAATCTTTCTACAACAATAGCAACGGACCACATGGAACAGAATGCACCCCCTGCAAATCATCTTTCTCAATTCTCCCTCCTAAACGAAAATCTGGTCACAAATCTGTTAATTCAGACTAAATCAGGATCACCCCTGGACCCCTGTCCCCCTTACACACTTCATTTGGCCCCTGAGGCAATTAGCTCTATTCTGACCCCTTTACTGAATGTGATAATAGGCTCTAGAGTCTTTCCTCAAAGATGGAAAAAGGCCTGCATAAGGCCCATTTTGAAAAAGGAATCTCTGGACCCATTGGAATCCAAAATCTATCGTCCTATATCGTGCCTTTCCTTACCGGCCAAAATACTTAAAAAAGCATTGAACCAGGAACTAATGGAATTCGTAGACCTAAATAACATCTTAGACCTTACCCAGCATGGCTTTAAGTCATGTCACTCTACTGAATCCGCTTTAATTATGGCCACTGAGGAAATTCGCAGAACCATGGATGAAGGAGGCAGAGCAGTTCTAATACTGCTAGACCTGACTGCAGCTTTTGATACCGTCAATCACGGGGTCCTATTAGATAGGCTCAGAGCAGCAGACATTACAGATATTCCCTTAATGCTACTCAGGTCTTTTTTAGAAGCCCGAGTACAGCAAATCCACTGGGAGGGCCTTCAGTCGGGAGAGTTTTTTCTCCCATGTCGCGTCCCTCAGGGATCGGCGCTCTTCCCTACCATGTTTAATTTGTACGTGACCCCACTGTCAAAACTTATAAAATCTCACGGCCTGTGTTTAGTGTCTTATGCCGATGACACCCAGTTAGTGGTGTCTCTCTCCCAGACGGTGGAAGCCACAGCCGAGCGGTTTCGCAACTGTCTCCTTGACGTAAAGAGCTGGATGAGTAAGAACTTTTTAAAGCTCAACACCGAAAAAACCGAGGTGATTGAGTTTGGCCAAAAACCCTCCATCTGGAGTCACCTATGGTGGCCTCCAGAAGCTGGCACATGCCCAGTCCCAGCAAAAAAAGTCAGGAACCTGGGCTTTAGGTTCTCCGGAAAATCCTGCCATATATACCTCTCACATTGAGGAAAACAGTGGTTGGAGCCCTGGTACAATGCTGTATAGACTACTGTAACGCTTTATATCTAGGAACTGGTGAAAAACAAATCGCAAAACTTCAATCAATTCAAAATGCGGCAGCCAGAGTCCTGCTAGATCTCCCCAAGCGTCACCCGACATCGAATGCACTACGGGTACTTCACTGGCTCCCTGTCAGGCGTAAAGTGCAATTCAAGGCCCTCTGTCTAGTCCACAAGTCCCTTAATGGAAGGGGGGCGGAGGACATGACAAATCTCTTTCCTCGCTATGTGCCGCCCCTCACATTAAGATCTAGCAGTCTGGACTTGATCTGTATGCCTAGAATAAGGAGAGTCCGATGTGGCGGAAAGTCTTTTTCCTACCAGGCAGCGAAACTATGGAGCACCATGCCCATTGCGCTCCGCTCTGATTCAAACAGGATCCGTTTTAGAAAAGCTTTGAAAATCTGGCTCTTCTCTATGGTCTAACTGGCAGTCCTGTTCACCTTCCTTCTATAGCGCCAAGATGCCTCGGCTTAAGGGCGCTTAACAAATAATTCAGTCAGTCAGTCAGTCAGAGGACGACAGAAAGAGGACGACAGACAGGGGAAAACAGACAGAGGGAAGGAAACAGATAGAGGGAGGGAGATAGAGAGAGGGAGACAGACGGAGGGTGGCGGCAGACAGAGGGAGACAGATAGCGGGAGATAGAGGAAGGGAGACAGCCAGAGGGAGACAGACAGAAGGAGGGAGAAAGAGGGAGGGAGACAGACGGAGGGAGACAGAAGGAGGAGGGAGACAGAGGAAGGGAGACAGACAGAGGGAGACAGACAGAGACAGACAGAGGAAGGGAGACAGACAGAGACAGACAGAGGAAAGGAGACAGACAGAGGGAGGCTGACAGAGGAAGACAGATGGAGGGAGACATAGGGAGGGAGAGGGAGGGAGACAGAGGGAGGGAGGAGGGCGACAGAGGGAGGGAGACAGAGAGAGGGAGACAGAGGGAGGGAAAGGGAGGGAGACAGACGGAGGGAGAGGGAGGGAGGGAGACAGAGGGAGAGAGGGAGGGAGACAAGAGAGAGAGAGGGAGGGAGAGAGAGGGAGGGAGACAGAGAGAGGGAGAGAGCGGGAGACAGAGTGAGTGAGAAGGAGGGAGACAGAGCGAGGGAGGGAGGGAGCGAGAGATAGAGAGAGGGAGGAAGGGAGAGAGAGGGAGGGAGGGAGGGAGGGAGACAGAGAGAGAGAGTGGAAGAAAGAGAAACAGATGTGTGTATGCCGGGTCTGGTTGCTTAGTGGACGAAGGCGTCCGCTGCAGGGGCCTGTGTTCAACTTCATGGTCAGTTTTTTTTTGCTCTAGCCCCGCCCCCTCTCACACTGACCCCGCCCCCACCGGTGCAGCCCTCGGCCACAAACCACACTGTAAATTTGGCCCCTGAGAGAAAGCTTATGAGTACCCATGTGATAATAGAACCACTGGCACTTAAGACTAAAACGATCTCCATGGTTAAGTGATAGAGATTGGAGAGTCCACACCTCTGGTGTTCTTGTATGCTTATGACACACTTTCTGTCTTAAGGAACCTTGAAATTCACTGCCCCACTTGATGTAACTACTGGAGGAATTTGGGCGGGGTTTCTCTGGACACCAAGTCAATCAACACAAGAGCCTACTGTTCCCCTAGTCGGCTTAGCTGGGCTGTAAAGGGAGAGACTCCCTGACCTGGGACTAAGATGTATGCTTTCCGGTACCTGGCAGTTCAAGCTGCAGCAATGGCAGACCAGCAATATGCCTATATAATGGGGAGGGTAATAGAGGGGCTTTGGGGCACTTTTGGTGCATGCTTCCACTATCCTTCATGGAAAAGGTGGCAGTAGCCAAGATGGTACTGTTACCACGTTGTTTATATCTAGAAAACACTCTCTGTCACCTAAAACTAGAAATTTTTAAGCAGATGAACAAGATCTTGGTTTGACAGGTGTAGGCGGGTGGGCATTCTAGGGTGGCACTGACAACCCCTCATGTGGACCAGGAGCTTGGAGGCCTGGAACCACCGAAACGTGAACTGTAATATTAAGCGGACCATATTCAGCATACTGCTAAGTGGTTGGGCAAGAAGGATAACTGGAAGATAAAGTAAATGTGGGGGTCCTTGCGTATACTGTTGATGAGAGGGGAAACCAATGGGCTAGGGTGCCATACAAAGTTTGATAGGCCACCCAAATCTTGGAACAAATTGTTAAGAGGATGGTCAGACATTAACTGTTTGTCAGAGACTTAGGCATCTGAGACCCGCAGCCGCCCGTTCATCAGATTAGCAATGACATGGCTGTAGCTTGATGGTGAATGAGGGATGCCAACTACTTGGATACTTATACCCTAGGGATCGGTTTAGAAGGCACAGGATACCTTAGGGGTTCACCCAGCAGTTTCTGCAGTATGCTAAACTAACTGGTACTGCGAGGGAGGTGTGGAAGGGTTTCCTTGCCTCCCTTCTTATGGCACGTGTTGTTAGGAGCCTCTTGATGTTTCGCACAGGAGGTCAACTTATAACACTAAAGTATTGGGCCCTGAAGTCCGATTCTCCTAAGCCTGAGTATAAGGATAGACATGCCTGGGATGCTGATCTTAATGCCTAGCTGACTGACAGGGACTGGATGAGGGTGTGTTTACTGGTATGGAAAGTATTGGGAAATGCACATTTTAAGCTACCACACTTTCATTTACTCCACCACATGTACCTCACCCCAAGCATATTGGCAAACATAAACCTGACCAAGTTGCGGGATGGCCCCCGTTATGGGGAGGATGGAGGGACATTCTGTACGTGGGATGCACCTGCCCGCATATGTAGGAATACTAGCTTGGGTTGTAGAGGCTGTGAAGAAGGCCACTAAAATCCCATTGCCTTTGATGATGAATCAAGATTTCTAAAGCATGCAGCTACTCTTGGGAGTGTCCCAGTGCTAAGCTCACAAGGAAAGGCAACTTAGCCTTGAGAAAAGAGCCATGTTTTAAGCCTCTTTCTAAACATGAACAGCCCCATTAAATGCTACTGGCCCTTTCTGGAATGGCCAAAGGGGGCGAAAATGCAATATATATTTCTTCAGTTGGCCCTGCAACTAGCAAAGTAATGGACTTCCACTGGGTGGGTGAGCATGTGCAGTGCCAGCACTGAGCTGTGGATACGGGATACGCTAGAGAGGACCCCAGGGGTAGAGACCCAAATAAAACTAACCAGTGAGTGCAGGATGACTTGACTACCTGGGACAACATCGTAGACCACCTCATTGACAGGGAAAGTACTGGGGAGCCAGCAGACAATCAAGATACCAACTAAGCGTCCAGTAAGATTGAGATGTAGGGAAGGTGTACGTGTGATGTCTGCACAACGCATAGCAAGTTATGATGAGTTAGAAACTCATCCAGTTGCGCACTGTGCACTTGGTGTTGTCCTACACCTTAAATATTTTTACTCGTACACTTCTTTTTACAATTGATTAACAGGTATTTATTTTCATAATCTGATTTGTTCAAATTATCATAACAAAATACATTCTTTGTGCATTAGTTCACTTTCTATCACAATTTATACAGTGCATTGTTTAGTGATACTAGTATTTCCACAATATAACCATTGATCACATTTCACATTTTTCACTCCTTGCCCAATGCATTTCGGTACCGAGGTGAGTGAGGGTGGTGAGGAGCATGGGGAGGGTAGGCCAGATGTCCAGAACTATGGGATTTATTGTAATGCATTTAACTGTACTAAATACATGGCAAAACAACAGCATGAGCACAACAGGACTGTTATTGACTGTTTTGGAATACACATCAAAAAATGACTAGCTATACCTAGTAGAATTTTTAAACCAAAATATAGACCCTGAATCACACAATTTAATGGACATCAGATTTGGCGTATCCAATATGCAAAAACACAGAAGAGTATACCTTTATAATACAATAATCAACAAAAAAGGGTGAACTCACAGTAGCCACCACCAAATGCTTAATAATGAGCAAGAAAGTAAGGAAATGAGGTGAGTACTAGCAGATGTCTTTGACCAGGCTACTTGGGACTACACTACCTCACGCACTTTTGTCATCGATTGTGCTACACTGGCCCTTAAGAGAATTTGTTTTCAATATCAGGATGCTATCTACCTGCAAAAGACAGGGACTTCTATGGGCAGCACATTTGCTCAAAGTATTGCGGGGTTATACGTTCACAACTTTGAACAGACCCACATCCTGGCAGCAAGCAATCCTTACACTCTCAATGTTATCCTGTGGCAGAGGTACATTGATGATGTGCTTTTAATCTGGCAAGGCTCTGAGGATAGCCTCCTAGCTTTTTTTGACTGGGTTAATACTTGCGACTCACATCTAAAATATACCCACCATTACCACCCAGAGACCATTGTATTTCTTGATGTCACAATAACGAGAGTCAAAGATCGTTTAACTACGAAGACTTACTACAAGCCTACCAGTAGAAATAATCTACTCCATTTTTCGAGCTTTCATCCGCGTTCCTTGCGGACTAACCAGCCATTCGGTCAGTATCTACGTATTCGTAGAAATTGTAGTGATGTAACAGATTTTAAAAAGCAAGCACAAGATCTTACTGACAAGCTGGTTAACAGAGGATACCCAAAGAAAATCCTAAAACAAGGTTGCAAAAGGGCTAGAAATCAAAACAGGGAGGCACTTTTGGAGGACTATGAAAAGGACAAGCAATCAGAGACACCACTTACATGTGTGACGACTTATAGCAATATTTCAAATGCTGTAAGCCGTGCAAATGGCAAACACTGGAATGTCTTGGCCAGCAGTGGGAGTGATTGGAAGAAACCCCTATTTTCTTATAAAAGGGAAAGGAGCCTTAAGGACGCATTAGTACATACTCAGCCAAAAAACAATGATGCAGTCCAGGACCAAAGTGTATTAAGCTCCTGGGGCCTGCCTCCTGTTAAAAAGGCCATTTCCCATGTGGCCGATGCAGTGTTTGCCACTTAACTACTGCTACAAAGACACTGAACCTGGAAGCAGACAAACTGTGGCATCTCAGAAGTCATACAAACTGTAACTCCGCTAATGTAATTTATGTAATCACGTGCCCTTGTCACCTAAGGTACATGGGCATGACCACACGAAAAATTAAATTACGCATTTACGAGCATCGCAGTAATGTGAGATGCCGCAAAGGGACAACAAAACTGACTACTCATTACCTGGACCATGGACATTGCCCCAATGACATCAGATGGACGATAATAGAACAACTCAGACAGGGCAGCGAGAACACCATCTTTGAAAAGGAACAAAGGTGGTTTTATCGTCTTTCCACACATACACACGGATTAAATGATGACATACCTTGGGGTTCTGTGATGCGACAATAGATCTGGCCCCCTTTTTCTTAATCTTTTTCTTAATCTGTTTGTGTATGGATAGGAGGCATACAACCCTTTTTGTAATTTTCACGTTAATTGTCCCAGATTTGGTTACTGACTGACAATTTATATCACATTAGCCTACATAAGATCTCTTGAATGCAAAAGGTAAAACTGTCAAAACAGTCCTTTCTATAAATCGAGAACTTCCCTCCCCCCACACACCCCCACACCCTTAACCCCCTCCACTTCCCCCCTGAATAAAGTTGTTTGAAAAGAAAAAGCGAATGATTCAAGCGTTCTTCGTTTTTTATATATCAACTTCTCTTTAAGAACTATTTGGATCGGTAACCACATGATCACAAGCCACGTACCATTAGATCACACAGATTCAGTGAATGTAATAGGCAAAACCGCTACCACAGGTTTTTCCATAAATTAGGTGCCCCACTGTTCACAAATTTTCCGATAATCTAGCTCTTGTCAGCATAATAAACTTGTTTTGAAACAAAAAAAAGAGTGATTTGGATGCTCCTCTTTCTCATAGCTCACCTTCCCCTTTAAGAACAACTCGGATTGGTAACCACGTGATTACTAACAACGCCGGGCACGTAAACATAAAAACAAATGGCGCCACCGGCTCAGTGTATACGGGCCGTGGAAGTAATCGAAGTAGGTTATCCGGCGGGGAGTCGCTCAGACGAAAGTGAGTCTCCTGTGTGTTTCATTACTTTTGGATCTAATGACTTCTGAATGTGTGACTGTCGAAATACAGTCTTATTAGTTTTGTTTTTCGAAAGGTAACCTAAGTTGAGATGTAAGGCTTATATCTTTACAGTACATCCGGGCGTGAAGGTTTCCCCTGCCATTGGCCCAAGGGGTTCTTTACCCTAATTCGAAAAGTGAGTTAACATTTTTTATTGATATAGCCTGCTCTTTCTGCTACTAAAGGTGTATTTTTAATCGTATTTTTATCATATACGGGCAACTTCTCTTTAAAGAAAAATATTGCAGATGCCATTAAAACAGAATGGATATTTTGTGGCTCCCGCTGATAGTCAACAATATAGGTGGAGTGCGTCGACAGTAAATACCGAAGTTAATCATAAAGCTTTCTTCCCGCCCTTTTTTTTACCGCTAATGGAATGACATTGGTAACAATAATTTTGTCAGAGCACCCTATCTAGAAAGGCCTGACTATATCCAGATGTCGCAAATAGGCGGAATAAAAAACGAAATTACGAGGTGGGTTCTATTAGACTGACATTTATATCTATATGAGAACTTCTTTAAGAGTGATGAAGCTGTGTTATCCCCATGCACTCAGAATAAACAAGAAAGAGTCCCCTACCCACTAAGATGCGCGCTCAATTTTCATTGAAACACAATGGTTTCTTCACAATCTTCAACAGATTCAAATGACGTCAATAAAACGATCTTTCAAAGATGACTTCCATTCATTTATTCATCAAAAGTTCAATGGTTCATAATGATATTCTTATTACTCATATCTTCCTTTTTTTCATGGTCTTTCAAAACACCCAATGCATTTCGGGTCTATCACAAGAGACCCTTCGTCAGGGGTCTGTAAAGTAAGTAATACAGGACCAAATTAGAAACTCCACATTCTAATCAATAAAACAAGTGCACGTGCAAAATGAACGCAAATATGAAGTAGATTAGTGCACAAGGCCGGTGATCGAGTGTAGTGATCCAAAGGGTCTCTTGTGATAGACCCGAAATTCATTGGGTGTTTTTAAAGACCGTTAAAAAATCGTGATCAACTCCCACCAAATTACAAATTGAGAGACCCTCTCACCAGTAGGTGATGCAATTAGCAATAGAGTTGCTGCGGCAACTGAATGGGGTGAGGTAGCGGCAGTTGTCAGCACTGCACTGCCCAGGAATAACCATGAATTTTCTGATACTGTGGTGAAACAGCTATGCAGGGAAAGCCAAGCTCTTGCTCATCTTTAAGCGTTTTATGGAGAAGTCAGGCTTCTCTCTGAATAACCGCCCACCATCAAAACCCATCAAATGACTGATATTCCCAACAGCATAGCCTTGATATCTCTTGAAAATCCAGAGGAAAGTATTCAAGCAAGCTGACGCAGCATGACAGTCATGCCCAAAGACAGTGTGACAGTGCCCACAGAGGCAAAACAAAACTTCAGGATCTGTTTTGATACATCTAGGACATCACTCACAAGGTCAGAGAATGGCTTCTTCTAATTGTCTTGCAGGCTGACAATCTTGTGTTTCTCCATTTCCTATAAAGCATAGTCATATCAGTCCAAAAGGTGGGTGGCCTTAGCTGTGTGGAGAGCCAAGCTGATGGACACATACAATTTGTAGCTCAAGGTGTCAAGATTGTTGAGTCCCCTGTCCGTGGGTGTCAAAGGAAAGGTGTTAGGGTTCTTCATTGAAGATAATGTTTGAACCACCAGACACTCCAGAAACAAGTGGAAGGGTAAAAGGTGCTGATCACCCTTTGTGTGCCTATGACATTTGGTGATGTGCCTGTGGACTCCCAGGTCACAAAGGGGTTTACCCATGCTCTTATTACAGTGCCTATGAGAGCCTCACTGTTGGGAAAAAAGGTAAAGCCAAGGCTTTTGAATATGAACTAAAAATCTCCTCCACACAGCCAAACCTTTTGCCCTTGGAAAGGTGTTCATAACGGAGTTCATTGTTTAAATTAGCCTTGACTTTTTCCTTTATAATATGAAAGACACTTCCTCTCATCAACTCCATGGCACACACCACAGTTTGCTCCATTGTTGATTGTTGCCATAAGATTGGAAATCGGTGCCCTTAAAGGGCTTGAGCAAATGAGGGACAGAACCCTAGCCAGTTTTTTTGACTTCACTATAGGCACCAAGGCTATGGAGGTGCACCAGTGGGGTCAGAGCCACCAAACCCGGAAAAACAACCTCCCTAGGAAAGAGGCTCAGTGGGTTGTGGACCTGAAAAGATCCAACCAGAAAGCCTCAACCTGTGTGGGGTGGGTTGAAGCACTGGACAACTGTGGTCTCATCCTTTTATTGGGTAGGGGCATCCAACAGTCATGATACTCTGAGTAATCCAGACGGTGGGACCACTTTCCCAGGGAAGTAAAAGACCCCTTTTTCATAAGGCCCTTTTTGTGTATTTTGTGAGAAGAACTCTTAGGACAATATTTCCTAGAAGGGACTTACCTTTGCGAGATGGGGTCTGCTTAGAAGTCTTCCTGCATGCCTTAGCCAAAAATAACTTGGACTCCTGCTCTCTGAAGTGATGTAATGTGTGAGGTCATAAGCAGTGCATTGTGGGGACATAAGTTATAGTTAGTTCAGCTAACCATAACACTTGGAGTTTCCATGGACTGTGTGTGTAAAATCTAGACCTAACTATAACGTCCCTTTAACCTGTGTTTTTTAAGTCAATATATATATATATTGTTGTCATTTAATTATAAAATATTTTAAATAATCTATAATCAACGATCTGATCAAAATGCGTTGGCTGGATGATGCTCTGTTTGTACCACCTAAATATAAATAAAGCAGATGACTGAATTGGACACTTGGCTGGACTCAATATTTGGACAGTAGCGAATTTGGGTATTGTCTAAGGTGCACCACTCCATTGATTCTTTCGGTTGTTCTGCATCTGCAGCTGCACCTAACGACGGCGAGGGCAGGGGTGTTTGTACACTAACCATTGCTATACTAAAATAAGGAAAAAAAAAAGAGTGAAGTGCGGCCATCACAGTCCGCCGTGCTTTTCTAGTAAACATGACTCACAATAGTGTCCAGTAATGCCCCTATGAACAGGTTGTGCTGAGAGGGCACCAGGTGAGATTTGGGTACGTCTAACAAAAAGCCCAAGTTGAACAACAGATGCATTGATATTTGCAAAAATGCAGAACCATCTCTGGGCACTTTGCTTTGAGCAGCCAGTCGTCCAGATAAGGAAAAACAGGAATCCCCAACCTTCTGAGATGTGCTGCTACCACCGACATCACCTTTTTGAAGACCTGCGGTGTGGAAGTAGGACCGAACGGAAGGACTGCAAACTGGTAGTGTTGAGAACCCACTGTAAAACAGAGATACTTCCAATGTGACTTCAGGATGGGAATTTGAAAACATACATCCTCCAAATCGATCAACACCATCCAGTTTTACTGCTGCAATGCCAGAAGAGCCTGAGCCAGGGTCAACATCTTGAACTCAAGACCCTGAGGTCTAGGATCGGCCTCAATCGGCCGTCCTTTTTGGGAATGAGGAAGTACTAGGAGTAGCATCCTGATACCTTTCCTGCTACCACCTCTATCGCACCTTTTTGCAGTAAAGATAGAACTTCCTGCTGAAGTAGCAACAGGTGCTCTTCTGAGCACCAATCCTGATGGGGGCGAAAGGAGGGGGGAACTCCCGGAAGGGTAGGGCATATTTATTGTTCACAAGGTTCATCACCCAGAGATCTGAAGTAACAGACCTCCAATTCCGTAGAAAACGGGACACCAGTCCTCCCATGGGACCAATATGCTCTAGGATGAAGGAGCTAGAGCTGTTTTCCTGCAGCACCAGTTGGAGGGGTAGGAGAGGAAGAGAAGAAGGAGGAGGAGACTTTCTGCTGAGCCATACCTCGCAAACGACCTCTACCTTTTGCCCTGTATGACCTGTACAGAGGGTTTGCCTGTTAATGCTGTTGCAGCTGCTGCTACTTGGCTTAAAAGGATAATGTTCTGCCAAAACTGTGAAGCCTGCGGTATCCAAACACCCCTGGACTGAGACTGGAGACCCAGTGATCTTGCTGGGGTTCTGCTATCTTTAAAGCGCTGCAGCGTCGAGTCCACTTTGGCACCTGTAGAAAAGTAGGATCTGTTTTTATGGTTACCCCCACTTTTTGCCTGGTGCTATGCAGTTTCTGACTAGGGAAGTATATAGTTTAATAAGGAATGTAAGGAGGCCCGTAGATTCCGGAGAAAGCAATAAAGGGTGGTGATATGCCTACGGTTCGGTCTGCTAGGCAGAAATACAAGAAAGCCCAGGAAGGGGCAAAGAAATCCTGGGATGATAACAGATGGCAGGAACTTAAAAGGGCCTGTGAAAATAAAAACCAGAAAGTATTCTGGGATGTAGTAAAATGGGACAGAGATGGCTGCCATGCAGAACCAATTAATTACATAAGTCAAGATCAATGGGTAAAGCACTTTCAATCACACTATGAGTGCACTAATGATGATGATATATGTTTATTATGACGGTTCTGCCTTTAGTACAGCGGATGTTGACATTGCACTGGTTACCCTGCAGGGAGGCAAAGCATCAGGTCCTGACGGAATTCCAGCCGATATTTTTCTTTTTGATAAAACTATATGGAGCCATTATATTTTAATCTTAATGAATGAAATTGCCAAAGGTGCGTCGGTTCCAGAGTACTGGAAAGGTGCTGTGATTATCCCAATATTTAAAAAGGAGGATAAGTCACATCCAGGGAATTATAGACCCATACGTTTAGTTGATTCATCTCAAAAGATCATGGGTCGCCTCGTACTAGACAAAATCCTGGATTGGCTTACGAGCAGGATATTTTAACACCTCTTCAAGCAGGCTTTCACTCAGTACCATTGACCAGACCTTTCGCTTCACTCTTCTTTACTAGAAAACGGTGGTCTTGGAAAAAGGCAGCTTGTTTGCTGCCTTTGTAGATCTAAGGGCAGCATTTGACCTCATATACCATAAAAGATTGTGGAGAGTATTGTATGATTTGAAGATGCCCCATGATCTATTATCCCTTATAGCTAGACTCCACCAGGACACCTATGCGAAAATTAGGTGGGGAAGTCAGGGTCAGGTTACCTCCTCATTCAGAGTGGATATGGGGGTAAGACAAGGTTGCGTTATGGCCCCAACTTTGTTTTCTATTTTTATAAATGGGGTTGCAAAATTCTTGGAAGATACCCCAACGGACACACCTAAATTGGCGGGCGTAAGAATCCCAATTCTTATGTTTGCCGATGATACCCTCTTAATAGCAAAAAGAGCGGCTTACAGCGTGCATTAATACTTTTTGAGGAATTTTGCCTTATGCGGGGTCTCGAGATAAATGTCTTAAAAACAAAATATTTGACATTTAATCCGCAAAAACCCTCAGGCGGAGCAATGCTGCTGAATAAGCGCCCCCTGGAGAAGGTGAAAGACTTTACATATTTAGACGTCATTATTCAGGATAATATGAACTGGGGTAAGCATCTGGACATCGCAACATTAAAACATCACCGGCTAGCAGGTATTATATTAGCCGAATTTAATGCATCCTTAACTAAACCAGTGAGTCCACCTTTGACCATTTACAATATGAAAGTTGTCAGTGCAGTTTTATATGGGGCGGAACTTTGGGGGTTTAATAATCTTTCCAAACTGTCTGTAGCGGAAAATAGCTTCCTCCGAAAAATTGTGAACCTTCCACAAAGCACCACGGGTACAGACCTTACTTTACGAGCTAGGAAGGAAGGCTTTGGCAGACAGCGCTAGATTACGCCCCCTGCTGTACTGGCAGAGTATCTGTAAAACTCCTGAATTGTCATCATATGCTGAGGGCTTTAAAGATCTAATAAGTACTGATCGTTTTAAGAAGATTTCTTGGTTACAGCAGGTTAGATCACTATTAATAAATATTGTTTTGGTGGCCCTATGGGAGAACCCTGAGGACACCTGGTTCCCGTCAAGAGAGCAAATGAAGAAAATTTACTGGGGATGGGTTGATGCCACACTTTCAGGAATTGTGATCCCTCGACATTGACGGGTCATTTCCTTATGGCTAAACCATTACAAAAATTAGAGGCTTATTGGAACGCTATCACAAAGCCACATGATAGGAAGCTCTTGTTTCAACTGAGAGTGGGCACCTTACCCGTCAAATCGTTTACGGCAAGGTGGGTGGCAGCTGTGGATACTTTTTGCCCCAGTTGCAACGAAAGCCGAGAGTCTTTGGCCCATTTGTTATTTGTGTGCCCTGCCTATATAGTTCCAAGGCAAACATGACTGGCTCCTATTTGCCGAACCCTGGGCAACATCGCATCGAGCAAATGCGACAGATCCATACCTGGAGTCTGGTAAGCAGGATATACTGGATTCAATACTGTGGGTTCTGATACCGCTGGAGGAGGCAACCTACTTGGCTCTGGCTGCTGCGCCGGAATCTCTGGAGCCGGGGGTGGTATGGCCGGCAGTGGAGGCCTTGTTTCCCTGGGCGCCGATACTTCGTCCATGTGGTGACGTCAGAGAACCGGAGACCCCGACTTTAGTGTTCCATCCTTTGATGAACGACATTGAGATAAATGGCTCTGCTGCTTTTTATGTTTACTCGAGGACTTCGAGGTATGTGGAGTCGGTGACTTGGACTAGAACAACGACCTCCATCGACCTCCTTCTACCTCTTTTCTGTTCTTTTGCCTTAGACGTAAAGAGCTTCGCCTGCACGACGAACACTGCCCGACGTCGTGGTCCGATCTTCATGGGAGTCAATAATGGACATGTGACCCTCACATTCCATGCATGGATTAAAACCAGACTTTCTCTGGGTAGCCATGATCGCTACTACAGTTACACTAAGTACTCACAACAAAGAAATTCCCTGAAATGGAGTTCTCTGGAAAAACTGTTACGCATCGATGGCGCAGAAAAAAGGGAAATGACGTCAGCACGCCGACGTGGTCTTCTTATGGCTCTGATGACATCACACTAAGTTGCGTGCCAAGCCGTACCATTGTGATGTCCTCGTCGATGTGGGAGACCTATGGAGAAAAGTTTCAGTGGAATACTGCACATGGGGTAATGCAAAAGGTGAGGAATCCACAGGGAGACATTCATCAGAACAATAACTATGTACTATTTTTATATATTTTTAACATTAAATGATACATATTTATAATTTTTAAGATTTTAAATAATTTAATTAAATATTATTTCCTGATGGGTTTAATTTTTATATCCACAGTACCAGTGGTTGGCCATTTGTGGTGCTGGACCTATTCATTTAAAAAAATTTTTTGCAATAGTACATTACAATTGCAGTTAGGAGGAGTATTGTAAATAGTCTCTTTCTGACAGAAAATTCTGCCAATTTACAGGATGCACATATTACTGAGGACAGTGGCGTAAGTCATTTTGAGGAAATGTTTTGGTCTTCTCCCATCATGAGTGAAGGTCAGAGCTTGGGTGAAGGGAAATCCGCTATTGTGTTCTCTTCTCTGCTGAAGAAGTAAGGGCACAATGGGGCTGTCCAAAAATAAGGCCCCTGGTCCACATGGGATTCCACTTGACCTTTACATTACTAATATGGACATCTGGGTACCAGCTCTTACTACTAATATTAATGCAGCAGTTGTAACTGCCCCCCTCGGTACATGGACGGCATCCACCATCGTCCAGGTTTTAAAAAAAGAAGAGAAATAGTAGCAATGTTTACAGGCCAATCTCCCTGCTCGACTCGGTGGTAAAGGTGGCTGGACACATTCTGTTAGACAGGCTTTCTGGATGGGCAGATAAAAACAATATTTTATCAGAAGTTCAATACGTCTTACGCACAGGACAGTCAAAGGTTGATCAGTGTTTGAATCTTTACATGATCCTCAACAAATATACCAATGCCCATTCCGGCTCCATCCACTTGGCCTTAATGGATCTTTTTCCCACGTTTGATCGTGTTAACAGAACCAAGCTCTGGACGATCATGCTGGCTGTTGGAGTAGATAGAAACATTGTTCTTTTTTATGAGATCTCCTTAGACGTACCAAGGTTGCGGGACCGCCACTGCCGCAACGAGTCTGGCAGTCCTCAGATGGCCATACTCGTAATCAGGCCCTAACTGTCTTTTTGGCATTTATATTTGCCACTTCAGAAAAAAACAAAACAATATCTCTTTCAAATTTAAAAATTTCTCATTCTTTATAGAAAAATGTAGTTTTGGACATAGACTCCCTATAGGATGGGTGACAAGAAATAGGAAGCTATTCCAGTGGAGAACTCTAATAACATTAAAAACGGCATGGTATAGTTGGCACACTTCAGTCAAGGGGAGCTGAACTGAATTATCTGATGTTCTCTCATTGTATTAACTGAATTTTAGATAATGCACACAAATAACATAGATTTCAATGTATCATTACACTGCCTACATTTTTCTTCATTGAATGTATTTATGTTGAACATCTCTTACCTCTTCTTGCACTAGACTGAGATTGTGCAATAGCTTATTATGTTCTTGTATTATCCTTTTTAATTCATCTGATTTTTGGTCCAATTCTTTTTTAGTTTCTTCAGAAAAGGAATACCCATTGTTCTGTTCATGTTTCAATCGCACCTCAAGTTCAGTGATCATATTTTTGAGGCTCTGCATTTCTTTTTCTTTAGCTTCCTCTCTCTGCATAAGTTTACTTTGGGCCTCCTGAAGCTTCCCCACTAATAAATCAATTTCCATTTGCTGGTCATGTCTGGTATTGCTGATCAAAACCGGAATCTGGAAGATGATTTTGAAGAGTAATATTACTGTTGGACTTTTGATTTTTATAATTTATCACATCTTTATTACATCAAACAATGCATGCCTTGTCACCCTAATGAATAAATACTACATTGCCCAAACAATATTATCAGAAGATTGATATCTTTACACCCATACATTACATGAAAAGCTGTTGCATCTTTTACCACACAGAGTCCTTCTTTAGAGGGCAGTAGAGGAACAGCTCCAAACCAGTGCCTGTCAACCATCGTCTCTGTTTACTAACCTCTTTCAGATGACAGGAAAACAGTTTTGCCTTTGTTGGAGCTGTTGCCGACTCCACCATCGAGAAAACATTTCCAGCAGAACCACACTGGGAGGAATAGCATAAGAGGTGCTACACTATTGAGCATGACAACTTCGATATCCTGTCGGACATTATCTCTTCTCTCCAGGTCCGCCAATTGATTAGCTGCATGCTGGCCTACTTACCAAACAAACTTTAAATGCATGATATCTATATTAAAGGCATAATATCTATATTTTTTATGAAGAGAAGCAGTAATGCTTCAATATGCCCTGATTTCAGCTACCACCAAATATTCCCAATTATCCAACTTTAGTATCTCAAAGTAAAGAATATATAATACTAAATACAGCTAACTAAAAGTCAATTTAGGAAAGACCTTAAACGTGTAATTCAAGCCAAACTGAATACCATGTACTCAATGTTCCTCAGTTGACATCATTCTGAGAACTTCCTTGGAAGCTCGTCATTTGCGTTCTTCTCTAAAAAGGAAAAGACTATCGGAATATTAAGGAGGTCTTAAATTAGTATAAGTCAAAATCTGCTGCTTTTTTTAAAATTGCTGCTGTATGTCATACAAAAGTATTCAAACCAATAAAGTTATGCTAATAATTAGGAACATTTTCAATGACAGGAGTTTCTCTGAACAAGAAAGGGAGCCAAGTTCTTAAAGATTAACTTGCTTTTTTCCTGGAACCCTAGAATGGTTGTCTGTCGAGGTCTCATGGAGGAGGCCCTCCCAGCCACACTAGAAATAGTTCCTTATGGGAGTTCTACCTATTGGTTTCACATGGACGTGGACAATGGTACATTCTCTTAAAACAGCTGATTAAGTTTTACCAGGAAGAAAAAGTAGAAGATTCTGGATTATGAGAGGTCTCAGCCTCACTCAGGAAAATCCTCTATGTGGAATTTTAGCTTTGCATGGCATCTTTAGAGATCAGCTGCCACTAGGTATTTACTGTAAACAGGATTTAAATCACACTGTCTGTAGTGAAGATAGGAAGACAGTGTGGCAACTGTTGTAAAACAGAGTGAAATGTCTCTAAAAAAAAATGCAACTCAGACACTTCTTAATATCACAATTTGAACTAGACTAGAATGAAGACTCTCCTAGCTCTTTCTATGGAGAATCCATATATCTAGCATTTGAGTTGTTCCTACATCTTCCTGCTTCAAGGATAATGGCCCACATGCATCAACAATGCCATTGGTGATTCCTTATTCGCGAAAAATAAGGATTCGCTAATAAGGAATAGCAAAAGGCTATGCATGAAGAAATCGCTAAAATAATTGCGATTTCTTAATATTCCTTAATTGCGACTCGCAATAGGAATGAATGGGAAGACATTCTCAATTTGCGAATCGCAATTAGCGAATCGTAACTTGAGAATGCAATGTCAAGGGTGCAGGGGTGTCCAAAAGACTCCCTGTTGCACCCCTGAAATTGATCTGTGCACATATGTTGCGCACACACATGCCCTTAGGCTTTTTTCAAAGTTTTTGCAAATTACCATGAAGTTGAACTTCATGGTAATTTGCTACTCCTATTAGCGAAATCGCTAATTTTTTTACTTTGATGCATTGCATTTAAGGAATCTCAATTTGGGATTCCTTAAATGCAATCGCAATTTAAGGAATCTCAATTTAGAGATTCCTTAAATTGCGATTCTGAGAATCTGCCCGTTTGCAACCGTTTTTTAGCTTGATGCATGTGGATGTTCGTCCGAAAATGGGGAAGTCTAGTTTTATAACTAAGCATTGAAGGACAATTGGGCCCTCGTCTGCGGTGGGCTGCCGCCAGACATGCTGGAGAACTAGCTCTCTGTAAACTGTTTCATTGAAAAAGGTCATATAAATCAAAAGGGAACTGCTGCATAGGAGAGGATTCCTAGTTAAGTGGAAAAACTTCACTCAAGAATGGGTTAGATGCAATTGTATATGGAGAGATGATCAGCTGTGGACTACCGGAACATGATGTGGGCTTAATCATACGATGAGAATCAGAGTGGTGAGTTGGGCGAACATGTAAAAACTGAGTTGTAGCAAGTAAATTATTGCAAAAATTTACATCAAGGGTATGGGGCACTAGAGACTGGCCATAAAGAATTCCTGAAGATGTATGCATGTTCTTGTAAGACTACCAGTACTTTTGTAAATAAGGGTCCTCCATAGTCAAGCCAGAAGATGGATCAATATCGAAGAAGTCAGGACCTGCATGAGACGTTTGTCAAAGCAAGTGCAATAGACCACGTGGAGATTTTAAGCATTTGCAATCTATGCTGCTCGGGGATAAGCTGACCTTGGAGATCACTTATCTATTACAGACTGGACTGGCTAAATAATTGTTTGCTCTACTGTTTTAATATGTGTATGTTAGAATCCTACAAACCAAATATCCCTGATCTTGTGTGTGACTCAAAGGATCACAAGGGGTGGTTAGGTTTGGGCAACTCTACTGAGGACCCTTGGAATTTTCTCTATTTTTCCAATTGGGATTTAATATAGATTCCTTCCCGCATTGTGCCCTAAAGGTTTGCTTTTCATTTTTTCATAACTTTTGATTTTTTAGACATTTTTCTCAGCATGGATTTTCTATATTCTTAATTTCCTAATGTTTTGTTGTTTGGTTGATTGTAACACACAACTTCTTAAGTATTTTCTCTGATATTTCTGTTGCTGGTATAGAAAGCAACCAAAAGGAGCAAAGGTTACCCTTAGTGAAACTGATCTAATCATATGGGTGCTCCTATTTGGTTCGAGTGGGAGCTCAGTCATCAACTTTCTCCAAAAATAGGTCAACATTATCAATATAAGAACACATTCTCCTAATGATGGGCAGAATCTCTAAATTGTCTAACGTGAAGTTATTATGTGTGGGTGGTACACCTCCTCCAATATCATAATACTCACTATTCCCTTTTGTATTAGCTACACACTGATGTGCCTAGTAATGATATAAGGTAAACAGTATTTATATTTTCATCCAGCATGTTTTTCCTTTATAGTCATTGAATCATGTATTTTATGCATAGAGAAATGTCTAATTATTTTGTTCTTTCTTTGTTGTTTGAACTTAAAATTCAATACAACCATATGAATGAAAAGAGTAAACAAAACATGTTTTGCTAGGTAGACTTCTTATATGGCTTGCATGGAATTATTTAACACCATCATTGCTGCAGCAATTCCCCTACTGTGCTGAAGAACTCAGAAAACAATACAATCATGACGAGTTCAGCTCGTCATGAGCGTACGAGAGGTGTACCTCATGACGAGCTGAGCTCGTCATGAGCATCAAAGGGGTTAAGGCCAGATGTACGACCACTTAATTTTGCGCCTCGCCATTTGTGACAAATTGATAGTCGCAAATTGCATGGCGCAAAATCATATGTAAAACAGTGTGTTTAACACTGTTTGTGATTCTCAATGGGGTCGCAAATTGCGAGGCTCATTGATATTAATGAGCCTCTCGCTATTCGCGAGCCCATTGAGAATGACAGGCCCTCCCAGGGATGGTGGCTTGCTAGGCTCAGCAGACCACCATGTCTTGGATTGCTTTTAAATAAAGGAAAATGGGATGAATTTTTTTTTAAATAAATTAAATGTTTTCGTTTCATTTTGTCGCTGGGACCACTACCTGCCCTTAAAAACTAATTCTGCATGCATTTTCAAAGGGGAAGGGCGTCCCCAGGGGACCCCTTTCCATTTGTGAATGCATTACCACCTACTTGAAGTAGGTGGTAATTGTGAGTGTTTTGTGACCGCAATTGGTGTAGCAAAACATTGGTACATGGGTTTGAGACTAGCTATTTGGAAGGCAACGCCCCTTCCAAATAGCGAGTTGCAAAACCTATTTAGCGAGTTGCAAATAAATTGCGACTCACTAAATAGGCTTAGTACATGGCCCATGTTGTTTCTGCATGCACAAACGGGTTCGAAAACCCGTTTGCACATGCAAAAATAGGTCGTACATCTGGCCCTCAGTTACTTAATTTCAGTTCTTCAGTTCTGGCATCTACACATATTCACATGCTTGAGTCATTCCATATACTTAGGATTCCCCAGTATTTTAAGATAGAATTAAATTAGTCATAGGCATGAGCACCCATATTTGTCTAGTAACACATTTGACACAGCCTGAACCTCAGCCATTGAAGTGAGTATGCTCAGAACTCCACTCCACTTAGAGGTTACCACAGTATAAATGGAGTCGCCTTAATTTTTCTCTGGATCTTTCATAGGCTCAAATGCCTAAATCAGAATAGCAAGCAGTAAACATAGTAGAATGTAATGAAATGGTGAATATGTTTTTCTTTAAGGAAATGGGTCATGCACTATATAAGAACATGCTGCAGCATTAATGTCCAGGCAGTAGTATTTGAGGTAAATGTGTGTCAGCTCTTCCAGGTAAAGGCTTGGCAATGTTATAGAGCGGCATTCTGAGATACAGCACCGCTGTAGTGCACATGCTTCTAGTTGAATGTGCAGTCACTGTAACCGTGAGGAGTTAATTGTCATTTGAGCTATGGCTAGGTTCGTTTGGGGACAACTACCATCTAAGTAACAGTCAGTTTAAAATACCGATTTGCATGGACATCAAGAGAATGGAATAACTGCTTGGGTTGCATCTCTATGAGCCTGGCCCATACATTCTGGAGAAGCTCGTCTGGTGTATTCAAGAAAAAGCACATAGTACAACTCTAGTGCCTGTCACAGTGTCCAGCTAATATTTGATTCTAATCTTTATGCATCAAACCATCTCGCAAAGTCCACGAGGTACATAGTATTGCAATCTCTATAAGCCCGTCTCTCTTGCACAAACACCTTGCTGAAATTAGTTCAAGGATCCAATTTTGAGTTGGGTAGAAATTAAATATCCACTGATTTCTAGATAATGTGTTAACATTAGAGAAGAAAATTAGTTACTTACCTGTAACTCTGGCTCTTCAGTATTGGTATCTTTCATAGATTCACATGCTTGAATCATTCCCCATCGTCGTAGTGGGAGTCCCACGGTACATTTAAAGCAGTAAGTAATTCCTTTAACATTGAAGTTAATGGATAATAAACATTCACTTTAATAGTTTGTCCTAGTCATTAGGAATGGTCCAAAATCCAGCCAATGAAGCGACAGAACACTCACCACAAAGGCTTCAGGCTTTCAGATTTTCTAGTGAGAATTTAAGAGTATGAGATAGCTAGGGGAGCCTCTATAGAGAGGAGGGTGAGTCACATGTGAATCTATGAAAGATACGAATACTGGAGAACCACAGTTACAGGCAAGTAACTTATTTTCTTCTCCAGAATTGGATTTTTCAAATATTCACATGCTTGAATCCGAATAGATAGCAGTGATACTATTGGAAAATATTCATAAATGAGAAAAAAACATACATAAGCTTTGTATGTATATATACAATGTATGCATATATCTCTCTCTCTATATATATAGATATAGATGTATCAACATAGATATACTCCAGTCCAATATCTATTAAATCTATTAAATCGTAACTTTGTTTTAAATAACAAGTATAATAAAACCATTAAGGAAGGTGGGAAGTAAAAGAAGCTCACCTTAGTGAAAGAGATTACTGAGAACTGCTTGTCTCACAGCTGCATCAGAGTTGTCTGCGGCATCCAGAAAGTAATGGCGAGTAAAAGTATGCCTGCTGGACCACATTGCTGCTCTGCAAATCTGTTGTATGGGCACACCGGCAAAGAGGGCTGTTGATAAGGTGACAGCTCTGGTTGAGTGGGAATTCACTATAGAAGATAGTGGTTTGCCTGCTTGTTGATGGCGAAACAGTATGGCTGATAATATCCATCATGCTATATTCTGTTTAGTAACAGGATTTCCTTTTCTGACATTTCCATATGCCACAAACCATTGGTCGGCTTTCCATATGCTGACACTCTTCTGAAAATAGAATTTAATACATCTTTTGAGATCCAGGGAATGTAGGGATCTTTCTGCTGGTGTTTGCGGATTTGGGAAAAAAGTCTTTAAGAAAACAGCCTAATTTATATGAAAATCTGATGGGATTTTAGGGATGAAAGTTGGATTAGTACGAAGGATTACACACTCCTTTGTGAACTGAAGAAAAGGTTGTCTAACACAAGATATACTTTAGCTCGGCTTTTTCATTAGGTGAGCTAACGCAATGTTGATAAGCCAAGGTGGTTGGGGCCGCTTTATTGGTGGAAACATCCTAAATAAACCCTTTAGAAACTGTTTTATGATTCCTGAAGAGCAAAGTAATTGTGAACGATTATGTCTTCGAAATCTGCATATTGCGGCAAAGGGGACTTTTATGGAAGAATGAGAGAGACCGGATCCTGCTAACGAAGGTGATACAGAAGTTTTTGCTCTGGTGGAGTTTGAGCACCAGTGACAAAATCATTTCCACTTGAGTTTTTATGTTCTACTAATGGACTGTGCCCTAGCATTAGTGAGGACTTCTCGGAAATCCAAAGGGTGGCTAAACCGGCAAACACATAGTGTTCAGGAGCCAAGCCAATAATCGAAGAGTTGTCGGATCTGAATGATGGACCTGGCCCTGATTCATCGTCAACAGGATCAGTACCGGTCGTAACTGAATGGGTTTGCAATCCGAGAGAAGAAGGTGTTCCATAAACCAGAACTGGTGGGGCCACCTGGGTGCTATGAGCAGGATCCAAAAAGGTTCTTTCTTCATTTTCCGGAGCAACCTTGGGATTAAAGAAATTGGAAGAAAAGTGTAGGTATATATCTGACCAGTCAATCAAAAACACATTCCCCCATTATCCCAGTTGGGGATGCCAACTGGTGAAGTACAGGGCTTTGCGGTTCTTGCTAGTCGCAAACAAATCCAAACTTGGTTTGCCACACAAATGAAAGAGGTGGTCTAGCATTGGTCGGTGCAATTCCCACTCGTGGCTGACAGAGCTTGCCCTGTTCAGGGAATCTGCAAGAACATTGGACACACCTGGAACGTGTTCTGCTGTTCAGTTTATAGTGTGTTGAATTGCCCAGTTCCATATTTGCTGAGCTTAGAGAGACAGTGCAGTCGATCATGTTCTGCCCTGTTTGTTTAGATAGTGCATAGTTGTAGTAGAGTCTGTTCGAATTAACATCGATGCTCCTGAGATTTTTGAAAGGAAAGATTTCAGAGCCAGGAAAATAGCCTTAAGTTCCAACAGGTTAATACGTAGGGACGGTTGTTCGATGTCCCATTTCCCCTTGACTGTCAAACCCTGTAGGTGTGCTCCTCTAACCTTCAAGGGCGGCGTCTCTCGTAATTACATATTGCGGTCAGTCGATCAAGAATGAGCGGCCTCTGGATACATTGGGGACGCCCATCCACCATTGAAGTACATCTTTCATCTGTGGTGTTATTTGAATGATATCCTCTAAGGTGCCTGAGGACTGTATACAACAAAGCGGAATATCTGGGTCATAGGATGAGATGTATAGGTATGTCCCAAGACAGAGCGATTGGAAAACTAAGAAATCAAAAAGGGAGCTAACCTAAGAGAATAATCGGTGGGTGAGAGATTCTCATCAGACCACCCAAGATGGCGGAGTGTCCTCATGTGAGATGGGATATGGATCCAGGCAACATCCTGACCGACCATCATATGACGGTATAGTTGCGGATACCAGTAGTTGTCTCCATCCAAAGCTTATTCTCAATAGGTTGCTGATGAGGTGCAGTGTTAGTGAAAGGATGTGAATTAAAATTGATTACCAGAACAAAAAGTATGTTTAATAAGTATTGATCTGGTATCAACCATAAACATTACGCCTAGTAGTCTGACAATATGACTACTGAGTAAGGCTGTGCAAGACGGTCGATATGTTTCAGCCAAAGGAAATGTATCCGGCTTTCTTCAGGACCAAAAATAAGATGAAAATACTACTGCACAGGGAGTTACATGTGAAAGTGATTATATGCACCAAGGAAAAAGAACATCCTACCCGGACCTTGGAGCCCCAATGTTTCCAGGGATGTTAGGATAATGTGATCCTTACCTATAGAGAAAAATAGTAGAGAACCACATACAAATTATAGTAAATATAGATCTCTATGTTTGCCAAACAAAACGTGCCCAGAACACACATAGAGTGATACTAACTCTATAATATACCCCACTGTAAAGCCTGAATTTGAGGTATATATACACTTTGCTAGCCCATTAACTTAAGTATTGCTAGCGGTTTGCGGAAGAATATTCGGAAATTTTTAAATAATACTTACCCAACTTTGTGTGGGTAGTAAACCTCACCTCGCCCGGCGTCCTGCTCGGGAAAATTGAGGCACCGCTCTATTGTGCAAATTACAAATACAAAGAAGGGACAATGAGAAACCTCGTCCCCACTTAGTTTACCAGTTTTAGTCTTGCACAATATATAAAAAACCTGACTGTTAGGCAGTGTGAAAATAACTGTGTATTAGGCCTTTGGAATATCGGGGTCGGTAAACATAGGCCTTTTTTGACCCTCTTCATTTTGTATTTTTGGCCTGAGGACTGTAACCAATGACTGTCCAGTTCTTCCTGTAGAGGACTCATGTGTATGCGGCAGTTGGGAATGAGAGGAATGCAGGATGAAAGCATTCCGGGTAGCAACTTGTTCCTTCGTAATTAAATATTTTACAAGGAGTAGAGTTGCCAGACTGCATATCTTTTCCTGCCTCTCCTGTGAGGATTAGACCTTTTCCTGCAGGGTGTCGATAGTTGCTCCTAATAATGTTCTGACATTCAAGGGTATTAGTTGAGACTTTTGAACATTGATGGACAGCCCTAGAGACTAGAGAAGAGATAGGCACTCTTGTGTATCTCTGTTTTCCACTGATGAGGAGGTTACTTTTATAAGGCAATCGTCGAGGTATGGGAATGTTTGAATACCTGCTTGTCGTAGATGAGCCACTGGGGCTAAGACCTTGGTAAGCACTAGAAGTGCTAAACGAAGGCCAAAATGCAAGACTCAGAACAGATAATTTGCGCCGGCCACTCTGAAGCATAACACTTTCCTGTGTTTGGGATGAATGGGAATGTGGAAATAGGCACCTAGAAGATTCAAGGTCGTCATGTAATCTCCTTGATTCAAGAATTGTAGAACTTCCTGAAGAGTACATCCAAAATGTTTGCTTCTTTAGAAACTTGTTGAGGTGGTGAAGGTCCAAAATGGGGCACAATTCTACTGATTGTTCTCCTTATGTAGTCAAATCTTGAATAAAATCCTGTCCCTCTTTACGCACTTGGTTCCACTTCGATTGTTCCCTTGCGCAACATGATGTCTATCTGAGGCGGCAATTTTGTTAGATGAGAAGGAGTAGGGCCCGAGGTGGAAAATTTGGAGGAATCTGTTGAAATTCCAATGCGTCTTCGCTGGAAACTATTTTGAAGACCCATTTGTCAGTTGTTATAGTGGACCAATTGGAGAGAAAAAAGGAAAATTTTCTAACAACCTCTAGGAAAGAGGTGTGATTTGTGACCGACACTAGAGATTCATCACTGCTTGGAGGCAGGTGGCTGTTTGTAGGATTGCTGATGCTATAGTGCAGTGGATTATCAGGATTGTCCCTGTTACGGCTGAAACTGTTTTTACTGCTTGTAACCTACCCAAAAGGAAGAAGTGTCATGGCCTCATGCTCCAAGAAATGGCTCTTTTTTAAATTGCAGGGTGCCTAGCACATTCGCTGTGTCTGCATCCTTTTTGATTGCTTGTAGAGCTTCATCAATGTGCTGAACAAATATGGATTGGCTATCATAAGGCATATCGATGACCTTAGTTTGCACCTCCTGGCGAAAAGAAGAGACTCTCAACCATCCCCGTCATCTTAATACTGCCGCCCCAGACAACTGATGGAAGCCCGTTGAGGATATATCTATTGCACAATCAATTATTTCCGCTGAGGTCCTCTTCACTCTTCACTTCCTGAAGGATCTTCCATGTTTCTGCTCTTGACTCCTCAGGCAACATATCTATATACGCTGAAATGTCCGACCAGTTTGCTTCCCTAACTGTGGTCGCTGCCAAAGCGTAGAATTTTTTACCAATGGTGTCAAGACATCTCCCGTCCATGTCTGGAGGGGCGGACTGAGGTACAGAGGGATTTCTATCGAAACTTTCAGCTGGCTGGGAAATTACAGAATCCTTCTTTGGCCTACCAATGAGGCAGGCAGGAAGGTTATCAGGTGCCTTGTATCTCTTTTCCAGCTCAGGTAAAACAGCTGGAATGGGAATCGTTGTTTGTATTACTATCAGGCCTTCCTTCTATATGAAATCCACTATGGAGATTGAACTAACTTGCCGCTTAGTCTGTTTATCAAAATCATATAGGAAACAATCAGACTGTTTTGTGATCATGGGGATCTGAAATCTCTTTGCCGCTCTTTCCATTAGAGCATGAAAACCTCGTCTGTCTACTGGAGGTGGAGTTGAAGGAGATGGTGTTTGTATTTAGTAATCATCCAGTTCTCCTTCCTCTCTTTCCTTGTCAGTAGTGCGATGATCCTCCACCTGAGCTTGCAGGGTTCTAGGAGGTAGAGTAATGGTAGGGGACGTTGGAATTGAAGATGAACTAGGAATCGGAGTTCGAGGGATTGAGGTAGCCAGTTCTGACAGTGGGAATCTGTAGTAGTAATCTTCCACAATGTGTTGTAGATTTGAAACTAAGGGAGCAGGCATTTTAATCATCTTCTCTCTCTATGTATTTTGGTGGTTAGGGTCATGAGAAAATTAGTAATATTTGTTGTCTTCCTCTTGGCATTTAATACGAAGTTCTGAAGGGCTATGTGCCACACCACACATGCCCTCCTCATGATAATCCTCATCATCATACTCAAAAAGTTCTTCTGGAAGGGGCGTGGCCAAGATGGTGGAGTAACATCGACTCCACGGAGCTCCACTTGCCAGAGCTGATATTCCGCTACAACACGGCCACCCTGGGACCCAGCATGCCGAGGAGGGGGGTCCGTGGCCCGGAGCAACAGCAGCTGGTATCAGGCTGCGCTCTTAGTGCCTGGGCGGTTCTGGGAGCCGTGCAGCGGAGACGCGGGCAGGCTGTGCGCGATACCGCTCATGTAGATGGCTGCATAAGTTGAGGAGTCAGGCGGTGCGGTGGTGAGCTTTATTGCAACCGACAACGCTGTGGGGATTCTGGACAGCGGGGGAGGACCTGTGCAAGGACAGGAGTTCCAGACGCAGGCCAGAACTGCTGTGAACGCTCTGCTGCCATTTTAGAAGGTGGGCCAGGGGAGCCCTCGGAGCCCAATTGTGAGATTCAGCTGCCTGGAGAGCGATCTGGCCTGGTAGACTTCGGGGGCGGTCTGGGTTCCTGGGAGGCGGCCCAAGCCCCTCGGCGGGTCTGCGAGGGAGGACCAAAGAGTGCAGGCCCCCAGCAATAACAATGAGGGCCAGTCCAAAGGTAGGCCGGACTTTATGCAGGGTGGCTTGAGGCCTATGGTGGGTCTGAGGGGCCACAAACATGCGGGGGCGGTAGGAGCACTACCCCCTGAGGGCAACAGAGGATATGACACCCGGGCCCTTAAAGATTACACCTGAACTCTCTACCTTGACGAACCACAGACAGGTTGCAAGTGAAGGGTCAAAATAGGGGGTGCTCACCTCCCTAGGCGGAACCAAGGACAGCATACGGTGCACCCAGGACACCAGGGGGGAAAAGGATCTGAGACTGCCCCACACTAGTGCTGGATAGAGGAAGCACAGTTGCACCCCGCTGACTCGCTGCAGACCCGGATATACCAGGCCTACTCAGGGAGGGTCCCTTAGGCCCCTGAGGGGTAGCCCGATCGAGATGACATCACATCAGGCGAGAAAAGGACCACAATCAAAGATCTTTTGCAGAAACACGGTTCTAAAAAGGTAGATGAAAGTGGCCTTGATCAGCCGCCGGCTAACTTCCAAGAGAAGGACATGGACCCTGCTTGTGAGCACAGAGAGGAACTGATCACTCGTAGCTGCCTGGAACAACTCTTTGGCACCCTCAGGCAAAACTTTGCAGGCCTAAGGCAAGATGTGGCATCTGACATTAAGCATATCAGAATAGAGATCCAGGAACTGGACCACCGCATGGACTCACTCAAGAGGACCGGCTACTGCAGAGAAGAGAAGCTCTCTGACCATGCCTGGACATGCTGGAACTCAGAGACCACAACGAGGAACTCTGCCTCCGCCTAAAAGACCTTGAAAACTGACGGAGATGGTCCAACATCTGCATCAAAGGAGTGCCACTCCAGGCAGACGGCGGGAAGCTGGAGTAGTGGGTGATTTGCCTTTCCTGACACATCACACCAGCGCTTCGGGACAAGGAGATTACCCTGGATCATTATGAACGTGACCCGAGACAAAGTGGCCATCTCATTCAAGGGAATTCAAGTCGGAATCTATCAGGACCTCTCGCCACTCACTCTGCAGTGGCGCAAAACCCTGAAACCAGTTACTGCTTTCCTACGGGACAAAGGAATCCGCTATCGATGGGGGCATCCCTTCAAACGGAACTTTGTGTGGAAGAAGGAGATGCAGGCAGTATGGTCACTAAGAGAAGCGCAGGAAGTACTTGGCATCACCTTAGAGGAGGGGAGAGTTCTGGATTCTCAAAAAGAGGACATGGCAACCCTGGGGGCACCAAAACCAGGTCGGCGGCGTGGGACCGGGAGGGTGAAGTGCACACGACCCTCTGAGTTTGAAAGGCAGAAAGAAAGAGAAGCCCTGCTTCCCAAATTGCAGAATTGAGATGGTACTGGAGAGACCTTTAACGAATGAAACAAAGGCCATGTATCCTACCTCTGTTTATGGGCAAACAAAGGCCGCCGGTGAGTTCCGGGTGGAAAACAAAATCGACCTGGGTGGATGGAGTTTGCTCCCATCAAGATGACTACCGACTGCCAGCCATATAGACCCAGACACAACAGTGATATCAATGCCCACTGGAGGGCTATTCTCGTTATATGTGTTTTCTTGTTCCGCTCTCTTCTCAACCTTTGCTCTCTTTTCTTCCCTCAGCGTTGTTTAAAGATATTTCCCCCACAGTGAGGGACCGGGTACCACCTTGACAAGCGGGTGACACAGGGAGCTCCACGTCTGTAAAGACCACAGAACCACTGGGGTAGTCTCCGACAAACACGGGGGCCTCCTTCTGGGGATGTTCTGCTTGCGATCTTCAAGGGCACTAAATCATGGAAGGTCTTACCAGGGGGTCCTCCATATGGGGCAACAGCACCAGAACCGTTGCATCTTTCTTCCCTGGACAGCGAGTGGGGTTGGGTTGGAAGAAGATTCTCACTTTCAGGACACTGCTAACCACCACTCTCCCCAGCTGGTGCTTTTTGGGGGGAGACCACGAGCCCCCTATAAGTCTATCCCCGATACACCCCTTGGCTTTCCCTTGAACTACCCCCATGGGACCCCTTAAGATTGTGATACTGAGCTCTAATGTCCGGGGCCTAAACTCACCTCTCAATAGGTGCCCGCTTCTTGCACTGCTTAGACATACACACTGTGACATCTGCCTACTGCAGGAGTCTCACCTTGTATGCACTGACTAGAAATGCCTCCGGTCAAAATGGTTTGACCAACAATATTTTTCTTCTGTGGCGGGGAGTGGCCATCCTCCTGGCAACAGACTTTCCGGGAACAGTGCTAAGTATGCTTGCGGAAACGCTGGATAGGATGTTATCCATATGGGTCACACCTACACTATTGCCTCCCTATACAGCCCAAATAAACACTAAGACGCATTTCTCAAGGAAACTGACTACTATCCTCGAATCCCCGGACAAGGACCTAATACTGGGAGGAGATTTCAATTAAGTATCTGACTCCCAAATGGTTAGGTCTAAACAACGGGTGGGATACTCAGGCTCCCTTTCGGACTCTAAGAAACAGAGGCAGAGAGACGTTGGATTGGCGGATGCCTGGAGACATCGCTATACCACTGCCGTGGAATACACTTTCTTCTCTGTAGCCCACCAAACCTATGTCCGCATTGTCTCTTCATGACTTGCCCACAAGTCAAGAGGGACACGTGGGAGGTCTAGATAGGTACAGCTGCTCTTTCGGACCACTCCCCGATTTCCCTTGAGTTACAGCTAGCTGGGGAACATCCACGTCAGAAAAAATTGAGATTAAACCACAAACATTAAAGAAATCTGAGAGGCCATACAAACTTACTTAACAACTAACGATGGTGGTTCGGCTTCCGTTTCCCTGGTATGGGGCACACTCAAGGCAGTTATAAGAGGACAGTTTTTAGCTGTAGCAGCTAGCCTGAACAAGGATAGGAGAGACAAAAGGACCAACTGGAGTCATAGATCAGGGAGTTGGAAGGGGTACATCGCTGCACTGGATAGGTCAAAGTCAAAGTAAGAAGGTCTTGTATAGCGCAACATATCACTGTTAGGTCTCAGGACGCTTGCAGATATAATCAGACTCACCAGGTTGCATTAGTTGGGGAACAGCCAGGTCTTTAATTCCCTACGGAAGGACGGATGATCTGAGATGGACGAGATATGTGGAGGAAACTTGTTCCAAAGATGGGGGCGAGATAAGAAAAAGATCAACCGCCATGTCTTGCGGTGTATATCCTTAAAGGGTTTAAAAGACATTTAGAACTAGATCTCAAAGTTCTAGTAGGCTGGTATTTTTGCAACTTTTTGCCAAGGTACGCTGGGCCAGTGTGATAGAGACTCTTACGTATGAGGCAAAGAGTCTTAAATTTGCCTCTCAACCTGATTGGTAGCCAATGAAGAGATTTCAGATTGGCACAGGAAGATGATCTCATAGGTAGATCCAGAATAAGTCTAGCAGCAGTGTTTTGGAGGGTTTGTAGTTTGGCATAAAGGTGGTTGTTGATAGAAGCCAGTAGGACATTGCCGTAGTCTACTCGACTCATGATTAGGCCCTGAATAAGTGGCTTGTGAGATTCGATTGGTAGCCACTTGAAAATCTTCCGCAATTTGCGCAAGATGCCATAGCAGGTGCACACTACACTGTTTACATGAGCTTTCATCGAAGTTTTATTGTCGATAGTGATCCCCAGATTGCATATAGTTGGTTTAGGAGATGGACAGAGGCTCAGTGACTGGGGCCACCAGTCGCTAGACCAATGATCTTCAGCTCTGCCAAACAGAATTATCTCGGTTTTGCTGCAGTTCAGTTGCAGTTTATTTTGACACATCCAGCTGTCAATGTGGGTCATGCATTTCTTGAACCGATGATAGTGTCCGAAGGGTCAGGGCCGAAGGATATCAGCAATTGGGTATCATTGGCGTATGATACCGTTTCAAAGTCATAGGATCTAATTATCTTGGCCAAAGGAGTAACATACAGATTGAAAAGCATGGGACTCAAAATGGATCCCTGCGGTACGCCGAAGCATACTGATCTGCTGCATGCTGCCATGGGGCCAAGGTGCACAGTGGTAGAGCGATCTTTTAAATAGTTGTTGAACCAATCCAAGGCCTACCCCTGGACCCCCATCTCCCAGAGTTGTTGTAACAAAATGTCATGGGAGATGGTGTCAAAAGCGGCTGATAGATCCAGCAGCACCAGAATAGCTGATTCCTTCTTATCTAGGGCAAGCCTGATATTGTCGATCATTTCGACTACCGCCGTTTCGGTGCTGTTCGCCGCACGGAACCCCGATTGAGAGGGATCGAGAAGACTATGCCCTTCTAGATGGCTAGTTAGTTGTCTATTTACTAAGGCTTCAAGGACTTTCCCAAAATAGGGCAACAACGAGATGGGACTTAGCGACACTGGGGCCCTCACCCTACAATGTTTATGGCCGAGGTAGTGGTGATACCTAAGCCGGGTAAAGACCCATCAGATTGTGCTTTATACCACCCCATATACCTATTAAATGGGGATTTAAAAATACTCACTAGCATTCTTGCAACTCGTCTGGCCCCCTATATGCAAGGTCTCTTGGACCTGGACCAATCCGGCTTTATCCCGGAAAGCAGCTGTAGTGATGGGACATGGCGAATGTGCCATCTCTTGATAAAATTCAGCACACACAGCAACCCGCTCTGCTCCTGTCCGTGGATGCAGAGAAGGCTTTTGATAGGGTTCACTGGCCATACTTTAAACAGGTGCTATCTAGATTTGGTATAGGCAAACGGTTCTTGAGGTGGGTGGACTGTATATACAGTAGACCAGAAGCGCGCATCAGGGTGAACAGGGTTGCTTCTCTGCACTTCCGGAATGTGAGGGGTACCCGCCAGGGGTGCCAGCTATCGCCTCTACTATCAGAGCCTTTTGCCAAAAGAGTCCACCACGACCCACTATCACCAGGATTCAGATGGGAGATAGGGAACACAAAGTCTCGCTTTATGCGCATGATGTGGTGCTCTTACTCACGCAGCCTTTTGCCTTCTTACCTCCCCTCCTAGGAGACATAGAAGCCTTTAACCAAGCCTACAGCTTTAAAATTAACATTCAGAAAATGCAAGCCTTCAGCTTAACCATCCCCAAAGCTGACCAAAACAAGCTGACGGCGCAGTTCTCATTTATGTGGGCTTCGGGGGGGGTTTCCTTACCTGACGCTTCAAATATTCCCTACAGTCGAAAAAAACGGCCCAGGTGAACTATTCAACGCTCTTATCTGAGACTCGAAAGGAGCTCCTGACTTGGAGGAAACAAAAAATGTGATGGTTAGGCAGGCTAGCTGCTATTAAATGACTCTCTTGCCATGCATCGTGTATGTGATGCAGACTCTCCCACTATAGCCTCCATCATGGCTGGTGGCCCAACTACAGCACCTTATCTGGTGACTTAATCAGGTGAGGGAGGAGAGCTCAAATGGCACGTCACCAAAAATATCTGAGACAGGAGGACGTGGGACCCGGTGGTCCGTACTTGGAGAGATACTTTCAAGTGGCACAATCGCGATTTATGATCGAATGGTTTAAATCTGCGTCAGAGAAACACTGGTGCTTTATCGACCGTTCAATCGCAGGCATGCATATTTGGAAGGTATTTGGAAGGTACCCTGACTTCCTATCTCCCCAGTTTTGCAGTCCACCCTCAGGGCATGGGACATGGTGCAGGAGTCCTGTGTACTCTCAAACCCCATTTCACTATTGACCCCCTTCATAGGAAACCCAGACTTCCCCCCGGCTAGAGAGGGGAATAGCTATCTCAAATGAAGGCCAACTGCAAAAGAATTGGTGATCTTTTTGACGAGAAGGGGGTAATGGAATTTTCCCAACTCATCTTTGAGTTTGGAGCACCCAGAGATGCGTACTGGCAATATCTTGCTTTGCAACACTGGGAGACTCAAGCACAGGTGTGCCCCGATGCTAGCCGCACACTAACCAAGTTTGAAAATGTTACATAACCTGAAGTTCAGATAAGCTCATGCTCTCAGATATATATGCCTTCTTGAATATGCCTAAACATAGTACTAAATCCCCTGCGCAGCATCAGTGGGAGCCCAAACTTGAACATGGGTTCTGCACCAGAGAATGGCATCATATTATCCATAGGGCCACGGCTTCCTCCTGTAGCACTGCTGGGAAGGAAATGTTCCTCAAAATAGCACATTACTGGTACTACACCCAAGCCAAAATCGCGTGGTGGAAGCCTTGAGGGGACAATCGTTGCTGGTGCCACTGCAGGCAGATCGGCAATCTCACACAAGTTCTCTGGCAATGCCCGAAGATACAAGCTTATTGGGACTCAATCATGCTGGACATAGACACCATTTATCACACAGAAAAACAGATTCCCAAGCTACACCTTATTGGGACTCCCTAATTCGCTTACCTACCGCCTTAAGTCTTGTCGAGGGAGAGTGATCACTTTAGCGGTGGGCGCCGCTAAGCTGGTGTTGCTGTCTAAATGGGGAACAGACAAGCTATAATATGGGTCTTTTCATTGATGTGTGAACCCATGATGATGGTGGGAGTACTCTCCTCCTTTTGAATTCACCCTACATATATTAATCCGGACCATTTTTTATGTCCAATCAAGATATCTATTTGACAAAACTCGTCAGATTACTGAAGGATATGTACTGTATATATTCTTATTAGACCCATATTATATGGGCCCACACCCAAGTTCTGTAATGTGTAATGTGGTGAATTTATCTACAGAGATTTGTGCTTGCCCTGAGGTACTCGTCGGGTGATTCTACCCGAGATGAAACGTGTGTCAGCTATTGGCTACATTTGGTGATGTTATGCACATCAACTTACCCACTATGAATTTATTTATTATACTTCTACGTTTATGATAAGGACAACGGAAAATAAGAAAATAAAGAGAAGAATATTATTTGAGAATATTTTGAATCTGGACAACTTTATTGGACTGATTATTCAATATGTTTCAACTCTGAATGTTAATTTGCTTTCTACTCGGGAGCGATATTTTGTTTACTGTTTATCTGCTGTGGACTTTTAGTTACAGAGGATTTTAGGAACGTGGGTGGCAGTTTACATTTGGTTCCATGGAGCAATCTCGAGAGAATTTTGGTCATATTTCTACTTAAATATTGGTTTTGAGCAAAGTGTAACCTAGCCATGTTTCTACATTTACTATCACTGGAGTACAGATCACCCTCAGCTATCCGGTCTCCTCTATCCTCCGACTTTCCCCTTTTTCATTCTATCTCCTTTCACTGCATCTCCCAAAAATAAGCATTGTCATATCGCTCCCCGCCGGCCAGTGTATGTAGGTGGCGGCTACTGTTACTTTTGCATTCTTAAAAATATTAACAGATTTAAACCACAAAACGTTCTTCTGGAGGACTAGGGGTACCTTACTAGGAGAGGTATGCACAGGTAAAACATTTTGATGTGAAGATCTTAGTTTAGGCTGGGATAATGCAGATGTAAGCGCCTTAACTATTTGTACATTCGTCGACGTAAGCTGATATATTTTTCTGTGTAGTAGACAAAATCGTCGATGAAGGAACTGTCAACGAAGTACCCGGCAATGGAATAGTTGCTGCCAAAAAACAACCACCGACGGGGCCCCCGTCGACAGAGCAGCCGCCGATGAATCTTCCATCGATATCTTGGACTTCATTGATGTCCGTCGTTGCAAGCCTGTAGTAAAATTATTTGGGTCTGCTGACGGAGCCACCCTTGATGCAGTCGAAGTTGGCAAAAGATTTTTGGGTTTGAGGGGTGTGGACAACTGCAGCAACGATGAAAGAGCCATCTACAAATCTTTCGACAATGCTCCTTTTTCTGAAGAGGCCGCATCCGTCCACGATGAAGTTTTGTATATTTTCATCAATGTTTTCCTAGAAGATGTTGCTGTCGATGTAGAAGGTTTCACCTTCACAGACACTATTGTTAATGGAGATGTAGAAGAGAACATGATAAGTTTAGACTGTGAAGATTAAACGGTCGATGTTGTTGTAGCAGAAGTGACGACGAAATCTGTCACCGACAAGGGGGTTGAAGACGTTTACGTCAACGGTAAACTTATATTCAACTTCTGAGGTGATAAAATTGTCTCCGGTAGAGATTTTGAAGTCATGTTGACCTTAGTGGAGGTTGTAGAAGGCATCAAGGGTAACCAATGTCCCTTATGAGAGGTGCACTCCTTCCTGGAGGTGGTAGGCTGATCCTCAGCCTTCAACGAATGGTGCTGCCTCTTTATGATCTTAAAAGCCTTAGAGGAGATGATTTCTACATCACCTGCTCTCTTTTTTGAGGCAATAGTTTTGAGGGAGGTATCGCTGTCATCATCAGACAGGGGGTTGTCCTTGGTTTTTAACTTCTGCAGCCACAAAAGAAATCTTCCCTCGCTAGCTCTCAAAGTCGCCTGAGAGAAAGTTCTTCAGATTTTGCAATCTTTCACCTGGTGATCAGGGTGATGGCAGTAAATGCATTTCTTGTGAGGATTGTCTGAATGGAGCATCACCTTTCCAAGGCATCACAGTGCCTCTGCAGAATCACCTTTCCAAGGCATCACAGTGCCTAAACAGAGATCTTTTAGTTGTAGACATGTTGTTTAGAAGAAAGATTTGTCAAGTAGGCCAGAAAAAACAGTACTGAGCATAGCTCAGGGAGACTCCCTTCACATGATGTTCAGTCGAGAATCTAAAAGCCTGGAGCCTCTATGGTTAGGGTTCTACAGGGTACTGTTGCCTGATTGGCTGGACTTTAGACCATTTCTAATGACTAGGATGAGCTATTAAAGTAAATGTTTTTCTCCATTAACTTCAATATTACAGTCATTACTTACTGCTTTATATGGACCGTGGGACTTCCACTTTGACGATGGGGAATGTTTGAAGCATGTGAATCTATGAAAGAACCAATGCTGAAGAACTATATACTAGTGGAATTCACTCTACAGTCCTTTTTCTACGTTGAAGAAATTAATATCAATGGATTTTCTTCTGATTTCAACATTCGATAACAACAATCAGGAATCAAAGACTTAATCATTGCAACCAAATTAAAACCAGGCCTCAAAGATTCTCGGAATCCCAATCTGGCAGAACCTATGGGAAGGCATTGGGGCGCATATGTACCAAGGCATTTTGCATTCCCAAAAAGGTGCGAATCACAGTTTTGGGCCATTAGGACATGTAAAATGTCATTTTGGTATGTACGAAATGCATTTTCTATCAAGTAGCAATCGCATTTTGGAAATCGCTAAACAGGAAATTGCTAAAAGGGATTCCCAAATAGCGAATCCCCAACCACATGTACAAAGGGGTTCCTAATTGTGAATAGTCACAAAATGGCCTTTTAGGAAATACAACTACCATCAATCTGGATCAGGTGATAACCATGTGAAAACTATAAAAAGGCACACAAAATGCATCTGGCTCTCTCAGAATGGCGTCCCTCTATGTTTTGGTGAGGAGTACGAGGAGTTTGCTGGCAGAGAACAAGGAGACGGGACAGGCTACTTAGTGTGAGAGTCGCCCTGTTTGAACAGAGAGAGGAAGAGATTTCTGAGAAGTACAGACTCAGTAGTTAGGTAATCCTAGACATACCTTCTGAATTACAACCTCTGCTTCCGACCCAAACACTCAGGAGAAATGCAACCTAACTACGTGTACAGGTATAGTGTTGTCTACAACTCTTAGCTTCTGGTAGTTACCAGGGGGTCATAGCAGTGGCAAGGGGTGTCCCAAACCACCGCTTCCAGGTTGTTTCGTAGGTATCTGGACATCATGGTTAGCAAAGTTAACCAATACATATATTTCAAAACCTCCCATAACTATTGCAACAGGTTAAATTAATGTTCTACCAGGTAGCACAGTTCCCCAATGTCATAGGCTGTGTTGATGGCAGACATATAGTCATATGTCCCCCCTCAGCAACTTAATTCATATATAGAACAGGAAAAACTCTCACTCACTCAATGTGCAGGTAGTGTGTGATGACTCCCATATCATAACAAACTTTCCAAACAGCACCACTTCATTTTCCGACACAATGGAATACCAAACCGACTGTCACAAGGGGAAATTGGTGATGGTTTTTTACAAGGTAAGAGAATTGCTGACTCAATGAATACAAAGCTAGAACTGTTTGTGTAATGTGACCTAAAGGCATTCCTTATCATGCTTTTAAGGAGACAGCACATTTGCCTTGCGTCCCTGGATACTCACACCGGATTTCAAGGACAAGAACTGAAGTACAGTACAACAGGGCACACAGGACAATGCACTCCTTCATTGAGAGGACCTTTGGGATACTGAAGTACAGGTTTCCCTGCCTCCACAAGACAGAAGGAGCACTACTGTACAGACCTGAGATATGCAGTAAAACCATGCCACCTGTGCCATGCTACACAATATCGCCATGAGGAGGGGTCCGCACAACATCAGCATTGAGGACGAATCTGACCCAGATGATGAATTACCACCACTACACGTGCATTAGGATGGGACTCGTGCAGCAGAGGGCAGTTAATGACACACAGAAATCAACAACTATTTTTGAGGTAAGAGTGATTCCAACATCTAAGAAATGGATATCACACATGATGGTAATGAATGGTGAATAACTGAAACATTGCCCTTTATTCAGGTTGTGACAATAATGCAACTCTCCTGAATCAACACTATCTATTGCAGATTTGCCATTGTGCCAAATAGGCAACAAAGTATTTAACTACAAACAAAAAATTAGTGTACAGACACATGACTCTGAGTGTTCAGTGGATTCACTTATTCCGGCTTCTGCGGTTGGCTGCCTTGTCAGCCACACTGACCTGTAGAAGATTGCAAATGTCGGACCTAGAATTGTTTCAGAGTGTATTCCTGGTAATGCCTGCCTCCTGCAAAGATGTGCCACTGAGGCTAGAGCCTTTTTGCTCTCAGGTGGGGGCAGAATGTTGGGGACACAGAGTTTGTGGGTTCCTTTATTTTCAAGGGATGTAGCCACTCACCTGACCTGCAATAAAGTGCTACCACTAGCCTGGACAGACCACACCGCCATTCAGTTCAAACTGGCACCTTCCAACCCCCATCAACACAAGGTAGAGCCCAAAAAAGAGAAAGTAACAAGAGCCTGGAAGAAAGTTAAAGGCTCTGAGTTAGTAGGCCAACTAAAGACAACGGCCCGCCCTCTTCCCTCAGTAGTAGAGGACGCCACCACCGCCTACACTGAGTAGATAGATATAGCGTGCAATAAATTAGCCCCAGCGAAACTATAGACTCCAAAGGGCTCTCAATCATCAGCCCCTTGGTTTTCTAAAGAACAGAGGAAGCAAAATCACGCCTGCAAACGCTCAGAGCGTGCTTGAAGAAGAGGCTATAGTAATGCTGACAAAGAGTCCTATAGGCTGAGCCTTACCCTCACTAAAAAAATACTATTTAATACTAAAAGGCCGTTTTTTTACAGAGCAAATCACTCAGGCAAAATCCTCTCCTAAAGAACTTTTTAAAACAATAATAAAACTAACCACCCCAGACACCCCTAAAAATCAGAGCTGTCCGATTCATGTTAGAACATAGCCACCTTCTTTCAGCAGAAGGTGGAAGCCATCTTTTGCTCATTTAAGCTCTCCCAAACAGTGGAGACACTGGTTTCAGCTGTGCAGGTGTTCAGTGCAACCAAGTCACAATCCACTCTAGACAGATTCTCACCACTAGAGGAGCAGGATTCCATTAATCTCCTGGCCTCCATCCAATCGTGATCACCATATGACCCATGCCCAGTGTCAGTGCTCCAACAAGTCCCAGAGCTTATTGGTGCGGTACTCATCCCACTGTTTGATGCCATGTTTGAGTCTGGCCAGTATCCCCAAAGATAGAAAATAGCATCCATTCTTCTGCTGCTTAAAAAACAATATCTTGATCCTAAGGACCCTAACAACTATAGACCAATCTCTTGTCACCCCCTACCGGCTAAAATGATTGAAAAAGTAATGAATACTCAACTAAGCACGTTCCTCCAAACAAACAATATATTAGACCTGATGCAATATGGATTCAGGACAGAGCACAGCACAGAGCTTACCTTGATAAAATCCACAGAAGAAATGAGAGAAGCTCTGCACCAAGGAGGTAACACAGCATTGATTATGTTGGATCTCTCGGCGGCCTTCGACACAGTCTATCATGATGTTTTGATGAACCGTTTATCAGAAGGCAGGGTACAAGGTAACGTCTGGAACCGCCTGAAATCTTTCCTCACAGAAAGAATTCAAACTGTGGACTTAGATCTAGTCCACTCAAAACCTTTTTCCTCTCTGAGTGGAGTAGCACAGGGCTCGTCCCTTAGTCCCACACTTTTTAATGTCTATGTGACACACCTGGTGACCTTGATAAGATCTTTTTCGTTCCAGCTTTTATCTTACATAGATGATATGCAAAGAGTGCTGGCACTTAGGCCTGGGCAAGAGGCTAAGACAGGAAGAAGATTATAAGATTGCATGAAAGTGGTCAGGTTGTGGATGTCTACGAACTGCTTAAAACTCAACTCAAGCAAAATGGAGGTCATTATTTTTGGCAACAATACCAACTTCTGGACGCCAGACTGGTGGCTAGAAGAATTGGGGACCCTCCCCGAACCAACTAAGAAAGCAAAGAATCTGGAGGTCATAGTTGACAACAAACTCACCTTCGATGACCAGGTAAATGTGGTTGTCTCAGCTAGCTTTCATCTTCTAAGAATGATAAGGAAGGTAAAGTCATTTTTACTGGCAGATAGTCACAGGACGGTGGTTACTTCACTTATCATGTCGCTGTTGGACTACTGCAACAGTCTATACCTAAATATCCAAAGAAAGCACCTAAATAGGTTCCAACTAGTGCACAATGTGGCAGCCAGATAGCTGACTGGGACCCCTGAGTTTGTCTCTGTTAAAAAAGAATTAAAACAGTTACATTGATTCCAGGTCAAACAACGGATTCAATTCAAAGCTCTCTGCACGGTTTTTAAGGCACTCCAGGGAGCTGACCCCGACCATTTGAAACAGCGTTTTCAATGGTACGTTCCCAGAAGGAGGCTCTGCTCCATGGGAGCAAAAGCAGTGATTGTACCCCCAGCCAAAAAAAGTTAACTAGGGTGGTAGATGTTTTATCACATGTGCCGCAAGGGGCTGGAATGCACTTCCATTCCATCTTATGAATACCACTGAGCTCATTACTTTCAGGAAAGGACTGAAAACTTAGCTTTTCACCTTATAGGCACCATACGCCTCAGCAATCGATAGGCATTGATCAGCGCCAGGACACCCTAGGGTAACCGTTGTGCTTAAGAAAGTGAATTAAAATAACTATTACATTTATATATATTTATAAAAAAAAGAATTGTACCACATTTTATTTTGCCAAATGCAGCAGTCACTAAAAGGAATGTGTCAAACAACTGGATAAGCCAGTTGGATTCTTTCTTCCATGAGGAAATCTCTGAGATTCAAAAATTAGCTACCTCGGAGGTGTCACAGGGCGACTCTCTTTTTTCCCTCCTATCACCCTGGAGCATTCTCTGACCATAATGAACAACTTAAAATCGGGGTCTCGGTACGATCCCTGCCCTGCAAAAATACTTGCGGCTATGGAAGAGATCATTAACCCAGAGGTTAACAAGGTTCTGAACTTGTCATTGAGTAGTGGTCATGTCCCGTTTGGAAGAGGGCCAAAATCCTCCGCCTGCTAAAAAAAACTACTGCGGATCCTACTATAACACCTAACTACAGGCCTATTTCCCTCCTGCCTTTCTTTGCGAAATCTATTGAAAAATAAGTGAATTCTATAATCACCGATTTCACGGAAACTAACAGCCTTCTCCACATGAGCCAATCTGGTTTCCGTGCTAATTTTAGCACGGAGACAGCCTTACTTGAGATATCAGAATCCATTAAGGAGACCCTCAACACAGGAGGAAGAGCAGTCCTATTCCTATTAGATCTGTCCGCTGCTTTCGACATCGTGCCCCATGACCGTCTCCTGCAGAAGTTAAGGGAGTGTGGTCTTGGTGGCACTGTGTTAGAATGGTTCTCCTCCTTCTTGGAGGCTAGGAGCCAGGAGGTCTAGTCCCCCGCCTTTTGCGGCTTGCATTCCGCCCATGAAGGTAGGTGTCCCTCAGGGATCTATTTTAAGCCCTTTGTTATTCAATCTCTATCTGGCTTCCCCCGTCCCTTTGGCCGAGGCTCATGGTGCAACTATTATATCCTATGCTGACGTTACTCAGCTGTTGTTCACCTGCAAAAGGGGTGAGGAGCCCGATGGGAGAAAGGATTAACAAATGCCTAAGTGAGGTCTTTGCCTGGTTCAGATTCAACCAACTGCAATGTAACTGAGAAATCTGAGGTGATCCTTTTTGGGTCATTTACCCAGGAAGCATGGAGGCGCTGGTGTCCTAGTGATATATCACCCCCTCAGTCATCAGTAGGAGCAGTGAGAAATCTGGGGGTAAAAATGGAAGCCTCTCTTGACATGAAAACTCAAGTCAAATCAGTAGCAGGCACCTGCTATGGCATCCTGAAAATGCTCCAGAGATTTCTTCTCTTCCCCTCGCTCAACCATAGAAGGACGGTGGTCCAGGCCCTTATAACATCAAGACTGGACTACGCAAACGTCCTATACTTAGGCCTTCCGGATAGCCTCCTGCATAAACTCCAGGTTGAGCTATCCTTATGTTGGGTCCTAGAGAACAGATCTCCCTTCATCTAAAGAATTTACACTGGCTGCCTATCTGCAATAAAATTCACTTTAAGGCCCTTGTGTTGGCTTTAACACACTAGATATGCTCCCTCAATGCCTATCTATTCCTTATATCAAAAGATCTCATATGGGCTACCTAGTACATGTAAATACAACAGTGACACTTAACATTTTCATTACTTTTATTATTTCATTGTTTATATACCTTATAGTTTTTCATTTTCATTTTTATTTTTTGCATTCCATGTATTTTTTTCACAAATAAAGAAAAGCTATTTATACAAATGTATACAAAGAGAAAAAATTCATATGAACAATTGCATAAAATGTACATAATACCAATTCACATACACAAATACACATAAAGAAAAACAACAACCCTGGACTGACAATTAAATACATCCATATCACAACCAATCAAACGCATAACACTCTCACAAACTTCATTCAAACAGTATCTGAGTAAGGGGGAGGTTATGTATGACAAAAATACATCCACAACCAGATAGATTCTTGTATACAGAGCACAAGGCTAAGCATCAGGTCCACGCCCCTTCATCAGGACCTTTCCAGATACCCACATCAATTTCACAGCACCCAGGGGACAGAATTAGAGGATTTTTATTAATATGGACAGATCAGCTATACAGTCAAATGTTCAGGGAAAATATCTTCCTTAGTTCACGACAAGTCCTCCCGCTCTCTCCAGAACAATGTCCTAAGACAATGCGAAGTTCTATATGTATCTTTCCTATAAACCAGTGCGAGAAGAGGCCGAACATTTTCTTAAAATTGCAGGAATGTAGTATCAGAGGGAACCTTCTTCACATTATCATTCGAAATGCTTTATTTTCTTCCGCTGAACATTCCAACTACGTTCTATAAAGTTTCAAAGCAGTGACAGTTTGTGTACTCTACTTCATGAAGACCGACGCCTCATACTTCTTCAAACATGTGTTAGCCTTTAAAGCACTTCATGGCACTGGAGCCCCATACATGAGGAAGCGGGCGTCTTTCTATACTCTGAGTAGAAATGTAAGATCTTCTCAACTACATCTGATGACGGTGCCTAGGTTTGTCTGCTCGCACAGAGGCGCCCGCTCCTTTCAAGTACAATCGGCTCGCCTCTGGAATGGGCTGCCTACTACACTCAGACAATTGGATGATTTAGGGCTCTTCAAAAAACAACTCAAAACATGGTTATTCCTTGATCAATCCATCTAGAGAGTCTGCCTCGTATTGTTTTTGCACGCTCAGCTTAGTACCGGGACACTCTAGCGAGTAGCTGTGCACTTTATAAATAATTAAATAACATAACATAACATAACTCAAACTAGCCCACATGACACATCCTGACAGCAGTGCCCGTGTGAGCCTGTATGTTTACAGGTCCCTTGCTAGAGTTCTTGAGACTACTGCCAATTGGTGTATGGAATGGATGAAGGCATCAAAGCGTGCCAGGTATTGCCTGTGCCTCTGTGTCTGCAAATGGTGCTCCTTCTCCATGGCAGCAATCCACCGATTCTGCCCTTTCTGCATGCATTCTTAGCAGATGCCTATTGAAAGTTTATCATTTGGTTTGTAGGTGAGGTATAAAGATGATTGAGTTCTCCAGGCCATCAAACCCAGGAGAACTCTCTGCCATGTCGTCATTGACATTCACATTGTGGACTGTTGCTGGGTGGCATCTATGCTGTCTGTGTGTCTAGCCCACAGATGTTGTTGTGTCCTTGCTTTGGGACTGTCCCTCATCACCGTCCACAATGTCTGGTAGTGGGGCAACAGCTGCTGTCCTAGCAGTTGGAGATGGAGTGTTGGGCATAGGAATTGGTAATATGCTGTCCGCCATTTCCACGTGTGCCAGTAACTTCTTCAGCCTCAATTGTTTCTGACACATCCTGGGTGGGATATGTAGACATGCATATATATATATGGTTAGTGGAAATAAATGGTTAATGTCTATTCACTACATTGTTGTAGCTGTGCTTCATGTGTTTGTGACATGCTTGTGATGTAGAGATATGTATGTTATAGTCATCAGCACACCGTACAGCATTCTGGTTTGGCGCACTACAATGCCCATGATGCATTGCCAAGGTAGGTCAAGCATCTCAATGGAGTTATTTATGCTGTGATGTTTTATTTTGGGAAGCACAAACATTATGTTGTACTACTTAAGTAAAGGGGAGTGCACTTCCCTAGGTGCTGTCTTCAGGATTGGAAGTGTCAATGTCTGACACTCCCACCACACTTTCAAGTTCCAGTGTCCCCTCCATGAGTGTCTCCATGGGTGTGAGAGGGGGTGTTTGTATTGTCCTCCACCTATGCCAAGACCCTTAACCATCCTGCTGGCCACCTTCTCCTTTGTGCTTGATCTCAAATTATACCAGTGTTTGCGTTTCTCTGGGTGGTCCTCCGTTTGACATCTAGGGAGTTAACTTTCTCCAAGATGCTGTTCTATATCTTGTTGTTTTGGCGCTCTGGAACAGTGAAAGAGGCTTTCTCAAATAGCTTGTCCATATGTGCTACACATTCATCTGTGAAGAGCTCCAGCTCCTTTTCAGAAAACCTGACATTTCTCTTCCTGCTCCCAGAATCCTTGTCCCCATCTTCCTTGGACATGGTGCAGTTCAGTCACAGGTATTCCCTTGCTAGTGGTGATGCAGATGCACTCCTTCCTTCCAATACCTTCCTAGGCTTCTGTGTTGTGGCCACATGCTGTATTTCTTAACTTCCTGGTCTGACATCATCATTCTACATCTAAAATATGACTTTTCCTACATTTTAAATTTCCTATTAGGAGATCACAATTTTGCGATTTCCTAATTGTGATTGCAAATCCATAGGAATCGCTATTAGAGAATCATCAGTTTCATAAATCTCGTTTTGGAATTCCATTAAGGCGATTTCTACAGATTCGCTATATAGAAATCTCAAATCCTAACTTTTATACATAAGGCCCTTGGTTTCAGCTTTGCCAATGAAGCCTGAAATAAGACTTTAAGATGAGCAGCAAGACAATTGGGCTAACTGCCTACTGCCCTCTGACGGCAGCACTGACTTCGTCTTCATTCAGGCCTCTGCCACTGTCTCCACCAAGGCCTCATCAAGGCACCAATAAAAGGCAAGATGGGAGATCCAAAGGAGTGATTTCCTGACTTAATAAGAAATTTCCCAAATAAATCAGAATGAGTCTAGGGAATCTACTATCCTTGTTTTTAGAAAACATTGCAATCTGTGAGCTCTTTGTATTTGGGAATCCCAATCCCAATCGGATAAATCTGGGAAAGCTTTATGCAAGAGCTTAACCATGTATGCTCGGGCGTCGGCCCCTTCTGACCCCTCGGGAATTCCAAAAAAGCGCAGGTTCTGGCGCCTTTGGTGATTTTCCAGGTCCTCAACCTTGTTCTTAAGTGTCATAATATCTCTATCCTGGCAATCTGAGGATATAACAGTGGTAGCCAGAGTTTCCTCTACAGTGACAATCCTCTGTTGAATTTCAACTATCTCCTCCGTAACATTATGCAGTTTGCCTGTGACCTCATGCAGACAGCTCTGCATTTTGCAGTTGTCTTCCCTTAGTTGAGAGGCAATCTCTATTAAGGCTAGACCCAACTCCCCAGTGACTGTGGATAATGTTACATTTTTTACAAAATCAGATCTTAGCAAGGCCACAATGGACAAGCGGTGGGAACTGCGCAAACTGATAGACCCTTTAAAATCTATGGGGGCAGTGGTCTATCTCCAGGAGCCCGCCAGGCTTAAAGTTATAAAAGCAGGCCACACACGTATATTCAATGATTTCAAGGAGGCCGAACAATTCCTGGCCTCATTGGCAGCTGATCACTAACCACCAGAAATATTGTTTTTGATTGTTCACAGATAGCTGATTGGTTATTCCTTTTTTCTGTTTCTTATTTTCACTCATATTGTTCATGCGCTCTATTCCTTCAATATGATACCTATGTATGATTTAACACGGAGGGAGAGGGTCCTTGGGGAGCTCCCACTGACTGGCTGCCCATCCAGCGGCAGCAGAAGATAGGGTTAGGCTTCCGGGTAGGTACAGGTTGGGGGAAGGGATTTAGGCCTAGGCCAGGGGGAGGTTGTGGGAGGGGTGGGGGGGCAACTGAAAAGGGTGGCACAAGCAGGCACGATGTGTGGTACAAATTTATAATCTTAGAATTGGTATATTTTTTTGCTGAAGCAGTTATTCAAAACATCTCTGAATTAAGACATGTGTCAAGTTAACTGCCTTGCATGGAATGTTTCAGGGCTCAATAATAGAAGCAAAAGACAGCTTGTGTTTGAAGAGTTAAGAATGTACAATCCTCATTTTGCATTATTAAATGAAACACATATACGATACCAAGATAGGAAAATGCTGGAGCAAGGGGGGTATGAGCTTGTAAACTGTACACCTCTGAATGCGTCTACCCGTGGAGTGGCTATACTTAAGAAAAAATTATTCAAGGCTGAGATCAATAGGGTCGCATCTGATAAAGCCGGAAGATGGGTAATCGCTCAAATCACGCTATCTAGTCTCAAATATACCTTATGTGCAGTATACAGATCTAATTACGACGATGCAGCAGTTTTCGACCGTCTAAATATTGAACTATTAGGGTGGGAGGGAGAGATACTACTTATGGGGGATTTTAACTGTGTCATAAATTACGCAAAAGATACAACTAAGAGCACTACCTCACATCGAATGTGCAAGACCAGGGCATCTATTTTAGAGCTAGCCCGTATACATAAATTGAAAGATGTCTGGAGACATTTATATCCTACCTTGGCCGGATACACTTACCACTCTATACCCCATAAAATGTATTCACGCATAGATATGGCTTGGGCAACGAGTCATATTTTGGAGAGCTGCAAAATGGAGATTTGCCCAAAGGTAACATCGGACCATAATCCCCTAGTGGTAACCTTTAAGATTAAATCTAAAAAGAAGGAACCTAGATTATTTTCTTTCCCCAGACATCTGATATCCGATATTTCGTTTATTCCTCTCCTGAAAGCACATATAAAAGAATTTTTAGAGTTCAATATCGACACGGCTAAAATCACTTCAGTATGGGACTGTTGCAAGGCCAGTATCAGAGGTTTTGCCCAGCAGTTTATTATACAGCAGAATGCCAACCGGAAAGAAGAGATCGGGCGTATAACATCAGGGATAAGGGGGCTAGAAGAACACTTGGCTGAGATTGCTAGAAAAGAAGGTGCAGGTGCTTCTCACAACTTAAATAAAGATAGATTGGAATTTAAATTAACCACCCTACGCTGTGAAAATAAGACATTTTTAAGAGACACAGTCACTGCTAAACTACACAAATATAAGACTTTACAATATGAGAGTTGCGACAGAATAGGAAAAATTCTAGCTTATAAAATAGCTGACGACAGAGCCACCTCACTAATAAAGAGCATAAAAGGGGCAGACGGTACTAATTATACTCACCCTGATCAGATACTGCAACAATTTGCTGATTATTACACTAAGCTGTTCACCCCTGAGAGCGTACCCCCAATGGAGATTGTGGAAAACTATATTAGAAATAACTGGCGGTCCGAGAATGATACCGGAGATATGGAAGAACTAGAAAAAGACTTTACTAAGGAAGAACTAAAATTAGCAATTTTTTCTCTTCCATCTGGGAAGGCTGCAGGAGAGGACACTTTGCCTATTGAAATTTATAAAATTGTTGCGATGAACTTATCTCTGTACTTTGCTCGGTCATTAATCAGATTATCACAATCGATGGGGCCCCGACCTCCTGGAATACTGCTAAAATTATCTTCTTCTTAAAGAAGATTAAAACACCTACGGAGTGCGGGTCCTACCGCCCAATTTCTGTGATCAATGCTGACGCTAAGGTATTTGCTAAATTAATAGCCATAAGACTCTCCCCCTTTATGACTAGATTGGTCAGTGAACATCAGCATGGTTTTGTAGTAGGCAGGGATACAACTCAGCATGTAAACACGGCTATCACAGTGTTGGATATGGCTGCTACTAATCCCTCCCCACTTGGTATGATATTACTTGACGCTGAAAAAGCCTTTGACCGAGTGGGGTGGGATTATCTATGGGCAATTCTGAAAGCAATGGGGTTCAAAATTAAATTTTTAACGAAGATCCAGGCACTTTATTACCTCCCTAACGCTCTAATAGGTTACGACTGCTTACTCTCTACTAAATTCCCAATAAAAAGAGGGACCCGGCAGGGATGCCCATTATCACCTCCATTATTTGCTCTCGCCATGGAACCCTTCATTAATGCCATACAATCCCAGGCGATGATAAAACCATTTACATCTGGGGCAAACTCGCTTAAAATTACAGCTTACGCAGACGATTTGGCAGTTTATACAAGTGATATGATTGAATCTATGGCAGGAATCATCAAAGAGGCAGAATCTTTTGGAGAAGTTTCGGGATATAGGTTAAACTTGGGAAAGACTCAAATTATAGTTAATTACAAACCACTGATACAAGTAACAGGAATATGCCATGCTGCTACCTATTTAGGCATCAAGATAACATCTAATATTAGGGATATCCTGTCTTTGAATTATGATGCTTTATTAAAAGATACCCAAGCTCTCCTTAAAAAATGGCATAAACTGCCTTTAAATCTTATTGGGAGAATCAATCTTATTAAAATGAACATCTTGCCAAGATTCTTGTACTTATTTAGATGCATTCCTCTGAAGATAAATAAAATATTTTTCAGGAAACTTGATGGCATACTAGGCAGCTTTATATGGGGCTTTAAAAAGAACCGCAGAGCACTCTCTTCTTTGAAACTACCATTTATAAAAGGAGGGCTAAACTTCCCAGATTTCAGAATGTACTACTTTGCCTCATTTTTGGGGCGGCTACAGAGCTTGTTTAACTCCAGCAACCCATATTTTTTCCATCGATTCATGCTAGGATCAGATTGCTTACAGTTTTTGGCTAGAAATAATGACCCGAATTACTTTAAAAGAGTGAGGTTTAAGACTGTGAAAGATATAATCAGTATATGGAGGATATTAATGATCCAGAATAAAGTATCATTTTACCATCCTCTTTTAAGTCTTTGGAACAATCCGGGCTTACTGAGTATCTTTATTGATTTAGGATGTAAGATATGGGCAAAACAAGGCATAATGAAATTGGGGGACTTATACGGCTCATCAGGCTTTTTGGAGTTTGATACACTAAGGTTATTATACAAGTTACCAGACCACACTTATTTTAAGTATATACAAATACGCGATTTCCTTATAGGGAAACAAAAACTTAAAGAGATTGTGGAGTCAGATTTTTGGCAATGTATGTATAAAGGAGTGGGGGATAAGAAAGCCACCATTAGCGAAGGATACAGATGCTTTACTGAAAACAAATCAGATGAATGCCCCAAAATAGCACAGAAATGGGCTTTACGGTTTCCTACTGGTATTACTTCGAATGAAATCTCCTCCTTCTTATACAAAATTGACACGTTAGTCCACTCCTCAAGCTTAAAACTACAAGCATACAAAACAATATGCCAACTTTATCATACCCCCTTACAAATAAGTAAATGGGCCTCTAATAATGCTCTTAATGATCGCACTAAGTGCCCAAAGTGCCACCTCCAAGCTGCTGACTTAGAACATATGTTGGTCCTCTGTCCAGTTCTTGCTCCGTTTTGGGACAGCTTAGAAAGAATTCTGAGATTGAAAAAAAATTATTGATGCACCATTAACATTTGAAATGATCCTCTTAGGTCTTCAGCCTACTCCATCTCCATTTCAAAATTAAATTTTTGTTCTGTTAGGATGCGCAAGGCTGGTTTTAGCTAGAGCTTGGATTGCGGATCACTCGCCTCATGTAAATGAATGGTGGTGCTTGGTCAAAGAGATACATCATATGGAGTTATCTTTAGCTAGGAAAAGAGGTGTTAAAGCAATGACTAAAATAGAGAGAATCTGGGGATGCATGTTTCCTACTTGTGAACTAAATTAATGTGATTTGAAGCCCTGTTAAATCTTAATTTTGATTTTACATTTTATTTGTGCCAATTTCTCTCATTTATCTTATTTTCTGCTTCTTGTAATTTCAGCGCAGATGCTGGATGTATTGTAAAATGAAATACTGTTTTCTGTTTGTGTTAAAATTTGCTTGTGACACCCATAAAATAAAAATGTGATTTCCTGAACAAAGGCACTAAATAAACAGGTTGTATTTGGCTTTAACTGCAGATACAGTCAAGCGCAGAGCTTCTCTGCCTCTTTGACCACAAACATAAAACATGATCGTTCTTGAGAAGGCAGGGCAGGAGGAACTGGAAATTCGTCTTCTGGGGATGTTTCAGCTCTGTTGCCATTTTGGAAGTCTACTATTTTGCAGTTATTATGCCATCTGCATTGTTCTCCTGGTCCCAGACTCTTCCCGAATATAGCTCTGAATACCTCCAAGCATCAGCTTGAGATCCAGAAACATACAGAGGGCTAATTTGTCAGGCCAGGTAACCGTCTTGACCGGGATCTTGTCATTAGAAAATAACTTATGCTCTATTTTTAGAAGGTTTCATGGCAATATTGGTAACAGGCAAGGGTATCATAGGAATTTGGATGACCCAACACTAATGTTGAAGCAGATGGCACCTAATTCAATTCTGTAGGTTCCATCACTGGCACACAGCCTTAAGTGGATCTTGAAATCTTGACGGTGTCATTACCAGAGGCAAGGGAAAGGTCAATAAAGGGTGCAGACCCAGATCTGAAGCAACCGATGTTGTAACAGTACCAGGAGGTGACAAAAAGACAACAAAGAACTGGCAAAGCCCATAGTTCTCGGCAATCCAAGAGTTATAGGCGTTGGCAATGTTAATGCATTTATGTACGGCTTTGAGATCCCAGCAGTAGTATTCATTCATGGGCAGTGCCCCCTACCCTTCCACCAATTCATGATCAGTAAATTGACTATGAATTTGGGAAATAGCGACACCTGTAACTTGCACTGTTTAGAGCAAGCATTGGCAGAGCAAATAGGTCTGGTTTTGACTATTATCTTTTGGTTTTGCCCATATTTGTCAACGTTTTTCCAAAACTGAAAAAGTGGACTACTGTTTGTGTGTACGGGTAAAAGCAGAATGTCATCTCTCACAGAGAGGTGGGCTAATTACTAAAGAGGTCTGACTCATTGACTAATCAAGTATGATGTGATGGGTGGAAATAAAATGGGAATTACACAAGAGACCAACGGAAGAGGAGAATTGGTAAAATTCCCTATATGTTAGTACATATTAGTGCCTAGCCGTGCCTAAGCCAAGCCACGCCCCGCCAGACCAAGTGCTGCAATCGCCGAGCTCCAAGCGCCGAGCGGGAGTAAGGAGCAGGAGCGGGGGGTCACGGAGCAAGAGGACACGGAGCAAGCCTACGACAGCCGGACACTAGCGGCAAGCGGGCAGGCGGGCAAACCGCTACAGATTTCCACCCCAGCCTCGGATCATAGCGGAGCCCTCGGGGCGAGGCAGGGTGAGACGAGGGGAGCGGGAGCGGCGCGAGCTGGAGGGCTCGCCGAGCGCCACAAGACTCTGCACACGCACCTGAAGCAGAGAACGCCGCCGACCGCCAGCCCCCATTTAGCCCCCTTTCAGCCCCCATTTTGCAGACTCGGACATTCAGCTGGATCAGTGAATTCAGCAGAGTCTGCAAGGCAAAACCTTGTAAAACTTCGGAGGCTCCTAAATGTGTAAGCTGGCAATAAAAAAGGGCGTTTAATTGAAGCACCAGCCCTAAGAAGACTAAGCACTACGGAGAAGTCGGAGATTTATTAAACACGACAGAAAATATAAGTGTGGCAAGGCAGCAGGCGGAAGGCAATAAAGGCAGAACAGAGGTAAGTGAACAACTCTTAACAAAAGTAAAAATTAATAATTAAGAGTTACCACCTTTAGTTGAACAACAGTTTTTTACCTAGAAATGGTACCTAAAAGAGGGCAAAAATTACGTACGGTGGATGAACTAGGAAGGAGTAAATCATTGGAGGGCTCAAAATCTCTGGATGAGAGCCAGGAAAGTCATGTATCATCTATGGATATTAGTAAGGGGAGACGAAAGAAAAGAAAAGTCAAAAGAGCAACGAAGAATGCCCAGAAGGCAAAAAGAGGCTGCAATCAAAGACTAATAAACAGAAAGAGAACACGGCAGCGTCAAAGTCCATAAAGGAGTTTGTAGGCAAACACTATAAATCATTAAACCCAGCAATAACATCGGATCTAGATGGAGAAATAGTGGAAATTGGCGGAGAAATTGGTGAAAATTCAGGCTTGCCAGATGAAAATCAAAGACGGTCAGATAAGGGAGAATACCAGGAAGAAGTTAATCTTGACACCGAAGAAGAAGGGGTGAACCGCAAATCTTTAAACCAGACACTGCAGAGCCAAAACCATCAAATCTCGGCGCCTTGACTATCATCATCAACAAAGATGTTCTCACTGTTGTCACCAGGGAATGAAGGTCACAGGGGAAATGAAGGCCAGAACCAGAGCGTTATCTGGGGAGGCGCGCCAGATCAATTTCAACAGCAACATCCACCGCAAAAATCCCCAATACATCAAGAGAGCATAAGGACAAGTTACCCAGTAAACCCTGTCAGAAATACTACACAGGATTCGGTGCTCTCTGAAACTCCTACATCTTCGCTGATGGATTTAATCTTGTTACTTCAGAAGGCACTTCAAGGAATCCTGGAAGTAACTCTCTCAAACAACGGAGTGATGAAAGCTCAGAAACAACATCTAAAGAAAATAGAAGAAGAACTAGGAGAAATAAAGAGCCAATTGCCAAGCAGGGTAAAGCCAACTGATATAGCCCCACCAAGGGAGGAAAGTGACATGATAATACCGGAAGAAGAAAGCATGGTAATTTTTGAAAGATCGACTAAACCCACAGAACAAACAGCAAAGGAAGCTGCAGAGTCTGCGGACAGTGTGTATATATCAAAAAGACCTATGCTGATAAAAAGGCGCGGGGGTATGTCACACTCGGGGCCAGGAACAGGATAGGAAAATCCAGGCAAGTGAAACATGCAGGAATGAGAAAGGGGAAGGAAACAACGACGGGGGGGGGGGGTGCAGTCAGGATTAAATGCCTCAGCTCCGACATTCATAACACATAGACTTACACATGTAGAGGCAAAAACTTCAAAGTCTCCAAAGACCCCGAGAGAACCAAGGAAAAAGCAGATTCGCAAGGAGGCCACTGAGAACCCCCCCTCCATCCGTACGACGAGACAAAAAGTAAGGCCAATGGATGAACGTGTTACTGAACAAAGGTCAGTAAGACCACAGGTACACGAAGAACCCAACATGAGAAAGAAAGGACGGCAAGTAGGGAGAACAATCGCCAGTCAACAGGCGCATGAAATAAACACAAATTTATATGAGAGAGATGATAACAAATGGCTATTTCTGGACCTGATACCAGCTGGGAGGAAAGAGAAGCCGACAAGAAAAACTAGTCCCCTGAATAGGGCACTGATCTTGACCGTATTTGCAAAATGCGGCAGTCTGAGGGGGATCGGTACTAAAGACCTCCAGCATGTTGGCTTTGTAGAAAACAGATATGGAAAGGAAATAACAAAAATCACCCTTTATTCAGACCTGGTTAAAAGGGCAATCCAGAAAGCCTCAAATGAGATAACGCAACAAAGAATAAGGATTATCCCAGAGAGCGAAATAAAAACCTCTAAAGATAACAATTTCTTAAAACAGCATGCCGGGCTACAGAAGAGACAAGTGATTCTCTATAAAGAAATAAAAGGTGATCGAAGCTGTCTGAACGTTTTAATAGACAACACAGGGAATGATTCCTCATGGGGCAACTGGTCGTTACATAGTAATCCCATGGGAGAATGCAATGAAAGTAATTCGGTGGATACAGAAGAAGAAGGTGGTTTGAGTGACGTTGAATAGGATGGAGGGGGTTCGCAAGAACTAGGTCTCTTAACCTGGAATGTAAATGGGCTAGGCAATGAGCAAAAACGGGAATATATAAAGGAATCCATAAATAAAGTGGAAATTGCCTGCCTGCAAGAGACCTGGTTATGCGACGACACCCCAACCTTTGATGGATACGCCCAGATACATCAGCCTGCCATAAAGAAAAATCGTGGGAGGCCCTCGGGGGGGCTGTTGACATTGGTATCAACAAAAGTAATGAGGGAATTAAAACTGTTGAATACAAAATGTAAATGGGTTCAATCAAGTAGAATAGAACTCATGACGGTGGAACTGACCTACAAAATGTTGATTTTAATGAATGTATACATGCAGTGGGATAATGGGGAGGAGTATGAAAGGGAAATGAGGTGTTTTAAAGAGGATGTAGACAGTACTCTAGAAAAATATCCCGCAGACATAATAATAATAATGGGCGATTTCAATCATAAACTAAACCCAAAAAAGGCAGACCTTTGGAATAGGGAACAGTTAGAGGTATACAGAATAAACCCGGCTAGGTTCCCAGCTGGGGAAACTTCGAAACAAGACCTAGAACTAATACACACCTTAGGAGGCAGGGGATTTCACTGCGTAAATGGGAGAATAGAGACAGACTCACTGGCAGGAAAAACGTTTATCCAAGGGCAACAGAACTGCCCAATTGACTATATATTCTTGCAGGCCTGGAATTTCTACCAGATTAGGGACTTTAGGTTAGAACAAAAAGAGGTGAGTGATCACAAACTCCTACACATAGTAATATCGGAGGTCGAGTACCCCAAACGGGTGATGACACGTTTAACTGAGGAATATATGGAAAAACTGAAGGCCATGCAAATAAAAATGGCACCTGAAAACTGTGAGAATAAAAAACTGGAATGGTTTATTGGAAAATTAGAAGTTGTTCAATGCCTAAAGATAAAATTAAAATGGGATAATCCCATAAGGGTAAAACAAATAAACCGAGGTAAAGGGTTCTCTGTGGCGTGCCAAAATAAGAAAAGGGAGATAAGAGCAGTACAAAGAAGACAAAAAAAGAACTTTACACAAGAGAGACAGGAACAGCTAGTTAAGCAGAAAAAAGAATTCAAGCAAATGGTATTCACCGCAAAAAGAATATATAAAGAAAAATGCTGGTTAGAACTATTAGAAGCCATAGAGAATAAAAATCTAAGGCAATTTTGGAAACTAGTAAAGGCTGCAGCTGGAACAACGGATGGAGAATTAAATTGTGTGGTGAGTGAGGCAGCATGGGAAGTGTACATAAGGGAACTGTATGGGGCAAGGACTCCCAGAGAGGAGGTGGAGATCAAAATATGGCAAGAAATCTCAGAAGACCTATTATTTAAATTTAATGAAGAACAAGTTGAGCTCACAATAAAAGAACTTAAGCTAACTCGGGCAGCAGGCCCAGATAATCTTCCTGCAATAATTCTGAAGACCGAGGTTAAATGGTGGGCAAGATTCCTTGCCAAGATGTTCCAGGTAGTCCTAAAAGAAGGTGTAATGCCTCCAACCTGGAAGGGGGCCATAATTAGGCCAATCCACAAGAAAAGGAGCAAAGAGGCGCCACAAAACTACCGGCTGATTAATCTCCTAGATATAGGTGAGAAAGTGTTTTCTAAAATTGTACTGAAACAACTGAATGCATGGGTAGACGAGTTCCAAATAATTCCCACAGAACAGGGTGGATTTAGAGCGGGCTACTCTACAATAGACCACGGATTTGCTCTATGGGCGATGGCGAGGAAGTCGACGGAACAAAATGGTAAGCTATGCTGCTGTTTCGTCGACTTCAGAGCAGCCTTTGATTCTGTGGATCGGGCCTGCCTATGGGAGACCCTAAAGAGGTTAAATATTCCTAAAGACCTCCTCACAATAATAAAAGAACTACACAGGGAAAACTGGGGGCAAGTAATCAAGGATACGGTGGGTTCTCTGACCCCAAAAATACCCATTGCTAATGGATTAAGACAGGGCTGTGTGCTGGCCCCCCAGCTTTTCTCGATCTTCCTGTCAGATCTCCCGGCACATCTAGAGGTGGAGGTTAGTGCCAGCCCTAAAATGGATGGAAACAAGATACCCTGTTTATTGTACGCGGATGATCTGGTAATAGTAGATCAGACTGAGAGAGCCTCCAAAGGAAGCTTAATGCTTTCAATACATATTGTGCTAGTAGATATTTAACTATCAATCTGGATAAAACTAAAACCCTATGCTTTGGGAAAAAGATAAGCAGATTCAGTTGGTATATAGGTGATCTCAAATTGGAGACAGTTAATGAGTACCGATACCTGGGTATATAGTTCGATAGGACTCTAAATTGGAATACCCATTTGGAAACTCAAAAAGCAAAGGCACTCTCTTCCATATGTGGCCTGAAAAGGTTTAATGGGGACTATGGTGAGATGTCACACCGACCAATGCTTAGAGCTTTTGAGGCAATGATCCCCCCTCAAGTTTTATATGGCGCAGAGATCCTTTATTTGAGCGGTAAGGGATCCTGGGACGTGATAGAGGGGAATTGCATAAAAAGGCTCCTATCGCTTCCTCAATCTTCTATGATACAAGCCATCAGAACAGAAATAGGCACAAAGTCCTGGGTGATACAAACCCAGATGGCTGTGATCAGATTTTGGAAGAGATTAGAAGACCCTGAAAGTCAAAAAGTAGCACACTGGTGTCGCAAAGAAATTCAGAAAAGTGAGCTAAAATGGGCAAAGGTCAGTAGGGAAAAATTGAAGGGAATCTGTAATTCATTAGAGATCGACTTGGACCTGGAAACATATCAAATCCTTAGTGCCAAAGGTGATCTGAAGCAAAGGGGGAAAGAAGTTTCCAAATCGCTTGATATAGGCTATTTAAGAAAGAAAAAATCAGTGGCGCATATGCTAAATGCTTGGTCCTATGAAAACTGGTTCCCCTACCTTGATAGATTACCCAATCGCGGGTTCAGGCAAGAGATCCTGAGGCTTCGAATTGGGATTAACCCATGGCTAATAAACAGAGACCTTAAAATAAAAATGTTAGATCAGGAAGGTCGCTGCAGGTGTAAGCTGGGAACTAAGGGAGACCTGCTGCATATCCTGTTAGATTGTCTGGCACTCCTAGATCAGAGAAAACTTTGGCTGCGCCCAGTTTTTTTAAAATATGATATAAAAACAAGGTCGCAGGCAGCCAGCCTCTTAACAGAAATCCCAGCCATCGATATTGCAATTGCCCTCGGGAAATTTATAAAGGTGGCCCTGAGTGCATTGAGATCCAAAGAATAACATGTACTGTATGAATTTTAGCGGAATGAAATTGTTTGTAGTGGTAAGAATGTGAATAGGTTTTTAACATACAAATATAAGATTTAAGATAATTGTAACTTTTATTGGCATTTTGTACTTTTGATAATGGTGTGTAGGATCTTTTTAATGGACAAATTTTTTTAAAATAATTTTATGAAGTTATTGTGCATACTCCATACTGCGTCATGTTCACTGCATTGGTTAAAGACTATGGTCATAATAAACATATATTTTGACTTGGAAAAATATAATTGTATTAACACCAGAAGATTTTGGCTAACAGTAGACTTTAAAATCAGAAGTGCGGGATGAAACGCTATATGCATAACAGGTTATTAGTATTGGAAGTGTTGGGGGAGGACATCAGTCAGAGACTAAGTACAAAACAAGTTATCAGTCAAGTTACATTCACTGAAGCAATACGAACATAGATGCACAGGGAGTGCATGCACCACAGAAATGAGGTTGGTCGCAGTATGCCTTGGTTGCTTTCCTAGCTCCCGGCCTGGATGACAGAGCTGCCAGATTATGAGCACTTAAAGAGATATCCCATATAGGTAGGCCTCTGGGAAGGTTGTTTAGATACCGACCTTCCATTAATTCCCCACATGTTATTATTTCTCAGTTCAACTTGACGCCAAGAAAATGAGTACCACTGACTGAATGTCAGACTGTATTTGTAAAGCGTCCAGCCACTCTGGGCCTCTTGGCAATGACATTTGAAAACCTTTCTGTGGTGTTTGTCTTGGTAGGCCTTGTAACACCCGCGCCAAGCAGCACAGTTGGACAGTGAGTGATTTACAAGTGCAGTTAGTCAAAGGTACACATTTTCTTGGCTTCTTAATGGTATGAAATGCTAAGGCGCCTTGATAAGTGACTGACGGCCCCATGGCGATTTAAAGGCATTGTAAGTAGGGGCTTTCCTCGTGGACCAGTGAGCCTCATTCACACCACCATCACACTGCTTTAAGTCCAGAGAATCATTATTAATTGCCTGACCCAGGCATCTGCCCTGTGCCGGGTTTCACCAAGGTGACTCAGGGGCGCAAAGGGGGTTAGCAAGATACCCTGAGCATACAGAAGAGACATCAAGGTAACCACTGGTAAAGGAGGGGGAAACAAATGAGCCTGTGGAATAACCAACGCGCCCTTGGGACACGCAGGGGATATTAAGCTGCCCACAGATCGCTCAAGTAATAAAGTGCACATCGGACTCCGAAGGGGCAGGAAGAAGCCCTCAGGGCCCAGGAGAAGCACCTACGTGCCCTGGTGATGAAAGTGCCTCAGAAGGCAATCATGACATGAAGCATCAGGATGGTACCAGGATGCACTAAGGACTGCGAGATGGCACGGTGCAGTAGATACCCAGAGGTGCCTTCAGGACCAGGAGAGGAGATTGAAGACCCTGCTGAGTGCCTAACAGGATCTGAGGAGATCCCAGCACGCAGTTGGGGGTTACAAGGAACCCTCGTGGTGAGGAGGATGCAGAAACCACAACAAAACACCCCAAGGATGCACCTGAAGCCGATGTACCGGTTCAGCCACATGGGATGGGTCAGGGGACCCAGCCTTCTGTCGGGCATTCTTTTCACCTGGAACATGCATGGTGGGCCCTTGTCAGCCTGGATTCCAGACTAGGGCCTTCTTGCTCCCCAGCAGTCTCTGTTTGTGAAAACCAATCAATCAATCAGTACATTTATAGAGCGCACTACTCACCCGTGAGGGTTTCAAGGGCTGAGGGTGGGTTGCTACTACTGCTCGAACAGCCAGGTCTTGAGGCCCTTTCCACTGGCAAGGAGGCAGCTCACATGACAGAATGCAGCAAAGCCTGCACCGAGAGCCAGACCAACCATGCCACAAGCCAACCAGGGGCTCCAAGGAAGAGCAGGTGTTTCATGAATAGGGCCCAGAGCAGCACATCCACAGACTGAGTGGGGCCTAAGAACTGCAGATGCACTGGTGGCAGGGGGAGGTCGGCATGCAAAACCAGTGCACGCAAAGCCCACAGATTGCATCACACTGTATACTGACACAGGCTGACTCAGGGTACAGGGGCAGCCTCTCCACACAGGGACAGGTTGCACACACAGTGAACAACCCTCTTCTCCATCTTGGGGTCACTTGGAGGTGCTCAGCATGCGTCACCAACAAAAAAATCCTTTCATCCGCATGGCCTGGGCAAGGCGGGCGGCAAGAGGCATGGCTTAGCAGCAAGCGCTACCAACCAATGAGGTCGTAGCAGTGGAACTAATGACAGGCATTTACACAGTGTGCACTAGAAACTGGCTGGTCCTTCAGTTCTCCCATTATGTACACCTCAAGGGTGAAAGTGTGAACCTGCCCTGCATGGAGTCAAACCTAAGACCTGTGTAGGAAACGGGTGAATCGATGAGATACATAACTGATTGTGCCACTTGTAACATCCTGGTTACACACTATAGGCATCTCTACGCTTTGCTAAGAATGAAATATGGCTGGGTCTAAACTGGGGTGGCTTGGTGAACAAAAGAATGATGGATTTAACCCAGATCTCTTGACTTGGGGTGAATGTATGATTTGTTCAGGATTCCGTCCATCACATGTTTGTGTAGCACTTTTTGCCCTAAGTGGGATGGGTATGCCCAGACGTGGGGCCCTTGCTCACTTTGCAATGGATTCCAGCTAGCCTGGCTGATGAAGGGTAATACCCAGAAATCGGTACCAGGATCAGGGCCGGACTGGCAGTAGCGGGCACCAGGCAATCCCCCGGTGCGCCGCACGGGTGGGGGGCCGGTTTGGGGCCCCTGGGGGCACTTTTTGTTACAGGGCTTTTTTGCAGCTAGCTGCAAAATCGGCCCTGTATCAAAATCGGCCATAAACCGGCCCTGGCAAAGCGCTCGGCGGCACCCACAGCCCCCGGGGGGAGGAGGGCTGGCTGAGCACTTTGCCAGGGCCGGTTTTGGTTCCCAGTCCGGCCCTTCCCAGGATGCTTGTTTCCGGTCCAGGGAAGACCTGGCTTGGCAGTTCGGTCTGGACTGTTCGAATGAAGCACAGGGTCAAGACTGATTTGCATATGGCCAGTTCTAAACTGGGGTAGCATTGTGAGCAAAAGAATGATGGATTTAACCCAGATCTCTTGACTGGGAGTGAATGTATGATTAATTCTGCATTCCGACCATCATTTGTTTACAGGCCGATTAGGCGGGGCCTGAGAGGGAGGGCAGTGGCAGTGGAAGACTTTTTTTAAGACCACGTAATACGTGGGTTGGATGGATCTAACTCAAATGTGGTAAATTCTGGGGCAAGGAAGGGTAACTGAAGTAATGAAGGTCACCAGTAAGCAATCCGCGCACTTGTAGACTTACTGCCTGTGAATCTCATAATTGGATCTTACGAACAGTAGTTCAGTTCTAATCCTGAATTTCCTCTACGTTCCCCCCAACCGTGTGTGATCTTATACAGATCACTTCATCTCCCTTGACTTCAGTACTGAAACTGTTACATCAGCTAAAAGCCTGCGTTCTTAAAAAACGTTTTAATCTGCCCATTTCTGTTTACAATCACTGCCCGACAGAGGATGCCGAGCCATACAGCGGTATTTGAAATTAGCACAGACAACAAACATGCTGTCAGCCTAACCCAGCCTCTCAGTACAGCATGCTTATTCCTACACCATATCTGAATGCGAGGACAAGATGAGGGAGGGGGGTCAAATAAACAACAGAGCTGTTGTGGATGACATTCAAGCTCAACTTTCACCCGCTTATTCACTCGCTCCCTCACTTAAGCACAAATGTGGTTGAGAATCGACCTAGTTTAATAACCCTGACTCAACGTACTAATGAACAAACCAGTGCTCCTAATGTGGGGGAAACAGCCTGAACAAGGGTTTTTTAACAATAAGTGGCCTAAACGATTCATAAACAACGACCTGCAACTGAACCACGACCTCCTCAACAACTACTTCATTAAACGAGTGACCTTAACAACAACTTTAAACACGAACAATAATGTAATAAATTTAAAGAACACTTCAATTGAAAACTAGAAAGTTTTAATTTACCTTGTGAGGCCAGTAGATGGCACTGTAGGATTGTTTTCAAATGATGTTTTTATGCTGACCTGTTTTTTTTAATCGCTTTAAATAGTGCATTTGGTTTTAATTTTCCGTTTGATATGCCGCTAAATAAGTTAGCAATCTAGCTGTGACCACTTTCACATCCCAGCTTCACAGTGTCATTCTGTGTGATCTCTGCCATTTTGCACTTTTTTTATTCAGAATCGATTACTCAGTGCTAAAAAATAAAGTAAGTTGATGTGGCATCAAGCAGCTACTGGAATATATATTATCATTTTGAGAACAGACCACCCGGCACTAACGCTTTTTTATCTGATTCTAGCAGTTTTTTTTTTCATCACTACCATCGCCCTTTTCGCGGGTTTCATTACTTACTTTTTCTCCATTCTTCTCTGTTTTCTGCCATTATTTCTGTAGCTCTAGGAATGGCTCTGCTTTGAGTAATTACATGCTTGATAACAACATCCTAAAACAGCGTGGCCCAGTTCGCAAAGTGAAAATAGATTTTCCTTAATCAAAAGTCAATACCAGCAATATTTTTCTTTATTTCAAGGCTGGAAATTAAAAGTTTGTAGCATTGTAGAAAGTGACATTAAAATCTGAGGTAAGTGTCTACGTGTAAATATTAGTATTGGTAAAAAAGAAAAACACTGTAAGAGTGGCATTTTCAAAGATAGAAGGTTTTCATTTCCACTAGTTAAAAAATATGGGTAGATTCTCTTTGTATGTCAAAAGGAATGTTTTCGTAGTTCAATTAAGTCGTTGTTCAATACTTAGTGGTTAGCATTTGGTCGTTGTTTAGCCTTCGTGGTTTAGGCACTCGAGATTTCAGAGGTAGTTGTTTAATCATACAACCCCTAATGTGTGCTGGACCTGTCGCTCACGTAACAAAAATTACAAAGTAGTCCCGAAATAGATGAAAATGGCCACTGCGTATGCTTAAAAAGTATTTGGGCGGTGTGCTAGAGGAGGGCTAAACACTGGAAGAGGCATGACGTATGCACGGCATTGACAAATTGGAAGGCCTAAAATTAGGGTGATAATGGTGCCAGCAAATGGCAAGCCTATGGGCTGGGCTGTAAGTCCAGAAGTAGATTCTGCATGTCTCGGTTCGAGAGAGCGCATGCGCGCTGTCTAGAGATGATGCCTAGCAAGGAGTGATAAACCCACAGAACACAGTGAGGTAGCCGATCTCGCTTGAGAATTATCGTTATTCATCAATGCCCAACTGAAGGCCTGAGTCTGCTTAGGCTTAGAAGAAACAGGCAAACAGTGAACTTACTCAGTTGGTTCATTTTAAAGAAGTGGAATAGGATCTGAAGAAAAATCTGACAGGACTTTGTGGGTCTGCCTTTTTTATGCTGAAGTCTTTCCTCATTGCTCAAACTCCAATTTTTTGGAGGAACAGGAGTGTTTCGGTTTCTTGTGCTTTTGTCATTGAGAATGGCATCTTCAATTATTCTTGTGTGAACAGACAAAAGAAAGAGTAATTGGCCCTGGGATGGAACTGAGGGCCTGATTTATATATATTGGCAGAGAGGGTACTTGTAGGAAATTGGATTACTGGTTGAGATGGTGATTCTCAAGTCGTAACCACAATTCCTGTCAGGGTGAAGACACAAGCAAACTCCAAACCTGTACTTAAAACTTTGGTAGCTTAGCACAAAAGCAGTCAGGCTTAACTTAGTGGCAATGTGTAAAGTATTTATGCAGTAATTCAAACAGCAATAAAGTGAAAACGCAAAACAGAAAAATCCCACACCAATTTAAAAAAATGCACTAAAATGTATAAATTATTTGACACCAAAACGAAATCAAAATCCAATCAGTATCAAAGAAGATTTGTTTTAAAATGTTTAGTAAAAATAGCACCTAAAAGTACAAAGCTCCAACTGTGGTTATCTGGTTACACCGGACTGGATACAGTGACCAAGTTAGGCTCGCTGAGCAAATTATCTTAAATCCTGGTTGCGGAGTGTTGCAAGGTCCTGCATCGAGAATGCGTCATGCAGGAGCGGTTCAGGGCTGAGATGTCAAAGTCCTGCATCAAGGGTGCCTTACGCAACGGCGGTTCCGAGGAACTGCGGGTCCGGGATACAAAATTCTGTGGCGAGAATGCATTGTGCAACAGCAGTTCCGAGGAGCTGGAGGGCTGTAATGTGAGGTCCTGTTTCGAGGATAGATTGCACATCGACGATTCCGAGGAGCAGTAGGACTAGAATGTGAGGTCCTACATTGAAGATGTGTCGCACAGTGGCGGTTCAGAGTAGCTGCGGGCTGTGATGCAAGGTCGTGCTTTGAGGTTGCGGCGGTTTCAAGGAGCTGCGAGGTCCTGCAATGGGATGCGTTGCGCAGTGGCTGTTCCGATGCGAAGCTGTGAGTCAATGTAGGTTCTGCTTGGACCACAGCTGGGCTGGTAGAGAACCTTCAGGCCCACTTTAAAGTGCTCTGTGTTGGTACAAGAAGATGCTAACTTTCTAAAAGCGTCATTTTCTGAATTGTGAATCAAAATCCAACTTTACCATTAAAAAGGGTTTTAAATTACAATATTTCAGACACCAACCTCAACATTCCTACCTACTGCCAATTGAAAGTTATCACTTATAATAATCCAGTGTTATCCTATGGGACAGGCAGGCCTTGCAGTAGTGAAAAACAAATTTAAAAGTACAAATAATAAAAAGGAAAGATTAAGCCTGGCAAAAAGGTTTATTTTGACAGGTCAAAATGGCAGATCAAAACTGCACTCACAGGCTGCAATGGCAAGCCTGAGACCTGTTTAAAGGGCTACTTAAGTGGGTGGAATAATGAGTTCTGCTGGCCTACTAGTAGCATTTAACTTATAGGCCCTGGGTACATGTAGTACCACTTTGCTAGGAACTTACAGGTAAATTAACTGTGCTAATTTTGCCATTTTTTAAGGAGGGAACTCATGCACTTTAGCACTGAAGGAGTAAGGGAAAACGTTTGGGGAAAGACCACTGTAAGGTTGACATGTCTAACAGTACTTCGTTGCAACATCGAATGAGTTCCCTCTCTGCCATTATAGTGGCCCACCTGCCAAATGTAATTGTCGGAAGACCTTAAGTTTGGCCACTGCGTATCAACTGTGGCCAAACTTCTCTGACATTCTGACAGAGGGAGCGTAGGTAGGGGGCCCCGGAAGAGGGGGGGGGTCAGGGTGTTTGGAAGTGGAACAGAGCCGGAGGCCGCCAAATCCCTGCAAGGGGCCACCACACAGATATGTATCCATCCTCAGAGGATTATTATATCAAGGATATATATTGGCGTGGGGGCCCCTGGGGTTTGGCGCCCCTGTGAAGGTGCACAGCTTGCACATGCCTAAGGCCGCCCCTGTTGGAATCAAATAAAATGCAGAGCAATGGCTTGGCAAGCTCCGGATTCCAACATCTATTACATATGGAAAAGAGGTACTAAACCCACTTTTTCCACTTACGATCTGACAGATCCTTGCCCCATGCCATCAATCAGGGTAGGGATAGGGGAGGTATTACTTCAAATAATGTACGGATCTAGTCAGCAGCCTGCAGAAACGTCACCGCGAAGTGCTCCAGTTAGCTAAAATATCAAACTCCAAAGCATGTAACATTGCTGAGACCAGGTGCCCTCCAACTCCAATGATTAGTTTGGATATATACAGAAAGTGCATTTTAATAGCTCCTCCTCTGAATTTTAGTCCTTGACAAGATGGGACTCTGGCAATTAATTGTCAAATGATCTGTTTAGCTGGCCCTTTCAGAATATAAGACACCTTTTGCGAAATCAGTCACTGTGCACATTTGCGTACATCTTTGTGAATAGGTCCAATTGTGTTTACTTTAATAGAAAAATTAAGTTGCAAACAATTAGCATTTCTTAAAGTGGTAAACCACACCAGGAATTTAGGGAGAGAACAGAATGTACTGTGTGAATAAAATGTAAGCGAAAGTAAAAGTAGGCACCTTCAAAGAAAACAGTGTATTGTGTGAACCATAATCAAATACAAACCAGACCAATACACAAATGGAAGAAATACATTGCTTAGGCAATCGTGTTTTGCATACACTTTGTGAAAAAGATTCATTCCACGAGTTACCAGCATTATTACAAACTGAAAAGAAATGTTTCCATAGTAAAGTTCTTTCTTCTTACAATCCCTACTGCTATTACCAATGTTCCTCAGTTTCACACACACCTTCTTCTGCATTTCCTCCTGATCTTTTTGGTACATCCGTATTAATTCCTGATGCTTTTGTTTCTCAATGTCTAATTCAATCATTGCCTCTTCTTTCAATCGAGAGGTGAGCTCAGCAATTTCCGATGAATGTGTTGCTCGTTGTTTATTGAGTTCAGATTCCATCTGTAAGATAAAAGATAAGACAAACACAATATTTCCATGTGCATGATATTTAAGTATTCCACCTACTCCAAGTCTTAGTGGACTATGTTGTAACTCGATGGTGCTAGTCTCAATAAATATCCTAATTAGATAAATAAAAGTGATATAAACATAAGTAATACTTCACACACTGTTAGTAATGGGATTTTTGGTAGGCTAGGGCATGTGCCAAAGCCGGGCAGAAACCACCACTTTAGTCAGGATAAGGGAGTTACACTCTTAAAATAACCCCTGCTCACCCCCTTGGTAGCTTGGCACGAGCAGCCAGGCTTATCTTAGAGGTAGTGTGTAAAGCATTTGCAACTAGCCAACAGTAATACAGAGTAAGCACTACAAAAGGACACCACACCAGTTTAGAAAAATATCCAATATTTTTATATACTTAAGACAAGACCAAAAATGATAAAAATCCACAATACAGTACTTAGAAATCTTCGGTTATCAAAATATGCTTGAAAATCAGTTCCTTGATTTTGATAGTTCCATCTGGGGCTATCACGGCGCTGTGAGCAAACAAATCTAAACAGTTCTGGCTGACCGTTGGGTCGTGGGCCAGCTACGATGTAGGGAAGACCCGCAAACAGCAACTTTTAGAAATGCAGGGCATCAGTGATCTGCCATTGAGCTTCTGAAAGCACTGCGTCTGCAGGCGTCTGTGCAGGAGTCATCGGGCCCTCGAAGTCACACACGTTGCAGATCGAACTCCTCTCAATTGAAGTCAGGAGCGCTGACGTCTACAGGCGTCGGGTGCTACGGTGCGAAGTGCAGTAGTGCGGCGTGCGGTGCCCTGAGGTCGCGTTGTGAGCAGCGGCTCGGTGGCGGCCTCAGACGGCATCGTTGGTGAGACCACGGTCATGCTGCATAGTGAATACGGTGCTCGTCGCTGTGCTGGCAGGTTGCGGTGCAAGCAGAGGCGTCATCGTTGCTGAAGCGCTGCCGGCGTCTGATGAACTGTAGTCGATGGTGCCGGTAGGCCAAGGCTGCAGTACGGGATGAGGACAGTGCGTTGTGTAACTTTACGAGCGATGCCCTCGAACCATGGTGCAAGCAGCGGCGTAGATTTTAGCGTGGAGAGGGGATGTTGGGGATACCAATGCGTCGTCATGAAGTGAGGCGGTGCGGAGTGCAGTACCCAAAGGTTGCGGTGTGAACAGCGGCTCGGTGGCGGCATCAGCAGGCGGCGTCGATTAGACCAGGGTCGCGGTGAAGCCTTGTGGTGGGCCCTCTGTGGTGCCTTCAGGACACGTAGTCGGCAGCGGCGGCGTAGTAGACGGCATCGGGTTGCTTTTTCTTCTGTTGCAGCACAAAACACACAGTCCCCAGTGGTGAGGGCAGAAGAACTTGAACTTCCAAAAATAGCTGGTGTTTCCCATCTTATGTTTGCAGATGGACTTGAAATACAGCAGACGAGTACCTCCCACTATACAGCATACATAGGACGTTTTATTTCTTGGCTTGGAGAACTAATTTCTTTACTTTTAACCAATTCCACATTACAAGATATACTGCTTTGGGATTATCATTTGGTGAAAGGCTTGTTTGTAGAAGCATCAGTAGTAAGAATGTACACTTACATTTACTCAAACTAAAGGTGTACCTTCTCAATCAAGTGAGGGTGTAGAATCATGGGCCTTTTCAGTAGTATGTACTACAGCAAAAAATGTTTGGGGAAAAATGATGAAGGATTTCCCCACTTAAGTACAAAAGTATTGTAATTGAGCTAACCCAGAAAGTCCCTCCCTCAGAGGCTGATATCCCTCGGAGGATGCTTTCCAAAAGACAAATTTGATTCAGGAATGGTCCATCCTATTCTTAAATACAACTATTTCGCAAATTCCACAAATTTTCAGAAATAAATGGTAAATGGTAGTAGGTATCTTGATTAATTCTCAGACTGACTAATACAAAAAGCTCTCTGCTGTGGACTTCCTATAATGAAGATTAAAAGGCCTTGAGAGTACAGAACTTTGGAGTATGTTTGGCTGAGTCGTATGGAAAATACAATAAGAAATTTGTATGTAAGAATCATCCTCATCATAAACTTTATTTAGATCACCAAGATCATAAAAGTACATCACAAATAGATATTTCATATGAAAATTCATAAAACATGATAGCAATGGGTCGTAGAAACATATGCAACAAGCATAGGGACCTCGCAGGCTACAGCACTTGAGATACAAATGAAATCGCATTAGCAACAGAAGAAAATATGATGAAAATGCGCTGGCCCGTCCTATTCCATAAATTAATCCAGCACACTAGTTAAAAAGCACACACACCTTTGAACCAAAATATATATTAGGTCCGTGGATAGCAGTGGCAGCATACATTAAGTTGCCTCGGTATAAAGAGTGGTGTGGTGTGGCTCACTGGTTAGAGGCGGCAGACCCGGGCGCAGAGCCAGCACGGCATCAGGGTTCAATTCCCTACGCGGCAGGGTCGTGGACCAGGGTCAGCGGACTCGATTATTCTCACCTCGGTGCCTACTCTAACCAGGGATCACACTCGGCAACTCTGGGCATTAGCTTGCCTCATCTCCACAACGGCCCGCCACATACACCAGGGATGCCTGGTTTCACCTTGCAGATACCCAGTAGGGACCATCTCACAGGGAAAGCCAGGACGGGTTCCCCAGCGGTCTACTGCGCAGAGATACTCCTTCGGGAGTCGATTCTAGCATATTAGAAACCCACAGTTAATTAATTAATTAAAGTGTCCCGTACCATAACCACATGTATCAATCAGAAACCAGGGCCGGCTTTAGGGCAGTGCAACTGGTGCGGCTGCAATGGGCACTAGGCTGTGGAGGGGACCCTGATCTCAGGGGAGGGTGCTTTATTTAGCAATAACTTATGATTGTCGAGATGAAAGGCACTTGTGCCCTGTGGAAGTGAGAGAATCAAAAGAGGCGGTCATGTGGGGGGGCGCCAAAAATGATGGTCACATCGGACCGGCCCTGTCAGAAATACAGGCCATTCAGAAAATGGCAACATCCCGTAGACCATTTTCAGTATAAAGAGCTCAGTGCAATTACAGTTTGAATGGGTCAATAACACACGGCGTACAAACAAACTGTATATAAGATCCCTGAGACACCTTAGCAACATAAATTAAATCGAACCAATAGAAAGTGACCGATGAAGTTACAGTTTGTTTCAGTCAATGAGCTGGGAAGGAGACAAAAAAAGTTTCGAAATCCCCAGGTCATTGTTCAATTAGCAATAAAAACATACAGTAGAAATGATCTCAGTATAAAGGGCGCGTGTAATTGCATCATAAATACGTCATAGACCACAGGAAGAGATATAATAAAATAGCTCAGGCCCACAGTGAAACCTTTCATCTCTCCAACACATTTATTAAGAGGACGCTTGCCTTGCAAGCAGAGTTCCTAAAATCCTAGGAGATGAGTATCAGCATGCAATAAATTGTCTCTATGTTATTACAAAATAAATCGATGAATGCCCTGGGGAGGGAAATTAACGATTTTGCAATCCCCAGGCCCGTATCCCACTTCATTTCGCCCACAAACGTATATGTACTAAAGCGGCAAGCTATGAAGCGTAAACATCAATCAATCACTTTCTTTATGCAAGCCAAATAGTTACTTTTCAGTGGCAAGGTTACCTCGAAGATTATGTACCTGACACACACATCTATTCAGGGTGATGCACACAACGTTATCTTAAAGCAGTATGTACTTGGAAGAGGGCTAAACTTTAGTAAGAGAAGCAACCAACAAGCACCAAACCTATATTTGTCTCCCATGGGGAGAAGATTGTTGTAAGTTAGGGACAAGATGCTGGAATGGCTTCCCTCTCCTTTTCAGGCCCACAACATCCAATCTTGGAAATTACTAAAACTTCATTTGTTTAAGGGCAGAAGTCCAGTGCCTAATGGCTGATTAGATCCGCAAAGGCATTAATAATTGTGAACACTCACTCATCTATTTATACCATATACACTGAAGACAGAAGCATATACAGTGGCTCTTAATATTCGAGTTGCTGGGTTAATTACATATAAACAGATGCAAAAGTATGAAGAGGGTCTGAGGGGAAACTCAATTTATAGACCAACTTGCACCCTGTCCCCCAACTAAACCATCAAAAAACACTAAAGGGGGTGCAAAGAGTCTCAAAAGATACTGTGGAAAAAACTACACACTCAAAAGTAGTGTAACATCAAGAGGTAAAGGAACCAACCCAAAGGAGATAGAGAAAGCACAAGTAAGAGTACCCATCAGCCCACCCGTGGGCGGAACCTCATCATTTGGGTTTTTTTAAGATGTAAACTGGTATCCACTAGAACAATTAAGGATCTAGTGGATACCAGTTTACATCTTAAAAAAACCCAGATGATGAGGTTCCGCCCACTTGTGCTTTCTCTATCTCCTTTGGGTTGGTTCCTTTACCTCTTGATGTTACACTACTTTTGAGTGTGTAGTTTTTTCCACAGTATCTTTTGAGACTCTTTGCACCCCCTTTAGTGTTTTTTGATGGTTTAATTACATATAACCAGTCCCAATATGTTTACATATGCTGAGGCTGGTGTCAAAAAATATTTAAAAGAACACAGGAATGTGGTGAGCCCCCACTGATTGACGAGGTGGAAAAAAGCAGCTTCCCAAATGTTGCTCCCCACATGCAGGCAACACTTGTCTGCTTAGATCTAGTTACACTTATCCACAGGAAGCTTGGAAGCATTCAAATGATTCCCTTAGACGCACTTCCAGAGACAAGGAAATTCAGGCCAAGGATCCAATCGTGAAAACTGTGACATCTGAATACTGTTGGGAGAGTAGTATATGCTTCAACTGTCTTTTTGATACCTTACACACTCCTTCCCCAATAGAGGAGGCATCATAGAGCTGTGAGTAACTTCATAAGGAACAGGTTGAAAGAATGATTATTTCTTCAGTTTCAGACAGCGAGAGGAAGTCAATTCAAAAGCAGTGCTCATATCCCTGTAAAATTCTGAATCCTACATCCCAACTACAAACATAACTACATAGCCAATCTAAATTAAGTCAGCACATTCAGCAGCACAGATATAGATTTGCCTGATGGTGGACCTTTTCAAAAATATACAAATGACGGAGCAGAGTTAATTTGGCTCCAAATCACAAGTTCAGCAATGTATCTGCTTCATACTGGATGAGATGGCCACCATAAGAATAAATACCCCAAACTAATTGGTGCCTTTGGGGTAATTAAGGCGGTATTATCATATAATAGCAAAGTGGTGATCTAGTTGCTATTTCCATCAAACTTGTTTTGTGCTATGTAGTTATTTCCAGTTCCCATGAGACACACCGCCCATGGTAGTAAGTGTAAAAGTGATTAGAGTGCTTGTAGGTAGGTGCACATGCCTTTCTGGTGTGCACGTTTGGCGCTTTAGTGCACGCAATGACTGGTGCTGCTGCAGAGGTGCAACATACCCAGACTATGAAGACCCCAGCCCTGTGAGTGCATGTCCATTTCACTTCCAACTGCTAAGGTGTATGGTGCATCCTGGCATTCAGTGATCTCGCTGGGATGGCGCTGGGTGTAATGTGTTGGTTGTATGTCCTCTTAATGTGCTTACGGCTATACTGGTGTGAGGCTATGCTTGTGCTTCATGAGTACTCTGATCATAATGTCTGATGTCACTAGCTCCACTGGTGCTACAGTGATGCTACTCTCCACTGCCCCTTTCACATTACTATGCCATTCATTTTAGTCTCCTCCTTTCTCTCTCTCTATATATATAATTTTTTCAAATTGTCAGATTTCTCCCTCCTCCCATACTGTCATAATGAATTAAACAGAATAAAGTGAACTCAATTTAATTAAAATTAATTTATTTTATTTGTGAGTACTCGAGAATGTGTGCAGGTGATGCATTCTCGGTGGAGAGCGTGTGGATGGGTCTGCAGGTGAGCACAGTCACCTGCTGGCCCAATGTCTATGCTAACATGCTGTGCACCAGTGTGCTCATGTATGAAGGTGGGCATGCCTGTGTGTTCCAAGGGCCATGTATGGGCTGACATTCAGGGTAGCGAGTCTTTTTATCCCGCTCAAGGAGCTCTTCTGCTTCCACTATATCTCGGCATAGCTTATACCTTTGTATGCTTCAGGACAGCAGTTTAAATGCAAAAAATAAATATGCCTATTATAATAGTGCATAATATACATTGTGATCATGATGCAGTTATTATGTTGTATTTATATCATGCTTGCTACTGCACTGCCTGTGTTTGTCAGTACTGCAAATAATAAGCAAAATTGTTACCCAACTGAATGGTAGTCAACTTAATACCCATGAAAGGGGAACATCTGAGATTACACTGCAGCACGTGATATCTGTGCTGAATGAGCAATTCACTAAAACGTAAGATCTTTGTTTTTCTAAAAAATCAGGTACGGTAAAGAGAAAAGCGGTACAAACATAATCTATGCGGCATTTCCACACTAACCTACCTTTGGGAGGACCATCTCTACCTACATAGATGGATGCTCAGGCTCCATTTATTTCCAGTCACCCACAGAGGCAGCAGTTTAGGTTTTGCCTTTTTGTGATATGAATGCCTTCACAAGGGCATCCCAGCTCAGGAAACCATGTCTACCAGACTTCAATCAGGGATAGATTTAGTTGACCTGACTCGAGCTCAATCAGCCACACACATGCAAAACTCGTTCTAAACAAGGGCTTACCTTTTACCTCATTCTTCTCCACTTTGCAATCTAGACGTTTATCAGGCAAGCTTCATAGCTCTCTCAGAAAGGCACAACCTTTTATTGGTACAGGTTGTTGTGGCCAAACTGGGGCCTGTGTAGCTCACTTTGGGATTCTAAATGATTCTCTTTGCAGTACTTTATTAAAAAGGTACTCCACCAGAATATCAACTACAAAATATTATGTGGCCAAAATATTGTGGCAAAAATATTGAGGACCTGAATATCCTGAACGTCGGTGTACATAGGTTAGCACTGGTTTATTATATTTAACTCTACAGCTATATACCTGGATGACACATAGATATTCAAGGTACATGGATGTGCAGTGAAGGATGTAAATGTAAATGTAAATTGATACTTGTATAGCGCACTACTCACCCGCAAGGGTCTCAAGGCGCTTGTACGAATACCGCTGTGGAACCCATCCTGGCTTTCCCTGTGAGGCGTCCACTCCTGGGCAGCCCCAAGGTGGAGGCCAGGCATCCTTAGCGTTGTGGGGGCCATTGTGGAGATTAAGCAAGCTATTGCCCAGAGTTGTAGAGTGGGACTCCAAGATTGGACTAGGCACCGAGGCGAGAATTATCAGGTCCGTGGAATTTTGAGCCCAAGACCCGCCGAGGCGGGGAATTGAACCCTGGTCCTGGGCTAGATCTCTGCATCAGGGTCTGCCGCTCTAATCATTGAGCCACACTTCTCAATCATTGAGCCACACTTCTAGTAGATCTATACTTACCTCAGTGGCGTAGCTGGGAGGGGGACAGGGTAAGCAAGTTGTGTCTGGCGACTACCACCATGCTCCTGTGAACAAGTAGTCTGCCGGCCGCCAGACGGCGCCCCCCCCCTCGAACAATGCGTCTGTTAGCTGTCACGCCCCACCGCTCTTACCTGCACCAGGCATAACACTTAGGGTCCCCCGGGTGGCAGTAGGTCTATCTACGCCACTGACTTACCTATATGCACTTACCTTCTCGATATTTTGGACCTTGACATTTGTGCACAATATTTTGGCCCCATAACATTTTTGGCTTCGATATTCCATCAAACAACTATGTCTGGTGGAGGATATGAGGGAGGAGGGAATAGAGGGATATAACAAGCATTTGCAATGCAATAGGTCTCGCAGTTATGCGAGTTTGAGCTATTGACATTGAAAATTACAATGTCTTTTATTTTTGTTTTTGTTTTAAAAACATAAATAAAAGGCATTGTCATTTACAATGCCAATAGCTTAAACTTGTGTAACAGCGAGACTATTGCATTGCAAATGCTTGTCTAGACTTGGCTAAAGAGGGGAACAGGGACAGTAGTTCACCTTGGATGAGGGTCTCTAGCTGACATTTCTGTGGATGGAGTCTTGCAACATTCCATGCTCTTGCCCTACCTTCTAGGTAACTAAAACAAAGGTCAGCAATTTTTTAAAACAATGCAACCACACGGATACAATTGTGGCGTTAGTAAGGACGTGTGTAAATTGCACAGGAATGCTGGTGCTCCCATCGGGCTTTGCAAAACAGACATTACCTGCAGCAGCTTCGCTTCCAGGAAGTCAAACGAGGTCACGTTGCAAGCTACCAAGCTGGAAACCAGCTGGGATGTCAGGCATGCCTACAAAATAAATGCAATGCTGAACAAACCATTCATTGTCGTTGAAGTAGTTCAGTGCTTAACGCACCCTTATAGAAGGGTCAGACTGGTGGTGTGTGTTCAGTTCTAAAGCCCCTAAAGACCTCCACGGCTGACTGCGCGTTACGGCAGACTTTCTCACAGTCCTTTCCCCCCTTTGAAAGAATGAAATACACACACTAAACGTAAACAAACAGCTGCTTATGGACATAGAAGGTTGTCCTCTCCACTTACACCTGAGCCTGAATGAGCAACCGGAGAGACTGTAGTAGGAGGGGCCAGGAAGTGTTTCTCTGGAAGGCAGGTCCCTGCCCTGGCGGTGGGCGGCAGTCAGCACGGGAAGCAGCAGTGGCGCTGTCAGCCTGCAGCAGGTCGCGAGCACCATCCTTCTAAACGGCAGAGTGCCCGCACGCTGCCTTTACCAGTCAACACAACTCGAGTCAGTTGAGGCAGAGCGCAGCTCCAAACGCCGCCCCAGCAGAGTGTGCAGCGCGACTCCTGTAGAGGTGATGAGATCCGCTGTTTGTTTTTTGTGTTTCTTTCGGAGATGTTACCGTATTTTTAAGCGGTGGCACTCACAAATGAGATGCAGCTAAAGCAGGGAAAGCCTTAACTCAAGTTAGCTGCCTCCTGTCTGGGAGGCGACGACGTTGCAGAGTGCCACCTCCCACCCTGATAGTGCCGCCCATGGAGGTGTAGATTGTGGTTGTGCATCTCTTGTGACGCCGTGCACATCAGACGCTGTGCGCGCACATCATTGCTCTTGTCTGCCGTATGTGTTATAAATGCATCACGCTTTCACCTTAAGTGAAAGCGCGATGCATATATAAACACGCGTGTCTGTAAGAGATGCCGTGCACGAGCGTGCACAAGCGAAATCTCCAGTCCAGGTGGGCCGGGCCTAATGCCGACAGGGCAGACACCAACCCCGCTTCCAGAGAAGCCGGACACAAAAGCAACGACAATAGATCTCGCCAAGGAGTAGCAGCGCTTGCGGGCTGCAATGCAGGCGAGACCTAAAAAGCAGGGAACAATTGTTGTCCGTGTTTTTCTTCTCTATCACTTTATTGTTATTTGTAGGTCATATGGGCCATGTTGAATATAACAATCTCAAAACAAATAAAATGTGTTATAAAAAGAAAAAAAGAACCAGTTATTAGATGTTAGAAATGGGGGTCTCTAATTGGCAGAGGTAGGTACCTTTGTCCAAATAGGGACCCTTGCTTCTAGTCAGAGTAAGGGGATACACACTTTAGATAACCCCTACTCACCCTCTTGGTAGCTTGGCACGAGCAGACAAGCTTATCCCAAAGGCAATGTGTAAAGTATTTGTACCAACAATCACAGTAACACAGTGAAAACACCACAAATGGACACCACACCAGCTTAGAAAATAAAATCCTTGTATATACATTAAACAAAACCAAAACGACAAAAATCCAGCATACACATTTAAAAATATGACTTTCAAAAGGTTTCAAGAACTTTTACTATGGAAAATGATAAATGCATGACTTTTCACCAAAGTACCTGTAGATGTGTCAAAGTTCCAAAGCCAAACAGCTGCATAGTCGGAAAACAAAGGGATACAACACTCCTGAGACCTTGGGGAGGCGATGCGACAGTTCTGCAACACGCAGAGGATGAGTGAGTTGCGTTGAATCCGGTCTGTATGGGGAGTGATGCGTTGATTCTTCGTGAAGGTTCCAGTTCACAGGTGATGCTTTGGGAAAGCAAACCCGCACAGGTACAATGCGTGGAATTCCGGGATGCATCGGCGATCGATGCGGTGGCATTGAGCAGCGCTGCAACGGTCCTCTTCAGCTGCAATCACTCGATGTGTCGATTCTTGCAGCGGCGACAGGCGCTGCAACGGTTTTCGCAGGGGCGCCGGGATGCATGGAAATTCTTCTCGCAGCAGATTTCTGGGGAGCTGGGGGTGAAGTCTTTGTGTCCCTGAGACTTCAGAACAGGAGGCCAGCACACTTAAGGTCCTTGGAGATCTCCTCTAGCAGGGGACACAGCACACAGCAAGTCCTTCTCATTTTCTTGGCAGAAACAGCAACTGTAGGCCGACCCCAGACACACAGCAAGGGCAGTACTTCTCCTCAGTTTCTCCAACTCTTCTCCTTGGCAAAGGCTCATCTTGAGTTCCAGGAATTATCTAAAGTTCAGGGGTTTTAGGTCTAATACTCATAACCCAAAATGTATTTGTTCTCTTTGTGCAAGGGGCTCTGAGCCCAGTTCAAACCAGTTCTGGGGGGCACTCTGCAAGTGCACAACAACATCCATTGTCAATATGAGCCTTGGCTCCAGACACACCACAGGGGGGCGGAGCCAGCATTGTGGAAGGCAGGCACAGCCCTATTCAGGTACAGGTGCTACTCCTTCCACCACTCCAAATGCACATCAGGCCTATTCAGCCTAGTGCTGACTCATCCAGACTCCCGGAGCCACTGCACCTCCCTAGCCCCTGTCACTCCAAAACCAGACAGTCAATCCACAAACAGGCAGAGGTACACAGGACGGATGACAAGAAAATAGCCACTATTTTCAAACACACAATTTAAAAAACAGCTTTACTAAAAGATGTATTATTAAATCCGGAGTTCAGGGATCCCAAACTCAATTTTTCAATCTTATCCCTATGAGAAGATATGCTTGTAAAATGATACAATGCATTCCCCATTCTGTCCAAAGGGGAAAGATAGTCTTTCAATAGTGAAAAACAAAATTGGCAGTATTTCACTATCAGGACATGTTACACACACCAGTACATGTCCTACCTTTCACATACACTGCACCGTGCCAATGGGGGTACCTAGGGCCGACCATAGGGGTGCCCTATATGTAAGAAAAGGGAAGATTAGGGCCTGGCAAGTGGGTGCACTTGCCAAGTCGACATGGCAGTTAACAAACCCGCGCACAGGCAACGCGGTGGCAGGCCTGAGACATCCTTTCAGGGCTACTCATGAGGGTGGCACAATCAGAGCTGCAAGCCCACTAGTAGCATCTGATTTACCAGCCCTGGCACACTCAGTGCGCTTTACTAGGAGCCTACTAGTAAAACAAATATGCCAATCAGGAGGAAACAATCACAATAACAATTTACAGAGAGAGCATATGCACTTTAGCACTGTTCAGCAGTGGTAAAGTGCCCAGAGTCCTATAGCCAACAAACACAGGTCAGGAACAAATAGGAGGAAGAAGCAAAAGGTTTGGGGACAACCCTGCAAAAAGGGTCATTTCCAACACCAGAAAAAACGAATCCACTGCTCTGATCAGAACACGTGATTACCTTTGCTCTCCAGCCATCATCATTCAGCATCTTCTGCCTGAAGCCTTCTTGGAGCTGCTCGATCCTGTTCTGATGAGACATCATTATCGACTCTCTGGAAAAAAAACAAGCGCTGAGAATGCGGAAAAATAACAACACTAAACAAAAGACCTCTAACTACACTGTCGGTTCCAAGCAATTTTAATGCTATTCCTTTTTCTCTAGTGCCTGAGCTGAAATTAAAGTAAGTCTATGTAAATGCTACCTATACACGAATCTTTGGGCTTGTTTCTCTATGCTTACAGAAAATTGAGACATTTAAATGATTATTTTCATACAATTCTAGTTCATGAGTGCTTTTTGTGATTATACGATGATTGGCATATTCAAGCTGCAGCATCAAAAAAGGCCTGGGAACTAACATATACAGAAACTATTTAATGGGAATTTCTCACATTGTCAATGCCCAAACTATTTTCTTCAAGCTTTGTGGTGGTGCAACAGATTTAATTAATACTGCAGCCACTAATAGATAACCCTTTCCTCCAAAATGTGCAAGGGACAACAGTTTTTAACAGGCCTTGAGAAAGCCACTAGATTTAAATGTTTGCAGTGTAAAGACTTTTATGGTGTTTAGTGGTAGAAAGGCATTTCGAAATTAAAAGTCGTCATGACCGCGACTAAGATTCTGCAGACTAGTACCTTTGCTGGACTTCTGCCCATAGAAACAATCTGATTGGCTGAGGGGGGCTTCTTTTCCCATCTGTCACATTACTCCTAAGGGAACAAAAATGTCCTGCGAACTCTCACAGGAGCTTACGCTGAGATTTGCTTGACACAACATGAACAGAAATGTTGCAGTAGCCATTTTAGGATGTGGGGGACTCACGGGCCTTACATATTGTAATAAAATATTACTTTAAATTGAAAACAACCCTAGTAATTCACTGAAAAAAAAACAAAGGTTAAACTGACATTATAGTTAGGTGTGGTAATATTATCTTACTGTGCCTTGAAAGAACCAACTCAGAAATTCACCGACAAAAAACAAAGGTTGAAATGATGTTATATTGTCAGTTTAAACGTAATGTTTTAAACTAAAAAAAGCACTTAAATTCAACTTTTCTAGGTATTTCAAGTAACTATTATTCCCGTCCTCGCCTTGCACTCCTTGTGACCTCACATATTACATCATTCATGACGCGTTTCATGACATCATTGGTGACATTACTGATGACAGCTGAACTGACATCATTGACGACAATCCTGTGCATGGCAGGGGCGCAAGTTATAGTTGCTTGAAATAACCTTGATACTGCTCTCAGACTGGGGCAAAACAGGTGGGAAGGTAGCTAAAAGAACTTAGCAGATAGTGGCTCTATCAGCAGATTACATATAGCATTATTGACAAAGTTGAAGTGACGTTTTCCTACATTTATAGGAATTGTGGGGATTTTACAGCAGCTGTGGAAAAGTGTTAAACTAATAAACTCGAGACAAAAAAGCATTCCATTCCCCTAACGTTCATTTTATGCAGTGTTTAGGAATCGGGAACTGAAATCTGGTAGTGGAGCACGATAGGACCAATCAATAGTGGTGCACATTTCTTTGAATGTAATTCACATTTTAACCGGCAAACACTGCAGTCTCATTAGTGATAGGCTATTGGGGTAATCTATTCTTTAGTAGGCTGTAAGCCAGCTCTGGGTCAGCAGAGACATTTTCCTCCGCCCCAACCCCGCTTAGAGAACAACCTGACAAGCAGGCAGGGATCTCTTTGCTGAAAATGTACCAGTTGGTGTGGGGGATGCTTTTTATGAAAAGCAGAATGTTGAGAGAGATGCATATTGGTAAAGCCACCCAGCATTCAATTTTATTTTTTAGAAACAAATACACAAAGAAGGAGTTTACTTCCGAAACGCTAATGACTTAATTTAATTTTAATGATAACTTTATTTCGGTCGAAAAGACCATAAAAGTGCAGATAAAATACATACAAGGCACAGTTCATTTTAAAACAATAAATAGAGAACCAATCAATATTAAGATAAAAAATTGATTAAACTCAGCAGTTATCAAAAGATCAAAAAATATAAAAGTCGTAATTAATCACAGGCATTATAGAATTTTTTTCCTTCTGCGCCACATACCAATTAGAAAACGAGATACAGCAAATACTATGGGAGAAGAAGTATCATACATTAGAACCCTGCAGGCCTGTATACAATGTCTGAACCCCAGGTTCCTACATAAAGGGATCAGCCAGCCTTTCCTTATTGTTACATACGCTGGACAGAAAAACATGACATGAGGGACATCTTCTCGTTTATAATTGCATGCCGGGCAGACTCCATTCTCTGACTTAGCCCATTTAGAAGTAAATGCCCTGACTGGTAGGCTACTGTGCCTTAGTTGAGTGTATAACTTCCTCGCAAGAGGCGGTTGGATTGCATCTAGGAATTCCTCTAGTCGTGTTTCCGATTTTACTAAGAGGAACTCTACATACAGCCTCCCCAGAGTAGCTGATCTCTGTAGGGCTAAGTAATTTTGCCGCTTCCGCAGATTTCGGAGTTCCAATCTGGATATCCTCGGGCAACTCAACTCCGGGGTCTCCCAAAGCTCAGGCAACCCAATCTGGGCACTAAGAGCCTTAATATGAATTAACCACGGGATATTTTTGCTTTTTTAATAGACCCTAAACCTCCAAGAATTCCGCTCTATAGGAGGCCAGCTCAGGGACTGACCCGAGCCTCCTCCAATAGAGCAAGGGCCGTGCAGCTACCAACTCCTCTATCGACTCCAGGCCCAAATCAAATCGTAGAGGAATAAGTGGTGTACTTTGTGGTAAATCTACCACATTCCCCATAAAACACTGTTCCACCCTCAAGAGGTTAGATGTATTCTTATGGCTCCAAAGTTCAGCACCGTACGTTGAGGTTGTTCTCGCCTGGAGTCGATATATTTCAAGCACCGGAGCTGCCGGTTTGAAGTCTGATGTTCTGTGGAGCTTACTAATACCCCCTGCTATTTGTGTTAGCCTGAGAGCTGACTTAGAAAGTTTCAAGCCCCAATCAAAATCTTCTGTCAAAGTAATACCAAGATAGACAAAGGGTTTGACACGTTCCAGGGGTTTACTATTAAGGACGGGCTTTGGGCGGGTCTGCCTCGGGGGATTGAATATCATATACTTGGTCTTGTCCAAGTTGACCTCCAATCCACGCAAAGCACAGAAAGTTGCAAAACCGTCCAGAATACGCTGGATGCCTGATGATGTTTTGGATAACAGCAGAGTGTCATCCGCAAACATCAGAGTGGGCACCCGTCCGGTAACCAGCCTTGGAGCGTCATTGTCTATTACACCATTTAAGTGGTCCACAAGACCATTGATGTAAAGACAGAATAGCGTGGGAGCCAGGACGCACCACTGTCGTATACCCTTTGAAACTGGAAAGGGTGCAGAGAGATCTCCATACCTCCCACACCTAACTAGGGCATAATTGCCAGTGGGTAATCTAATTAGGATATTCAATAAATAAGACGGGAGACCCAAGTCTGTTAGAACTTTCCAAAGCTTTTCCCTAGGCATGAGGTCGAAGGCGGTCCGCAGGTCGACAAAGACAAGTTAGAGGCTGCCACCCTCTACTCTTGCCGTTTTCCAAAATAAAGTCTGCAGCCGAAAAATTTGGTCCAGGGTTTAAATACCCAGGCGCGCAACACCCATTGGGCTGAACGGGCTTCAGCCCCCCCCCGTCGTCATCTTCAGCCCGGGCTGCCAAGGTTCAGATGACAGCCCGACACACTTTCCTGATTTACAATGATGTAAAATAATGAAAGTATTAAAACCGTTTCTCCAGTTTCATTTGTATTGAAGGCTCCACTTTTATTCTCGGATGCTTTAGTATCCGAGATTGTGATTTAATGACCCCTTCTAAGAGGCCCAGAACCAGCCCGAGCCAGCCGCCTCTGAAGGTTTCAGTGACCCTCCCTGCCCCCTACCTTTTGGTTTCTTTCAGAGGGGTGCCACCGAGGTGATTTCCTTGCCTGAAGCAGGGATTTCACCTAAGCACGTTTGATGTGCGGTGCAGCATGGAGTGTGAAGATGTGCACAGCAGGGGGATGTGACGCCAGCAGGAATTCCTTTACAAAGGAAAAGCGTCACCTGCACTGGCCATTCCTTTACCCCTGCTGTGCACATCTTCGCACTCTCTGCTCCAAGAGTCCTGTTGTGCGAGCTTGAGTTTCATGACTCACCTCTCAAGTGAGGCCCGCCTGCCCTGCGCATTTTGGACACAGCTTTTCGAGGAACACCTCAACTGATTTTTTTTCTCAGGAGCTGTCCTCACTTGTATCCAGTCTGTACTTGGAGCATTCAACCCGCAGATCTGCACGAGGAGAGGAGACACACTGCAATGGTAAATGTTAGAGGGGTGTGTTAAGAGCACCACACTTGCGTCCTGTGGGTCCTGTACGGGCATTCTTCATGTGACCCGCCGCTGTGCGCAAAGTACATCCCAGGTTTACGCGCATTATCAGTTTCCCGACTGAACACAGTGAATAGGGGCGCACAATAGTGCTGCTCATTCATCCTATGGCCCCTTCATTGGTTGGAAGTGATTGTTGGGGTGGAGAGGAGCTGTGAATGTGCGTAAGCACGGATATAGCACCTAGTGGGTTTTCAGGCGCGGTGCGTCCATAGGGGCGTGGGGGCGTAGCCCCCCCCCCGCCCGCAGCCGCCCGCAGGAGACACCGAGGGAGAACTGACAATGCATGCCAGTCAGCATGACGTCGGGAGGCGTCATGTTGATTGACATGATTGTCACCTGGCAGGCAGCAACACGAGTGCCCATGCGTGGGGACAGAGGGTGAATTTTTTACCCCTGCCCACGCATGCGCACTTGTGTTCGTGCTTTTTTGCGCATGCCCATTAGGAGCCCTTCGGTCTCCTAATGGGCGTGCTGTGGGCGTAGAGTAACCTGTGCCCCTGCAGCGCCAGGATTGGCTGCAAGGGGCTGCCAGTGCCATTTGACGACGTGAAGGTGCCAAGGGGTTGAGGAGAAGAGGAGGTGCGGACCCGGACTTGTTGTCATCATTCTGTTTTACACTGGTACTAATAATGTTGAAACCTACGCCCGACTGTGTTAACAAGTGTTAAAATGACAACATAATGCATTAATACTTTCACAAAATTACATCCATTATGGCACATAATTTGCCATTTCTTGCTACATTATTTAGTCCTCCCTTGCCGCGTATTTAAAGTCACCCTGGCAATAGTTGTTTCTGTACATAGTCAAAAATTTAAAAGTATCTAGAACAATACACAAATGACTGTGACACTCTAGAATATAAGGTCTGAGCTGTACTAATGTGTATTCGGGATTGGAGGACTCAGGTTCGAATTCCAGCTAGATAGATCAGGGAGTAATGTACCTACAGCAGTGATCTTTCTGTAACCTGCAGGTCACATAACTGATGAATGAATGATGTATGGATGCAGGATGGGTGGGTGGGTGGGTGGATGGATGGGTGGATGCATGAATGATGTATGGATGGATGCATGGATGCATGCATGATGGATGGATGGGTGGATGCATGGATGGATTGTGTATGGATGCAGGATGGGTGGGTGGGTGGATGGATTGGTGGATGCATGAATGATGTATGGATGGATGCATGCATGATGGGTGGATGCATGATGGATGGATGGGTGGATGCATGAATGAATGATGTATGGAAGCAGGATGGGTGGGTGGATGCATGAATGATGTATGGATGGATGCAGGGATGCATGCATGATGGATGGATGGGTGGATGCATGAATGGATTGTGTATGGATGCAGGATGGGTGGGTGGGTGGATGGATTGGTGGATGCATGAATGATGTATGGATGGATGCATGGATGCATGCATGATGGGTGGATGCATGATGGATGGATGGGTGGATGCATGATGGATGGATGGGTGGATGCATGAATGAATGATGTATGGATGCAGGATGGGTAGGTGGGTGGATGGATGGGTGGATGCATGAATGATGTATGGATGGATGCATGGATGCATGCATGATGGGTGGATGCATGATGGATGGATGGGTGGATGCATGATGGATGGATGGGTGGATGCATGAATGAATGGTGGATGGATGCAGGATGGGTGGGTGGGTGGATGGATGGGTGGATGCATGAATGATGTATGGATGGATGCATGGATGCATGCATGATGGATGGATGGGTGGATGCATGAATGAATGGTGGATGGATGCAGGATGGGTGGGTGGGTGGATGGATGGATGGGTGGATGCATGAATGATGTATGGATGGATGCATGGATGCATGCATGCATGATGGGTGGATGCATGATGGATGGATGGGTGGATGCATGAATGAATGATGTATGGATGCAGGATGGGTGGGTGGGTGGATGGATGGGTGGATGCATGAATGATGTATGGATAGATGCAAGGTGGTTCGGGCTCGCTCGCTGCAGTGCAATATGCAAATTAGTTTACGCCTCACCACTTTCAAATGTCACCAGCCGCCCCTGTGGGTTTTGGCACTGGTGACAGTGCTCGTGCTGGCTATGAAAGAGGCACATTGAGGTAGGGTGCATGGAAGCACCTACAGTTGGTACCTGGGGTTGCACTGTCGCCAGATGCTGGCAACAGTGGCCCAACTTCTAATAGGAAGGCGCTACCAGCTGAGCAGAAAGCAACTCTAATTTAATGCTTGACTGGTCCGTTCTATAATCAATCCGATTTTATTATTTTTAACAAATCTTGCCACTGGAGGGCCTTACTTGGTTGGAAATAACATGTTGGGCCGTGGTACCCCACAATATTTGTGCATCGATGGATGTAGGTGCTTGGATTCGGTTTCTGCACTCCTGGGTGGGCTGTAGGGTCACATGGTGAAGTGAGAGCAGAGATCCTGCGTTGAGAATGATGGCTGTGAAGTTGTGCGACACCTGGTGTGTCCTCACCTTACACCAAAAGTGTAATGGAGGTGGTGGTCAGGAGCGCGTGCTAGGCCTCAGTTCAGCTGTGTGGGCTTGGGGCAGTGATGCCTCAGATACCTGCCCCCATGTCTGCTGAGTGGGCCGGACAGTGGTACTATGGAAGGGTGGTACTTGCAAGTGATGCTGTTGCAAAGCAGATCGTAGCCTCATTTTCAATTAGCTAATCGCAAATAAGGAATCAGTGGGAATCTCAATTAATATTGCGATTCCTACATGATTACCGTTTTGCGAGTCTCAAATAGCGATTCCTTATGATTCGCTATTTGAGCCTCGCAAAACGGCCCGATCATGAATCAGGCTGTTACAGCCTTATTCATGAAGGCTAAATCGGCTCGCAAAGGGCCGGATTCTGAGAATCCGGCCCTTTGCGAGTGCGATTTTTGCATTTGGGATTCAGCATCCCAAATGCAAAAATCGGTAATTGCTAAATCGCTAAATTGCGAGGAATTACATTTAAGGAATCTCTATTTGAGATTCCTTAAATGCAATTCATGAAGCATTTGAAAATTGCGAAAATGCAATTTTGGGCCGCTATTTACCGAGAGGTCAGACCTCTCGGTAAATAGCAAAAACTTAGAAAAATGCTTTTAAAAGCATTTTTCTAAGTTGCATGTTGCACACACACATGTCCTTTGGACATGTGTGTGCGCAACACCTGTTTCAATTTGCATTTAAGGGGTGCTACAGGGTGTCCTTTGGACACCCCTGGCACCCTGTAAATCGCTATCTTATTTGCGAGTAGCAAATTGCTAATCGCAAATAAGGAATACTCCCCATGCATTCCTATGGGCCTTTTGGCCCATAGGAATGCATGGGGAGTTATTCCTGATTTGCAATTAGCAATTAGCTAATCGCAAATAAGGAATCAGTGGGAATCGCAATTAATATTGCGATTCCTACATGATTACCGTTTTGCGAGTCTCAAATAGCGATTCCTTATGATTCGCTATTTGAGCCTCGCAAAACGGCCCGATCATGAATCAGGCTGTAAGATTTCCACCACTCAGATTAATTTCATATTTCCCTGTATCAGTCCCCACTAATTCTGTTTGGGTTCCAGAGTAGCGTGCTACCCACCAAAAAGCGCTTCAACACCTCATATGGGGTAGTAAGTGCTATATAAATGCAAACCTTTTCCCTCTTCTATCCCTGCGCTATCCTTCTCAATCCAAATAACAGACTAACATGTCCAGTGCTCAAATTACTTTCATATTTCATTATACTAATTCACCACTGATCCTCTATGGGTCCTAAAGTAGCGTGCTACTCACCGAAAAAGCGCTTTATCGCCTCATCAGGGTTAGTGAGCGCTATATAAATGCAATTATAATAGGAGCTGCGCCAGCCGAAGAGTCCCCTTTTTTGTGTGAATTATATCTGTGAACAGTCTAGGTTTTTCAGAGAGTAGCATGTTGTTCTGGGCTCTTTTGACCCAGTTTCATGGGCATTCCATTAGAAAAAAGGGTGTAATTTTAACCATCTACATAATATTGTTGTGAGAAAATTTAATGTATTTGAGTGACACTTTATTGCAAGATGAACACATCCCTTGTCTGTTATATAAATGGTTCACATTACCCTCTGTTCTCCAATTGAATTCTCATAAAACTGATTGTTGTCTAGTTTCGAATGCAGAATTTGCCATTTCTTTTTCTTAGCTTGGCCTGAGCATTACCCGATCCTGATTGTCTGCCATTTTAGCCCCGCCCCCATTGATTAACATGTTAACCACGCCCCTTTGTATGTCATGTTAGCCCCCCCCGAACTTAAGACCTAGTTGCGCCCCTGTAAATACCTGACCTAAACCCTGCCTGGAGTGTACTCAGTATATCGTTTTCCTCCATCCACCCTTGGATCCTATCCAAGATGATCCTGCCCATTAGTTTTTGTGTTGTATCTATGAGGCTAATGGGCATATAGTTAAATGGGGTTAGTGGGCAACCTTTCTTATAAATGGGGACGATCTCGGCTCCTAGCCAGGTGCCTGGTAGATCAGTCCCCCTAAGGATTGCATTAAATAGAACAACCAAGTATGGTGCCCATATTTTGGGTTAAGAACAAAATAAATCCCCAAGCAGTTTATCAAGGCCAGGGGCTTTGTTAGAAAGTAGCCTTGCTAATGCAAACTCAACCTCCTTCAGAGTAATACTCTCAGGTATTACAAGATGGCACCCCTCCTGATCATTCCAGAAGCCCTGCCACCGGTCGTCGCCCAGATCCCCCGCCAATCGATACTCATGGCGGGGGCCTGGGGTGAGGAACGAAGGAGGCTCCGTAGCTTCACCCATGATCTGGTCCGTCACCCCCACCAAACTATACTCCTGACAGAGTTTAAGACCCGAAGGGGGCACAGCCTCTAAGTCCAGGTCGGCATATAGTGCTCCAAAGTGTGCTTCCCACACTGAGGGTGCTATGTTCTGGGTTAGAGCCGAACTTCCCCATCTCACACCTTAGGCAACAAGAGCCCAAAATGACTTGGAGTCCTTACATGAGAGTGCTGATCTAAGCTCCTCCCACCTAGTCTCCTCCCAATCCCACTTTCCCCTAATGATTGCCTTTTTGTAGAGCAATCGTGAAATCCTGATTCCTGCTCTGTCATTAGTTTTAATTGCAATGAGCAGGTCTTTTTTGCTTTCCTGTAGGAGGTGCCATACCAGGGATGTGTCTTGACCTGCTGGTACTTGTTCCTACTCACAGGGCAAAACACATCCACTAGCGCTACAGCCAACTGCTCGTGGATTTCCACAGCTCTACCCTGGGAACCCGGATCCTCCATCTCAGAAATCAAAGGTATAGCTATCTGATAGATTTCGGCAAGTTTGGTGGGAGAGTCCTGGAAATGGGGCCATTTAACCCTGCGCCTATTGTTGAATATCATAAGAGGCAGGGGTTCAGAATTAAATTCGGGTCCAGGATTTGTCAGCCCAAAACTCCCTGGCTTGAGTGTTCGGACAATGGCATTGTGGTCACTGTCTTGTCTTGGGAGAACCCTGAATTCTAGAAGTCTATCCCAGTGTTTAACCTCCATCATTATATATTCAATCGTTGAGGTTTGCTCTAGTCTGTTAAACGTAACTGACCCCGGTCTGTCAGGTTCCAGCCTCCCATTACACGCCCGCAGAGACGCTGCAAGAGAGAATGATTTAATTTGGAGGACCAACGGGGTCCATGCCCTGACAGGAGGGATCAGGGGATCAAGGACATGCCAAAACAGGTCCTCCTCGTCCTGTTTACCCGACTCTATGCTAATAAGGGGCTCAAACTGACAATTAAAGTCACCACCAAGCACTATTACGATCGAAGGATCAAGTGCCTGGATAAAGTGTTTTAATATATTAATTGTGTCAGATTCCTGCCCATATTTGACTGGCCTTGAGTAAATATTTAATAAGGCCACCTGGAGCATATTTGAGGGGTTAAGAGTACACACTGAACATCTAGGGAGTTAGTTGGTATTTGGACAGCCTGGACTCCCAGGTGCGTGCCCACCCATATTGATAGGCCTCCCGATGGTCTCCCCCTGCCCCTGGTTGTTGCCAGAATGTCAAAGGTTGCATAACCGGGACTTCCACTATCCTCCAAGGCCCATGTTTCCTGCATCAAGCAGATATCGTGCATTACCATAAAGGAGCTCCACTCAGACAAGAGCAATTTATGTTTCATCCCGGCCACATTCCAGGATAAAAATGTTATACTTCCAACAGCTACCCCACCATTTGCTGACAGTTTCCCCTTAGCTCTCTCAGGACAGCTATCACCAATGGCATCCATAGACTGTATTCTCTCGTCCCTAGTCTCACCACCAGCTAATGCGACATCAGGGGTACATGCTCCCAAGTGATGTACCCTCGCTCCCAATTCCATACTAGACTCAGTAGTCGAATGTTGAGCTGTTATTACATTATCGGGGACAGTAGTAGCAACATTATCCTCCAGTGCAATTGCTAGGGTACATAGACTACTGATGGTTTGTAATCTAGAGTCTTGCCGCTTCGGGCGTCAATCCACCTGTTCCAGCAAAATAAATCTATTTCTTTGGGGGAATAGCGAGGGTAAAGGGGTATACGACTCAGAGCCCTCCCAAGTTGCTCTCCCCTGGTGGAATCTATGTGGTGGATAATTTTGGCCCCCTTCATACTGGACACCCCTGCTCTGACCACTCCTCTTCTGGGGAGTGGGATAGAAGTATGACAAGTGAAGGGTAACAATTTGGGAGTTTGACCAGGTTGGCAACCCACTGCAGATGTGTTCTACAGCACATCTGTGCATAAAGTTAAGTACAACACAATTTCCTGCAATAGTTTTTGGTCCTAACCCAATCCACTCTACTCTCCTGACACATAGTATTTCCCCAGAACCATTAGTGGGAGAAGGCCTGTTGGTGTTAAGCCAGTTTATACATTTATTTTTGAGATCAGTGTGATCCTCCCTTTTTCCCTGGCTTAGGGGAGGAACCCCAGCAAGCACCACAACATATCATATGGTAGAGACTCGGGAGGGAGATTAATGGAGGGTAGCTCAATTGAAGACCCCTTTGCTAGGGTATTTCTACTAGATTGGGTTTGTTGATCCGAGTGCTTTGTACCCACTTCAGGCACCCCCTTCACCACTACATTACTTCCACTACCGACTTTTCCAACCCCAGTCAGAGGAAAAGCTGTTTCAGGGGTAGGATTACCACTTGCCTGAAGGGGTACGGCTGGAATATTGTTACTGGCTGGTAGGCTTTTTGGATCAAAAGTTTATTTGGTGATGGTGGGAGTCAATTCAGTGACTGGAATCCCAGCAGCTTTATGACTGGCTGGGGTGGGTTTAGGGTGAAGAGTAGTCTTAATGTTGCTAGGGATCTCCCTAACAGCCTGTTTCCCCAGTGGACTGGTAGGCTGAACTCTCCCTGGACCCATATTATTCATTGTAGAAACTAATCTATCCAGTCTGGATGACAAGGATTTGATATGTGTACCAATGAAATGTTCCATATGGGCCTGGAAGTCAGCAAGTAAATGAGTAACCCATATGGGTGTTCCCATGAATGGTTGAGATGGACCAGCAACAACTGGTATACAATCAGGTATAAACATGTTTTTTTTCTTCGATTTTTGGGGGGGGGTTTTGGTTTCTTGCCTCTAGGCTGGAATTTAGGGACTTTTTCTACTACAGGATGTGGGGGTGATTTAGCAACCTCGGGGCTGTCAATTACGTCAAGAACAACCTGAGCACAAGGTAGCTCAGCGAAGCAAGACGTAAGAAAAAAACTAGAGTCAGGGGGAATAGCTGTGATTACTGAGAACTTCGCTCACTTGCTGCAACGGAGGGACTGCAGGAGTAATTGATAAACGCCTTTCTGTATTTTCTATGACAGTAGCCACAACCCCGATAGTCTTCTGTAGCATCTTGTCTATGGCTGTCAGGGTCGGGAGTGGTTGTGTCTTAGCCGCCTGATGCCTGGTCATAGAGCAGGAATTAACAGATTTAGCGTTTTTACCCTTGTCGCTCATTGTTATCTGCTAGAAAGAGCAGCTCCCACTGTACACAGTATTTCTTCCCTACAATATTCAAGTTCAAACTACACACCGAGAGGAATATTTATATAAACAACCATGTGGTCAAGTGCATATACATTAAAACGAAAAGTCCATTTGGAGATTTTGTCAGTACCTTACAGATAGTTCAGTCTCCAAACAGTGGTGCGGGTGTTAGGGGGGTGGCCCAGCCCGGCCTCCTCTGGCCTCGGACGGCCACAGACGGTCCCGCCCTTGTCCTGGGCTTCTCCCGGGACGCTCCCGCGCAGCGGATACGGTGGCTTATTTTATATCACATGTGGTGTCTGGTGGGCGGGGCTGGTAGCTGAATGTAGGACCAGGTGATATTGGTCAGGCAGGGACTCCTGGTAGTTCGAGTCCCTGCGTGCTGCAGCGCAAGTGTTCCTATCCCCCAGCGTTTCCTCCAAGGCACAGATAGCACGGAAGCCAAAATCACAAGTATGCCTCTCCCAACTCCTGCTGACGATGCAGCACCCCTAATGACAATAACCACATGTAGGAAGATGGCTCTCTATATAGTGTACTAAAACGAAGAACACTGTGCAGAGTGCCCAGTGGATCCCGAATTGGTATACAGAGGTAAAAGCAGATAATTCTAATGTTCCATTTGTGGTAGTGTGAGAAGCAGTTAGGCATACAAGTGTGTAGTGCTAAGCATTCTTTGTACTTATAGAGGCAATAAATTAGATACACACTCAAGAATAAATCCAAGAACAATATATAAAAATAGTATCGATTTTTATCGACATCACAACAGGCAGGGACTTTTCTCCCTGCATGTTGCGGCATTTGTCTGTATTTCCAGCCTGGGACCCATTCAGGGTAACGATGCATCAGCCCCTAATAGGAAGCACATCATAATGCATAAAAGGCTACTGCCCTGTGGCAAATGGCTGTCCACGTTGGTTGTAGCTCTACGATTAGTCAATCAGCGGTTCTCCCACCTTTAGATGAGTATGCAGGGCAGGAGAACTGTCAATTTACAGTTCTCCTTGTGAGCCAAACTCTAACGTACCAAATGGTCTTGCTTCAAGTTTGCGGACAGGGTACCCGACCACAAACATGGTGGAGAGGCCATTTTGCCAAACTGACTATTCGCCCACTATATTTAGAATCGAGCAGAGCATCATGCATTTGCTGGCAGAAGCCTCAAACTGACCGCCCAATGGACTTTGGGCCATTGGTGTAAGTACATCAGATCATCCATCTTATTTAGGATGGACATTCTGATGTACTTTTCTTCTGTTCAGGTACCACCCGGATAACACACACAACAATGAACAGAAAGCGATAACCCCAACCTGCTTGAACATACTTCTAGGGATTCAGAGTAATTTGCTTTTTCAAAAACAAACTCCCACTTTGGAAGTTTGTTATTATCTGAAAAAGAGTTTCTGAGCGGGTACATAAAACATGGCTTCTGTTCATTGAAATGTCACTGTCTTCAGCTGAGCTGCTAGGCGGCGTCTGCTCTGAAGGCATAGAGACCTCCACCAGTCAGTTTGCAACCTCTAAATATGGTGATCTGAATGTCCATTTGGGCAGCGGAGTCCATCATTCGGCTGCACTGGAAGAATGAAGCATAGGCAGCCAGGGTCCAAATGCCCACCAAAATCTTTTCTTCATTAGAAGAAAAGTTTACTGCACCAGACAAGGCATAAAAGGGGCACTTCACAAATCTATTTTTAAATGTGGGAGCTTTATTCGTAGTAGGTTTCATACTACGATTTGAGTATATTGCTTTCTTTTTGGGATTTCCTAAAAATCTTCAGAAGTGCTCATTTAAGCTACCACAATTGTAGATTTACACAAGCACTCCTTATGCCTTACAATTACTGCTTTGATGGGCAATACAGCACACTAATGTGGATTAGCACATCAAATTATTTTTATTTTTTCTGTGCAGGAAAATATTTTTGAGAGTGGTAAACTGTCCTTTCTCAACTACTTACCCTAAAATATGAATATGTTTGGGGAACGCTTACACTCCATTTGCATTCTTCTGCTTTTTAGTGTACTTTTACACAAGTAATTGGGACGAAAACAAATACATGCAGACGGTATTGGAATAATCACGATGTTACAGCTTTGTTAATATTAGGTGCCTCCTTAAAGGCAACTCCACAGTGAATGGAGAGTTGCTCCTCTGCCTCTCCAATCGCTTATCTGTAGAGGCAACTCCACTCCGCTCCTGGGAAAACCCATTTCATACCTCTAGCAGGATTTCCATGGTAAGACATTCCATCTACTCTCCCTTTTCTACTGAAATTTACAGCAAATGAGTCTCTTCTACTTACCTTTGACAAGTGGCTTTCAGAAGCACAGAGACACCCAGTTTGGGTATCTGCGCACTATATAACATCTCTGGAAAAGCATACATTAAAAAAATCATCTGATAGCAGAAATATCCACAAATTCATATTCTATGAATCAGCATATGCCATTTACAACTACAGTTACGTTGTATTTGCTCCTAACTTGGGGTCTATTCACAAAGGCATTTCATCTTCATTATCAATCAACTTTATTTCGGCTTACTGTTCCATAAAAGTGTATATTACAAGATAATAAATATACCTAAAAACATTATAATACAAATCTCTCGTCGTTGTTATATAAATATGTAAAACAATCATACTAGATCAATTATCAGAAGGCTACCACAATACTCAGACACAAGACCATGGAACAAAAACCTAAAAAAAAGCCCTTAAAAGAGGGCTCATTACGGGTCCACTATGTTACCCCAATTATCTGAGTCATTGTCTAGAGTGGGGAGCTCAGACATACTCATTGAGATGGATAAGCTAAATCTGTGCACTATGATAATCGATAAAGTATGATTTGTAAGACAAAACCTAAATATAATTTTGCTTGTGGATTTCTCCCAGCAGTCCTTGTCCTATTATTGATCACTTCTCTGTGTTCATTACTTCATTTGGACCTTATTATAACTTTTGAAAACCCTAAGAGATCATCAGAACATTAAGAATGCATAAACTAATTATATGCAAGTTAAAATCCTTATAAAATGTAAAAATATTTGGTAATTGAAATTTGCAGTCATACAACGTAATTTATTACTTTTTGTCCACCAAGACCTGATATCGAAATCGAGAGCCATAGCTACTTAGCACAGGAAGTAGTACTCTAGAAGGCCTACTTCACATACTCACAAATGCCATTCACAGACCTCCAGTTGGCGATATCCTCCTTTGCCTTACCAATCGCTTGTCTGTAGAGATCGCTGCCATGAGTGTGAAGATCTTCACACAAAAAGGTCTCTGTTTCAGTAGTAAATGTGGGATGGAAAGAGGGAGTGACAGGAAAATAAGGACTATTTGCTACAAAATGGGAAGGGTTCAGGGAGGGAGATCTAAATAATAAAACACACCCACAAAGGAATAAAACAATTGCTTTTTCCAAAAGTCGAATTGAAATCTTTTACAATTGTATTGTTGATAAAACAGGCTTAAATTTACTTTAGCCAAGCATAGGAGTATGTAAAGCACCACACGTGGCCACTCACTGGCACAGCAAAACACTATCATGGAAATCAAGACAAGCAACAAATAACATTGAGCTTCTAAAAATATTAGTTTTCTAATTTGACATTAATAGTTTTTTTCAACATGATCAGAAAATGTCAAGGACAGTTTTAAGTGCAAGTAACATAAATCACTATTTAAAACAGGGAATCAAAAACATGCAACACACAGGAAGTACTTGGAACGTGGAGGTGAACAGTCAATACTCGCATCCATAAACAGGAGAAACTAATTACAACAACAACCCCTCATACACAGTCTGTCCACATAAGAGAGCAATGTGATGGATACAGAATATAGGGCCACCTCAAGCAAGCACATGTGCTGCCTATATCCTGGAAAAGTTCTCCTTCACCAATCTCCTCTTTTGCCATTTCCTGAGGTTACGCTCAGTCCCTACCATGTGGCTGTTCTCTGCTACTGTCTGGCAGACCATGTAGTTCCTTGTAATGACCCACAACAATGGCAGATATAATGAATGTCTCCTTCTCAGTGATCTTGCTGTTGCTGTCTGCATCTTGGAATATGTATGTGTTATGTGGCCTTCTGTTAGTCAGGAAGTCCAAGCGGGAGAAGGAAGAGATTGGTGTGAATGTTTTATTTATATGTTTGGAGAGGTACTGTGTGTATGGTGTTTGTGTATTCGATCATGTGTATGCTATTTACCTATTCCCTTCCAATCAAAGTTTCAGCCCCCAGCATTGGAGATCTCCACCACTGAGGTGGAAAATTCCTAAAATAGGCATTGAGAAGATGCCTACCCATAAATATACTATAAGCTTGTAATTGCTATCTATAGTAGAATGCTCCACCACCTCATATTAGGGGGTGAAACTCATTAATCCTACTACTAGGAGGATATTTCTGGCCGGGATTGGTGAATATCATCATGGCGGAGTTCTCTTCATAGGTAGAGATCTCTCTACTTGCGGAATTTCACTTTGTAAATAGTCTCAAAGGACATTAAAGGATGTACATTCTACAAGCACTCAAAGATGGATGTACGTTGTTACAACGCATGCTTTTACCACGCATGCCTTTACAACGCAGGTTTTTCAACGCAAGTCGTTACAACAACTTGCGTTGGGGGGTGCTGGATAGTGAATAGTTTAATTTACTATTCCAACTCCAGTCCCCGTGGATAGTAGGGAAGGTGTTGGATAGTAAATTAAACTATTACCTATCCTACAGCGCCCCCCAGCGCAATTTGTGTAATGACTTGCGTTGAAAAACCTGCGTTGTAAAGGCACTGCGTGGTAAAAGTTGCCTCATAAAGGATGTTTCCCCTCAAAGATTTTTAAAACACGGACATCCAGTCATACACAAACGTGCAAAGCAAAATGTCAAACTTTGTCTCATTTACCTTTCTTGTTTCAGCATTGCTACTTCTTCTTCTGCCTGCCTTGCAATAGTTTTCATTACTGCAAGTTCATTATCTGAGTGTGAGACTCTTCTAATTATATTTTCCTCATTTCTTTTCTTTTCTGACAACTCTTCTAACACCTGTTTGTACTTTTGCTGGTAATCCATTAAAAACATTTCTTTTTCTCGTAGATCGGCAGCAAATCTACGGAGAAGGGTGATACAAACACAAAAATGTCATTTAATTCTATCACAAAGTGCCATCTGGTGTTTTACTATAGGAACTTCAATATGGCATTATCTGAACACATGTGACAATATTTAGCATCCAATCAGATGATTTGCTTGTCCTGCACCTTCACACACAATTAAAGTAACCTATTACATTGCTTGATCCTAGGATATAAACACAAAGGGCCTGATTCCCAAAGGCAAACTTACACCTTTGAGTAAGTTTACAAGTGTTTGCTCTTCACAAAGGTATTTTACTAGTAGTACCTTTACAACTGCAGAGGCTACCCACCTAAAATGGACTGCAGTGGTGGTGCTAAGTGTAATGAAGCAATCCTGATAAATAAATGGTAAAGCTGCTTGTTTAGTGACAAAATCAGCCAATCATGAAAGAATATAAGACCAAATGTACATAGATATGTGTTGCAAAATGTGGTTTCAAATTGTGACCTATTTTTTTGTGACCAACATCTAATTTTGTGAAGCAAACTTTGTAGTAAAAGGTCGGTTTGCAAAATAAGGAATAGTAGGGGGTTGTCAGACCTGCCTTGTGAATATTAATTAAGCATCTCAAAATTTGAAAAATGTTTGTTATTTTAAAGCAGCCTCATTTGTTTGAAGAAACCAGGGTTGCTTTAAAAAAAAAAAAAAAGAACTTTTTACATTTAAAAAAACTTCAGTTAGCTTTGCTGGGTAACTGATCAATTGTACGAGACCGTAATTACGGCGACAAACCATTGATACATAGGGTTCAGATTTGGCATTTTGAATCCATTTTGCCATTCAGAAAAATAATTCTGTATTGTAAAATGTGTTTAGTATATTAGAAACAACTCTTGCCCTGGTTGCAAACCCTCTGAGGGTCTACGACTGGTGAAACGTTTTGTACATCTGAACCTTAGTTCTTTCATGTTATGAAGAGATATGTAGTCTGTATTAAACCTGTGCAAAAGCATGTACTGTAAATCGACTACAATCTGTGGGTATGGTTGATTTTGTCTTGACTCAAATCTATTTTATTTGTGTTGCTCCTCTAATTAAAATAGGGATATTTTGCATGCTAAGGTTATGTTTTAGTTAGAAGTGTAAGGTTGCTTCTACAGAATGTAGCACAAGGTTGTTGAAGAAAAGAAATATTTGGCAAGGCCCCACGTTATGATAAAAGAACACAGGGAGCAAAAATAGTTATTGCAATTTATGTGTTACTAAAGTTGTGCAACATGAACTGAATTGGAACTTTTTTGAGGGCATACCTGTTCAGAAATGTTAATTTGAGCACATATATTTTAATTAATTTGATGTGTATAAACAATATATTGGTTCTCATCCAATTGTTTTTAGATATTGCAAGCTTGAGATGCTGGTGGCCTTGAATCATCGGTAACCTGTTGGGATGTTACAACACAAGTCAGTTAAGCGATACATAGGCCATCACATGGGCCTAGAACATGGACTGCAATGACCCCAGTCCTACGTTTACCAATACTAGAGGTACCGGAATGGGGGAAATCAGCTCCATTATGAATGGACTCTGAGGGACGACTTAGGACAATGGAATTACCAGGCAATTTGTAATTCACGATTCTTAGCCGAAATCGCTCTGTGAAAGTAAAGACAAACGAGGCTGGGTCCGATGGGGACGCTAAATGCTGTTAAAAGCCCCATCGGAATACAGAGGCCACTCGTAATGAGTGTCTTGGATAAACCATGAGGAGATATTCCAAATTGAGTAATATTGCTGTTTGAGAAGCCTGTTTTTGTTGCATAGCTAAATAGTCTTTTTTGAATCTAAGGTTGTAACTGCAGACATCTGTCATCTTAAGGTATTTGGTATTCAGAAGCAGTCTAGTGAGTTAAATCATGCAGGCATGTATCTTTATTAAGAAGAACTGCAAAGTGGGTTTGGAAACAGGTTAAGATTAAGTGGTGCATTTTAGAAGATTCCAAACATTGTTTCTATTAAAGTGTTTCTTTACTCCTCTTACCCCTCTCTCCTACGGCCTTCTTTCTCTCTCTCTTTATTATTTCATTTCCACTCGCTTTTCCAAGAAATGCAATCTCTGTTTGTGTTAACACTAATATCTCTAAAACTGAAAGTGTAGCTTCCGGGTATTAGTATTATTGAATCTAGAGCTCATTTCAGTATCATCAGAGAATGAAGAATTAATTAAGGCACACACTGACCAAAATCTTTTAGCAGGTCGTAAATGTGACATGTGTGTGGGGACTTCTGTCTAGGGTGGAGGAAGAGGGAAGGGGGTGTGGAGACTAGAGAAGGGAGGAGGTAGGTTAGGTCTAGAGGGGTGCATTGAAGGTGAAAAAAGTCAGGGGGGAACGAGGTTAGGCTGTCGTAACAGCGAAAGCCTCATGGAGGTTTACTAGCTAGAATTACCAGCTGATAAAATCGGGTCCGGTATTCCAGCACCCAGGAAAACCTTGCGCAGGTACAACAGGTCAGCGGTGAGCAGTAGTTCTGCTAAGACTGACTCGTAATAAGGGACATCGTTTTCAAACTAGGCAAAGCTTGGTGGAGAACGCAATATTAGATCATGTGTGGCACATGGTGAACTTCAGCAACTTTCATAACAAAACAAGCAGTGATGTTGACAAAAGGTCTTACCTTTAAAGATGAGTCAAGACCTTTTGGCTTTGACAATAGTGGGTTTAATCTTTCTGGCATTTATTGAAGCATGTCCACCTCTTCTGGTATCATCCAAAGCCCAGTCTCTCAAATAATATTCAAATACCTCGGTAGCTTAGTAAATGTAATACTTGTCAGTTGAAAAGTCTTGGCCTACTCTTGAAGAAGGTTTAGAACTCCAATTGGTAACATTAAAGCAGCTTCACCAGTTAAGGAATTACAGATTACCTTGGCGATGTCATATAAATTGTCACATGCAATATGTATTTTGGACAAGTTAAGGTTGCACATCTAAAGGGAATTTCCCTTCTTTTTACAAACCAATGTATAGTTTATTAGATGAGTTAAACAGCTTCTAGTTACAACAAGCTTCATAACATACTTTAATTTGTTGATATTGTTTCTATGAGATACTCTAGCAAATATCTGCTCTTATAGAGGCAGAAACTGTGAAGTGGGCAATAACTTCTTCCCTCATGCCCCCCGGCTCTTAGTCCAATCAAAACCTGCATTGCATGTGTTGATAAAGCGTCAATACACCAAACTAGAAAGGACGTGGGAGACCCTTTGCTAAATTAAGGAGAGAGACCTTACACTAATGGATAAGGAGGGAGAGAGAGTGCCCTAATTCTGACCATGGAGGGTCGATAGCTATAGTGGAGGAGGGGAAAACCTGCACCAATGGGAAGCTATCACGAAAAAAACTCTTCACTATTAGAGGTGGGAGGGAAATTGAGGTAAGGGAGAAAACGTAGGCTGGGTCTCACCTAGATGGTGACTAGCGCTCTCTGTCACTAAAAGTGAAATGAGAAAATCAAGAGCCCTCTTGGCCAGTGGGAAGATCTCTTCACTGTGTGGCAACCCAGATCTAATAGTGTCTGGGGATGAGTGCCTGAAACATTTCAGCACACCATCCATCATCTCTTTGTGTTTGTATTGTTCGTCCTAAGTTGGCAGGGTATGCCCGGATGTGGGTCCCTTGCTCACTTTGTCCCTGGATTCAAGCTAGCTTGACTGATGAGGGGTGTCCGAAACCTGTACCAGGATGCTTGGTTCTTGTCCAGGGAAGACCGGACTTGGCAGTTGGGGCTGGACTGTTCCCATGAGGACGGGGTAAAGACTGATTTGCATATGGTTAGGTCTGAACTGGGGTGGCGCAATGAGCTAAAGAACGATGATGTATTAAACCCAGATCTAATAGTGACTGGGGGTGAGCGTCTGAAAAGTTTCAGCGATCCGTCCATCATCTCCTTGTCTTTGCTTTATTTGCACTAAGTTGGCAGGGTATGCCCAGATGTGGGTCCCTTGCTCACTTTGCCACTGGATTCCAGCTAGCCTAGCTGATGATGGGTGTTACCCCAAAAAACAGTCCCAGGATGCTCGTTTCTGGTCCAAGGAATACCTGGCTTGGCAGTTCAGGCTGGACTATTCACATGAGGAACAGGCTCAATACTGATATGCATATACATAGCTCTGAACTGTGGTGGCGAAGTGAGCTAAAGAACGATGACGGATTCAACCTAGATCTAATAGTGACTGGGAGGGAGCGTCTGAAAAGTTTCAGTACTCCGTCCATCATCTCCTTGTGTTTACTTTGGCAAGAAGAAGTGCCAGAAAGAAGGCACCGAACGATAAGCTGTCCGTTATCCTAGTAAGGTTACCATTATTATTAAAATGTTGGTCAAAGCTCTACAACAGAGCAAATAATCTTATCCACTTTATATAACCTGGAAGGGGTCGAAAAGGCCATTCATGAATAAAAGATATATGATGTGTAAATACAATAGAGTTAAACCTGCTTGCCTGCTCCACTCAGCACAAGTATCTCATAGTAAAGACGAGCCAATGCAAAGTTTACAGCTGCAAATATTATTTCATCTACCAATATTTGAAGGTGTCAAATTCCTAGATGTACAGAAAAACGGTGTTTATGTATGATAAACAGTAGCACTTTGAGGGACAGAAGTCATCAACAAAAATGTACCGTGACTTGTCATCTTCGGCATCACGCTCCAGTCGTTCAAGTTTTGCCTGGTATTCGTCCGTGTCCTTTGATTTCATCCTGGCCCATTGAAAAATAAAGCACAACGTGTGACTTCTATTAAACACGTGAAAGCAAAGTGGATCATCTGTTTCAGCTCTCATATAAAAATGAAATAGCACATCCTGGGTAGATTAAACATATAATCCCTAGTGTTTTGTTCACTCCATGTGACTCATCATTTCATCATGAGGGCGCTGGCATCCCCGCCCCTCCCCCCAGCATTCCCAGCACTAAATTACATGTACAGTCAGTATTTGCTTCAGAATACATACAGTCTGTACATCCCCGGTGCTCCAATTATGTTATTCCAAGAAATCTAGCATTTCGCTCTCAAAATCACTGCATTTATTCTCCGGTGACTCAGTATTTCACCCCCAGTGCGTCACTCTTTGCTGCAGAATGGCTCTCTGAAAGTGTCTCAATTTTCTACAAAAAAGCTCTTCGCGTTCCCTAGAAAGCCATCACCGGTGAGCTATTCACCCTGTCTATGACATTTATATGTTCATTTTTGAGGCCGAGACCATTATTTATAGATGTAATTCTACTTATTCATATAATGTAATCAACAGAAGCCACACAGATTGTGTGCAGTTCTCTGAAGTTTTCAAGGGTCTAATTGCCATCCCCTGGGATTTGATTGTTGTGCTCTTGTCAAGCTAATTCACATCCTGTCACCACTCCATTGATAGCCCTATAGTCTGCATCCCCAGTACCCCAGCACTAGGTAGTTAATACCCTGGCATGTCTGAAGCTCATTACACTTGTAAAAGCATCTTCCAAGCCTCTCACAAATGTAATCTTAATTCACCCCCAAAAATTTCCCCTCAATGTGAGAGTAGTTCCATCAGTATTCAGCAATACATTCAGAAAGCCTACTTCTAAAAGGATAATTTAGGTGTTTCAAAGTGCCTGTGATTCTTCTATTCTATTGTGTGTATCGGACGAGAGCTTACTTTTTTGTAGTTAACATTTTTTTTAAAATTTAAAATATTAGAATATAAAAAAAACTCACAACAGATTTCACACATAGGCAAACCAAATCGTTATGAACAAAGTTAACCTCATCAGCACTCTAATTAGAGGAAAAAGGGAAAGTAGTACACATTCTTCTAAAAATATAAAATAATAATAATTGCCAATAGGATGACGAGCCAAGATACACCAAAGGAGCACTTGTATTCATATGCCATGAACTTAATACCCAAATCAATCAACATGTCAAACAGGTGATATGGCTAAACCTTAAGTATTGCTCAATGCACCATGTGCATCACGACTTCTCTGACTTTTGAGGGGCCAGTTAGAGTCTGTCCTGTAAAGTGTTGGGTGTGGATATGAAGTAACTTTTAGGAAGAAAGAATTGTGAGTGAAATATGCACTTCTGAACCTCAACTCTTTGCATTGCATTGTTTATTAAAAAGAAAATAGAGGCAGAGCTAGAAAAACAATGAGCTACATGCATAAAAATTGTAAATTGCAAGTCCCAATTGCGAATTCCTGAGAATCACAACTAGATAATCGTAATTTACAATGTATGAGAGGTCAGATAGCGATTCCTAGGGGTTCACAAATTGCTCCACCTCTAATATTAATGAGGTAGGTCGCATTTTGCGAGCCCCTAGGAATCGCAAAATTCACAGGGATGGTGGACTGCTGAGGCAACCTGGCAGGAATGCCTAGCAACAAATTTCCAAATTGCTCATCATTTCATATATTACATGCTACTTCCAGCACCATTAGGAACAACATCCTGCAAAGGCACCACTTGTGCAACTGCACCTCTTCACCTCCAGGGGATGTCTCAAACGACATCCCAAGTTCAGCCTTCACACCTTGATGCAGTCCTACACACCTGCACTCAACTACAGAACAAAAGTTCTAGCAAAAGGTTGGCTTTAGATTTACTGCAGCTAAACTGTGGAATTCTTTACCTTTTTCTCTGAGAATCGTAGAGGTTCTTTCCTCCTTTAAAAAAGGTTTAAAAACCTATCTCTTTCCTAGGACAGTGTAACTGCCACGACAGCATAACATCACGTATGGTGTTCTAAGAGTCAAAGCGCCAGGATACCCTTTGGGTGACAGTACGCGCGGTACAAATAGGCGATACATACTTTAAAGCATGGCTGAACCCTTGAGGGGTTGTTTCCTTTAAGTCCCCTGAGACTTAGGGGGGACTTTCCTCTCTTGTGCTGGGGGAGTCTGCATTGCTCCTGCAGTTCACCCTGCACCTTTACACACAAATGGTGGTGGCCCCATCCTCCTGGGGCCACCACACCCAAAACAAACAGGTTTCCTTGCAGGCTTCTGTATGCCTTGCAAGGCATTAAGGGGTGCTTTCACACTTTGCGTGAATATCCTAGCAACTCTTTAGGGGCCCGGGCCCCACACCTTCAGATAAGTGAGGGAGCAACTCAGGGAGTCCACCTACGGGTGCTCCCAACTGGCCAGCACCTTCGCGTGCTGCCGGGGGAGCCAGCTTTCCATACTGGTCTGCCCGAGCAGACACGGATGATGCTGCCAGTCGGGCGGGGCCTCTGGCAGTGAGGTGGCACTCCCCCCTCCTTTCTCTTGCTGCGGGAGAGTGCGCGGGCACTCACCCCTCCTTTCCACTCACACTGGGGCCCGAGTTGGGGGTCCCGGGCCCCCGGAATTCCTTCATGGGGAAGGTATTGGGAGGTCTTCTGTGGGGCCCGGAGTTGGGAGGTCCTGGGCCTCTCGCACCATTTCCTCGGGGATGTGAAGGCGCTCCCCTACCTCCATTCTCGTTGGGGGAAGGGTGGGCTCATTGCACCCCGGAGGTGCTATTTCATGGGGAACGCAACGGCGCTCCCTGACTTTACTTCGAGGAAGGCCCAGGTTGAAGAGACTGGGCCCTGTGGTACCTTCACGGGGGATCAACAGCACTCCCTGGCTTCACTTTCTTCTGAGGGCATCGCCTCTGACCTGACCCACCCGGGGGCACATCCAAGACCCGTGGAAGTGCCTTGCGCGCTTCGTCGTTGGTCTGATCAGAGGTGAAAAGCTGCCTAAATTCTGGGGGGATATCTCAGCCCCCAGGGGACCGATTTTCACAATCTTGGCCTCTTCTTGCTCCTGGTGGCAACCTTCTCACGTGGCCTAATTAAAACTATCGCTTTAAGAATGATGAGAAAGTAAAAGAACCACCAGAGCCAAAGGCAGAGGTTCCAGTGTGAAACTGTTGTGGCTGTGGCATTTGCCATATCTGTAGCTTCCAGTTTCTCCACTGATCTTAACAGAGCACCCCCTATTCCAATTAAAGTTCAACTAAAGTTGCAAGTAGTGATTTGGTTTGACCATCTTTGTATGGTAAGCCCCGGTGCTCCTCCCTACCAAGCTGGTTTCCTGGAACCTTCCTGGCATTAAAACAAAATTGCCATGTCCAGAGTAGTGTAGCTTTGTGGATCGATTCGATCTATGTTTGTTCCAGCGAACATGGGCTGTCACACCACAGTTTCAGACTGGGTTCTCCAGTTTTGACTGACCTGCTCACTCCTCAGGGAAGGGCAGACAATCAGGGGGCCTTGCACTTTGGGTAAAAACTACTGTGGCTTGTACTTCTAAAGTTATAGATCTTGGTCCCCTGATGTGCTATGTATACTCTTGCAACTCACTCAAGGGTTTACATAATGGTTGTACAATGCTTATTGTAGGCACAAAGGTAACAGGGTTGGTTTCACTGCTATTGATATAATCAACATGCATCTTTCATCTCCCCCAGCTGGTGTATTTAGAATTGTGCCCTGGGATTTTAATTGCAATTTTAAACCCCTTTGCATTTTCACTGACACACTTAGTGGAGAGGAGGACGAAGTATGGAGAATTCAGGATCTTACACTCTACCTAATCAAAAAATGGTCTTCAGCAGTTCTGCAATTAAATACCTTTACCCTAAAAAATGGTCCGCGAGCCTGCAATGGGAGGATCCCATCAGATAAGAGAGGATGGTCACTGTTAATCACCAGTGTGGGGCAAGTCGCATAGGTTATATATTGATGGATGTCAGGTTGTGCTCGCAAGAAATTGATGGAGGTGGTCTCCAGGCAAGACCGCACCCATAATGCCTTGAAGCTCAACTTGAGCTCGCTGGGCCCTACTACTTCACTTCATGACTTAGAACCCTTAGATAGGAGACTTTTGCCAACCAGTAAAAGATGTAGGCTGAGCTTGAATGCTATTGCTGCTACTCCAACTATACAGGCCCAGCTATATGAGGCCATTGCTGCAGCTTTGGAAGCAGTTCACTTTCAGTGTCCTCATAGGAAGACATTAACGACACCCATAGTTCCTTGTTCTGCACCATACAGGAGTTTTTTTTGGTAGAAGCTAGGACTCTTCCAAAACTGGCTCATGCGGCAAAATGGTTTACAAAGTTATGTTGGGTAGCGAGGCAGGCCCTGATGGTAGCTATCAAGGGAGGGACTAGAGCTGTAACCCAGAAAGCTACAGATTCCTATAAAGCTGTATTGGCCAGGGCCAAAAGAGATCATGAGATGGCTAGATGGCAGACATTGCTGGCTGCATCTAAGGGAAAAGACCATTGTTCCTTTTGGCAAATGGTGGCTAATAAAGGTCTGTACCCCATAGCCCTGCTATGCAGTAAGTAATATAACAGCTGCTGCTTGGATTCAACACTTCTCAGGTCCATACACCCATGACGTGGGGATGATGAGTAGACTTTGGTGTCAACCGTTGGCCCCATACTGAGTTCAGTTTGAAGGTCACATGAGGGTGTGGCCTTGGCCACACACGCAGAAGGGCCAGCCACCCAAGTGATTGAACAAATGAGTGTCAATCATCAGGTGTCTCGCTTGTGATCCCAGACCTATCTGCGTGAGTGAAGTTGTTGTGGCTTTTAATTGGATCTCACCAGGAAAAGCGTTGGGCCTTGATATGGTGCCTGGGACTCGTTTAAAGCCAAGAAAGAGATTTTTGTACCCATATTTTGTGCTTCTCTTCAATAACATCATGAATGGGCTTACCATACTGCGGACCTGGGTAGGGGTTGACATTGTCTCATTCTATCAGAAGGGCCTTAGGTCTGTCCCGTCGAAATACCGCTCTTTTAGTTTCCATGACAGCTTACATAGGCTCTGTAGCTGCATTCTGTTGAGCAGGTTACAGGCTTGTATTGATAATGTAGGAGTGCTAACTCCTCTCAAAGCTGGACTAAGGGCTGGGACAAGCATCCTTGACCAAGTGTTCCAAATACAACTAATCTACTTGAAGAATGTCATGCTGGAGGGTGGGTGCCTCTATGTCATCTTTTTCGACCTTTGTTCGGCCTCTGATCTAGTTGCCAGGGAAGGCTTGGGGGCAGTTCTTTTTTTTGTCCTCATCTCACCTATAAGCATATTTGCAGAATGTTACAGCCGTTGTTATGGACCTGGGCTACCTCCAGCCAACAGCGCTTGCTTAGGTCTCCCGACTGACCCCTTACACTGGAGTTAAGGTGTAATCATAGGACCGGGTCCCTTCGCGCTTAGTTACCAAAACAGTCTCAGGTCTCGGCCCACGGTGATAAGGGGTTGCCAGAGGCTGATTGAAGTGCTGCTGGAACTGGCAGGGTCAAGGCGAGCCATTGCAAATGCTGAATTCAGCCAATCCTCTGTTCTTGGGGGGTTGGGTCTTTCCATTTCACACAGATTTCTCTGCGCGCCAGCAAGATAAGGCATAATAATAGTCCTCTATCCTTCACTGCCAGGTCCTTTGATGAGGAACAATCATCCGCAAAAAAGACTAAAGACCCATTGACCACGATGTTTATGTCAAAAATCCTGCACAGATATTCCCCAATCCCTTTCCAAAATGCTCCCAGCTCTGCGCACCCAAAAATAATATGAATATCGTTTGCTTTAGGGGCCATACATCTGTGACATTTCGGCTCAGGAATTGGGGGGAATTTTGCTATTTTAGCTGGGGTATAATAGATACGATTGGTCACAAAAAAATTATTTTTCTTTAAACTAGCTGATTTTGTGAATTTATAAAGAGGTTTTAAGGAAGGTTCTAAAAGCTCCCCTATTACAGATTCAAAGGGCGATTGATTCCACTCCGAAGCCTGTGATGGAATACCCTTATCGCCTGCTTCAACCAGCTTTCTATACCAAATCGAAACCTCTTTCTTCAGCAGATGGTCCGATGTGAAAAGAAGGTCTGTGTCCCAATCTCCCCTTATACCCCCGCTTTCTGCCTCGAACCAGGATTTCAGTTGTAAAAACTTAAATTTGGATATGCCAGGGCCTATCTTAGCTCTCAATATTTCCCACGAATGAATACTGTTTGCGTCCCCCAAATCTGACCAAGTAGAAGCTCCAGCTCTCCTAATAGGGGCAGCCAATCCGTCTTTAAGACAGAGAGGAGTCCCCGGGGAGTCCCAAACAGGGGCATGGTCTGAATAGTAGCCTTTCCCACACCTAGTCCTTACTTTGAACCAGATTCCTAATGCATTCTTTAGGACCTTCAGGCGCAATCTTTAAAAAAGAATTTGGTGAACAAAATTTATAGAGAAACCTTTCTGCCTTGCCCCCTCTTCGTTGTTTATCAGCTCACTAAGCAGAAGCCCCCAAGCTGAGACCGCAGGTTTTGTCAAAAGCTTCCGGGTGGCTTTAAATTGAAATGCTACCAGGTACCAACTGATATCTGGGAGGGCTAACCCGCCTTTGACCAACCTCCGCCTCAGCTTCTTCCATGACAACCTCACTCCTTTATCCCCCATACCAAACTCCAGATCTTGCTCTGTATTTTCAAAATGCCCTGTTGGGGGAACATCAGGGGAACAGCGTTGAAGATATATGTCAACTTGGGGAGGATAGCCATTTTTACTAAGTTTACCTTACCATATATGGTTAGGGAGAGATTCTTCCACCTTGCGAACAAAAGGTCTAATTCATTAATGACTTTTTTCAAATTCAAAGGGGCAATCTTATCCAGCTCGCTTACTATGGTGATGCCGAGATATTTAAACTCTGTACTGATCTGCCCCCTCCATTGTGTCATATTCCAGCACATTACCTCCGTCTTGGAGGAGTTGGCTAGGTATCCAGAAATTGAGCCAAACTCTCCCAAGAGGGTCTCAACCCTTGGCATTGTTATTACTGGATCGCTGGAATAGAGGATAATATCATCGGCATAGAGTGCTATATTTGATGAATACTGCTGAGATTTAAAGGGCAGGATTCGTTCATCTAACCTTATTGCCTGGGCTAACGGCTCTATGTATAAGTCAAACAGCAGGAGAGAGATGGGACACCCCTGCCTAGTTCCCCTCTGAATCTCAAAGCTGGAAGTGAGCGACCCATTTATCAGGATTTTTGCTGAGGCTCCCTGGTAGCATTGTCTTAGGGTATGAATGAACACGGGGCCAAAGCCCATTGCTTCCAGTACCTCCCAAAGAAAGGACCAACAGACCCTATTGAACGCCTTGGCGGCATCTAAAGCAATTACCACCAAGGGTTCTGATCTCGCTGTGGCCAGATCTATGTTGCCAATGAGAAGCTGCGTCTGGATGTAGCTCCCATAAATAAACCCCTTTTGGTCGGAATTGACCAGTCCAGGAGCCAATTTAGCCAGTCTCCCTGCTAATATACCCATAAAGATTTTATAGTCGGAGTTTAGCAGGGAGATTGGCCGATAGAGTCAGCTCTCAGAGGGTCCTTCCGAGGTTTGGGTATCAATACAATGGTTGCTTCTCTCCATGAGCTGGGGATTTTCCCTGTTGAACTATAAATTGGCTGAAATAAAGTCCCCAATATCGGGGCTACCTTGTCTGCCAGAAGTTTATAAACCTCGTTTGGGAGGGCATCCAGACCAGATGCTTTCTTATTTTTAGAAACCCTTATTTGAGTTTTTATCTCCTCCAACGAGATCGGGGACTCCAAAAGGTCTCGCCTGCGTTAAGGAAGATAGAGATTTAGTGCTCAACCATGTCTGTATTTGATGTTTTGAAGGATTCAGGTCCTCCTTATAGAGATCTGTAAAGAGGGAGAGAAGGCAGTTCTTTATGTCCTCTATATCTGGGGATTAATCCCTACTGCTGTTTATAACTAGCTCGCTAATGTTGTTTTTAGTGTGGTCAGTTCTAGCTTTCCATGCTAACAAGGCACTGGCCTTCTCACCATATTCTTAGTTCTCCATATTCTTATTTAGCCATTGAGCCTTACATTTCTCGTCTAACTTCCCTCTAAAGTCTAGCCTAGCTATCTCAAGATCCTCTTGCACTTTACCCACCCTTTCAGGTGGACCTCCTATCGCCAGTAGAAGTTCAGCTTCTAACTTCTTAATTTTATCCTCTCTCCATGTTAACTCACGGCCTTTAGCTTGATTTTTAGAGCATATAAGGCCATGTAGCCGAACCCTGAGATTAGCCCTAAAGGCGTCCCAAACAACCTCCATAGCCGTTGAGCCAATGTTGATCTAAAAACACTCTAGAGAGGAAGCTTTGATGGTCAGGATGATATCGGGGTCTGTTAGCATTCCCCTATTGAGTGTCCATCTCGTCTGGATGGAATTTGTTATTATTTTGCATGAAAACGAGACAGGGGCATGATCGGAAAGGTGGCTTGGGAGAATAGAAACAGCAGAGGTTTTAGTCAGGAGTTCTCTACTCACTAATATATAATTGATCCTAGAAAAATTATGGTATCTTTTACTGTAAAACGTGAACCCAGCTACCTCTCCCATCATGCCCCTACAGACATCTACCAAACCTAGGTTGTGCATCAAGTTTTTCATACCACGCCAGATAAGAGGTGCCCCTATATAGTGGCCTTGATTTGATCTGTCCTTAAGGGGGTCTAGGAGGACATTAAAGTCCCCCCCACGATTATTGGAGGATTCTCCAGAATTAGTTTTGAATACAGTTTAGAGATATATGATGAATCGTCCACATTTGGGCCGTAAAAAGAAGCACAGACTAAGTCCATGCCCTCAAGGTCCAAATGCGCGATGACCCACCTCCCAGTTTGGTCTGTCTGAAATGATTTTATGGAACACGCTAACCCTCGCTTTATCAAAATTGCAACTCCACGAGTATTTATTGTTTGGTTAGAAGAACAAAATCTCTCAACCCAATGAATGTTAGAAAACAATTTTTTAGATTCCTCAGCAGTTAAGTGTGTTTCTTGTAGGATGCATATCTGTGCCTCAGAGAGCTCTAAATACTTCATTATCAATCTCTGTCTCCTTTGACATCTTAGTCCGTTAACATTCCGGGAGATAAAGCTATTCTTACTGCGCTGAGTTACTACTCCTACCATTCAATCAAAAATCTTTGACCTAGAGCCACTGGCCCATATGCTAAACTCCTAAGGTGAGATGAGTATTTTTTCATTTTATCCCTTGGCTCCCCACCCAGTGCCCCCTGCCAACCAACCCACCCTCCTGTGCCCCTTCACTCCCATGAGGAACCCTCCCTTTTTAAATAGGCGAAGCCTATTTAGTCCCGCCCACCTCAAATTAGAAAAAGATTTTTACAAATGGAAAAAGATGAATGAAAGATCTTAGCTACCGTGATGAAAATCAATTTATACTATTGTCGTACCCCCATAGTAACACCTTCTCTTAGTTATTTCCCGGATTCCCTCCTCTGATTTTTGCCATGAGCTCATCTAACTCTTCGGTTGTACAAACCTTATGCATTTGATTATTAAACATAGCTCAAAGCTGAGCTGGAAACTTCAGCTGGGCCTTAACACCTAAGCTTTTTAGCTCTTCTAACCTACTCAGAAGCTCCCATTGCCTGTTAGCTGTTGTATGGTATATATCTGATCTTATCTGAAAGGTAATTGGCTCTTGCCCTGTAAGTGAAAAGGAGACTGAGCCCTCCCTGAGGCCTGCAGACAATATTTGTTCTTTAACAGCATAGAAGAGAAAGTTAACCAAGATATTCCTGGGCTTATGTTGGCCAGGCTTCTTCCTAAACGGATCTCGATGGACTCTTTGGATCTCCTGTACTAGGTTTATATCCAGAAAACTCTTGAGGACTGTCCCCTGTAACAACAAAATAATAAATCCCTTTGGATCTGTCCCTTCAAGAGTCTCTGGGATATTGAAAAGTCTCAAATTATTTTTCCAGGAGTGATTCTCCAGCCTTTCTAGATCATCTCTTAACGCCCTATTCTGAGCTGCCAGCTTTGCCATGTCTGTTGTGGCGGAGCTTATTGCCTTCTTAATGACTGGAATCTCTGCTTCAATTTGGTCTGTTCTTGCTGCCACCTCCTCCAGTTTCTGGGCCAGCACCTCACAAGAGGATTTAATTGCCACCTGGTTTGCTTCGGAGACAGAAAATCTGCTCACCAGTTCAGCCTGATTCATTTCTGAGAACTTGAAACTAGTTATCATCTCCCCCTTCATTACAAACAGGATGTACGACAAAAAATGCGCCACAGATTCATTATTTCCGGGCATCCCGAGGTTTTCAGACTCAGCTTCCCCAGTTTCGGTGGTCATAGTTATACCATCAGAAGAGGTTCCCCCAGAAATTAATGTCTCATTCACCCTTTCTTGTGTGCCATAGGAGTCCAAGGGGGGGTTGTGCTGGATATGCGGGTCCTGAACTTCTAAGGCCTTGAATCTGTTATACAACATAACCTCTGCGTGAGGTTGAGATTCAGGCGAGATCAGAGATAAATTTACACTAGGTTGTTTAGTCCCCCTCTGCTTACATTGCTGGAACGGGGTCAAAAGAGGAGGGGATTCATTGTCGCCATCTGGTGTCTTAGTTTTAGATTTACTTTTAGATTCAGAAATCCCTCCATCCTGCTCTACTTGAGTGTTCATTTCAGCTGCATTACACAAGTTTGCAGTGCAGGACATGACTCTCTGATAGGTTTTTAGAGAGGGTTATTTTAGTTTTTAGAGCAATCCTTTTCTTTCCCCTGCCTTTCCCTCTACTTTTTGGAACCTCCCTTGTTTTTATTTCCACTTCCCTCATCGTGACGCTCCGCTTCTTCTGCTGACCCCTAATATTGGTCTCAAAAATGGGGGGGGGATATTTTGGGGGTCACTATGGGCTGAATTATATCCTCGTTTTGTACCGAGTGAGCTGCCCTGGCCCTAAGAGTATAGCGACCTATTTTTGGAGGAGATAGAGACCCTTTAACCTCCTCAGCCACCCTTTGCTCTTCAGGCTCCACTCTCCTCACCTCCATACAAAGGGAGGAACAATTCCCAGGAACAAAGCCAGCCTCCCAGTCCCTATATATCGGGGGGGGGGGTCGCTCCACCAGGGCCCCCACCGCTGAAGAAACCGGTACTCAAAATCACCGCTGGCAGGCTCACCCGCTGCGAATTACATACACTGACCTCTAGCGCCGCTTGCATCGGGGGCGCGTTACACAGCCTCGACAGGCTCGGCATACCTACAGAAACAGACCCAGCGTAACCAGTTCCATAGCTTCCTGCCCCCACTTTGTTTATATTATACACTAATGACCTGAAAACCTCTCTAGAGCAGTGCAAGCATGATGCCCCACATCTGGCAAACAGGAAGGTCCTAGCATTCCTGTTTGCGGACGACACCTAAAATCCCATTTTTGTAAAGCGCAAACTACTCACCCTTACAAGTCTCAAGGCCCTGGGTGCCATCGTGGAAATTAAGTGAGCTATTGCCCAGAATCACATGGTGCTAAGCTGAGCTGAGCTGCCGCCGGAGCTAGGGATCGAACCGTGAACCCTGTGCTTTGAAGTCAGCTGCCCTGGCCGCTGCACCACACCGCTCCACTTTACTGGTTTTGAGAGCCCCGATGTGTATCCAAATTTTATTGGGACCAGTTTGGCGTCTTCTGCAAGCAGAGAGGGCTGGAGATCAACCTTATCAAAACAAAATATATGGTATTGAATCCCTGCCAGATGACTTGATTGCACCCAGTCCTTAAGGGTTGTTCACTGGAGAGGGTCTGTGCCTTTAAATACCTGGGCACACCCTCAATGAGCATTTTGGTTCGACATCCCAGATCAAAAAGTGTAAACTCAGACAAAAACATTATATTGATGGTATACTGAGAGGCTCAAAGGGCTCCAGCTTTCGCCAATAACACCCTCATTGAAATTTAGAACTTGAAAGGTGGGTGGGGTCTCTATATGGTGGGTAACTCCTGAGGCACGTCAATGTCAATGTTATGAAACTGATGATAAATCATTTTCTCTGAATCCCCACCAATCTTCCTGCCAGCACTTCATTAGTTCCACTCTGATTAGACCTTGGTATTTTACCACTTACCCTCAGAGTAAAACTCAGACCCCTTCTGTATTGAAGGGGGATCTGATCCTCAGCAGACGTATTGTCCTTTCGGATGGGACTAGAAGAACTCTTAAAACTTCCTGGGATCCCATAGTTGGGGTATATTAGATGATGTCTTGAAGAAACTGGGTGCGGAAATATGTGGGCCCATCTGGAAACGTCATGTGGCATTTCCATGTCCATGATTAAGGTGCTGCATTGGAGACATGCAGATGGTAGATCTAAAGGACTAGGGGCGCAGGTAGACTGACCACAGCTTTTCTGGAATTTAAATCCACCTACTGTCTGGAAGAGTAAATGGAAAGAATCGAGCCCCAGGCTGCCAGATTTCTTTATATCAAGTTCGGCATCAGGACCTTGCCGATGTGATCATTTATTGCCAAGTGGCAACGTCTCCACAGCGATGCTGTACCCAACCTCAGCTGTCTTTTTGCCCTGAGGCTAAGGAAATTGTAGGCCATGGTTTGTATTTTTGTCCGAAATATCATGTAAATAGGAGGAAGTGGATCTTGCTGCTGTGTCGCAATCTCAGCTTTAGGGACTGAAAAATTGCAACTAGGATACTTAAGGCAGACCCTGCTCAACCAATTGTATTTGCTGTTTCTCGCTTTCTTACATATATGTGGAGACACAGACAGGAAAGGGTCAGCCTGTTGCTGCTTAATGCCTAGGGTCCCGAATCTGTGTGTTGTATTTTGCAGTTTCTGGTGATTTTATAAATTGTATTCTGTTTTGGAATATGCTCTTCCAGGGCATGTTACAGTGCAATTATGTCTAGGTGTTTTGAAATGAACTTTGCCTCATACTTTTAATTGTTGCGATTTCGGTCTCTTATGCTGTTAATTCTTATGTCCCTTTTTGTTTTTAACTATTTTATATCTCATGATTATATGGATTTTAATGATTTTATTGTTTTAACTTATTGTTATATCTGCCTTTATGGCAATTGCCGAAATAAAGTCTAATAAAGGCTTAAGGATAAGATTATGATTAAGAATACAAATTAAAATACAGATCCTACGAAACTAAATAAATACTTTTCCATCCAGCTTCTGAAGGAACTTTAGATAATTTCACATGGGAAGAACAAAAAATCTTTAAAAAAAGGAATTAGTTACAAAACAGAGCAGGGAAATGTGCTGGAAAAAACTAATAAGGCACCATAGAGGGCCAGTAAATTATGTTATCTACGTAACCAAAAAATGATGCATTTCTGAAAATATATTAAGAGAAAATTGGTACCAATAACTACAGGTACATGTTAACTTTTTTTCCTCCTTGAGCGAAAGGAGAATTCAAACACTAATAAGCAGATATAGTGCCATTACATCCTCGGGTCACAAACCTGATTTATTTGGTAATCTATTATACACACATGTGCGCGCGCGCGCGTGCACACACACACACACACACACATGCATGACAGTACATCTGTCCTTTGTGAATGCTAGTCCACCCTCTATCTCCTCGATTGCCGTACCGTGCAGTATAGTCACTTGTTTAACAGAGCAGAGGGGGATGTTATAGTACAATATTTTACTCTGACAATGTGTTCATTTGTTTATAAAACACCTAAATAAACTAAGTAATCCATAATCCAGCAGTCAAAATATTGCACATCTGTTAACTGACCAAGAATTCTTCAGATCTTACTTTTGCATCATTCTGAATACTCACTTGTGCGTAGTCTCACTAAGATTGAAAAGAACAGATGGACATCTGTGAATACAAATAACCTGCGTGGATTCAGAACCCAAACAAATATTTAATGGGAAAATATTAGCTGAATAGAATCATTTAACAAAGCATCCGTAATTATGCGTCAGCACCAACTAAATATATGATGTTTACAGCTTCTGTGGTTGTGTATGCCCTTTGTGTGTTTGGTAAATGGCTAAACTTAAATCATTCCTAACTCACCGGTATTTAAATACGAGCAGATTTTAAAATATGACTAGGAATGAGGGGTTACTTGACAGTAATTTTCAAAATTGCATAACAGATTTCCTCCGCTTTGTGAAACCCTTGAGTATTTAGTAACATAAGCAATCAGTGAGAGATCTGTCACAGAATTACTATTGTTCCAATCTTAATATGCAAATATGGGCTGCAACCACCAAACCATTCTTGTCATTTGTTTTCCAAATCATTTTCATTGGACAGTTTCATTTCCAGAACAATACATTCTCATGATTTGTATTATGTTGATGAAAACGTTCTGACATAGATACCGAGTCTTCTTCTCCTTGTAGAGAGTCTGAAGTTTTCTAGGTTAAGCTTAACAGATGGGAACATAACAGACAAGATTCCCAGACAAGCTGCCGGCCATAAGACATGATTTATGTTTGAGATTTGCTAATTATTGAATCCTGACATCCACAAACAGCTTCTTACCCTGGCCACGTTCATCACAAATGATACGTGTTTGGCAAATCACACTTTGCTAATATATTTTGAACCTTAAGGGAACCTTCTTGCCTTCAACTGAACCATTCAAAGGTAGTATATGCTTTGCAAGTTGGATCGTTCTTAGACTTATGTCTTACATGGGAAACAACCTTAACAACATGGGCATCACATCTTGATGCCACTACAAAGCGGTCATTACAACGACTGTGTTCTTACCACGCAATGCCATTACTGCGCAAGTCATTACATAGACTTGCAGTAGATGACATGCTAACATTAGAAATAGTATAGTTTACTATTCCAACACCTTCCCTACTGTAACGTAGGCTGGACTTAGTATAGTAAATTATACATTCCTAATGTCAGCGTGCCATCCACTGCAAGTTGATGTAATGACTTGCGTCGCAGTGGTTTTACGTGGTAACAACGCAGTCGTTGTAACGACCGCGTTCTAATGGCACGCGTTGTGATAACTCGCATTGTAACGAGTCATATTGGTCTTACATACGTCAGCATAGGCTTTACCTTTTATTCTTCATAGGGACCCAATGTACCATTTCCTGCATATATAGTAAGTAGTGCTGGATGAAATCCAACACTTTTTGTGATCTCGACTTCCGTACTGTACATAGCTTGCGTAATCTCGGTGCTGTTAGCTAAACGTAAATCAATGACATTTGGGCTCAAAAACATTTCGAGCTGAAGGCAAGGCAAGGCAAGGCAGGTCAGTGAGTTATACACTCACCACTGACATCTTCTGAAACCTGCCGGTCATGGATTTAAATGTCAGCAAGACCAAGTAAGCCTTCTAGCCTTTAGAAGTCAACCAATTGGGTATCATAACTTTGGGTAACATTTTTTATGTTCAGTGATTAGAGCAAGCAAAGACTGTTCCACAAAATTCTATAAACAAATACTTATCCTCATTTTAATTTTTCATACTTTCAATCTATTTTTATCTATGTATTTAAATCTCTGGTGGGATCGTTCTTCCCTGCCCTCAACGCCCTTTGCTGATCTACAGTTTGTTTTGCACCTGCTGATCAGAGAACTAGTTCCTATGGCTCTCTGATCAGAACACTAGTTCTCTGGGCTTCCTGATCAGAAAACCACTCTTGGGGCTCCAAATTAAGGTGCTGATTAGCATGGCAGGCGGACTTTGTCCGCCCGTCATAGCCCCAGGAAATGGGACCGCCCGCAATACATCCGGAGGTCCCGCATTTGCAATTTGGATGTGCCCGCAACACTGGCGGCCGCATCCCGCATTTTTAACATTGCGTCAGGCGGTGCTGCCAGCAGCACCCATCGCAAGGTTAAAAATGCAAGTTGTGCATTTGAATGCACAACGTGACAGGCACCGCGTGGGCCTGCCACGTTGTACATGCAAATGCAGGGGGTACCATAGGTACCCCCCATGTGCACCCTCCACCCCCAAAATACCTGTGGGCCCGCTAGGGGCCCCCAATGTCAAGGACTGCATGCCTTGCGCCACAGAAAGGCAAATCCCCGCACGTATCCTAATATGGATGGCGTGTCTACCAGACACGTCACCATATTAAAACCTTTTCCACCCGGTCTTTCCGTCCGCCGGGGTCCCCCCCGCCATGTAATGTAAATGTAAATGTCTTTGCACTTGTATAGCGCACAGCTACCTGCAGTGGGTCTCCCGGGGCTTGTACGAATACCGCAAGGGAACCCTTCCTGGTTTTCCGTGTGAAGTGTCCACTCCTGGGCACCCCCATGGTGAAACCAGGCATCCCCGGTGCTGTGGGGGCCGTTGTGGAGACTAAGCAAGCTATTGCCCAGAGTTGCAGCGTGGGACCCATGATTAGAATAGGCACTGAGGCGAGAATATCCGGTCAGAGGAATTTATGAGCCCAAGACCCGGCGAGGCGGGAATCGAACCCTGGTCCCTGGCCGGAGCTCTGCATCAAGGTCTGCCTGCTCTAACCATTGAGCCACACTTCTCCACCAATGCCCCCCGCCATAGTAATATGGCGGGGGGGGAATTGGGTGGCGGACAGTGGATTATGGCGGGCGGATGGCCATCGCCAGGCAGGCAGTGGCGATCCGCCCGCCATTGTAATCGACCCCTTAGTGTTTTTTATGCTAACTCTACTAATTAATTAATTACACATACAATTGCAGTCCTTAAATATTCGTACATTTTTTTCAGGAAAAGTGACTGATGACTATTACCGTAGATATAATTTTACATTTATTTTGGCTTGAGGATATTTACACTTTCAGATCATGTCGACGGTAAATGTAATTTATCTTCTTTTGAAACGGTTGGATTGACATGTTGGATCACAAACATGTACCGAGGTGACAAGGTTGGCCACATTGGACATCACATATTGATCTTACTCGGTAATATGTCAGATTATCCTATATAAAAAAATACATTTTGTAACATAAACACTGTGTCCTAAAAATATCGTCCCATTTGAGGGTTGGTATTGATTAACTCCAGTGGGGAGATCTTTTTTTAATGATATTGATATGTTCAGAAGTTCCTCAAATACAGTTCCTGTCTATATTATATATATGTTCTGCTGCACCTAGAGCAAAAGCATGCCATTCTGAAAACACATCTTTCTTTATAAGGGGCCAAGGGGAAAGGTTTACCCTTCACTCTGAATATCTCTATCTGAACGTTGTAAAACAGTGTGAAATATTGCACACGTGCATTGATTTTCCAAAGAGGGAGATGTTGCAACTTTAGACCAAAAACGGCTGTCCTATGAAATAGGACTTTTGTGCTTGATGACTTTCAAAAACATCAGACACTCACAGTGATAAAAATGGGGGCAACACAGCTAAACAATGGACTGAATTGCTTGAAGAATATCCCACGTATAAATATTTTTATAAGCAAGAATATTTAAATAACTCACAGAAGCATATCTTTGTAGTGCTGCATTTCACTAGTCACTTTTTGAAGATTGAATTCTGCTGTCTTCAGTTGGTTCTGCAAATCTGTAGAAAGAAAATGACTTCCGATGAATGACTAATTGAGCATGAGACTGACACCATTTAGATAGCAGCATATGAATTTCTTCTCAGGTGCCTTTTACAAGAAGACCAACACGCAGACATGAATGGAGAATTCGCAGCACTGAATATTTATGTGTATTTGATATGCCAGTGCAGGGCTTCTTCCTTTCACAAATTTGAAAGTGTTAAGAATGTTTCTGTAATCACGAAGAGTTTTTTTAATTGATTTGTTGTAAAATCATTTTTTGCAGACATTTTAGTAGATTTTGTTACTGAAAGTGTGCAAAACTATTTTAACAGATGAATTTCATATCTAAACTGATTTCACTTTAGGTTCAAACAAAATATAGAGTTTCAGTGGTGTATGAAGCCTATTTTCAGCTTTAGAATGCTTAAGAAAATATTTGCCCTCTAAGTATCAAAGACATTGGGTCAAATGTCCAAACTGTGCATAACAATCAGAGCAAATCCAATATTACTACACCCCAACTTCCCTTTCCATGTCTGGGCAGTCATACTTATTTGCCTTACTTCCGCTTTCAGACACAATCTCTACTTTCTGCCATGCCTTCTAATGTTCTCCTCCTTTCTTGTATTTGCTACCCTTCACCTGTTTCTCATCCCACTTTTTATTTATTAATTTAAAGAGTTTTATATAGCGCTAGCTAGACCCCAGGGTATCAGAGCGCTTTACATGAGTTCAACAATGTTACAGAGTTACATTCAGTTACACTTACATTAGTTACAGATACAAACATTTAAAGAGCATAGAAGACTCGGAAATGCAGTGGAAGAAAGGGAAAGGGGTATGGTAAAAGGGGTAGGAGGGAGATATGACGGAGACGAAGGGAAAGTCTGCCCAAGGTCTGGTTGGGTAGGTGAGGGCCGAGGGGGAAGTCCACAGCCCATCTCCTCTATAGCTATCCAGTAGCTCCACGGGGCATCGGCCAAATGGCTAGGTCTCAACAGAAAAACAGTTAACCCCTTCGATGCTCATGACGGAACGGTTCCGTCATGAGCATCGGTTGAGCTGTGCTCATGACGGAACCGTTCAGTCATGACCACACCCATTTCCATTAGGGGTCAGCACCGGGCGGTAAATCGTACCGCACCGATGTGGTTAAAGAGTATAGAAGATGAGATTAAAGGAGCGTAGAGTGGTAGGGGTTAATGTAAAGAGGTGAGAGGGAGGTACGCTCCCTATTTCATGTTACTACAGCCTAGCTTCTCCACCTCTCTCCCTTCTCCAGTCACTATTCTCTTGCATCTCTTCCAAGCTACTTCCTCTATATCCTAATTCTAATTTACCATCAGGTGCCCTCATCCAGTAATCGCCTCAACTACCTCAGTCCTCTGCTCTCTTTCCTCCTCTTGTTCCTGACCTTAGCCTACATTTTGCATCAAACGGGGTAAGCAGTCTGGTCGGCTTATTATTGACGCAATCCAACAACAGCCACCTTTTGCAGCCTGATCAGTGCCAAAATGCACCTTAATTCGATGTTCACCTCCCAGGTGGAAAATGTATTTGGTATGATTGAACATCAGCACCATGAGTTCGGAGCAAAGGCTGGATGCCTTCTCGCTCAACAGCTGAAGCAGGAGGAGGCCCACCGCTCCATTCCAGCTCTCAAAACACAAGGAGGCTTTATCACTAACCTTATCCAGATCTCAGAAGAAGTTGCATCTTTTTTATAAGGACCTTCATTCCTCAGAAGTTGAAGACTCAATTTCAGAGGGGAAATCGGAGGTTGGACTCCCTATCAAATACTATAAGATAAAGGAACAGACTGTGCTGCCATTATTGACTATGGGCCAGATGTAGGTAGACATTTACCGACCGGTAACGGCCGATTCGACCGTTACCGACCGGTAAATGGCTATTCTAGATGTAGGTGGCCTATTTTACCGAATCGGTAAATTTACCGAATCGGTAAAATACCGAATCGGTATTTTTACCGAGTCAGTAATTTTGAAATGTAGGTCTGACTCTTCTGAATCCCACAGGCCTTACCGATTCGGTATTTTACCACCCAATCCAATTGGGTGGTAAATTATCGATTCCAGGTGTGCACGCACATGTGTGCATGCACACCTATGGCATGTGACAGACGGACATGCCCTTAGGGCATGTCTGTGTGCCACATGTCACACATGCCTTAAATCGGGGTGCTAGAGGGTGTCAAAGTGACACCCCCTGCACCCTTGCAAAATTCGGTATTTACCGAATCGGTAAATACCGATTCGGTAATGACCATTGATTCCTATGGGCTTCAATGCCCATAGGAATCAATGGGCATTACCGAATCGGTATTTACCGATTCGGTAAATACTGATTCTTACAGAATCGGTAATTCAATTACCGATTCTTTCTACATCTCCCCCTTCTATTTTACCAATTCATAAATACCGAATCGGTAACATTCGGTATTTATGAATCTGTAAAATATACTTACCTACATCTGGCCCTATGTTTTGAAAAGACGTATGATTCAGATACTATACATCTGGAGTTAAATAGAGCTAACATTGTATTTCTTCCAAAGCCGAATAAAGGCCCTCTTCAATGTGAATACTATCACCCCATCTCTCTTATAAATACAGACTTAAAAATACTGGGTAATGTATTGGCCACCTGCTTAAAGAAATTAATCCCATCTTCAATTAATAGATCCCAAGTGGGTTTTGCTCCAAGACGCTAGTCTTCAGCCTCCTGTTCCACTTCATTTGGTTGGCCTACAATTATCATGGCAATAAAGTGGCGATTTCCTTAGAAGCCAAGAAGGCATTCAATAGGGTTGAATGTTCTTATTTATTACGAGTCTTACTGAGAGCGAGATTCAAAGATCGCTTCATCCCAAAGGTAAATCTTCTATACCATTCCCCAATGGTGACCCTCAGTTGTACAGATTTCAATGCAAACCATTGGCATTGCACAGAAAACCAGTCAAGGCTGCCCCCTCTCCCAGGTCCTTTTTCTGTTGGCACATGAACCTTTGGCTGCTAAACTTCAAGCATCCAATACTATTCCCAGGCATCCATACAGCGGAGGGGAAAGTGAAAATTCTATATGTGGATGACATCTTACTTCTACTCGACTACCCAGACCTCACCATTCCATTTCTCCTAGACATTCTCAACAAAGTTGGACACTAATCTGGCTATCAAATTAAATGAATAAAAGTGAGGCTCAACCTCTAAATCTAATGGCATCAGCAAAAGTTCTGGCAGTGCTACCTTGTAGATGGTCCACTCTGATAATCAGATACCTAAGCATGATGATAGGCAATAACTTGACGTAGACAGCACAGGAAAGCACAAAAGTCCTGCTTACAGATCTCAACAAGAAATGTCTACTCTAGGGCTGTCGAAGTAGGGTCGAATTCAAACAGTGAAGATGGTGACTGCACCTTTCTTTAACTATCTCTTTGGAATTACTCCAACCGCCATTCCGGCATACATGAGTCACAAACTTGACAACCTCTTCTAACACTACGTGTGGAACTAATGGAAACTTACACTTAAAATAGGTAAGCTACAGGCCGTCACAGGAACAGGAGGTCTCCGCCTGCCAGATATGTCACTCGACTATGAAGTGCACCAACTGGCTTATCTCTACTCGAAAGACCTGAAAAGTGCAACTAGCATGAACTCTCCTCATTGGGGTGAATGCCCACACTGCTCCTTACAATGCTACACCCACGGCTGAGGGTAAAATAAATACTGAGCTAACTGAGCTGATCCAAGTATGGGAAACCACAGATCAGCTTCTTAAGGTCCATGCCTACGTCAAAGCCCTGCTCTGGAAAAACAAATTGATCCACATTGATGGTCAATGATAAAGTGGAAGGACGGAGCAGACCGTGGAATTCACACTATGGATCAACTTTGGCTTGTGGAGGGTCATAAGTCCTTTGGAGATCTACAGGAGTAATTCCATCTAGGCAACTCTGGAAATATCTACAACTCAAACACTGACTACAATGTGCTAAGATGCCCTTGGACAATCCTCAGTGCTGGTCAGTCAGCATACGATTCAAAAATATTTACACAAGTGCCCCACAGCAGTGGGAGAAAAGAAAGGGAAGGTAAAAGTGCATTAAGTGGGGGTTGTAAAGGTGTAAGGGAAAGGTGGTGAAATTGTTATCATGACAAAATTAATTACAATGGAAGTGGCTTGTATTTGCCACAAGATATCATGATCATTTTTAACATTGCCATGCTTGAAAGTATATACAATATCACAGTTGTAAATCACTGTTTGTAGTGGCGGGCATAGAACAGAAACACAGTCGACGTTTCGACCCTCAATATAGTGTAGGTTGTTGTGATCCTTACAGAGGGGTCTTCCTCGGGACTAGGAAAAAGGGGCACCTGGGAAAATGAAAAAATGAGTACTAAGTCTAAATTGTGCGATCCATAAATTAAAAATGAAAGGGGAGGGTAAAATAACACTAAGCAACTACCATGCGCCACCCTTGGCATGAGGTGGTTAAAGTGCGATCAGGCCCATAGGCTTACTTGGACAAAGAGCAGAGGGCTGGCACCTAAAATGAGAATTGGATGCCATCAGAATAAATCAAACAAATTAGATTCATGGAGGTACCGGGGACATGAAAATAAATCAAAACCTACTAGAATTAGGTGGAAGCTGCAAAAGATTCTTCAATTTACAAAAGGCATGGACCCAAAGGGTCACGTACTCAATTTGATAAATCAGAAACAAAAAAGAAGAAAGAGGACCCCCACTTAATGCACTTTTACCTTCCCTTTCTTTTCTCCCACTGCTGTGGGGTACTTGTGTAAATATTTTTTAATCGTATGCTGACTGACCAGCACTGAGGATTGTTCAATGTGATTAAAGAACATTGAACATAATAATCTGTACTGCATTAGGGTTATGTTGTTTTATTTGGTTGAAATTTTCATTGTCTCTAGTGATTGCACACTGGGACCTTTTCTCCATGTACTGCTTCATACACAGGTCCCAGTGACTTATTTGGGTCTACCCTTTATTTATAACTAAGATGCCCTTGAAGGCAGCGCTTCCTGAATCAGTGATACATGATCACCTATGAAAGTGGAGCTCCTTCACTGGACTTATCTCTGGCTTACATAAAGTACTAATAGATAAATTCCACTCTACTCATCTCCGACGCATACTATGAGGCAAATGGCAAGGTCAAACAGGCAAACTTTAATCTGAAGCACGATTCAAGTTTTATTTTTTCAAACTGCTGCAAGACCGTTATTGGTCTCCGCACCATCTAACAATGGCTAATTGGACTCCTACAGTAGTGTGTTGGAGATGCAATCATCCAGATGGTGACATTTTGCATATAATGTACTCCTCCTGTCCCTCTATTCAGACATACTGGCAGCAAATCTAAAATACATTGAACTCATGCAATGATTTGGCTTTACATCCTTCTTTGGAATTCATGTTTACCCACGACACATGGAAAGTGGCAAATTTTAATAATCATACGAAATGATGGATTGACATAGTGCTTGATGTGGCCTCAATGGTCATCCTCTGCCCTTGGAAACAAGTGACACTCCCCTCTCATACTGACTGAATGAAAGATGGGTACTACACCACGCTACACATTGAAATTGGAACACTTATTGGACACCGTTCACCTTCAATTTCTCCCACATGAAGAGACATTGCTTTTTTGAAGAATAATCCAACTCTGATGAAGTCTGCATGGACGAAACGCGCTGGCTGGGCTGATGTGCATATGTAATACACTGCAGTAAAGCGGATTTGTAATAGACGAATAAGACTACCGAATAACATCTGTATCCTATTGTACTTTCAATCAAGTTATACATATTAAGAAATTGTAAGCTTTTTTTCATTTTTGTTCATCAGTGTTTGGATTTTCTGTGACTTCTAAGCAGTGGGTACCATTAAATACTAATGGGGTTCTCACAGAGAAAGTCAAGGACATGGGAATCTATACAGTGTAAGCAACACTTGGTTCTGGCTTATCCTTCCAGTCCACCTGAAATGCACAGGACTGCAAAAATCAATTCAAACGGTCATACAGAGAGTTATTCCATAATTAGATTATAGTCACAGAGAGAAAGACCAAGGACATCAATATTTATATGAAACAAATCTCATTTTTATATAATCTTTACAAAAAACAGTACTTAGTCAATCATTTTAACATTAGGCGGTTGTCAGAAGTGAAGTGAAAAGGAAGTGCTCATGTGCAATGTGAATGTGAAAGGAAAAAAGAACAATCAGGAAAAAAAAAGAGCAGAGATATCCTATTTAATATGGTTGGTTGGTTGGTTGATAGCTTTATTTCGATATGCAAATATCATAAAAGCATTACAAGGAATATATAAAATAGCACATCGAGGCAAGAAAACTGTACAAGTTAAAAACCAAGTCGAATAAAAGTTCTATAAACTGTACAACAATAAATTATTTTAAAAAGAATTAAATTGATATAGACAGTCTTTTCGAGCAAATCAACCATGCCCATTTTAGGAATTTGGAAACGCCACAAACTATAGGGGAGGATGTATCGGTTAGTAAAATCCGTAAGGCCACCATATACTGGCGAGTTCCCAATTGTCTACAGAGAGGTTTGAGCCAGTGTCTTCTTGGGCGGGTGTAATCAGGGCATTCAAAAAAGAAACGAGCCACAGTTTCAGGCCTAGTTGTGCATAGTGCGCAGTACGGTGACATCTGCGCGGGCGTATTCCATCGTGAGAGCAGGTCTCCTAGAGGTAAGTTGCCTACTCTAAATTTAATGTAAAGTGCCCGGTTAGCTGAAATTGTAATTAGATCCAAATATGGCTCATAAGCAATGACCTCTTTTATTTTCAAATAGGCTGCGGTGGTATTGCAGTGATGTGGGTTGCTAATGAGCTCGGCAGAGACCCACTCCCAATATAGTTTTTTCAGAGTTGCTTTCGGCGGGGCAGATCGTGTAGTCCAGCAAGACCCCAGACCTAGATCTCCCAGGAGGTTTTTAATGTCCCTGAGCCACTTGATCTTGTGCCAGCCACCCATTCCCATCACCTCTGACAGCCCATCCGCATATGATTTCAGTTCAGGGACCCTCCACAGACGAGCCCATAGAAGGAGGGGCCGGAGGCGAGCCTGGTCCTTAATTGATTTGCAGCCCGCATCCAAGAGCACCGGAACTGTTGGAGTGCTCAGCGGAATGGCCAGAAGGTCCTTCAGAAATTTGTTCTCAGCCTTGGATAGGGCTTCCAAATTACCAAGGCCCCATAGCTCAGCCCCATAGAGGGATGCCGTGACAGCTCAAGCTTTGTAGATGTCGATTACTGGAGCCACACATTGCTTCGAGGATTTACGGTACTCTCTCAACAAAGCACCCCCAACCCTTTTGTGGCTAAGGGTCATTTTGTCAATGTGGGGTAACCAGCTCATGACATCACTCACTCGGATCCCTAGATAGTCGAATTCTGGAACTCTCTCCAGGGGAACAGAGTTCAGTACTGGAGGACGGCCAAACCTGCGTGGAGGGTGCATGATCAAGTATTTGGTTTTGTCCACATTGATGGCAAGCCCTCTTTTTGAGCAGAAATCCTGAAAACGGTTCAAAAGCTTCAGGAGGCCCTATTTAATGTATACAACACTGGTTGGATTAGGTGATTTAGTCGACTGAACAAATGTTAGGACTATATTCAATATCAATCCACTTTCCTATCCCTTGGATGGCCTCTGGATATTACGCTAGGGTCAAAAGAATAGTAATACAGGCCAAAGAAAGTGAATGTCGACGTTTCGACTAGTCTTCCGTGATAGGGGTTATTTCTTCCTCCGCATGCGGTTCTTCATCAGGACAAAAGGACAACCGTTATGTGGGCCTGGACAAAACCATAAACCATATGTTGTCCAAGTTGGATAGTTCTTTATTTGTAGAAAAGCTGAAAGGGTGGTCCCCACGACAGGAGAGAAGGACCCCCCTATGATGCCTCCAAAAATGTTATACTGCAGGGTAAGTAGCTCAGTTGTTGCTTGTTATACAGTCAACTCATCAGACAATTCTTTGTATATATCTCCAGGGGGCCTTAGTTTAAAGAATGTGGAGAGGAATGCAATCCTTCCAAAAAGGGGGCCAAATCCCTATCGCAGTCAAGATCCCCACGTTACCGCGCTAGCACATGGATGCTGAAAATCTTGTCCGCATCGGAATGGGGCCGTCTAAGCAGTGGGGTCACGAAAAGCAGAGCATAGAGAATTGAGATATTGACTGAAAGTTTATACTAGTGCAACATTGAATGGCCCCCACTGCTAGTATTTGTATATTGAATGAAATATATGGTGGGGCCTGCCTAACAAGAACAAATAATTTACAGCCTTCTGGATAAACTCCCCAGTTCAAAAGCATATCGTGCTTTTTTGTCTCTAAGGCATTCGTCCCTTTCTGAACCTTGGCACTCTCTTCTTCTTTCTTGTTAAAGACTTCATTCAGTGTTCACTGTGGATGCACAATTTGATCTGATTGCTTATATTGAACATTTTTAATAACATAGACTCGTCGGAATGAGGGAGGCCATACAGTAATATTATGACTTACTAGCGACTAGTTTTTCATTTGACGTTTCTTTTCTATTCAGTAATTAATTTGTAAAAAAAATAAGTGCCGGGGCTCTCGCCAGGAGGCAGCTTGCAGCAGCACATTTCTCCTGTTAGCGCTGCCTAATACAGAACCAACTACTAACAATGAAAGTGGGGTGAGGATGTGGAATAAAGGCCAGAGCTGCCTACTTTGGAGCTGGGGGCACCAGTATCGAGTCTCAGCATAGGCTCAACATCCTATGATTCTGGGCAAGACTCTTAGGGCCAGATGTAGGAAGCCAAATAGCGACGCCAAAATTTGCAGAATTTCAGCCTTTGCGATTCCAATTTGGCTTTGAGCAATGTAGGTAAGATTAAACCTACTCGCAAAATAAGGAATCGCAAAATTGTGATTCCCTATTTTGCGACTGCATTTAAGGAATCGCAAACTGCGATTTCTTAAATGCAATGTAAGTATCACAAAACAAAGTGCACTTTAGCCTTAAGGAATCACTAATTATCACCAACTTCAAGTTGGTGGTAATTAGCGAGTTCCTTTTAAAAAACCCTTTTACACAAGTAATGCAGCCATGATCCAGGAGAGGTACAAATACACGTGGAGGAAGGGAGGCTACGCCAGATGACCTATAAGAAGCAAGTGATGAGAGTGACAATGAAGCCAACAGATGGTAAGAAGTGGGCAGTCTCCAAGCCCACTGATAGAAAACACAAAGGGCCTCATTACAATGTCAATCAGAAAGCAATCCGACCGACTCCTTGTCGGAATCGTTTACTACATACTGGGGTTTGGCGAGCCCGATCAATCGATCACGATGATTCCGAACACCGTTCAGTCGGACTCCTGTTGACTTCACTGGGGGGCCTGTGTTCCGACCAACAACACACTGCTCCCATTGAAAAATGGGGTGGTTACGTAAAACCTTGCACCCTGTGGTGGGCCCCCTATGGTGCCTACCACACGGTGCATGGTTGTAAAGAGTAAAGCGGAGGCCTCCGTGTAAAGGGGGTCCTGCTATGGGCCCCCAAAGTCAGTTTCCAACAGCTGTTCAATGACAGACAGACTGATTCGGAAAGAGTGTCTAAATCAGACATCGTAATACGTCGGTCGGAAACAAGGTCAATAGTGCTGTACGATACAGCACCGACCGACTCTGAGACTCCGAATGCCGGTTGGAACCGAGTCGGAAATACTGAACCGTTAACTTTTATCGCAATTGGTCGGTCGGAAACATGAGTACCGACACAGGTTAGGAAAATCCAAATGCTGTTCGGAGCCTTTCCATCCGTCATCGTAATGAGGCCCAAAGTGTTGATGAGACAGCATATGCACTGCCTAAAAGACCTAAAAAGGGAAGGAGCACTGTGCTTCAACAACATCAAAGCAATAAGCACAGGTGTTCAAATACGAAAAAAATCAGCAATGGCATATAATTTGTTAATAGCAAATTCACAGCAGCAAATGAATACGGTCATATATTCAATGATGGTAAAAAAAAGTTCTGTCCATAGCCTGCATTGCTTTCATGACATCAAATGATTGCATTTTGTGACCAGATCACTATTCTTTTGCATGCAAGTAAGTCTACAAATAAAAAGACCTAAACAGAATTAAACAAACCTGGTGATAGTACAAATCATGAGAAATTATGACCATCCGTTAACTTGTGCTTAACCAATCCTAGAACTATACCAGTGGATGATTCAAATAAATGGCTTTTCAAAGGATCTCCCACATATGGAGCATGAAAGTACCACTGAGTAAACACCAACTTTCTACCATTGCAATTTCTGGACATCCTACTATGTTCTACAGGTTTGCACCTTATTCCTTGCAGTGCTACTTGGCTTCGGACATTGGTTTTACTACTATCCTACGCAGCTCTACCACATTCAGGCCAAGGGACAAGTAATAACTACAGCATTCTACCCCACAGGGAATCATATATTCCTGCCTGGCTCTTGGTTATTCAATAAACGTGGTCAAATGTATGTGCAGTAATTATTAATCAAAGCTTAGCAGATTCCCCTTTCATGATACTTTTCTAGTTCCATGTTTATTCTGCTAAAACTCTATTATTTATTTTAAAGCTAAATCTGAAGAATTTACGCCCAGATTGTATTTATCCTCAATGAGGTCCACCTTATATTAAACCAGGAGACCTCCTAGAAGATAGGATTATTTCTGCTCTGGTCATGTCTTGTAACAGCCCCAGAGATATTTCGGAAGCATTTCACTTCATGCTCTATGACACAGGTTTTATCATAACACATACTTAACTAATCCAGCTAGGCCTACAGATTGGATTTGCCTTTAAATATTTGACTGGACTACCATAACAAATCCAGGCTGATGACCAGAGCAACAACTGTAGTATGTTAGAAACTGTCCTAGCACCATAAAAGGACATGCAGAGCTATGTTTTCTTCCTTTGTAATTTCCACAAGTCAGAGATGGAGGCAGTGCTTAATTTGGTGCTCAGCAGCGGCACTTCATTGGTTTCCGGTGCTCGGCACCGGGATTTAATTGTCAACACTGCACTTAGGACAGTCTGCCACATGGTGGCGCTGTTCATCTAATTTAGAGGTGAGCAGAACAACGATTGTTTATAAATACAATATACATAAAAAAATTGCTAATACCTGCCTCCCCAGAAATTTCTTTAGCTTTGGGGACCTGGAAAAATCTGATCTGTCGCACTTGCAGGTCAGAGAGATGGTTAGTAGTTGGCAGTGATGACAGGAGCGATGGGTGATGCAAGCTGCAGTGGCCTCCTGGTCAAGGCCCTGGCACTTATTGTTTTACAAATTAAGCACCGGATGGCGGAATAAATATGTGGACCTCAATTTCTTGCTCCCATTCCATCTGCTCCTATTTAATTACAAACTCTATCACTATAAGACATTTTGGTCTGGATGCCAATTAATGTTAGTCAATATTTTCTTAGACCTTCTAGTAGCCAAAGCCTCAAATGCCAGAAACAGTAAACACACCCAATAAGCAATTTACTTTTATTTTTCGTGCCTGCCTCCCGACTTGCCATTGCTAGCTGAGCTAAACAGGAGACATATACCAGCTTAAAAAAGCAGGAGATATATACCAGCTTTGTAGGAAAATTGGGTCTGCAACTTATGGTTACCCCATTTTTTTTTTAATCTAATGCTGTTTTTGACTAGTCTGAATGGAATCCTGCTTATCAGGACCCCAGTCTATCTGCTTTCTAGCTAAACTGTTGTGTTAGTATCTAGGTGCAATCCCAGATTGGATACTGGGGTACCCTTATCAGTCCATAACATATGGTACCTATATACCCAGGGCATAGGTACCAGGGAGATCTTACATGGGCTGCAGCTTGTAATGTGCCACCCATGAGAGACCATTTAAAATGGACCTACAGGCCTGCCATTGCAGCCTGTGTACGTTGGTGCATGCACCACTTACTTAAGATATAGGTTTACTATATCTAAGGGCCACTGCACATAAAACCTATAAGCCACCCCTCTAGCAGGCCTTTGCAATCCTGAGGCCAGGGTGCTTGGTTCTAAGTGAGAGGGTGCGCCTTCATAAGCAGGATACCTGAAGCCTACGGAGTCTGTTCTCCCGGGTTGCCAGTGAAGCAGCCATATACTAATACAGAGGGGCATTACGTGCCCTCGAGCTGATCATCTCGAAAATGGCGGTAACACACCCTATTGTGTTTGGTGTCAATCATACCCACACACCGGTAACCCATGTGAGAAGTATGATTCCACCCACCGGGAGAGCCCTCCCTTAAGCTCTCAGTGTTCCCGGTACCATCCTTCTAGTCTCGAACAGCACAAAATGGTTGCTGCCGACCAGAGACACATTTCTGTCCTCCTGCTGCTAAGCCAAGCTCAAGCAGGAGAAGGCAGGACAATAGGCATCCTGTCACAGGGAAATGTGACCACCTCCCAGACAAGATTTAGTGTATTGGGGCTGGGTGGATGTGTTTGCCAGCGCCTGGAAATCTGCATGAGAGGCACTATTGGTGTCCCTCTACATAGTCCAGGGCAAACCAGTCCTGGGAGCCTTTGGCTCCCGCTCTGGTGCGAAACTGGACAAAGGACATGGTAGAAACCTCCCCCTGTCCAGACCCTCTCCTGGGTGGGTCCACTGAATCTTCCCAACCCTTTCCTTAGGGTACTTAAGGGCTTACCTGAGTGTAGGTACCAAGATTCATCATGGACAAGATTCAGAACTGAAACCACTGCACCTCGACCGTCTGGGCACTCTGGACTTCGCTGGACTTCGTTTGGGCCTGACTTCATCTTCCTCTCAATCTGCTGCCTCGTCTGCACCTGTGCACCATAAAGGATCCGTGTAGGGCCTGGGAAGCTTCCAAGATACCTGAAGATAATCTCCCTTGCAGTGAAGGAGTAACTCCCCTGCATTTGCAGGTACTGCAACACTGCTGACCGGTCTGCTGATCTCGAGCTCCTATGGACTCCGAAGGGTTCAACAACACAGGAAGTGGGTTTCTATGTCCCTTGAGGCCCGAGCTGCCCTCTCACCCAGTTTGAGGTCAGAATCCCTCGTGGGGGCTGTAATACTCGAACCCCTGTGCACTGCATACTTTTGCAAGTGCAAATGCTTGTTGACAATTCTGCTGCAAGCGCATTGTGCTCCAAGTTGCCCCAACCTCTGACAACTTCTCCTTCAAAGATCTTCAACCACATCACACTGTGTGCTCCCTGGCCTGTTGTTGTTGTAAGGCTGCCCGAGGTAATCCTGCGACTCCAGTGACTTCGACTTGTGGGTCATGTGGATGGTCAACTATGTCTTCTTTGGGCTCCCCTGATTGCTCTGGGCTTGCCCTGACTCCACTGCTTGTGGTAAGTCTCCAGGACCTTGCTGGGCCCCTTCCTGCAACTTATTTTTCCTGTGTGGGGTGCTTTTGCCAAGGCTTTTTGGTGCTCCTGCCGGACACCGACCCCTCACCACTCAACATCTTCTGTGGGACAGCTCGTATCCAGCTCCTGGTTATCCTCAGCATCGACTGGTCCCCACAGCTGCAGAGTCAATGTCATCGACACCTATCCTGACGCACCCAACAATGGTGGGCATTGGTCTACTGAGCCCCCCGTCACTCTCAAGGGACCCAGACTCTGTCCCCTCTGCTTTCTGGTACTCTTCACCAAGTACCCACATTTGGATTCCCACGGGCACTTTCTAATCTTCCAGCAGCGGCACTTTCCTGAAGTCCTCCATGGGGTTTGAAAGCGGTTTCCAACCCTACTTCACACCTATGCACCCGGCTTCACTGGGATAGGTAACTTGGGTACCACGGTATCCACGGGTGGGGTGGCTCTCCAACCTTCTGTCTTCCAAGGGGTTTCTCCAGGGTCCACTAGGAAGGGTCCTTAATCTTTAAAAATTCAAACGGGACTTGCACATAGACTTGTACGGAGCACGCAGTTGTGTACTCACACTGCACACACTCTCCATGATGTCCCTATCTACTCACCTTCTGTGGTTCCTTGGGGTTCCAGAAAGTCTACATCCTCTCGATATTGTCCTGACTTGAGTCGTGGTGCTTATACCACTTTGGTTTGCCCCCCCATGGCCCGCTGTGTATTAGTGCTATTTACTGTGATTTCTTTGCTATAGTATTGTGTGATTTGTGTATATCTCTGTGTGGGAGATACTGGAACATAACCGAGAGCATTAGAGAATAAATACATATTTTTATAAATTCCTTGTATGGTTCACTTTCATGTAATCTAGACTATAAGATTGCATTCTGGTAAACAAGCTACTTTACACTCTTTCAAGACTAAGCCTGAAGGATACTCTCCACCGTTACCACTTGGATAGCTTTCTAAGGTTGTCTGAAACCTCTTAAATCACCATAAGGGTTGTCTGGACAGGTGCAAGGTGGCCACTTACATTAGTGGACACCATATCACCAGGCCAGCCTCTCACAAGCTTACAAAGTAAAATATTCTTACACAGGGCCTCAAAATTCATGTAGACATCTCCATACTACCAGATTTTTTTATGACTGTGACACAGACATTTTTCAGCTCACACATAAGGGCAATAAATAAAACCACAGCTCTAACCAAAAAAAAGCTCTGTAAAGGCCCCCTAAATATAATTTGCTTTTATGTAAATATTTCACATAAATTACACGTAATGCACACTAGCACTTAGCACTGTATATTAGTGCAAAATGGATGTATTTCACACTAAAAATATAGCTAAAACATAACTGCTGTGAACAACACTTGCTGATGTTATTGTAATTTGTGTTGATCCCATGTTGCTGTGTGGCGTAATGTTATAATTTCATGAATTTCGTGTTACAAATGTAAAACAAAAATAAGGGGCCCACAAAAAAATGTATGTCTAAACTGCCTAATGTTTGCAACATAGGAAGGTGAGATTAGAGAGTGTGCAGAAACATTGGTGGTGTTTTGATTATTTTCTGTGGTTCAAATACAGCAGGTTGAATTAAAAAAATGATATAATTGGATGAACTCATATTGAGAGAGAATCTATCATGCAATGTGTTTTACACATGAAATGCTGTGCATTGCGGTAGCAGTTCACATTAAATTATTCTGTTGCGTACTGCTTATCGATGAATTTAGCTGCACAATTAATACAATCCCACTGGTCAGTCAGTCAGCAGACTAGAAATAGAGAGCTGACTGACTGAGTCGGAAGAAGAGCAGTGTATGGAGGGGCGGGGCTGGACATAGCAGGTGGGAGTGGTAGGCGCACTGTACGTGCGCATGTATGTTTGGCCGGTTTTCTTAGGCCAGCCAAACAGACACACGCATTTAGGTTTCTCCAACCCTGTGTTGCACAGCCGGATTGGATAAACGTCACAGGTGCCTAGGCACTGTCTGAGCATCAAACTACCCTGCTCAGACCAGTCTTGGTCTCATAGCAGGAGAGCAGCGCTGGGATTGGGTGGGGAGCCTGAGCCCCAGTGCATGCTGGGACTCCAGGAAAGCTGGAGAAGAGGACCAAGGCAGCCATGTACTCAGGTAAGTTAACTTTAAATTATTATTCCCCTGTCCCACCCCCTACTTCGGTATTGTGGCAGCCTCCACTGGTATATTATATGCCTCAAAGACGGTAGTGTTGAATTCTGAAAAATTTGAAATGTAGAGCTCAGTTTCTGGTCACTGGAGGGATCAGCAGTTAGATTGTGCTGACAGCTATATGCTGAAATGTTGAGATTTTCAGATCAGACAATAAGACGCCTGGAGGTTCCATGTAAATGTTGAGCAGCAAGAAATATATAATCCAGGCCCTGGAACAGGGCACAGGGAAGGACACATAGGTGAGAGTGGTGGATCTCTATTTGAACACATTGGGGTCCTCCGGAAGAGGACAAAAAACTATCCAAAGGTCTTTCCCAAAGAACTCTCTGCATACAGGATGGCCTGGAAATCCTTAAGGTGACTTTTCCTGCTATCCGAAGGACTGCATTCTCAGCGATACACTAATGTGCGCAACCTGATTAATGAGTGAAGGTGATTGTTTAAGTTGATGGATTTTACATGTTCCTCTGCAACACTTTCCTCTGTAATTCTCATACGAAGCACCATTTGTGCCTTTACTCAAATGTAACAGATTAGAATTGTTCAGATTTTTCCTGAGTTGGTGTAGGACTAGATGATGAGAGGTTGCCTTACCATAGCATAGCATTGGCAATGTGGAGCTGGAAGAGTGCTGCAGCAGTATTCAGTTATTGTTGTAGTTATGTAGATGGTTTGCAGGTTTGTAAAATGTTTTAAAGATCAACAATAATCACAGCTTTAGATTGAGTGAGATCCTGGATCCAGCAGGTAGTGGTCCACTGCACAGGAGATCTATTTTCGGGTGTAAGGGATTTTGTTCTTGGAAGAGCATAAAATTGGTCTCCAAAATGTAGCTTTGAGACCAATGTCTGTAATAGGTTAATGACAGTGGTTGTCCTCTCCAAGTATAAAAAACAGAGGGCACCATCTTTCACCAACTTGCCTCCCTAGGTACATCTAGGGGCCAAATGTAGGAAGCCTAATTCCGGTCGGTAATGGCCGAAATTACCGAATTTCGGCCGTTACCGACCAGAATTAGGCTTCTGTGATGTAGGTAGCCAATTTACAGATTTGGTAAATACCGAATTCGTATTTACCGATTCGGTATTTACCGAATCATTATTTACCGATTCGGTATTTACCGAATCAGTAAATGACTTGTAGGAAGCACTTTGAAGAGTGCTTCTGTGCTTTAAGGATTCGTTATTTACCACCAACTATTAGTTGGTGGTAAATAAGGAATACCTCTGTAAATGCAAATCAGTGCATTTACACCAGAGCCATGTGGCAGACATACATGCCCTTAGGGCATGTATGTGTGCCACATGTGCACACAAGCACTATTCAGGGGTGCAACAGGGTGTCAATGTGACACCCTGCCACCCTTGACTCTTTCCCTATTTTACCAAATTGGTATTTACCGATTTGGTAATTCACATTAATTCCTATGGGCCTCCCAACCCATAGGAAGGAATGGGAATTACTGAATAGGTAAATACCGATTCTGTAAATACCGAATTGTACCGATTCGGTAATTTTTACCGATTTTTTTCCTACATAGCATTTACCGATTCTAAAATACCGAATCGGTAAAATTCTGTATTTTAGAATCGGTAAATGTACTTTACCTACAGCTAGCCCTAGGTTCTTAAGCACCGTTTTAATGAAGAACAGGAATTTTCTTTATGTGTAGCTCTAGTTATGGCTTCAGAATACATTTGTGACTTTTATTTTAATTGAGTTTGCACATCTTGTCAACACAAATCAATAAAACAACTCTGAACAGAAAAAAGCAATTTCGGTCACAGTAGGTGGCTGAGTCTCCTTTCACATTTTGCAGAATTCACAGTCCCAGAAGCTTAGTGTTGAGAATGCAAATTACGTTTTACAAAATAAAAATGATTGCTTGGGACATCTGCTAAGGATTTTAAGAGGTAGAAGTGGAGAAAGAACACACTACTCAAAACAATGAGAAGGTAAACAATACAGAACTGCTTCATCTGTAGAATCCTATCCTTACACTTGGACCGCTGTTAAAACTACTCTCTGGCTTTATTATATGATTGAACTCAGTGTACTGAGCCCTTGTGTTTAGTGTGACCAGTCCATGTTCATATTCTGTTCTCCTCGGTATAACACATTCTTGTGTATGCTCTTGGCTGTGACTAGCACTGCTTTCCCTTGCACTATATTAGAGTCTGTATTATGAGTAAGTATGGGCGAAAAATTCGTTCAGCTCGCGGAAATTGCAAATTTTTGGCAATTACACGATCCGCAAATCGCGCGAAATTGCCCAAAAATCCGCAATTCGCGGAGTTTTTTTTCTTGTTCTCGTTTCAAAAATACAATCTTGCGCGCGTGGCATAGACGTACCATGATTCTGCGTTTGCTGATGAGTTTTCCTCCCTGTTCGCGTGCGCTGCAAGATTTTGGTAGCTGGCCGATCGATGCCGCGATCGCGTACACGTCATTGCGACACGAAACAGGAAATTGCGAACACGAACATGTCATTGTGACCCAAAACAGGAAATTGCGAACGCGTCATTGCAACCCGAAACAGGAAAAAGGCATCGCGAGCAGGCTGGTAAAGTGGAAACAACATGTTCGCAACCGTTGCAACCACATGCGCAAGTTCTCGTTCCCGCACTGGTAAAAAAATCTCGCAAACAATAAATTTGCAAGCTCGCGGAATTTGGCAGATTTTTGCGAATCGCGATTACGAATTTGCGCGAATTTGCGTATCCCGAATTCGCAAATTCTGCCCATGCTTAATTATGAGTGCTGTATTCTGTTATCAATGGTTGTTCTTCTGAATATAGTAATACCTTCAAGTGCTGGTGATTTTGTAGTTGCTTGCAATTTTTGTGTAACAATCTGCTTTTGTTTATGTATTATATGGGGTACAGGTGTTTGGACAGGATAACCCATTTTCTTTTGTTCAAGGTACTAGTCATTAGCTACAGTCATTCCGCCCACGCCGTTTACGTACAGTCAGGTATGGCGGCCGATCCTTTTCATATCTGGGTCCTTTTCACTGGAACAGACTCCCACTTCACATTCACGTTTGTTCTGATTTTGTCTGCTTCAAACGGCTATTAAAAACCCGGCTCTTTTGATAGCATTTCTTTTCTTTCACTTTCCTTTGGGTCTGTCCTTCAGCACTGAGAAACCCCTTTGGGGGCGATTCGTCACATTATATCAAGTTTTGGTAACATAGCATAACATTCCCATGAACATGTGGTCATAGTTTGGTTGACTACTCCTCTCCTTTCCCTAAGTTTAAAAGATCCCTCAAATTACATTTTAGAACTATCAATATTAATAAAGTTACACTGATTATTTGCCCCATCAATCTACTTTTTCCTATTGACCTGGGCTTGATCGGGAGCACCATTTTTAAAGACTTTTTAAAAACTTGATTTGCCTGCGGATAAATTCCCCCCAAAATCGAAAATACTCATGAAACACCCTATTACATGAGAAGATTTCCCTGGGCCCTGCTATCTTTACACATATTATGCACTTGTTTTTTCCCAAATTCCACACTGGATGGAGGAAAGCAGGAAAGCATCATGTGCTTGAACAGCACTAAAAGCAAGAGACGTCACTTAAGTGGCCTACAACCCAGGGCCGGACTGGCTACCGGTCGTTTTAGCATGCTGCTGAGCTGGGGGCTGATGTCACTGCGGTGGGGGCTACTTTTGTTGATAGAGAGCTGCATGTGCTACGAAATAAACAAAGCAAAACAAATTTTGTTCAGCACACGCAGGTCCCCATCAATGAAATCAGACCCCAGCTCGGCAGCATGCTAAAACGCCTGGTAGCCAGTCTGGCCCTGCTACAACCCACGCCAAAATCCATACAGAGCTACTTGTGCTCAGATGCAATGCAACCTTCTAGGGCAGACCTTTATTTATATATTGCTTGCCTCACGCTGTAAAGTCATTGAGTCGTTAAAACAATGGACTGAAATATGCTCGGACCATTTACATGGGGCTCAAACTGGAAAGAAAATTTCGGTCTATCACTTTTTGATTTCTAAGTGAGATGTGCCCAGGTGTGGGTATACATTTATCTGTTTGAGGCTTTTCACTTCACCAAGCTGACCTTTATAGACAGAGGTCAGATTTACTAAAAATTCCTGCAACTCGGCACAGCAACAAGAATTGCTGCTGATGCACTGCCCTGCATGAAAAGGAGAGAGCAGCCGTGCTCCAGCACACACACATGTTCCACAGTGGAAGGGTGTGTGCGTTACTTAAGGAATAGGTTTTGTACCCTTCCAGTACAAAAAGTACCCTTTAACACTTTTGCTGCTTGGTATATATGTGCTGTACAATGCCAGAATGAACTGGCAGAATGGCTGGAGTCTTCCAATCAGCTGCTACCTAGTTTCAAGTCCTCTCAGTTCGACCTTTCACTCACGCCATTACATAAAGCAGAAACACAGTTCAGTTATACATGACAAGAGACTCAAACTCAGTGAGGGCCTGATACTGAGAGCCAAACCCCAAAGGGCACTTGACCAGTAGCAGAGAGAAGGCACTGAAAAAATATGCAAGGGTCTTGGAGCGAAAAAAGGAATGTAGAACAGTGGTTCTTAACCTTTTGACTACTGAGGACACCCACTTAACCATTACTGGATCCCTGGGACCACCACTAAATCATTATTGGAATCCAGGGACCCCCCACTGAGTCATTACTGGAAGCAGGTGACCCTGGCCAAAGCTTTTTTTATGATTTGAACCACATAACAAAACACACAAAAAGCAGAATAATGCATCCATCAAACTAACACATAAAATATGTAATCATATATTTAATTCACAAACAAATATGAAGAAATAAATGCATTTTAATTTCAATGGGAAGGTTGGAGCATTTCTAAATCCAATTGCCGATGATACTCAGCTCAGATCTACATCAAAATCTCATTACTAGAGGAGATCAACTATTTGAATTAGGCTAGTCAATTGACTGTTCAATGGCTCCCCAGCAACCAACTCAAACTAAATACACAAAAAACGGAGTTCCTCTCATCCCACCCCCCTCCCAAAGCACTACTGGCATCCAGGAATGGACTAACTCGACAACAGCACTAAACTCTACACCGACCATAGTAGAATCTGCCAAATCTCTCAGTATAACCCTGGACAGCAACCTGAATATGCGTGACCACATCAACTCGATGTTGAACAACAAAGTGGTTCTGTTGGGGAACGCAATTGCTTTGAAAACGTATTAAATGCAAAAGATATATGTGGTGTGATATATCAGAAAATAAATAGACACACTGACCACAACTGAATAAGAAGGTAAATCTTTAGTATTTAGCCTTTAAGTTAGTTTTCAAAGAGCATGGTGCTCACTGTCCAAAACAACAATACAAAAACAAAGGTTACATTAAGTGAATGAGTAGTGATAAGTGACTGAGTGCTCCAAACGATTATACAAAAACTAAACACATCATACATATAAACAAAAAACAAAAATTATGCAAACTATCCACTGTACAACACAATAGTTTTCAGGGAAATAAATTCTTTCTTTGGTAGTTGAAAATCTGTGTAGTTGGATATATAGACAGAATGTCGACGTTTCGACCCTAGATAAAATGTGGTGTTTTAAGTACATCCATGGCGGGTCTTCATCAGGACTGGAAATTTGTAGGAAAGCCTCAATTTATGCCGGTGTATCATTCATTGGTTCTTCTACTTGAGGTGGAGATTGTCCTACCTTCTCATTCAATTGTGGTCAGTGTGTCTATTTAGTTTCTGATATATTACACCAGATATAGCTTTTGTATTTAATACGTTTTCAAAGCAATTGCGTTCCCCAACAGAACCACTTTGTTGTTCAATTTCCCTGACCCAGGTTCTGAGGGTACTGGGTTGCCCCATTGGTTTTAATGGCATCAACTTGATGGCCAAAACGGCCAGGTCTCACCTGAGCTACTTGAGGAAACTCAAACCTTTCCTTGATGCTGCGGACCTAAAAACCGCAGTTCAGGCCTTAGTTACCTCCAGAATTGAATATGGTTGCTCAACCCTATCTGGCTTACCCAAGATCTCCACAGCCCCACTAAAATCTTGCCTCAACGCTGCAGCAAGACTCTTAATATGCTCAAAAACATTTGACCACATTTCACCGCATCTGAAGGCACTGAACTGGCTTCCTTTTGAAGCCAGAATCCAACTCAAATTTGCCTGCATCACGCACAAAGCGCCCTCACACAAATTCCCCTGTATATCTCGCCCAGAAAATCTTGGTATCTGGGGGAGTCAGAAACTCCCGGTCTGCCAGAGACCTTGTGCTCCAGCCACCTCGCTTCCGTAATGAAAACGTGTATAATCGTGCCTTCTCTGGGGCCAAATCAAGAGTCTGAAACTCGCTGCCACCCTCTATCAGAAGAATACCTTCACTGTCAAAAAAGGAAGCTAAAACGTTCCTAATGAGCAAGTTCCTCCCATAAATCGCATTCATTGCCCACACCGCCCTGCGGCATTGCTTTTTGTTTTCTGCAAAATTCTAGTCTGTTTGGTTGCTCTTGTCTTTGTTCTGATTTATTACTCCCTCAAATATAATTGCTAGTTATCTCTGCATATTGCTTGCATGTTGCAGCTCTGAATATTGCATATGCCCTGTTATGCCTGAATGTAGTCACTTCCATTTATCCCTATCCATGTTTATTGCCTATGTCAAACTTCTATTTAACGTGTTATCCCTGTAAAGCGCTTTGACACCCTAACGGGTCACGTTTGTGCTCTATAAAACCTTAAATAAATAAATTGAAGCCATTAGACTGCCTACAACATCCTGTTTGATGCATTTGCACTGCTCCCATAAATAAATCTGAGGATATAACTTGGTTTTTAGCCTCCAATATCAAATTCCTTCACTTTTGCAGAACTTTCTAAAAATGTCAGTCTTACGTTTAGCTTTTTTTCTCATACACACCTTTTTAATCTGTTAATATAATTTTATGTACTCCCTAAAAAACAACACTCCCAGCACATTAGACCAACTTAGGAGCTGATAGAAGGGATGGATCGGGTACCTTCAGGAGGAAGACTGGAGAGATGCACTGATAGCACCCAAAACAGTCACCACTTCAGCCAGACTCTGTCTGATCCAATTGTACTACCTACATGCTGCATACCTAACACCAAAACAACTTCATAGCGCAGGCCTGAGACTAAATGCACGCATTGCATACAGGACCAAGCGGACTGCTACCACATGGTGTGGTCCTGCCCTGCTATAGCACGATATTGGGACTCCATCGAAAAGGAACTCTCAGAGGTTCTGGGCTGGAAGGTCCCATATAATCCGTTAAATGGGCTCCTGTGAATCACGGATTGGTCTAGGTGGCGCCAGATCTGACAAGTTGTTCCTAAACACAGCTATGGTAGTGGCCAAGAGGAATGTTGCAGCGAACTGGTCAAACTCTGTCCCACACACTATAACGAAATGGCACAGGGGGGGTGGACTAGTCTGCCACACAAGAGAAGGCTTTGTATGAGGCCAGAGGGTGCCCAGCGAAACATCACAAAGTCTGGGGCAGATAGAATAACAGCACCCCACCATAGGAAATGTGAGCAGTGTTCGAGGTTTAATGAGACTATGTATTGTTGGTGCTTTTCTTCACATGTAACATGAGGATTTTTATAACTGCTGAAACATGCTGCATCTGATTGCTGCTGGTTTATTTTCTCATCCCTGTGTAAAATCAATAAAAGTGATTATAAAAAAAAATGATTTAATGTATCAAGCAGCACCATGCGAGTTGGCATCGTGGACACCCAGGGAGTCCTGGACTACATGTTAAGAATCACTGATATAAGGCAGGCCACAACATTAGAGCCATTAATAAAATACATTCACAAGTAGAACCGGTGCATACATGAACAGCAGAACAGCTCCAGTGTATGTAGCAGTGAAAGACAACGAGAGAGGCTAGAAGATGGCTCCAAGCAGAGGTGGAATAGGTGCCGCCCCTGGAACTTCAATCCAACTCTTTGATTTTGGCCTGTTTCACGAACTTTCCACCAGGTGGCAGTGTTTCCTAGCATATAGAAATGGAGAAACCTGAAAAGTAGACTTTTTCTCTCAGGATAGTGTAAACACTGCAAAGATAAATAAATAACAAATCAGCAGTCTTTACTTTGCTGTTGAAAGGATTCGATTTTGTGGTGAATCTGATTTGTGATGATGGATTATTATATATGGTAATTTGATATAGTACAGCGTGCAATTCAATTTTATATTAAGTGCAAATCGTATTACGTTTTATACCGCCTTTCTAAAAAACATTTACTTCACATTATTCCTAATCAAGCAACATTCTGTTTATTGAATTTGCTGAAAAAAAGAGTGCACCAGATTATGTCAACTCGACAAGATTTTTAAAGTATGTCAAAATGAATTTGACCTGTTACATTTTCACTGAACATTCAGGCAATTTGTTAATGTTTTGACACGTTTCATGGAATACTGTTTTCCAATTTTCAGCTGAGATTTAACCTTATGAAAGAGAAGACAGAGAGAATATGGGGCATATCAGAGAAACATTGCAACGTAAAAAAGATATGTCCACTTGCACCATTTCTGCTGCTTGTGAAGTAAAGTATGAGCCAACTGATTTTGCTCCCCTCCAAATCACAGAAAGTTATTTGCACTAGAGCAAGCACTGAGAAAGTGGATTATAATGTAATAATAATAACCTAACACTAAGCCACAGATTTTTTCTCACATAGCCCTTTATAATACCAGTAGCAGCTGCTACCGGACAGAGGTGGTTGGGAGAGGGTGGGAGTGGGGGCGGGGGGGGGTGAGTGAGGGGGGAGTGAGGGGGGGGGGAGAGATTAGGCAAGCGGGGTGGGGTGGACGAGGGGGTGGACGAGTGGTCAGGGGGATTAAGAAACAAAAAAAACCTTACCTTGGAACAACCGGCCGCCTTCCTCTCCTGCGTCCTCTTCCATCTTCTTTTCTCCAGTCTGGCCGGCAGCAGGTAGCACCCGGGCACACAGGCTCCTGTGACCCAATCAAGCTACAATGCAGCGTTATGTTTAAGCAGGGGCGGAAAATCCGTTCCGCTCGCGGATTTCGCGGATTTTCGGTAAATTTGCAATCCGCGAGATTTGCGAATTTCCCGCAAAATCCGCGAGCGGAACGGATTGGGTCAAAAGTTCAAACTGACTTTTGTAACTCTTTTAGAATGGCGCTGGCAAGCTACCAGAGCCATTCTAAAATAGTTTAAAAAGTCAGCTTCAACAGGAAGCTCTAATAGATAAAGTAAAGCAGGTGCTGCTCAAATTCAGTTCACAATCATTAATCACCCCAAACTTGGGGTGATTAATGATTGTGTAACTTAATTTGACCTTCAACTGGAGCACCTGCTTTACTTTATCCATTAGTGCTTCCTGTTGAAGCTATTTCTAGCTATTTTAGAATGGCGCTGGCAGCTTGCTGAGTGGGGCTGAGGGCAGAAGGGCACAAAAGTGGGACAGAGGGCAGAAGGGGACAAAAATGAGTGGGGCAGAGGGCAGAAGGGCATAAAAAACGAGAGGGTGGCAGTGATTAAGCAGGCAAAAAAAAAAACCTGCAAAATTGCAAAACGCCTCGCGAACACCCACGAACCCGCAAAGTGCCTCGCGAACACCCGCGAACATGCAAAAATAAAAAATCCGCAAAGTCGCGCAAATTCGCAAATTTGGCGGATTGCCAATTTGCAAATCCGCAAATTCGCGAATTGCCAATTCGCAAAATTCGCCCATGCTTAGTTATGTTGGTCTGAGCGCCGTAGTTCGGCGCTCAGATGAAAACAGGGAGCCTGTGTATGTTCCCCACCAGGCTGCTGCCATTACAGCCAGGTGGGGAGCATTTAAAGTGCGTACGAACTGTTTGTCCAGCCCAAGAGAGGTGGACAAATAGTTAATGCTCACTTAGGGAGTGCAAACTACTCCTCCCCTGCTCTGGCCAGCACCATCTCACATTGAACAAGGCCACGGTCTGCATGCATTAGGAAAAATAAAATGATAATAACAATACGTTATTGTCTTTTTGTTTTTCCTTTTTGCACAGTGCGGCCATGCTCCTCCGCCTTAGCGGAGGTGCCACCACTGTATAATACATGTCTGTAGACCCAGGGGCATATTTGTAAGGAGTTAACATCACCAGAAAGTCACTTTTCTGCAACGTTCTGGTGGCGTTATGTCCTTCGCCTTATTTACAAGGTGGCATTAAGCCACTTAACGCGGCTTAACCCTGCCTTGTAAATAATGCCCCTATTCATAAAGCACTTAGCGTGAAAGGGGCAGGCAATGGGTGTTGCAGTGGGCGTTCCACTGCAACACCAATTGCTTTTTTGACGCTGACCCATATGTACAAGGTATGGGGCCGCGCCAAAAAGACCGTGAAATACTTAGCCTTAAACAGGCGATAAGAGGAGAAATGCTTTATTTCTCCTCGTATGTTGCTCTTGCGGGAGGAAATATAGGGTAGAAGCAAGTCAGTCAAGATGTTTTGAAATGCAAGTTTCAGGACTTTAAAGTCTATACATAGGGACTTAAACTTGATTCGCTTAGCCATAGGCAACTAGTGGAGACGGTGAATGGCGCTAGTCACTGAGCAGGCTCTACGCAGACCAAGGAGAGATCTTGTGGCCGCATTCTGGACTCTCTGTAGCCTCTGTATTTCTGACTTGTTTGCACCCAGATACAGTGAGCTGGTGTAGTCAAGTCTTGACATGATCAGGGCCTGGATGATGATCTGCCTGGTAAAGGCATCAAAAAAGCCCAGGATGGGGTTGAGTCCTCGCAACAATCCAAAGCAGGTTCCCGACACCTTTTTAGCTTGAGTCTAGAAGTTAAGCAAAGCATCCATCTAGACACCTAAATTATTCACTGCCTGCTTGGGGGTAGGGGAGGTGGCAGTACCTAGGCTCTTGGACCACAGAGCTCATTCCATAGGCCATGGTATCACCCGTGCCAGTTTCCAGGCTGTAGCAAGACCATTTTCCTCAGAGACCTATTCATCACCTGTACTAAAGGACGCAGGATAGTGGGAAGAATGGTCCGACATGGTCGGGCTTCAGTGAATCGACTGGAGAGCCCGACTTGATTTTAGAACAAAGGGTGAGCAATAGATCCGGAAGAATAGGAGAAAGGCCTCTAGTGTACCATTAGTCAGATTGCGAGATGCCTCAGGGGGGTCGAGTTGGACCATAGGATTAAGGTGTCCTTTCCTGCAATCACCCCTACAGCACATGCACCCTTTCAAAATGGCACTAGGGGGCCTGCGCTGACGCTAGGCAGCTTGTTTAGTGCCAGCGATAGAGGAAACACAGGTGTGCGCCACATTTTTGTAAATATACGGCGCATCCCTGTGTTTTGAAACTGACGGAGCATGGCGTTACCAATTTTTGCATAACTCCTCACACTGCGAGTTTCTTGTACATATGCCCCCAAGTCTTCCAGTTTAATGGTACTCATGCTCCATTTACTGATGCCCGAAGATTTGAAGGTCAGGATCTAGAGATCCGGCAAGGTGTCCAAAGCGAGCATTTAACTCACCGATCTATATGCCAGGTATGCAATCATTTACAAAATATTTTAATCCTGGGCGTTTTAATTAACAAATCCTGATCCATGAAAAACACCGTCGTTAAAAAACGAAGGCAAACTGATTTTGTCCCATTTATTCTTTTTAAGTAGTTAAAAAGTAGAACGACCGCATTTTGACTCAAACACAAGCCCTTATTTCACTTTTAAAAAGTGAAAGAAAAGTCTTGGCACGTAAAGAGTAAAACCATCGTGCAGCGAGTTTACTCTATGGTTGTACTGAGAAGGCTTTCTACAGAATTTCTCAAGTAAAACAGCATTGGTGAAAACGTACCAAGAAGGAAGTGAAATTGGAATGAGACCAAAAATAAATTCTGCAGAATTTCTGGCCAGAAGAGACAACATAGTAAATGTTTACAATAGCTACCACGAAGACTGTTTTGCTGAGTGAAGGCAATTAGCAAGGGAAGGACTCGCTCAGTGGAAGATAGTGAACGGCTACACACAGCCATAATCATGAAATCAAAGAGACGACAAGCTACTGCCCTCCACCACCACACCTCAACCACAACATCTAATGAAGCGTGGTCATGGGTGAAGCATTCCATGGGCAAAGGACCACCGATCTGACACTCTGGAGTAAAACAGTCACTGTGGCACCAAAGAAAGACACATTAACTGGTGATGTGTGGCATTAAGGCCATGTCAGCTAATTAGCATGCATGGTGTTTATTCATGCACATGCATGATTATTTTTATAAACCTGGCATAAAACGATGAGCATTCTTGCTGTTACCCTAAGGATGGTCACGTGCTGGGGTACAGCGTGTGCCAGAGCCTGTACAGCATTATGCACAACCTAAAACTAGGGCTGGGCGTAGTTTGCGAAGTAGCACTTCGCGAAGCTACGGGAAGTGCACTTCGCACTACGCGAGCTACACGTAGCAATACTCAAACTGCGTAGTAGCCTATTTGCACTGTGCAAGAAGCCTTTTGCAATGATTGCACAGTGCGGACAAGCATCCGGCACTGTGCAATCATTGAAAACGGTATCTTGCTCAGTGCGAGCTGTCGTTTTCGCCTGCTCGAGTATATATTTTTACTCGAGCGGCAGCTTTCGCTACGCGGACTGGTAGTTTCTCATCGTGAGCGGTCACGAGCATCCGCGACCACTCGCAATGAGAAACCTGACCTCCCCGCGTTGAGAATCTCGCCGGGAGGTTTATTTTCCATGTTCGCGATCAGCAACTTGATGTTGCTGATCGCAAACGATGAAAAAGTCTCGCCGGCATGTCATTTTGCTTGCTCGCGGTCACCAACTTGACGTTGAGGACCGCAAGCAAGCAAAAAATGACCGCTGCACTATGCTACGCTACACAACGCATGTTTGCACTGTGCTACGTGCAGTTCACGTAGTGCGAAGTAGCGCAAACTTCGCAAACTACGCGAGCGTAGCGTAGTGCTTCGCCTAGGCTTACCTAAAACCATGAAATATGGGCTCCTGCAATGTTCCATTTTATACAGCCGGCTGCTTAATATGGACGTGTCTTCTCTATCTGGGTTGCTTAGGAAAATGGAGTAAAATTCTACATGTATGCATAGGCTATGCAAATCGTTTTTGATCTGCGTCTGCCGTGGAATTCAAGTTTTAATAGTCTTACATCTGTGACAATTTGAACCCCCATCCTACCAGGGCTGGAATGGGATTCCAAAGCAGCCCAGGCAATTTTGTCAGACCAGCCTCCCCACTTCCCAGGGGGAGGAGTTGTGCAAGTGTAAAGCACTGCTAGCTGCTTTTGTTAATGATTGCCGATATTGCAGCACTGTTGCAGAACTGTCCCGACTAACAAAACCGTCCCCACCGCTACAAAACCAGCCCCCACACTTCCAGCCTCAGGGGAGAAACGCCCGATGCTCGCTACGTCCAGTCCGGCCCTGCATCCTACTTATTAGTCAACACTGGATGGCCAAAAATGTTCTAAAGCTCAATGCCTCTAAGACAATATATATTATTGGCAAAGATCCAGCAACTACACTTCCTTGCTCCTCCATCTGGCTTGATACAAGGGGGCCATCTCCACCTCCTGCACAAGCAGTGTGCAATTTGGAAATAACAATTTATGTGGAGTTGAAATGGATAAATATCTGCTGCATTCTATAGATAAAGACTTGTATGCTCTACTAATGTCTACCATAAAGACTGGGAGGTCGCCTGTCTTGAGGATTTAATGAACATTTGTCCTGTGTTGCAATGGGTATCAATATGGAGAATAAAAATGTGGCTACTGCTAGCAGCCTGCAGGTTGTACATATATGCATTGTTTTAATGGGTGGTGGAGTATATCCTGTACTGAAGTACTGATTCACCATCTGCAGTTAAGTATTGATTGGACACACTGAGGAAATACAAGATCCAAACTGGAGATGATAGCAAGTCTCTGGTGAAAAGAATTTGAAACAATCAAGTCGGTCCAGGGCCCCCAGTTAACCAGGGATAAATAGTTATGTTGCATTTAACCCCTTTGACGCTCATGACGAGCTCAGCTCGTCATGAGTTACGCCTGTCGTACGCTCATGATGAGCTCAGCTCGTCATGAACCGCGGGTTTTCGCAAAAGTCAGCGCACAGCGGGAAAACGCGTAGCGAGCATGGGGTTAAAATAAAACATATATATCAGTGTGTATTTCCTGATGAAGTTGGGATGAACTAAGAAACAACCGAAATGATGTGTCAACAATAGTTTTGGAAAATAATGTTATGATCAGTTTGGATACTCTTGGAATTCTCTTTAGGATTAAATCTGTATGTATTATTAGATGAGCATGAACCATAGAATGGGATGCGAAATATTGTGATTAGTTTATGTATTCTGAATAATATTAATATTAGTAATTAGTTTAGGTATTTTAAATACAGATTGTTTATATTCAATGGATGTTAAAATAAATAAGAATGATGTTTTCATGTATATAATTTTAAGTTGTATTTATGTTGTTTAGGTATACAGAAAGAAAATTACTAATGATTACATGTACATTTATATAGTGTTAATTTGATACCACCATAGAAAGTGTATTTTGTTTATGTGACATACATCAGGATTTAGGCATCTGTAAAATTGTCATGTGTAGTTTCTACATTTGTATTTTGGTTGTGAAAAGCGCATTTTTTATATTAGAAGATCTGTATGTAAACAATGATTCAGCACCAATTTATGTCTCGCATATATTTGTAAAAAGCTGAGAAATGGCTCGGCAGCAGATATACATTGGAAGAGATTGTCTCAGAGTAAGAATGATAAAATGAGAATTACAAGTATTGCACAGTTTTTTAGTTCTTCCCTTCACAAATTTCTTCAGGCAGAGTATCTAAGATTAAAAATGTAATATTGAGACATCTAGCTTTCTTTGCAATGCTACTGTGCATAGAAAAGCTTTGCATAATCTAAACTTTCTGAGAAGAATTATGGACACATTTTCCAGACGAAATATACTGCAAGTATGCAAGTACTGCATATTACACTTTGTGGGTCCTGTTCAGCTTGGCTGGGCACATATAGCATGACAATGTATTTCGCTATACAAAGAAATAACTTAGCACCGGCACAGCCCAATGGAAACAGGGACAATGTGCAAGCAGAACCAAGGGTGGAATTCAGAAACTTGGCAAAACTTTACAGATGAAAAACGTTGTACACACCTAATTTCCAGCACAATGTGGGCGAACATTCGTAACCAAGTGCACATTTCATTCCCATGTCAATAGACAATAGGCAGCTCATGGGAAGAATGCAGAACAGTGAAGAGGAAATTTAAATACTTGAGAGAAAAAATGAAAACAGGTAATTGTCTCTTGAAAGTCAAGATATATCCCACTGTACTAATGCGTTTTTCATGCCAGAAAATACAATTTTATATACACCGCAGTGACCGCATGTAAGGACCTGCATCAACTAAATACACAGTTGTTTCTTTTTACACTCTATTTCTATTGGAAACACTACAGAAAAAAAACTTTATTTAAGAGACTGGCATTAACACACAGATCTTGCATTTAAAGAAATAGCACAATCACTACCACTTATGTTAGCTATTTTACACTCAAATCTATGATCCATGGTCCACAGCACCAGACCAATAATCACAGCTGAAGGCTCTTCGTGCTAACAATCTCTGTAAAAACACTAAAGCACCACAAATCAAACTTCTTTTATGGTAAGGTCCACTCTCTGCTCCACTGTACACTCCAGTTTAGCACCCATCATGCCCCTCCCAAAGCCTCAGGATTCCCACCTTGACTTCTAGGAGTGGGTCATCTCTCTCCAGCCTTTAATCGCGTACCAATGCTTCAAACCTTTTGGCTATAACCCTAGGACCTCTAGATCTTTGGCACACAAGGATACCATAGTTTTGATCAATACTCCAGTCCATCATTTCCCAAGTACATTCTAGAAACTACAACTTGCTAGGAGCTAATTACTTAGGGCCTGATTTAGAGTGTAGTAGACAGGCTACTCCATCCCACACCTGACAGATATCCCATCTGCTTTATTGCAAGTGTATTTTATATTATGGTAATAAGGCGGACAGGATATCCGTCATTCTTGTAGCAGAGAATCCATCTACCAATTATACATACAAGTGTCTCTTTAAGGAGAAGACAGGCCTTAGTGGGGGGGGGGGGGGGGGCGGGGAGCCGATTTCATTATCTGTGAGCATACTAAAAGAAGATTTGGTTGCTGGTGTGGCCCTTCTGTGATTTTTGGATTTCAAGTTTGGCGAGCAGGTATCTTTGTGTTCCTGGTTGCCTCCTGAGAATTTGAGCTTATTTGGTATGGAGTCCATTTAATAGAGGATGTTACATTTGCGCTAACGTGATTGGTAAATCAAGTCTGCTCTCAGAATGATGGTAATGTAACATGTTACACATCAGTAGCACAACTAATACCCCGGCCTGTCCCAAAAAGGAGAAAAAAATACATCAGAATGTCCTCCTAAATAGGGCAGATGGTCTGAGGTACATAGACTGATAGTCCGTTGGCCCATGGATCTAAAATGTATTCCGGATGAACCAGCTGGGCACTGCCAGTGGAAACATGATGGTCTGCCCAATTCTAAATAAACCAGATAGACCATCAGTTTGGTAGACAGTGTATACCCCAACATTTGTGGCCGAATACCTATATCCATCAAACTTTAATTAACCCATCGGTTTCTTGATTGGCGAACAAAGAACGCTCTGAAAAACGAAGAACAGGAGCCTAAGATGGCCACCACGTTTGCAAGTTGAAAGAGTCTAGTGGCACCTTGGAACTTGTAGTCTGTCTTGACTCCATCTGTATTTTTCAAGTAGTGTGTGTGTTGAAGCCACAAAGCCTCCCACCAAGCAACTCCCACAGGTTGCATGTAATACTGACCTCTTCTACTGTGAAAGATCCATGCACAGAGAAAGATCTGAGGAGTGGATCTCCTCTCCCATCCAGTATATACAGGTGAGTGCGATCTACAGATAATACAAGAGGACTAACTAGAATCATAATTTATAATGGACGCAAGGAGAAAGCAGGATATAATGTTGTTTTGAGGTGGGTGAAAACACTGTCTTTGGTTGTTGATATAGTGGAGTCCTTCATGTAGTATAATCTTTAGTGATAGCAATGTGATGCTTGTTATGAAGACTAGGAAAGTCAATGTGAGATAGATCAAGGTTGTGGACAATGGAGCAAAATGGGTTTTGTGGGTGAAAAGTCTTGGATTTGTCCAGTAGCATGAATTGGAACCAGGCTGTGTGGGCTCCTTTCCTAACATGATTTTTGAAAAATGGTTGAGTCAAAAATATCCTCAGGGATTTTGCACAGGACGAGGTGAACGTTCAGAAACCTCCCAGATTCATGCTGGTGAGCCAGCCCTGGGCTTGCGAATGTCACATCATTATAGATGATAAACACAGTCTTGGCCAGACTGAGTTTAATGCAAGCAGTAGACTTCCATGTATGGACGGTGCCCAGGCATGGCCTGAGCTTATGGATGTCACTCGCCAATGACACTTTAAAGTAACGTTGAGTGTTGTTAGCTTACTGAAAAGGGCAAACAATGACCTGCTGACTGAACAGCTCACCTAGTAAGAGGCATTCTACAGCGGTGCAGAACCAAATAAAAGGCCATGGCTAAATTCTGAGCAAACCCCTGCTGGCTTAATAGCAGTTTACTGACTGTCAACCACTACATGGTAATTTACCAGCTTGCACACACATACTTTCTTGATATCCTACCTTTGAGATTTTCTCTCTTTTGGAAATCTTTCCTCAGTTATTAACTAAAACAGCTTTATGTTGCTCAAATAATCCATGTTTTTGACCTGTGTTGCCAGAGTTTCTTAAGTTTGAATATCCCAGTCAAATTTGGCAAAGTGTACTGCAATCCATTTGTGATCTGCAACCAGTGTCTACTGTTTTTTCCAACATCCATCTATTCTATCTTGTTATATCTTTGGAAGCCTGCATTTTAGCAATCTACCCTCTTTCTCATCATATTTCTGTTTTTGTAAACAGATGTTTTCTCTTACTAAGAGTTATATGCAGTTAACTTGATGCTATTCCTAATCCTATCAATGTCTCCTCCATTTCCCACCAATCCTATGTTCTACAAGACTCCATAGTCTTTACTCTGTAGCTCTGGTTTCCACCACAGGACCAATCATAATGACTTCATGTGCCTCGCATACTAGGTCTTTTGTAACCTAGATCCTCTTTGTCATCCTTAATCTTGAATGCCTGCTAAGAATTTCATCCAGTGTCTTGATAAAACAAAATATTACGCAGCGATTTCCTTTGTACTTTCCCTACTGGTCAATCCCTCATTTTCACAAGAGCATAGTTGTGATCCGTCCATGGAATGTGCACTATTATTTCATCTTCATAAGTATTTGGTTCTACAATACTTTTAGTTGGATGGTGAAATTTTGTCAAACAAGCATGCACGCATGATTGTCTAAATGGTAAGTGAGGATGATGGCTGGGATGTACCGTTCACAAACTGAAAGGGGAACATATGGATTTATGTGTCCATTCATGCCCATATTGGGTTTTGGCTAATTCTATGCTTAAATCTCATCCACAATACATTATAGCAGCAGTGTCTACCTCCATATGAACAATGGCCCAGATGTACTAAGTATTTCATTTGTCACAAATGCTCTTAATTGGCATTTGTGACCAATAAAATGATTTCTCCTATGTACTAATTTTTTTTGTAAGTGCCGGGAAAAATTGTCCAACTCCTAAAATGGGATAAATGAGATTCCAAATGGATACGGCTTTGGTATCTGTAAAGGGCGAGTTAAATGTGTCCCATACAAATACTTAATTACCATTTTATGTATCAATGTTTTGCGACTAAAATATAGTTGCAAAACATTGATATTTTATAGACAACTGAAAGAAGGTGGTCCCTTTAGATTCTCTCCCTGTTTGTGAATTGTAAAAGAGAATAATGGTTTGTGGAGGAGTAGGCAGTATTCTGGGCAACCCCTGCCATTCTCTGTGCTCCTTATCTATTGTTCTGCTAAAAACATCAACATTTTGTTAGGAAAGAGTTGCAAGCAGTTCTGTGGAGCAGACTGCAACAGGCTTTGGCTTTGAGCCACAACCTATTTTGAAGCACACCTCTGAAACCCACATCAGGTACACTCAGCCCCCAACTTGTTCAATGTGGTGTAATACTTTCACCCAAAACATTAGTGATATGTAAATGGGGCACCATATAACTTGCAACATGCACAATTTCAATTGTCTACAAGGCTTACACTGTTTCCCGCTATGGATTCACGCATGTACGACTATTGTGTTATCAGCGATGTCATCAATTATGTAATTTGAGATGTGATCAGCGATGTAATCTGTGATGTCATCAATTATGTCATTTAACATGTCACGAGTGATGTAATTTGTGAGGTCATAGGCAGTGCATGGCTGGTGCGCAAGCCATAATTTGCACAGTTAATCATAACTAGCAAATTTCAGAATTGTTCTTTATTTATAAACATTAGTGTTTGTGTTATTTCAACACCTAACTATAACATCACTTTAACGTTTGTTTTCTATATGTCATTTCCACAGAACTATTTATCATTCTTTTTCTGACTGAAATGAACAGTGTTTGCCAAAAGTGCAGCAGATTCCAACCTTGAGGCACAGCATCTCATGACAGGAGGTATTTGCCAAGTTAAAGATGAGTTTAGCTGGGCCGCACGGAGCCAGATGACTTGCCTAAGGGTGTTATCATTCAGAGGCTCTGCCCAGGTTGGAACTCTTTCCTCTAGACAGTATTTCCTCGGCACCAGCTACTGACTACATTCTTGTATTATTATTAACCTATTTACATGGCAAATAATCAGATTTATGGATCAAAGACAGGGGATGGCAACAGTCTCAAAACATGTTCAAACACAGTTCCCTTTTCCCTGTGAAAAATTAATCAGACATTGTTAACATTCAAATGTTTATGTTCTAATTTATTTTATTGGAACAATTATAAACGTAGTGCTTACAACAAAACGCAAGAAAATTAATTTTAGCCGGCCAGGAACATAGAACTAACTATCACCTGGCAATTTGAACATAAGCATTTTTAGTGGCACGGGTTTCCTCTTTATTGACCCCTAACAATGTGTATCTCTTTGGTTGATTTATTTATTTGTTAGCTTAATTCAGTATGAGCATTTCCAAAATCGGTCAAATTGCATGGCATTTCCTAGTCACATGAGGCTGGTGGTATTGGTTTGCAAGATTGTGCCTTATGGCTAAAGTACAGTAAAAATTCTAAGTGTTTCACTATAAATGCCATCTGTGAACACGTTTTACAGGTGATCAATTTTTTACTTTAGTGCTGTCTGCACTTTTACGAAAAAGTGGTAACCACAAACTACACAAGCCACAGATCTTCTCAGTTGTTAATTATGGCGTGCAAAGAAAACAGACTTTTCTGCCATTCGGAGGAGAAATTTCCATGAACAATCAAGCTCCAGCCCAGCGAGATATGTTCAAGAGAGTAAAAACTAAAACTGCATCTCCCATATTTCTTATCTGAGGTGGCTCCTATGAATAAATTGTTCCTGGGAAATCAGGATCTCACCATACTGCTCATTTCCACTATGTGCCAGTCTGTAATACTGAATGAAAATATCATACTGTTCCTTTATGAAAAGATAAACGTAATACATGACTAAATTAAGCCAGCTCAACAAGCCTTAACCATTGTGACTTCTCCCAGCACCTGAGCAACAAGCATCCTGTCTTCAGTAGACCTCAAAACCTTTGCATTGTTCATTAGTAAATTAATATGGAATGCAGTTACATATTTATAAATACATTTTATGTATTCATGCTGCATCCTTCCTGCCAGGGCCGGACTGGCTGTAGCGGGCACTGGGCATTTCCCTGGGGGACAGGAGGGTTGGGGGCCGGTTTTGTGCCCAAGGGGGCCGGATTTGTCACTGGGGACTGGCTTTGCAGCAGTGCTGCAATATCGGCCCTCTGTAACAAAAGCGGGAGCGGTGCTTCATGCTAGCCCTCCCCCCTCCAGATCCTGGGACCGGTCAAGCAGCAATCTGCCAGTGCTGGTTGCTGTTCCCAGTCCGACCCTGCTTCCTGCTAGGGCTGCGGTGCCTGAAAAATGGCCCAGGTTAAAGGTACCTGGGGTTTTGGTAAATCCGTAGATGGGGAGAATCCAGGCCATTACAAGTGGACCCTGAGGGTCCCCTTAGAAATCAGAAACTACCCAGGCATCGGTAATTGCAGCTCCCATTTCCATGGTATTTCCTCATTTTGCACCCAGATTTGACCACTGAGATTAAATCTGCTTTCCTCAGCTGACAGCTCCATGTAAAAATAAAGAGATCCACGGAAACATTATGGGTCTTCTTTTACCGTCCTCATCACTCTAGTGAGGGTCTACTTGGCTTCAAAGCACAAAATATACACCAAATCAGGGAACAAAGCCTAGATGATAGAGATTACCTGCATCTAATAAAAGGCAATGCTCCTTGAAATCCTGTCTGTCAACAAATCTTAAAGGCCTAATATATGTGTCAGCGCTTTTTACATTTAAAGGGGCTGATTGAAGTATTGAGGCTATGTGTGAGTCTATTTCAAACAAGTGCCCTACAATTAGCCTAACATTTACCAGGAGGATAAAGAATTTGCACTCAGATCCAAAGAAGGAAGGATTCAAAGAACAAACCATGAAGGATTATTAAAAACTAGCAGCCGTTCGACGTTGCCCGGGAGCAATTAGGCTTCAGGGCCCCCTCCCGCCCCACTTTTTTAACCTGCATACATCACTTTTTCTTCCTGTAATTTACTTTGCTTCAGGGCCCCCGCCCGCCCCACTTTTGTAACCTGCACACGTCACTTTTTCCTCGTGCACACGTTATCCACCCCCTTACCTCCACTCCACCCAAGGGACGCAGGTTAAAATTCCTCTGGCTACACGTCACTTTTTCCTCCTTTTCCTCCTGTAATGCACCGTTTGTCTGACATTTGTAGTGCACCGTTTGCGTCCTCTTTCTTGTCCTCAGGCTTCCCCGACCGCCGCCCGCCCGTCCCGTCCCCCGCCCGGCCCGGCCCGGCCCGTCCCCTGCCAGGCCCGGCCTGTCCCGTCCCCCGCCTGCCCCTACATGAGTGCCCTTACCTCTGCCGGCGCTGCTCCCGCGTGTACGCTCGCACCACCGCTCCTCCCCTGCGCCATGTCCGCCGCTCCTCCTCCGCCGCCGGTCCTCTGCTCCTGACGTCACCGCTCCTCCCCTGCGCCATGTCCGCCACTCCTCGGACCCGCTCCTCCCCGTGCTCCTAACGTGACCACGCACGTCGCGGCCGGCGCTACTTTTGAGGGACTACTTTTTGTTTAATCTAAAATTTTAAATAACGTTTATTTTTTTAATTTATGTAGCCTATAACCATCTACACACCCTGCCGATTTCAACGGTGTATCGGGTGTGTAGATTGGCGCAGTGGTTTCAGAGTTTACCCGCCTCAAAGCCTGAAAGTTTCTGCTTTATTATAGTAGTATAGATTAAGAAACGATAGGGAAGGTAAAAAGCACTAGTCGAATCATATCAAAATGCTTGAAATGCAAATAAATATGAAATACCATTGGCAGTGGAAACTAAGGTATAATCCACTTGATAGGCAGCATCAACACATTCTGGCACAAGGTAAATGAGAAACAAGCAATACACGTCTGTATCTGAAAATGATTCCAAGTACAGAGTGTTGAGGTAGCATGGAGTCTATTCTCTAAGGGGGTCGAGAAAGACCTGGCTTGTTTCACAAAAGATGGGGTTGTATAACTTTCTAGACAGAGAAACTGCGCTCAAGGTGGCCGTGAGCGGAGAACGGCCCCCGGCCGTCCGAACCCTGCCCACTCATTAAAACCTCAGCACCGCGGCGGAATTTGCGCCGCGGTCAAGGGGTTAACAACCTATAGGTAAGTGGAAAGCACATCACATGGTAATATTGACATTTGGCCTAAATATAGTGAATCTGCTGTACTATGCCTTACACAGAAAACAATACCACATCCAAAATATAAACATCGCCTCCATTTGGCTAAGGAAGTTGCTTCAATTTGTATACAATTGTAAAATCTGTCAGGTCTGGGAATATCAGAAACACAATACATTACATTTTATAAATGTTACAGTGCGAGCTCGACCATAGAACTAACTCAGGGCCTGATTTAGAGCTCAGCGGACGTTTATTCCATCGCAAACATGACGGACATCCCATCCGCCATATCACAAGTGCCATTGGATAAAATAAATTTGTAAAGCGGCCAATGGAAAATCCTGTTACAGGGTAGCCCGTCTGCCCAACTCTAAATCAGTTGTCAAAAAAGGAGGGGTTTGGCCCAAAGGATTAGAGGGTAGGTAGGGTCAGTTGTACTACATAAGAAAAAAATTACCTAAGCCTCTAGTGACTTCACAACACTTATTCATATGAAGTAAGATGAACGAAAACTAATACGTTTAACTTAGCAGTAATTTCTGCCTTTTATTTCATTTTTTTTAAATTAATATCTTTGATCACAAAAAGAACACATAGTCAACTAAACGAAATACCACATTAGTACTTACACAGTGAAAATGAACAACGTGAAAATGTGTTTTGACATACAATTACAAATAAACTCATAATAATCAAATATCAATACAAACAAATGAAATGTCACAAAGAACAATCAATATATACACAATACGAAATACAAAGGTGTCATCCACAATGATAAATTAGACAACTAGCACCCTTCTATTTGGGATAAATCAAATCCTTTGAAATATCAGGGACACAAGGGGGTGTATTTGCGATATTTAACCAAGGAGTTGACAGACAAAGGAACTGAACTCCTTGGTTAAATATTGCAAATACACCCCCTTGTGTCCCTGATATTTCAGAGGATTTGATTTATCCCAAATAGAAGGGTGCTAGTTGTCTAATTTTATAAATCACAATAGACACATTGAGTTTGTGACGATTTAGTATTATTACGTAAGAATAATTACTAATTGTGGTATCTGCGGCCATACACAATTTCAAACATATACAATTCAACACTAATTAATTATTTGGTCTTTGACCTAAGTCATAGTGACACAGTTGCTAAAAAACAAGCATTTGCAATGCAAAAGGTCTCGCATTTGCGAGCGTTTGAGCTATTGGCATTGTAAATGCCAATGCCTTTTATTTATGTATTGTAAAAACCTGGTAGTGGTGCGTAAACACGCACTTTGTACTTACCGACGTTGCTTACGAAAAGCAATGCTGGCAGTAACTAAGCCTGTTTTACTGCCAGCTGTGCTTTTCGTAAGCAAGGACTATAAGTTAAAAAAAAGTGCATGTTTATGCACCGCTCGCAGTCCCTCGTGGTGCTCTGCAATGCACTTTGAGAAATCTCTGTTGTGCGCCCAATTTTCATTTGATTCACACTTCGAAACTGTACTGGAGGAGGAATCTGAGACAAATTTGGTACCTACCGCTACCTAACACTTCCAGGTACTTAAAGACTGAGCTGACGGTGCAATCATTTCAGTGCAGACGGCCCAGCTACACATGAACCCCGGCTTCCAACTAACCACAAAACGATCCCTCAGCACCTTAGGGCACGGCACACCAGTGCTAAGAGCTTGCTGTAGAAATCCAAATACATCTAAAAACTTCCTAATAAACTCCATAATGACAAAATACCCGGCTGTGCTACCGACTTAATATGTAAATTCCTGAATGTGCATGTATACACTTAATTCTGGGGCCTTTTTAGTCTTTGGGGCGCTCAATTTTGCCAAGAAACATATGGCACAGAAAAATCCGCCATTTGCTCTTTCGCCGAGCTTCACTTCATTTACATGTCAAAACCGGGAGCCCTGGTGCTCCGGGAAAGGGGCAAATCCTCACTATGAAAAGGTCTCTAAAAGTAGGCGTTTGCAGAGCAGAAAAAAGTGCTGCACAGCAACGCGAAAATACATTTAAAGGTTTTTTTTTTTATGGATTGTGGAGGCGGAGCCTGGAAGTCGATGGCGCCTGATGCGGCTGCGGCTCTGGGATCTGCATGTCTTCATCTAACACATTTTAATATTGGCAGCGCTGTGAAGTCCTGGCTGACTTGTGGGAGGTGGATGTTTGTGAAGGAGTGGCACTAATTAACAAGCATTTGCAATGCAATAGGTCTCGCATTTACAAGAGTTTGCGCTATTGGCATTGTAATGAGAATGCCTTTTATTTATGTTTCGGTTTTTAACCAGTTAACCGCGGCGGTAATTCCGCCGCGGTGCGGGCGTTTCCGTGGGCGGGCGGGGCCGCGTTGGCCATTGGCCGACGGCTGCACTGGGAAGGTAGTCCTGCCGTCGGCCACTGGCCGACGGCAGCAAGGAAAGGGTTAAAACATAAATAAAAAGGCATTGTCATTTACAATGCCAATAGCTCAAACTAACGCAAATGCGAGACCTATTGCGTTTTGGTTTAGGTTGATCTCATAAGGTCTGACAACAGCTGCGCTGTCAACCCCGACCTTAAAAGGGCACAGAGGAGCTGGTGTCATATAGGTTTATCAGGTTTCTTCAAAGAGCAGCAAAAACAGCGAGCAGAGTTATGCTCCATAGGCAGTAATCTTGGGGTGAAGAGGAAGAAGCGGTCCCCAAGGCAGGTGAGTGCTGCCTGAAAGTCGAATTCTAGGCATTTGCCTTGTGGTATGTAGCACAGAGGCGCATGGCACAGGGATCATTATAATCCTATTTGATAGACTTTTGTGCATTCATTTACAAAGTGGCCCATAATTTAGGATTTCTTGTAAAGCTTCCATGCACTGACCTAATTGAATCTATGCTGCATGCAAAGGGAAGCTTACACAGCAAAAGCCATGACTTTAAACAATCTAAAAAAAACAGCAGTGCCAGGTAAAAAAAAATGGATATCCTCATTTCAATCCTTTCTGCTGTATTTAGACAGCTAACTTTATCATCCAAAGCTTACGGGAGTTCCCATCAAGGTGTTGCTTTCAGCTGAGACCAGATTCCAGGTAGTTTTCAAACACAAATGTTTGATGAGTGAAGCCAAGTCTCGATTGACGGTTTTTAAGAGAAGCTCAGGGCGCATTTCAAGACGGCATACGATATGAGAAATGAATTCAAAAGCAATGGAATATGCATAATGTCCATGTCTAAGAAGGTCTTTGCTGTCTCCTCCTCCTGCTACAACACCCTCTGCATGCTTTGCAGGATCTACAAGTGGATCCCGACTGAAACAAGAAGAACGGTGACACAGGCCCTCGTCAGCACAAGACTGGACTACGGCAACGCACTCTACGCAGGAATCCCAGCCAAACACCTACAACAACTACAACGCATCCAAAACGCCTCCGCCCGACTGATCGTCAAAAAAGGGGTGGTTGGGGAAAACCTTGCACCCTGTGGCTGGTACTCCATGGTACCTACCACATTGGGCATGGTTGGGGAGAGGGGTCCCTTGGGTACCCCCTTGGGCTACATTCGTAAGTCTCAGTATGAAGGGGGTCCACAACGGGCTCCCAAAGACAGATTCTGGCTGCTGTTTTGTCTCGAACAAACTAAATCAGAACGGCAGTCCGAATTTGTCATCGTAATCATTTGTCCGGAAACCATGCCCATAGAGCTGGACGAATTCGGTCTGAAAGACTCAGGCTGTCCGGATGCCTTTTGAAACCAATTTGGTCTAATCGATTGGTTTCCGGGGATCGTAATCAGTCATTGGGAAATCTGTACGATTCTGTAGGAAACAAGGGTTCCGAACTGGTTTCTACAATACCAAATCCCATCCGGAGCCTTTCCCAACGACCTCTTAATCAGCCCCTTAGTAGCAAAGGAGTGAGAGACACCTGCCGAATTCCCTTTTGCTGAAAAGGTTGTACTCTTATTTGAGGACTAAGGAAATCCAATGTGACCCTAATATTTTGGGTGTAAAACAACAACACATTTACTCATGGGAGCCCTGTACTTATTATCAAGAGAATTGAAAACCGCTGACTCTGAGTTCTCTTTCTTCAAGAATTCTTGAACCTACTTAAGTATCAAGTAAGTCAAAGGCAGTAAATTAAGCTTTTTTTTGGTGAGGAGGACACCAGACTATACATGTCCTTATTCTTTGATGTAAACAATGGTTTCTTAATGACCAGACCCAAAAAAGCTTTTCAATCACTTATAATCTTCATGGACCAGTGATTGTGATCTTTTGTGATTAGTGAATTATGTTGCATAACACAGATTACACTATTTTCTCGCTTATCCTTTGTTGATTTTCAGAATGAGCTAATGCACAGTACACTCAGAACTGCATTTGGCTTCCGGTGCAAATTTGTAAATTTTCCACACTTTTTAAAACTCTCAATACACTGAGTGATGACAAAAATGTGCAAGAAAGCCTTTTCTTTTTAAAATCTTTCATGATATTACCAGGTGAGTAATGAAAAGTAGCATGTGCCTGTACCAAGAACTGTGCCTCAGGAACCACAGGCCGACTTAACCTTAGACACCTCAAAGTTTGATAAAGTGAATACCACGGAGTTGGATACCATATATACTGCGCCACAAGAAAACGAATTTCCTCAGAGCAGCCTAAGAAGCAATGTTTCACCTATATTGCCAATCAGAAATACTGAGCTTCAACAACTATATTTACATGGCTGTACATTGCTGTAGATTCTCCCGCTCCACTATATAGTTGTCCTCTTGACTTCTTGTTTCCCCTATGGACTGCTGATCTAATGTTTATGATATAAAACAATTTTTTTTTTTACAATAATTGATGCATGAGAAAATGTGATGTAAAATTAACTACTTTGGTTACAAATAAATTACGAAAACGAGGTAGGAGAAAAAAAAGACACTGGACTATGAAAATATTGGCGCTTCAAATATTGTGTCAGTAGATCAATGTCCATGGAAAATATGAACCCCTAAAGAACACTGTTTTTTCTGTTTTATATAGCGCAACCTCGACCAAAAGGTACTAGAGCACTTTACATGAGCCTCAGTTACTTTACACAAGGCCACTTTTTTTTTTTTAAAGGCACATGGAGATTGATCTACTCAGAATCACAGGATATTGAGACAATGCTCAGACTCTTAAGTTGTGCCGGTGTTTGCCGGTGCTCGGCACTGGCACCTATTTGTAAACACCAGCATATAGTATGTATGAGAATTTACCACAAGGTGGCGACTTATGAGTATTTTTAAACAGAGTTCATTACTAGAGCAATTAACTATTTAAGCCTACTTCAACCTATAGTTTAAAGTGACATATGGGTAGTGCCAGCTGCAGTGTACCCGTGTGAAATCCCTTGGGCACTCACACTTGATGTTTTACAAATCCAGCACTCTTCAAAGTTCTAAAGTTGACGGCTCTGGGCTTAATGCCACATTCTGGCCTGTGCCAGAACAATATGTATGAGGTAGGAAGCCTTCTGCGACCCCACCTTGTAGAAGAGATTGCCAGAGGCCTGCGAGGAACAGCAGACCTCCAGCCCTGCATTCCAAGTCACAGAACGTTGACATTTACTCTTAAAAGCACCACTTATCCCTAAAGGGACAAAAGCTGCTTTCAAGAATAAACGTCGGCATTCAGTGCGCAGTCTACAAGCAGGGGTTTGGCTCATTCAGGAAGAGATGTCGTTTTACAGAAAAACGACCTCCAGTCACCCATCAATCCTAAAGCTCAATTACTTGTGAATTTACTGGCTCTTGAACTTTCCCCCAGATGCATCAATAACACATTTTGCTATTACTTATTAGTGAAAAATAACGATTCGCTAATAAGGAATAGCTAAATGCTATGCATGAAGAAATCACTAAAACAATAGCGATTTCTTAAAATTCCTTAATTTCGACTCGCAAATTGTGAGTCGCAATTAAGGAATACCTCCCCATTCATTCCTATGGGCCTCTGAATGGGAAGACAATCTCAATTTGCGATTCTCAATTAGAGAATCGCAAATTGAGATTGCAATTTCAAGGGTGCCAGGGTGTCAAAAGGGGATGTATGTCGTTACAACGCGGTTTTACATCGCAGTACTTTACGACGCATGTTTTACAACGCAAGTCGTTACCACGACTTGCGTTGTTGGGGGCTCGATAGTGAATAGTTTAATTTACTATTCCAACTCCAGTCCCCGTGGATAGTAGGGAAGGAGTTGGATAGTAAATTAAATTATTTACTATACTGGAGTGCCCCCCAGCGCAATTCGTTGTTACAACTTGCGTTGTAAAAGTTGCGTCGTAAGGGAACTGCGGTGTAACATCCGCATTGTAAAGGATGTTCCCCGTCAAAAGGACACCCTGTTGCTCCCCTGAAATCTGCATATGGGTACATCTTGCACACACACATGCCCTAAGGGCATGTTTGTGTGTAAAATGGAACTTTGAAAAAAGCACTTTAGTGCATTTTTCAAAGTTTTTGCAAATTACCATGAAGTTCAACTTCATGGTAATTTGCTATCCCTATTAGCGAAATCGCTAATTTTGTTAACTTTAATGCATTGCATTTAATGAATCTCAATTTAAATTCCTTAAATGCAAGTAATCGCAATTTTGCGATTTCTTAATTTGCGATTTTTGCATTTGGGATGATGCATCCCAAATGCAAAAATACCGGTCGCAAAGGGGCAGATTCTTAGAATCTGCCCCTTTGCGAGCGGATTTTACCTTGATGCATCTGGGCCTTTGTCTCATGTCAGACTCATTTCTTCTTTAAAAAAAAATAATTTTGTTTAAAAAGCAGATGACAAACCTGTGTGACTATCATTCTTGAAACTCTATATTAATGAAGAATTCTACACCTTCAAAAAGGTAATTGGGCAAAAAAATTCCTCACTTCCACAACTCGCCATCAAATGGGCCTCTGGAAAATCGCTCAACAATGAGCAATTTGAGCCACTTTTTACGACAGATAAGGTTACAAAGTTAAAGAGAAACACAGACAACAACAACCTCACCAGTGTCACCATTTATTAAAGTCCAAAAGATCAACTACAGGGGCTACGCTGCCAAGAGCTACACTGCAGTCACTGTGGCACAGAAAGAATGATAGACAGATCAGATCAGATACACTTTATTTTGGCGTAAAAACACACCCATAAACACACATTACAAATATAAAAAGTCTTTAAAACAAATCCACATCTCAAACAATCAACAAATGAATAAATACATGATAAAACACTCGGAATAAAAACATACGGAAAGTACCAGTGATATACAGCTTTAATGTATTAAAATACCAATTGTTTTCTCTTGGCAAGGACACTCTTTAAAAATGAACAAACACTACTTCAGAGTGTAGGTGAGTTAAATGATTGCAAGTACAGCAGACCCTCTGATCATCTTCTAATACCACATGCTCTGATTTAGTTTTTTGGTTGTTTTTTTTTTGGGGGGGGGGGTTATAAACCGCAAACTGAACCTGAAGGTATTAGAGCACTTTACATAAGCATCAGTTGCATTACACACGAACACATTAATTGTGTTAGGCACAGGGAGATTAAGTGATTTGCCCAGAATCACAGGATGCTGAGTGTCCCTGCAGAGACTCGAACCCAGCTCTCTAGTTTCAAGGTCGACTGTTCTGGCTGTTAGGCCACATCCTTTCCCCTGATTAAAGGGACTAAAAACCTTTTAGGGTAAGTGTAGGAAGCTGGCTCTGTACATACTATACCAAAGTGAGGTATAGTGTGCACAGAGTCCAGTGCAACCCCAAAGGTAGGCAGAGGTAAAAGTAGATAGCACCTTACTCTCTATTTGTGGTAGAGGGGTTGAGCAGTAAGGCTTTATCAGAGCGTAGAGTTAAGCATTTGTTGTACACACTCAATTAGCAAATGATATCACACACTCAAAGACTGAACTTCAGACCAACTGGTTTTGTATAAAAATATTATTTTAGTCATTTTATTTCCTAGAACCAAGCAATCCTGGCACAGGTAAGTGATAAGTACTCTGCAGTAATAATACAGTTTGTAAACAGTTTGTATTGCAGTTGTAACAATACTTTTGGTTTGATTACAGTAGAACTACTGGTAATGCAATGCTTTGAAATATTGTACATGTACTTTGTATTGGCTTTTCAGTAGAATATCAATGCGATTACTTTACAGATTACTTTTCATACACAGTGCTGTATACCTAGATACTACACAGTGCAGTAATACCTGGATACTGCACTAGAACATTTCCTGTAAACAGGTAAGTAAAAGCGTTTTGGTTTTTGTGTTACAATTTTAGAGACTTTTATAGATTTTCCAACTCCACACTTAGAAAATTTTCACAGAAAAACAGTCAATGTTATCCTACATAGGAAATAGGTTTGTCGGTTCAAAGGTAAGTATTCGGTTGTGGGAGTTGGTATTCTGGGGGTAGACTCAGGGGTCCCCCAAGGCCAAGGTTGCACTCTTGTTACACCCTCAGCGGCATTAGGGTGGCCAGGTGCAGAGTGTTGAGGCCCAATGTTATCCAATAGGGGATAGGGGGCCTCTGGTTGGTGGCTGCTTACAAGCAGGCCATACGGTTGTGGGAGAAAAGCTCCTGGACTTAAGCTCAGGGCAAATGGGGATTCAAGCCAGCCCAAAAGGTGGACACTCAGCAGCACTGGGGCTGAGTTTTAGAGTGCTGTTTTGGCTTCAGGCGTCCAGTAGCTTTCAATGGAGAATCTCCAGTTTGCAAACATACTGCAGGCTCGGGACGAAGGTCTTCTGGGTGCGACCACCACTTGGAGAGGTAAGTTGGGATGCTTGGGGTTGGGTAAACACCATCGGTTGGGCCACCCAAGGCCGTGGGGCATTGGGTTCAAGGGTGTCTTTTAGGGTTGGATCTTCTTAACAGCTCCTGGTCGCGGCTGGGGGGTGGGCTTCCGGATTTAGGCTCCAGGTGTCGGCTGGAGGCTTGAGGCAGGTCAGAGATCACCAGATCTTGGGTCAGGATCACCGGGGAGACCTCCTCGTGGTAGTGGGCCACTCAAACTAGGGCCATGGGTGTCAGGTGCAGAGTGGTGCAGACTTGCAGATCTTTCCAGAGCTGGAGTGTGTTGGTGAATAAATACGGTGTTCACAGGAGACAGAGTCTTTACTTTTAAGGCAGGGCAGGTCCTCTGGATTCTTGAGGCTGCTGGCTGCAAGACACACAGGAGTTTCGCTTCTGCAGGTTCGAGGTGGGGTCAGGCCGGTAGGGCTGGGCCAAGTCAGTAGGCATCCTCCTCTTAGCTTCAGCATGGCTGTTCGGTCCTTCTTATTATTTTCTTCTTGTAGTTTCTTGTCTGAGGAGGCAAGATTCAGGGTTCCCCCTAATACTAGATTTAGGGCCGTTTTAGGTAAGTAAAGGTGAGGACCAATGGGTCTCTTCCTTGGGGTGATACACTCCTTATTATGCCAACCTCCAGTGGGAGGGGGCATATGCCTCAGTCTGGTTGGCCAGGGTCCCCCATCTGCAAGATGGCAGGAACTGAGAGTTGTGCTTCACCTCGCCTCCCCCACCTAAGGGGTGGGGTTGGCAAAGGTGGGCATACCTCTTTTCCTCACTTATGTTTCCAGCCGATTATCCCGCCCAAAGTGGGGGTGAGAACTGGTGGGGGCCAGTTCCGAAAGCAGCAACAGGCCTGGGGAAGCTCACAAAGTCGGCAGGCCTTTGAAGCTTCCCCTTCGTGGACCCTGCCCACCCTGAGGGAAAAGGCTCAGCAACTCGTCCATGGAGGTGCATTGTTTCAGGCCCCCAGGAGCACCAGGCTCTCGACCCAGGGGTCGAGAAACATGTCTGGTGGTTGCAGCTGAAAGCAGCCACTCACCCTGGACACTATTGGTAGGTAGATTTTCGGGGGGCATCTAAGATGCCCTCCGTGAGCATTTTTCACTAAATCCTACACTGGCATCAGTGTGGGTTTAATGTGCTGAGAAGTTTGGTACTAAACTTCTCAAGTTTTCATTGCAGCCATTATGGTACTGTGGAGTTCGTAATGACAAACTCCCAGCATCATATACTCTTAATGGCAACACTGCACTTACAATGTCTAAGAATTGACTTAGACACTGTAAGGGTACAGGGATATGCACTTCTACCCTCCCCACTGGTATGGTCTCCCCAGCTAGAGGGGTGACTGATCTATGTCAGGGTAGTGGGTTGTAAGGCATGTTTTACACAGGGATGTGTGCCATGTCGACTCTTCACTTTGTTCTGCACCAAAACTTGCAACCTGCCAAGGCAGTGTGTGAGTGTAAAGGTACAGGACCTCTAAGGGTGGTACAATAAGTGCTTCTCCCATTTAGGCCTTACCTGGTCACAGTGCCCTGGGTACCTGGGGTACTATTTAACAGGGTCTCGTCCTGATTAGGAACGCTATCCTGACCCAAGTAAGATTGGCCTAAGATAGACAGGAGGGGGAGGAAAGGAACTCAGCTTTCCCCAAGTCAGACGTTTCCTATTTGATATACTGCAGCCTGGGAATGGCTAGGTGTAGAAAAGTGCCCCTTTTTGCATGGTTGCCCCCACTTTTTGCCTAATGTTAATGTACTTTGGCTGAGTGTGCCCTGGGTCCCTGCCAACCAGGTACCCAGGGTCTATGTTCTTTCCCTAAAACTGTACTGTTGCAAAGCCCAATTGGCAACTCTCTGGACACATGTAAGCCCCTTGTAAAAGGTCCCATAGGTACCAATGGCAATGTGACCCAGAAACACCTCTAAGGGCTGAGGCACATATTGTGCCACCTTGACAGGCCCTGTACCTTTGCACACACATACTGGAATTACAGGCTGAGTGTCTTGGTGCAGAACAAAGTGAAGAGTCGACATGGCACACATCCCTGTGTGGCATGCCTACAACCCACTACCCTGGCCTAGGTACGTCACCCTTCTAGCTGGGTGCACTATACCCGTGGTGAGGGTACAGGTGAATGAGGCCTGTACCCCTACAGTGTCTAAGTCAATTCTTAGACATTGTAAGTGCAGTAATGGCATAAAAGGTAAATGGTCTGGTAGTATGCCATTACGAACTCCAGAGTACCTTAAGTGCTTTACTGAAAACTGGGGAGTTTGATATCACATTTCTCAGCACATGAAACGTGTGGGATTTAATGAAAAATGCACTCAGAGGGCATTTTAGAGATGCCCCTTGAAAAATTACCTACATCTTGTGTCCCGGATAAGTGGCTGCTTGCGAGCTGGCAACAAAAGACATGTTTCTGGACCCTTTGGTCGAGAGCCTGCTGCTCTCGGGGTCCTGAAATAAAGTACATTCTGGCACGTGGTGCCAAGCCTACTCCCCACTGGAGGATGCCATAATGGGGGTGTACCTACCCCAAGGATGGGACCTATTGGTCTCGACCTGTACCGACCTGAAACACCCCTAAATTTGGTATTTTTGGGCAACCCTGAACCTTGCCTCCTTAGACCAGAGCCGAAAAGAAGAAGCAAGAAGAAGAAGGACTGAAAAGCCATGCAGAGAGAAAAAGAGGATCAGACCAACCTACTTGGCCCCAGTCCTACCGGCCTGTCCCGACCTCAGACTCCTCCAACTAAACCATGGTGTGTTCTGTAGTCAGCAGTCCTCCAAAACAGGGAGAACCGGGGGCGGAGCCAGGCCGGGGGCCAAGATGGTCGCCCGGGCTCCCGGCTCAGTCGACCATCTCCCCCTGCTGCTGGATCTAGCTGTCGAGGCGGCGCTGCCGACACCTTCCTGGACGTCGGAGAAGGACCTGACCCGCCGAGAGTGACTCCGGAGGCTCTCCGAGCTTAAGGGACTTAGATATGCCTTCCCGGTCGGTGTGGTCTACGCGGGTCTCGGAGCCGGGACCTCGCGTGATACTGCAGCCGGCCGCGAGTGGAACAACAACGGCCGGGAAGACCCGGAAAGAGCCGGTCACCCGCCATGGCGTTCTGACCCGCCCCGAACAACAACCTAGCGTTCGTTGCTGTGTGCCGTCCCCCCATGCCAGACAGAACCCCCACCCCTCCCCCGAATGCTGCCTTGCTAAATGAAGACGTGTGACGCCGCTCTTTGTCTCCCTGATGGAGCTTAGTGCGACCCGCTTGCAGCTGCCTGTATCCCGCGCTTCAGGTGATCAGGGCCGGTTGATGCATGGCGATTTGGCGTCGCTCGACGCACTGGGTGGCACAGATGGGACCTTCGGTGGGGCAGTTGAGATGGCTACCACATCGTGTGCAACCGGTGGGACGCTCGGATGGTGTGGACTCCGGCGGCATTTATGCCGTGAGCCCCATTTGGTAGCGATATCCCCATGGAGCCGTACCCACCCGTGGTGATGGCGACGCGCATTTCAACAGGAGCGCGGAGATCGGATGCTCCCTCCCGTGTTTTAGCAGCACAGCGTGTGGATTGGGTTCACGTGGCGATCAGACCCCGGCACAAGTGGAAGTACGAGAGAGCCTGATGTCGGTATTTTCTCCATGTGCCTTTGTTCAGTGACTCCCTCTACAATCTTTGGTAAGGCCCGGATGGGTGTCTCTACGCGACCCTACATGTTGCTGAGAAGTGATAGTTTGTGTGTGGGGTCTACTTGATCGTTACAAAGGGCATCGTCGAAATGGCGCTTGGTCCATGGGCACATGGAGTGGTCGGGGATTCCATCGGATGTGAGGCTTGTGGGGACTCATTTGTTGCCCTTTCCCATGTGGCTGACATCGTCATGCAACCCAGACAAATTGAACTGCCTACTCTTTCTGAACCGGACTTTGTCTTGCTGCGCGGGAGGCGGTCGTGGGCTGTGAACGGCTCTGGAATATGTCGTGTCCTGGTGTACTGCAAGATTTCCTGCCCCTCTCCGGACATCCTTGACTATTGTACTCTTGGTGTTTTGTTGGCAACGCATTGTGCGAACTGGGACACGTCTCTGATTAAGGCCGAGTGGGTCTGGGTTTCAAAATGGTGATCGTTTTCCTCAGATGCTGAAAGGGGGGGCCCTCATTGAGGTTGGGTGACTGGGTGAGCTGGCGGGGCAACTACTGTTCTGTTTCGGTGGGTGCCCCGGATATTCTGTAACAGCGCTGTTATACTTGTAAGCTATGCGGGGGGGCCGGGGGCCTGTACTGGGGGACCCCCCATTATATCTTTTTCTTTTATATTTCCTCTCTCTTCTATATTTCGGGTTCCATACACTGGGGGACAGGCACGCTGCTAAGGGGGAGGCCGTAGCTGTAGGCAGGGGTGCAGGGTGGGGGTTAGGGGGGGGGGGTACTACTGTTTTCCTTTTTATGTTTCTAGGGCCTCTTTTTTCTCCTATGTCTCTCTCGGCCTTCCCTTCACTTTTCCTCTTCTTCACTTCTTCTGGGAACCGAGTAATAGGCTGCTCTCTGTACGTCCTAGTGGTACAGATTACAGGGGTGGATGTCTCTACAAAGTTTTATGTTGCAGCGGGCATATACTGTATTAGTGGGCGAAATGTATAGCTTATTGTTTATCCTGATTAAGGTGCGTTAGCGCCAACGTCCTGCCTACAGTAGTCCTGACTGTGAATATCCTGATCTGTGATAACCCTTTGCTTTTGTATTATTGGATTGTGCGGCATCAGTTCCTGTTTTTTCCTAAAACTCTCAAAGAAACCTCTTTAATCCTGGTACCAATATGGTACAGACATTATCCTGAGCTACAACGGGGCATTTGTGAGGCGGATTGTTGCACTCTTATGGCTTGATTGATTTGCTTTGACCGTCTCTGTACTACTGGCCGGCTGTGATGGTTTTAGGCCCGTGATTGTAACTGCTTCATGTAACAATAAAGGTTTACCAAAAATTTAAAAAAAACCAAAAAAACAGGGAGAAACTGCCCTGCCTTTGCGACTAAATAGGACTTTGTCTTGTGAGAACCGGACTCACTCAAAAGTAACCGACTCTGACTTCAGCCGAGTCCGTGAGTCACCAACACTCTGCTTTCGGCTCCCCAAGCCTAAGTGACCCAATAAACGCAGCAGGCCCTTCTGACAATCCTAGTCCACAAACGCTGCGGTCACAGAACGACGATTCCCAAAGATCCCCTTCACCTCATCAGCCACTGACAGACTCCAAGGGATCCTCGACCGAATCTGCAGCTTCAGCCAAGACTGCATCCTACACCCGGCTACCTCGGTGCCAGTGGCGGTGTAGTTCCACCGTTGACCAAGGGGCCTTACCATGCTGATCTCAACCCCAGGAGCTTTTTGCTTTCCAATCTGGTGGCCTGCTTGCCACAGTCCCCAAACCCACGACTGTGCTTAGCCCATTGGCTAACGTATGGTCCTGCACTTGGCATCCAGCCGCCTCTGTGCCTCTGGAGGTGCGATTCGAGTACCAATTTGACCGAATCCTTCCCATTGACCCTTAAATCCTGGTTCTGCCTTATCAGGACTAAATGTGGCTTAGGAGTAACACTGTAAACCTGTGTTGAGTTTGCAAAGCACATTGTCTCATTTTTCCTTCCCTCAGGAAATGCACCAGCCTTGCATCTAGAGATACCAGGCTGCGTAAGAAAAGTAATTAAAAAGTAATTCTGACTATCTGCAAATACAAAGTAATTCTACTGTAAAATAATTCACTGTATCCAAACTCAATTTAAATTGCATATGCTTGCAGGGTATTTGTATACCTACTTGTACCAGCCCTGGCTTGGTGCTACAAAAGAAATATAACTAAATAATCTTTTTACACAAAGCAAATTGGTCAAAGTTCAGTACTTGGGTGTGTGTAATCATTCCTTGCCTGGGTGTGTACAATAAATGCTTAGCACTACCCTCTGATAAGGCCTTACTGCTCACCCATACTACCACAAATAGAGAGTAAGGTACTATCAACTTTAACCTTTGCCTACCTTTGTGAATCCACTGAGCTCTGTGCACACTATACCTTCCTTTGGTATAGTATATACAGAGCCAGCTTCCTACACTAGGTGTCTATCACAGGCAAAGGCAGTCTAAGATCACCTTCCTGTTCAGGACTGCATGTAGGATCATCCAGATGGTGTACCATCTGGACCAATTTGATAAGATATTTGGCAAACCCAACACCAAGCTCCTGACAGACAATATAGGTGGCTTTGGCCGGGAGTACACCCAGGAGGCGACACAGGACCCCGTTCTCTTCTACAGCCGCGGCCGGTAGTGGGAGTACCGGCTGGGCGGTGACATGGGAAGGGGGAGGGGCAGGGTGGGGGGTAGTAATGTATGGATTACGGAGTTTAACAAGTAAGTAAACATATAAATAAATAAAACAAATTTAGTTGCGCGCACTGCATCGCATTTGGTGATGCAGTGCACACAACGAAATTCGTTTTATTTATTTATATGTTTACTTACCTGTTAAACTCAGTAATCCATACATTACTGCCCCCCACCCTGCCCCTCCTCCTCCCCGCGTCATCGCCCGTCCGGTACTCCCACTACTGGCCGCAGCTGCTCTTCTATCTGGAGGGCAGAGATGTAGCCTCAAATGCCAGCCCCATAAGAGAGACTGGGGAGCCATTTGAGTCTAAATAGCTCCAACAGGGGGCAATGGGCTTTTTGCTGATGCGGCAGGCTAAGCTGTAATAAAGCCAGCAGCGCAAGCAAACCTTTGAGAGGCTTTGTACTTACAGGGACCACAGATTCCCTTGGCATAGAGGACCACCACCAGATAAGAAAACTCCTGGGTAGAGGCAACCTGATGGCTTTTGGGGATATATATACTTCCTGGCAGCCACGACTCCTCCACTATAGCGGAGGAGCGTCCCCCCCAAAAACAGCAAGAAAGGAAAAATAAAACAACAATAATTTTATTTCTCCTTTCCTGTTGTCTTAAGGCCGGGGTCTAGGGGGTGACAACATTGAGGGGAGGGAGTGTGCACTACCTTCAGTGCACATGACGGTTTGGCTGGCCATCTCAGGCCAGCCAAACCATCATGTGCAGTGAAGCTCAACTCCAGCTATATTGCAGAGGGTGGCAAGAGCAGACACAGGCTCCCAGTCTGTCCTGGAGTGCTTATCGAGAGCGCTCAGGCCAGTCCTAAAGCTGCTCTCATGCGAAGGTATTTTAATCATTTTTTTTATCACCCTCCTTCGTGACCCCTATGCCTCCCTAACGCCCCCTCACCGCACTGCCACTTCTAGCAAACATCGGCCGCTACTGATTCTTGGTTTCATAGATTTGGGCCCACAAAGCATGATGTAGGTTTTCAAGCGATTAGTGGTTAGGCCCAAACACCCCATGAAACCAACACATTTCTGAAAAAGGGTGTTTAGGCTCTTATGTGTTCTTCTCATTAAAACAGCGCCATCCATGTAAAGTAACGTGGAGACTTTTATTTCTGTTCACCATCAGGACATCAGAAGCACAGGCAGACAAAATCTCCTCAAGACCGTTGATATACAACAGAAAGAGGATCGGGGCATTTGGCACCCCTGGTGAACGCTCTTCCCAAATGGAAAGTTGGAGGTGCATTTGCCTGCAGGACCGTACCTAAGAGACACAGATAGATCAAAGTGTAAGGCTCACAAAAATTGGACAAGCCCAAGGTTAACTCCCAGATCACTCAGCAAAGCCTACAGCTTAGACCTAAGGTGCTAGACAGGTCTATGAAGGTCAGGCAGATAAACCCCTACTTAGCGATGGTATCAGTGGCAGCCGGCATGGTTCGCGGTGCTGGCACTGGTGGTTGCAAGGGGCTTGCGGGGGGGAGATATTTTAATTGTTTTAACTTATCTCGAAGCCAGGTCCCGCGTCTCTGGTCCTGCCTCCTACTCCAGGAACAGATAGCAGGCAGCCAGTCTCCCTCTCCTAAGCCAATCACAACACTGCAAGTCAGCGTTGTGATTGGCCAGAGCCCTGTAACACTGCGCTCAGCCAGGGGCTGGAGGGGTGGGCATGTTCTCCATGCAGACTGTAATGCAGCCTGCATGGAGACCGGGGAAAGTGTGCATGACTGCTTTGGGCAGCCCGAGAGGGCTGACTAAACAGCCATTGCGCACTTCGCAGTGGGCAAACCACTCCTCCACTGCTCTGAAAGCAGAGCAGCCTCACTCACCCGCAAAGCAGCAGGACACGAAACATAAAGTGATAATAACTCTATGTTATTATCATTATATGTTTCTACTTGGTACTGCTTAAAAGCAGTGAGACGATGCTACTCTGCCACAGCCGAGGAGCTGCCACTGTATGGTATGCTTGCTAATTCCGAAGATGTAAATTAAGACATTATCCCACTGTAGGAAAGTAGGATATGCTTCTTATGGTTACCCCCACATTTTGCTTGATGTGATGCTGTTTTTGACTAGTCTGACTGAGATCCTGCTAATCAGGCCCCCAGTCTATTTTTTTCTCCTTAAACTGTTATGTTAGTACCTAGGTACAATCCCAGATTGGATACTGGGGTACCCTTATTAGCCCCCGGTATATGGGACGCATGTACCCAGGATATAGGTACCCCAGAGGTCTCCCATAGGCTGCAGCATGTATTATGCCACTCATGAGTGACCATTCAAAATGGAATTACAGGCCTGCCATTGCAGCCTGTGTAAGTTGGTGCACGCACAACTTACTTAAGATATAGGTTTACTATATCTAAGGGTCACTGCACTTAAAAACTATAAGTCACCAATCTATCAGGTCTTTAAAATCCTGGAGGCAGGGTGCTTGGTTCTAAGTGAGGGGGTGCATGAACAGGACACCCCTGCAGCCTTTGGAGTCCTTTCAGAGTCCATTCTCCCAGGTTGACACTGCAGCAGCCATATAGAGGGGCATAATGCGACGTGACGACCATCTCGAAAACGTATGCAACAAACTCTATCGTGTTTGGTGTCAAATATGTTTGAATCATACCCCCACACTGGTAACTGATGTGGGTGGTATGATTCCACCTGTCAGAAGTGCCCTTCATGGGGTTCCCGGTGTTCCCAGTACCAGCCTTCTAGTCCCCGACAGCACAAAATTGTTTGCTGCCGACCAGAGACACCTTTCTGCCCTCCTGCTGCTGAGCCAAGCTCGAGCAGGGGAAGGCGGGACAATAGGCATCCTGTCACAGGGAGGTGTGACCACCTCCTAGACAGCATTCAGTGTATTAGAGTTGGGTGGATGTACTTGCCAGCGCCTGAAAGTCTGCATGAGGAGCACATTTGGTGTCCCTGTGCATAGTCCAGTTCATATTAGTCCTGGGAGCCGCTGGCTCTCACTCTGGCGCGAGACTGGGCAAAGGGCATGGGAGTAACCTCCCCTCTGTCCAGGCCCTCCCCAAAGAGGGTCCCCTTACTCATCCCAACCCTTTCCTTAGGGTACTTAAGGGCTTACCTGGATGAAGGACTTTAAATTAATTGTGGACAAGATTCAGAACTGAAACCACTGCACTTCGACCGCCTGGGCACTCTGGACTTCGCTGGACTTTGTTTGGGCCTGATTTCATCACCCTCTCAGTCTGCTGCATTGTCTTTGCTTCTGCACCGTACAGGATCCGTGCAGGACCTATGGAGCATCCAAGACACCTGAAGATAATCTCCCTTGGAGTGACGGAGTCACTCTCCTATATTCGCAGGCACCACAACACTACTGAATGTCTGCTTATCCCAGGCTCCTACGGACTCCGAAGGGTTCAACAACACAGGAGGTGGGTTCCTACGTCCCTCGAGGCTGGAGCTGCCCTCTTACCCAGTTGGAGGACAGTATTTCTCATGGGGGGTTCATTATCTGAACCCCTGTGTACCGCATACTTTAGCAAGTGCATGTGCTTGTTGACAACTCTGTGACAAGTGCATTGGGCTCCAAGTAGCCCCAACCTCTGGCAGCTTCTCCTACAAAGATCTTCAACCACCTCGCACTGTGTGCTCCGTGGCCTGTTGTTTTGTGAAGCTGCTCGAGAACCTCTTGCGACTCCTGTGCCTCTGGACTGTGGGTCCAATTGAGGGTCATCTTTGTTTTCCTAGGGCTCCTCTGATTGCTCTGGGCTATCCCAGACTCCCCTGGTTGTGGTGAGTTTCCAGGATCTTGCTGATCCGAACCGTACACTTCCGTGACTTCCTACATGGGTAGCTTTTGCCAAGGCTTGTTGGTGCTCCCGCCAGACACCAACTTGTCAACACTCGACATCCTTCGTGGGACAGCTCGTATCCAGCTCCTGGTCATCCTCCGCATCACCTGGTCCCCGCTGCAGAGTCAAGATCACCGTCAACTATCTTGAAGCTCCCGACATCGGTGGGCATTTGTCTACCGAGCCCCTGGTTACTCTCAAGTGACCCACACTCTGTCCCCTCTGCTTTCAGACACACTTCGACAAGAATCCATGTTTGGATTCCAATGGACACTTTCTCCTCTTCCAGCAGTGGCACTTTCTCGAAGTCCTCCACTGGGGTCGACGACAGTTTCTGACGCCACTTCACACCTATGCACCCGGCTCCCCTGGGCAAGATAACTTGGGTACTTCAGTAACCACAGGTGGGGTGGCTCTCCAACCTTCTATCTTCCAACTGTATTAAACGAATGGTGGTCCTGAAGTCCGCCAAAGGCACTCCCCTGCTGTCTTGCTGTTACAGGAGACACAGCAGGCTGGGAACCAGTTGTACTCTCGTAATCCGGTATGGGTATGAGAGGGTATTCCATGCATAACACACAAGGAGCTTTGGAGGGTCAGAAATCCGTCTACACAAAACAATCCACTATGTAGTCTCCCATGAGTCCCATGATTCTTGGGGCAGATATGTGGTGTTCAAGGGAACACTAGTGCGGTGCCCTGCATCTATCCTGAATGTATACACCCCCCCTACTTCTGAGTAAGGACACATTAGTGTAACTCCAAGTCCTGATATTAGAACTGCCACCATGAACTAATATCGTAGGACATAACTTTAATGATGTGGTAGACCCAGGGATGGACTCCACGGGTCCTATGAGTTCTGTAAACAAGTCTGGGGGAGTCAGCGGGATTGGATAGCCAGAACAGGACTCTGTGACACTTGGAGGGCATGGAACCCCTATGAGCAGATCTACAGACATTCATTGGGCACTCACAAAACGCTATCATGGATCGATCTTATAATACTCCCAGCACTTGACCTGCCACGCACAATGGAGCCCCATATTCTGCCCCGGGTATTTCCAACTACTCTCTTGCAACACTGCACTTTGCCTCCCCGAGAGAGGCACTTACCCGTTCTGATGCCTCAGTGCATAGCACCTCATTAACCCTCCCTTTACGAAATAGCTCTCACAGGAAATTTTAACATTTCTCGCAACTAATAAAAACTCTGCCTCCTCCCCTGCACTGTGTTTTGGGCTGTGGGGAAGGCTACCATATGAGGCACGGAGAGGACATAACTTGGTGTAGGCAATGGGATGTGTGCCAATGAGTGGCCGACTTAGAGAAGGAAGTGATACAGCTAGAATACTACTATCAGAAATGGCTGTCCAAACAGAAAAAATGCCATCCAAAGAGGGTCAGGGCGTCCATCTCACATTTGGCATGTGACGAGGCCCGGAGATGCTGGGTGGCCTCGACCAAGTTGGTATACAAATGGTGCGATAAATTGAGGAGGTTATTGTACTGGCTGGCTCCGAGGGACACCTCCCCTCGCATGGTTAGCTGGGTAATCAATGGCCACAGAAACAATCAGTAAAAGTGGTGGATAAAGCAGCAACATTCGTGACATACTTTTGCAGGCTCTACACGGCTCATCCACAAACCTACAGAGAAACGACCCACTCACTTATGGAGAACTTACCCCTGCCAGAACTATGATCATCCAACCGCCAGGAACTTGAGCAGCCACAGTATGCTGAGGAAATTCAGCAGGCTATCCAGGGGATAAACAGTGGGAAAATACCAGGCCAGGATGACTATCCGGTTGAATGCGACTGTTCATTTAGCGATGCCTCCTGCCCCTCCTCCTTGATATGCATCAAGAAGCAATTAACAGGGGATATGTTCCTCCAGAATTTGATTCGGCCACCACAGTAGTACTACACAAGCCTGGCAACCCCGCAGACCAATGCTAATCCTACCAGCCAATATCTCTCATTAATAATGAACTTAAAATGTACTCCAAGGTACTGTCCAATTCGCTTCTTCCTTTGCTGTCCCACCCGGTTCACCCCGACCGAAGAGGTTTTATGCTGCATCGGAGCACCAGACATTGCTTTCAAGGGTACAGCGGCTCTGGCTCATTTATCATAGCTAAAAGGGCCTTGCCACCCTACTGTTGCTGGACTTTGAGAAGGCTTTTGATTCTGTTGACTAGCTCTTCATGGAGGATGTCCTAATATGACTGGGCTTTGATCTGTGATTCTGTTCATATGTCAAGATCCTCTGGCACAGGTCCACATCAATGGCACTCTCTTGTATCCCTTCCCAATCGGGCGGAGCACCCGACAGGGATGTCCAGACTCCCCTTCCTTATGCACTCTGGTTATAAAGCCACTGACAATAAGGGACCGATGCAACACCCAGGTTCTGCCCGTTTCTTCACAGCCACCGAGTCAATGAATGAAATTGATAGCTTCCTGACATTACCAGTGTATAGAAATGCCCAAACAGTCACTGAGTTACTAGGCTCATCCATCTCCCCTTCCCTTTTATGGTTAAGATGCCTAGGTCGCTAGTTCCTTATAGAAGTGTACTATATAAATGTTATATTAGAATAAATGAAGTTCAGAGTCAGAGTCAAAAACACTTTATTCGATTAAGTTAAAATCATAAAAGTATGCTACACATCCAATATTGATCACAGGAATATAGAAAAACTTTTATATAGAAAACGTTAAAACAAGAGACATTATGTACAAATTTTCAATAATAATCAAAATATATGTACAGAAATTTTATACAGCTACATCATATTTACACTGACTATAGATTCCTTCGAGTTTTTCAGTTCATTTACACAGATTGTACTAATGAGTTTGCTAAATGATCTATTTACAATTATATTTACAGATCTATAATACAATCATTTTATAGCACCTATAATACAATCATTTTATAGCACTACCCTGACAGGGCGTACAGACTTTTACAGGGAACTAAATCAAATAGTCGGTGATTGGAGTCTTTTTTGCCTGGACCGAATAGACGTTGTAAGAAAATTGGCTACCCCATACATTATTAAAGGTGTTTCCATTAGCTGTAGGAACAGGAAAGCCGGTTTGACTTGAATAAACCTTTGATCTTTCAGTATAGGCTTGATATATTTCTCTCTAGCATTTCTAAAAAAGGGACAAAAAAAGAGAAAATGCAAAGAATCCTGATCTGAGAAATCATCACACTTGCAGGGGGCGTTCTCATGGGGCTTACACCACTTACTATATTCACCCAGCAGAAAGTGAGCCTGGTTGAAACGAAATTTAGTGAGAAGCCACCGGTGGAAAGGTTTATTTACTATCGCCAGATATGGTTCGATAGCTAGAGATGTAATAGTCAAAAAATGTGACCTTACAGTTGGCTTCATAATTTCGCATGACTCTCTTTCAGCTTCCCTTTTCTTTGTATATTCAGACTTTACCCAACTAATGTCCTCTTTTTTTAGACCTTCTGGGTTAGTATATAGGTCGGGCGGCCCAGATATCCTGCTGTTTTTTTTATGTATGAGAGCCACTCAATCTCTGCCACTCGATCCCGCCCCATACAATCTCTGATAATCTTGTGATTAAGTGTTAAGTTGGGATTAAGCCAAGTTTTAATCCATGCCCTTAGTGGCGCCAGGGACAACATGTCTTCAATATAACCTACCCCCAGTTCCATATGGACTGAAAAAGCAGGTGTGGATTTTGGTAGACCCATAACGGATCGCAGGAACATATTCTCCGTTCTTTGAATGTGGGTTGTGTTCTTATAACCCCAAATAGAGGCTCCATACCTGGCTATTGCCAGGGTTTTAGCTTTGTAGATGGATAGAATAGCCTCTGGTGGTTTACCGCCAAGGCGTTTTGCGAACCCCAGTATAGCAGCAGATGATCTTTTTACTGCAGCGGCCTTGTTCTGAATTTGTGGTGCCCATGTCCCTTTCTCGTCGAACACCACTCCTAAGTAAGTAAAAGCTTTAACTTTGGTAAGTGCGGAACCATTACAAGACAGGGTTCTGATGTTATTCTTGCGATTACCCACAGCCATAACATGTGATTTTCCTACGTTAATTACTAAATCCAGATCTTGCATGAAAGCCCCAAATGTATTTAATAAATGTTGTAGACCCCTAGGGGTCCTTGACAGCAGTACCGTGTCGTCGGCATATAAAAGTACCGGCATCATGGAACCGCCCATGCGGGGTACGTCTATAGAGGCCGCTTCTAGGGACTCTCCCAGTGACTTGATATAAAGGGAGAAGAGCATAGGTGCCAAGATGCACCCTTGGCGCACCCCCTTCCAGATTTAAAGAAAGCGGTACAGTTCCCTTCTTGAGACATGCGGATAGTTGCCCTTAAGTCACTGTGGAGTCGCGCCAAAAAATCCACAAGTGCTCGGTCCAGTCCCTTGTCAAGGAGTATTGTCCACAGCTTTGACCTATTAACTAGGTCAAAAGCTGTGGACAAGTCCATGAAGGCCAAATACATCATCCCCCTTGATGCTACAGTATATTTGCTCAGTATAAGGTGTAAATTAAGGCATTGATCTTCTGTACCTCTGGCAGATCGAAAGCCATACTGAGCTTCACACAAGATGTCTTTATCAGTGGTCCAAGCTGAGATTCTTTCTAGTATTATTTTACCAAGGATTTTAAATGAGGAATCTAGCAGTGATATGGGCCTGTAGCATCTAGGGTCCCCCCTTTGACCCTTCTTAAATATGGGGATGATGACAGACTGTGACCAGGTAGTTGGGGGTCTTATCTTGTCTATACCAACTACATTAAAAACATTAGCAAGTACAACTGACCACATAGCTGAGTTAGTTTTAAACATATCGGCGGGTACGCCATCTGGACCGGGGGCCTTCTGTGATGCCATATCCTCAATTGCCCTCTGTACCTCTTTAATGGTAAAGCTTGATAGGGTGTCATGTGTGTAAATCAGTGTTAGGTCTGATTGTCCTAAATCAAGATTGCTGCCATAAATTCTTTGGAAATGATCCAGCCATTCCTTCTCAGGGATATTTACCTCCAGTGGCGCATTTTCTTTCCCATTGAACAGAGGGGTATTGACAATGGTCCAGAATTTTGCGCTATCCCTCAAGGTAGCTTTTTCATACAGATCCTCCCAAGCCTGTTTCTTTATTTCCCTTTTCCTCATTAAGATATCCAGGTTATACTGTTTCCTAAGCCTAGCCACCTCCAATCTATCACGGGGTACCTTTTTCAAAGCTTTATGCAGTTCTCGATGTGATTTGGAGCATTCATTGTTAAACCACCCCTCTACCTTTTTCTCTCTCTTTTTAGTTTTACATTTTAGGTCATCTGCCACCTGGCGGCAGATGGATTCAAAGGACCCAATAATATTCCCTCTAAATTTCAGTGGTTCCCTGCAGACATTAATATCACTACCCACTTTCTCATTTAGGGAGTAAAGGAAATCCTCTGGTATAACTTTGCTCCATTTCACCCGTCTCCCCTGATCCTTTGTAATTATATCTGCAGCGATGTCTACTTCAGGATTTTTATTAAATAAAAACAGGTTGTTATCCTCCATGTTCAGCACAACCGGGTTGTGATCACTGTGTGTAGTGTGTATAGCATTATAAAAAATAACATTATGCAACATAACCGGTGAGATGAATATATAATCGATGATAGTATTACAATCCCTAGCACTATAGGTTGGGACCCTTTCGTTACTATCAAAGAACTCTGGTTCATATAGTTCATTCTCTAGAAGAAGATCTTCTAGAGCAGCCCCTTTAACAGAATGTTCAAAATGTGGGGGTAGAAACATATCTAAATTCAGGGTATCTCTTAACTGACAGTTTTGTGGACATAGATGTACATTAAAATCTCCCAACAATATAAAATATACCGGCGTAGTTTGACTCTCTTTAAAATTATACATGAACTCATTCAGGGAATTGACATTTTCAATATCATCTGTGCTTTGGGTGGTATTATAAAAATTAATATAAACACATTTGGATTTATTAGTCAATGTGACTTCCACAACTAAATAGTTTTGGGATGACGTATGTAATACCTTCGCAGATCCATTCATTTTAACTGATATTAAAAACTGCAACCCTCCTTTATTACGTCCTGAGTTCGAAGGTTGTGCTGCTAGGAAATAGGATGTATACCCATCTAACCAGAAATCGCAGTCCATGTCCCACGTCTCCTGTAGAGCTATCACATCATATTCTTTTAATAGATCTAACCATTTTATATCATCCCTTTTCGAGCGGAGTCCTGCGATATTCCAGCTCATTAAATTAGCAGTAATACCCTTTTTGTTTCTAGTGTTAGATGTGGGCAATAGGTCACAGAGATTATCACAGGTAGCTAGTCAATCAATGTCCTCCAAATTAGATAGAGCAGAGAACCTGTTTGTTAGCTCCAAGCCACTTCTTGTTTCGCATCCCTGTATTACATGGGTTTTAGGTAACATGCCAGTTGTTTGGGTCGCCCAAGAGCTAATAGAATGGGTTTTAGTTGGAATTACATTGCAGGTAGCCCTTTCAGGGAGCATCTTAGGTGGTGCTGGTGGGGGGTAGAAGAAACCTAAGGGGACTGCTCTAATCCTATCTTCTTTGACCTCTGTAGCATCCCAGAATAAACGGGAGGCCTCATGGGGTCTGTTAAAGTTAACAATCAAAAAATCACCAGAAAGTTTTTTCTTAGAATATCCCACCCAGTCCACACGTCTACCTGTCTGGATGCATTCAGAGATATTATTTGGGCCAGTACAGTTTGCATCACACCATGTTTTTATATTAGCCAACTGTGTGTCATTGGACTCAGATTCCCCTGGTTTTAATGCAGGTATATTCACCAGAACAGCAACAAAAGGTGTAGCTTCTGGTGGAAGGTGAACTGGCGGTCTCGGGCGCTGTCTTCTGGGCCCTGCTGAGTTATGCCCATCTTGAGAGGGTACCATGGATTCAGCCTGGGGTGGACAAGGTTTAGGTGCCAAAGGTAACTTAGTGGTAGATGTACTATCCACTTGCCTAGTGCCACGACCATTTGACGTTTGTGGTGGAGCAGGTGGAATCTGGGGATACGTTATTACAGTATTCCCCTGCTCCATAGGGGATTGGGGTTGTCTCTGAAGGTTAGAAAAAGACTGTGGGGTGGTTTTGGGTAGTGGGCACCGAGGATCTTTCTCGAAAGATGTTATATATTTATTAATCCTATCACATTTCTTTAGAATATCAGAAACACATTCCCTTAGAGTGTCTATAATGTCAGTGGAGATTTGTATGAGTACCCCTTCAAGCTTGTCAACAAGGACCTTCTCCACCATGTCCTTGATAGAAATTTCCAGGGCACTCAATGAGGTATTTTGTTGCTTACAACGCGGTGCACCATGTGTCTTTTGTTTGTTAGTGCGCTTGGTAATCTGGGGTTCGGACTCAGGCTCCTGGGTGCAATCATGTGAAGAGTGCTGAAGGACTTGGCTATTGTTCACTTGACCCTCTTGACCCTCTTGTTCCGGTGCATTGTCTGTGTCTAGTTGCCTAGTGATAGGTGCTTTTTCAATCAATATTACCGGGTCCAAAGGGATTGGTTGTCTAGTCAGTGTAGACAAGGTTTGACTATTCACCAATATTGGGTCCAAGCCTAGTTCACGTTCTTTATCAGAAATTTCCTGGTTCAGCTTGCCAACAGCTGAGGTCAAGAAAGTCATTATATTAGATGATGCTGGTGCTTTTCGCGCAATTTTAGCCTTAGTTGTGCCCCATTGATAGATGTTTGAAGTTTGCGCTTACCCATTTTCCGAGGTGTAGATTGAAGGGGGGGTGCCCGTCCCATCCCCTGATGTCCCCGGACGGCCACAGACGGCCCGCCCTCTGCCCGGGCTCCGCCCGGCGCCGCCCGCGCGCGTCCGCGATGCGGAGGAAGCTGTCGCCTTTTGTAGCGCCTCCTGGCGCTTGTGCAGGAAGTGGGCGGTGGGTTCAGCAGGGCTCGCTGGGAGTTGTGGTCCGCTCCGCTCCGCGGCCGTGCGATGGCGCTGCACAGCGGCGGGGGCGACCACAACGTCAGGGACCCAGTGGCGCTGTGCGGTAAAGGTGGTGGAAGCGACCCCTCCTGGAGCCGGTAAGTTCTTGTTTTGTCCCCCGCTCCTCTCCGGGAGCTGTCGCCTTTTGTAGCGCCTCCTGGCGCTTGTGCAGGAAGTGGGCGGTGGGTTCAGCAGGGCTCGCTGGGAGTTGTGGTCCGCTCCGCTCCGCGGCCGTGCGATGGCGCTGCACAGCGGCGGGGGCGACCACAACGTCAGGGACCCAGTGGCGCTGCGCGGTAAAGGTGGTGGAAGCGACCCCTCCTGGAGCCGGTAAGTTCTTGTTTTGTCCCCCGCTCCTCTCTGGGAGCTGTCGCCTTTTGTAGCGCCTCCTGGCGCTTGTGCAGGAAGTGGGCGGTGGGTTCAGCAGGGCTCGCTGGGAGTTGTGGTCCGCTCCGCTCCGCGGCCATGCGATGGCGCTGCACAGCGGCGGGGGCGACCACAACGTCAGGGACCCAGTGGCGCTGCACGGTAAAGGTGGTTGAAGCGACCCCTCCTGGAGCCGGTAAGTTCTTGTTTTGTCCCCCGCTCCTCTCCGGGAGCTGTCGCCTTTTGTAGCGCCTCCTGGCGCTTGTGCAGGAAGTGGGCGGTGGGTTCAGCAGGGCTCGCTGGGAGTTGTGGTCCGCTCCGCTCCGCGGCCGTGCGATGGCGCTGCACAGCGGCGGGGGCGACCACAACATCAGGGACCCAGTGGCGCTGCGCGGTAAAGGTGGTGGAAGCGACCCCTCCTGGAGCCGGTAAGTTCTTGTTTGGTCCCCCGCTCCTCTCCGGGAGCTGTCGCCTTTTGTAGCGCCTCCTGGCACTTGTGCAGGAAGTGGGCGGTGGGTTCAGCAGGGCTCGCTGGGAGTTGTGGTCCGCTCCGCTCCGCGGCTGTGCGATGGCGCTGCACAGCGGCGGGGGCGACCACAACGTCAGGGACCCAGTGGCGCTGCGCGGTAAAGGTGGTGGAAGCGACCCCTCCTGGAGCCGGTAAGTTCTTTTGTCCCCCGCTCCTCTCCGGGAGCTGTTGCCTTTTGTAGCGCCTCCTGGCGCTTGTGCAGGAAGTGGGCGGTGGGTTCAGCAGGGCTCGCTGGGAGTTGTGGTCCGCTCCGCTCCGCGGCCGTGCGATGGCGCTGCACAGCGGCGGGGGCGACCACAACGTCAGGGACCCAGTGGCGCTGCGCAGTAAAGGTGGTGGAAGCGACCCCTCCTGGAGCCGGTAAGTTCTTGTTTTGTCCCCCGCTCCTCTCCGGGAGCTGTCGCCTTTTGTAGCGCCTCCTGGCGCTTGTGCAGGAAGTGGGCGGTGGGTTCAGCAGGGCTCGCTGGGAGTTGTGGTCCGCTCCGCTCCGCGGCCGTGCGATGGCGCTGCACAGCGGCGGGGGCGACCACAACGTCAGGGACCCAGTGGCGCTGCGCGGTAAAGGTGGTGGAAGCGACCCCTCCTGGAGCCGGTGTGTTCTTGTTTTGTCCCCCGCTCCTCTCCGGGAGCTGTCGCCTTTTGTAGCGCCTCCTGGCGCTTGTGCAGGAAGTGGGCGGTGGGTTCAGCAGGGCTCGCTGGGAGTTGTGGTCCGCTCCGCTCCGCGGCCGTGCGATGGCGCTGCACAGCGGCGGGGGCGACCACAACGTCAGGGACCCAGTGGCGCTGCGCGGTAAAGGTGGTGGAAGCGACCCCTCCTGGAGCCGGTAAGTTCTTGTTTTGTCCCCCGCTCCTCTCTGGGAGCTGACGCCTTTTGTAGCGCCTCCTGGCACTTGTGCAGGAAGTGGGCGGTGGGTTCAGCAGGGCTCGCTGGGAGTTGTGGTCCGCTCCACTCCGCGGCCGTGCGATGGCGCTGCACAGCGACGGGGGCGACCACAACGTCAGGGACCCAGTGGCGCTGCGCGGTAAAGGTGGTGGATGCGACCCCTCCTGGAGCCGGTAAGTTCTTGTTTTGTAAATGAAGTTACAACGCATATCATTACAACACGCGCTTTTACAATTCAGTTTTTGCAACAGCAAAGCCATTACAACTCCTATTTTTACAATGCAAGCTATTACAACGCACATTCATTGACATACATAAAGATGACCATTACAACGCCAACCATTATAATGCATACCATTACATTGAATAACAGTACCAAGACTAATAATTATCCTATGTAAAACATGCACATATAACACTTTTTTTAAAAATAAGTAAATTTTGTTGTAATGGCATGCGTTGTGACAGCATGCGCTGCAATGGAACATTCGTTGTAATGGTTGCGTTGTAAAAGCATTACATTGCAATGCATGCGTTGTAATGGATGTTTCCCGTTATTTTCATCACCTCTGACGGTGAAGCGCAGTGGGGGCCTCTACAAGTGGGAGAGGGGAAAGAAGGAAACGAGAAAGCCACTTGCGTGGCCTACTACTTAGGGCCAGATGTAGGTAGGCTTTTACCGGTCGGTAACGGCCGAAATCGGCCGTTACGGACCGGTAAAAGCCTTTTTCTATGTAGGAGGCTTATTTACAGATTCGGTAAATTCCGAATTGGTAAATGCTGATTCGGTATTTACCGAATTGGTATTTTCCGGAATCGGTAAATAAGATGTAGGAGGCACTTAAAAGAGTGCTTCTGGACTTTAAGAATTCGTTATTTACCACCAACTATTAGTTGGTGGTAAATAAAGAATTCCTATGTAAATGCATAAATGTGCATTTACACCTGTGCCATGTGACAGCCATGTGCATGTATGACAGACATACATGCCCTTAGGGCATGTATGTATGCCAAATGTGCACACCAACATTGATCAGGGGTGCAACAGGGTGTCAAAGTGACACCCTGCCATCCTTGACTAATTCACAATTTTACCGAATCGGTAATTACCGATTCGGTAATTGACATACATTCCTATTGGCCTCCAGGCCCATAGGAATCAATGGCAAATACCGAATCGGTAAATACCGATTCGGTGAATACCGCATCTTACCGATTCGGTATTTGTTACCGAATTTTTTATCTACATTGCAATTACTGATTCGGAAATACCGAATCGCTAAAATTCGGTATTTCCGAATCGGTAATTGTAAATTACCTACATCTAGCCCTTAGTTCTTTAGAATGTGCCACAACAAGTCAATGTAGTCTCCCTTTTTGTGGAAAAAATTTCAATGTATTGCTTCCTTAGTGGTATTATGATTCTTGACACATTGCAAGATTCTGAGCCATGCAAAGCAGAGGCGGGTCGATTGATCCGAACAACGCGCATGGTGACAACACACGCTGCCATACGAGACTCCGAAGACTTTTTAAGTATGCAACCATGGAGAAAGGATTTTCTCTATATTTCTACTAACTACTATCCTTTAAGCACACACTACGCCCAGAGGAAGCCCCAGGCCAGAAGGCCAATGTGAGGGGGCGAAAGACGTGTTGGCTGTTAAATGTTCTTTCTCTTTGTCTTGGGGATCTTTTAATCCGCCTCTGCTTTGCATGACTCAGAATCTTCAAATGAGTCAAGTATCATAATACCACTAAGGAAGCAATAAATTGGAATTTTTTCCACAAAAAGAGTGACTGCATTGGCTTGTTCTGGCGCATCCTAAAGTTCTGTTCTAGAAATGGGGAGGGGGTTCCATTGTCAAAAACAAGTAACCCACACCATATATGCTCTATTAACGCAGGATTGCTAAGGATCTGGACCCATTGCCCCCCCCCCCCCTTTCTCTGACTACTACTTAGTTCGTCGCCTGTCACATCAACACAGTTAACTTCAAATCCCGGCATCCCCACTTTCTGTGATCCTCTGCACATCATGGAACGCGGTCATCTCAGCTGAGAGCTTTGGGTGTGTTCCGAGGCGTGCGCACACAATAAACTGTTTATTTGCATTCTCGGAAATAAAAAAAAAAGGACACAGAGGACACATTACGCTTTGGCAGGCATACGGGGAAAGCCGACAGCAGACTCGATTCGCAAGCTGCACCCAGAAGACTTCTTATCACTCGCCTGCATTCGCATTCGCATTTGTCCGGGTGCTTGGAAGGGAGCATTGTCTGTAATGCTTTGACACCACAAATACCGAGGCGCCCTGTGCACGCAGTAAACTGTCATTTTACAATTTGCTCCTGGCTGCTGTATTTAATGAGTCTCAACATCATGTACTGTCAACGGATAAAATCCTCTGCTTGCTGTACCGATATGGGTGCCTGCTAGACTGAAAAAGTAGGGGGGGAGAGTGGCAACAAAAGGGATTGACTCTGTATTTGGCAGGAGGCTGAGGAATGGTACGGAGAAGAGATGTAAACAATATCCTAGAGCAATTGGCTCTGTTAATGTCTTTTAGGTATGCTGTGTAGACTAGCACGGCTGCGGGGCTGCATGGCTAACAGTTTTTTTTTTTAAAGAAGCTTCATGGCGCGGCCAGCGCTGGCTGCCTCATGGCGCTTTTTTTTTTTTTTTTTTAATGGGTTTAGAACGATTTGAGGATAATCATAGATAGGGCACGTGGGGTCATCTGTCCACCCTCAGCAGTTAAATGATCATGATAATGATAATTACGCACTTATATAGCGCACGACTACCCGGAGGCATCTCAGCGCTTGTACGAATACCGCCGAGGAACCCTTCCTGGCCTTTCCCTGTGAGGAGCCCACTCCTGGGCACCCCCAAGGTGAAGTCAGGCATCCTCAGCGTTGTTGGGGCCGTTGTAAAGATTAAGCAAGCTATTGCCCAGAGGTGCAGAGTGGGGCTCATGATCAGAATAGGCACCGAGGCGAGAATTATCAGGTGCGAGGAAATTGAGCCCTAGACCCGCCGAGGCGGGTATTGAACCCTGGTCCCGGCCAGACCTCTGCATCAGGGTCTGCCGCTCTAACCATTGAACCACAGTTCTCTATAAATCTGTAGACATCAACACTAACAGGTAGTCGGCACCGCTGAGTGCATTATTACAGAATGTATGGCATAGCATTGGTACCCTGAGAATACACGTAACTTCTAAGGGCCTCATTTATGAAAAGTGACGCATCGCTGCGTGAAAACAGCGATGCGTCACTTTTCATAGCGCCCTCCTTGCGACACCAATGTCGTATTTACAGTATGACGCATCATGGCGCAAGGAGTTGCAGATACGTCAGTATTTCTGACGTATCTGTAGGCGCAAACATGATGCATTGCTGGAGTGTGTCACAAAAGTGAACCAACTCCAGCAATGGGTCATTACACATGAGCAAGTCCCATGTTCAATGTGCCTGCGTCAAAGGCGTAAGATCTTGACGCATTTGAGTCCTAAAAGTGGTGCAGTGAAATCTCATAGATTTCACTGCGTCCCTTCCTACGACCCTTTCTTGCGTTGGAACGCCCCACCTGCATACATTATACCTGGCGCAGGTATAATGTGGAGCAGGGCTTTACAAAGTGACACATCTATCTAGATGCGCCACTTTGTAAATATGACGCAACATGGCTCATTTGTTCCACAACTGGTGAGTGACAAAAAGTGACGCACCAGCGGCGTAAAAATGACGCAAGGCCTCCTAAATAAGGCCCTAACTGGTCATTACAAATGTTCAGCGAGGCGAAATTTTGGGGACAACATTATATCGGAAAAAGTACCTTTCTTAAGAGATTAATCCACAACAGACATTCCAACAGACACAACCATGGGCATATATATGAGCATATTTCATTCATTGCATGTGCCATAAGACTCTGGCGCCTTACGTCATAGCTAATTGAAGTTACAGGTGGTGAGATGTCCTTTGGCCCTGGTAGAGCATACATTTGGGATGTTGAAGAGCAGATTCAGCTGCCTTTGCAAGAGCAGAGGAGCCGTGCAGAATGCCCCAGGCACATCAGGCAACATGATAGCCTGTTGCAAAGCTTCGAAACACGTCAACTCGAAAAAAGGCTTCCCATTGAGCTAACTGACGTGTAATCAGATGATGAAGAGAACCCCCCACCCCAGACACGATGCAGCAAAAAAGGGCGGGAACAACAATAACCAGGGCACGCATCCTAACCAACCCCTTCTTATGTAACAATATGCAATTCATTCATGTAAAATAATCACACAAGGGACCTATTTGCTAGAGTCTGCAGACAGAAAGGTTACCTGCATGATTAACAGTTAGTCAGTGATGACATCACCTGATACTATGGAAATAGTACAATGTGAAATGTAAGGTGTGCGAATTTCAGTTGATTTGCTTTTATGCAATTGTGCGAAATCACAGCTATATTACAAGGCAATGCCTATAAGAAAGTAAAACTCAAAACATGCATTTGAAGCTGTACTTTAGCTCAAAATGAGTGCATGAATCCACTCTGGAGGCGAGGATGCATTTCACGTAAAAAAAAAATGCAAAAACACATAAGGACTGCGAACAGCCACTTATGCTTTGTTGTTCATTATGGTCCCATGCGCCATGCAAGAGGCTTGGAAAATGGCCTCCCATTCAGCCATATTACAAGACTATCTCAAACGGCAAGTTATAGTGAATAACAAACAATTGTCAACAATATTTTCAGCAATTGGCATCTGATAAAGAGGGAGGGACACATCAGTGCAAACGACAACCAAATATGCACCCAAGAATAAGTTAAGACTTGGATTCAGAGCCTTTAACTGTTCACATAGGGAAGGAAACTAATGCATGGATCAACTTAGTAAATGTATGGGAGGTGTGATAGAAACAAGTGTTGAAAGAATAATGTGATTACAGAATTGAAAAGATCAGGAGTGCCAGGAGCCACAGGCAGAAAGTAGGCAAGAAGTAGCAGAGGGAGACTAAGAAAAAGAGCTGTACAAAATACTCTGTAAATACATCAAGAGTGGACCTGCCTTGGCTACCGTAATGGATAATTTACGGATGCGTGCCGACAAGGGAGATTCTTCTGTTCTAGAACTACTGAGCCACACAGTATTGGCAGAAAGGCTAAAAAACATGGGGATAAAAGGACGAGCCTTGCAGTGCACACAATCTTATCTATCAGGGAGGAAACAGGCTGTGAATATGCCACCGTTTGACTCCAGTCAGTCCCCAGTACTTCACAGGGTTCCGCAGGGGTCTGCGATAAGCCCCATTCTCTTCAATATCTACCTGCGTCCTCTACTCTCTCTAATCAAGTCTTACGGAATCGGCCAGGTTAACTACGCCGGCGACCCCCAATTGGTGTTTTCCCTGGAAGGGAAACAGGCGGTGTCCATGGAAAAGTTTCAGGAGTGTATGCTCCAGACAGTAGGCTGGCTCAGGCAAAATTCCTTGCAATTTAATGATGGAAAAACAGAAGTGATATTCTGCCCGCCCACCAGCTTGCATCAACATCCAATGATGGAATTTAAGCTCACCCCAGAGGATGATCCTCTGGTTCCTGCCAAAACAGTGCGCAACTTGGGGGTACTAGTGGATGGTAGTCTCCAAATTGAGTCCCAGGCAAATAAAACTGCTAACGTTTGCTTTTCTCTGATGCAGATGTTACGACAGATCCTCCTGCTTCTGCCCAAAGATACCCGCTCGCTTGTAGTAAGGAGCCCAATTCTTAGCAGACTGGACTACTGCAATGCCCTGTATTTGGGAGCACAGCAGTACATCTTACAGAGACTGCAGAGTGTCCAGTCAATGGCAGCAAAGCTGGGGCTGAATAGGCAATGTAGGGCCTCTACGACCGGAGCCCTGAGAGACATACACTGGTGGCCTATTAAAGAGAGAATCTGTTTCAAATCTCCTTGCATTGTGTATAGAGCGGCGCATGACGTTGGCCCTATTCCACTACAGGAAAGGTTTACCTGGCATAATCAGGGAAAAGGCAGATCCGCTCCTCTAATTGAAACCTGATAAGGACCACCAGATTTAAGAAAACCAGGATGGGGTGGCAGCCGCATGACTTTGGAATGACTTGCCCCAGACCATCAGACAGGCCACTTTGTTGACCTGTTTCAGAAATATTCTGAAAATGTGGTTATTTCCACGGGCGGAAAACTAGACCATCTACTGCCAATTTAGGTTTGCTCAAGTGCTGACTACTCTGAAGTCTAAGAGACAGGATACCCGTAGGGTGACAGTTTTGCGCTATATAAATGCATAATACAATGCAATACAAATCATGAACATTAATACAGCAGGCTGCACCCAAGTAGGCACAGGCCCATGGAAGGCGCTGCTAGAAAATGGAAACGAGATGAGCAACACATGGTCTGAATAAACTAACTGTGCTCAAGAGAAAACTGGGCTGCTTCTAACTCAATGAAATATCAGAAAACAAGAGGATGAAGGTAATCAACAATGATCGAAAAAGAAGGAACATTTAAAGAACTGCTAGCAATGCAGCAACTATGAGGATGCTAAAGCCCAGCAGGAAGGCAGGATGCCATGCAGAAATGGAAGGGAGAGGACAGAAACAATGGAAATCAATGGAGAGTAAGAGGCAAGGCAGTTAACACCATGTAAAATGCTACACAATGGAGGCAAAGGAAACAAGGCACCAAACTGCAAACACAGTAGCAGGAATCAGGGTTCTTTCGTTCTCCAATACAGGAAAATGAAGCACCAGCTTCGGTGTAAGCAGATGTTAGGACAATTTTCATATGAAGAAAGTGTTCTTTAGTAAACCCTTCTAGTTCACAGTGACAACGACTAGGGTTGACAGCAACACAGACCAGATTAGAGATGGATACCACTTGAAGTTCCACTGCCCCCAAGATCCCTACCTGAAAGAATGCATACTTGCTGTTAGACCTGGTATCTTTTGGCATGGTTTCCCCTGTGTGAGAAGCTGGCTTGGTATATGAGGTACACTTATGTGTGGTGACTGAAGGATAACCTGTAAGTGATCACTGGTATCCAACAATTCTTTCTTCTGTTTTGGTTAGATGATTTGACACGGTTCTGTTAGTTTAATGACCCACACATAGGTTAACTAGACCCTCTGAGACCAAACCATATATTGAAATAGTGGTATGCGAACCCAGTCTGGAGTCATGATGTAGAAGTGCCAGGGACCCATGGAGCCACCCATGGTAAGTAACCAGGAGCACCACAGAGGCTGTGTGCAGAGTGGGAACACGCCACTGGATCAATGCAAGTCAATGGGTAAGTTGCAGTTGCAATTTTAAAGAAGAAGGACTCTTCCCAGTGGATTCTGAAGAAACATCAAAGAAGACAGAAGGTTGGAGAGCCATCCCACCCGTGGATTCCCTAGGAACTAGGATACCTACACTAGGGAAGCCGGGTACATATGTTTACAGTGGCGTAGGGAACCACACTCCAACCCAATGGAGGAATTCAGGAAGATGCAGCTGCTGGAGAAGGTGAAAGTGTTGGTGAAACCCAAAGGTGGATTCAGGAAGAAAAGTACCTGCAAGCAGAGGGGACAGAGTCTATGCCACTCAGGAGTGACCAGGAGGCACAGAAGACGAGTGCCCACTGATGTCGAGTGTTAAAGGGAAGCTGATGAGGACCTTCAAACTAAAGCTGTGCGGACCAGGCCATGCTGAGATGACCAGGAGCCGGGTACGAGATGTCCCACGTCGGATGTCGAGAGTTGAGGTGCCAGTGTACGTCGGAAGCACCAACAATCCTTGGCAACTGCAACCAACATGGAAGTTGAAGAAGGTATAATATCGGGACCAGCAAGGTGCAGGAGACTCGCCAACAACAGGGTAGTCAGGACACCCCCCAGGCAATCAGGGTAGCCCAATAGAATTCAAAGATGACCCTCAATAGGACCCACAGGCTGGAGGCGCTGGAGTCGCAAAAGGACCTCGAGCAGCACACCAAAGATGCAAGCCCACAATGCAAGTGATGTGCTGAGGACGAAGATCTTGGTCACTGGAGATGCTTGAGGTTGGGGCTACTTGGAGCCCAAAGATCTTGGTGGAAGGAAGCCAACAATCCTTTGCAACTGCAAGTCGACACGGTGCACAGGGGTTTGATTCCGGCAGCTCCGAGGGATACTTATCAAAACAAAAATTATTTCAATTACTACAAGGCCACTAGGATGATGATTGAAAACCCAGTTTAATCAATCAAATATGGTATTTTATCCAAATGCGAAACATACAATGTCATATCACATGGTTATCATCAGACAGGAAGTGGTATGTGACCCCTACACTTGGAAAACAGAAGACATTACACTGTGAAAATAGCAGTCAGAAATGTACTATGTTATACTGTTTGTATAGGGGTAGGCCTCAACTGCAATGAGAGACCGTACCAATACCTCGTTAGTCTAGGACCACTTGTATCTTGTACCAACAAATACCCAGGTCCTCTGACTTTACTGGGTTACCCCATTTTTCATAATGGTAGCTCTGAGGGATACTGGCCTCAAACTTGGTGAGAGGACTGGGCAGGCCTCGAGGGATGTGAAGAACCACCACATGTGTTGCTGAGCCTTTCGGAGTCTGTGGGAGCCCAGGAACAGCAGACTGGTCAGCTTAGTTGAGAATAAGAAGTGGTGTTTGAAATTAATCTTGTCCCACGAGGAATCTAGCGCCCCACCCTCAGGTAAGCCCTTAAATACCCTAATTGAAAGGTTGGGACACTAAACCTTGTCTGGGAGGTGGTCACACCTCCCTGTGATAGGATACCTATTGTTCTGCCTTCCCCTGTCCGAGCTTGGGTCAGCAACAGGAGGGCAGAAATGTGTCTCTGGCCGGCAGCAGCCCTAGCTTGCTGTCCGGTTCTGGAAGACTGGTACCTGGAACACCAAGGGCCTCCCAAAGGAGCTTTACTGTGTATGGAATCATACCTCTGACATCGTTTACAGTGTGGGGGTATGATTCCAACATGTTTGATACCAAACACGATAGGATTAGTTACAGCCAATTTCGAGATGGTCATTGTGTAGCGACGCAGTGCCCTTCTATATGGCTGTCTCACTTACAACCTGGGAGAATGGACTTCGTAGGCTGTAGGGGTGGCCTGTTCATGCAGAGGCACCCTCACACTTAGACCTAGCACCCTGCCTTAAGGATTGAAAGGCATTCCTTAGGGGTGACTGATAGGTTTTAAGTGCAGTAACCTTAGATATAGGGAAATCTATATCTTACATAAGGGGTGCTAGCACCAGCTTACACAGGCGGCAATGGCAGGCCTGTAGTTATATATTGAGTGGTCTTCCATGGATGGCATAATGCATGTCTCAGCCCATAGGGGACCCCTGGTGTACCCAAGCCCTGGGTACCTTTGTACCAAATACTAGGGACTGAAAAACTTACACCAGTGTCCAATCTGAGATGTGAGAAAGTACTTACATTACCAATTTAGGGGAGAAAGCACAGAGACTGGGGTTCTGATTAGCAGTATTCCAGTCAGGATAGTCAGAAACAGCATTACATCAAGCAAGAAGTGGGGGTAACCATAAAATCAGATTGTACTTTCCAACAACCTGTATTTTTGCTTTATGACCTCCTGTTTTTGGCTTAGTTTTTGCTGGTCTTAGGACTTTTGGCACTTCACCTCTGCTTACCTGTGCTAAAGTGCATGTGTGCTTTCTGCCTAAACGGTATTGGCATTTGGTGTACTAATAAGTCCCTACTTCAGTGCACTGTGTGTGCCCAAAGCCTGTAAATCAAATGCTACTAGTGGGCCTGCAGCACTAATTGTGCTACCCACATGAATAGCCCCTTAAATATGTCTCATGCCTGCCACTGTCTGTCCAGTTTTAAACTGCCCTGTCAATCTGTCACATTCACCTACTTCCTAGGCCCAACCCTTCTCTTTTACTGAATGTAAGGCACCCCTAAGGGAGTGCCCTAGGAAGCCCCATAGGCAAAGTGCAATGTATTAACTACAGCAAGACCTATCTCTCCCATAGGTTAGCATTGGAGATGCTATGTAACATTTTAGGAGTGTATCTTCCAATTGTGAACCAATAGAAAATTGGAGTCTTTGGACATACAATTTAGAAACACATCTTTTAGTGAATTTGTTTTTTGAATTACAAGTCTGAAGATGCCCCTTTCAGAAAGTTGCCATTTTCTTACTTGAACCATTCTGTGCCTCTGCCTGTTCCTAGAATACACGTCTGGGTTGGATGGCGGTTGGGCTTTGTGAATTCACTCTAGGCAGTCACACACAAAGGGAGCTGTGGTGTGCCCTGCATATCCTGATGCCTCATCACCAGGCAAATTGGTCTTACGGAGCTACAGTGGTGTGAGGAGTTGACACTTGCACCTCAATAGGGCTGTGCCTGTCCCCGCACAAAGAGCTGCAAACCCCCTGTAGTGTGTATGGAGCCAGGGCCAGGAAGGGCAGGGTCTTGTACACTACAAAGACCTTTCTTTGAAGTCTCCCTACTTCAAATGATAAATTGGGTATAAGTACTAGACCTCTGACACCATGTACTCAGAACACTTCTGGACAGAGGACATACTGCCAGGAAGAAGAGCAGTTGTGCTGCCAGGAGGGACTGCCACTTTGCTGCTTGTTTTGCTGCGTTTGCCAGCTGCCTACTGCTTCGTGCCTGGAAATGAAAGGACTGGACTTGGCTCTCTGCACCCTGCTTTCTAAGGTTCCTTAAGGGGTTGACTGAGCTTGCCTCCTGTTGCTGAATCTCAAGGGACCTCAAAGACTTCACCTACATCTTGCAACCAGTACCTGGTCCTCTGCTGTGAGTCCTGACCTGCCCAGTGGTGCCAAGCCCAGTACTGGGCCCTTGGAGGTGGATTTGGTAGGGCAACTAAGAAACTGACGCATCAGCTCCAAAGTGTCAGTTCGGAAATGGCGCATTCCTGTGAAATCAACGCATCAACGCTGCCTGCAACGAAACCATGCACATCGCTGGACAAGAGCGCGATACACCGACCTCTACTTTCAATGCAGCCCTAATTGCCGTAGCACCTCCGAAGAACCGCCACTGCGTGAATCTCGAGCACCACTTTACTAGTCCGTGACGCACCGCTCTGACTCCAACGCAGTCCTAGCCCTATGTGTCTTTCAACTGATGCATCCCCTTTGGCCCATCAGTTCGACTTCAACGCGGTAGAGTCAACACATTGCGCAGGTGACATCAACGCACAATCGATGCCAGGTCCCCTTCGGGAACAAGGCCTTGCACCCATAACCAGCAAATCACCTCCTCTGCACAACACATTGTTCCGGAGCTGCAAAGCTCGAACAACCCTGCACCGTCTTAAGGAACTGACACATCATCTGCATCTGCGACGCTTCACCTCCTCTGCGTGACACATATTTTTTGATTTCTGATGCATCCAAGGACCTGTAAGGACCTGTGTGATCCCTGTATCTGGCCCGTGCTCCATTATGGTCGGACTGAACTTTTGGGTTCGTCCAGGTCAAGCACGACCAAATAGCCCCAGTTAAAACTATATCCTTCTAAGCACTGCACTTTATTTTAATCTTTAAAAAGTTCATATCTTGACTTGAGTATATTGGATTTTTGCCTTGTTTTACTCATAAAAATATTGGGCATTTTTCTAAACTGGTGTGGAGTACTTTTGTAGTGTTTTCACTGTGTTACTGTGTGAGTGTGTGTGTGTGAGTGTGTGTGAGAGAGTGTGTGTGAGAGTGTGTGTGTGTGTGTAGGCGTGTGTGTGTGTGTGAAAATACTTTACACATTGCCTCTTTAGTTTAGCCCGACTGCTCTGTGCCAAGCTACCTGAGGGTGAGCACAGGTAAACATTTTGTATGTACTACACTAACCCTGACTAGAGAGTGGGTCCCTACTTGGACAGGGTGCATACCTCTGCCAAATGGAGACCCCATATCTAATCAGTGGCGTAGCTAGGCCTTATGCCACCTTGGAGGCCCCTACATTTGCCATCCCAAGAGGCCGAATATAAGAGTGGTGGGGTGCTGGCGATTCCTGCCTTTGCCGCCCGCAACGCCTGCAGGTAAGAGCGGGGGCAGGCCACCACCCTCCTAAAACTTGTGCTGCCCAGGGTGGACCGCCTCCCCCCTCCCCCTTGCTACACTACTGTGTCTAATAGGTATTTGAAAGCAACAGATGAATATGGGTAAAATCCATAATAAAACATAGAACAGGCATATTTCAGCTCCTGGCAAGGATGCAGATAAGCACACAGCCATGGTATGGGTTAAAACGTATGGCTTAAGGTCAAAGGAGACTCCTGGAAACCGTTCCTCCAGCTCTAAGCTTAAACCAGGCACACAACTACCAGATCACAACAGATAATTGCATCCAAAATACTGACAAAACCTGCAATGGGTCCACTGCCCAACACTACACAAGAAACGACGTGGATGCATGAAGGAGTGTAGTACGTGTTTCAGACTCAGGAGCGGCCCCTGCAGGTAAGAGTGGTGAGCCGGGTGAAGGGGACTCGACGGAGGACGACGAGGGAAAATGAAATAAATAATATATTTCCCCTTGTCGTCTGTCGAGTCCCCCCTTCATCCCGCGCAACCTCTAACCTGCACGGGCCGCTCCTGTTCAGTCATCCTACTGCAGGGAGAGTGACAAATAGCCTCCCGGCTCAGCTATGTGGCTCTAGGGTCCAATCACATGGGTGGAAACGCATCGCAGGGCAGGAAATACAGTGAGAAACGCACAAGACATATTCATGTTTCATCCAATGCACAGTGTTTTTTATATTTTTTTCCAATTTGAGTATGCTGTTAGGGATTGCATTTGTCCTTTAAAAATAGATTTTTTTTTGTGAATGCTACAATTGCATACAGCCAGACTTCCCTGCCGGCCAAAACAAAATCCAGGTGGGGGCCATTTGCATTTGACCTTTATTTGATATCCCCCCCCCCGCCCACCCACCCATGAGCATCTGTAAATTTAGATGTATATATTTTAGTCAAAGCAACCTCTAAAAATTAAAGGCGGTATATACCACTACAAGCCACGATCTAATTGGTCATCTCAAGGTATGCCTTCCTGGACAGAAAAACATGCTTTAACTCTATTGTTTTATTATTCTGAATGCTTCGGGATAGTAAATCAAACTAATGCATGAACCCAGAGGGAGGAAGTGGATATAGACAGGCGTGCTTCAAACACTGAGCAGATGCAAGTCAAACACCTGGTAGCAATCCAGTGTTACAGCAGCAAAGCCTGACTTGCTGCATAAGCATTATCCGAGGAACATATGAGTTTAGCTGAGTAAAACAAAATGGAGGGACCCCTGGGCCAGGAACCCAGCTGCTGATTAATAGCTGGCTCAGTTATCTGTTATACAACATTAGTCATTTCAAAGATTCCATCGACTCCAAAGGCTTCAGACATTGTCAGATCACTTGCTCCATTTGCAGGGCTCATGCCAAAAGAATCGTTCCACACATGGCCTGAAAACACTGACACCCAGGGCCAGTGGTTAATTTGTAAGGGGCACTCGTCAAGAGGCCACCACAGTTTGCAGAACACATTGACACTGTACCAGGGCACAAGTGCCAAAAAAAGAAGTGGGGGGACGCTGACGTCACAACAGGAAGTGACATCACGAAAGGTGGCATGCACTCAGTTGCAGTTTATAGTTATCGAGCTCCCGGTAAAATAAGTGGGGGGACGCCGTCCACCCGCGTGGAACCCCGACTCGAGCGCTGCACTGTACCTTCCGCAACTACTTAACCATCACATTGAAGTGTGACAATTCAGACTGTTAGAGGCCGCTTTAAGAATGGCTTGGGTGGCAGTTGTTGTTAATTTATTTTGAATTAACAAACAATTGTTTCTCTGCTTATCTTTAAATTGCACAAACAGCGCCACCATGTGGCAGCTGTCATACGTACAGGTTCAGGCAACTTATTAAGTGCCCGTGCTGAGCACCAGAAACCGCCGACTCAAATTGAGCACTGCCCGGGCAAATTCTGAGCACCCCAGAATCCAAACAGTTAATACCACACCCAGTAAATAGCGATCTCGCTCGGTGCATTTCGAGTTCCACACGTCGGATTAGAGATTAACACAGTAGTTTCCCATGTTCTGAGCTGCAAAACTCTGAACCTGGTGTATTTTCACTGCACACATACTGGCGATCTCACACGGTGAAGTATTGCACAGGAAAAACATTTCCTATTATTGTACAAATTGCAATCCTCATTTAAGCAAACTCCAGTTTGGTGTGCACCATGAATATCGATGGGCCACAATATCAAGGACAAAATATTTTAAAAAAAAATAGAGATAGGTAAATAAGTCTAGAATTTTTATACCTCACTCGACATATATGTATCTAAGCTGTACACATATCTTTAAGGTACATGGATGTCGAATTAGGAATAGTAAATCAATACTACACTATTTGCACTTACCATCTGATATTTTGTCCCGCAATATTCTCTTCTTGATACTTTTCTATCTCTATATTGTTGCTGTGGGTATTCGGTAGTACAACCTTCTGTTTGCACCTGAACTGGCTCTACTCCTAGCACTGAAATGAGGCTCGAAGTGTAACATCCCATAAATACATTTACCAAGTAAGAGTTGCTCCAACGTTCGATTGAGTGGTCTTTTGACCCTGGTGGTTCACCCTTGAGAAAGACAGCCTGGAGCATTCTAGAGTCTATCAGAAGTCCATAATAAATTCCTATCTTTGCACTCAAATTATAAGGATACTTTCTATAGTCTCGAATTGCATGCAATCTCAAAATCAACCTCAATATTTCCAAATCCGGCTTGAAACCCGTTTTTGACTTAAACTTTTTTGATTGTCGTCTCTCCTCTTTCAAATGGCACTCCCTTTTAATTTCATTTACTGAATGTCTCTCCTCTCTGAGCTCAACCTCCTCAAAGTCACATGCGTGTCTACCTTAATCTCTATGATTCTGTTTCAGAAAACGGCACACAACTCAAATGAAAGATCACAACCTTCTCTATGATGAAAGTCATACCCCCATAAGACAACAATATTTAATCTCTTCAAGCGCATCTGCTCACCCCATCAACCATATGCATGAATCCACGTAACCCCTTACTAATGATCCCACCTAACTCATATTAGTGTAATCACAAATAAACTAGAATGGATGCACGGTGTGGTTTGCTAAGCAGACAAGACTAATTTCGATAACTAACAATGCACTGGACTAACCACTAACCTTGGGTTCTGGAGCAGCGTGCTGCCCAGCGTAAAGTGCTTCAACGCCTTGTCAGGGGTAGTAGGCGCTATATAAATGCAAATACAATTACAAATACCATTTGCACTAGGAATCAGATGTGCTTAGCATCCGATTGCACTTTGGTGGTTAAAAATGGGTAGTAACACACTCCAACGACGTATGCCCTTCTTCTGCACATTTAAGTACCCATTTCTATTTTTACTTTTTGTGCAGATAGTTAATACCAGCTCCAAGCTGGTGCACAGGTTTAACACTAAGATCGTGATAGCCTCTAATGATAAAACAACCATAAATACGTCTGTCTCCCTTGCCATCACTGCTGCTTGGGTCTGGCTGACCCCACACATTATAAAGGAATACATTGGATCAAACTGAAAAAAAAATCCGCCTCAACCCGGGGACCTGTGAGCTGATGAAACTGGTTTTGATGGTTGAATAGTGCTTGGCATGCGGGCATTGTTCGCTGTCATTTTTCAGAAACGCTCCAGCTTCTGCCTTGTGCTGCAAACAATCGCGGTAAAGTACATGAAAGGCGTGAGTGTTCTTTTTGCTGCGGGAGTATTACACGGTGTATTTGTTGTGATAGAGCTTTTTTGTGTGCTGAGGTACAACCCGTCCTGTGGGAACCTAATATGCAGTCCTTCTGTCCTGCCGACTGCGGCAAATCAGCATTGTGAAAACATTTCAGCGGGTGCCACACAGTTCCTTATTTATACTAAGGGTAGGGGTCACATTATTGGCGGGAAGTCAGCATTTGTCTGCCTGCGTGCGCCTCTTAAATATCCTGTGGGTCACTGTAAACTTACTAGACAAGCAACAGTCGTGACATAAAACAATGCCTTCTCTCTCTCTATATATATATATATATATATATATATATATATATATATATATATATATATATATATATATATATATATATATATATATATATATATATATATATATGAATATATAAGAATATATATATATATATATATATATATGAATATATAAGAATATATATATATATATATATATATATATATATATATGAATATATAAGAATATATATATATATATATATATATATATATATATATATATATATATATATATATATATATATATATATATATATATATATATATGCATATATATATTCAATGAAGAAACAAAAGTTAATGTAATGCTAAAGTTAGGGGAAAATATCAGAGTAACGTTTGAAACATACAAATCCCTGAAATTCACCATCTATGACTATTACAAGTAATTATAACTTGAGGCACCGCCATTGCACAATCTCGGCATAAATAATAATATTTCAAATGCTGTAGTGATGTAATCAACTATGTTATAGAACATATTATGAGTGATTTAATATGTGGGGAAATTAGCTGTGGACGGGGAGGGCGCGCGTTATAGTTATCTCAGGACAAGAGTTATAGGGCCATATGTAAAACTTTTAGGGATTGCGATTTCCTAATTGCGATTCTTTGGGAATTGCAATTAGAAAATGGCAACTCCTAATGCATGAAACCCATTGAGTTTCATTTATTGATTTCTAATGGGTCGCAATCAACCTACCTCATGAATATTAATGAGGTAAGTCACAATGAGTCTACCCATTAGGAAACGCAGCCATCACAGGGATGGTGACGTGCTGGGTCAGCAGACCACCATGTCTGTGATTGCTTTTTAAGAATGCTGCCATTTTGTGTTTTTTTAATGCAGCCCATTTTCCTTAATAGAAAACGGGATGTGTTTCAAAAAAGAAAACAAAATGTTTAGGTTTCATTTCTTAAGGGTAGGCAGTGGTCTCTTGGACCACAGCCTCCTCTTAAAAAATATTTATTACATCATTCACAAGGGGAAGGGGTCCCATAGGGACCTCTTCCGATTTACGAATGTTTACCACCGGCCTTGAGGTGTCAATAAAAAATTAATATTTTTCAACCCCAATTCGGTCGCAAAACCTTGATACATGCAACTACAATTCAGTATTTGGAAGGGACACCCTAAACACACCTCTTCCAAAAACAAAATTACAAATCCAAATTGCGTTTTGGGAACAGGTTACCAAATCACAATTTGTGTTTTGAGCACATGAAAAAGCATTTTTACGGTCGCAAATGGCCCAATTCAGTGAATCGGGCCATTACCGACAGCAAAAAAAGCTTTTGTACATATGGCTCATAGATATTTGTCACTGAAACTCTCACCTAACTATAATGTTGAATTAACCTTTGAATTTTTTTTTCTAGTGTGTTTTTTTTAACATAAAGTAATATTTTATTACCGTAGATAAAGCCAGCCCTCTGCCACGCATGGCCCACAGCGTGGCCAATCCCATGCCATACACGGCCTTCCCCCGTGTGCAGCTCCACTCCCGAAGCCTCAGGGCCCCCATCTCCTGGGAATTTTTTTTTATTAAGTGGTGGGGGTGGATTGCCCCTCCCTGAGCCAATAGTGGCTCCAGGGACCCCATCCCCCAGGGATAAAACATATATGTTGAGGGGAGGAGGGTGCGCAGCCACCGTCCCTCAGCCGTAATAGGCCCCTGGGACCCCATCTCCTGGGTTTGCACTTAACTGAAAGGGGAGGAGGATGCGTGCCCCCCACCAAACCTATTATGGCCCTGCGAACCCCATACCTGGGGCCTGTCTTTCTTTTAGGAGGGTGCCCACTCATGACACCCACCAAACAACAAATTGGGGTCCCTGTGGCCTCCGTCGGATCCTGGACTGCTGCAGGTGCTGGCATTGCTCCTGCAGGAGCAGATGTTTGTTTTTGTTCCTGCCAGGCGAGAGCAATGAATGTTTCCCAGCTTGAATTCTTGTGGGGATGTCATGTCTGCTCCCACCCAGCGGATGGGAGCAAGCAGGTCTCCCTCCCACTCTAAGGCAAGGAAACTACTGTGTACTGGGGCTGGGCTCTCTGGCAGACAGTAATTCAGCCAGCCCCAGGGATGGAGTCCCCAAGGCCTTTACAGGCTCAGAGAGGGGGACACAAAGTCCCCTTCCTTTAAAGTTCACTTCAGCCCCAAGGGATGGGGACCCTAAGGAATATTAGGGCTCAGGGAAGGGGCCATGTTGTTCCCTCCCCTTTTATAAGGCACTAGCGGCCCGTCCCGACGTTGTCCGGGTAAAAAAAGGCTAAGCAGCAATGGTTTTAGTATTGAAAATAACATTTACTTCAAAACTTCATGGTAGACGACATTTCGTGTTTCATGAGAATCAGGAAGTTAAATAAATTGGTTGTCGGAATTCCCCGACCTCGATAGCGCGACATATAACTGTCCATGAGTGAAGCAGTCCTCTCGTAAGTCTATTCCAATGACTTTGTATGTCTGACTTTGTGATTTGTTAATGGTGGATGCAAAAGCAATGTTATTAGGGAATTGTAAGCGTTTGAATTGAAATGGTAGATCAGTAGGGATCATGGGTATCCAGGGAATATGGGCTAACTGTCCTGCAGCAGGGCCAGTGAGAATAGTAGTCTCTATTACATAAGGTAAAAGAGATTTAACTTGTAGGCGCGACCCATTGCAGAGATTTGGTGGATGTAGGTTTTGTAATAACATGATAGGAACACCTACTTTCATTTGGAGTGTATGAGGAGGAAGGCCTGAAGGGTTAAGTGAGTGGAGGAATTCTTGGGGATAATGCACAGCTTCTTGTGTATCTAATACTGTATTAATGGAATTATATATTGTGGTTTCACCTGGGAATAGTTGTAGTATGTGTTCATTAATATGATGCACTGCAGAGTTTCGGGCGGCAACTATAGACCTTTCGCAAATCCATGTGTAATCTTTGCTGAGAAGATGCTTGATGTCTGGGTAAACATGTTGTATGAGTTCATTTAGGGTACAGAGACGCATACCTAAGTTTTGTATGTTGATAAAGCCATTTGTGTCAGGTATGTCTCCGTTGGCCACTTCTATTAGAAGATCTGCAAATTGTGTATCTCCACCTCCTAAATGTGTCCTCATGTTAGTGCGCAAGGTAATAGATTGTACAGAGTTCCATAGGTGTGATGCTTTTAAGCATGCTTTTAGTATATCAGCCCGCGTTCCTGTAGGCACCACAGGTAGAGTTTGTCGGAAGTCTCCAGCAAACACAAAAGTAACACCTCTAATTATGTTGTATTAATCTCTAATGTCTTTGAGAGTTCTGTCAACTGCCTCAATATGTGAGCGGTGTGTAATTGTACATTCGTCCCACATGATAAGAGACACATTTTGAAGCAGTGTCCCCAAAGGTCAGTTTTTCCGAATAGAGCATATTGAATGCTTTTCAAGGGGGACTGTTAGAGGCAGTTCAAAGGTAGAATGTGCTGTTTTCCCAGATGTTAGCAAAGTGGCAATTGGCAAGTATGAGGTTGATTAGGTAAGTCTTTCCTGTGCCACTGGGGGCGTATATGAACAATAGTTTGCCTTGCTTCTTTTCAACACTATCAAATATGGTGTGGTAGGCGAGTTGTTGATCGGGAACTAAGTTAGGCAAGTGTTGAGCAAGGTAGTTATTTAGCTCTGCAATATTGTGTGCGGTAGCGATATTGTGGTATCCAGTTAGGTTAGTTCGGACCGCTGGGGGCAGGCTGAAATCTTGTAAGGATTTCTCGCTTAATATATACAGCGAGTCTTCAATTTCTATAAGTCCTTGGTTTATGATTTCATTGTTGATAGCAGCCCGTGCTGACGTTGTCCAGGTATGAATTGCTGCCGGCCAGTAGTATATTGTTTTGTAGGATTTCGTTTTGATAGCATTTCTTATATGTGACAAGCCTGTGAAACGCTCCGATTCACAGTGCACTGCTGATGCACTTAAGAGTGCGCGGTCAGTAGTGTGTGAACTCGAGTTTCCCTACTTTATTTTTCCTTGCAATATTATATAGCGCAAACTCGACAACATGGCATAAGCACAATTTACATTACAGAAGAACACATTCATTTGTGGTAGGCACGGGGAGCAAAGCGATTTGCCTGGAATCACAGGATGTTGAGCTGATGCCGAGATTCGAACGTAGCTCCCCAGCTCTAAAGTTCACAATTCTAGAACTTGTGGCGGGAGGTGTGTCTAAAAGTGTATGTTGGTGCTGGCCATCAATGAGAGAGACCTGTGCATTTTTCAAATGGGTGGTGAAAAAATATGAGTATGTTGCTGGAGATGTGGGCCGCCGTGCCACCAATGTACATACTGGGGGAGGGTAAACACCGATTATTCCGCAACTTTCTTTCCGCATACCATCACTCCGCATACTTTCATTACGAAAGTACCATGACTCCGCAATGCCATTATAACGCATGGCATTACATTTTATATGCTTTTACTACGCATACATTTACAACGAAATTCGGTGTGAATGCATGAATGGTAAAAGCATGTTTTTTTTAATGTTTGGATAAGGTAAGTATGGGTATAGGGGTATATGTTTTGGGGTACTGAGGTATATGTTTTGCGGTGTTTGGGTATTTTAAGGGTTCAGATATAGTTTTGGGGTATGGGGTACAGGGGTGGGTTTAGGGATAGGAATGGGTTTTGGGGTACAGGGGTATTTTTAGGGTTCAGGGGTAGGTTTGGGGTACAGGGGTATTTTAAGGGTTCAGGGCTAGGTTTGGGTTTTGAGGTACAGGGGTATTTTTAGGGTTCAGTGCTAGGTTTGGGTTTTGGGGTACAGGGGTATTTTAAGGGTTCAGATATAGTTTTGGGTTTTGGGGTATAGTGGTATTTTTAGGGTTCAGGGGTAGGTTTGGGTTTTGGGGTACAGGGATATTTTAAGGGTTCAGGGCTAGGTTTGGGTTTTGGGGTACAGGGGTATTTTTAGGGCTCAGGGCTAGGTTTGGGTTTTGGGGTACAGGGGTATTTTTAGGGTTCAGGGCTAGGTTTGGGTTTTGGGGTACAGAGGTATTTTAGGGTTCAGGGGTAGGTTTGGGTTTTGGGGTACAGGGGTATTTTTAGGGTTCAGGGCTCGGTTTGGGTTTTGGGGTACAGGGGTATTTTAAGGGTTCAGATATAGTTTTGGGTTTTGGGATATAGGGGTATTTTTAGGGTTCAGGGGTGGGTTTGGGTTTTGGGGTACAGGGGTATTTTAAGGGTTCAGGGCTAGGTTTGGGTTTTGGGGTACAGGGGTATTTTTAGGGTTCAGGGCTAAGTTTGGGTTTTGGGGTACAGAGGTATTTTAGGGTTCAGGGGTAGGTTTGGGTTTAGGGGTACAGGGGTATTTTTTGGGTTCAGGGTTAGGTTTGGGTTTTGGGGTACAGGGGTATTTTTAGGGTTCAGGGGTAGGTTTGGGTTTTGGGGCACAGGAGTATTTTAAGGGTTCAGGGCTACGTTTGTGTTTTGGGGTACAGGGGTATTTTAGGGTTTTGCGGTAGGTTTGGGTTTTGGGGTACAGTGGTATTTTTAGGGTTCAGGGCTAGGTTTGGGTTTTGGGGTACACAGGTATTTTTAGGGTTCAGGGGTAGGTTTGGGTTTTGAGGTACAGGGGTATTTATAGGGTTCAGGGCTAGGTTTGGGTTTTGGGGTAAAGGGGTATTTTTAGGGTTTAGGGATATGTTTGGGTTTTGGGGTACAGGGTATATTTTAAAGGGTTAAGATGGGTTAGTGTTTAAGGGTGTTGGGGTATTTAAAGGGAGCAGGGTGGGATTAGCACAAAATATGAGACATGGCATGAAGGGTGGACCGTACTACACGCCCCCAGTGTTTGTCACGCCCCCAGCACACGCCCCCAGCACACGCCCACAGCACAACGCAGACACGCCCACAAGGGACTACTTTGCTGGCACGGTTCTTTTACCTTTTAAATGTATATGGTGGGCGTCTGTATAGCCTATGTCCTTCTGCTGCAACTGCCCTTTCCAACGCTGTATTGGGTGTTTTGATTGGTGCTGTGGTTCCTGAGATTACCCGCCTCAAAGGTTTGGGCTCTCTCTTTATATTATTAGTATGGATTCAGGTTCAGGGGATGGCACATCCAAGGCTTATAAATGATAGGGGGCACGTGCCCCCTGCCCTTATTTGAGGAATTCAGCCATGGAAGATGGGGTTCTGAGGCCCATTAAGGGTCTTAAGGCTGTGGGAGGGGAGCGGCGGGCCCCCGTCAATATTAGAACAATTAGGCCCGGGGTCTATTAAGGGTCTGGGATGAGGCTAACCCCCACTCCTATCTTTTACCATGACAGCCCCGGGAGATGGGGTTCCTGGGGCTTACCAGAGTCGCAGGTAGGGGGACCATGTGCCCCCTCTCCGAAATACAATGTTTTGCGCCGTATCCCCGAGTCCTGGCCCGCCATCTTTAACTGTAGTGTGGGAGCAGATGCTTTTTTCAAGTTTTGATGCGGATTTCACAGATCCTCCATGAATTCACAGAGAAATGTAAAAAAGTTTTGACAAGCCTAGGGGGTCAGGGAAGGCCTACCATGTCCCTGTATGTCTCTTTTGTGACCTTTCTTTGGGAATCGGACTGAGTCCCGAGTCCTAAGATGGCTTTTGCCACATTCTTTTTGATGCCATTGAAGCCAATCTGATCTCACTATGAGATCTGTCGTCCCGGAGGATCCTCAGCGGAGTGAAATATACAAAGTTTCTGAGCCTTGATTGCTCAATAACTACTGAACGGATTTACGCCAAATCACAAAAAGTACTCTTTCTAGACCAAGATCTAGCTTTCTGCCAAATTTGATGTAAATTGGTTCAGCCGATTGGGCTGTAGCTTTGTCTAAAATTCCTATGGAAAAATGAATGGGGAAAACACGTTTTGAGAACCACACTTTTTCTTGGCCCCCACTTGATGGATCGCCACAAAACTTTCCAGGAAAGAGCTGAAATGGAAGAACTTTTTTTTAAATGTTTAGTGAAGATTCGTCAAATGGCACCAAAGTTATAAGCAAACGAAAAGAAATGTATTGTCGGGAAACACAATCCTAATTATACCTACTAAGCCACTGGGAGACATATATATCATCATAATAGCTTTATTTCGATCAACTAGATCATGAAAGTTGACCATACATAAATCCAGCATAATGGGATACAATGCAGCATGGAAGTGGAGCAAATAAAAACCTAAGCAACAATTAGTCTTGAACCCGAGAGCCCCCACACAGATGCTTATTGGTATGCTAGAGCTGGTACAAAAAACCTGATAAAGGGCAACACATCCATGGATGATTACATTTAGATACACCATTTGATAGTTAAGAACATTAAAAAGTGTTAAAAAAGAATTAAGATCTATTAGTTGAATAGGAGTTATATACTTGTACTTTCTTTATAGGTGTGTGCTAAGGGTAGACACAATAAATGCACAACAGAGTACGGCAAAGGGCCAAATTCCAAGTAGACATACAAGTTAGTATGCAGGCTTCTAATAATAGGCCATTTGGTCTGCACTAATAAGAGCATGCTATCTTGCAAATACCAAAACAGTGGTTTATAGTTAGCCTACTCCCTTTTTTGGAAATTGCAAAAAGCGCTAAAAACACTCAAATACAAACATAGTTTTTAAAACAGCCATGGTTAAACATTAATTTGATGTAGAATCTCCTAATGATAGGCCATTTGGACAACACATGCAGGAGCAAACATACTTTTACTACACCATCTGCCAACCCTCTTCGTTGGAAGGTGCAAAACTCAAAATTCACACATCATTTAAAACAGCCAATGTTATGACAACAAGGACCACACTATGCATACCTGGGTGTATTAAAAGGATGTACCATGTTACTCCGCATACTTTTACTCCGCATACCGTTACAACGCGACTTTTACAACGCATACCATTACAACGCATAGCGCTTTGGGGTGCTGGATAGTGGTAAGTATAATTTACTATTCTAACTCCAGTCCCCGTGGACCCTAGGGAAGGTGTTGGATAGTAAATTATACTTATTCCCTATCCTAGAGCGCCCCCCAGCGCAATGCGTTGTAATGGTATGCGGAGTAAAAGTCGCGTTGTAATGGTAGTGCGGAGTAAAAGATGCGTTGTAACGGGTGTATACCGTATTAAAATACCTGAGTTAATACATAGGTTCTAGGAGACATAGGATTCTAGCAGTTTCTCTCCCTTCTTTAACCCCTTCACGGCGGCGGCTATTCCGCCGCAGTGCTAAGGGGGCTGGGCGGAAGAGCAGCAGGCGCATGCTGGTGACGAAACCGCTCCGTCACCAGCCGCGGTTGCGCTGTGCTCATGACGGAGCGGATCTGTCACGGCCCCGCCCGCTCAATAGAACGTTCTGCGCAGGCGCGGAATCCGCGCAGAGCAGGTGTTCCGAGCGGGCCGTGATGGAACCGCTAAGTCATCAGCACAGCGCGACTGCGGCTGATGACGGAGTGGTTCCATCACCAGCAGGGGAGGGGTTAAAAGTGCCAACATGCAATGAATGCCAAAGTGCATGATCAATATAAAGTGCTGCACAATTATTGACCAGTTACAAAAAGCGTAGAGCAGTCAACAAAAGCTCAAGTTATGCTGTATTAGCTAAAACAAAAATGAAGAGGTCCACAACTCGACTCAGTAAGTGTTCACTGGCTAATTCTTTTAAACAAACAATAGTCTCCAGCGCCCACTTTGCTAAGGACATGGACGCGACAACCGCTCACTGATTTGTATACACTTGTAACGTCTAATCCATAATGAGAACAGAAATTTGGCCATGGAGAAAACCACCCTTTAGAGACATCAACACAGGATCCTAAGGGCCTCTATATGCCGTGTGGTACCCAAGTTCTTCCACAAATTGATCAATTGGAGAAGCAAGAATTCTAAACAGATCTTTTTTTTGCTAAGTCTGTAACTGAACCACTAGCACTCATGACCTCATCCTATCCCCAATTCTCATGGTCCCATGCTGAAAAAGATAGGTAGCATTATATAGTTTATGTACGGAAAAGCGTTAGTGACAAGTTTGAGGACATTATTTTCCAAGGAATAACATTCTGGGAGTCAATACATTTCCTGCTACAATCTGTGAGTTTGTAAATATTTTTATTTAACAAAAATCTACTTTTTATTTTTAAAGATCATTATCTTTGATCTGGTCAAATAAATTTCCAAATGAAACATGCAGATGTCTTTGCTGGTGTTCAATAATAATTCACTGCAATGCTGTCGAAAATTTCCCTATGAAGTCTTGCTTTCTCCCCTTTACAACTCTATGTTTTTAGCAGCTATGTAGTGCCTTAAAATGCTCCACCAGGCTATAAGACACATTCTCTTGGGCAGAATGCGCCAAAGATACCTTCAAAATGTCAGGATTACCGATTGTATTGAACTGCAGTTGCATATACATCCGGGTTCATAACTGGGACGAGGCCACAAAGCATTTGTCAGGCAGGTAAACATGTCTCTCCGTCGGATGTGTACGGTTGCAAGGGTGCAGGATTGCAGTGTGGCCCATGTGGTAAGTGTTTTTCTGTGTTATGATTGATAACCAGAATGATGCTTGTGAATCAACGAGGGGTGAGGGATAGAATGCTTATGCTTTCTAGTGTTATGTCTGGTTGGATGCATGTGAGTTGCAAGTGTGGCCTATGCGGGAGTTGTTTCATAATCATCAGTGATGACCAGATTTTTGCTCTTATTGAGATATATCACTGCATTTGGGTCTGTGGTGGAGTGTAAACTAGCTAAGATTAAAGATAATTAGGCTTATAAGGAGTTGTATCTGATTGGAAGGGCATGGGTATGCAATTTGGCTATGTGAGAAGTTTTTGTGTTCTGAATGATGCATGTTTGGCAGTAGCTACTCCTACTGTGTTGGTGAAACCAAGCCCCTGCTCTTATGCACGGAATTGAGTGAAGTAGAGTGAAAGATGGCAGCACATAGGGTCATTCCAATCATCCTTGTGAGAGATTAGATTAGGATTCTGAGTCCAGTGCCACCCATACCTTCCTTTGATGTGACTGGTTCTATCTGTTGTTAGATGCAGTTCACAATTATATGTTGGGCAAGAACCAAATCTTTACTGTCATTGTAAAATCCGGTTAGCCTTGGGTGCTTTTTCAGTCTGAGCCAAGAGTGAGTTCTATCATTTTATCTCCCTTTTGGAGATGGTGATTCAACTACTGTGTCCTTCTTGTAGAGGAGCACCATAAGTCTAGGTACCATTCAAGAGTGGAGAGTTCTGTGACAACCTTTGCACTTTTACTTGAAGGAAGGTTGGTCCGTTGCCCAAGACAGGAAAGTGAGCAATTTGAGGGACTTGAAGACAAAGCATCTGACCAACAGTAGCCACTGAAGTTTCTGTAGAGATGATGTATTGAGGTCACACAAGATCCTGAGCAAGATCTTGGCGACGCGCCTGCTTCCCCACATGGCCACTCTGATCCACGTGGACCAATCGGGCTTTATCCCGACCCGCAATACCGCGCTCAACATACGGCGGCTTCTCCACGTTCTGGAAGCTGACACCTACGAAGTGGACGAGGCAGCGGTGTTTGCCGTTGACATGGAGAAGGCCTTTGACAGCCTGGAATGGCCGTATCTTTTCCATGTTATGCGTGCCATGGGGCTGGGTACGGAGTTTGTGGACTGGACGGCACTCTTATACAAGAACGCTACGGCGAGAGTCCGAACGGGAGGTGTAATATCGGAGGCTTGTGTAGTGGGAAGGGGCACGTGGCAGGGTTGCCCACTTTCGCCCCTGTTGTTCGCCATAGCGATCGAACCCTTAGCGGCGCGTGCCCGTTTGAGACGGGCGTATCAGCGGTTGGACGTGTATGGACAGGTGCATTATATCGCGTTATATGCTGATGACCTCCTGCTGTTTTTGGCGAACACCGCGGCCTCTCTGCGGGGAGCTAAGGCCTTACTTCAGGCATTGAGCAGGGTGTCGGGCCTCAGAGTGAACTGGGCAAAGTCATACCTGTTCCCGACTCGGGCGCGCGAACCATGTTCACCCTCTTCGAAAGGAGTGGCCTGGGAGAAGAGGAGCCTGCGGTACTTGGGCACTTTGATCTACCATACCAGCATAGACACTCTGGAGGGTAACATCGGAGCAGCGTTACGTCTCACTAAAACAAACTTTGACGTCTGGGGCACACTCCCCCTATCCCTGGCGGGACGGGTGGCACTCCTTAAGATGGTGACACTGCCGCGGCTGCTCTATTTTTTTCGGACCCTCCCGGTCTGGGTCCCGGCGAGCTATTTTCGTCGGCTGCAAACCATGGTGACCGGTTTTCTGTGGGGCTCGGGTAGGCGCAGGGTGGCACTGTCCACGCTTCAACGGCCTCGAGCTGACGGGGGGCTTGCGGTGCCGGACTACGAGCTGTACTACCTGGCGGCCCAGTTGCAGTGGTTGACGCAGTGGACAGCGAGAGCCACGAGGGAAGAGGACGGGTCCGGTGAACCAATGGGGCCAGTGCAGGTGATCTTCCGGATTATACTGGGTCTGCCGATGGGGGACCTCCACCTTACGCAGGAATTTGCAACGGTTCGGAAGTGTTGGAACAGATATCTGCGGAGAACTCACATTGCGGTGCCATATGCTTCGGAGATCCCGCTCAAACTATGCAGGGCGCTCCCGCACGAGGGCTCATGGCACCGACTGGAGAACTGGGAACACCAGGGACTTATGACCATTGGAGATCTATATGACGACGGCGCTCTGATGTCCTTCGACCTCTTGCGGGATCGATTCGCACTGCCGAGGGGAGATTTCCTCCTTCATGCGGCACTGACCGCGGCGATCCGCAAACACTGGAAGGCGGGTTTGGTGGAGCCTCCGCTATCCACGGGATGTCAGTAAGTGGTGGTGGCCGCGGGGACGGTTAAGGCCATAACGTGCCTCTACAAACGCATAACTGCAGAGGCTCAGGCCCCACTATCAGCCCTGAAGGCGAAATGGGAGGAGGATTTAACGATGGAGATCCCTGAAACGGCGTGGCCTGGGATAGTAGAACGGGCCTGGCATTTTTACATCCTACACAGAGCATATCTGACCCCTGACAAACTCCATAGGTATTTCCCGACACACTCAGCGGCCTGTCCACGCTGTCCGGCAGAGGTGGCTGATTTCCCGCACATGTTCTGGTCCTGCCCAGCTCTGGGCTCCTTTTGGCAAGGGGTGGTAGACGTTTCTGCAGGCGGTCACTGAATGGGATTTGCAATACACTGGTTCCCACACACATCAAAAAACAAAATCACTAGTAAACTCCTGGACCTGGGTCTGCTGTTAGCGAAGAGAGCCTTAACGTCCCAATGGAAAGCAAATAAGGGGCCCTCACTGGAGAGATGGAGGGCGGAGCTCGCTAGATGAGCCAGCTGTGAGGGAGAGGTTCGTCTGCAACTGGCGATTAGGGCGGGCTCTGATGCTGTTCTGGAGAGGGCCCGGGCCTGGGAACGGCTGGTACTAGAACTCACGCTGCCGGCCTCTGACAGCGAGGGCTCCCCCGCGGGCAGCCCTGGCCCTTAGACACCACGGCTTAGGTAGGTGCTCGGCCCACTTCTTTCCTGGGATCGCCCCGCGCCCCACGTGTTGACTGCACTTTCCTACTGACTCATCCTGATTGTCGGTCTCGGACCTGATCTACCCGGGTGGTCTCGGGCTTGCTCTTGTGGACCTCTAACACGTCGGGGGGGAGGGAATTGGAGGGGGGTGGGATAAGGGGCTAAGGGGATAGGGGGTGTTTGGGGTTGGGGAGGCAGGACTGGGAGGGGGTAGGGAGGTGTTTGGTATTGCTCAGGGCTCGTTGGACCGGGTGTGAGGGGATCTGGATGGTCGGAAAAGCAGCTTTATGCACTACCTGGAAAACAGTTATTTGTGTGTACCCTTACAGTTCCTGGCGAATGATAAGTCTACTGTATACTGCCGCTCGACCTCCGGGGTGTGAGCTGAATGGCCGTGTTAGACTAAGGGTACCACATCAGAACTTGTGTGTCATGACTATCAGATACTGACCTCGTTGACGGCCTAATTGTACTCATACTTCTGCTGCAATAAAAATTATTTAAAAAAAAAAAAAGAAAAATTATGTATTCAGGTCACGTCACCAAAAGGTGTAGGGCATTTCTTGCTACAGCATTCTGGATGCTAAACATTCTTTAGATTATGAAGAGTGTTGGTGTACTGCAGATGAGAAATTACAAGGGTGGTGGTAGTTTGCAGCTTCTTTGAAAATCCTAGGTGGTGGAAGACACAGCAAAGTGTTTGCATGGTTTCATGGTGTAGAAAGTGCTTCTTGGCACTTGGTTAACTTTAGGGAACTGGTACAGGCTTACGAATTATCGGTTTTGTATGATTGAAATCTGAGCCTAATTATAATGTCCTGTGACCTTTGGTGTTTTCAATGAATTTCTTTTTTTTTTTAAACATTTTTTTATTTCCCATCTATAATGTCCCTGTAACCTTCGGTTTTTTTCAGTTAATTTGTACTTTTTTTCAAATTATATTTCCTAACTATAACGTCCCTGTAGCCTTTGTTTTTTCATTTCATTTCTTCACTTTTTATTATTTCCCCAATTTGTAATCTCTGAAATTTGAGAATGGGTGTGTGAGTGGTGCATAGGTCAGTGGCAGGGTGTATGAGTAGCTGTATGGTTAAAACACAATTGAGAGAGGACAAGGGTAAGGCACTGTACTTCCCTTTATGAACAGTAAACACAACAAAATTGTATGGTGTCAGTGATAAACCAAGAAAAAAGGGTGTATCTAGAGCATCAGAGCAATTATGCCCGCTTTGGAGCTGAGACCTCAGATTCCTAACTTATGGGGGAGTCATCCTTTATGGAAGAGGAAACCTCACACACTTATTAGTGTCATGCTTCATCATAGGAATCCTCACCCCAACCTGGTAGGGTAATGCCACCCGGGAAGGCTAAACAACCTCGAAGACTGACTAGTTAGGAGGGAGTTCTTGCATAAATCCTACTGGACAACTCCATAGAACAGGGATCCAGATGAAAACTTTAAAAATACCTGAGAGTTCCCAGGGGAATATTACCTTTATTCATGGAACACTAGTTAAGAATAAAAACGAAAAAAACATTTGGGTAATGGAGTACTATGTCTCACCCCCAAATTATTGCCAACATGTCTCTGCCCACTATCATCATCTGATGCTCTAGATACACCCTTTTTTCTTGGTCTATCACTGACACAAAAACAATTTTGTTGTGTTTACTGAGCAGCTTTGTGGCTCTGTGAGCGGGTGTGAGTGGCTTTGTTTGTGGATCTGTGAGTGGTGCTATGGGTTAGTGAGTCGGTGTGTGAGTGTCTTTGTGGATCTATGACTGAGACTGAATGCTGCTATGGGTCTGTGAGTGGTTGCATTAATCTATGAGTGGGCCTGTGAGTGGATGCATGAGTCTCTGAATGGGTCTGTCAGTGGGCATGAGTGACTGCATGAGAAAATGAATGGGTCTGTGAGTGAATGTGCAAGTGTCCGCATCGGTCTCTCTGTGAGTGTATGAGAATATGAGTGGGTCTCTGAGTGAGTGCATGAGAGTTTGAGTGGATCTGTGAGTGGATGTGTCAGTCTAAATGGGTCTGTGAGTGGGTGTGTGAATCTCTGAGTGGGTCTATGAGTGTCTGAGTCTGTGGGTGGGTACATGAATCTCTGAGTGGGTCTGTCAGTTGGGGCATCTGTCTCTGAGTGGGTGTGTGACTGGGTGCATGAGTCACTGTGAGTGGGTGTCTCAGTGAGTGCCCCAGTCTCTGACAGGGTCTGTGAGTGGACGCATGCGTCTGACTGGGTCTGTGAGTGGGTGTATGAGCATTTGAGTGAGTGTGTGAGTCTCTGAGTGGGTATGTGAGTGGGTATATGAGTCTGAGTGGGTGTGTGAGTGTGTGTATGAGTATCCGAGTGGGCCTGTGTGTGGGTGTGTGAGTCTCTGAGTGGGTGCATGAATCACTGTGGGTAAGAGAATGGATTCATAAGTGTGCGAGTGGGTCTGTGAATGGTGGCATGAGCATTCGACCGGAGGCACATTTGTGTTTAAATATATGAGTACGGGGAGCATGCCCTGGGTGGTCTTTAGACCTCCTCTAGCCCCTATTTTGTGTATCTAAAATTCAACACAGCCAATAGATCTTGCATAAGCGAAGCCTACTGGCTTTGCCAATGCTTGTTTCCTTTCATTGTTAGAGTTTAATATTATGTGGATGCAGCCCAAAGATACTTGAACACTTTACATTACACCAGTTACATTACACAATGTCAGATCAATGTTTTTTAGGCACAGGGAGATTAAGGGGTCTATTACAATGTCGGGCGGATCCACCTGACAGAGTCTCCCGCCCGCCTCCCATTTACCTCCCCCATATTATGATGGCGGGGGGTATCGCGGCAGACGGGAAGACCGTCCGCCGCTTTTCCGCCCAGTCGACCAATCGACCGGGCAGAAAAGGGTTGAATATGGTGGCGGTTTCTGCTAGACACCGCCATCCATATTACAATGGCTGCGGAAACCAGCCTTTCATCACGGAAAGGCATGCAGTTTTTGCAGTTTCGGACCCTAGGATTTTGGGGGTATGGGGGGGGCACATGGGGGGTACCACCATTTGCATGCACGACGTGCCACGTTGTTCATGCAAATGCACAGATGCCTTTTTTGCATCGCGGCGGGTGGTGCTGACAGCACCGCCTGCCGCAATGCAAAAAAAGTGGGATGCGCCCGCCAGTTTGGCAGGCGCATCCTAATTGTACATGCGGGACCACCGCACACATAGCTGGTGGTCCCATCTCCCGGTGCGATTGCGGGCGGACTTTGCCCGCCCACCATCGTAATAGACCCCTAAGGGATTTGCTCAGAATCACAGATTGTTGAGCTGATGCTGGGAATTGAACCTGGTTTCTCAGTTCCAATGTTGGCAGCTCTCATGGTTAGGCCACATCTCCTCCCTTTTAGAATAAAATGGCAACGATAACAATTACCTCCATACACCTTCATTAGCGACATCGATGCTAGGCATTTTCCCCTGCTGTGCTGGGGAATATCCAAAACAATGGTTTCATGACGAGCTCAGCTCGTCATCAGTGTACCAGCAGCACACTGCATGACGAGCTGAGCTCGTCATGAGTGTCGAAGGTGTTAGAGAAACACAGACAGACAGACACACATAAAAAAATAGATAATCTTATCCTTTTATGGGAGGAGACTCCGCAGTTGTAAAGATACTACTCGTAAAATACCTTTGTTAATAACAAACAATTATAAACGTACACAAAAATGTAAGTTTACCATCATGAATCAGGCCAGGTGGTCTCTATCTTCCTTCAAAGTCTGTTTTTCTTTGCCTTTATAGATGCCATATCATCCTATTGTGTTAGCAGAGACCTTAAGTAGATTTTATTTTTTTGTAGTGAGCGGGAAAATGGGACGGCAAAAAAGCCAAACAAAATTGTAAAACAATACACAAAACACCAAAAACAACTACTTAATGATAAAACGGTGAAATGGATAAAGCATGGCTGGAAGGAGCACTGAAAATGTGCAATTAAAAAAGGCACTGCATGAAACAACTGATTGAGACCTATGCACAACACCCTTCAAGGACATTAATTCTTACTTAGCACCCCAGACATTTAAACTGAATGAACTCTCTTAATAAATATCTACCAGTCCTCTCAAAGGTTGCTTAATCTCTAGTATTTATCATTGACAGTCTCCTAACCCTAAACCCTCAACACAAGAACATGTCCCAAAGGGTAAATTACTTCCTACATGCTTGTAAACATGAAGCATCCACTGACTCCTCAACTAAGAGTTGTGCCTCACTGCCTAATCATCTCCTGCTTGTACTATGCCAATATCATTCTCGCTAGAAGCTCCAATGGCTATACTTATCCAATCAAGGCAGCCTTCTGTGGAACAGCTTGGTTGATTTTATTTTCAAATTAATATGATCATATGACTACAGTGCTGAAGAAACTCCAAAGACTCCCCATCCAAAAGACAGTTCAAAAGTGGATGTCTCACTCACAAGGTCATTCCTCTGAAGACCCCTCCCTATATTGCAGTTCCTCCCACCATATCGGATAGAGAGGGTGGGCTTGGAAGCAAGAACACTCTCTGTCTGCAAAGTCTGGCTTGGAACACTTACTTAGTGCTAAGAGGCTCATTCTCTGGAACCCAATCTGACCTACTCACCTTCAAGAAACTAATAAAAGCCCACCTCTCCATATTTTCCCTTTCATTACAGTCTTCTTACTCTATTGTTACTGTCTTTGATACTGTGTCTCTTGGTTAATTGTAAAGCACGCTTAACTCCTTCTTATAGATGTACTACAGACGACTGTAAATACTGTTTATAGTTAATTCAAATTCTAAACTGCGGCAAAGAAAAGAGACACTGCAGCTCTTGAAGAAGTAAAATGAAACAGAGAAGATACAAACGTCTCAATTAATCAAACTTAAATATGAAACTTCCTGCCACCGTCCAAAATCTAATTTAAAAAATAAAACGTTGGCATTTGTTTACTGAACAATCATTCAGCCAATCAACATATTTATAAAGTGCACAGCTGCCAACCAGCGTCCCGGCACTAGAGCACAGGAAAGGACCCAAAAACTGAGGGATTTGTCTTGGTCAAAGAGCCAGGTCTTGAGTTGTGACCTAAACAGGCTTTCCTCCTTAAAGAGATGAAATGTTAAAGGGAGCTCGTTCCAGGCTCTGGCGGCTAACACCCAAAAGGAGAAGCCTCCTCTAGTTGTCAAGCAAAATCAAGGACATTTTAGAAAAAGAGCATGTTCTGAGAGTAGAGTGTGGTTTGGCAAATAATGTCTAAGTCTGTTGCACAGATATCTGGGGGCTAACTGGTGAAAGGCTCAATATGCAGTAACTAGTGGCTTTAAAAGTAATACGTTTAATGATCGGGAGCCACTGAAATCTTTTCAGATGAGACCGGACCAAGTGAGATTTACCAAAGGAGAAAAGAAGCTGAGTATTGCCGGCATATGAAAATAATTTAAAACCATATTTGTCAATGATGTGCAAGAGGAGTCATTTACAAATTAAATAATTTGAGACTCAACAAAGAGCCCTGAGGGACACTGTACTTCATTTGCTCCAAATACACTTCTTGTTCTCTGCTAGATAAAAACGATTGGATCCTCTTCTAGACTCAATGACCAATCCCCAGATAAGACAATCTGGAGAGTCAAAATCGATGGTAAATTATGTCATAAGCTGCCAACAGATTAAAAAAACATGAGAGCAACGATTGGCCATTAACCCGTTTCTACAGGACTTTTGCAGCTGGGGGAAGTAGAGAAATAGGGTGGAAGGTTTCCAATGTGATTGGATCTGCAGAAGGGTTTTACAGTACAGGAATAACCACTGCCTGTTTCCAGAAATTAGGAATCAATTCATGAGTAAGAGAAGAGTTAAAAACATGGTTAAATGCAGGATTGACAAGATCGATAGTGTGAGCTCACAAATTCGAAGGAGAAGGGTCTAAAGGACTACCAGATTTGCACTGATGGATCGCTATCCACGATTCGTCTAGGAACATTTGATCAAAATGCAAAAGAGAACACTTAGTATTCCGTTCATAATGATTCTCCCTAAATAGTGATACCTCCACTGAGGTGAGAAAAGAGACCTGTAAGTTTTCACAAAGAAAGCAGCCAGCTGGTCACAACGTTCCTTAGAAGCGGGAATCTAAGCAGAGCAGGCATTCAGCTGAAGAAAATGCAGAACTGTTTTACAATTTAAAAAAATTCATAAGACGAGTTCTCTAATTTCCTAATTGACCCCACATACAATTCAGCTTGTGTCAACTTGATTTTTCCCTTTTAAAGCCAGTTTATATCTTATTTTATGGTCTTTACTGTATCTTACCTCCAAAAAAACAGTTTACAAAGCTTTTTTCTACAATCAGGAGAAAACCACAGGGCAAATGGTCATTTTACCCGACAAATTAACATAGCATGGAGGAGCGGCCTGGTTATCTACATCAGCGTACCAATTGAAGACTGACCACCAAATCTCCTCAGGGAAGTCTGCAAGTACCGGATAAGAATCCTGCAAGGCCAACTAAACCTCTAATAGCAATACAGAATGAAATCATTTTTTTTTCTAATTTTCTTTTTACTTTCTATCCACTTCGTCCTTGCCCAGCGTCCATTTTACTGTATTTTACTTTATTTGTAGGATGCCATAACGGTACTTAAGGTATAGGGACTTAGCCAATTGTGGCTGTATTTCATCTATTAAGGGTTCGAAATTCCAAGCTATTTTCATTTGGAGAAATTGTGTGGTCAATGACCCAACCCTAGAAGAATGGGACATTGAGTTGTGTATGAAGGACCAATAGTTTTCCTTCAAAAGCTTCTTTTAGGCCAACGTCAAATCAGACAGCTCATCCCAGTAATGCCTTAATCCCAATTTAAGGAACCAATCGTGAATGTGTTTTAACCAAGGCAAACCCATACATTTATTTAATCCCAGAATTTCTTCTAGACCCTCCCTGTAGTGGATAAGCTCTTCTGTGCTCCATAGGCGCACCCAAAATAACAGTGGTTTAAGGTTAGCCTGGTCGTCCACACGAATAAAATTTAAATCCATCAGCACAGGAGTCAATGGTGTCCGTATGATGGAGAACGAGGCACACCTATTGTTCTTCTGTCCGGCCTACGCGAACTGTAGGAATAAATGGGTAAAACCTATTTGCCGTTTGCTTGGTACTAGATCTTGCCTTGAAGCAGAAAGACTATTACGTTCCGACACTAGACAGCCTGTGGTTTTTAGTGTCAGTCGATATCTGTTTGGTGTGAGGTTGATAAGGAAAAGGGATTGTCTGAAACTCTAGGCTGAGAACATTTATGAAAAGTTAGTATGAACTAGGCACGTGCACTTTACTAGAACAAATGAAATATATATTTTCTTTATATCATGTAAAAAGCCAGTTTTAAGAGAACATCTTTTGTAACAAATTGTATTTTATTGGTATTTTCTTTATATAGGTATTCATTTTAAGGCTGCCCTGAAAGAGTAGTTCCTCAAATCTGTCTTTTACTAACATTTTTTAATTATTTAACATTTATGAACTTGTAAATACCGCTAGAACATTGTCTAATTAGTTGGTTGGATCTAGGTTTTCCCTATAATGAATTATGTAGCATTATATTTTACTTCGCATAGGATGTATTCTGGAAATAATTGTATTGTTTTGTGTAATCTTTTATGGTTATTCTTAACCGAAATAAAGAATAAAAAAAAAAAGAATGAATCATTATTTGGTAATCAGGCACTTAATTATACACTAGAAGTCACCATTGATCCTGCTGTAAAATATCTCTTTCCCTCTTTTATATTTATGCCTATGTGTGTGTGTATGTATGTATGTATATCTACATATATATATATATATATATATATATGTATATATATATATATTTTCAATGAAAAAACCACAGGTTTCAGGGACATTTTAGTTAGGCTGACATTTCACTCATGCAAAACCAGAGAAATTCAGCCGTTATAGTTAGATGAGATAACTAGAACACACGACCCAGTAATGCACTGTTGATGACATCACATGTTACATCACTCATGACATGGTCAGTGACTGAATGTTTCTAAAAAGTTTAAGAATGTTATATATATATAAGGGGACGGACCAGAGGGCGGACTCGTTGTTTGGAGGGCGGCTGTTGCCGTCATTGCGCCCTGCTTACAGGTGCCGCAGTGGACATTCCATTCCACACTTTCCCCATTACACCAGCCCAGGGCGCTCTCATCATGTGGCATCCTGGGAGTTGAAGTCCTGGATTTACCCACAAACTTGAACAGGTGTTCAGCATTGTCTGGGGGGAGGGGCGGACCTACGCCAGTCATCTAGAGGCAGCAGGAGCTCACGAACATCACAAGACTTGCATCAGGTGTTGGGCACTGAAGAAGGCAGTCCTTGCCGAAATGCATCTGCCGCCACCGTAACTGCTGTCTGAACAATAAAGTCTGCCTCACCTGTTCCCCTCCGGGTCCTGCTTCGTTCTTGTTGGGAGGAAGTTTACCGTTATATATATATATATATATATATATATACACACACACACACACACACACACACGCCAAGGTGTATTGAAGAATGAGTGGGTGTATGAGTGTCTGAATGGATGAATTAGATGGTGTGTCACTGACTGTTTAAGTGGGTGAATAAACATGTCTTAGTGAACCCATGGGTGAATGACTAATCTGTGTGAATGGTGAATGTCTGTATCAGTCTTTCAGATGGCTGTCTGGGTTGGTGAGTAGCAACATGAGTGCCCATATGGGTTAATGATTGGGTGTCCGAGTACTTCTATGGCTGCCTGACTGTGTGTAGAGACTCCCTACATGGATGTGTAAGGAGGTGATTCACTGGGTGTATGGGTTCATGACTGTATCTGCGAGGGGCTGTATGGGTGAGTGAGTGTGCGTATTGCTGTGTTGGTGAGTGAATGGTTGTCTCACTGGTATATGTATGAGTAATTACATATGTGAAAGGCAGTATATGTGAGTGTTGGAGTATATAAGTGACTATATGTGAGAGTAAGTGACTGTGAGAGTGGCTGTATGGATGAGTGTGTGCTTGTGTAGTGATTTTATAAGAGAGTAAGTATGTGTTAGTATCTGTTTGAATAAGTGAGGTGGTGTTTGTATAACTGTATAGGTGAGTAAATGGCAGTGTGATTGATTCTTTGGGTGACTGACTAGGTGTGTGAGTAACTATGGGGGAGTGGCGGTGTATGAGTGTCTGTATGGTTATATGAGTGCATAAATCAGTGGCTGTATTGATGAGTGCCTGGGTGAATGAGTGACTGTATGGGTGAGTGAGTGGATGAGTGTATAGACCTATGAATCAGTGACTGGGTATGTACTAACTGGTATTGGCGTGTCTATGTTTTCGAGGATGGTAGTCTGTATTTTAGAGTTGGTGTATGAAAGGTTACATTAGGGTGTGAGGAGGTGCATCAGATATTATGTGGATGATGTAATCAGTGATGTCATTTGAGATGTCATCAGTGATGTCATCAGTGATGTCATCCGTGATGTCACTGACCATGTCATGAGTGATCTAATATGTGACGTTGAGTTATAGTTAGCTCAGCTAACTATAACGTCTGAATTTCTCTGGTTTTGTACGAATGAAATGTCAGCCTAACTATAACTTGCCTGAAACCTGTGGTTTTTTCACTGCATTTCTAAAGTTTTTTAAATGCTAATTCCTAACTATAACGTCCCTGAAACCTGTGGATTTTTCAGAGAATTTTTAAGGTTTCCTTAAAAGCTAATCCCCAACTATAACGTCCCTGAAACCTGTGGTTTTTCCAGTGAAATTCTGACGTTCTTTAATTGCTAATTTCTAACTATGCCTACATTGGTAGAACATGTACAGAAAGAGGAAGAAAGGCACAGAAAGAAGCAAGAGAAATGCAGAAAGAGGGAAAAAAGAGGTGCAGAAAAAGATATAAAGATGCAGAAAGAAGCAAGAAAATGCATAAAGAGGCAACTGAAGTCCTGAAAGAAGAAGAAAGGTGGAGAAAAAAATGCAAGAGAAGTGCAGTCAGAAGCAACAGAGTTGCAGAAAGAGGCCTACTTCAACTGTACCTTACCACATACTCATACAAAGTAGCCTAATAACTAATCCTTCTCCCAAGATGTATTAAACCTCACTTTTCTCTTGAAGGTACACTATTCATCAACTGCTCAGAATGTTAGGCCTACCAAATGTAAAACAACAATCCTAACCATATCACAGTTGTAAGTCTGACCAAGTTTGTGAAGGTATGCATACGTGTGTCTGTGCTCTTACCTATAGCATGTATCACATTCACACACAAAGCACTACACGACAACACCCCAAGATATCTAGCCAAGAAAATTCAGTTGTCCGGTGGCAACCGACCAGCTAGGAGTGCTGAGGAGTTGCTGCTACGGCCAGCCTTCTTCCGAAAGAAAAAACCTATGACAGAGGGTTCTCAGGAGCTGCCCCCAGAATATGGAACTCACTCCCTCCAAACATCAGGAAGATCCAGAATCTGGTAACATTCAAGCGGGAAGTGAAGAGCCTGCTGATGAATAGATACATTACCTAGTGAAGAGCACTGTTCATGGTTCTGATATACTACTGCCTTAGTACAGATCATGTACGCCATTAGAAAGGGAAGCATAGTCAATACTATGAGGAATACGTATCCTATGATATGAGAACAATCTAAAGGCCACTAGTAATGGCTATTTTGATTGAACAGGAGAACAGCATCTTTCATGAACCTATACCGAGCCACCTCATATTTGTTATATATACATGTTTTTGTTATTAATTTAGTCATAGCATATTATTTACGCTAACGTCACATGTGTTACGAATATATATATATCATCTACCTCACAGCGGTTGCGCTTTAACTGTTTATATATATGTTAACCCTTTTCCTCTCTCATGTTAAGCGCTCTGATACCCACGGGTCTTGTTCGCGCTATACAAAACTTTATAATAAATAAAATTAAAAAAAATTGACCTGTTACATAAAAATAAACATAGAAATACTTGAATACCTGAGTTTCAAATAGCATACTCTGTAAATGTATGTGTAAACCAGTGTATGTATTTCTTTCTGCTCATAATACAGGGCACATGGGTATTCTAACACCTATATACATAAGACATGTCGGCCTGTGCAACCAAATAACAGAGCAGAACTAAGAAGATTTGACCATCTATAAAAGAAGCTGTCCGCTTTTTAAGCTACCATCTACAGATGCATAACATGTGAAAATACATGTACAAGTAGACATATACCTCAGTCATGCTAGCACGTAGACCTTTAATCTTGACAGCTTGCACTTCACATTTGAATTTAGAAACAGGTGGAAGAAATACAGAAAGAAGCAAGAGAATTGCAGAAAAAAACAAGAGAGGCGCAGAAAGAGTAAAAAATGTGCAGAAAGAGGCAAGAGAATTGCAGAAAGAAGCACAAGAGGTGTAGAACCATGCAAGAGAGGTGCAGAAACAGGCATGAGAAGTGCTGAAAGAAGCAATAGAGGTGTAGAAAAAAGAAAGAGAAGTGATGAAACAAACAAGAGAGTTGCGGAAAGAAACAAGAGACATGCAGAAAAAAGCAAAAGACGTGCAGAAAGGCATGTGAAGTACAGAGAGGCAAGAGAGTTGTAGAAAAAGACAAGAGAGGTACAGAAAGAGACAAGTGATGTGCAGAGACAGGCAAGAGAGGTGGTGAAAGAAGAAAGAGAAGTGCAGAAACAGACAACAGAGATGCAGAACAGGCAACAGTGGGGTGCGGGAAGAGAAGTGCAGAGAAAAGCAAGAGAGGTAAAGAAAGAAGCAAGAGAAGTACGGAAAGAGACAAGAGGGGTACAGAAGGAGGTATGAGAGGTATAGAAAAAGGGAAGACTAGTGCAGAAAGAGGCAACAGGGATGCAGAAAGAGGCAAGAGAAGTGCAGAAAGAGGCAAGAGAGATGCAGGAAGGGACAAGAGAGATGTAGGAAGAGGCAAGAGAGGTGCAGAAATAGGGAAAAGAGGTACAGAAAGAAGCAAGAGAAGTACAGAAAGAAGCAATAAGAGTTCAAAAAGAGGCTAGAGCAGTGCCGAAAGAGGCAAGAGAACTGAAGAAAAAAGCATCAGAGGCACAGAAGGAGGAAAGAGAACTGCAGAAAGAGGCATCAGAGTTGCAGAAACAGGCAAAAGAGGTGCAGAAAGAGGGAAGAGGGGTTAAGAAAGAAGCAATAGGGGCGCAAAAATATGCAAGAGAGGCACACAAAGGTGCAAGAGCAGTGCAGAAAGAAGCAACAGAGGGGCAGAAATAGACAAGAGGGGTGCAGAAAGAGGCTAGAGAAGTACAGAAAGAGGCAAGAGAGGAGCACAAAGAAGGAAGAAGGGTACAGAAAGAGGCAAGAGGGGTGCCGAAAAAAGAACAAGAGGTCCAGAAAAAAGTAAGAGAAGTGCATAAAGAAGCAACAGAGGAGCTGAAAGAGGCAAGAGGGGTGCATAAAGAGGCAAGAGAAATACAGAAAGAAGCAACAGAAATTCAGAAAGAGGCAAGAGAAGTGCAGAAAGAGGCAAAGGAGGTGCAGAAATAGGCAGGATAGGTGCAAAACAGGCAAGAGTAGTGCAGAAAGAGGGAAGAAACATGCAAGAGAGGTACAAAAACAGGCAAGAGAAGTGTAGAAAGAGGCAAGAGAAGTGCTAAAAGAAGCAACAGAGGTATAGAAAGAAACTAGAGAAGTGATGAAAGAGACAAAAGAGTTGGCAGTAAGAAACAAGAGAAGTTCAGAAAAAAGCAAGAGAAGTGCTGAAAGAGGCAAGAGATTTGCAGAAAGAGGCAAGAGAGGTGCAGAAAGAGGCAAGTGAGGTACAGGAATAGGCAGATGAGGCGCAAAACAGACAAGAAATGCGCTGAAAGAGCAAGAGAAGTGCTGAAAGAAGCAACAGAGGTGTAGAAAGACGCAAGAGAATTGATGAAAGAGACAAAAGAGTTGCAGAAAGAAACAAGAGAGGTGCAGAAAAAAGCAAGAGAAGTGCAGAAAGAGGCAAGTAAGGTGCAGAAAGAGGCAAGCGAGGTGCAGAAAGAGGCAGGAGAGGTTCAGAAAGAGGCAAGTGAGGTACAGAAACAGGCAAGAGGGGTACAGAAAGAAGCAATACAAATCCATAAAGAGGCAAGGAAAGTGCAGAAAGGCAATAGAAGTACAGCAATAGGTCAAGAGAGGTGCAGAAACGGGCAACAGAAGTGCGGAAAAAGGGAAGAGGGGTGCAGAAAGAGAGAAGAGGAGTACAGAAAGCAGCAAGAGAGGTGCAGAAAGATACAAGAGAAGTGCAGAATGAGGCAATGAGGTGCAGAAAGAGGCAGGAGGTGCAGAAAGAGGTAAGAGGGTGCAGAAAGAGGCAAGAGAAGTGCAGAAATAATCAACGGAAGTGCATAAAGAGGTAAGAGAGTTGCAAAATAAAGAAGCAAGAGAGGTGCAGAAAGAGAGAAGAGGGGTGCAGAAAGCATCAAGAGAGGTGCAGAAAGAGGCAAGAGAAGAGCAGAAAGAGGCAAGAGAGGTAAAGAAGGGAGATGCAGAAAGCGGAAGAGATGTGCAGAAAGAGGCAAGAGAAGTGCATAAAAAGGAAAAAGGTGCCGAAAGACGAGAAATGCAGAAAGAGGCAAGAGAGGCAGAGAAAGAAGCAAGAGTGGTTTGCACACCATTAGTAACAATTTAACACCCACATTTAGCAATAAGTAACATGTGACCATTCTATGTTTGCCAAGGGCCTTCCACCACACTGTAACATTTGCATTTTTGGTAACGTTTGAGCTAGAAACAAGGTTTTTTTTGTTCTAATCAACATATTATGCAGCAGATGATGGATTATGTGGTAAATGCAGAAATTGTATAACTGTGCGAAAGTCGGTGCAGCCAAACAGTAGCATAATTCCAGTTGCCCTGCTCATACCTCTGACTAGGTCCAGAAGTGTTCCTCAGTGGTTCCTTCATTTATTTTGTTTCATTGAGTATTTAATTAAGCTTCAATGGAAACGAGGAAGACTAAACCTGAGGTTACCACTCCACAACACAGACTGCCATCCCACATAATTACTCTCCCTAACACATAATCCCACTCTGCATAATTCCTATACACTAAATACCACATACTTTCTATCCACATAATTTCACTGCACAACATACCACATAATTCCACTACACACAACGTATATCCACTCCACTCCAAAACACATTAGTAAAAAAAGTTTACATTTACAAAATCAATAGCTCTAACTCTAGCAAATGCAAGACCTATTACATTGCAAATGCTTCTTTAACTAGTAGTCGCATTTGCAGAGATGGGCCTCTGACCAGCGCTCTGAAATACCGCTGCGTATGACTTACAGGACGTACCAGAAGTGGCTTCTTAGCCCCCAAAGTCCCTCAGGAGTAAAGTGGACTTCATCTCTAAACCAGTAGTTTGCCCGGAGGCGTATTTACAGAATGGTGGAGAAAGGGGGACGTGGCCTCCGAAGACCGTTTAGCAATCCCACTGTGTGGGACTTACTGGAGGTAACAGGAGAGGTAGTTGGCCCATAGAAACATGGGGGCCATCTACCCCTCCTATTACTTCCAGTAAGTTCCACTCAGCAGAATTAATAAGTTCTCATAGCAGGCTACGCCCCCTTTGCCCACCACGCTGCAAACACGCTCCCTGGCGCGCTCATGGATGGGGATTGAAGTCCCCTTTGCTTAGGGGCCAACTAGCCTACCTGTTACCTCCAGTAATCCCCAAACAGTGAGATTGCTCAAAGGTGGACACAGGGCATGCCCCCTTTCTCCGCCACTCTGCAAACACACCACCTGGCGCGCTCTTGTTTGGAGATGAAGTCCTCTTGCCTCCTGATGGTCTCAGGGGGCCAACTAGCCCTCCTGCTACTTTTAGTAAGCCACACACAGCTGGATTGCTGAGAGTGGTTAGAGGCACTCCCCCTTTTTACACCACTCTACAGACGTGCCTCCTGGCACACTGCTACTTGAGGGATGAAGGCCACTTTAGTCCTGAAGTCCTCAGGACATAAGGGGATCTCATCGCCCCACCAGCACTGCACCAAGAGGCGCATTTGCAGAGTGGTGTGAAAAGGGGTGTGGCTACAACACCTCTTAGCAATCCCACTGTGTGGGAGGATTACTGGAGGTACCTGGTGGGCTAGTTGGCCCCTAAGGACCTTCAGTAGCAATGGGGATTTCCGCGCCGAGCCCAGGGTGCGCCAGGAGGCGCTTTTGCAGAGTAGCTCGGGGCCTCCAGTGGGATGCCGGCTTCTCTTTTCTGCCTTCTTCCATTAATACTTTTTACGCCCTGGGGACCCCATTTGTTTTTTTAAACGGGAAGAAGGCTGTGGGGCTCCCCTCCCAAGGCCGTTTTCGGCCCCGTGTACCCCATCCTCCGGGGCATGGCCACTTCTATTTTAACAAACAAAACTATATTTAAAGGAGGGGGCCATGTGGCCCCCCTACTGAGGCCATTTTCGGCCACAGGGACCCAATCCCTCGGAACTTTGCCTCTTTTTTTTCTTTTTAAATACATTTTTCATTTTGAGGGAGGGGGGCTGAGTGTCCCCCCCTCCTGGTTCACTTTCGGCCCCTAATAACCCACCGACAGGAGCAGGGTTATGATATGCAGGACCGAGGGGTGAGCACCAATGCCCCCACGGTCCCTGCTGGCTCCAGGCCTCCTGCGGGAGCCAGCATTGCTTCTCAGCAGAGGGAGCTGCTAACATGCAGCTCCCTTTTCCCAAAAGTAATTCTGCTTCGCTTCATGGAAGATAGAGCAGTTTTTCTGCTCTAGCTTCATGAAGCAAAGCAGAAGTTTGCTATAACTGCTCCTGCCCTGCCATAGCAAACTGCAATGTCCCGGGGGTGAGCACCCCGGGACATTGTTGAGCCGGCTCTGGGGGGTGGCGATCCCCAGGGCCAAGGAGGGCTCCTGGATGGGGGGCGCACGACCCCCTTCCCAACACCTTTAAAGCCCCGGGGAGGTGGTGATCCCCGGGGTAGTGTGGGGGGGGGGGGGGGCAGGAGCCCCCTAAACTTAATTTAAAAGATTGAAGCCCCGGGAGGTGGCGGTCCCTGGGTGCAAGGCTCCCCCCACATTTCAACATTAAAGCCCCGGGGAGGGGGCAGTCCCCGAGGCTTGGCAGGGCCCATGAGGAACCCTAATTAAGGAATGTCCTGGGGAGGTGGTGGTCCCCGGTACAGTGTAGGGGGCAGGAGCCCACCCACACGTTTTCATTATTAAAAAGCCCCGGGAAGGTGGCGGTCCCCGGGCTGCGGGGCCCACACAGCCCGCATGTATTTTAAACATTGCCCCCGGGACCTGGCCCACCCGGGTGTTAATGTAATCAAAGCGCGAGAGACCGCGCTTCAGTTTTTTGGGGGGTTTCGGCGGGATTAGCGCACCCTACGCAAATTCCACTGAAAATATTTTTAAAAAAAGCTTCTTGGGGCCCTTGGGATCCCTGTGGCACCCACTGAGCAGGCCTAGGGGGTCAGGGTTTTTCTACCCTGCCCCCTTTTCTTGTTTTTTTAATATTTTTTACCTGTTTACTTGTGACTCGGTTCAACCGAGTCACAAGACGGCTGCCAACACTTCCTAATTTGAAGTGTTGGGAGCCAATCAGGATCAAGCTCTCGATCGGGAGGGTTCGCAGATCCATTGTGATCACCAGATACGAATATTTTTATATATATAAATTTCTAAGGAACTACTGAACGGGTTTACACCATTTAAAGCAAGTAGTGCACTCTGGACCAAGAGCTAGCTTTCTGCCTAATGTGGTGTCATTCCGTTCAGCAGTTCGGTCTGTAGCTGCGACAAAAGTTCACTATAGAAATTAAAATGGAGAAAACAAGTTTTGGGTCCCCCCTTTTATCTCAGCACCTGCTTGACGAATCACCCCGGAACTTTCAAGACAGGAGCTGACCTGAGCGGGCCATTCGTTTTGAAAATTGCGCTAAGATTCGTCAAACCGCGCCAGAGATATTGGCAAAAGAAAAAACACTTTTTAAATAGAAGCAAAGTCCTAACTTTAACTATCTACTTGCGACTGCCAGTAGGTAACATATATATATCTATGCTCGGCCCACCCCCAATTTATACAAAAAGGGGTAGTTAATACTTAGGAACAAGGCATTTATTGTGGTTCTAACCTTCAGTGTTGGACTGGCCTTTCAGGCAGTCTGGCATTGCCAGATTTACCAACTTGAAAGAGCAAGTTTGCGGGCTGATTTTTTTTAGTATCTTCACGGCCACTGGGACCAAACAAACAGACCACTCACTCTTCCTTTCAAGGTGGTCTATCTGGCAGTGGCAGACAAACACACTGCCCAAAAGGCCAGACCAACACTGCTGGTCGTATACATCCCCAGACAATATTAAAGGGAAGATGGTATCCCACTGCAATACCCACCATAGATTCTCACCTAAAGTTTTGTTTTCCAGGTTCTGACATCGATTTCGCAACTCATTTTCATTTTTGAGTGATTTCTGCAGCTCTTGTGCTTTCGATACAAATGACTCAGACACCAGTTGTAATTCTTTCACCTCATCACGTAGGCATACATTTTCATTTTGGGATTCTGCCAGGCTTCCACGTAGTTTTCCAAGTTCTGAGAAAAAAAATATTAGATTATTACAGAGAATCACTAAACCTATTCGCACCCCTGGCTCAATATATTTAATAAAGGTTGTACATAGCGCTGGCTAGACCCGGAGGTATCAGAGAACTTTACATGAGCATCAGATCATAGTTACAGGTTACATTGTTACAAAGGTTGCACAGTTATTAGAGCATGGCAACATAGTTACTTGTATGGTTGAGATAAACAATAAGCACAAATACGTAAGGGGAAAAGCAGGCAGGGGGAAAGATTCAGGAAGGGGGAAGGAGCTGGGGAAGTAGACAGGTAATGAAGGCGGGAAAGAGGAGCGAAGGGTGAAGGACACCGCATGGGAAGAGATGGGGAAGGGCGCCGGGGAACACAAACCGGTAGACGAGTCAAAGCAACGTCCAAAGTCCAGTAAGCTGTGATCCCAGGGGAAGTGGTATCACTTCCCTATCTCAGTTGCGGGAGGCACCCTTTACGCAGTGGACTCTCTCAGAGGGGTCTCTGAGACTCCAAGGCCTACATTCTGGATCCTTCCGCAAAAGGGGGAGAGGTAGTGCTTTGGCAAGAAGTGCCATACTCTACCTCAGCTGTGAATGGCTCCCTTGGCACCGTGGACTCTCTCAGCGGGTTCGCTGAGACTCCAGAGTATAAATTTTGGATCTTTCCGTGTTTAGTCAAAGGGCACAAAGGACAGGGGGCTAGGCAGACTAGCAAGCAAGATGAGAGATTCAGGGGAGAGGGGATAGGAGATAGGGAGGTAGACAAAGAGAAAAAGAGTACTAAATTGAAACAAATTTAATTAATGAGTTATTATATAGCGCTGGTTAGACCCGAGGGAATCAGAGCGCCTTACATGAGGAACAATAATGTTGTGATTTACATCAGTTAAAAGTTACCTACCTAAGTATCAAGAAAAGCGTTTAAAGAACATAGGGGGCAAGGTGAATGGAGCAAGGAAGGGTAAGGGGATAGGGTAAAGGGGTAGGAGGAAGATAGGATGTAGAGATGAGGGGAAAATCTGCCCAAGGTCTGGCTGGGTAGGTGACGGCATGGGGGGGGGAGAGTCCACAATCCATCTCCTCTTTAGCTATATGGTAGCTCCACCGGGCATCAGCCAAATCGCTAGGTCTCCACAGTCTGGGGTGAGTTCCGCAGGTTCCAAGGCCTGATGTGTAGGCAGGTTAGGGGATAGGTTCAAGGTCTGGTCAATGTCCAATTGTTGTCCCGGGGAAGTAAAACAACGTGTAGGGGGGGTCATTATGGAAGCCATCTTGGGGTCAGGCAGGGGACTGTACTGTACACTGGTACACTGGTGGCCATCCTAAGGTCAGACATCTGGCAGTTAAAGTCAATATCCAGGACAGCAGCCGGCGGGGAATAACAAATCCAGCGTGCACACGCCATCACACGCACAGACATGCACAAGCACACACAAATTTGAGCAAACACTCTCATATGCAGTGACGCACACACACAAGCACATAGACAGAAAACATCCAAGAACACAAGCACACATAAAATCCCATGTTCTAATACAAAAACACCCAAATACATGCACACGCAAACATCGTCACATGCACAGACATGCACAAGCACACACAAATGCGCTCATACTCTCACACATACAGAAACTATCAAAAACACAGACACTCATACAATCACAAGCTCCAGAACAAAAATACCCAAGGACGTACAGTAAAATACATGCACACACACACCATCACATGCACAGACATGCACAAGCACACACAAATGTGCGCACACACTCTCATACGTGAACAGAGGGCGCATACAAGTACGCATACAGAAACATCCACACGCACAAGCACACATACAATCCCATGTTCTAAAACAAAGACACTCAAATACATGCACACACCATCATACGCGCAGACATAAGCACACAAACAGAAACATCTGCTAGCACAAGCACACATAGAATCACATGCTCTAATACAAAAACACCCAAATACATGTCCACACCATCACACGCACAGACATGCACAAGCACACAGAAATGTGAACATAGTCTTTCATACACTTACAGGCACACACACACACACATGCGTCTGCACACACCTCCTCATACACGCACAGACGCGCACACAAAAGCACTTCCATGACACATTTCTCCAGGACTGCCGCAGCATTGATGGCAAACAATGGCAGGTTTGGACAGACTAATGAAAGAAGGATAGTTGTACATGCAGGAAACGATTGAGGCCAACAAGATGGTGGGTCCAGAGTAAGAGTCACAGCAAGCTTGGCATAAAATGGTGGCCCCCAGATCAACAGAAAATGCAAGCCAAAGTACAGCTCCAAACTCCCCCACAACCAAGCACATCCTGTGTAGTCTATTATGTGCACCATCTTCACCACCACGTTCTCGTGGCCCCTGGGAACAGCGTTGATTCCCTCTCCCCATCAGGCCGTACAAACAGCCATCACCGACGTGGGGGAGGCAGTCTTCAGCGCCCACAGGCTCAGTCAGCTGCTCCACGTCACATAGCAGCCCATGCAGCAATCCCCCAGCAGCACGTCCAGCGGGCCACAAGTACTGCTCGGTCCCTCCTCACCTTCCCAGCAGTTTCCACTGGTCTCTTCTTCATTCAACTTCCAACTCTACAACACTAATGTCGTCTTCTTTCACCAGGACATAGCCAAAAGAAATGTACCATTAGGTGGATGAAAACAATGGCATTCTTTACTTTCATTTTCGATGTCAGCATTGGAGTAGTGTAGTGCCAAGATTCAGGCAATCTTGCTTCCTGAGCGCACAGTGAGAACGTTTTTTGCAAGATTGGTAGCCATTAGGAAATGACCATTATAAAGAAGTCATCAGGAAAAAGGTAGAAAACATGGTATTCTCATCTACTTGGTCAAATGCTCTGCAAAGGACATGGTTAGACCATGGGCACCCACAGTATGTATAACACACAGGCAAACATAGCTTCTAATAAATATAAATAAAAGAAGGGTTGACCGGTTGTCTATTTAACCTGAATGGAGGACTAACCTTTCACACAAATTGTTTTAGCTTCTCCTAAAGAGACTTTTCTTAGATAATGGGGAAGTATGATGTAATTTATCTGATATTTAAAGGGTATGAAATGTCCTTGAAATGTTTGATCCATATCCTGATGCAATGACATAAATGGGGGTTAATTTCATTGTTGTAGTGCCGAATGACAATATTTTGCACAAAGTCTTTAAGTCCTACTTACGCACACAGCTTGTACAATTTTTTTGAAAAGCGTCTGCATTTTAAACTTACTCAAGATTCTTTTTTCCCTTAATGATGTGATTTTACCTGTATCCAGGCAAGCATGTACGTTTTTATTTCGCATGCAGTTTCCAGGCAATAATTGCAGTTCTTCAACTTGTTTGTAGACGTCTAATTTTTCTCTGTATTAAAAGTGGGAAACATCCATTACAACGCAGGCATTACAACGCAATGTCTTTATATCGCAGTCAGTACAACGCAGGATCCATTACAACGCATCCCATTACAACGCATGTCTCTCACTGATCAGCACCTTCCCAGAGGTAAGCACCCGGCGGTGTTAGAATAGTAATTTTCGTTGTAATGGAATATGCGTTGTAATGGTTTGCGCTGTTATGGTATGCGCTGTAATGGAAGATGTATTGTATTGACCATGTTGCAAAGGTATGCGTTTTAATAGTTTTCATTGTAATATCATAGAGTCATTCAAACTATGGGTGGATCTCAATGTATCTTAATCCAGCGGACTGCAACGGGTAAATCCTGATCTATATGTAAGGACTCTCAGTGGGTACCCCCCTCCCCTCCCCCCACACCCATTCCATCCTAAACTAGCTGTCGAACTACAGTCATTTTAACTCTTTCCTTAACCGAAAACCTTGGACAGGGTCCTATGTCACCAGTGGCCTCTACGAGCATCTGCAAGGCAAGCACCAATGTCAGCTACTGCGATGGGATCCCTATATTTTGGGAAATGGTACTCTTTTAGGATACTACATTTGTGGAGGTGACTGCTTTTATTGTTGTCTTGGGTACTGGAATCTCAGCTGCAGGCTCACCGTCTGGCTTAATCGACCGAAACAGAGACACCTACGATAACAAATGCCATAAAACGAATGATATGACAAATCTAGTCTGAGCTTATAGGGGCTATATTAACGTTTGTAGTCCTACTTAGGTCCCCAAAATCCTCTATTTCCTGGTTTTCAGTATGTGTCCTATCATGTAGTGATCTATTTACCCACATGTTAATAAAAAGTAATTTTACTCTTCAAATTAAAGAACTGACTGATATTGTCTGTGTCATACTGCATCTGGGGTGCTAAAAGAAAGTTGTTCCTACAAGGAGGACCCAAAGGGAGTAACTTGGCTATTAAACTGAAGTGCTTTAATATTGGGTCCCTGGGCCTAAAGAGGTAAACGACAATACTGATGGGAAGCCACTGCATGCCACCTGGCCCCAGAAAAGGCCCCAGAGGGTGGTTATCTGTTTTCCTGAACCAAACTCAAACAAACTGCATCTAGTGACTGATGACTATTGATGAAAAGCAAGCAGACCATAATTACATTTTGCAGCTGATGTTTGGACACAAAGCTTTCACCTCAGCCTGATGAGATCAGGATTTTCACCCGAGCTGAGCGATAATTGTGCATTATTGCTAAAGCAGATCCCATTTCAAATCTCACTTTATTTCATTATTAACTATATTTCTATAAATAAAATGAAAATGATTACTTAGGGATGTGGGATCGTGATGTCCCGTTTAAAACACATCTAGAAAGGAAGCGGAAATATCAGCTTTTTACTCAGTCTGGTTTTGGCATGTTTATGGCCATTGTTACTTTATCCTAATCCTTATAGGGACTGCAAGACTGTGAGAAAATCTGATGGAAAGTTCATAGAGAGTGAGTCAAGTGGAGGGAATGTGTGCGCATTTCTCTTACTAAATATCTTAAAAATCAGGATCTCTGCACAAACAAGAGCACAGGGAATGACATTACAAGTTGGTGCTGCAGTTTTTCCCTGAGAGATTGTGGCAGGTTAAACCTGGTTAAATTTACCTGGGGAAATTGCAAAACTTGGAGCTAGGGGGCATATGTAGGTAATTCACATTTTGCGATTCTCAAATAGCGATTTTTAAGGAATCGCTATTTGAGAATTGCAAAATGGAATATGAGTGGCCCATTCATTTCTATGGGCCAAGAGGCCCATAGGAATGAATGGGGATACATTCTCAAATTGTGATTTTCTATGAGAAAATCGCAATTTGAGAATCGCAATTCCAAGGGTGCCAGGGTATCCAAAGGAAACCTGTTGCACCCCTGGAATGTGCCTGTAAGTACATGTGGCGCACATACATGCCCTAAGGGCATGTCTGTGCGCCACATGGCACTTTGAATTTAAAAAAAAATCATTTTGGAAGGAAATCGCTAAATACCATCTACTTGGAGTAGGTGGTATTTTGCGATTCTTTAAGCCCAAATCGCTATTTCAAAGGCACCCCTACATAGCATCTAAGGAATCGCAAAATTGCGATTCCTTAAATGCTTTAGCAAAATAAGGAATCGCAATTTTTGCGATTCCTTATTTTGCTATGTGGCACCTACATACCAAATTGCTGTTTGCGATTCGCAAACATCTACCTACATATGCCTCTTGGTGTGTTAAAATCAGATGCTATATGTTATGCGTCCTTTTCCTGTTGAAAGCTCAGTAGGCTTTTGCCATACGTGGTTAATGGTAAATGACATGTGTTATAACTGCCCCACTGTATTCCATCCAACTTGCAAAATAGGCCATAGTATTCTTTACATAGAAATGCACCATGGGATTTTGCCATAAGACAGTAAACTATCCATGGGAGTTGTGCTTTCTTTAGTGATTATTTACCTTCTTGCTGTGGTATACCACACCCAGTACAGATACCAGAGCACTTTAATGAGGTACAAAAGATGTAGGTTATACTGAGTGCAAAAATATATATTCAGCAAATAGAAATAGCAACAATGAATAGGAAACAAGTTTTGTCAAAACAGAGGGTAACATAAAAAAGGATTATGTGTGTACAAGGGCAATAAAAATGTGGGAGACTCAGATACTGGATCAGTAGACATTATAGCTAAGTAATTAACTCATTCAGTGCTATGGGCGTGCTAGAGATGTCCATAGCGCCTGTGCACGGATGCTTAGGATGATTCCCACAACGTCCAGGCACCCAACTGCGGGGGATTACTGACACCCCCCCCCCCCCTCCCCCAGCATGTCTCTCCTCCAACATGCTTTCAGGATGGATGTCAGTGAAAGAGCTTCTGCTGCTACACAACCCACTAGACACCAGGGAATAAGTTGATGTATATGGGCAGAGCTGCCACTGGGGTAAGGGCTCGTTCCATTCTAGGGTACCAATTTTTTTTCTTTGCTTTGTGCCTCCTTAGGTGTAGATCAGTCTTTATTGATTCAAAATTGCCCTTATTATAAATGTTTAATTTGTTACCATGTAATAATAATAATAATAATTCTTTATTCGGTTAATCACAAAGAAAACCATAAAAGAAGCAATCAGCATAAAAAGGTCCATACATACACAAGTAAAAAGACATTTCATAGGAACGTTTTTACAATAAGGAAGAAAAAACAGCTGTCATTTGTTTAAAAAGAAGACGAGTTTTGCTTCTAAAAATCATTATTTTTTTCCTGGTGCAGTTTGCTAAAGGTTTTTTCTATGGTTCATAATACATTTTAAAAAGTTTAAGACCAGGTAACAGACTTCTTCAGACTCTAAGGTTTGCAGTCTAAGGAAGGCCGGACGACATTGTCTGAGGCCCCATCGCCTACATAGCGGAAGTATCCAAAGTTTTCTGTGGGGTTGGTAAAATTTACAAAAGATAATCACGTGGATATTGGATTGAGTTGATTTCGCATCGCAGGGACACGGAGGCAGGTTTGAGTCCCAGGCCTTATTTAGGGGAAAAGCAACCAGTCTGAAAAAGAGGTTCAGTCTGAGCCTGGTGAGCAGCATCCTCTCATATGTTTTGGTATGCAGAGTAAGATACAGTTGAATGCCAAAAGTTTGCTGCACTGTGTTCGCGTGAACCACTGAAGGTTTTGCGGCCTCGGTTGACAGTCTTAGTGTTTCCAGATGTCGTAGTGCAAGTTCCTTGAGCTCCTTTTTTGGGAGGGCAACAATCGATTCTGGGTGAAGATAATATTTTTCGAGGCCAAGGTCAGTAAAAAAGTTTCTAATGTAGCGGAGCCATTTTAATCTAAGGGAGTGGTCAAGTGACATTGTATCGGCCACTATCGACTGTGATAGCATATTAGCATCCGAAGTCCATATACGCCTCCACAAAAGCAATGGCTGGATTTTGAGGAGATCCTGCAAGTAAGGAATTCCCAGTTCCATGTGGGAGGCATAGGTTGGTGAGCCTTTTGGGGTGGCGAGAAGAAATCTTATAAATAGGTTTTCAATTTTTTGTAGGGCTCCAACGTCTGTATGGCCCCAGACCCCTGCTCCATAGAGAGCAATCGCCTGGCACTTGGCATTGTAGATTCTTAACAGTTCTGCTGGACGCCTCCTTCCCAATTTCCGTGAGAATGTCTGCAGGGCTGCTATTGAGCGCTTAAAAAGGTGGCATCTCGTTTCTACTGCTGGTTTCCATGTTAGTTTGTCATCGATCATGATCCCGAGGTATGGATATTGTGTGGCGATCTCCAGTGGTTGACTATCAAGAAAGATGTTTTTTTTGCCTTTCTTCGCCCCCCCGTGATCATGACGAACGTTTTTTTTACATTAACCTTTAGATCCAGGACGTTCATGAAGGTGGTGTATCTATTTAGTGAATGCTGGAGTTCGCGCGGCGTTCGGGCCAGGATGACGGCGTCATCCGCGTAGAGGAGCGCTGGAATCGGTCTCTGTTTCATTTTTGGGAGGTCCTGGGCCCCCCTCAGCATCGCCTCCTCCAAGCCATTTGTGTAGAGCGAGAAAAGGAAGGGGGCCAGGACACAGCCCTGCCTAACTCCTCGCTCCACGCCAAATGATGCTGTCAGCTCACCTATTTGTTACCATGTGCATTTGTGACCTTGATAGAATTCACTTTTCGATGCCCTAATTACCCTATGATGACGAGTGAGTTAGCATCATATGACTAACTAATGCATTTACGTAAACACACTCATGCTGAATTCTGAATTCATATTCTCACCTATTTCTTATATATGTGTGACCATATTAGTTTCTTAGCTTAGCTTGTGTGCCACCATTTTGTGTAACTCTCTGTGCCTGCGGCCTCTGCTCGCTCATGCCCCTCCCGCAGGAATACAGAAAATATACTAAGACAGCAGTTTTCGTTTCTCGGCTCACTGTGCCCGAAACTAACAACTCATGTTATCAGTAATGTTCTCATGCCCAGAGACGCCGAAGCCTAGCTCCATGGCCTTGAGCAAGAGATAATGATGTATCCCTTGCAGGTGCAGATGCCTGCTGTATGAGAGCATTGTCCACTGGTCCGGGGCTCGGTAACTTTCCACAAGGGGCGTACCCCATTTACTGTATTGCATTATAATGTATTGCTGTGATGCAGAGAGTCAGTCCTCTCGTTCGCACTCCTAGGAGTGAGGTCGGACAGGGCCCTCTCATATGAGTGTTGTTTGGCCTAATAAAGACTTTTGTTATACTTCTCCACTGTCCGGCTGACTTCCTATAAGGTAATTATAGGTGAGTGCTGTAAGTCACTCCAGTGGATTTGAGCCACGCTTATCAGATGGCGCCCGAATAGGGACCCCGCGATAAGGATCTTTCTCACCCGTAAGTGGGTAGCAGAAGACCGGGGACCCGCTGGTCGGCACGGTGGGCCCGGGATCCCATTTGATGCCGAGCTTGGTTCTCGCAGCGCTGCCCCACCCTGCTGATCGGGAGAGGTCCCGGTTCGGATCTTACGCCGGGGTCCAGAAGGCGGAACTTGAAGCTGACCGTGTTGGTCCTGACAGCCGGAGGTGGAGAACGGTAGAGGTCGGTGCCGCATACGGAAGGTGAGTGGTCCACCTGTGATTGTTGCAGGAACGGGAGTGTTCCGGGAGACTAGAGTGTCTCTGATGATTTGAGGAGCCGGTGTGCTTCTGGGGCTAGTGTGCTCCGGGGAACTCAGAGTACGAGTCGGTACTCTGACAGACTTGACGGGGTTGGGGACGTATTTCGAGGTAATTGTTAGTAGCGATCCGACCGAATGGTACTGTGGTGAAGGCGTGGCTCATGGTGGGTAGACTCTGGTGCGCTTACCCTGAACTCCTAGTGTGGTGATTCAGTGGCGGTGTGATCCGGGTTTCCCGCGGTAAAGTGCGCAGCGATCCATAGTGCCGCACGGGTGGCGGATCCGTTCCCCGTCCTCAGAACAGTTAGCGTACTGTTCGGTCTGCGGTTGAGTCCAGGTTCCCCAGGACTTGGTCGACGGGCCTTGTCCCATTTGGTAACACGTGTTTTGGAGATATTGTATATGTACATGTGGTTCGTTTATATGTTTGTGTGTGTGAATGAATTTGAGTTGTGATTCGAGTTCGAGTAAAGATGCCGTGTTTTAGCAAGTTGCGATGTTTTGGATGCTGTTGTCGACCCTCAGATACTAGACTGGCCGAGAGCCAACCCGCACCTCCTGAAGGGACACCGAGTTTTGATATGTATGTTAAACATGGACTGGTCCCGATTTTGTTTGGTACTTTGTGGCATCGATACACTGCTGATAATGTGGATTTACAATGGCCTTTGACGGGTTCTTTTGATGAAGCTAAATTGGATTATTTGCAAGATAAACTGTTTGCTAGGCGTAGCCGCCAGAGTATGTTCGACTCTTTACGAGTGTGGCAGAAAGAGGCCAGGAAGCGTAAGATGCGAGAGGAGAAAGAGGAGTATAAAAAATCCACGCAGACTATGGCGCAGAAAGCGAGGGAACAGGTGGGGAATGAGAATGCACAACGCATGGAGCGCGCAGATCGACTCTGTAGGTTAAAAGAAAATAAAAGTTACGTAGTACGTGAGGACGACCCAGATGAGATGGAGGACATTTTGAATGCCCGACCCCCTCCCCCTTATGCCCCGCAGCCATTGTACCCCTCCTTGCCACTTTCGGCCCCTAGTAGCGCCATTCCAGGTCCTTCAGTGAGCGCCCCCCAACAATCCCTGCCCTCGACACCCCTCGTTTCTCTACTTCAGCCCACTTCACCCGCCCCCTCGCCATTTTCTTTAGCACTCCCTACTGTCTCAGCTAGCACCACCCCCAGTCAGGAGATGCTAACACCGAGTCGCGGCGCAGGTAGCGGGTTGCTCTCACAGGTACGGAAACTGCTTACACGTTCTACAGTTGGTTTGGATGAAAAAAGTTTGGTGGCTAACCAGGCATGTCAATGGGCCAGAAATAATATTTATTCGTTCGAAGATATCTGGTCCACCATGAAAGATTTTGAGCCGTTAATGCAGCAACACGCTTTGTGGCACATGGCTAGCGTATTGATACCGCTATGGGAGCAGGGATATGGAGGTGTGGCTCCGGCGGTTTTGCGGGATATACAGGCTGGAGCGTACAGAACGAACACGGGGGTGAAGGAAGTGATGAGTAGTCTGCGCGCGCTTTTGCAATACAGGAATGAATTGCCCTCTGCCGGTACACCCCATTTCCCAGGTCTCCACCCAATGCGAGAGGTACACCCTATTTTTCATCCTGAGGTCCCCGAGTTGTTAGACCCAGTCACGAAGGCTGTTACAAGGAACAGAATTGATGCGCATTTTCAGGAGCAATGGGTGTATACGCCATGGAAGAGAAGTGAGGTGTTGTCATTGAAGGCTCAGCTGCCGGATTCTAGAAAGAATCCAACTGCCTATTACAAAGAGCTTACGGAAGCGGCGTCTTCTACTGTGATGACGTTGGCTGACGTTGAATTGTTTTTCGGGCTTTTGGTCCCGGTTGATGTGTGGCGACAAGTTAAAGGTACGGATCATACGGAGGAGCTGGGTGGTACATGGTAGGAGTTGCAGGATTGGGACAAGGAGCGTAAGCCAGGGGAGAAGCCGAAGGCTGAGATATTGGCTTTGCCAGGGCGTATTATAAAATATATGCATTCCCTCATCCCCCCGAAGAAGGTGGATTGGGACAAATTAACGGCTTGTAAGCAGAAAAAGGATGAGGCGGTCTCTGATTTCTTCACGAGGTTTGAGGAAACGTTTATGGATTTTAGTGGGCAGGATGTGTCACAGGATGGAGGGTTACGACTCTTCGTCAACAGGTTTGTCACAAACTTATTACCTGAAATATCAGCTAGACTGCAAGCGTCGGAGAGCACGTGGACGACGTCCTCTCCTTCGGGAATACTAAGTATGGCGCAATATTATGAACACGGGGAAAATGAGAACAAGGATAAGCAGGAGAAAAAGGCTAAAGATTTGAAGACGAGGGTTTTGTTGCAGCAGGTGGCAAGAGGCAGAGGAAGGGGTGCGGGGCCGAGCCGCGGAGGTGGATTTGGAAGAGGTGAGAGCAGGGACAGGCTGGGACCGAATCAGTGCGCGAAGTGCAAGCAGGAGGGGCACTGGTGGAGGGATTGTCCGCTGCTTCAGGCGAGCGCTGGTGTAGGACGCGGACGAGGAAGAAGTGGTGGTGATATCGGAAGACAGGTGGTACGATCGGAAGGAGTCAGGAGGCCGGGGGGCAACTACTTCGACAATAATACAAACAGGCAACAGTTGCAGAGTGATGGTGCCCAATACTATAACGATGATTACTCAGTTGATGATTTGACAGGGTTTTCCCACAACTAGGACAGCGTAGGACAGAGCATGGGACCAGTACTTATGGAAGTTGATCAGAGGGGACCTTATGTCGAAGCCGACTTACTAGGGTCTCAACAGAAATTTCTAGTGGATACGGGTGCAATGAAAAGTTCAGTGGCTCGTTCTCGGGTCCCAGGGGCGGCTCTGTCTGGCAAGAATAACATATCTGTGGGTTTCGCAGGAACTCCGGTGATTAGCCCCATTTCTAAACCTCTCACGTTAACGATTGGTCCTTTTACTGTTGATTCACCGTTTTTATTGACATCAAATTGTGGTGAAAATTTGTTGGGTTTAGACTTATTGAAGAGATTGCATGCTACCATCTACTGTTCCCCGGATGGCGTGTACCTTACTCTAGGCCCCAATGTTGCCCGCCCACTACAGTGCTTTTCAAAAGACGACCCGCTGCCACCTGAGTTTCGAGGCATACCAGACAGCTTGTGGGCCGTCAGTGATAATGATGTGGGAAGAATGGACATTGCCCCGGTGTCAATAAGAGTGAAGGTGGGAGCCAAATTGCCCAGAATACCGCAATACAAAATACCTAGGGAAAGGGAGAAGGCATTGTTACAAATAATTCATGATTTAATACAGTCTGGAGTAGTGGAAGAGACTGATTCGAATGTATGTAACAGTCCTATTTTGCCTGTACTTAAAAGACGGTCACCTGATGCAACTGATAATACTCCTGATGTCTATAGATTTGTGATTGATTTGCGTCAGGTAAATAGAGTAGTGGAGCCACAGTATCCGGTGGTCTCGGACATCACTACGATATTGACAATGATTCCACCTTCAGCCAAATATTTCTCTGTCCTGGATTTGAAAAACGCTTTCTTCAGTATTCCTGTACATGAAGATAGCAGGTATCTTTTCGGATTCTCATTGGCTGGCCGTAGCTTCCGCTTCAAGAGAATTCTTCAGGGGTACACTGAGAGTCCTAGTATATACAGTCAAGCTCTGAAGGCACAATTGGATGATTTGGAACTTCCACCGGGCAATGTGATGTTGCAGTACGTGGATGATATCCTAATAGCATCGGATGAAGAGCAGGGTTGTCGGGATGCTACTGTACAATTGTTACACCACTTGGCTAAAAGGGGGCATAAAGTGTCCCTTCCGAAATTCCAATACTGTCGAACGGAGGTCACCTATCTCGGTCACCTCCTTTCGAAAGTGGGGAGGAGATTGACGCCGGAGCGCATAAAAGCGATCACTAACATGCAGGTACCTAACACGCAGCGAGAGGTGCGCGCGTTCCTAGGCATAACATCGTATTGTCGTCAGTGGATACCTAACTATGCGTTACTAACAAAACCCCTATTGTATCTGACTACCAAAGAAGTGCGCGAACCCCTACCCTGGACCCCCGCATGTCAGGAAGCGTTTGAGTTACTAAAAGAGTCTCTGTGTTCTGCGCCAGTTCTTGGAACACCTGATTACCAGAAGCCTTTTGTCCTTTACGTGCACGAGGCGGAAGGTTGCGCGTTGTCTGTCCTAACTCAGTGTTTTGGGGGAAAGCAGAGACCGTGTGCGTATTTCTCTGCAATGCTCGATAATGTGGCAAGAGCGCTGCCGAGTTGTCTGAGAGCCACGGCGGCTGCTGCGGTCTCTATAAGACAATCGGCAGGGCTCGTGCTGGGAACAGATCTCACAGTAATGGTACCGCATGCTGTGGATATTTTACTAAACAGGACACAGACGCAGCATTTAACAAGCGCTCGTCTGACGGGTTACGAGATGACTCTTTTTGCACCCCATGTAACAATAAAAAGGTGTGCCACATTGAACCCCGCCACCTTGTTACCTATCCCCACAGATAGTGACACACATGATAATGACATACATGACTGTTTGTATAAGACTGAGGAGGAGACAAAGGGGAGGGTGGATCTGACAGACAGGCCCATGGAAGAACCAGATGGGGAACTGTATGTTGATGGATCCTGTTTTAAATTACCAGATGGGACATCGACAGCAGCATATGCCATAACGACATTACAGACGGTGGTAGAGACTTCTAGAATACCTTACAATTCTGCCCAGGCTGCTGAAATTATTGCCTTACTGAGAGCATGTGAGTTGAGTGAGGGGTTGGATGTCAACATTTACACTGATAGCCAATACGCCTTTGGCGTCGCTCATAATTATGGGCGACTTTGGGCAGAACGGGGATTCTTGACCTCCCATGGACAACGCATCCAACATGGCCCACTGATATTACGACTGCTAACGGCACTGACTTTACCCAAAAGATTGGCTGTGATAAAATGTAGTGCACACAAGACGATAGTGGACGATGTCGGGCGAGGCAACGCTTTTGCCGACGAGACAGCAAAAGAGACTGCTAGAGAAAAATTACCACGAATGTTTGTGGCAGGGCCAGCACGATGGGTCCCAGATATTCATATGTTCGCAGACACGGTACAGAGTGTCAAGAACATACAGGGCAAGGCGACGGATGAGGAATTGAGAGCATGGAAGGATGGGCAGGGACGACTGGATGCGGATGAATGTTGGACAGATGTGACAGACAAGAGACGATGGATGTTACCGAATGCGTATGTCCTTCCAGTAGTGACGATGGCACACGGACCTGCTCATGTGAGTGCGAAAGGCATTTGCAAATTACTAGACCCGGTATGGAGTAATAAGAATATCTCTAAGATGGCCACCAATTTGGTTCGTCAGTGTATGGTGTGTTTGAGACACAATCCTGGAAAGGGTACCCCTGTCCCAACTGGAAATTTTGCACCCCCCTCTTTTCCTTTTGAGGTGATTCAGATGGATTACATCGAAATGGAAAGAGTCAACAACTTGAAATACGTCCTTGTAGTCGTATGCGCCTTTAGTAGATGGGTGGAGGCGTTCCCAACGAAGGACTGCACGGCTATGTCTACTGCAAAAATGTTGATAAAGGAGTATTTCTCCCGTTTCGGATTACCTAGGGTGATCTGGAGTGATAATGGCACGTCCTTTAATGCCGAACTAGTGAAGAATATATGCAAAGGTCTACACATCACCCAGAAGTTCCACTCAGCCTTGCACCCTCAGGCAGCAGGACTGGTGGAACGGTTTAACGGCACACTCAAGTTAAAAATGGCCAAGATATGTGAGAGTACAGGTCTCCGTTGGCCAGATGCACTTCCCTTAGCGTTGCTTTCCACAAGAGTCACTGTAAATGCAAAAATGGGCGTCTCCCCGCACGAGGTGGTATTTGGCCGCCCGGCCAATATCTGGGGAGTGCCCCGACCTAAGTGTTTTTCAGAAGTACCTTACCCTCTGTTGACAGATTATCTGTATGCTTTGACTAAAGATCTTCGTTCTATTCATCAGCAGGTAGCAGACACTCTGAAGCCGTTGCCGGAGGGGCCTGGACACACCATCCACCCAGGGGATTGGGTCGTGGTGCGACGATACCAGCGGAAGTCCTGTTTGGAGCCGAGGTGGTCAGAGCCTCGTCAGGTGCTCCTCACCACGCGCACGGCGCTGCGGATCGACGGCAGAAAGGCGTGGACCCATGCCTCTCATGTAAAAAGGGTCCCGCTCCCGTTACCCTATGACCAATGGGTACAAGACGGCATCGCTGACCAGGAGTTTGAACATATCCCGAGGTATGTTCCTTTCTCGGATGCTTCACTGATTGGAGAAGAGCAAAGCGGAATTGAAGATACTGTGAGCTCTACCACTCCTTTTGTTGCTAGCAAAGAGATATCGGAAAGTTCAGCATCTGCCACTGATACACCTGCTTTGTTTTCTGATCCTGAAGTGCCAGGGAGCACTCGTTATAATTTCAGGCCCCGAAGAAAATAAGTACAGTGCTGAAAGATAATGGACTAAATACTGGAAGAAGGGCTTAGTGGACATTCTGAAAAGAAGATTTAGTGATAGGGATGGACTTGTAAGAGCCCTGGTGTTTAGCCGAAGATTGTGTTCTTTGAGACTAAAGCGTGGTGCGGGGCCCGAATAAAGTGCTTCCCTTATTTCAAAGTGTTGACAAGCGACGTGGGAATAGGTATGAACGGTAAAAGCCTGCCTGTGAGGCTTTGAAGGACACAGGGAAGAAGATCCCTTTTTAAGGGTTGAAGAACCCCTCTGGCCCGTTGAGGATTGTCTGGGACTATTTTTTTTATTAGTAGTAGTGCGATTTTTATTTTTTTTTGATTTTTGGTGTTGAAAAAGCATACAGAATGTATCCCTTTGGGCGGCCAATTCCTGATGAGGAGCAGCCTTTTGCAGCTCCCCCGAGACGTGAGCCTGATTCCCCTTGGTTGGCCCTTTCCCGAAAAGGGAAAATTGTAGTGGTTGTAATATTTTTAATTGCCTTTCTGGTGACTCTTGGAATACTGTTTTTCGTAGATAAATACTATCCTGTTCATACATTTGCACCCACACCTACTGCTGTTCCGGAACACAAAATGTTAACAGTTGAATATGGTGAGAGAATGATACGTGCAAATTATAAAGATAATGTTTTTATTAAGACTTTGCATCATGCACATGCCACTACCAACATGACAGACTGCTGGGTTTGTGGGCTTTTGCCTTCTGCTGCTTATAAGAAAGATAGGTTCCTTGCTCTTCCTTTGACTCCGGTAAATAGTTGTGTGGGATGGTATACTCTTATAGGTCTTGTCAAATATTTCCAACAGCCAGATTCCCTAACTCCCCGACTGCAGAACAGGGGGTGGACGATGACAATGCGAGTACGCCCTTTGCCTTCAGCTTCCCTTGGACGAATATATACTGACGGACGTTTTGACCAGACCTTTATAGAGACATGTGAGAAAAAGTTGGGCCGATTCTTGACACCTAATGATACTGATCGACTCAGGGATAGTTTCATGAAATTGAACGCCACTTTGTCATATAGGCATCCCCCTAAGAGTAACGACAGCTCCAAGTCTTTGATACCCCTGGCTGTGGTGGGTCCCCCTCCGTTTTTCTGTATAGAGGGAAGGGGTCCCATAAAGGTTGGAAATAGCTCTTGTAATGTGACTGCTTCAATACGCCTGCACGTTAGCCCCTCATTGATTGCCCCACCCAGTGTCTATTTTGTATGCGGTGAAAATGGATACTTATGGTTGCCCGAGGGTTGGGGTGGGGTGTGTTACCTGGCTTATCTGATTCCTCCCGTATATGTGGCCCCCTCTGATTACCACAGAACGCATCGACGATTCCCCAGTTCCCAAGAGCAGTCGCGAGAGCAGCGTAAAAGGAGGGAACTTCAGGTAGAGGACGTTGATCAGACAGATACTTCTTATCAGCAATGGACTGATTTTTCTATGGGTTTGCTTCCTTTCTGGGGTCCTATATTCAACAGTAGAGCTATTAGACGACTCTCTAGGGTAATGGAAAAGGTGGTTCTGGTTGAGGCTGACATTACGACTAACATCTCTGTTGAGGTTCAGGCTATGAGGTTATTTACGATCCAGAATAGGATGGTCCTTGACGTCATACTAGCTGATAGGGGCGGGGCCTGTCGCGTCATCGGGACCTCTTGCTGTGTCTATATACCTGACTCCGCCCCGACTGTTAACTTGGCAGTGCAGAAATTACATAGATTAGCGACTGAACTACACCAAGATAATGGAACATGGTCCCTCCAAGGGTGGCTCTGGGGCGCCTTTTCTTCCTGGGGCTGGAAAATACTGATGGGTTTGGTTGGAGTGGTGAGTGTAATTTTGTCATGCTGCCTTTGCATATATTGCCTCCCTCCATGTTGCTCAATGTGTGCTGCAAATATACGTCCGAAAAAGAAGTTACATGGTCAATATACCACTTCTATGATTACTGAAATACCTGCTGATGCAAGTTGGTTGATGTTTATTGCAGAAGACGTTCTCGATTAAAGTACTATAGGCCTACCCCTAGAATGTATGTCGACACTACCTTTTGGCAAATAAATGAGGCTATAGTTAGCCAATGATGCTAAAAGGAGGGTCTGATAGAATTCACTTTTCGATGCCCTAATTACCCTATGATGACGAGTGAGTTAGCATCATATGACTAACTAATGCATTTACGTAAACACACTCATGCTGAATTCTGAATTCATATTCTCACCTATTTCTTATATATGTGTGACCATATTAGTTTCTTAGCTTAGCTTGTGTGCCACCATTTTGTGTAACTCTCTGTGCCTGCGGCCTCTGCTCGCTCATGCCCCTCCCGCAGGAATACAGAAAATATACTAAGACAGCAGTTTTCGTTTCTCGGCTCACTGTGCCCGAAACTAACAACTCATGTTATCAGTAATGTTCTCATGCCCAGAGACGCCGAAGCCTAGCTCCATGGCCTTGAGCAAGAGATAATGATGTATCCCTTGCAGGTGCAGATGCCTGCTGTATGAGAGCATTGTCCACTGGTCCGGGGCTCGGTAACTTTCCACAAGGGGCGTACCCCATTTACTGTATTGCATTATAATGTATTGCTGTGATGCAGAGAGTCAGTCCTCTCGTTCGCACTCCTAGGAGTGAGGTCGGACAGGGCCCTCTCATATGAGTGTTGTTTGGCCTAATAAAGACTTTTGTTATACTTCTCCACTGTCCGGCTGACTTCCTATAAGGTAATTATAGGTGAGTGCTGTAAGTCACTCCAGTGGATTTGAGCCACGCTTATCAACCTTAACGATTTTTTTCTTTTTATTATAGTGCAAAGCTTTTGCATATTTTGGGGCATATCCTCCTACTTGCTTTTTTGCATTGTAATGTTGTAAACGCATGTGTGCAGTACACAAACTTCTTTTTGTAATGTTAACTTTAAATGAGTATCATTGCCATGCTAGAATTTATTTTTTGTTTTACTGTTGCAATAAATTTAGCATATTCTGCATATGGTTCATTGTCTTTCAAATTCACATTTGGATTTGCAAAAGTTCTATGTGTTGTCCTGTGTTTTTGTTATTCCTTTCTAGTGGGATATCTTTGTTGCTTGCTGTGTCTGTGCAGAGTAGGTACAGTGATCCTCATTCTAGGTGTCTGCTGCAAGTAAGAGGTATCTAGGTATATTTTTGTAATAGAAAGTTAATTGTGTGTTTTGTATTGATAGTTTCTTTCCAGATCGTGAAATTTCAATAGTTGCAGTTACTGTTTGATACAGCCACAGTGTGTTGAGTTATAATTATTTTATAGTTGTTTTTTGTTTTGTTGTGACAGTTTTATTAGTGCGCATTATTGCTGCTCATTGCCTGACCAAACAGCAGGTTTTTGGTTCGATTTTTTACTCTGCCTCTGAATGTAACCTTGAGACTGACTGCATCTGAGGAAGCGGATCAAGTGCAAGATTCTGGCAGTAAATGTTCTTTCCGAGAGGAATCATCTGTTGATGAATACACTACTAGCAATGATGAAGTGCCTCATTTAGAGGAGAACTTTGATGTGCCTTTAATGCACCATGAGTAAGGTGACTGCAGCCAGGGCCTGGAGGGCTTCCTGTTGGAAGTGCAGAAGCCTGGACTGCCCCTAACATGGTGTAGTCTGTCGTGCACACTTGCAGCGCTGTTGCAGGGTGTAGAGTTAATACGGAGAACCTTTCCAGCTTTTTATTGATAATGTGTTTTTGGATGATACTGTTGAGCAGACCAATTTGTATACACAACTGTTTTGAGAGACATCAGTGCAAAGCTTAAGACCCACTCTAGGATCACCCAGTGAACTCCTACAAATCTCCATGAGATGTTATGTTATGTTACGGGGTTTTATAGAGCGCACAGTTGCCACAGCAGCGGGGCGTCCCAGCACCATAATGCAACTGTCATGAGCAAGCCAAAAACGCACAGAAAGCAGTTATGCGGGGAAGAGGTACATTTTAATGGCTTTATGGAAGAGAGAATGATTTTGCATGTTTCTGATATGTGCGGGTAGGGAGTTCCAAAGCTTAGGAGTACAAACGCGGAAGGAGAGTTGTTGGACTTGGCCCTTTCTGCAGGGTCATTCCTGAACTTTTTGCCTTCCTCCAATATTCTCTCTGACCTGTTTTTGTTGGTTTAATGACTCTGGGCACTTTACCACTGCTGACCAGTGCTAAAGTGCATGTGCTCTCCCTATGAAAATGTGTATATTAATTGATTTCCCTGATTGGCTCATTTGATTAACTGTCAGTCCCCAGTAAAGTGCACCAGGAGCGCCAGGGCTTGTTTTAAAATGTGTCGTCTGCCATTGCAGAACCTGATTGCAGTCCGGTACTGTCATGCTGACTGCGCAAGTGCAATCCCTTGCCAGCCTCTAAACCTTCCCTTTACTTCATGTGAGTCACCCCTATGGTAGGCCCTAGGGCAGGGTGCATTGTAAGCATAAGGTAGGACAAGCCCTGATGTGTGTGGCATGTCCTAATAGTGAATTACAGCCATTTTCGTTTTTCACTATTGTAAGGCTACCTGTTCTCATAGGCCAAGATGGGCAGCTGGAATTATTACACCCTATAATCCCAGCAGGATCAGGGAACATGGTAGAAGGTCGAATTTAGTATGCCTAAACTCAGAATAATAAAATACTTCTTTTAGTAAAGTTTATTTTAATATCCTGGATTTGCAAATGCTACTTTTAGAAAGCTAGCATTTGCTTGCCTAACCATTTCAGCCCGCCTCTGCCAGGATGTGTATCTGCTGTCTGGGTTTCGTGAGTGACAGGGCTGGGGAAGACAGGTGGTGAATAGAGGGATCACACCAAGGTGGGTGGTGGGAGTGCCCCTTGACTCTGAATAGGGCTGTGCCCACAATGCTGGCTCCGCCCCCTGGGGAGCGACTGACGACTCTGCCCAACACCTGGGCCAGGAAGAGGGAAGACTGTACTTGTCATCTGAATGCTGGCTCCACCTCCTGTGTAGCGTCTGTTGTCCCTGCCCTGCTCCTTCAAAGCAGAAACCTGAGTTGACAAAACAAAGTGCTCAGAGACTGAAAGAAACTATGCGCAGGCCCCCCTGGCCTGCCAAGACAAAAGAAATACTGTATAAAAGAAGGAGCCCTGCTCTCAAGAGATCAGATCCCGTCAGCCCTCAGAAGAATCTCTGCTGTAGGAGAAACTACCTTGCTCCTAAGAAGACCAGAAGAAACCTGCAAGGCCCCCTTGAGCTCCCCCCTTGCCTTGTTCCTGCAAACCTGGGGCCTCTGACGATCTCCAAGGGCCTGTAGCTGAGCTGGTCCCCTGACCAGAGTCCCATGGCCATTGGACTCTGCCTGTTCCTCTTTTGGACCCGCTGCTGGGCCCCCCTCTGGATTGCCTCGCTCTCCCCTTTGCAGCCTGTGCCTGGCCGCTCCTGCCTTGAGCCCCCACCGCTCCCTCCAGGAGCCGTGACACGCTCGGCCGGCCCACCCCGCACCCTGCACCTCGGCAGCTGTGCCCGGTCGTTCCCGCCTTGAGCCCGCCCCGCTCCCTCCAGGAGCCGTGACCCGCTCGGCCGGACCGCCCCGCACCCTCGGCAGCTTGTGCCTGGCCCCCGCCTTGAGCCCGCCCCGCTCCCTCCAGGAGCCATGACCCGCTCAGCCGGACCGCCCCGCACCCTGCACACGGCTCTCCTCTGAGCCACACTTCCCAAAGAGCCCCTACCGCTGGAAACGACAGGCTGAGGCCGCGGAGAAGAAGATGACATCGCCCGCCTCGCCTTCAAGAAGTACGCTTGCCTTTCCTCATCGCACTGAACATCTGCACAAGGATTATTGAGCCATCACCTGACTCGGGGCCCGCAACGTTTGATTTCCCTGTTTGAACTGTACGCTCTCATCACCTACTGATCGGTGTGCCACGTATGTGCGCTGGTATTCCCAGTCGAGAACTGTGCACATTGAAGAGTACGCCCCCTACCCCCCTTGAGAGCCGTATGCTGGAAATCTCCTCATTGATAACCGTATGCCTCATACTGCCTTTAGTGAACTGTACGCTTCATATTGCATTAAGAAGCTGTACGCCGCGTCCGCCTGCTCACGCAAGATGCATGAGCATCGGTAGGGCCTTGGGATTTCTCCAGTTCTAAGCGCACAAGAGCTCTACTAAGTGTACAACTCGCCCAAACAGGGCTGAAACCTGGCATTAAGGGTTTTTTGACATTAGGGGAGTGTTGAAACCTGCATCTTAGGCATTAGGAAGAACTATGGTAATTGAAAGTAACCGTACAAAGAACACTTGCCATTTTTTTTAACTACTGTGGCCCTAATTTGAAAACGTTATAACAGGTCGTGTGATAATTTGCCTGCATATATAAAATTTTACATAAAGTCTACGTATTTTTATAGAAATACCGCCTGGTGTCCATTTGTGGGGTAATCATTGGATTTGCTGTGTATTCATAAATCCTTAACTGACAGCGCCCCGAAGTTTAGCCTTGTCTGCTCGCGCCACGCACCTAGAGGGTGAGCAAGGGTTATTCTTGAGGGGTAATCTCCCACCCTGATTGGAGGTGAGGGTCCCTGCTTGTCGCTGGTACTTACCTGCGCCAACCAGAGGCCCCCATTTCCAACAAGAGTCGCCCGGCGCATACTCTCTTAAACCGGGGAACAACAGCCAGTTGCAGGTCCATGGAGCGTAACTGGCGGCTGGCTCTGTAGGGGTTGAGCCACAATAGCGGCAGATTGGAAAAACATGATTCTGTGGGCGATACAGAAAGTCTTAAATTGAATATGTTTCTCCACCGGCAGCCAATGTAATTTGCGGATGGAAAGAGCGATGGAACAGATTCTCAGCAGACCAAGGAGAGCCTGGATTCCTACATTTTGTGCCCTTTGTAGACGCAGTATCTCTGCCTTATTAGCCCAGATATATAGGGAGCTCAGATAGTCAAGTCTAGAATGGACTGTGGCCTGAAGGATCACCTGATGGGTGGTAGGGTCAAAGAAACTCAGCAAAGGTATGAGCCTATGTAGGAGCCCGAAACATACCCCGGCTACTACCTTAGTTTGGGTATAAAACGAAGGAGCAGAGTCTATCCAGACTCCTAGATTTTTTACTGACAGTTTAGGAGCCGGCAGAGGGCCCAGAGAAGCAGGCCACCAGAGGTCACTGCACAGATAGATGTCTGTGCCCACCACCAAGATCTCAGATGTGTTGGCATTGAGTTGGAGACAATTAGCCATCATCCAATCTGCGATGGCTGTTAGATCTTCCTTAAACTTGAGTGCACCCTGCCCAGAGTCATCAGATAGTGCTACCACCAACTGTGTGTAATCTGCGTAAAATACCACAGCTAATCCTCTGTTCCTGGCCACTGCTGCCAGAGGTTGGATATAGATGTTAAAAAGGGTTGGGATTAAAACCGAACCATGCGGATCCCCTTGGTGGACAGCATGTACCTGAGAGCAAGGGACAGACACCTGGAAGGTACGCACTGCTAGGAAGGAAGTGAGCCAGCCAAGGGCTGAACCGCCAACACCGATGTCCTCCAAGCACTGCAGCAGAATCTGGAGGGACACTATGTTGAACGCAGCACTGAGATCCAATAAAATTAAAGCTGAGGTGCGACTGACATCTAATGTGCCCCTCAGATGTTCCGCTACAGCCAGAAGGGTGGACTCAGTGCTATGACGAGGCTGGAAAACGTTCTGGGATGGGTCAAGCAGATTGTTGTCTTCTAAAAACTTTGTAAGGGTGGCATTGATGTGGGCTTTGGTGATCTTGGAGACCAGTGGGAGGATGGAGATAGGGCGGAAGCTCTCTGGTTTAGAGGCATCCAGAGTGGGCTTCTTTAACAGAGGGACCACCTTGGCATGTTTCCATGAAGTTGGAACCACCGCAGAAGACAGAGATAGATTGACGAGTTTACAAAAGGGGGAAAGACGTTGAGGTAAAAATGTCTGGCATTTATCCAGCTTGAGAGGGTCTGCAGGGGATCCTGATTTCAATTTATTAAAAATCGTGCACATCGCTTCTTGAGTGAGCACCAGGAAAACAGAGAGTGCCTGGGCACTGCAGAACTGCAGAGAGGGGCTGGCCCTAATCTAGTGTGGGGACGAATTTTATAAATGTCCTCGACCTTATTGATAAAGAAGGCCGCAAGGCTCCCACACTGCAGATTGGAAGAAGGGGTGGGGGGTGGCTTGAGGTTGCCCTGAGGATGTATGGTCCTTGAGCAAAGAAAAGACACGTTTAGCAGGATTGCTGCTAAGTCTGATCTCATTGGCATAATAAGCAGCTCTTTTCTTCTGAATGGCTCTATGATAGTTCTTAGTAGCTGCACGATATTGTGTTTTGAGGATAGGGTCATAGAGTCTTGCCTCCATGCCCGTTCCAGCAGTTCTGGGGTTTAATTTTTTTTACGCGAATGCTAAGAAAGCTATAATTGTTTTTATATAGGTCTGCTATTCCCTTGATGGAAACTGCTATTTTTCCAGCAACCATTGGTCGAAATTGGTAGTCCCTTCTGTACAACATGCTTCATTTTGTGGGTAATACTACAGCGTTGCCTCAATATCACCCTGATGGTGATGGTCTCTTCAGGATTTGACCTGTCATTGACCATTTAGTTGATCATTGTTCAGAAACCTATGTTCCAAGTCAAGCTATATCTGTAGCAAGTCACATTTCAAGGGCTGTTAGGTTGTCAGACAATGCATACCCAGCAAGACAGGACATTATGGTATTAAGCTGTATATGTTGTGTGAAAGTGTCACTGGATATGCGTATAATTTCAGGGTGTACACTAATAGAATTCTTCAATTCAGCACCCTGGTTGTCCTTCCCTTTTTAGTCAGTCAAATTGTGTGGGAGCTTGCCAGAACACTTTCTCACAAAGGTCACCATTTATATGTTGACAATTTCTACACAGGAGTGCAATTATTTAAAGAGTTGTTCAAACTGGGCACTGTGGCACAATCGCTCTAGCCTTAAAGGTTACCCTAAAGAGCTTGTGTGTAAGAAACTTTAAATGGGAGAGAGCAATGCCATGCATAACAATGAACTGATTGCTTTGCAATGTACAGACAGAAGAGATGTCCTCATGCTTACAACTATTGACAATATAAGTACTTCACCTGTGACTGTTTGGAGTTCGGCAACAGAAGTGCACAAACCAGTGTGCATACTACACTACAATAAGTATATGGGAGGTATAGATAGAGGAGATCAAAGACTGGAGCCTTACAAGGCTGCTTGAAAGTCATACATTTTGTAGAAGATGTTGCCTGTTCATTTGTTTAATTTGACACCTTTCACTGCTTATATTATTTTCAAAGATGGTTCTCCAGATTCCAAGGTGCATTTTGTACAGCTTCAGCAGTCTGTAATAGGCACCTTTGTTGCAGTAGAGCAAGCATGTGTTTATAGAATCATAGTGGTTTAGGATGTGGCTAAACTGAAAGATTGACACTTTCTAAATGCAATCCTCCAACACCTACATAATACTTTTGTTGTCGGAGATGTAGAGTCTGTGTCCAAAGGGGAGTACCAAAGGAGAGCCCTATGTACTGCCCTGAGTAACCTTCAAATCCTGGCCTATGTTTATTTATTTATTTATTTAATTTGTATAGCGCGTTATAACCACCGGGGTCTCTAAGCGCTGATTGTCCAAATTACCTAGTGGGGCTCAGCATATTACTTGATCTTGGCAGTGCACCTAGTGGCTGCTCTATGCTTGTTTAAACAAAACAGTTTTTAGCTTTTTTCTGAAGGTTAACAAATTGCGTTCCTTCCTTAGATCTGGGGTCAGTTTGTTCCACAGAGCTGGGAGTGTTTTAGAAAAAGCACGTCCCCCCACCGTGGTCAATTTAAACCGGGGTTGGGATAGGAGAGTAGCATCTGATGAACGTAAAGTCCTACTCGGCGTATAGAGGGATATTCGGGACTTCAGGTATTTTGGTGCATTCCCGTACAGCGCCTTATGCACTATACACAGTCCTTTGAATGCTACTCTCTGCCGAATTGGGAGCCAATGAAGCTCCTGCATCAGAGGGGACGAGTGGGTCATCCTGGGTTTCTTGTAAATCAGCCTGGCTGCGTCGTTCATAACCCCCTGTAGCTTATCCAGCAACCGCTGTGGTAGCCCTATGTACAGAGAGTTCCATAATCCAGCCTGGCCAAGATTATAGCTGAAACCACATGTTTCAGGGTGGAAAACGATAGCAGTGCCGATATTTTTCTCAATTGCCGCATTAAGCCAATACAGGTACCTACTACAGTCGTGACCTGTTTTTCCATGGAAAGTTTTCCATCCATGTACAGACCCAGACTTTTAACTGCAACCGCTGGTTTCGGTGGTACACCCAGCTCTACAGGCCAGAATTTCTCGTTCCAGGGGTTGCCCGTGATGGAAATGGGCAACACTTCCGTCTTGTCCGGGTTAATTTTTAGGGAGTTTTTAGACATCCAATTAACCGTGGCTTTAAGTATGTCCTGTAGCCTGGTAGACGCTCCAGGACCTTCATCCAACCGGATGATAATCTGGGTGTCATCAGCGTAGTTATATACTAGGCAGTCCATCCTGTTCAGGAGTGCAATCAATGGCTGCAAATAGATGTTGAAGAGTAGGGGTGACAAAGCAGAACCCTGTGGGACCCCGCAAGTAATAGGCGCGGAGGTGGAAAGCAGGTCCCCCAGTTGTACTCTTTGTGTCCTGCCCTGCAGAAATGATGCAAGCCATGCCAGAGCTGTACCCCTGATACCAAAAGACCTCAACCGCGACAAAAGTTGTTCATGACACACGGTGTCAAAGGCCGCGGAGAGATCTAGTAGTACCAGGGCGCTAGGTGTTTTTGTATCTGCCCGGCTCCTCAATTCATCCAGAATTGATAGCATGACTAGTTCCGTGCTATGGTTAGCACGGAACCCTGCCTGATTGGCCTCCAGCAGGTTGTTACTCTCTAGATGTTTTGAGAGCGATACCAACACATGCTGCTCAATTACCTTAGCCAGAAAAGGCAACTGGGAGATGGGACGAAAGTTCTTTAGACACTTTGTGTCCGAACCAGGTTTTTTTAATAAAGGGATCAGTCGAGCCTCTTTAAATGCTAGAGGGACCTGTCCTGTGTAAAGAGAAGTATTCAGTAAGTGCAAGACTTCTTCCTCGATGCCGGGTAGTGCTAGCTTGAATACTTCAGGCGGGCATGGATCCACCAATGAACCGGATTTAACTTGGTCCGTAATCTTGGCCAGTTCCTGCTTTACAATTGAAGGGAACTCGGCTAGCGGAGTGAGAACCGGCGGAACAGTGTAGTCAGGTGGGCTAGGACAATCGAGGGGTATAGTTGCAGCGATTTCTCCCAGAATGTCGGAGATCTTACTCACAAAGAAGTCCTGGAACCTCTGACAATCCTGCTGGGTGAACTCAGTGCTTTGCTCTTTGTTTGTCCTGAGTTCTGACAAAACCCGAAAGATTTCCTTCTGTGGATTCCTAGCTGCAACTATTCTCTCCTCGAAAAAGACCGCCTTTCTGGTTTGGATGGCTGATTTGTAGGTCGCCAGGGAAGACATATAGTCTTTCTTGGCAGTGGCGTCATACTCCTTCCGCCATGCACGTTCTTTCCTCCTCACCCCACGTTTCATGTCACGTAGGGAGTCGTTATACCAAGGGGCCCCAGCTCCCCTATCCACCTTCTTCATCCCACGTGTTTTAAACTGTACCATAAATGTTAGACCATCAGCCTTAGGGTGGCCTTCCCCCAAACGCTTTGCCTTTTGCCTTCACTCCTCATATTTTTGCTGATCACGTTTCTGTTGTCTATATACTTTATCACCGCTAACCAGTGCTAAAATTCTGCCTCCCCAAGCATGGTAGTGCTTGTTTACAACAAATAGAAACATTTAAATTGCTTGAAAGTCCCTAGTAAAATGGTACTGCGTGTACCCAGGGCCTGTACATTAAATGCTACTAGTGGGCAGCAACACTTATTGTGCCACTCATTTAAGTAGCATTTTTAAACTTGTCTCAGGGCTGCCATTGCAGCATGTGGGTGCAGTTTTTAACTGCCATTCCGTTCTGGCAAATAAACCTTTTGCAAGGGCCAAACATTCCATTTTAATACATATGTCACCCCTAAAATAGTCCCCGGAAAGCCCAGAGGGCAGGGTGCAATATATTTAAAAAGTTGGACATGTACTCTTAAGTCTTACATGTCCTAATAGTGAGAAACTCTTAAACTTGTTTTTCACTACTGCAAGGCCTACCCCTTCCAAATGATAACATTGGGTTACCTTGATTTGATTTGATTTATGATTTATAGAGCACACAAATTCCCTAGGGTGTCTTGACGCAAATGTCTGCAATTTACTATGGTGAGGCAGAGCGGGGAGACAAAGAATTACAGAAGAAATTAAAACAACAAGGATTTCAGATGTATACTAAAGCATGTCATGTTCTATTGACATTAGAGATGCCAGGATTGTTGAATCCTGTCGGAGGGAAGGTCGGAAACAGAAGCGAGGAGGCCGTATGGGTTGAATAGTGTGGGTTTATTTAGGTTGTTTGACAATTGTTCGTGAATGGGGTGGTTAAAAAGGTGATTGTCTTTGGGCAAAAACAGGTAAAAGATGGTTCCAGAGTTCTCTTTGAAGTGTCTTCTCCTGCTATAGTGTCAGGTGGTCCTAGGAGTCCTGGTCTTCCACAGGGTACCGAGCCACTCGAAAGAAGAGAGAACAGCAGTCACTGTTTATCCCTGTTTTAATTAGGCTTTTCTAGTCCGTCACCATACCGTGTGTAAATGGGGATACTATAAAGTGTGAAGGAGGGGTTGTCTTATGAAAGGGGTGATTTATCTTTTAGAGTTGCTGACAAAGCTAGGGAGCTTACGCCGGGGTCATGTTTATGCTGAGGGGAAGGTATAAAGGTACGGTTTTAGGAAAGGTGCCAGGGAATAAACAAAACAGTGCCCGGTATCCCTCTCTCTGCCTCCCAGCCTCCCCCCCCTCACTCCTTCCCTTTTGAGCCCGTCTTAACCGCTACGTACCGCTGTCTGCCACAACTCTCCTGAGTTGTGGCGGCTCGTGCGTGTCTCCCGGGCTCCACCAGTCTTCAGTCCAAACGTCAGGATCCTCTGGCTCCTCCACTGTAGTCACCTCCTTGTCCTCTCGGGTGGCGTCCGCATACTTGGCTCCTTCTGCAGGCTCCTCGGTGATGTCGACGTTGTCCTTAGTGAGGTCGGCGTCTCCTCCCGGCGTTGCAGGCCAGGTTCAGCGAGCGCACCAACTGTGTTTTCTTCCGGCTTTTTCTGCGTCCCTTGACCTTGCTGCGACGTTCCCGATTGGTCCGTTCGATGAGGCCCACCTCCTGGGAGAATCGCTTCCGGTTCGAGTCCGGCGTACTGTGAGGCGGGGAAAAGAGGCTTGGTTATTGTGCAAGCCGAGGCGGGGAAGAAAGCCTTTGAAGGGATGGGGGAATTGATGTCTTCACTTTCATCAGGACGGTAAGGGATCCACTTTCCTTTGTGCTTACCACCCGGTTCCTCCTCACAAATCCATAGTCGACAGGTGGAATGAACAAAGCTCCTGCCACCCCAAGCGATTTCCTTGACTTTGGAACAATAACAGTTTTGAAAGCTGCAGAGCTCAACAATCTATTTGGTGTGTACCATATGATTTTATTTTTCAAGTACTCGGATCCAGAATCGTGAATTGCTTTGTGCACCAAGCAGAGTACCTTAAAGACCATTTCCTTTATTACTGGAAGCCAGTGAAGCTCTAATGAGGCACCTGAGACTGATTTAAACTTCAGTATTTTCTTAAGGATATGGGCAGCTGCATTCTCCAGTATCTGAAGTTTATTTAGAGAATGTTGATGTATGCTCAAGTAAAGGGTAATGCAGCAATCCTACCGCGATAACACCAATGCAATGATGACTGATTTCTGTAAGTCAAAAGGAACAAAAGGCAGAACTTTCCTCAAAGATCTCAGCAGAAAAAAGAAAGATGAGGTCAATATGTTGATCCTGTCAGTGAAATGTTAGAATAAAAAAATCACCCCTAAATTCCTGACTTAGGGTACTGGCATAGGAGGAACACCCTGAGTATGTGGCCACCAAGATTGATTCTAAAAGGAGGTATCCATCCCAAAGAGGAGAACCTCTGTTTTTATCTAGTTTAACTTGGGGCAGTTACCACTCACGGAAGATGCCAGAGGTCTCTGTTTAATTTAAACTCCTATATAGAACCTGTAAAGTGTTCTGCATAGGTAGTAGGACCAAAAGGTTACTACAGAAAAGAAGGAACACAGGAGAGACTCAGGAGAAAAGTTCAGAATCTGAACCCAGAAAAATTACCCATCAGCCCACTCAATAGTGGAACTTCGTCATCTGGGATTTCACGTTGGAAAATGGTGTCCAGTAAGCCCTTCCCCAAGAAAAACTCGAGGCTAGCTGTCCTTGGACCCAATGGTTGAACCATCAACCGAAACAGATGACAGAGTCTAGGCTGGTAGGGCTTAGTTGCAGTGCTCAGAAAAGTGTGAAAAAATGAAACAGAAAGGAAAATGATCCAAGTGATTAAAAATACCTATCTTGATGTCATCAAGAAACTTTATTGGGTCTGTCCATCAAGATTCTCCGACCTCCCCCTCGGCTTAGCTAAGCACGAGGCAACGACGGAGAGTGCGTGGCCTCCTTTATCCTGAGCCGTCGCCAGGTGAGGTGAGGTTTTTCTTCCCAAAAATTTGGGAGATGATGGCACATCAATCCAGAGAATGTCTGTAGATTGTCATTCACAGCACAATAAGTAAGTGTTGCAGTAGTGAATCATAGGTCCTGACGAAAGCCTATAAAGGCTGAAACATGTTGACCACTAAACATCTATGGTAAATAGCAATTTCTTGCACGCTATTATCACTCTGCTTTTAATTATACCATCTTGATGGACAGACCCAATAAAGTTTCTTTATGACATCAAGATAGGTATTTTTAATCACTTGGATCATTTTCCTTTCTGTTTCATTTTTTCACACTTTTCTGAGCACTGCAACTAAGCCCTACCAGCCTAGACTCTGTCATCTGTTTCGGTTGATGGTTCAACCATTGGGTCCAAGGACAGCTAGCCTCGAGTTTTTCTTGGGGAAGGGCTTACTGGACACCATTTTCCAACGTGAAATCCCAGATGACGAAGTTCCACTATTGAGTGGGCTGATGGGTAATTTTTCTGGGTTCAGATTCTGAACTTTTCTCCTGAGTCTCTCCTGTGTTCCTTCTTTTCTGTAGTAACCTTTTGGTCCTACTACCTATGCAGAACACTTTACAGGTTCTATATAGGAGTTTAAATTAAACAGAGACCTCTGGCATCTTCCGTTGTTTAACTTTGTAGTTGGGGGACAAGATACCAGCAGGTCTATAAATAAATTTTCCCCTCGGGCCCTTCACCACCCTGTGTTTTTCCTGCAGTTACCACTCATCCAGCTGACAATTGCACACATGCATCTATCAAAGCGATCAGCGACCTCATCAACATTACTAGAGATCAACACTACAATTTGAGAATCGTCGGCATAGGACACTGTAGTGAAGGCAAGGGAATGGATCAACTTGGCTAAGGGAGCCACATATGTATTGAAAAGTGTTGGGCTCAATGATGACCCCTGAGGGACACCACGAGGCAAGGAGAAAGATTTTGAAATAAACTCTCCGAGGGTCACAGACTGTTCTCTACTAGGTATAAATGAGGCAAGGAAATTAAGAGCTGATCCAGCAACCCAAATTTGTGCTACATGCTCCAACAGGACTGCATGGCTCACGGTGTCGAAGGATGTGGATAGGTCCAGAAGGATCACTGCTACCCTCCCTCCATAATCCAATAGGTGTGCTATCTCTTCAGAGACCATAACCAGAGCCAACTCAGTACTGTAACTTGTTTTGAAGCCGAACTGCCCTCTGTCCAGGTCCTCGTTTTTATCTAAATACTCTAAGAGAGTGATATTTAGAAGCTTCTCAAGGATCTTCGCTGGCATAGGTAGGCTTGAGATGGTACAAGATTTTTCATCATTACGGTTGAGGGAGGGCTTTTTTTAGCAGTGGAAGATTGGAAGCCTTTTTCCATCTCATAGGAAAGTTACCAGCAATAATACTGGTGTTTAAAAGAGAGGTGAGAGCTGTAGCTACAGATTCAGCTATGTCATGTAGAAATTTAGGTGGGCAGGGGTCTGAGGGGGCTCCTGATTTACTGTGTCCGATCAATTCTAGCACTCAAAAGTCAGAAGTTGAAGGGTTCAGAGCTCGTTATTTTTAAGGTTTAAGGGGGTAATCTCAAAGTTTATGACACAGAGAAGAATCAAGTTCTTCATAAAATCCCTCTACTTTAATTTTGGAAAATTCGGCTTGTTTCTCACAAAATGACTGGCTGGGATGCAGAGCGTTGGCAATGTCATGGCTTACACTTAATAAGTGATAACTTTCAGTTGGGAGCAGGTGGACAGGTTGAGTCTGGTGTCAAAGAATTGTAATTAAAAGCCCGTTTTAATGGTAAAGTCAGATTTTAAGTTACAATTCAGAAAATTCCCACTTTTAGAAAGTTGGAAAAAAACAAATGGTGGACCGAAAGCTGAAAAATGTCAAATACTCACCCCAGTACAGAGATCTGAGTCTAAACCCATTATTTTTTGCTCATCACGTCATTCCAGTTTGGACCCAGCCATATGCATATCAGTCTTGACCCTGCTCCCCATGGGAACAGTCCAGTTCGAACTACAAGTCCTCCCTGGACTTGAAAAATCATCCTAGGACCAATTTTTCAGGTATCACTCCTCATCATCCAAGATAGCTTGACTCCAGTGGCATGGCGAGCATGGGACGTCTGGGTATACCACTCCCAATTCGGACAAATGCAAAAAGAAAAAATGATCAACAGAATTCTGAACCATGTCAAACACTCAGCCCCGTAAAGAGATCTGGGCCTAAATCCATTCATTTTTTACTGACCACGCATTTCTAGCTGGGACGCAGCCATATATGAAATTCAGGCTTGGCCCTGCTCCCCATGGGAACAGACCAGCCCGAACTGCCAGGTCAGGTCCTCCCTAGATCAGGGGAAATGATCCTAGGACCCACGTCAGGGGGCGGAAGCCTCCAGAAACTTCTCCTACTTCGAACTGGGCACCAGGTATAACTAGTTAACCTTTGACCCCAACTCTTCAGTACACATCTGGACCTTTGGAAGACTCACATTATTGAATACTGTGCTGATTCTGCTGACCTGCTGTCCTGCTGCCCTCCTGCCTGAGGGAGAAAGACTGTACTTGCATCTTCAACCCAGGGCCACCAGTGAGTCAAGGACTAGCTGACCAGGCTCCTCTTCAGAAGCAAACACGAGCATTTGATGGGCGGAGCACTGACATTTTTCAGACACTCATCCCTAGTCACAGATCTGGGTTCAATCCATTATCGTTCTTTAGTTAACTTTGCCACCCCAGTTCAGACCTAGGCATATGCAAATCATCCTTGACCCTATTCTTCATGGGAGCAGTCCAGCCCAAACTGCCAAGCAAGGTCTTCCCTGGACCGGAAACAAGCATCCTGGGATCAGTTTTGGGGTAACACCCCTCATCAGCCAGGCTAGCTCCTCTTCAGAAGCCTCAGGGACAGATTGTGTTTATCCATCTCAGCATCTGGACTCCTGCCCTCCCAAGTGGTGCCACCTCAGTCCAGGACCCTTGAAAGTGGGCCTGAAGGTGCTCTGCCAGTCCGATTTTGGTGCCAGCGGAACCTACGCATCGTGACATTACCTCCAGAAAACTCTGTATCAGCGCTGCTGCGTGACACATCGCCTAACCAAACTTTGCATTGGAACACCTGAATGACGCATCACAAGCGCAGTACTTCGAATCAATGCTCGCAGCCGTCAGGAACTGACGCTGCAAGACGTATCCTCGATGCAGGCCTTCGCATTGCAAGCCGCTCATTGACTGCATCCTCGATGAGTATGCAGGACTCTGCATTGGACATCCCGCAGCCTGTTCAGAACCAACCGGTGCACAACTCACCTTTGATGCAGTACTTTAAATCGCAAGCTCCTAATCAACAGCATCTTCGACGACACAGGGCCTCGCATCGCAGTCTTGCAGCTCCTAGGAACCACTGCTGCGTGAGGCATCCTCAACTCTGGACTTGTATAGCTCCGCAACCAAGATTTTAGGTATTCTGTTCAGCTGGCCTAACTGCGTCATCATGGTCGGCCTGAACTTGTCCTGGTCCGGCGTGACAAAATAACCACAGTTGGCACTTTATGGTGCTACTTTCACTTAAATCTTTAAATTTGCATAACTAGGGTTCTACTGATTGGATTTGTGTTGTTTTGGTCTTAAATTATTGATAATACATTTGACACTATTTTTCTAATTTGGTGTGGAATATTTCATGTGTTGGGTTTCAGTTTATTACTGTTAGAAGTGTTGTATAAATACTTGACACATTACCTCTAAGTTAAGCCTGAAAGCGTGTCTGCCAAGCTACCAGAGGGTTAAGCACAAGTTAATTTCGGGTTTTCTTGTGACTTCACCCTGACAAGGATTGTGGTTGCTGCTTTAGTAGCGTTTCGCTCCCTCAACCAGTAACCCAATTTCTCACAATAAGCAACTCAAGTATTAGGAGTACCATGAGAGTAAAAGGCAACTGACACTATGGTCTCTAGTGCTTTATATTTTCTGTTTTGCACCAGGTTGCCAATTATTTGATGTGTTTAGTAACACCTGTTGTGCATGCAGACATAGTTGGATTTTGATCTTCTACCAGCAGGTGGGTTATATTAATTTGAAAAAAAAGTTAAATGAATGTACCATCTCAAGCTGAATGCGAATTTGTTTTCCTCCTGTATCTGCTTTGTATGTGGAATCTGTTCATTCTGGGAGTGTTTTAGAAATGAAAGTGACATGGACCTACATTGTGACAACTGAGTGGTGGTTGGTTGTTGGTGTGTGCGTGTGCTTGTGTCTGGTGGGAACTGTATGAAGTGGTGGTTAATTCACAGTGTGTGCATAGTAGGGGCTGATTGGCGGTGGTGTGTGTGTGTGTGTGTAGGGTGGTTGATTGGCAGTGTGAGTAGAGGTGGTGTGTGTGTATCTTGATGATTGACTCGCTGTGTGTGTGTTTGTAGTGGTAGTAGACTGGTGATGTCTGGGTGTGTAGTGGGGGTTGACTTGCAGTATCCAATTGTGCGTAGAGGCGGTTGACTGGCGGAGTGTGTGTGAAGACTTGTGTTTGGAAGTTGGTTGATTTCTGGGTGATTGGTGACATGATTGGTGTGTCAGTTATTGGGCACTAAGCATGGGCGGAAAATCCGTTCCGCTCGCGGATTTTGCGGATTTTCGGTAAATTCGCAATCCGCGAACGCTCGCGAATTTACCGAAAATCCGCAAATTCGCACGCAGCGGATATTTTTTTCTTGGTGATACAATTTTGCGGCGTGCAGTGTAAGTTCGCAATTGCGAACATGTAGGTGCGGCGGGCAGCAACAATCTCGGACTCGCGAAATTACAAAAATTGCAATTCTGCACAAGAAATCCACGAGCAAGCAGCATAGACCTTCTGAAAATGATGATTTTTATGAGAATAACTCCTCAGGTTGACATTTGCCTGCACTTTTTTGGATTTGAGGCCTTTTGACTTTCTTTGGATCACTTTTGGATTAGAAATCAACTTTCACAAGTAAGCTTGTTTGGGGCATTACAGTTGCTGTAATGCTGTTCTGCAGAAAAACGAGTTTTGCTAAACTGAAAGCACTCAGCAGGTGCAAAAGTTCAAATTCATCATTAGTAACCATTCCCTGTAGTGCTTCCTGACTGGGGCCCCTCCAGAGTTCAGTTGCTAGTTGCAACAATTGTATGACCCTGCTCTGACCTTCACAGCCGGATCATAGAATCGCTACAAGTAGGCCACAAAGGTCCTGGAAAAAACAATTGCACTGCAACAGAAAGCAAATTACAGATAAGGAAGCAGGTGCCAGACTGGAATTTTAAAACAGTGACACATTAATAAATAAACCCCAAATTAATTCATGTCAGTTGAAGCAGGCAGGTGTGCTTGCTTTTTCCCCCCATAATCTGCAGTGATGTTGAACCAGAGGGTGGCATTGATGTACCAGAGGGTGGCATGGGTGAAACAGAGGGTGGCAGGGGTGAAACAGAGGGTGCTGGGAACCTGTGATGATGAACCAGACGTAGAAACAACATAATCGCGACCGTTGGGAGCCGACATGTAAGTTCGCAATTGCGAACTGGTACAAAACCCTCGCGAACTGGCAGAAATCCTTGCGAACAAAAAAAAAAGAAATCTGCAAATTCGCGAGAATTCGCGGATTTTGCGGATTGCGAGTTCGCAAATTCGCAAAATTCGTGAACGCCAGATTCGCAAAATTCGCCCATGCTTAATGGGCACATGAGAGTGAAAGGACCTTGAATGGTGCCATTTGTGGTGTAAGTGTTTTAATGTGTTGGGCTCACAGCTAACAGCCTGATTTTTTTTGTGTGTACTACCTGAAAAGCATGTGAATTACCTATAATGTTGTTGGTGCCTTGTCATTATTTTACAGCTCATGAGCTGTGAGTCTCAGATTCAATATTCTGAAATTATAATTATCTTATAGACAATGATTTGTGTTTTATTTTTTGTGAAATCATTTGTTAGTAAAATTTACATTTTGAAGTTTTCACTCACCCTTGTGCCAAATCCAACCAGTAGCTGTGTGTACACTTGAGTAGTATGTGCTGTAACACTTGTCTTTTCTGACTTTCACTGCCTGGGTGTACATTGTCTCCAGGGAAAACCTACCAACCCGAGATATTTTTGTAAACTAGACACCATGGAACTCCAGGGCAGTATTCTTCACAAAGATCCCACAAGCATTTCCTACCCAGAGGCCCTTGCAAACTTTAAACATTGGCTAAAAACACATTTGCTTCATATTTTTTGTGAATAAATATACTGGAATCTGCGGGGACCCACAAATTTCCTACTATCCAGCGCTCCCACATCTCCCCATGAAAATGTTAGCTCAATTGTGTGGGTCGGCATAGCGCCAATGGCAGAAAAGGAACTAAAACCCAATACTGATACATCAACATTCCTATCAAAAAATGACCTGATGTGGCACTGCAGGTAGCTGAAGCATTTGGGTCTGGGTTCGGCAGCTACCCAGGAAAACCTACCCAAACACATTTCTGAAAAATACACACCCAGAGGTTGGCGTACCTTGCATGGATCCCGCAATATTTTCTTACCCACAATGCCCTCCAAACCTCAAACTTTGCTTAAATGTACACGTTTTTTCTTACATATCTGTGACGTAAAGTTACGGAATTTGCTGGAATTTACAAAATTCTGACCACCCAGTGTTCCCCCACTTGTCCTGATAAAAACACTACCCCAGTTGTGTGGCTGGGCCTAGTTTCCGTGACAGGAACAGATTAAATCATGATCAGTGGGAGTCCTCCTTTTTGAAAACTGCAAAGAAGGGATTTGGTCTGATTGCAGGATGGGTGGGTGGATGGATGGATTGGAGGAGTGCCATAGATTGGGGGGCTCCCAGTGAATAGCTGGTTTTGTATTATAAGAAAGACCTAGGGCCTGATTTAGAACTTGGCAGATGGGTTACTCAGTCACATCCGTGGCGGATATTCCATCCGCCGAAATCTAAATCCCGTAAGATATAATGGGATTTAGATTTTGGCGGATATCCTTCACCGTTTTGATGGAGTAACCCATCCGCCAAGTTCTAAATCAGGGCTCTAGTCTGTCCTCTGAGGGAAACAGAATGCACCTGAGATGGTCAATTTTGGCCACTTATTGCAGTATTACAGAATGAAAGATTTTATATACAATACAGCTCAACTTAAATATACTCCTGGCTCTAAGGGGAAGCTGGTCAATGGTGACTGGAACTGAAGTGATGTGGTCAAAACTTTGAGTTTCTGAGACTAACCACAGCTGCATGAACAACAGCCTTCAATGGTGCCAGGTGAAGTCTGGTGACACCTGTCAGCAGTGTGATATCATAATAAATCTGAGTTCGTACTAGGGAGAGTAGTACAAACTAAAGACGTCATAAATTGGGGCTAGTGATTTTTTCAGGATAAAGTCTGATTTCACTAATAGACCTGGAATAAAAGGCTGAAGAGCAAGTTCGGAGTCTTACGGATCTATTACATAAATTTGGATTTCTAACTCATCTGGAAATAAAAAGACCCTGTACATAACAATCTTTAAAGCAGAGATGCAAACCCAAGAGAAATTCATGGGCAAGAACCAAAAACTCGAAAAGAAATTGCAACACATTCAGAACGCCTCTGCCAGACTTATCCTGGACAGCCCCTGCCAAAGCCACAACGGCAGTCACCTGAGTGACCTCCACTGGCTTCAGATCAACAAAAGAATCCCTTTCAAGCTCCTCACGCATGCCTACAATGCCCTCCATAACACCGGATCCAAATACTTCAACCACAGCCACTCCTTCTACACACTGACAGACATCTCCTCTCCGTCCATCTGGGCTGGGCCACTATCCCACGGATATGCAAGACCTCGGTTGGAGGAAGATCCTTCTCCTACCTCACTGCGAAGACCTGGAAAGCACTACCTCTGCATCTCGGGCAATCACCATCACTGCCTCGATTCAGGAAGGACAACAAGACCCGACTCTTTGACTCAACTGCAGAATCCCACGACCCCTCCCCCCAGCACCTTGAGACCCTTGCAGGTGATTAGTCGCACTCTAAAAGAACCCTGATTGATTGATTGACATGTTTCTTTACCTTTTTTCCTGGAAGGAAAATCCTTTTAATATTTTCTTTCTCAACCAAAAATATATTTTTCTCATGTACACATTGTCAATCTGTCATCAGTTCGAGCCACAGCCAATCTTCGGTATAAAGTTCTCAACCTGAGTGACAAGCCAAAGAGGTGCAGTAAAAACGTATGAGCATTTAGGACTACTGTGTTTCACTATCAGTTTCTTCATAAAAGGTTTGTATTCAATGCAATGAGCTAGATTATTTCTCTTCTCATAAAAAGTCTTTTATGCAGACTTTTGCACCTAGGGTAAGATGTATGAATATCTGGTTGCAAAATACTGGTAGCAAACTATGACCAGTATTTTTGTGGCCAGTAAAGATTCTTCCCATCCAACCTATGCACTAATAGGTGGATTCTTAAAACTCCGAATTATAGTGGGTCGGAATTCGAACTACCTCATAAATATAGATGAGGCAGGTCCCAAATTGTGACTCAGTATGACTGAATGCCATCACACGGATTGTGGCCTGCTGGGGTCAGCGGCCACAGCGCCTGTGATCGTATTTCAATACAGTTAACTTTTTAAAATGTAGTCCAGATTCCTTTAAATGTAGTTCATTCCCGCAGCAAGGAATCCAGTCTGCATTTAAAAAGGAGAGCTTACTTCTTTTTTTTTTGGTGTTCATATTAGATGAAATGAGCAGTGGGGCACAATAGAAGCAGAAACTAGGCCAGAAGACAGAAGAGGGTGCATGGTAAAGAAGCAAGATTCATGAAACAAAGCTAGCGAGAACATTAGGGATTATGAGGTCAGTAAAGTAATCCTCATATCCTAAAACAGGCTATGTATGCAAAATGTGCTTTGTTAATAAGACCTGAAGATAAAAGTGTCTACAGGATGTAGAAAAGGTTTCAATGGAGGAGCATGTGACAGTATCTGCTGCTTTGGACAAAAAGAAATGTACAGGTCTGTAAAATGGCTGAAGAAGAGGATCGCAAAAAATCAGAGGGGTATGAGCTTAGATCAAAATTAAAAGTAAGGTAAAAAACAAAAATAGGATTGCATCACTCTAGAAACACCTTGATGACCCACCTGTCAAAGCAGCTTTGGCTGCATCTTCAACTTCAACAAGAAGTTTCCTCTTCATTGTTGCCCAATTTTCGAAAATGTAAAGCACCTCTTTTCTGACTGCTATCATCTCTGATTTGGCAAAGCGAAGTAGTGGCACTATCTTGTTCAGGGCTACATGCTGCCGGGTTATTCTCTCTCTGGAAAGGAATAAAGATGCTCAAGATATTATTTAATCTTCAAGTCAGTTAGCCCAACAGATCTTTTCAAAGTTCCATTTTACAACTCTACTAGAAAGATGATTCTTCTAGATTGACCCATTACAGCACCTGCATGGCTTTAACATCAATTATTGCAGTATTACTTTGTTGCTTAGAGAATGATTACGAGTTTGTCTCAGTTGCACCAGCTCTCTGCCGGCACAGCTGCCCCGAACCCTCGCAAGGACCGGCTGCTGTATTACGAGTTGAACTTGTGTACGGCGGATGGTCCTTCGCCTTTCCAATGGCGGTGCCTAGAGAACAGGCACCGCAATGTGAATGGCAAAAAAGTTCCGACATGGACGGTGCTGGAACTATGGGGGTATTTTTATAGAGAAAAGGGTCCTAGACACACACAAAAGAATTGCTATTGTACACATCTCTCATAGCTCACAATGCATGTATAACTAAAGATTTGATTTAAATACATTACAGTATATGCTGAAAAAACTTTAAAAATAAAGTGGCCCGGAAAAAAACGAATAATTAGGAAACAATCAATAGAACAAATTGAGAGTATACCAATTATCTGGATATTAGATTGAGAGAGCCTCACTGTGGAAAGAATCTCCGACTGCAGACACAGCCTTTATTAAAAGTAGTACCGATCCAGAATTCTAACCAGTGCAAAACACAGATTTCACCTTTTTTCCATATTTGCAGTTGTGGGGCAAATCCAATCCTATGCAATACATAATCTTGCTACGGTAATGGCTATAAAGACAACGGGAGCAAATGTCTGAGGAATATTTCAATTGCTACCTGTTAGATCTGGGGGTCTCTAGTTGGCAGAGGTAAGTACATTTGTCCAAATAGTGACCCTTACTTCTACTCAGGGTTAGGGGGATACACACTGTTGATAACCCCTGCTCACCCACTTGGTAGCTTGGCACGAGCAGACAGGCTTATCCCCAAGGCAATGTGTAAAGTATTTGTACTAACACCCACAGTAATGTAGTGAAACACTGCAAATGGACGCCACACAAGTTATTTATAAAAAAATAAATCACTTTAACTTGATTAGGCAGAGTCAAAACGGCATCTGTCCTGATCACAGGCCGGCAGCGGTGATGCACGTTGCGCTCTTGGTACTTGGGGAGAGCAGACGAGCGTGCCAGCAAGTCCGCCTGCACAGTGGAACAAAACGACGTCCTTGGACACACAGACAGCCCCAGAGACAGCAGGGACAGCGGAGCACGATGTAGGGAGAGTTGTAGAGGTCCTTGGCAAACTTTTATATCCCTGAGTTTCAACAGGAGGCCAGCTCTTCTCAGGCCCTTGGAGACAGGTATACTTCAGTGGGGGCAAAGTACACAGCACAGCTGCTCTTCAAGCAAGGGGGACACAGCAAAAAGTCCCTTATTCCTCTTCCTCAGCAATCACGGCAACTGCAGGTCAGCTTCCAGACACTCAGCAATGGCAGCACTTTTCCTCAGTCTTCCTGGCTGTTCTTGTTTGGCAGGGATTCCCTCTTGATCACGTAGTGTTTCCTAATCTAGCTTCTAGGGGTTTCAGCTCAGATATTTATACACCAAAAGTCTTTCTTCTTCATGTGTGAGGGGTCCTGGACCCAGTCCAAACCAGTTCTGGGTGCACTCTCCCAGTGCACATCTTCCTTTGTGAGTGTGGGCCAGGGCCATCAGCGGTGCACAGGAGGTGGAGCCAGCTTTTTGGAAGGCAGGCACAGCCCTATTCAGACCCGGGTGCTATTCCTCCCACAACTCTACATGGAGATAGGTCTATTCAGCCTATTGTTTACTCACCCAGCCTCCTGGAGCCACCCCAGCCTCTGTCACTCACAAACCAGACAGTTAATCCACAAACAGGCAGAGGCACACAGAAAGGTTGAATAAGAAAATAGCAACTTTCCAAAAGTGATATTTCCAAACTTAGAACTTAAAAACCATCTTCATTAAAAGATGTGTTATTAAATTCTGAGTTCAGGGATACCAGATTCCAACTATCTATCTTGCCGCTATGGGAAGATATGCAGGTAAGCATGCTACACAGCATTTCCCATGTTATCCTAAGGGGAAGATAGACTTTCAATAGTGAAAACGAATTTGGCAGTATTTCACTATCAGGACATATTACCCACACTAGTACATGTCCTACCTTTTACATACACTGCATCCTGCCCAGGAGGGTACCTTTGACCTACCATAAGGTTGTCTAATGTGTAAGAAAAGGGAAGGGTCAGGTCTGGCAAGTGTGTACACTGACCTGGACAACATGGCAGTTCACAGACTGCGCACAGGCACTGCAGTGGCAGGCCTGAGACACCATTTTAGGGCTACTCATGTGGGTGGCACAATCAGTGCTGCAGGCCCACCAGTAGTATTTGAATCACCAGCCCTGGCACTCACAGTGCACTTTACTAGGGACCTACTGGTAAAACAAATATGCCAATCATGGCCAGCCACTCACAATAATAATTTAACCAGGGAGCACTTGCACTTTGGCACTGATTAGCAGTGGCAAAGTGCCCAAAGCATCTCAACCAGCATAAACGGATTCCAGCACAGTGTCAAAAATACAGGAGGTAGAGGCAAAAAGCCATGGAAAACCATGCCAGGTCTAACAGTACCCAACATATTATATGGTTAAAAGCAGAATATGGTTAAATATGGTAGAATATTTCCAAGTTATATTTGTGAAGAACTCATGCAGATTCTGAAAAAACACAAACTTATGAAGATCACCTGCATTTGGGTACCCACATCATGAACTATCTAAATCTGTTCTAATTATCCACTGATACAGATTATTGTGTGTATAATACAACTGGTATACCGTTCCTTGGATGCGTGCAAAATGTTCCCACAGTGGGGGAAAATTTCGCGCGTGCGCAATTCGGACGGCTCCCGGCCATCCGACGCACACGCCACCCTTAGCAACGGATGGCTGGGAGCCATCCGATGCATCCAAAGGGTTAAACAGTTAAAGCTTTACATTAAATCACTTGAAAGTTATGCATTCTCAATATCAGTAGAAGATATTACAGCCCCAAGTTTCTCAGACCATTTGCGGGCAACATGATTAGTGCCATGAAACCTCTGGTGACCGTGCACTTTATAAGTAACTGTTAACATTAACATTCAAATTAACATCATCTTAAGTAGGTCAGACAAAAATAATAAAAAACCTTTGATAGGGATTTTTTTCGATTGCTCCCCATTACTTCTAAAAGATCTGTGTGTTCTATATTAATATTATCTGTGAATGTTTTCAAAGTAATTGCATATCTACAAATATATGAACACCTCCTGTACCTTTCTGATTCTTGTCCCCACTTCACACTCTTACTGACATCAGAATGCAGGAAAATAGCAATAGTTGACACCAACGTTGTAGGTATTCTGAGCAGATATAATTTCATGCAGGTCTACTAATAGAAATGTATGCCCATGCACTAAATCTGACTTTGCCATCATTGCCACGCGCCATGACCAAAAGCATGGGATTTTGAGTTTTGTATCCATATCAAGGCCCTGGTTACAATTTGGGTCTAAAATTGTAATCCCTGTGCAAGATCGGAATTCCAATTTGTGTGATAATTATCAAACCTTGTAGTGTTGCTCTGACTAATTACAGCTGGTCAAACATGCCAAAATATATTGGGGAACAGGCCCAAAAGGACAAAAAAGTCAAAACATGCGAAGTGCAGAGGAGTGCAAGTATCACAAAAAAAAAAAAGTGGCCCTGCGTTCTCCATCCCATGCCAGCTCGCATCAGGTATGGATTGCATATCACCACACTGTTTCATATATCAACATCATGTGGTTCTTCATCCTTAAACAAGCAATGGCAAAGCCAACAGCGTGCTGACCAGTTTTGTATGCCTTGTTGGAACTACCACTCCTGTGCATTATATTTTTCAGTTTTATTTTACCATACTAAAATTGTTGAAAAGGAAAATTAGGAAGTGGGTAGAAGGTGTCCCTACTGTTGTTGGGAACACACTAGGTGTTTTTGGGTACCCCTCACACACCAACAGGCCCCTTGGTGTCATGCTTCATCATTGGGGTCCTCTTCGCTGCCCCTTACGCCAGCTCAGTTGGTTGTGGGATTCTCCTCAACAGAACAGTCAGCTAAATAGCGGTTGTTCAGTAGGTACATTAATATACCTGCACTTATAAATTCCACTTTTTTAGAAATATAAAAAGCTATAAAATAGAAAAACGTGAGTAAGGTGGGGATTTGTGTACCCCAGTCCTGAAGAAGATGTTTTTACATCGAAACATGTTGACACACACATAGGAGGTGGCGCACATAGGTTACGCCAATACCTCCTCCTTCACCTTTTTCCCAGTACCAGCCCGGGGGCCAATTAAAGTTTTTTGCTACCCCACGAGCCAGGCACTTTTTAAACTCCACTCACTATCTTAAACCCCACCACAGCACTCACTTATAATTTCCCTCACCAACATCACGCATAGTCAAAATAAGTGCTCCCACACAACCGTCGGTCGCAGCACGCCGCATCCCGTAGAGGGGTGCGAGGACCCCAATGATGAAGCATGACACCAAGGGGCCTGTTGGTGTGTGAGGGGTACCCAAAAACACCTAGTGTGTTCCCAACCACAGTAGGGACACCTTCTACCCACTTCCTAATGGATTCCTCTTGTTTATGAATATAACTTAGGGTCTCACGACCAGCACCGACAACACCCTGACCACCGCCGAACACCTGCATTTCCAGATCCACACCAACCCGAACACCACCCTCAGAGGCACCCTGATCTACCGACCCCCTGGACCACGCACACAATTCAGCGAGGACATCACCGACTTCGTCAGCCCGCATGCCCTCCCCTCCGCTGACTACATCCTCCTGGGAGACCTCAACTTCCACCTGGAGAACAACAACGACCGCAACACCACCACCCTGCTGGACAACCTCGCTAACCTGGGACTCAAGCAACTGGTGTCCACCCCCACCCACCTCGCCGGACACACACTCGACGCAGTCTTCTCTTCCAGCACAGACATCGACTTCAGCCACGCCACAGAGCTTCAATGGACGGACCACAGCTGCGTCCACTTCACCTTCAAGAGAACGACGACCCACCACCACCAGCAACAGGCCGCCCGCAGAAGCTGGAACAAGATCACAGCAGACCAGCTCGCCACCTCCCTGAGCCAGCACCCTCCTGCCAGCTCAGCGAACCCCAGCCAGGCCGCCGACAACCTCACGAAGTGGATCAGCATCTGCGCGGACGAGCTCGCCCCGCTGAGGACCCCGCCCAGCAGACCCGGAAGCAAGAAAGCCCCGTGGTTCACCGACGAACTCAAGAGCTCCAAGAAGAACTGCAGAGCCCTCGAGAAAGTCTGGAGAAGGGAACCTACACCGGACAACAGGACCTCCTTCAAACTTGCCACCCGGAAGCACCACCAGCTGATCCGCGCCGCCAAGAAAACAGCATTCAAGGAACGGTTGGACAACAACGCACACAACTGCAAGGAACTCTTCAACATCGTGAAAGAGCTTTCCAGCCCCAGCGCAGGAAACAACGACATCACCCCATCGCAAGACCTCTGCAACTCCCTCGCTTCATACTTCCACAACAAGATCGCGGACATACACAACAGCTTCAACAACCAACCAACGCACACCTTGACAGAACAGCCACCCCCCACCACCACCCTCCACGCCTGGACCCCGATCAGCACCGAAGACACCATCCGCACGATGAACTCCATCCACTCCGGATCACCGACCGACCCCTGCCCTCACCACGTCTTCAACAAGGCCGACGCTGTCATCGCACCCCACCTGCGAGACATCATCAACACATCATTCGACACCGCCACCTTCCCTGAGAGCTGGAAACACGCCGAACTCAGCGCCCTACTCAAGAAACCAACAGCGGACCCCACCAAACTCAAGAACTACCGCCCCATCTCGCTCCTCCCGTTTCCTGCCAAAGTCATCGAGAAGACCGTCAACAAGCAGATGGTCGCCTTCCTCGAGACGAACGGATCCCTCGACCCCTCACAGTCCGGCTTCCGAGCCAATCACAGCACCGAGACCGCCCTCACCGCCGCCACCGATGACATCCGAGCCCTGATGGACAATGGAGAAACAGCGGCCCTCATCCTCCTAGACCTCTCCGCGGCATTCGACACGGTCTGCCACCGCACCCTAGTACAGCGCCTCAGCAACATCGGAATCCAGGACAAGGCGCTGGAATGGATCATCTCCTTCCTCGACGGAAGAACACAGAGAGTCCGCCTACCACCGTACAAGTCAGAGGCCTCCGAAGTCATCTGCGGCGTCCCTCAAGGATCATCTCTGAGCCCCACCCTCTTCAACGTCTACATGAGCCCCCTCGCGGCCATCGTACGCAAACACAACCTCAGCATAATCTCCTACGCCGACGACACCCAGCTGATCCTCTCCCTGACCAACGACCCCGCCTCCGCCAGAGCCAACCTGCACAAAGGGATGAAAGAGGTAGCCGAGTGGATGACGACCAGCCGCCTGAAACTGAACTCTGACAAGACGGAGGTCCTCATCCTGGGCTCTTCCCCCTCCGCCTGGGACGACTCTTGGTGGCCTCCCGCCCTGGGCACCGCACCCAAACCGACAGACCATGCACGCAACCTGGGCTTCATCCTGGACTCCTCCCTCTCCATGACCAGGCAAGTCAACAACGTCTCCTCGGCGTGCTTCAACATCCTACGCATGCTACGGAAGATCTTCCGGTGGATCCCCACCGAGACCAGGAAGACCGTCACCCAGGCCCTCGTCACCAGCCGACTGGACTACGGCAACGCCCTCTACGCCGGTACCACCGCCAAGCTCCAGAAGAGACTCCAGCGGATCCAGAACACCTCAGCCAGACTCATCCTCGACATCCCACGAACCAGCCACATCACCGGACATCTGAGAGACCTTCACTGGCTCCCCGTCAACAAAAGAATCACCTTCCGCCTCCTCACCCACGCACACAAAGCCCTACACGACCAAGGCCCGAGCTACCTCAACAGCCGGATCAACTTCTACGCTCCCAAACGCCACCTCCGTTCAGCAAACCACGCCCTCGCCGCCGTCCCCCGCATCCGAAGAGCGACTACAGGAGGAAGGTCCTTCTCCTACCTGGCCGCCAAGACCTGGAACTCCCTCCCGACCGACCTGCGCCTGACCCAAGACCACCTCTCCTTCAGGAAGAAGCTGAAGACCTGGCTGTTCGAGCAGTAGCGGCACCCCCCCCCCCAACCCCCCCCCCCCCAGCGCCTTGAGACCCTACGGGTATGTAGCGCGCTCTATAAGTGTCACTGATTGATTGATTGATTGATAGAACGAATCAATTTCAAGGGAATATTCTCTCACCACCACTTTTTGTTAATATTGAAAAGGAATATTAACTATACAAAAAAGGCCACTAGAGCGTTATAACGCAGGTGCGTATCACAAAACCATCACAGAATGACATTTCTTTTTCTTTATGAGAAAAAAACATTCCGAGATGGCTGCCAGTGAATCAGCATACATAAGTAGGATTTTCTCCTAAAGAAAAAGGAAAAACATTACAAAATGGCCACCAATTGAACGCATGCATGCAAATGCATCCTTACACACCAGGGGCCATTTTAGCATTTTTAATTTATTATTTCAACAATGCAGGTGGCTGTTTTAGATCAGTAAAATAAAATAAAATAATAATAATAAATTGGGTAGAAACACCAATAAAAGAAGTAAGCTGCCTGGTAGAATTGTGCAGCTTCTGGGCCCTTGTAAATAAAACACTGTAAAAATAACAAAAAAAAAATTTAAATGGGGAGCAGGACTGGGAGGCACAAGAGAGTGCTAGGTTAACAGGGAAGAATCAGACTGAGAGAGTAGGATGGGGTGACAGACCTAAGCAGAATATTAGTTAATATATGGAGGGTGGAAGAGGAAGCAGTCTGTCTGGAGGCAAGGTGTACCGCTGCTCTTCAGAGGAGTATGGATGTACAATGTTTCAAACTCTATCGCACTGAACACATTTGGTGAGCACACAGGTGGCAGTATGTACTACATATCACTGACAGAGAATAGACAACACTTACCAGAGGCCCCTGAACTCTCATGACAGCTGGAGATAATGACATAAGCATCAAGGATTGAAGATTACAACTTTCCTTGTGTTTAACAGCATCCTTGCTAGCAATGAACAATGTTTCTGCAGCCAGGATTGCTATTTTGTGGATTTGTGTTACAGAAACAGCCTTCTTTCTTGGAAGTTTGTAATGGAATGAATGAATGAATGAATGAATGAATGAATGAATGAATGAATGAATGAATGAATGAATACTTTATTGTTTGGTTACTCAAAACCATTACATTAGGAACCAGAATACAAAATTACAAAAGTGAAAACCAAGAGTGTGTCAACGAGCGAGTCTTTTTGGTAGTTCCCAGTGCGCTGGTGGGCACGGGCAATAAGGTTCATGGAAAACAGCCCGACGTGTGTCTGCAAAGTCTCTATTCGTGTGTGCGCTGAATGGCCATCAGCTTGGACCGTGTCTGATGGATGAACTTTCCAAAAGAGCAAATCTGTTTTACCATAGACAATGTATATAGTTGGTAGATCACCTCCTTTGCGGTGCGTGACCCCGTCTGTCTTAAGATGGGCCTAAGATAAAGGCTGCGAGCTGTTCGCAGAGCCGGGCAACAAAATAGAAGATGGGGCAATGACTCTAGTTTATACCTGCAGAGCCTGCATTCCCCAGCTCCTGGTCCAGCCTGTCCAAAGGCGTATAGTTCTTTTAGGGGCAGAGGGTGTAGTCTGTAGGCTAAAATCTTGTGAAGGGCTGTGCGGCCCACGGCCTGCGTGAGATGGTGTTTGGGGTTATGCACAGTATGCAGCAGGCATAGAGACTCATGGAAGTCTCTTTTTGCCAGTAACTCCAAGTCCAGTTCCCGCGAATGCGTGCGTACTCGTTTTTTAATCACGTTTTTAATGGCAGTGTAATTAACGTGTTTGGGGTCCCAAGACTCGGTGGCAAGATTAAGAATGTCCTTTGCCGCATTAAGAGTGGCCGACCAGGGATTCCCAGGTTCTGTAAAGATGTATTTCAGGACTGCTTTGATTGTGTTCTCGTGTGCCGCTGTTGTGAGGAAGTAGTATTTACTTTGGGTGGCCATCTCTTCGAGGTTTTGCTGGTTGAGCGAGAATTCTAGGCAGACGAGGGTGTTTCTGCTGCACCTTGGTAAGTGAAACAGTCTCTTGTAGGCTCTGCAATGGATTTTTTCTAGGTCCTTGTTGAGTTTGCCCGGGAAAGCCTGTTGAGCGTAATTGAGGGCAGGCATTAGCTTAGCTTTGAGTACTCTTTGGGTAGCCGTTGTAGATGGGCTATATAAGGAGGCTTGTAACTTGCAGAGGGCGTAGGTGATGGTTTTCCCTTTGCCTTGGATTTTCTTTAAGTGGGCGCCAGAAAGCCCCGACTCATGGTAACAGATGCCCAAATAGGTGTATCGCTGTGTGCTTTCCAAGGAGAGATGACCAACCCTCCATCTTGCTGATTTTTTCTTGGGATAGTGTCCGAAGATGATTATTTTTGACTTGGAAGGATTTGCTACCAGCCTGTTTTCGATGTTGTATGCTGCGAGTGCCGTCAGCGCCTTTTGTAGCCTAATTTTGGTGTGATCCAGGAGTACCAAATCGTCAGCATATTGCATGAATTGGATTTTGGTACCTCCAATCTTTGGAGTGGCTAAGGCTGCCCCCGACAAGACCCTCTCCATGTCTGCTGTATATAGATTGAACAACAGTGGGGCCACAACGCACCCTTGTTTTAGGCCTCGATCTGTTTCAATCCTCGCAGATGTGGAGTCCCTCGAGAGTTTGATTCTCCCCCATGTTTTTTGGTACAAAGACTGGACCGCTCTTAGCAGGGATGGGTTGATGTTCCATTGAGCCAGCGTTCTCCACAGAATGGAGCGATCTACCCCATCAAACGCTGCCGAGTAGTCAATAAAGCAGGCAAATAGTGGGGGACATTTGCGTGACCGCGTTTGGTGGGCCAAGAAAGAAAGTGCGGTGATGTTATCTACTGTGGCAGACCCAGGTCTAAATCCGGTTTGGCAGAATGGGAGAAGGCCTTCTTCACTTGTCCAATCTGCAAGGTCCCTCAGGATGGCACTAGCATAGGCTTTGTCCTCGATGTCCAGGAGGGCGATCATGCGGTAGTATGATGGATCTGTTTTGGGGCCTTTCTTGTGGATTGGGTGTAAGAGCGAACCTCTCCATGAGCCTGGCACGTCCCCCAAGAGCCAGCATTCAGCGTACAGATGGGTCAGATTTTCGGACAAGAATTCAATGTTCGCTTTAAATAGGTGACCAGGAAGGCCGTTAGGGCCCGGTGCGCCGTTTTGACTGATGTTTTTTAGGATTTTAGGCACTAACAGTTTTCCAGGCGGGGTCTTCTTTTCGGTGACAAAGTCTGGGTCATCGCCTGCTATTGGTGCATCATTTTGCTGATTGACAGCTCTGTCTTCGTTATAAAGTGCTTTTACATGGGCAACACAGATGGAGGCTTCGAGCGAGTTTTCTCTGTGGTTTATAGCTCATCCGAGTTTGCTTAGGTAACTCCAGAACTCTTGCGTTTTCCCGGGACTCAGCAGGTCGAAGATTTTCAGCCATTGTGCTTCACAGTGGTCTCGTTTTGCAGCCCACACCTTCTTGGGGTGGATTTTTATGGCTTCTTGTAATACTTTTTTATTTACACTTGAGCCAATTTTACAGAAGGCTTTTCGTTTCATGTTCAGTTGTTTGGCACTTTTTTAAATTACTTCATTATATCCATATGCAGTTGGAGGGTGCCAATGGGTTGTTCTATCTGTGTACCCGCGTAGTGTCACCACCGGGTTCCCAGTTATGCCATTTCATGTTGCTATTGCCCCCTTCTTCTGTTCACTCAGTGGCCAGCCTATCCACGAATTTGCCCAGCTGTTAAATGTAGTGGTTGCAGCCTGCCCCCATTTGATTCTTCTGGGTAGCTTTATCAGTTCTTCGCCGTTGGGTGCACCAATACATTCTAGCCTATGGCGTAATTTCACTGTTAAGTTGAGCGTGATTATTAAGGCTGCATGATCGCTGTCACTACGCGGATGAACTGAGAAGTTTGACATTAGGGGTTGCAATTTATCACTTAAGATGATATAGTCAATCGTCTGGTTGTTATACGTAGGACCAACAAAGGCCCCTGGGCTGTTCTTTAGATGAACTGAGTGCGCTGTCACCAGTTTGTAGGATTTTAATAAGTCATTCAGTGCGTTAGTAGCCCCAGACTGATGACTTTGTGTAGTTCGTACCCCTATGTTGTGGATGTTAAAGTCACCAAGGATAATACTTTCTAGTGACTGAAATTGGAGCAATAAGGACTCCAAATAGTTTGTTAGCGTGAGCGAGTTGGCTATAGATTCATGTGGATTATAATAAATATTGATTAGTAAAATTGAGAAATTTCCGTTAATCGAGTGGCGGCTTTTCAGGATGCCAGCCTGAAGGGTGTCTGGAAGGTTGTTTATTTCCATGAATTCAAGTTTCAACGAATGCTTAATGTAGACGCATATCCCCCCCGATGGTCTTCCAAAAATGTTGGTCTTTTTTGCTGGTTTACCATATTCTGCATATCCTCTTAGTGAGAGAGGGTTGATCAGCCAGGATTCTTGTATGCAGATTATGTCCGCCTCCTCCATAAATTTCACTGCGGCTTGGTTTTGTAACAACTTTTTGAACCCTGCAACGTTCCAGGTCATAATTTTCAAACTGTAAGAAGTCCGGATTTTGTTTGAGGGTTTCGCTTGCTAGTTGGTCGTGCATTGATAGAGTTGGCCTGTGTCTTCAGGGCAATGCCTGTTAGGAGCTGGGGTTTAATGCTAGCGGCAGCAAAGACCAGTCTTTGCTTGCACACCCCTTTGTTACAAATAAACGTTTGCCTTGGCTCGGGTTGGTTGTTATCTTGATTGGGGTTCCGTTGATTAGGCCTGTATTTGTGCTGCCTTTGGACCCCTGAAGGATAGACGCCGCATTTGGCACGTGAGTGGAGGGAGCGTTCGAGCATAGGTGCCCTCCAGCTGGCTGTTCTAGGCTTTCCGGCTGAAAGTGCGGGAAATTAGTTTTCAGAATTAGGGGATATTTTTGCACGGGCTTGGACATTATTTTTATACCCCAGCTTTCCAGTAGGGTTTGTTGACTTTTCAGGACCTCAACCATATCTGAGCTGGTGAAGGTTAGCTCTTTGGTTTCGTTTTTTTCTCCTCCGGGTCTGGCGGCAAAAAAGAGATGGTCTCAATGTCTGTGGTTTTTGTCCCTTCCAGCCCTGGAATGTTTGCACAAAGTGTTAGCAAGTTGCTCCGATTGAGGATGTCCCACTTTCCCTGTGAGTCAAAGTCGGGGTACAGCATTATTTTCAGGTCCTAGGATTGTTTACGATTTCGTTGGCTGGCAGAGTCTGCGTCCTTCCACTTTTTTGCCTGGGCGCCGATTAGTAGTGGCTGTACCGCGCCGGGTGGATGGACGTTTGCCTGATTTATTAGCCCTGTTGTCTGCTGGAGAGCCGCCATAAGCGGTGAGCTGGACGGGCCGTTGTTAGATGGCGTGTTCTCGGCGTACTCAGGTTTGATGATATCCGATGGCACTTGGATCACTCTACACGTCATGATCTTTATTGGAGCGACGGGCTAGGAGCTTGTAGAGCACAGGTCATAGACGCATGGTGGGGCTTAGTTCACTTCCCGATTGCGTTGTCCTTGCGAGTTATTGACTTGGTTTTGTGTTAATGATGCTGGAGCTAGCTGAGGAGCTGCGAGGGAAACCAGCATCATCGGATCTATTGCTGCAATAATTGTGTATGAGGCTTCTGGGGTTGGCCCATTTATTTCTACAATTTTAGTAGTCACTGCCGGTTGGATCGTTTGCTGACTCTCGGTGTGACCAGGCGTCTGGTTATCAGGCCGTAACCATTGCTAAATAGATCTGGAAGCGTAAGATTTGTTTTTGTTCGCCTTGTTGAGTTTTTTTTGTTTTTTCTTGTTTTTCCTGGATAGGTTTAGGGGTTCTGGGATGGTCGGTTTGATAGTGTGTAGAGGATCTTGATTTTTAGCCTGGTTCAGGGTGGCGTTTGTTCTGCTCGTATTATTCGTTGTTGGAGGCGTCGCCCAGGCGATCTTTTCTCCTTTATGAGTTTCTGTGCTACAGCTTTGAAGATTTGTTGTGCCTTGTGTTTTTGGGGAAACCTGGGCAGGGTCCATGTGCGGGTGAGTTCTGGTTCTTACTTGCTTCTTTCTTGAGATCTTCTACTAAAGTGGTCATGATGTTTGGGAGTTTTTCTAAGCTGTGCAGAATTGGACTACAACTGCATGACTCTAGCTTGAAATGTGTCCTATCCTGTGCTCTGCGGATCAGAGAATTCAAGTGATCCAGTTTGGAGTCAATCCCAGAGATCAGGTTTGCGACAGTTTGTAATATATTAATTTGGACGTCAGGCTTGTCAGCATGCATTATTGCTGCGCTTGTCATTGAAATGAGGGCCTCATTAATCAGTGATAGATGATCTGTGATTGCTGGGGGCTTCTCCCCCCTGTCCACGCGGCTACTCGCTGATGTTGGTCACTAGGCCGTTTTACCTTGTTCCGTGGTGCTCCATCTCGACAGGTTCAATGAACGATTTTCAAGGGCGGCCGATGATTCTGGGGTTCCTCCTTCGTTGGCTACATGGATGCTATTAGGCGTGTCGGGCATATGTGCTCCGTTTACCGGGGCTCTTCTTTCGTTTTCAGAATGAGTTCTGTTAGATGCGTCGAGCGTGAATGCTCCGTTTGGAGTCGGGCTCAGTTGAGAGTCCTCCAATTGTTGGTAGGTCGGGGCTGTGGTTCTAATGTGAGCGGACCTGGGTGCAACCCTGTCTAATGACTTTAATTTATGGGGATTTCCACCCCGGAGCATGGTTATTATTGGTGAAAAAGGTATACCTAGTGCCTGGGTGGCAGTGGGGCTTGAGATCTGCCCGTCCTCCATTGCCTTTTTGGGCGATGAGTTATTTGAAGTCCTGAGGGGTTCGGTTGAGCTAGTTATTTTGGGACACATAAAGCTTCTTATATCTCTGTTTCCTGCGGTCCCATTAGCGGTTTCTTTTGCGCCGGGCCGAGGCGTGTGGGGGGCTGGCTTGAGCGGACTATGGGTTTCCCCCGATGGAGGTGCGGGGTTTGGGGCTGGGATCGATGTCGGAGCTGGAAGCGCGATGGATGGTCCCGGGGACATCGGCGTTGCTCCGGTGGCTCCGGATGATCCTGAAAGTTCCCCGTCCCAATGCCCTAGCCCTAGGTACGAGCCCCCTGCTCCTGGGGGGTAGAAAAGCTTTGCCTTCCGTCTCCTAGCTGATCTATGGGGGCGGAGCTTTTCCTGTGGTTGTATTAAGGTCGAATTTCTGGTCCTCATTATTTGCCCAGTTTAGTTATCTGACCTTGCCCGGTTTAATTGTCTGTCCTTGTCCGGTTCAACCAGGAAGCGTGCCCACTGCAGTGGAGGGGTGGAGGCGCGGCCGAGGTCTGCGTGTTCTCCTGAGAGGGGGTGACCTGCAGCCTTGGTGTAACTGATGAGGTTGTCCCTGCCCTCGCCGCACGCTGCTACTGTTCCTGCTACAGTTCCTGCTGCTACTGTACAGCTCCTGCTCGGTCCTGCTTAATGCCGCACAGGACCGCTGCCTCTGTTCCAATAGTTCCAATGGCTGCCCAAAGGGTTGAGACTCTAGCTTGCTGCGTATGCCCCAGCCCCAGCCAGCACCGAGCTCCACGCCTTGCTGCCTTGCCGCTGACTCACCAGCTCACAAGGCTCACAAGTCCTCCTGGCTCCTGGCTCCTGGTTCCTAGCTCTCCCCGGGTTTACTCAGTTTGTGGCACCTCAGCAATGGGGCTGGTGAATCTGGTGGGGCTGGTGGGGGGGCCAAGCCCTGGCACGGCGCGGCACGGCACGGCAGTGACTCCCCCCTCTTGGCAATGCAGCGGTGTTGTTTTCTCAGCGCTTAACTCAGCGCTCACACCTGCTGCTTTTCCAGCGGGACTGCAGAGCAGCTTCAACAGCTTCAGCGGCCCAAAGATAGCTTTCTTGGCCAAAGCAGACAGGCGGTCGATGGAAGCCGGCGGCGGCCGGTAGCCGGTAACCCGTGTTTTTTCTGTAGCCGTTTTTTCCGTTTCTACGCAGCAGCGTCTGATCGGAGATGGCGTTCTGGCCTTCTGTTGATTTGGAGCTCACAGCTCTCTAGAGAACTCTAGAGGGATTCTGAAGCAACACTGTATGAACAAGTGTAATGTGTGAGAGTTTGTAATGGGGCATTCTTTATTCTGGAAATCAAGCTGAGGCAAAACTAATTTGATTTTTTTTTTTAAACTTAGACTTATTTGATCCAAGATTTGGACATCTGCATTCCTTTTTGAACTTTTTTTTTTGGTAATATATTTTTATGTTTTTCTTTAACAAGATACAGGTATACATGTAACATTAAGAACATTGTTTATCTTCTGAACGGCTGAATTCGTATTCTTGTGAATTAACAGAATAATTCTAGCTTTGAAAATATCAGCATGCGTGTACACTTGAAACTGGGGGTAGTTATCTTGCCTTTTGGGAGGTAGGTCATTAAGCATTTCTGTAATCAATTATGTCTCACTATATTTCAGTTATATGAAAACAGCTTTAGATCAATCACATCAGATCTGGTTACACGGAGATAGCTAGAGGTATAACACTGTGAGAAAGTTAGATGCTCAACATACATGGAAGATTACTAAATATCTCTTATTTGCCTTTCAATATCCATTCCAAACGGAAGACACCATGACCTAGCAGAAGAGGTATATCCAGTGTTTGTTTTCTCTCTAAATCCATTCCCCTTTCCATGTTTCTAGTACACGTCAAACATATTACACCATATGTAATATAGTGGTTGTAGTGAGGGGCAGAACAGCGCCTCACTACAAAGTGTAATGTTAAAGCAGAAAGAGGACACAGCGTGGAGATATGTGGGACAACACCTGGATGGGGATGAAAGCAAGGAAAGAGTCATTGCTATAAAGTGATGAAAGATAAAAAAGAGAACCTGAACAGTAGAGGGAGAAAACTCTTGCAACCAAAATCAATTTAAAGCTGCAATGTTGCAGGGACGGGACGACAAACACAAACACAAAGAAGGGATGATAAGCATTGAATAAGGGACAGAAAACTGAGATAGACTAAAAGGACATCCAATCATAAGAAGGGGGCTGACCCAAATCCCACTCAATTTATTGTATTACAGTTACAGCTTAAATGTTGAGGTTAGCTCTCTAAGATAAGGCTTCTAAGCTACACCGTATCTTAGAAGGATTTACACCTTGCTTCGAAATTACAATTTTGCTCACCTCGTTTTATCAGTTCACACATATAGTTACAATTTAATAGAATTATATTTGCACTTAACTTTCACGGCTCCATTTCCACATGCACATTAGAGATTCACGCGTTTTTCAGCGCACATGGTCTTTGAGCTGTAATCAGCTGGTTATCTATCTTATAACATTATTTTTTAAACTTATGTTGCCCTTGATGTATACGATTGTTGGTGTAACTTTTTTTTGTGTGCTGTAGATATGAAACGCTTTACTCTTGATAAAGCTCATGGCCTAAGAGCATTGGATAACAATGTGATGGCTAGTTTAAAGTACTGTACTCATTATGGGTGTGTTAGTGTTAAGTTCTAACCACCTACCTTGCATTTGGTGTCTGATCAGAGACTTGGTATCTGACCGCGAACTGCAAATGTTCTTCCAGAGCCGTCATATGCAAGTCAACATGCACAAGTTAAACAACGCTTGTGGCCTAGCTCAGAGCTTTGAGGATGGAGTCAACAGCACTTGCTGCCGATTTTAGGGGATGAATCTGGCGTGGTCGACAATGCCACAATCATCTACTTCGCTGTCCTCAGGCCATGATCATGTGCAGATCTTGAATATAAATCCTTACCTTTTGTTACCCTATACTCCAGTCCTTGTTTTTTTGGGGCAAAACTGAAAATGCTACCATAAAGTCTTCCCAATTCAAGATACTGGTTATTTCATCCGGAAGAATTAGTTGTTTCTTGTGGCTTTGACTATAAAGCTAGCACTGGTGACTGTTTCAGTGCATTGCAACATTGATCCTTTGTTGCTTGTTCTGAACACTTCTTCCATCGTTGTTTGATATCACATCTCCCTCTGTTCCTGATTCTGGGTTGGGCTCTCATGCTTCTTGACTGCCTCCAGAGTTTTCTTTTTTTTAATCTACTAAGATGTTTTTTTCTGGTTATTAACAGTTAACTCTATAGTTTGTTTAGATTCTAATGTTTCTAATTCCATCTGTAGTTTGATCAGACAGATTAAAGCAAAAGACCTCATACTGGAGCCAAGTGATGAAAGACTACTCTACCAGCCAAAAGGCCAGATCTTAACAGTCAGGACAAATGCAAACTGTATAATTTCATGTCAAGCAACAGCCACAATCCCGGTCAGGGTAAACCAAAAAAGTCACTTAATAACCTGTGCTTCACACTCTTGTAGCCGTACATAAAAGCAGCTGGGTTTAACTCAGAGCAATGTGTAAAGCATTCATGCAGTACACCAACAGCAATAAAGTGATAACACAACACAAGAAATATCCCACATCAATGTATAGAAATAGTAAATGTTCATAAATTATTTTATACTAAAATGACAAGAATCCAGTCAGTAGAACTGGAGTTAGGAATTTTGAAAATGTAGGATGAAAAATATGGCCCAATATATTAAAGTGCCTAACGCGGACATCTAGTTTTTGAGACCGGGTCAAAGTCGAAAAATATGGCCAACCGTGATGGAGGGCAAGTCGGACACATAAAGTGGATTGTGCCTGAATGGTGCTTTTTTCAGACTTTGAAAAATGTCATCAAAAATGTTCTGAGAGGGTAAAGTTTAGCAAGCCAAGGATGCAGGCGGTGTCTGAGGAGGGAGCCTTGTTGTCGGGGAGCTGCTGGACGAAGTCACAGTGAAGATTTCTAGATTCTGACTTAGTCTCTTTTTTAGAAATTAAAAATGTCTCTCAGGACAAGGCAGGAGGTTGTAGACAATAAGAGTCCCACAAGGCTGGATAGCCCTTTGGCATCGGACCGCTGAATAACATTTGCTGCTATGGATCAGAAAGTAGCAGGAGGTGTCGCAAAATCATGCTGACCAGTACCTTGGGCGGATAGATGAGCAGGTTGGTCCTAGTATTCTCTCAGTTCTCAGAGCAGTTTTTAAATTTGGCTATCTGGGCACCTTCAGCACCACCACCAAGGGTCCAGGACTGGTAGGGAACTACTTGGTGTGTTAGGACTCACTCAGGCTGCGTCCAGGTGTGGATTCAAGATGGTTGGAGCCTGTTCTGTCCCTAAGACTCTGATCAAGAAGCTAGCCACTTAGCCCTTGGAGTCATTCTGGTAGCCCTGGGGCAACTAATGAAACAGGGCTCGAGCAGGAGGGCAGGCCTCATAGGGTTTCAAGGCAGGCTCCCGGCAGCAAAGCAGTCCTTACAAGTGCAGCAAAGCATCCTTGTGGAGTACCCAGCAGGCTACAGCAGTAGGCAGCCCTGGGAGAATCCTTCTGCAGGTCCCGAAAGTGAACTGAAGAGTGGGTCAGAAGGTCACCTTTTAATACATGGTGCCTTGTTTGAAGCAGGAGAAATTTCTACAGAATTACCTTTGAAGTGCTTGAAATTTCCTGATTCCCCTGCCCTGACTCCAACCTGACTGCAAGAACAATGCAGGGGCATGAAGCCCTTTGTGTGAAGGCAGCGCACAGCAATAAAGTGATAACACAACACAGATGGGACTGTGCCCAGCTCCGCCACTCTCCATCCTGCCTGTTGATGGTCCATCCAGGGACACCTAACCCTTCTATTGTGTGGCTGTCTGGTAGAAATAAACAAATTCCAACTGCCAAATACACCCAGTCATTTGACCCAGGCTGCAGGCACCAAATAGTTTAGGGCAGGAAAATGCCAACTTTCTAAAAGGGCTGTGGCAACAAATGATGGACGGAATCCTGAATTAATCAAACATTCACCCCAGTCAAGACATCTGGGTTAAATCTATCAATCTTTTGCTCAATACGTCACCCCAGTTTGGGACCAGCCATATCAAAATCATACTTGACCCTTCTCCTCATGGGAACAGTCCAGTCTGAACTGCTGAGCTGGGTTAGCCCGAAATAGCATCCTGGGACCGGTTTCGGGGTATTACCCCTCATCATCCAGGCTAGCTGAATCCAGTGGGACAGCAAGCAGGAGACACACATTTAGGCATACCCATCCAACTTAGGGCAAAAAATGCTGCAGCAACAAATGATGGACGGAATGCTGAATGAATCAAACCTTCCCCCACCAAGATAAGAGATCTGGGTTAAATCCATTCTTCTTTTTCTCACTACGTAACCCCAGTTTGGGCCCAGCCATGTGCAAATCAGATTTGACCCTGCTCCTGATGGGAACAGTCCAGACTGAAATGCCAAGCTGGGTCCTCCCTGGACTGGAAAAAAAGCATCCTGGGACTGGTTTTGGGGTTCGCCCTTCATCAGCCAGGCTAGCTTGAATCCAGTGGTACCGCAACCAGGAGATCCACGTCTGTGCATACCTATCCCACGTAGGGTGAACATAGCAAACACAACAAGATGACGGAGTGAGTGCTGAAATTTTTCAACCACTCACCCCCAGTCAAGAGACTGGCCTGGCAGTTCGGGCTGGACTGTTCCCTTTAGGGGCAGGGTCAAAACAGATTTGCAATTAGCTGAGTCAAAACTGGGGTGGCATAGTGAGCAAAAGAACGTTTGCTTAAACCCAGATCTGTTGACTGGGGGTGAGTGTTTGAAATATTTCAGCAGCTCTTGACATTGTATCAGGTATGATCTTATTAAGGGCCTTGGTAGAAGTGAAACTCAGGAGAGAGACTCCAATTTTCTCTGAGGTCCCATGTTTCCCTGCCAGGATTGTTTGGGTTCTCTTCGGACATAATCTTATATTGTGTTGATCTGAACCACATTACATGCACAGCTTTGTGGGATTTTTCTGTTATTTTTCTCCATTAGATAAAGTTAGACACACTGGCCCGATTTGTATGAGGTGTGGCGAGGGCAGTCTCTTTTTCTCTGCCATGATCCATTAGGAGTACTAAATCTATTAACTTCTCACAATTAATGATTTGATTGATGAACGATTTCAGCTATAGAGTAGAAAAGGGAGGCGAAGGTGACATAAGGCTATGACAGACAGAGATTGGGACAAGGGACAGGGGCAGAGGAGACAAGGGGAAAGGGTGACAGAGGAGATGGGCAGAAAGAAGAGGCAGGTAACATGAGACTAAGAAACAGGAAAAACAGGGAGAAAGTGGAGAAGATGTGCCTGCTGGACAGGAAAGACAAGGGGTTGAGACTACCAGCAATGGGGGGGGGGGGGGGGTGGGGGGAGAAGATTGGGGTAGAGGAGACCAGTGGCAGTAGAAAAAAGGAACAGAGAGAGGACAAGAGAGAGAGACAATTGGGAGAGTGGGCATGGGGACTGGGATACAAAGAGAATTATATGGCCGACTGGGGCGTTGGCAGGTGGACAGGGAAGAGAGTGCTGCAAGTGCTGCATGTTATTTTACCTATATGGCCATATCAGGGTGGCAGTGCACAGTGGTTAATTTGTGGAAAAATACGTGCCAGGGCTCTCGTCAGAAGGCAGCTTGCACCAGCCCATTGCTCCTATTGGTGGAGAGGATGTGGTGTAACGGGCAGAGCTGCCGACCTTGGAGCAGTTAAACCAGGTTTGAATCTCGGCGTCGGCTTGACATCGTCAAATTCTGGACAAATCACTTTATCTCCCCAGGCATACAAAAAAATGAATGTGTCTTTAAACTAGTGCTCACAAAAAGCGCTCCAATATCTTTGGGTCGTGTTTGCACCATAAGCGCTGGTGATGCCAAATAAGTGCCGGTGCAGGGTACCGGAAAAACGGACTTAAGTTAAGCGCTGCCAGTGCAGCATTTGTGTGTGGATAACTCTACTGTCTCTTGTGCTGTGATAATGTGTAGTAGACACGATCCTTGTCTGCCACCAGGAAATGTAGCTGCCACATACATCTCACTTTATTGCTGGAAGGCAGCCACTTGCATGGGCGTCCACAAAAATATTTTCAAGGGCAGCATAATCTTACTGTCATCCATAAAGGGCAAGTGGAAAATCCAGAGACCCCACCCCCCCCCCCCCATAACCCTCCCCTGCGGACGCCCATGGCCACGTGGTCTGCCTTTGTGAATCAGGCCTTAGGCTTGGGATATCTCCATAAACTCGACACGCCAGACCAAAGGTGTCTACTTATAAATGAATTCGGGGGAAAAAAACAGATTGGGAAGTGGAAAAAGGCCTGGTTAAGTATCTGCAACAGTCAGGGCACATAAAATTGTCGAGCTCACAAAGGGATGTATTTTATCCTCCACTACACAGCTAGTTACCACTCAATGCACGTATACTTTGAGTCACGAAAATATATTGGTTGGATTAAATCTTATTCCCACTGCATGCAGTGCACTCGATACGAACCTCGTATGATCTTATTAAATTGAGATTAATAATACATATTTCTACAGTAGACCACTTGTACTTATGACAGCTTTGTTCCCCATGCTGTGTGACACAATACAAAAAAATCTAATTAAGGCTCCCAGCAGTTGTTTCACAGCTGTTAGCTTCTTCCTGCCGATGGTCCCTTATCCCACCAAGCAATGAAGCAAAAAATCTATCATGCAAGACATTTACATAGGAAGGGATTTTCAAGTCTAGCGTTACCCACCATCTTTTCTTTCCACCAACATTAGATTTTCAATATACTTGCTTATAGGGGCTTTCAGCCAGACTTCTTTATCGATTCATTCACATGTATTCTTCTGTCCACTAGAGCATATAGCATGGGACAGTGGGTCAAGCCCACTTTACCCACTGGATGACTTCACTGCGAGGGATGGCATTCTGCTCTGTTACAAGGAGCACATCACATACAAAGTAGCTCCCCACAGGGCATAGACTACCATGGAAATGTGTTTTTTGAGACCAAACAATATTTTTGCTTTTAGACAACGTTTTTCTTTAGATTTACAAGGGACCAGCAGATTCCCTAAAAATAAAGTTTTACAAAAACTAGGACACAGCAAAACAAGCACTGGCAAAGCCAAAGGGCTGGAAGTCAAAGCGTTGACAATTCTTGCTCAATCAAGGAAGCTCAAAATCCTCACCTGAACAGCTGTGACTGGCTGTGTGCTTCTTTTAACTGTTCTTCAAGACATTGTTGAGCATCACACACACTTCGCAAGTCATTCTGTTGTTTTTCTAGTTGTACCTTTAAATTCTGAATTCTACAAGCAGAACAAAAAAAAGGATAAGTCTATGATCTTTACAAAGAGGCAACTGGGTGTCTGAGTGTATTTATGAGCACACACTTCCTTCACAGTGACCTGCGCTCACATCATACCCATGATCACATGTTAAAATGGTGCTCAACTGTCTTCACAGGATATATATTGACAACAGTACAAAACCAATCAGCTCGATTTATAACTAGGGTAGACCCATGTTTTATTATATTTAACATAACTTTTATATTATTTAGCCTACATAAATTACTTCATCAAATACCATGCTGCACATCAGCTGGTCATTCAAGATCAGGATACGCTATCCTAGCCAATGTAGAGACACATTATGTATCCCAAAGCTAAATGTCTCAATTTTTTTTGAAAAATAATGTGGAGTATATGAAAGTCACTTATTAGGACAAAATAAAATTGGGCTAAAAACATCACTGCTAAGAGATGAATAGCTACTCAAGATATTCAAAGGAACGTAAAATATTGGAAAATATTTATAATCTAAATAACACAATAACATTCGTTTTTGTACTCAATGCTAAATAACTATGAAACCAAAATAGCAGAAGTAAGTATGCTTGCTAAAAGGTCCAACATATACAATGTGGTTAGTTGCATCATATTAAAAAAATATACCAGATATCAAAATAACTTGTCATCCAAAGGCCATTCTAGTAACAAAAAAAAGAATATATGCATCGTTAGAAGTGACACGCATGATCTAAGTTGAGTAAGAAATGCACCAGCAAATAGGGTTGCATGACAACGACCCACAGTCAAGAGAACAGTCCACAGAGGCAAACAAAGGTAAACAGATGACTAAGTAATCTTTGCTAGTTTTTATTTATTGGCCGTGTGAGGTGAGGCAAATTTCAGTAAGAAAAAAAATGACTAAGGCATGTTTTATCAAAATATTAAAATATAATAATAATAAAAAAAAAACAGGAGAAGACGTCAAAGGAAATAGCAGAACAAAGGAATACCAATAAACTTTTAATGTGTGGTACCTAGGGCTGGGTGGCACTAGGCTGTCTCCTCATCACCTCTTTTCACCCATGCCCATAGGATCTCCAGGTCCGAGGTTCTCATTTGGGACACGCAGTGTTTCTACTGTCCCCAGTCCATCTATAGAGTTTTATGGCCTTGCTTTGTCCTCCTTTAGTGGATCTTTCGGTAGGACAACTGTTCGAGTAAAATTAAGAATGTGACCAATGATGAATGGTTTCCATAAAGCATTCTCCTCATTTTGGCCTCTCTAATTGGGAAGTGTCTCCACATTCTTAGAGAGAAGGGACAAAATAAGTTACATTCGAAATTAGTATAAAACCATAATAATAAAAACTTCACTTACTCAAATCAATGTTACAAAGCATTGAATGAAACTTCAGTGAAAATCAAAAAGTGCATACAAATCACTACAAAAATGTATGGCGAACACTTAACACTGAAAATCACTGGTAAACCAATCATCCCCAATGTAAAAATAAATAATAGTAAAAGACATTTCTTAAAAATCAGGGGACAACTAAAAGCATGGAACAAATAGTGAGGTTTCTAATGGTTGGACTTAGAGGAGAGCAAGAATTGGAATTCCGCCATGCCACTGGAGGAATTCCAGCCCGCACCATCAGTGATGTGTTTCCTACTTAGTGTTTTCATAATGGCAAGCATCATGCCAGTGGCCCGCCAAGCTGTGAGTCTAAAACACATCTTGATGTTAGAGGATAAACCAACTGATATAGAGTCACTGATCCACCACCAGGCAGAGCAGAATAGCTGCTGAAGAGTCCATCAAGGGAAGCAGGCAGATTTTTACACCAAGGTAAGCTGAATGTCTCTGACATGCTGGCAAGTACACCTCAGCATTTCCAGGAAACAATCTATGAACACATGCTAACATTGTACACTACCTCCAGCACATTCCTAGGGTCTTCATTTGAAGGCTGCTTGAGCAGAGAAACTGCCTCTAATCTAATTAGAAACACAAACCCCCAGATTCATCATGCTCCTCTTTTGCGAGTCCTTAATAGCGATTATTAAGGAATCGCTATTAAAGATTCGCAAAACGGGATGCATGTAGAAAGCGCAAAATTTATAGCGATTTCTACATCTTCCTTATTTGCGATTCGCTAATTGCTAATCGCAAATAAGGAATAACTCCCCATTCATTCCTATGGGGCTAAAGATTTTCCGTTGATGAATCTACCTGTAAGTCTGGCAGGCTTGGGTGGAGTAGAGAAGCCTACTGCAATAGTGGACGGAAACGGCTCTAGCTGAACTCTTACGCAGGGCCTGACTGCTTCACTGTTTCACAAGGGTGGGCACCACCAGCACAAGGTCCTGGTGAACCAGGAAGGTCCATATTGCCAAGTTCACAGTGATACACGTTCACTTGTTTTACGCCTTTGATTTTTTTGCTCTTCTACATTTGGCTTTGGTTACGCTATACAAAAACTGGGATTAATGCTTCTTAATTGTAGTAGCCAGCCACCTTTAGCGGCATAGTAAACTGTGCATAGAAATGGAGTTAACTCGACTGAAAAGCCCCAGGATTTGATGGCTTCAATATGTGTGGGGAATGGGTTACTTAGTCCAACTGACTGTAAACAGGTGGCACTCTATACGTGTTGATTGTTGTTTACAAGATCTGTTGGGGCTCATCAGTCCCTTCACAGGCATTTCTCTCTAGCCTGAGGCTAAGTTTCGGTTAGTTAGAAAGTCAAACTTCATTTTGCTTCCCCCCGTTATGCAGTTACCACTAGGCACCCACCTTTACTTTCAACCAAGGACTCAAGTGAGAAGGTCAGAGTTGCTTTGCACAGTAGATTTATTTTGAGATGTTATCTATGGTTACTTTTAGGTGGCAAAAAGGCACAGAAAATAAATTCAAATTGTGACATTTGTCAAAATGCAAGTATTTTTTTTAATTTAAATTCTGTTACATGAATGAAATGTTATTATCCTTAGTATTTTTTTAAACATGAAAGCCTTGCTCATCGTTAATCACTACTTTTTGAATACTTAAGGTGGTTTTACGAACTTTGTCTAGTAAATCCATACTAGAGCAATACAGAAGTACCAATAACATAATGGAAGCTCCTGTAGGCATTGCCTACACACTTTTCCTTCACAGTGCCCACTGCCAAGTCTCTCTCAATACCCAGACTGCAATTTCGCTGAAGCGCAATCTCTAAGTGTGTCCAAACTTGTCAAATATTTGGGAAAATCATACTTTTAAAGTGTTGGTTAGGTTGAAAAGTTTGATTCAGCCTTTAATGCTTTCACCTATTTACGCTATTTTGTTTTTGTTAACCTTTCGGACTGGTTTTTTCCTGTCATGATCAAAACATGCTTCTCATTACAGTTGTTGCTACCCATATCACGCATTAATAATCTTAAACCACATCCCACAAAATCAACAAAAATGTGTACATTATGGGAGAGATTAACAATAATCTTGTTGTCCCTATGGGGCCAGTAACTCCCATTACTGGCTTCATTTGGAGTATTGTGAAGGCCTAAGTGTGTGTTTGTTTGCATATGCGCATACTAGTTTAGGCAGAGAAGAAATTATCTGCGTAGACAGAAGAAAACCCTTAACAATATAACTCGCATCCAAACACAACAGCTACTACACAAACACACCTATTAGATACTCTACAAAAAAGTAAGCAAATAAAGTGAAAACACATAGGGCCTTATTATGAGTTTGGGGGTGAGGAAGCGAGACGGCCTGCTCCAACACTGCCAAACACAAGTGCACACCGCCCGCCAGATCAAACTTTTTTCGTCACTGCAGGGCCCTCTTTGTTTCCTCTCAAGCACAGTTTTCATGGCGGGCTCACCGCCATGAAAATTGGGGCGGAGAGTTAACTTGTGATATGCTTGGCGGAGCTGCAGTGGCCCGCCAAGCTTATTGCCGCCCCAAGACCACCACAACACTGCCAGGGATTGCAGATCCCTGTCGGCAGTAGTGTCCCATGGCAGCCCGACCACTCCACTTGTTATAGGGCAGTCGGACCACTGATGCGTCGGTAGCTGCACCGCCACCATGAGATTGGCAGTTCATCGGACTGCCAAACTCATACTAAGGCCCATAGACAAGGCTTGCACACACATACATGCACATGTACTTCCATGCTTAAAAGCCACACACACACGAAATACCTATAATAAATTTCCTATACTCCGTAATTTACATGTCCACAAGTATACAGTGTATGACGTAAAACATATTTCTCATTCTGTTGGGTTTTAAGGTTCAGCTCGTTGGGGTGCCTACAATAGTTAAAATTTTGCAGCAATGAGAAATCTATCAACCAATTATATTTCAGCAAATTAAGATACATTTTACAGCAGGTACAGCATAGCTTTTAGAGTTGATGAGGATCAGGCTGAAAAAAAGGTAAGGTGTATGATCATCCAAGTCCCCAGCGGCCCGGATTGGCCATAGCGGGCACCCGGCAATCTCCCGGTGCGCCGCACGGGTGGGGGCCGGTTTTGGGCCCCTGGGGCCGTTCTTGATACAGGGCCGTTTTTGCAAGCGGGGAGGGGGGCCGGCCAAGCACTTTGCCAGGGCCGGTTGTGGTTCCCAGTCCGGCCCTTGCCATAGTGGTGATCTTTCAAGTTGGGCATGTGTGTGTGGGAGTGCATGAAGGTTAGGTACTTTGTAAGTGGACAGGCACAAACGGTCCGTTTGAACTCAGTACGCGAACAATGTAAGCCATTTCAACTTCCCTTTAGGTGATACGAAGGGATTCTTCCCCCAAAAATGTAAGTAGTGCATTTTTGATCTAACTTTTCAAATCGGTTGACTGAAACAACATAGGTTTTACAGGCAGTTATGGAGGGGCATTCATTGACATTTTCAAATCTATTTTACAAAGTGTCAAACAGGCCAGGTCCTGAGAAAGTATGTTAAATGGCTTTACCCTAAGACAACTGGAAACAATTATTATTATTATTATTATTATTATTATTATTATTATTATTATTGAGTCTTGTATAGCGCATGGTTACCCTTGGGCATCCCAGCGCTCATCCAGAGTACACACAATGGCAACGTGAGTAGGTCTCACAGGTGACACAGAGTGCAGACCTACGGATTTTGCTAATGTGGATTGCCTTTTTTCTTTTTTAAACCACACCAAGATAGCCACCAAACTTGTGCATTCACAGTGTAGCGTCCTCCCCATCCCGGTAGGATGCGAATGACAACGCCACACACGGAGATCTGTAGTGCATGTATTTAATCTTCAGAATGCAACCGTTAAGTGACTCGCCAACTTTATTTAACCACACCTAAACAAATGCCAACACTTACGTCATTCCTACAGAGTCCTTCGGGGATTAGAAGGGTCCCACTATACAAATATATACAAGACACTACACGTGGCAGCCATCTTGTAATCTTTTTTCAACAAAAACATACATGTTAGAGACTCATCCTTGCCCCCCCCACCAACCCCCCTCGTGCCTCCCCCCGGCCAATGCCTCTGCAAGGGTGATAGTGTGCTTTACATCAGAAATAAAAAAAGACAAACAGCATATTATGAATCAACTAAGGGCAGGAGTACATGAAACAAAATAAATAGGAGGGGCATCACTGAGGAAGGACACATCAAAAATAGCTAAAATGTTCCTATGGGAGGTCCTTTGTAAGCTACTGATTGTAAGGCTCAGTAGTGCAAAGTAAAAATTTTAACTCTTTAGTCCTCTTTTGAAATCCCTCTCAGTTAACAAGTTGAATACATGATTAGAGAGAATTCCATGTTCTGGGACCATTTCAAGGTGAAATATTTCTTCATCGGGTGATTTAAGCATTGAAATATGAAGCTGTAGCGGTTTAGGCTCTAGCGGATGACAACAAATGTCCATGTTTATGTATGTATCTGTATTACGATGATGCAAGAAGAGTTGATTTACTTTATATTATTTGCATTTTTGTAATTGTTTATCGATAACTGAATCGAATAATTTCTGTAACGGAAGAATTACTGTAATGTCTTTCCTTTTGTTTTTCTACTTCAATAAAAACGACCTGAATTAAAAAACAAGAAAAAATATGAAGCTGTACAGGGATCCTTTAAGTACATGGATCCTGCAGCTAAGGAAACTGGTGCTCTGGGCAGGTATGGGCTTTAGCAAGTTGGCAGGACACAGAAAGTAGCAACTGGAAAACCTGTCTGTAAAAAGTGCCACAAGGGTGAAGAAGAATCTGGTCTAAGCACTGCAAAATGGAGGGGAAAAGAGGCACCAATTAGAAGGCAACGGGGACTAAGCAGGAGGAAGTGCAGGAATAGAAAATCTAACCCATTTTGGATAGAGGAAATTGAAAACCTGAATCCTCATGGCCTACAACATGCATGTCTTCCACCTTTTCCAATGAAGGATCTGCACTATACAGAGAAAGTGAGAATACTGGGGAATATAGAGCCAGCCTGGAAAAGGAGTGCTCAAAAATCTTCAGCCAGCCTACCCAGGGGTGAAAATAGCAAACAAATAATCAAAAAGGACCGCCACCTACTTGACTGGATAACTTTGGAAAAGGGGTCTGCAAAACCAAGTAGATACAAAGCACCAACAATGCTTCTGTTGTTTCGAAGGGTCAAAAAGGTCTGTTATACTGCCTGGTCTCAGAAAGGCCAGGATCAAGGGCAAAGCTATTAAAAACAGTCACAGTGGGTAGGGGGGGGTAAAGAAATGAAGATCAGTATATCCTCTGACACATTTGTTATTACCATTGGGACTCTGGTGCAGCATTCACATATGAGAACAAAAAGTGTACTGTTCCTAGGTGGGGATCTAGGTCAAGAGGATGGCCAGCAGAGGGGCGTGCTCCTTTTAGGAGCAATGGCCCTTTGTTCTCATAACTGCAGGGGCCCGTGTGCTGGACCTTAAAAATCCCCAGCCCCTGCTTCCTTGTTTTGATTGACAGCATTCACATAATCACATCTGGGGGAAAACACATTTGTGAGTGGCAGAGATTAACCAAGTGTCCTCTGGTGCTCTGGGGAGGGTTACAATTGGGGAGGGTTACAATTGGAAGGAAGTCACAATTTAGTGTGTCACTGAGCTAATACCTAGAATCTCTCTGTGTTTCTTGCAGTTGGAAAGCATCACCGACAGGCAGCCCATGTTAGGTATCTAAGATTAAAACCTGGTAAGGCACAAGCCCCAAAATGAGTCCATCATGCAGTTTTGATAAACACGCTCTAGGTTGCCCAAGGAAAGGATGAGTCCTCAATATAGCCAGGGTGTCAACCTGCACAGAACAATATACCTGAAAGGTTTCACACATCTTCCTTAGAGCATCGCAGTTAGGAGGAAAAACCCAAAGAGGAGAAACAAACCTTCTTTGGCAAACTAGTAATTCTTGATTGGAGATGGAAGAAGACCTGGAGAAATCAGAAAAGAAATGCCTTGCAAGGCATCTTCCTTTCATAAAACCTCACTTATATATGCTATAAACAGAGACTGACATCACAGGAATAGACTCCCCAACATCTGGGATTTGGAGACTCAGAAAGATATCATCAAATGGACAGATCATCATATTGAGAAGATCTGTTTCTACTCTAACTCAGGAATTCAAGGCATTCTTTTAACTATGAACAATTCTAATTTTGACATCCTGCACAGAATTCTAGAATTTCGCTGCCGTCCTTTGCTCTCTGCCCTCCATGTGACTAGAGGATAATCCCTCAGGGTCACTGCCAGAGCAGACCCATTGGTACGACTGAGGCAGCAAGGATGCTCTGCAGCAGTTTGAGCGCGGTGTGTGGTAATATGGTCATGGAGAGCGAGTGGAACACTTCTTTTCCTTGTAAGCCCAGATAATGTTAGTACTATCCTCTGTACAGATCCCAGTAGACTGTAATATCAAGGTTTCTTGAAGCTTGAAGCTCGATTGTTAGGTACAGTTGAGACTGTGAAGCCACTCCCAGTAGGGAACCCACCCTAGTGGTCCACCAAACGACTACAAGAGCCCTTTCCAAGTTAGGGAAACATGAGTTCTCTCCCCTCTTCTCCACAGTACTCATGGGGATAATCTTGAACCGTGTGTCTTCACACGTGACCTGTATACCTACCTACCTTTAGCTGACACTGCTCTCACCAATGTCTCAAACCTATAATTTACTATGCAGTAGAACCTCAACTTCCATTTTTGATCCTCATAGAACCCTCTGCAGACTTCTCCTTATTCTTTGGCATTGTGGATCAGACCACTAACATAAAACAATGGTTCTTCTAGGAAACTCGACCACTTCAATCACTGGTTCACCTTTTACATCTTAGATCAACCTTGGCATACAGGAGCGCTGACTAATATCATTAGGTACGGCACAGTTCAGGAATAGCCAATGAGTGCGGATTCCAAACTGGAGAACTGGTATTCTTTGAATCCATGATCCTGTAGCAAAAGCTGGCGAATGGAAAGGCTACCAAAAAACTGGCTGGAGAAATAAAATCTAGGTAAACAAAAACAAAATTTGACAGGTCAGCAGCATCACTTAAGGCAGGAGTTCTGAAGAATCCCCTCAAGTGGGAAAAAAGTTATGAATTTGGCGACACCAAAAGGCATACTGGTGGGCAGAGTTAGGTGCAGCAAGGGACATGCATGCACCAGAGCATCCAAATGGCTATTACTTTCTGCTGCTGCTGCTATGTGCAGGAGTCTCCTGTACAAGGTGAGATCGCAAGACTCAGAAGGACCCAGGGTTGGACTGGCCTATGCAGCAATCTGGCAGTGCCAGAATGACTAATCTGGCATATCAGTATGTGGGTTCTTTTTTTATTTTTGTGGGCCTGTAATATGGTCTGGTGGGCTTGTTTTCACTATTGATTTTGCTACTATTATCTCAAAAATAGAGTGCAGCAAACACAAATGCATGCAATCTTCCATACCTTGCAAGGCATCTATATAGCACGTCTTTACAAGCTCAAAACTGCCCTTTTACTATGGTGCCCGGGCCCCAGAAGGACCTGATCGTAGGACTCTGAAATCCTAGTCCTATGCGCCCTTTCTGGTTTCACTGTGTATGACTCTACCTGTTGCACATATTAACTCCAAGCCATCAAACAGTAAAACTGCCCTTTCCTAACAAGCCATAAGTTTGGTCAGTCGCACAACTATGGAAAGAAATGGTACTGGCATTTATAAAGCGGTTACTAACCCTGACAAGGCTGCTCCAGAGTGCCTGCAACTTTAAAAACGTCATCAAAGTCATCTGTTTAGCAAACTTTCTATCATCCAATTAATCATACATTGTAATCAACAGTATATGACAGTAAAGCTTGAACTTTCTTTCTATATGAGGCTGCAAACATGAAATACTCGTACTGCACACTGCCTTTAAGCGGATGACCGGGCATCCTATTAGACAAACATTTAAGCCTCTTCACAACAAATGAGATTCACAAGGAGCTTCTGCAAACCTTCCGGCACTTGCTTTCAAACAGGACAAATCTTATCCTAAACAGTGATAAAGTAGGTCCTTTATTCTTGCACAATAGGGCAAGAGGCAGATTTAAAGGAAAAGAATAGTGACTTCTGCCCGAAATCGGCCTAAGATCCACTGGCCCTCCCCAGGGTTCTATCACACTCTGGTGAGAAAGGGGAAGATGGCTGATCCGAAGGCATAGCTTCTCCAACTGGAGCTGGGGGAGCTATGCTTTGGGGAAGATGCTGCCTGAAATGATGGAGGACAAGCTGCCAACTCTGATGTGGTGTGCTGCGATCGCTTCTGCCAGCATCAACATTGTGAAAGAACGGCATGCAGTCCATCGTGTTCTTTCACGAACTGGGCAATAAAATGTACCTGGAATGCAATCTCGAAACGTGTCAGGGCAACTTGAAATGAGGGATTAGGAATGTAACCCCAACTTGAGGGTACATTCCCAGTGCCTACATGTGGTGGCGAAATTCGACCATGATGCACGACTGTTGGAACTCCTAACAGTTTCATCCCCATAGATCGCTCCTCAAAGACCAGCGAGGCGCCACCTTTGAGGGCATCTTTAAATATGGCTTTCACCACCAGCAGTGATGTAACCCCCAGAACTCTAAGTCAATCCCTAAATCTTCCAAGCAACAAAATCAAACCACTTGGCGCTTCCAGGACTTTAACATCAGTTTAATGCGAAGAGAATGCTAACTCTCAATACAAGGGAACATCTCGTTCCATAAAGATTCCTGTGGAAGACATCTGCTTCTGTCCTTGGCCTGGGGGCTTCACTGGGAAGAAACAGTCTGAAAGTGCAGTTTGCTCTTTACTCTTTGCTTCTCATCTATCATTTCTCCTGGATCGCCCAGACCCAATTTACACAATCCAGCAACAACCCTGTGAACTGCATGAAATGATGCATGATCCGTTAAATGTCCTTTGTCCAAAAGTATTTCTCCCACCGGTAACATTCTCAGAACACAATTTATAAAACAATGGGATAAGAAGCATTCTGTTAAGTGAACATAACCTATTCATTGCATCTGCGCCATGAAAACTGTGATTCAATTCACTGAAAAGAAGTCCTGGGCAGACAGCCAATGTTAAGTACTGCATGTTCAGAAGAAGCTCAGAAGCACACTCATTGGGACCCATATTAATTAGAACAATGACTCTGAGCTCAACACTACATTGTACTGACACTGGAGGTTTACAATGGGAACTAGCTCTCAGTGCCCCAATCCAACACCGTCCTGTGCGTTTTCGATCATGAATATTTCTACAAAGTAGAATTTTTTGTGTACGGCCTCATTCTTTGATGCCTAAAATTGTTTTGCAAACTCATTGCCAATCTGTGCTTGAAGCATTACTCAAAAATAGACCCTGGCTCTGAAGTCTTGGCAGTTTGGAAAGAAGCCATTTTGCAGCCTATCAGAAAGTGCACATCTCGGCTGTCCATATAACTCTCAAGCAGGAGAAACTTGATCAAGTTATTCGCTTCCTGCTGAGGTCTGATTGAATTTTGAAGTTCTTTGCTTGACAAAAAGGCTGCTAAAGCAACTAGCACTGGAGGAAGACTGCACAGCAGACATCAGAGCCCTGGTCCCATATCAACTCAACGGAGGCCACACCGTACTCGTCTGTGTCACCGAATTTGACTTGACCCATCTGAAAAGTGTCCTTAATGCCACAGCTGTACTTACCATGGAAATTACAAGGTTCAACAGAATCTCATCTACTCTTATAAAACTGCAACCGTTACCACAACTGTTGTACATTACTTTAAAAACCTGGAGATCCACTTATCTGTCACCTAAAACACACCACAGTACCCAATAAGTAAGATCTTGGAAAGGAAACTTGACATGCACTGCAGTGAAATCATTAGGCTCAAGGCAAGAAAATATAGAAAGGAGAAGACAAGATGCCACACATTCTGTTACGCTTCTGTGATCTGGAAATCCCGCACCACGCAAATTATCAATCTTCTTCATATCTGAAAAAACTAGAAGACCATCTTTTTCAATGAATGCGTAATGCATATATAATCATCAAGATGATAGACTCCCCTCCAACAATAACCAATCCTCTTCACTCCACAATACAGGTATACCTCTGCTGTACTCCACATGTGAATAGCGCTGCGGTGCATTTATCACTTTGTTCTTCACAATATATGTACCTCAAAATACCTAGCTGCTTCCACCACTCCTCATTCGATCATTTCTACATTATGGTTTCAGAGAGATTTAATTTGTCTTTAGGTTTTTAGTTAGCAAAACAAATTCTCTGGAAAAATAATACTGAAAACAAGTGGTATTTTCTTTAGGAAACTTCCAACAACCCATATCTTCCATAGAGATCAGTCAGTTGGGGGTTCAACTGGGCAAGATGCCTAGTTTCAAGACTTTGCATTTTCCTCCGGTTGTTCTTTATAAATGTACTTAGAAAATCATTCAATTTTTGAAAAATGAGCTCCTTTTTTATTTTCTCTTTTTTTAAATTGAGTGGCTCCTGAAACGCTGCGTCTAATATTTCTAAGGGTCATGTACTAGCTTGCCAGATTTTCTGAAAAAAATATCAAATTCTGGTCAACATTCTCAATAGCCCCTTTTTCACATATCGCTTGCAATCACAATTTTGCAGTTCCGGACAGTATATATAACCTGTACTACTACCACTGATTTGATTCATAAGCAATTTGTCAAGATCAGAAGTCTTAAATAATTTATTTTGAAGCACATATTTAGAAGGTAAACTCTAGAAACAAAACCCAGTCTAGAGACTAAACAAGGTGATTCTCTCCCTCATCGACGAACCTACAGCCGCCAAGAAAAAATTCCACAGTGGAATTAAGGCAGTTGCAACCTGGATGAAGGAAAGCTACCTCAAGCTCAACTCAGACAAGACCAAAGTCCTCATCCTGGGCCCCACATTGTCCACCTTGGATGACTTCTGGTGGCCCGCAGCAGGTGGAACCCCCCCAAACCCACGGACCACACATGAAACCTCAGCATCATCCTGGACAACTAGTTCTCAATAAACTGCCAGATCAATGCAGTCTTATCCTCCTGCTTCCACACACTCCACCTGCTCCGGAATATCTTCAAGTGGATACCAACAGAGTCCAGGAAAATGGTCTTCCATGCAATAGTCAGCAGCAGACTCGACTACAGCAAATCACTCTATGCCGGCACCACGCAAAAACTCAGAAAGAAGCTGCAAAATGTCCGAAACGCCTCTGCTAGACTTATCCTGAACATCCCCCGCCACAGCCATATCGCCAGCCACCTGAGAGACCTTCACAGTCTCCCGGTCAACAAAAGGATCACCTATAAACTCATGCCTAAAAAGTTATCCACAATGCTGGGCCAGCATACCTCAACCACCGCCTCTCCATCCACACTCCCACCAGACATCTCTACTCTGACCATCAAGCCCTGTCCAACATCCCACAGATCCGCAGGACCACTGCTGGAGGTAGATCCTTTACCTATCTCGTTGCAAAGACCCCGAACTCCCATCCTCTGCATCTCAGGCAATCTCCATCTCTGCCTAAGTTCAGGAAGGACCTCAAGACCTGGCTCTTCCTCTTAACAACAGATTCCCTCCCCCTCACCCCACTCCCTTAGCGCCTTCCGACCCTTATGGGTAAGTAGTCGCACTTTACAAAAACACTGATTGAATGATTGAAACCCGTTGTATATCCCATGTACGATGCATGACATATATACTTCACTGCGTTTTGCACTTTTTTGTTTTATAGAAAACTCATAAGCAAACAAGAAGGCTATGTGAAAATTGCATACTAACTGAAATGTTAATTAAATGTATAAAGTTAAGGGTGTATTATTAAACTTGCTTCCTTAACATGAATTTAAATGTAAGAGCAAGGATTGTGGAATCTTACCGTGCGTACTTAAGTTACAGAGGGGACTCCACGGATGGTTCACCAGTGGCACCCATGCTAGAATTTAACGATATTCATAATGATTACATTAACATAGAACAGATCTAAGTGTGAATAATTTACTTAGTCAATAGTTATCCTTAACATCTGTCATAGATCTGGATTTAGTGGATCAGTTCTTCACCATTTACAATTCAACGACTACCTTCATGAAAAGAAATGGTTCTCCACCTTTAATGAAACAGCCAATGAGAAAGATTACCATCAGTGACCCCATGTCTAAGTATAGATGAATTGTGTGTCCCTTATTAAGTGGAGAAGAACTTGTTGAGCTGAAACTAGAATACTGGCGAAGCGTTCAAATGAGGAGCAGCCATTGTAGGATGTGTGTGGGCCTGCTGTTGCGCTCCCAAATTCAGACCAACAAATGAGAGTCTCCGAACATTGAAACCAATGGAGAGAGGAATTGTACCCCACCACCTCCAGTGAGGAGCATAAAAGGCTGCAGTGGAGCTCGAGCCTCGATAATAGGGAGGTGCTCACCTCTAGGTCAGAAAACAGACCTCAAAAGCTGATGAGATTCTGGGAGAGGGGTGGAAGATTTGCCTATCACCACCCACCTATGCCAACCATGAACGACGCCCTCCCTCCCTCGGAGTAGAAGGGACCACAGATGCTGAGGGGACTTCGGTGAGGGGGGAGCTTCCACAACTACTCACTAGTGGTGTGTTGGATGAAGGAGGCTGATTGAGATGGAGAATGGAGATGTGGAGCTGCAGTTCAGCCAGAGGCCTCAATTAAATAAACCACGAGGACGGATGGGGCAAGCTGGAAGGCCACAGGAATGCAGCAGAGTGAAGGGTGATTGAAGGAGTTCCCTCCCAGAAAGTCAGCGGTGGGTAACACGCCCCATGAGTCAAAATAAATGCTCCTGGGCTTACCATACTTTTAGTAGGGGGTAGTCAGGTGTCACGGGGAGGCAGACGGCGTGCAGCCAGACAGGTAACTTGCCTATTCCTCCCTGTTTCTGCACGTTTGGCCGGTCTCGCACAGAGATAGGGCATTTGGGTAAGACTCACCACAGTACTGATGAAAATGGACAAAGACAAGCGGTCAAGAACTGCCAGCAAAATAAGATAAACAAATATGCCATTGTACCCCCTCCTCTTTGGATATCTCAGCTCTATAGCGCGGGGATGCCTCCGGGTCACCAGGCGCTTTATAAATTTATAAATAAATAAATAAATAAATAAATAAATACAGACAGGGGCATCCAGTGCCTCTTTAATGAAGATGGATTCCACCCAGAAATCCATGAAGGAAGACCAGGATAAAGCTAAACGATTACTGAAGGATATCATGCTGGCGATGCATGAGGTCAAGCTGATATTGGATTCTAAAAAAGTCTCTGTTACCGTTGAAGTCAGACTAAATTGGAACGAATGTTAGGAAGATAAACTAAGGGGTCTTTCACAATGAACAGTCACTCACCTCAGTGAAAGGAGGAACCAAGGTGTTGTGAGAAATAGTCTACCGACTCTAGAAAATTAAATGGTGCAAGCAAAACTTTAAGACTCCAAGGGACACTCAAGGTGCAACAACATAAGAGTTGTGGGAATGCCATAGAAAGTGGGAGGCCCCAGTTTTGAGCAATTCTTGGAAGACTTCATCCTCAAACTCCTGAAATGAAGAGCCTCTCAAAATAGTTGTTAAGAGAAGGGGCCTACAGATCTTTGGTCCTGCCTCCGAAAACAGGCCTCCTCCATCTTATGATAGTTGTCCGCATACTCAAATATCATGACAGAGAACTCATCATCATCAAGACGGCCAGGCGACAGGAACACCAAAGGGTTTCACCGAACTTTATGTTAACAGTCCAAAGACTGAGGCACTACTATGGCGAGGTTAAATGCTGCAAGAAAAAAACATTAAATACATGATGCTGTTCTCTGCCAGATTGGATAATATAGCAGAGGGCAAGCATGGAAGTTCACAATGCCTAAAGAAGATTGGAAATTGATAGAGCGGTGTGGGCCATCTGGGAGGGGAGATAAGCAACTAAGAGACAGAACAACAGAAGTGCTGCACCTGGGGATAGGATGTCAGAAAGAAAGTAATGTTCGCCTCCCCGTTTAATCCTCAAGATGGGAGCTACACATGTAAAGAATTTGAGTGGAAGCAGTGTTTGGTAGCCAACAGTCTGTGATGTGAAATGGGGATAAAGAAAGCCAGCAACAACCTATGAACAAGCATTGAAAATGCAATAGGTCTCGCCCTCGTTTAAGTTAAAGCAATTCTGTTTGTAATTAGGTGGTTTTCTAGCTTTGCATTTTATTAGTGTTTTTCAAACTTTCATGTACATAACATGCATATGTATGCACATATGTATATGTATGCATGCATTTAAATAGATATGCAGATGTACATATATGTTTATATATGTATGTATATATACACATGTACATACAAATATATAAATGCATATATATATATATATATATATATATATATTACGAAAACGCCATTCATCGCCAGTTCCTTAAGAATAACGAGAGTGAGCCCAGAATACGAGCAAGTTCATCGGTGATTTATTTTTCAATCACACCAGCCATCCGTCATAACGCGTTTCACCTCTCAAACGAGGCTTGATCACTTTATATATATGGCCGCCGTGCATATGGCACGTCTTCCCGCTATCACATTTCTTTTGATGCGACCATCGTTTGCTGTAAGAGGATGGAGTGACAGCAAATTGAGGCGTGTACACCCAAACCATTGGGAGTAATTCATGCACAGGACTCTTGTGTTTATTGGGGCGCGTCCTACCGCTATGCAGCCTACTGAAGGTAAAATAAAAGACAGAGCAGAACTTAACAGAACCACTCGAACTTACTGAAAGGAGGACATCGTCTCAGCATATACGGACTACAAGTCCCAGATAAAGTTGATGAAAGCCTGCACTGAGCACACGCCCACCAAGGGGCTTGTTTGAATAAATAAAACCGGATATGCAAGTAAAGCTGTTCCCGAGTGTGATGTTTGCCAGCCCATGAGGAAGGGGTTTTCACCTCGAAACGCGTTGGGCGCATCAAAAGAAATGTGATAGCGGGAAGACGTGCCATTAAGTGGGAAGCCCGGAGGGCAGAGAACTGTTGTGTGCCTTTCGAATGCTTTGGCGTTTTGGTGATTCATATATATATATATATATATCAAAAATACTGTCTCTGCACCTCCAGCGCTGGCGAACAGAAAAACCAAGGCGAGTCCCACAATATTCAGGCAAGATGTTTATTTCATAGATTACAGCACAACTGTCTGACGCGTTTCGGGCGGATGCCCTTGCTCACATGCTATATATATGTGTGTGTGTGCATATGTGTGCACGTAGAGAAAGGTAGAGAGGTAGATGTGGAGAGTAGTAGATAGAGAGAGGTAGAGAATAGAGAGTAGAGAGTGAGTAGTAGAGAGTAGTAGAGAGTGTGTAGTAGAGAGTGTGTAGTAGAGTGTGTAGTAGAGTGAGTAGTAGAGAGTGTGTAGTAGAGTGAGTAGTAGAGCGTGTGTAGTAGAGAATGTGTAGTAGAGAATGTGTAGTAGAGAGTGAGTGGTAGAGAGTGAGTGGTAGAGAGAGTAGTAGAGAGTGAGTAGAGTAGTAGAGATTGAGTAGAAGAGTAGTAGAGAGTGTGTAGTAGTGAGTGTGTAGTAGAGTGTGGAGAGTAGTGGAGTAGAAGAGAGTGTGTAGTAGAGAGTGAGTAGTAGAGAATGTGTAGTAGAGAATGTGTAGTAGAGAGTGTGCAGTAGTGAGTGTGTAGTAGTGAGAGTGTAATAGAGAGTGTGTAGTAGTGAGTGTGTAGTAGAGAGTGTGTAGTAGAGAGTAGTACAGTGAGTGGTAGAGATCGAGTAGTAGAGGGTGTGTAGTAGAGAGTGTGAGAGAGTGTAGTAGAGTGTGTTGTAGAGAGTATGTAGTAGAGAGTGTGTAGTAGAGAGTAGTGAGTGTCTAAAGGTGAGTGTGTAGTAGAGTGTGTAGTAGAGAGTAGTAGAGTGGTACAGAGTGAGTAGTAGAGTAGTAGAGAGTGTGCAGTAGAGTGTGTAGTAGAGAGTGAGTAGTAGAGTGAGTAGTAGAGAGTGAGTAGTAAAGAGTAGTAGAGAGTGAGTAGTTGAGAGTGAGTAGAAGAGGAGTGAGTGTGTAGTAGAGAGTGTGTAGTACTGAGTAGTAGAGCGAGTAGTAAAAAGTGTGTAGTAAAGTAGTAGAGAGTGTGTAGAAGAGAGTGAGTAGTAGAGAGTGAGTAGTAGAGAGTGTGTAGTAGAGAGTGTGTAGTAGAGTGTGTAGTAGAGTAGTGAGTGTGTAATATAGGGTGAAAAGTAGAGAATAGCAGTAAGAGTGTGTAATAGAGAGTGTGTAATATAGAGTGAGTAGTAGAGAATAGTAAAGAGTAGTAGAGAGTGTGTAGTGGAGAGTGTGTAGTAGAGAGTAGTGAGTGTGTAGTAGAGAGTGTGTAGTAGTAAGTGTGTAGTAGAGTGAGTCCAAAAGATAGGCACATGCCAAGAAAAAAGTTATAAAAAGAACTAAAAAATCCCTTCCCACGACAAAGCCGGCTTCAAAACATTACTGTTGTAATCTTATCTAGTTTACTTATGTAGATGGTATGTTCCTAACCCCCTCCTCCTTCACCTCGTATTGGGTGTTCCATGGAATGTTGACAGGGCGTCTGTGATAGAACGTTCACTGAGGTGAGCGGAGTGCATGAGACCGGACGTGAAATAAACCAGCTCTTCTTCATCTACGTGTGGCTGTGTATTATTCTAACAAATTGGCGACGGGGCTGCGCGGGGGGCAGGTCCGGGTCTTCCCCCGTTTATCCAGCACTGCCGTGAACCACGACGCTTCAAGGAAAGTAACCGTGAGTCTGCTAAGGATGCGCAACTGTTTTTCGCTAGCGAGTAGTATCAGAGCCTAAGCGCGTTTTCATCCTCTCCGCTATGCTCCACACTCGGCTCCTGAAGTGGTTTACTTTCTCATGGTTTTGAAGGCGTTTGTGACTGAGGCCGATGCTTTTGACAGCTGTGCATCGGCCGCTCTGTGAACTGTCTAAGGGAATCTGAAGGCGTGTGTGACTTGTGGCTTGTGCTTTTGATATTTGCGCATCGGCCGCTTCATGATCTGTCTGAGGGAATTGCCTGTGGAGGATTTGTCCGTGTTCGTGGTTCTTCACCAGATCACGATGTCGGAATAAGTCTACTGCTGTGTTCCTTTCACAATATCCCGTTGTGACAGTTTCGTGAATTTTCCTTCAAGATTTCAGTCAGCTGGAATTCCAACCCTGATGCCACCCTGTGTCAACAGCCGTTACTGCAGAGCGAGCGTTTCTGATATTGTGCTTTTACGGCAGTCAGTGTTGCCATCAGTTGTGGGAGGTGCTGAGGTATCTACGTTTCTAGTGGGTGCTGGCACAGAGGTTATGTGCGTGAGGAACGTTATTGCACCTGACAATTAGACAGATTCTTCGTGGGAGGCCAAGGGGAACGTGAACCCTGCATCATTGCATGAGTGAAAGCCCATTGGAAATTGCACGGCATTGAATAGGAGCTGCTGTTTTGGTCACGCTGACAGGCACAGCTTACGTCCAAGAAGCTTGTCAGAGTTGTTATTGCGCACCACGCTGATAAGCACAGCTGAAGATTTGGAATATCACGGTATCATTTACCATGTATTTCAGGAGCCTGTTGTTTTGATCACGCTGACAGGCACAGCTTTCATCCAAGAAGCGTGTTCAGTGCACATCACGCTGATAAGCACAGCTATAAGGGGGAGACTCTTTATTTCTTCAAGGTGCTTTGCTACATAGACTCATACTGTGTTCCTTTTGACATTCTTGGTGTTATCTCCAAGCATTTATGCTTAAATGTCAACCTTGAAAGAGTTTAATATATTGAGGTGTCAGGTCTAGTGTGTTCAGTCTTACCAATTTTGTCCATCCCAGTTTAGTACTGTTGGGGGTGAGTAGGGCATTGAAATTCGTAGTATGGCTACTGCAACGTCGATGTCACAACCCCCTCCCTTTCTCAATGATGATGGGGAACCCCTCACTCCATGGAAGAATTGGGAGAGGATTTTTGAATCTTATTTGATAGCTATTGGAGGCAACAGATTTTCATCAGAAAGGAAATTGCACATATTGTTACACAATTTGGGTAAGCATGCTAGAGAAATGTATGATAATTTACCTGAAATTGAAATTGAAAGCAGTGGTGGAGGGGGAGAAGGTGATGCTCCGCCAGATGTGTATCGTATCGCTTTGAAAAAATTAGAAGTTCAGTTTGGAAAAAAAATTAATGTTGTATTGGAGCGACACAAATTTTTTTCAAGGTCTCAAGGGAAACAAGAAAGGGTGGTGAATTACATAGCAGTCCTTAGAGGGTTGTCTTCCACCTGTGATTTTGGAAACCTCACAGATTCACTTATCAGAGACCAGTTGGTCAGGTGCACTTCTGATAGGAAAATACAAGAAAAATTGCTTGCTGATGCCCCTGATTTGAAGCAAGCGATAGATATAGCTAAAAGAATTGAACACACGGCATTCTGTATGAATGAAATGAAAGAGGCTGTTGAGGTGAAGCAAGTGTGTGAGGATGAAGTCCTGAAAGTGTCCAATAAGCAAGACAAGGGTAAATATGTGCAAAAAGGTAGTACAAACCTTAAGGATGAGTCCCAAAAGATGAAATGTTTCCGTTGTGGTTATCCTAATCATCTTGCTAATAGTGTAAAATGTCCAGCAAGGGGCGCCATGTGCAGGAAATGCAACAAAAGGGGACATTTCACCAAGGTGTGTCATGATATAAAGAAAGAAGTGACCCATATGATTTGGGATGATGAGGAGCCAAGGGGGGACATTGTATTCATGGTTAATGAATTGCTTGAAAATGCAGGATGTAGCTACCCAGAATGTGTGATTATGCTTGATGATGTGGCTTATAATGTATATGCGGATTCGTGTTCACCATACACTCTTATAAATGAAACCACATTTAAGACCAGGTCAGTTGACAAAGTTTATGAAGTGTTGCCTCCAGACATCAACCCAGGAGGCTACAATCATGACACTATACCTGTAGTGGGAATGATCATTATGCACATCAGATTTAAAGAAAGAGCAACTGTGGGTAAAGTGTATCTAACTAAGAAAGGTTCGTGCTTACTGGGTATAAGATTAGACCCCAATGCCTCAGAACCTGTCTACTTGATTGATCAACCCAATATTGGTAATGAGGTGTGTGAGGAGTTCCCTGAGGTATTTTCCAGTGAGTTAGGGTTATTAAAAGGATTCCTTCATAAAATAAAACTTAAAAAGCATTGCAAGCCCACAGTACACAGAGCTAGATCAGTGCCATTAGTGGTGAGAGATTCCCTGCAAAAAGAATTGGAAAAATTGGAGTCCATGGGGGTGATTGAAAAGATTGAGAGTTCAGAGTGGTTAGCCCCCATTGTGGTAGCTTCTAAAGGTGGTGGTAAAGGGATTCGTTTATGTGTGGATCTCAGGGATCTTAATGCCAATATCTGGGTAGAGAGGCATCCCCTCCCTAGAATAAACGAGATGCTCAGTGTGATTAAGGGGGCAACATTTTTCAGTGTGTTGGATCTCTCGGCGGCATACCACCAGGTTGCCCTTCATCCGGAGTCCAAAAGCCTTACTTCTTTCATTACGCCATTCGGAGCATACCAGTATAATCGTATGCCCTTCGGGTTGGCGTCCGCGGCGGCGGTTTTTCAACGCATTATGCAACATATCCTGGAAGACCTCAGTAAGGTTCTGTGCTTTCAGGACGATATATTAATTTATGGAGACTCAGAGTGCGAACACAACTCTAATCTAAGAGTAGTCTTATGCAAATTGAGTAAGGCTGGTTTTACCACACAAAAGGACAAATGCAAGATTGGAGTCAAATCTGTGACCTACCTTGGGCATACCATATCTGGCGAGGGGATAAAACCTAAAACCAGTCTGGTAGATGCTGTATCGTTGGCACCCCCTCCGTCAACGAAAGAGGAGGTTAGATCCTTCCTGGGATTAGTTGAGTACATGAGTAAGTTCGTTGAGAATTTTTCTAGCCACACAAGCAACATGAGGGAGCTTTTGAAAAAAGGTAGCACTTTTGGTTGGAGTGAGGAGTGCGATAAAGAATTCAAGTATATTAAGTCAGCCATCGCAAGTGCACCCACATTGGGGATGTTTGATCCCAATGAAAAAACCACTCTGACTACGGATGCTAGCAACAAGGGCTTAGGGGCATCCCTCACCCAAACTATTGGTGGATGCGAGAGGGTCATTGCTTTCGCTTCCAGGACACTGAAGGACCCAGAGTCCAATTACTCCACCATTGAACGGGAAGCCTTAGCGTGTTACTGGGCTATAAACCACTTTAAATTCTTTCTGTGGGGTATCCCTTTCACTCTAAGGTCTGACCATAAACCGTTAATTCCTTTATTTTCCACCAAGAACTTGGAGAGGGCCACTCCACGTATCGCCAAATGGGTACTTGCATTACAAGGGTACAATTTCTCGATGTGTTATGTGGCTGGAGAGAAAAATACCATTGCAGACTGTATGTCTAGGTTGCCCATAAAAGGAGAAGACAGTGTGAGTGAACCACCAGATGAGGCTATTCTTGCGGTGGAACTTCCAGCCATCAGTAAAGAGGAATGGGAGAGTGGTTCCCAAAGTGACCCAGAGTTAAAGGAACTTATGAAGTTGGTTGAGAATGGGTGGCCTGAGCACAATAGAGAGTTAGCTGAAAACCTCAAACCTTATTGGTCAGTGAGGAATGAAATATCCAGCATGAATGGTCAGCTTTGGAGAGGGAACAAGGTCATTCCCCCGGCTGGCATGAGAAACAGGATCATTGTGTTAGCACATGAGGGTCACCCAGGAAGAAGCATGACGAAGAGCAAAGTGAGACAACACTATTGGTTCCCAGGCATGGATGGGTTGGTGGAGAGCATGGTTAAAGACTGTGAAGCGTGTGGTAGAAGTGACAAATCCAAGGTTGTACATAAAGCCCCCCTCAGTCCTATAGATGTTCCAAGTAAACCATGGGACAAGCTGGGGATTGACATCATAGGGCCCATGAATTTTCTCAGTGTCAACCAGAGATTTATGTTTGTAATTATAGATTACCATTCTCATTGGATCAGCACTAAGTTTGTACATTCCATAACTACACATGATATGGTAGAATTCCTAAAGGAAGTGTTTGCTACTGAAGGTATTCCCAGCACCTTGGTGACGGACAATGGTGTCCAATTTACGTCAGAGGTTATGAAAAAGTTCTTGTCAGAATTAGCCATCTCACACATAAGAACACCCCTTTACTGTCCCAAAGCTAATGGTATGGTGGAAAGGGCGAACAGGATGGTGAAGAACTCTATTCAAATGGCAGTCACAATGTGTGAACCAGTAGAAGAAGCAGTTAGGAAAACTCTATGGTCATATCATTCTGCCCCCAATGCCGTCACTGGTGTATCCCCATTTGTTTCCCTAAAAGGAAGAGACCCAGGGTCTAAGCTTAACCCTAATTGGTTGAATGGGGGCAGTCCAGTGTGGGTGGACAGTATGTCTGTGAAGGACAAAGTGGAGCAACATCAAAGGGAGTACAAAACCAAATATGACCAGAAATGGGGAACCACTTCCAGGAAGTTCTCTGTTGGACAATGGGTTGTGGTCAAAAGACCTGCTACGGGACGAGCAAAGGTGTCCTCCTTCTCAAAACCTGTAAGGATACAGAGAGTGAACAGTAACTCGCTGTTGCTGGAAGATGGAAGCACATGGAGCATGGACAATATAAGTGCATGCCCTGATGTGTGTGTGCCAATGACCACTGGTGAGGAGAACCAAGATGGAAATTCATTGGATAGTCAGGAAACCAGAGTGACCAGGATGCGCCAGCCACCTAGATGGCAGAAAGACTATGTTACTTAAGTTGCTTAAATTTTTCCTCTCTGGATAACCTATTACATAAGTTGTTTTTCCCATACAAAGGGAGATGTGTTGTAATCTTATCTAGTTTACTTATGTAGATGGTATGTTCCTAACCCCCTTCTCCTTCACCTCGTATTGGGTGTTCCATGGAATGTTGACAGGGCGTCTGTGATAGAACGTTCACTGAGGTGAGCGGAGTGCATGAGACCGGACGTGAAATAAACCAGCTCTTCTTCATCTACGTGTGGCTGTGTATTATTCTAACAATTACCAAATGACAGTGCGCCCCCTCAGCCCTGAGGAGCCCTCAGAAGTTGGGGCGATAAAAGAAGACTGCCGCCGTTGCTACGGGGGCTGTTTACCCCTAGCTTGGGCAGTGAAGGCGGGCCTGAGACCAGTGCTTGCCCGCGCCTGCTACCGAGCCTGGAATTCCGCCGGGTCACTGCATTCGGGTCCTGCTGTCCTCGCAGAAGAAGAAAATAAAATATGATAACTGCAGAAACATAAGCACATTTGCGCCCCCACCTCCCCCGGCTCCCTCATCCTCTCATGACCCCGGCAGCCTTCCCCCCCCAGCCAACTGGCAGCGTGTTTTCAATTAAGGGATCCGGGTTCGACGATTCAAAGCTCGCATTGTGCGCGCTATCTGAGCGCCAATGCTCCAGTGTCTGCCCTTGTGGAAACCAACACCGTGCATGTCTGCATTGTTGTGGCTACGGGCATGCCAAGAGGAAGGGCAGTGTGGACGTGGCCATGGTGGGGGAGGGGGGAGGAGGAGGCTGTGGGGGCTGGGGGGAGAGCTGACGGGTCAGAGGAGAGCGTGGTCTGGTCAAGACATGCCCCTTCAGATGTATCCCCGTCACCGACTCACACCGAAGCTTCTCTAATCTAACCCTATGTCCATATTCACTGTTCTCTCCCCTCATCCAATAATACACACATCTGTCAGTCCTTTTCTTCATTCATTCACTCATCCATTCCAAACAAACCATCCATCCACCCAACCCAAAACTGCCCATCCATCCTTTACTTCACCCATCCATTCATCCTTCTTGTCACCCATCCCCATGCATCTGTCCATCTACCCAGTGGCCCATACACCCAACACGGGTTTTAATCTTTCTTACTCAGTGTTGATCTGGTATAAAAATGATACTTTAAAACGGCTTCTTCTTTGTGCACAAGCGCTAGTGACTGCAGGCGAGCCCAAAGAACCACAGCCCCTTCTTCATCCATGTTGCTAAGAACAGTGCACTTGTGGACAAGCACAGCCTGCATGACAAGCACAGTGCAGGCTGTGTGCCAACATTGATATCAAGAGTGCAGCGCCTAGAGGCAACACATAGCTGTCACCTACAGGGCACACCAGGAAGAGAGATCCTTGATGCCGGGTGTTTCGGGGCTAACATGCTGTGGAATGGAGAGGGAGGAGTCGATGGAAAAGTAGGATTCCCATGTAAGAGCATGAATCTCTCATGGCGTCCGTCACAAAGTGGTGAAACACATGCACCTTTTCACCACAGTTGGAAATATTCACCTTCAGCTGAAATAGAAACGTAAATGCGGACAGAGCTAAAGATGCCATGTGTGGTTTGGAGGGGGACAGAGCAGGAGGGCGACCTGGGACTGGACGAAAATAGGGCCAGGGCACAGGACTGTTCACTGCTGGTTCCAGAGATGGGAGATCCGCACGGGCAAAGATCTGGCAGAGATGTGCAAGAATCGAGCAGAAGTATGGTGAGTCCCGCAAACTGCTCACACCGCCTGCCCTGCTATCACAAGCCAGGCTGGAAGTCGGTGCACACCGCCTGTCCTCCTATCACAGGCCAGGCTGGGGGTCTGTGCACACCGCCTGTCCAGCTATCACCAGCCAGGCTGGAGGCTAAAAGAGGTCTGTGCACACTGCATATCTTCCCATCAGAAGCCCGGCTGGTGGTTAAAAGCGGTCTGTGCACACGGATGAGAAACAATACTATAACAAAGTCTACATGAGACACGCGACCTTCGTAGAATGTCCGCTGTCCCAGGTGTGCAGTGAAGAAGAACTGACTCCACTCTGCAGCAGCAGGGAGCAGTGATCGCGGTACCCTCCTCTCTGCTGTACTCGCTGCTGTGGCACTCTGGATGCCATCAAAGGCAACGGAGAAGCCCCATAAACCAACCCGAATAAACACCACTGGGTATGGGCTCCCAAGCAGCAAGGCCAAGCAACAGCCTAATGTATCAACAATAGAAAAACGCCAATGCTGCCATTAATTGTTTATCATAGTATCATCATCTCACAATTGATTTAAACATAAAGTGAGGGGATCTAAGTCTCTTGAATAAATCTTCAGTTTTATTGACTTTTTACTTCATTTGAGTTTTTTTGATTTTTTCTAGATAATTTCTCAATTCGACAAAACATATAACATACAAAATATGAAACACATTATGTACATTTAAAACACTCCCCTTCCAACACTCACACGTACACTCACTTGTGAATCACAGTCAAACACTCTCAAGCACACTCTACATTACATGATACATACTAACAGTTGTTCAAAGTCAAAATCGACTGTTTATCTATAATGCCATAGATATTACTTGGAGCCTATTTGTAAATTTTCACAGGAAGTTTATGTATTCTTTAACATTCTTATGGCATGAAACAACCAACCCAACATTCCTTTCCTGTCGCAGGATCGAGCTGGAGCTTGACTTTATGGGGCCATGTGTTTGAAACACATGGCGTCATAAAGATAACAAAGCTTTTACGGCAGAAGGAAGTCAGACGAGCCCGGCCAAGTGGGCCGTTTGCAAAAGAGAAAAGTATATGTCATCAACACCTCTTTCCCAATGGCTGGCCACCGTTTAGCATAAACGGTGACGCTGGCCAATGGGAAAGAGGGGCGGGGCTTAAAGCACAATACTGAAGCTCCCTCTAAATCATTAAATCTCGTCAGCGAGACTGTGCATGTGCGCAGCCCACGCTAGTCTTCGACCTAAAAAAGTTTTGAAGCAAGACAGCACAAAAGAATTGAGAGCTTTTGGAAGTGCATTTAGAGATTGACTAAATCGGGGAAATGCAACATGAGGAAGGAACAAGTCAATAAGGGACTAACTGGTTAAAATAATATAGCAGTAGCAGGAAGCTTGCAGCCCTCAACACAAGGCAGCAGGTAATGTTGACTTGGGGGTAGGGTGACTAAGGAACGTGTTTGTGGCTTGTTAATTCACTGCAAAAATGGAAACGCAGGTGCTTTGAGTGTTGTAGGGGAACGTACTTTGAGGCAGCAAGAGAGGAAGGGAGACCAGGCTGGGGTCAAGAGTCAACTTAGAACTGCCAAATGACATGGACTGCTGTCACCTGAATGTTTTGTCCAAGAACCTCAATGGGCTGGGCAGCAGAATAAAAGGGGTAGTCTCCCAATATCTCAAAAATCATTGGCAGATGTTTTCTTGCTTCATGCTTTAAGGTAATCAATAGTAAGTCTCTAGAGAGAAGAGGATATTCCAAACATTCTCAAACACTGCACAGGTACAATAGCTCAAAGTCTGCAGCAGAGATACAAGACTTCCCAAAGGATATTAACGCAACCAGATTCCCAAAAGAAGACAGGCTTCACCTAGATTTAGACATTAGGGTAGACAATTACAGATCTACAACCAGTCAAAGCGCCAGAACCCAAGAGTGGAGTTCTAGAAAGAAATGGTCAGCAAACTTTCCTCTGAGAATGTTCTCTGAGGCCTGCAAGTAGGCCCTGCTGTCATCAAATTAGCAATATTAAAAGAGGGGAAGCAGCTTCATGACTTTGTACCTCACCCAGGCTCTTATTCTTATTCAATGCAGGGGTTGATATTCTGACACAGGCATTGGCAATATGATTGAAGAGGGTGGTTTCTACCTTTGTGCATCCTGACCAGTTGGGCGTCACCTCACTTCCTCACTCCTCCTCACATCTGGAGTTCTGCAAGAAGCAGAGGACCTGGCTGTTCGAATAACTCTACGTGCACCACACGCCTATACATCTCCTCAAGCTCAAGGATACCCTGCTGGGTGATTTGTGCACTATACAAATCGACATACCATGAGACAGAAGTACTAGACTGAACCTGAGGCAGCAGTATGGATGCATCTGTTAGACAGAAAGTGGCTTTGTCACTTGATGCTACCAAGGCGTTCAAGTAATTGAATTGACCCACATGTTTGGGAGCTTAGAGAGGATGGGAACTTGATCCCGATACAGCACCCATTTGAATTCATTTCAACTGGAAACAGAACAGGGTGCTACCTGCCCCCATGATTTTTGTGCTTGTTATGGAGCCCCGGGTGTGCTGGAAACAGGAGGATACCCTGGTGAAGGACTTCCTTCAAAACAATCTATGCATATCAATAGCTAAATTCAGCAGCGAAATGAGGCATTGGAGGTCACTACCACTGTGGCTATTGTGTCTGGCAGCTACGTTCAAGATGATGCTCCACCTAAGTTCCTTTAGATAATGCAAAATATCCATATGAATATGGACTCCCCAGGATTTTTCGGGAAGCTGGAGAGAGAGGATAGGCTGCTGCTTTGAATGGAAGGCACCACACAAACTTCAATAAACTGATGAAAGGGGTCTACAATGGGGGGTCGGGTCACGCTCCAAGACAAGGAAGTACTATTGGCGGTCCAGCTTGTAACGGTTAATGAGTGGGTGTTCTCCACACAGGGTGATAAAGACTTACGGGTCGATAGACTTACGAAGGAAACCAGAGGCTATCCTGCAGCCCTTTATAGAGCCAAAACAGTTAAAGAATTACGTACACACACAAAATCTGTATGCTTACAGCATAGTAGGAAATAAGTGAGTCCTGGGGAATGAAATGCCACTGTGAACAGTGTTGTACTTACAGAGGTTGGAAAGTTGAAATATTTCCTCAGTGATATCAAATAAGAATTAAGCAAACTAGGCAACATCTGGTAGGGTGGAGCACCTGTGCCACTGTTACTTCAGCAAGATTACCAACTGGCATACATGGAAGTTTATAGATTCATTTAAGTTGGACATGAACCAACTCATACTGCAGTGGGCTCGATCACAGAGAATTCTTCCCCATTGCATAGGATCCTCGTTAAACCTCTATACAAAAAGGCTGTCTCGTTGAGCTTCAAAAAGAGTTAACAACTTCCTTAATCCCTTGGAGACGATAAGAAGTGACTGGAAGAGGACAAATGGGAGGAGGGTCTAACTGCCACTAGGATGCCTTGGCCTAAACGTGGCGAAAAGGAGGATTACCAGAAAATTTGGAGCGAGTACCCAGGATATGAATTGGTGTCTGCTGACCGAAAAGCAAGTGAGAGAGTAAAGAGGAAGTCAAAAAAGTATAAAAAAAATATGGCAATCAGGCTGGCACTATATAAACAAAAGGATTCTATCAATGTGTGGTAGTGATTATTTTTATTAATTTTTATTAATTATTATTTTGCTGTGTATAGTGTGATCCTAGGCTCTCTCTTAGATCTGAAAAGACGAGAGCACTGTGTGCTTTTTAAAATACCCCTCACACACTAAAAAGTCCTTTAGTGTCATGCTTCATCATGGGGGTCTTCCCGTCCCTCTAGCGGGGCGGGGCGTGCTGCGACCTACGAACTACGCAGGAGCACTGTTTTTTTCAGGCTGGCACTACAGAGAGCTGAAATAACTCATATTGGAAGCTGCTGAGACTTAAACCAGTAGAACAGTACTGGCCGTAGTGGCACAGACTACATCAAACAGAAGTTCACATAGCAAGACGAATTGCTTCTTGTCTCTGGTAAAAGTTATTGTGTGATCTTGTGGTGACTATATTATTATTTCTAACGAAGTGTTAAAAACAAGATAAAAAAATATTTACAAAAAAACTACTGAGCTAAATATACAGGGCCCGATGTAGGTAAACTCCAATTTGCCACTTCTTAAATACCGAATCATACCGATTCGGTATTTAAGAAGTGGTAAATTGGAGGGGGGGAGATGTGGGTATTTCAGAATCGGTAAATACCGAATCTGTAAGATTCGGTATTTACCGATTCTGTAAATACCGAATCGGTATCCCCCATTGATTCCTATGGGCCTTGAAGCCCATAGGAATCAATGTGCATTACCGAATCGGTATTTACCTATTCGGTAATTACCGATTTCTGCAAGGGTGCAGGGGGTGTCACTTTGACACCCTCTAGCACCCACAATACTGGCTTGTGTGCCATGTGGCACACAGACATGCCCTAAGGGCATGTCTGTCTGTCACATGGCATAGGTGTGCATGCACACATGTGCATGCACACCTGGATTCGGTATTTTAACACCCAATTGGATTGGGTGTTAAAATACCGAATCTGAAGGGCCTGTGGGACTGAAAGTAGTCCCACCTACATCCCGAATTTTAAAACTCGGTAAACTTACCGATTCGGTATTTTTCAAATTCGGTAATTTTACCGAATTGGTAAAATACCGAATCAGACAAAAAAAGGTCCCCTAAATCTCAAAAGGCCAAATACCGGTCGGAAACGGCCGAAATCGGCCGTTTCCGACCGGTATTGGCCACCTACATCGGGCCCACAGAGTCGCTGGTTCATAGTTGCAACAGTGAGGCGCAGGAATAGTGGTTCTGCTGCTACAGTGCTTCAACAGGAAGAACAGCTTGAATTCTGACCTCTAGATGAATTCTTCGAAGGAGGCAGTGAGATGCAATTATTCCTAGAAGAACAAACAGTGCGGACTGCTGGACATCACACTCTGCACAGTAGTTAAAAATAAGAATGAATAGGAAACATTCATACATTAAATATTAATAATAAAGATTTGTGGACTTTGTCCCAATCACATCAAAGGCAGCAGTCTTCCGATACTAGGATCAAGCTCACAAATCGGATAGCTATTGATACCAATAACATTTTTATTATAGCTAAGCGGGAACAAGGAAACAAGGAAGATTTCATAGTCACATAGCTTCCATCCTTGCCTAAAACATATGGTAATGCAAATTACATTATCAAAGGAAAACTTATGATTTTTAAGGTAATCTAGTGAAAATTCTAAATTAAGTTGATATTTGTTAATTAAATCCTGTTAAATGGAATATTTTTATGCTTCCAAAGGCTTTCACTCTTGATCAGATCTAAACTTAGGACAGCCAACATAACAGATGTTTCATTAATTAATGTAGCTAAACACTGTGTACCTGCTGCTTCAACTTTACTTAAACTACACAGACCCAATTCAACACAGACAGATAACTTCAGCTCACCTCAAGCATGTGCTCTCCACCAACATCCACTTTGAAACTTATGACAATTTAAAGAGCACTGTAAAATTGAAGCTAAAGTCTGAAACACATAAACAACACCCCAGACACCATGGCTGTAGCTTGACCTGCAGAAGATGAACTCAGAGCTGGAATTAGTTAACCCTAGCACCTATTTCACCTGCTACATAAATTCACTAATGACTGATTATGCAAACAAAGCCATAGTTCAACTAACTGCACCTTCACTGATTAGGTCCAACAAGACCAAAACAAGTATGGGTCATGTTCTGCGGCTGAGTGATCCATGCCTACAGTTTGAGCTGAACTACTTGGTTTGGGGCAAGACCAAGGCCGATCTACATATGGCTGAGCCCTGTCAGTAGTGGCAGAATGAGCAAATAAACGAGTGGCTGGAATGCATCCCAGAGAGCTCAATTCAAGCATGTCACCCATCACTGTCACCAATGATATCACCTGAGAGGTCATAAGTGGGAATCAACAATGTCATTTCGAATTTCATGAGTGTTGTAAAATTGGACAAGAGAGGGAGGGCTGCACTGATCTTGCTGGACCCTTCAGCTGTGTTTGACACGGTTAACAATCAAGTGCTCATCAACCGGCTAGAGAGGGTGGGATCAACAGTGAAGCTCCTACCTGTCCTTGCTATATTAACAGCGAACTGACTGTTGCGCTCTGTGGGCACACCTCTAATTCCTTTAGTCTTCCTTGTGAGGTGCCTCAGGGATCATCGATATCCCTAACGCTTTTTGCCATCTATATCACTCCCTTGGCAAAACTTATCTGATCACATGGTTTTTCTGCAACATCCCATGTTGAGGATACGCAGATAGTCATATCAATTACATCTGATGTTGACGTTGTAGCCAAAGAATGTAACAGCTGTCTGGCACATATCACAATCTAGATGCAAGGAAAACTGTCTTAAGCTACATACAGTGAAGGCAGAGATGATATTCTTTAGGAATGACATCTCTTTTTGGAATAATTCTTGGTAGCCTGTTAACTCGGGTCTGCTTCCATCTCCAGTTTGGAAAGGGAAAAACCATGGGATCATATTTGAGGGCCAACTCTGTTTCTCTGAACAGATCGATCATATTACATATTCATGTTTCTCTCTATTGAAGAAACTTAAAAAGGTCTTGCCATTTAGTCCATTAGACATGCAAAAAAAACAGTAATGGTTGCCTTGGTTGTGTCTAGGATAGCCTATTGCAACACTCTCTACTTTGGAATTCCCAAATGACTCCAATCAAAGCTATAGTCTCTGCAGAGTGCGGCAGCCTGTATGCTTGTAAAAAAAAACGAATTTAGCTAGTTCCATTTCAAAAAGTCTTCGAACCCTCTACTAGCTGCCTATTGGTGCATGGGTGAAACGTAAGGCCATGTTTATAGTACACAAAGCACTGCATGGAATTGACCCTCTCTACTTTTAGAAAATCTTTCCATGACATGTCCCTCAATGTGACCTAAGATAATCGGCTGCTACTTGGTGGTAATTCCTAAAATAAAAAGGCTAATTGGGTTGGCAGGAGCTTCTCTTATCTAGCCTACAAGCTATGGAATTCTATGACCTTCTCTTTGAGATCCCAAACAAATAGGGTTCTCTTTAGGAAATATTTGAAGACAGCTCTTTGTCTCCAGCATTAAGTAGGCCTCTGTCTTTGCCAGCTCAATTTCAGCATGCTAGCGCTAAGACGCTTCAGCATTTGCATGCTCTAAAAAAACCTTACTCACTTACTTTTGAGGGTATAAGCAGAGCATGACGGAAGCACAAGGTATGTCACGTTTGCCAGACCATATATGGTGAAGTTTAATGGTTTTTAGGTTTTATTTAGTAACCATAAGTGCAATATAAATGTGTTTTGTCAGTGAATTTCAGAAAAGTTTTCTTATACATCACGGTTTACAAGTAAAGCAGACCATAACTTTACTTTAACCTTTATTTTGTTCTGTGATTTTCAGTTTTTTTTATCGTATTCCACATGGAACTGTTTCTTGGACCACACCTTTTTATGGCTAACCATCACTGCGCAAAGAGTTCAGCTGTGTAAAGTAGGTACGGGCTGTGGGCAAGCCAACCAATGCAGTGCATGGCCTTTAACCATGTGAAGCAGGAGTTGGCTGTAAGGCATGACCAATGGCCAGGCCTTACGCCCTAATCATCATTTGCAGCCAACCCCTGCTACAATCTATGCCAACCCCTGCTACACTCTGTGCATGCAAACCATATGGCTAACATGTTGCAGGGCTCGTAATGCAAACCATAACTCGCACACCAAATGCACTGCTGATGATCTCACCCTTAATGATATGGATGCAATTACAAATGTAAATGATCTCACAGAGACAACTATGAATGTAGAATCATTTATTGGCTTGATTACGGTTTGATGTTTACAAAGAAGTTCCCCCTGAGCACTTCAAAATCAATCATTTAAAGTACATGTATTCTTATAACACAGGGATTTAAATATAAGTGCAAAAGCAGTCCAGATATTTCTTTCTTCAATTTTCAAAATAAAGTTCATGTAATAAAGTTCCAATTGTAGAACACCAAAGCTCAACTATCCAGCAAGACAAGTACATCCAGAAGAAGTTTAATAGTTGTCATGCAAAAGAATTTCTTAGCAGCCAACACGTGTTTCGTCATGCCCAATTTACATGCATCATTGACTTCATCAGGGCTCAAATACTAATCCATGTATTATAAAAGCAAGAGTAATCGCAAATCAATATGAATCTGAATATCCAAAATATACTCTGTATTCAGGTATTCGAACTATACACTATTTAGACACATGTTGGAAAGATCCAATCGTAAGGTTCACCGGGTTCAGTAATTTTCAATATCTCCTAAATCCAATAATCCAAACTTGTCCCATATGGTTAATCCGTGATTAACCCAATCGGTAAAGAAGTAGCAAACCTGTATATCGTAGGTAAGAGTTCACAATTTGAGGGAAGACACGAGTACGTGTATCGGCTCAAAGACACGCCGTATCCTATAACGGTAATCGCAATTTAGTTGTGCGCCCGAGCTTATACCTGGTTACCATTATTCATAATAACATTTTGATGTTTAATATACATTTTGCGTTATGTGTTGCTAGTTGTAGAAATAATGTGAGGTCATGAGCATTTTTTGCCTTTGGTGTACAAGTTATGGCTTTCATGGCTGTTGTGAGACCGTAATTAAATTTGGCTGATGCTTACCCTGTTTAGCTCACACTTTATATGGTGCTTCATATTATTCCATCAACAGTGGGCACACCTCTAGGGGCAAGAAGTGTACATTTGATAAAAAGGTGCTAACCTGCCACAGACTGCTAGCCCTTGCTGTCCACATTTCACTTTGCCTCCCATTCTTGGAGCTTCATGAACCGCGAGATTCCTGCACTGGGCTTAATGCACTGATAGCCTGCAAAAATGCATGCAGATTCATTACAGAGCACCAACATTATTACCATATAAAATTATGCTGACCCCTGATGGACCTTGATGAAAACTGCCATACCAAAAGAAGATTAAACAAGCACAGGTTCTGTCAAATGTATGTAGATTCGCCAAATTATGCCATAGTTATTAGCAACTGAACACCTTATTACATTGCTCTACAAACTACGCTTGGCTAACCCTTTAACAGAAATGCTAATGCCTTTGCTTGTAAAATGAATAAAAATACTTTGAATTTAAAAAGAATTAAGAAATTCCATTCTGCAAAACATGCTAATGATCCATCAAATGCTATGCAAAATCACCATAGAGCACTAATGATGTGCGCAAAAGAAAAATATATCTCTCCAATATTCAAGCTTTTTCTAAAGTGTAAGCAGACCGCAACATTTTTTTAAATGCTAATTTCCGGAAAACTACTGAACGGTTTTAATATTACACCAAACCAAGCAAAGAAAGACACTTGCTAAAGTAAAGTTCTACTTACATGCCAAGTTTGGTGCAATTCTGTTTAGCTGATTCTCTGTTTGTGACCGCTAAACATGGTGGTACATGCTGCACCCCCAAGTCTGGCCCACCTTAAAAGTCAGTTTTTCTAGCAGAAATTGTAAGCACTGGATCACAACAATGCTATCCACGCTGCACTAGAAAAGCAACAAAGCCTGTTGCTATTTTTGCAGGAAAATCTTTAAGCACAGGATTTGCTACTGCTCTCCACAGTGAGCTGACAAAGTAATGTTACCATCCCAGGTTGAGTATTACAGCTCTGGAATAGTATCATGCCATCCAAGCCAACCTAAGCTACAGAATCATTGTTTCCCTCTCAAAACTCATCCTGACCCAAGTAGGAGACAAACTATGCCTCTTCTGAACCATCACTTCTTGGTATTAACTGCTCACATGGTGGACCTACGCAATGAGATTGTACCTGGGTTTTTAAAACAACCTTTGATGCTCATGACGAGCTCAGCTCGTCATGAGGCACAGTGGAGCTGTGCTGATGACGAGCTGAGCTCGTCATGAACAATGGCAGTGATGAAATATCAGCACAGGAGGAAAATATCAATAGCAGCGAAGGTGTTAATACCCGCTGTTTTAACTGATGAACGTGAAGCACCAGCATGACATCAACAATACACGCTGATAGGAATAAACGATTTACTGCTATGATTGTGGCAGAAAGCAGCATGAGCACTTAAGGCTTCACTTCTGAGTCATGGCCCCTTCCCACACTGTACAAACATAATAGCATATTATATTCTGTGCATCTGCAAACACACTATGTGCTTGCGTGTCACTCTATCATGTCTGTGTTCTGATACAAAATGTAATCAGGCTTTGATGTGCCTTCCTGGATCTGAAAGGTGAGTCAGCAACATTTTGCTGCTGAGAAGTTCATGCAGATGCACTTGCTTAACTATAACAAAAAATGGAACAACTTTAAAATGAAGACAAGGAATCATCGACTATCCTCAAACTGTTCCAGTCAACACTTTCAGTACTTTTGCAACTGCGGGTGCGTGGAAAAATGACTGTTACTGGCACTGAACTGTTCACATTAGCATCTCTGACTGGAAAGCAGCTTCTCTTCTGAGAGTCACGAGAAGGAGGTGTGGAGGAAGTTAGTGAAACAGGAACAAAAATGAGCTGCCGTGCAATGTTTGGCAACCCTGGTCGCTTATTTGGATGGTGGGTAAACTGGTATTTAAAATTATGTATATTTCTAACTGCCAGTCGTGAGGAATCCCATAACGTTATTTTTCTTCAGTCTAATCACCAGAGATGATTATGCCTACACCAGTCATGGGAAAACCGCAGCTTAGGCTCAAAAAACATGGCGATCAAAGTGAGGGTGCCAAACAAAACATGGTGAGCAAAGTGAGGGTGCCAAACAAAACATGGCGATCAAAATGAGGGTGCCAGACAAAACATGGCGAGCAAAGTGAGGGTGCCAGACAAAACATGGCGAGCAAAGTGAGGGTGCCAAACAAAATATGGGGATCAATATGAGGGTGCTAGGCAAAACATGGCGAGCAAAGTGAGGGTGCCAAAGAAAACATGGCGAGCAAAATGAGGGTGCCAGACAAAACATGGCGAGCAAAGTGAGGGTGCCAAACAAAACATGGTGAGCAAAGTGAGGGTGCCAAACAAAACATGGCGATCAAAATGAGGGTGCCAGACAAAACATGGCGAGCACAGTGAGGGTGCCAAACAAAATATGGGGATCAATATGAGGGTGCTAGGCAAAACATGGCGAGCATAGTGAGGGTGCCAAACAAAACATGGCGATCAAAATGAGGGTGACAGACAAAACATGGCAAGCAAAGTGAGGGTGCCAAAAAAGAGAGTCAGATAGTGAAATAGAAACAAAAATTACTACAGTAACCAAAAAAGGAGTCACCTGTCTTTCCTGTGAATGCCTCAAAGGTGAATGATGTAAAGTCTCCCAACAGGGTTTAAATCACTCTAAATTGGACCCAACCTTGGACAGGGCTTAGACATGAGGATGAGGCTACAAAACAACAATCAGTAGGCAGCAGCAAACTGGGCTGGCAAAATACTACTAGAGAAGGTGTGAAGACACAGATGGATTGATTCACGGTGGAGTAAAAATGCTAATTTGCACTCTAAACATGCGTCTAAAAATTTTAAATAACAGTTCTTTTGTGGGTAGCTGTTATCCTTTTTGCATCTTTGATTAAATAATTACCAGCAGGTAAATAGCTAGTGTGGATTACCTGAGTAAAACCCACAAGAGTGAGTTTCCCACTCAAATCTCGGTTGTCGCTGGTTCAACAATGGACTTGAGTTGAGTTTGAACTATTTTTACTACTACCACTTTGGTGTAATGGACCCAAAGGGGCACAATGTCTGTTTCACTTAGGGCACTATTAGAGTAGAGATTGACCCTGTTTTTCCATGGATTTGCTCTTTGATAAAAGAGAGAACTGATTTGGTGCGGGTTGTTGGGGAAGAGTATAATCAAGGTTTTCAGTGGTGAAAATTCATTTCAAAACATGCATTGTGATCACTTATATTACCATAGTTTTCTACCAAAAGATCTGTACAACCACTAGATGCATGATTATCCCTTTTGGTGCTCTCTGCCGCCCTCTAGCGGAACTGCTAATACATTTGCAAATGTCTAAAGCTAACATATATGTGTGGACATTAAAGATGTCAAGCTTAACATGTCCCCTAACAGTGCAGAAAAATATTTCACTGTGAAAACAGTTGCACGGAGCATACGAAACAGGCAAGTGTATGTGTTAATGCATGGGCTTTTACAACAGTTATGCAAGCATATGTGCAATCCAGTGGACTTTGTGCTAAGAGAGGTGAAAGACATATTTAGGCTAGAATAGTATGCGACTGAGCAGTGAACTCTGCTCCGTTTGCGGAGTTTTTGCATCGCTCATGCTCGCCAACATTAAGTCGCAGAGCGCAAGTGAGGAAAATCCAACACTGGACCAACCTCCAGCGAGATTTCTCAAAACGGGAGTTTGTGGATGGTCACGACCGCTTGCATTGGGAAACCATCTGTTCGTGTTGAGGAAGCTGCCACTCGAGTGTAACATCTACTGAGTGGCAGAAAGAAGCAGCGCCCCCTTGCGCTGCGCATGGTGTCATTCGCGCTGATTCTCCAGCACCGAACAAACACCAAGAGCTAAAAATAAGCGTGAATAGAGCAACCTAACGCACTCCGTGCTTGCGGAACTCTATGTAGCGCGGCAGAGTTTTTTGGTCACTTCAGGAAGTTCCGCATAGCAGAACTCTGCGAACTCCGCCCAAGTTTTTACGTGAATGAGGATATGGCACCCTGCAAGCCCCACTTGGCAGTTGCCCGGGTACAACACATTCCCATGCCAGCAGCATCAGAGGGGTTGAGATCATCAGCCCATGCAGCAGTAGTAGTGAAGGGTGAAGAGGACCTTGATTTTGAACACTCCTCATCCCCCTTAGTCAGGGTCAGTGAGTATCATAACAGGCAAAAGGAGGACAAATAAAGTTGTTGACACAAGATGGAGACAAAATTATAACCTGGGTGGCTCGTGAAACTGCAGAACACCGTGGATGTGCTCCCATCACCCTTGAGAATGGGGAGTCCAGGCATGTCTCTGGCCACAATGCATCATGGGCTCTCACACACTTACAACTACCAATGGCTAAAGGGCCCTCTATCTCTGTGTTTTGTACTTCTGGTATAAGCCCTGGGAGACAGAAAGTGCTGTCCCTTGCCAAACCTAGACAGCCATGCAAAGTACGTTACAAAGAAGTGCTGCCCTATTCTTTCACCTTGTTTATATGTCAAAAAAAGAAATGCCTGCAGTCCCTACTGCCCCATAGCACATACTTTTGCTATAACACCTTCTATCTTGATGGATGTTATAATCTAAAATGATTTTTTTAAAACAAGTTGCCAGAGAAAATGTTTTGAAAAGGAACTGTACATTTCTTAGTATTAAAAACATTTTTACATTCCAATGCATGCATAAAGAATTTAGGTACACTTTTTTACTTTACAAATGCGAAGCGAACTTGACGTGTGTTTTTATGCTGTATTTTAAACATGGGTCTTGCACCAAAGTCACTGTTGATTGTTACACATTTTAAATCCTACTTTCCAACCCACAAATAAATACAAACCTCATTCATCAAATAATCATGAAGTAATACTGGAATTGCGACCAAACAGTGACAATGTCAATAATTACCTCCCCAGCCCTATTGTCGTACCAGTACTTACTTATTCAAGCTGCTTCAATTCCTGCCGAGGCACCACATGAGCCAGCATACAAAATACTTATAAAATTTGACCCCCTGCCCTCCGTCTCCCTTTAACTGTGCAAATAATATTGACAAGGCCCACGACACTTCCTGTTTCTTTTGTCTACTTCCTGTGTACAGACATCACGTGACCCGATGGGTCAGGCTTAGAGATCCAGAGTTAAGGCCTGTGGTAAACCTAGGTAAGATCTTGGGTTGCTGGGCACTGTAGATGAGTTTTACTCTTTCTTCTCGGACCTTCTGTTGAGTAGTAGGATTGGTGGCTGAGCACACCTCCTGCCATCAGCCTGGCGTCCTTTATATTCATTGTTATAAGACAAGTGTTGCTGTATGACGCGCTTGTGGATTCGGAGACTTCAGGAAAGGAGGGCACACTCTAGCGAATAGTGATTTCCTTTTTAGTACCAACCGAGAGGGCTTGCAAAAGGCTTCTCCTCTTTCAATTCTCTTGCCTGGTATCAGTGCAGTACAAAAGGGGGGGTGGTGATGGACGGAGCATCTGAATCAATCAAACACTCACACCCAGTCAAAAGATCTGGGTTTAATCCATCACCGTTCTTTAGCCCACTCTGCCACCCCAGTTCAGACATGGCTATATGCAAATCAGTCTGACCCTGTGCCTCATGGGAACAGTCCAGCCCGAACTGCCAAGCCATGTCTTCCCTGGACCGGAAACAAGCTTCCGAGGACCGGTTTCTGGCATTCCAGCCGTCTTCAGCCCGGCTTGCTTGAATCCAGTGGCAAAGTGAGCAAGGGACTCACGTCTGAGCATACCCTGCCACACTTATGGCGGCCAAAAGAGGTACAAAAGGGGGTGGTGATGGACGGACCATCTGAATCAATCAAACACTCACACCCAGTCAAAAGATCTGGGTTTAATCCATCACCGTTCTTTAGCCCACTTTGCCACCCCAGTTCAGACATGGCTATATGCAAATCAGTCTGACCCTGTGCCTCATGGGAACAGTCCAGCCCGAACTGCCAAGCCATGTCTTCCCTGGACCGGAAACAAGCTTCCGAGGACCGGTTTCTGGCATTCCAGCCATCTTCAGCCCGGCTTGCTTGAATCCAGTGGCAAAGTGAGCAAGGGACTCACGTCTGAGCATACCCTGCCACACTTATGGCGGCCAAAAGAGGTACAAAAGGGGGTGGTGATGGACGGAGCATCTGGATCAATCAAACACTCACACCCAGTCAAAAGATCTGGGTTTAATCCATCACCATTCTTTAGCCCACTTTGCCACCCCAGTTCAGACATGGCTATATGCAAATCAGTCTGACCCTGTGCCTCATGGGAACAGTCTAGCCCGAACTGCCAAGCCATGTCTTCCCTGGACCGGAAACAAGCTTCCGAGGACCTGTTTCTGGCATTCCAGCCGTCTTCAGCCCGGCTTGCTTGAATTCAGTGGCAAAGTGAGCAAGGGACTCACGTCTGAGCATACCCTGCCACACTTATGGCGGCCAAAAGCGGTACAAAAGGGGGTGGTGATGGATGGAGCATCTGAATCAATCAAACACTCACACCCAGTCAAAAGATCTGGGTTTAATCCATCACCGTTCTTTAGCCCACTCTGCCACCCCAGTTCAGACATGGCTATATGCAAATCAGTCTGAACCTGTGCCTCATGGGAACAGTCCAGCCCGAACTGCCAAGCCATGTCTTCCCTGGACCGGAAACAAGCTTCCGAGGACCGGTTTCTGGCATTCCAGCCGTCTTCAGCCCGGCTTGCTTGAATCCAGTGGCAAAGTGAGCAAGGGACTCACGTCTGAGCATACCCTGCCACACTTATGGCGGCCAAAAGCGGTACAAAAGGGGGTGGTGATGGACGGTGCATCTGAATCAATCAAACACTCACACCCAGTCAAAAGATCTGGGTTTAATCCATCACCGTTCTTTAGCCCACTCTGACACCCCAGTTCAGACATGGCTATATGCAAATCAGTCTGACCCTGTGCCTCATGGGAACAGTCTAGCCCGAACTGCCACGCCATGTCTTCCCTGGACCGGAAACAAGCTTCCGAGGACCGGTTTCTGGCATTCCAGCCGTCTTGAGCCCGGCTTGCTTGAATCCAGTGGCAAAGTGAGCAAGGGACTCACGTCTGAGCATACCCTGCCACACTTATGGCGGCCAAAAGCGGTACAAAAGGGGGTGGTGATGGATGGAGCATCTGAATCAATCAAACACTCACACCCAGTCAAAAGATCTGGGTTTAATCCATCACCGTTCTTTAGCCCACTCTGCCACCCCAGTTCAGACATGGCTATATGCAAATCAGTCTGAACCTGTGCCTCATGGGAACAGTCCAGCCGAACTGCCAAGCCATGTCTTCCCTGGACCGGAAACAAGCTTCCGAGGACCGGTTTCTGGCATTCCAGCCGTCTTCAGCCCGGCTTGCTTGAATCCAGTGGCAAAGTGAGCAAGGGACTCACGTCTGAGCATACCCTGCCACACTTATGGCGGCCAAAAGCGGTACAAAAGGGGGTGGTGATGGACGGAGCATCTGAATCAATCAAATACTCACACCCGGTCAAAAGATCTGGGTTTAATCCATCACCGTTCTTTAGCCCAATCTGCCACCCCAGTTCAGACATGGCTATATGCAAATCAGTCTAACCCTGTGCCTCATGGGAACAGTCCAGCCCGAACTGCCAAGCCATGTCTTCCCTGGACCGGAAACAAGCTTCCGAGGACCGGTTTCTGGCATTCCGTGCAGGCACCCAACAATGTATGCGTTGAACTCAGTGATGCTGGGATTAGGGATGCGCTGGGTGCTACATCACTCCCCATAAAACTTGAAAGAGTTTAGATGGAGAATGAACAATAAATGGGCCCTTCAAAACATTTTCTTCTGACAGTCCTTTTGTTTTAAAATAAACACGGTAAACTATCCCCAAGGCATTTAGTGTACTGACATTATTAGTCAGCACCTCCACTCAAAAAATAATTCCAGCACCACTGTTTAAATTAAAGTCCTTGTTAGAGATCAACATGGCGCGTCTCTGTGCTTGCCTGTTTTCTTTTTTTTGAATAGTGAGGGAACATCAGAAGGTGGGCGTCCCTGAGGACAGGGGCAGCTCTTACATTATGGCGGAGGAGCGTTATCCCACCTGTTGCCAGCACAGCAGGCATGCACATTTTTTTATTGTGTTTTGGTGTTGGGGTGAATACTGTGTTGCCAAGACTGCTTGTTTGAAGGGCACGTACCTGCATAGTTGCACACTTGGGGGGGGGGGGGGGTCACTTGATCTCTCACCAAACATCCGCCCTGTACTACCGCGGCTGTCGTGCCGATTGAGCGGTGGGCGTGTTTCAGTTTCTCTCAGCCTTGCGGTGGGCAGTGAAGGTGTCAGTTTCTCTCAGCCTCACGCATCGGCATTTCCGGGTTTTGCACTACTTAAATCCATGCCGTGGTGGGTGCACAGCGGGTGCGCTGCTGGCGCGCCTAAGGCAAGCCCGTCTGCACCCGTCTGCGCCTGCTCATCGCTAGACGCCGGTTATGCTGTCGGTTTTACTAGAGGTGCAGTGCGGTACTCATTGGACGACGGCCTGGAAATTAGGAAGGGACTTAGTTTGTGTAGGTGCATGCCCTGTTTTTGCTAAGAGGGCCCTTTTTGTTGTATTTCTTGTGGCTACAATTCTTAGCCTTTGTCTGCACCGTCCTGTCCCCTGTCTAGCCATAGGCCCAAAATAAAACATTTGAGCCTATATTGCCGCTCTTTAGTTAAACATTATCTGGATGTCTATGACCTGCTCCAGAACGAATCCCCTGATGTTCTCTTTCTAACTGAGACAAGGTTATCAGAGGACACAGTGGCTGAACAAGGCCTGGCTCTTTTCCAGGGCTTTAGCATTCTGACGCTCAACAGAGGCTCTAGGGGGGTGGCATAGCGGTGGTTTTTAAGTCCTGCTACCTGTGTACTCTTGTAAAGGAGCTTGTGATCGGGTGTGAACGCGGACGTTTTCGGATTTCGTTCAACGCCAGCTACACTATGTCTTGGTTACTAATCTACCGCCCGCCAGGACCCTCTAAGGAGTTTAGAGCCGCTCTCATTGAAGCTGTAAGCCCCCTACCGATGAAAGCTGCCAACTTCAGTGTTATCGGTGACTTGAATTTGCACCTTGATAGCTTTCAGGATATGGAAGTCACCAATTTTTTAGCGGATTGTCAACTGAGCCAACGGTTCCAGGGCAACAGCACTCCGGAGGTCATTTATTAGACCCCGTTTTTTCCAATCTGTCTTCCCTTATCGTCCACACCCCTTTACTGGTATGTTGGTCTGATCATTTACTAATATCTATGGCACTGGCAGAGGTTGAGATCACAATTTAGGAAGAATGAAAATACTGGTGGACCTAAATATCAATTGTAGACAACATGTACATGCAACCTCAGTGGAATAGTATCAAGAATATTTGTATTTGAATCATTGTTATCCATAAATAAAGCTAAATACAAAACAAATGAATAAAACATTCCAATCCTCTTATATTTGTACTTGATTCAAACAATCCCATTACTATTTTTTTGAAGCAACCTGAGATTAAATAAGGTATATGCAGTGTCTATCATGGATATATGTAGACCTGTGTACAAATATTCAAGTTACATCAAAAACATAAAGACAGAATAGTCAAATCATTTATACAGAGGACAATCATTTCTGTCATGGCTCTTGAAAATCTGTGTCCTACGCGCGTTTCGGCTGTGTGCCTTCATCAGGAAGCCATGTACATATAAAATGAAACCTAGAAAGGAGGATGCATGTACAATAAACCATCAAGAAGAATTTAAAAAGGCGGTCCTACTATGTTATTAGAAACCACAGAAGTTGAGATGATTATAAACTCATGCAAAAGAAAGGAAATAAAGACAATAATTGCAAGCCACATATTGATTAAACTGAACATTGTACCAAATATGCTAGGTATCCTTCACCAAAAAATAAGAAAAGACCACAGTAACAAGACACCTAAAGGTGCATGATGGAATAGAAAAGTGATATCCCAAACAGTGAATAGAAGTGCTAGATCTGAATACACAATAAGTTATTGTGATAAATAGTGGGAAAGAGAGAAGAAAGAGGGTGATTCACTCAAAAACCGAGTATCTTACAAGGGTACATAAATGAATTATTCATAAGGGCAGACATGGGTAATGATACCTCATGGAATCCCACAGGTGTTTGAACTGAGGGTCATATGAACCTTGACACCAGGTGGATGAATCTATAGAAAGACAATAAGTCCTGGCATGAATGGAATAGAAAATAACTATGCCAGTGCTACAGGTGAAAACGGTGGCCAGGCCGGATACATTACCTATCGTTGAGGTAAACCCAATGATATAAATGAGTCTAGATGTAACATTTAGATAATCCAGGTCAGATGAGCAAAAGATGTAGAAGACTGTGATAGGCTTGCGTTAAATATACACCACTGTAATGTAAAGATAACAAGCTCAAAGATATTTGGTTGCTCGAAGTGGTGGCCTAGGTCAAAAGAAAGGGAGGGGGAGGGGAGAGAAAAGGTGTGGGGGACAAAAAAAGGGGGGGATTTTCTTGTATCCTGAACACTTGGTTCATATCTTGCTGTATGATAAAATTATGTACAGAGCATGAGACTCACTAAATGAATAAAGCAATAATACTGAGAGTGAACCATGAAGAAATTCTTAGCAAAACCATGAATAGGGAAACATACTAAATAATATATGGCAGCGTTGATGGTTAAAGCTTCCCCAAATGAAACATGGGGAGAGATCATTTACAGGGCATACAAAGTATACGAATATTAATGCTGTCGACAAATGTAAAAACGTTTTTACATACGTCAACAGGATTAATATTTGTATACTTTGTATACGAATAGGATAGGAAATTTCAGATCTACTACCAAAAGTCACCAGGAGACTTCAGACGAATTACTAATAAATCAAAAGAGGCTCAGTCGATTCCGGAAGAAAATCCACTCCAAAATCACTTAAAAAGCAAAACACTGTAGAAAAGAATTCTCTTTGGACATCCAGCAGAGTGGAGGACAGCATTGGATCTTTAAGATGCCTACCTTCATATCCTGCTATTTCCGCCAAATCTGAAATTCCACAGATTTTAGACGGAGGGCCACCACGGGCCTTTCCAAGTACTTCTATTTAGTCTGACATTTTTAACAAGGGTCTACGGAAAAGATCTTGCACAGCTGGTTGCCCTACTGCATGAAAAAGAGATCTTAGTCCACTCTCACCTGGACAACTGGTAAATACAGTCATCATCAACAGTCAAAGATCAGGAGATCAGGAACATAAGGACATGGTATATCAGATGTTAATGTAGCATGGATTCCTAATAAACACAAGAAGACTCTTCTTGTACCCACTCAGGAGCAGTAGTTCATTAGAGTACAATTCTAGACTCATATAGGATACATATGTCTAGTGCACCTGAGAGCTCCCCGACTGCGTGTACCAACTTCTTTTCAAACTGGGACAGACTTTCTGGAAGGAAATAGCTCTGAATTCACTCTCCCTGGAGGGTGTTCAAGGGGTAGGAGGCTGCACGGGTGTGCAGGGGATGGGTCAAAACCTGTGTCACTTTTTGTTTGTAATGGTCTAAAAGATTTTGTTCTTATAGCTTCTTGTATCTTCTTTCAAGGTTCATGAGTACCATTGTCTCTCCTCCGTCTTTCCATGGTGATTCAACACATTTAATCATTGGAATATTTAATCTCAAAGCCTGGACTATCATTTACTTGTAACAAACAAGATTTATGGGGAATAACAGTAGTGGATGGTACCTTCAAAAATTCAGCAGGGGATGTCTTTTCCTTTACCTACTCCACTAAAACACAAACAAGATTAGTTGCAGGTGGCACCCTACTGCATCAATCAATATTAGGGAAATGGCCCCAGAGGAGTGGTCCACTTTCCTTGAACTGAAGGGAAACGAAAGCAGTTTATTATGCCCTTGTATGTTCCTCTCTTCTTCTGCAGAATCAGGTAGTTCTGGTGAGAACAGGCAGTATGTTCACCAAGTCTTGCTTCAACAAACAATTGGGGACAGATTCTCTCTTCTTGACAACCCTAGCAAATCAGATAATCAGCTGTGCAGAATTTACCTAATCTTCTTTGCACTGTTGTACATTCAGTGGAAGGAGAATGTAGTAGCAAACAGACTACGAAGATTATTGTTTTACTTCGCACAGCTTTAGTCTGGCTCTACAAATATTCGAGAGAATAGATCAAAGGTTTGGAGCCCACAAGGTAGACCTTTAGCCAGTACAAAAAATACTCTTCTGCCAGGGTTTCAGGCCAGATTTTCAGGGAAAGAACCCTGGGGACTAGATGCTCTGATATGCATCTGGCCTGCACTACTCATCTGTGTATTTCCTCCATTGCCATTAATAGCCCAACTACTGTTTCTTCTTAGGAGGGTGAAGGTTGATCTAATTGTTTGCCTAATAGATTCTTTTACAATCACCATTTTGCTTCCTTTTCTGCTTGGTATGCTGAAATATATTTGGATTCACATAAATGTGAACCTAAGTGGATACTGCAATTCCTTCAAGATGACTTCAATAACGGATTGGCAGTCACGATGCTGAGAGCTTAACCCCTTCCATGCTGATGACAGCCGGGAGCCGTCATGGCACACAGTGCTCGTGTGCTGATGACGGCTCCTGGCCGTCATGACCGCCCCCGCGATTGGAATGTGCCTCACAGGCGCAGAATCGCGGCCGCAGCCAGGGGGTTAATGGTCTGCCGTTAAGGCCATTAGAACCCCTTGGGAGGGCTTGCTGCACCGCAGTCCTTGGGCAGTAGAATATTAACAGGTTTTTTCTCAGTTTTGGCCATCTTTGAAATCGATGGTTCCATTCTGGGACTTTCCCTTCATGCTTAGGGTATTGCAATCCCCTCCTTTAGAACCCTTCTCTGATACAGTTCATAAACATCTGATGTTTAAGGTTTACCTCCTAGTCACAACAACATTAGCACATCTACTGAAGATAATAGGATCTTTATCAATTAGACAGCCATATTTGAGGATATTCAGAGACAGATTGTTTCTGAAATTATGAACAGGATTTTATCCTAAAATAAAAACTGCCTTTTATCAGTAGCAGGAGATAATTCTCCCTTCATATTTAATTCTCCTTCAATAACTAAGGAAGAAGATCTGTTGATTTGCTTAACAAGATCTCAGGCTTACAGACAGTGTGAGAATATTTTCCAAAATGTTGAAGTCTTTTTGATATGAGTTGAACACTTCCACTTCAATAATGAGCAGGAGGGTTAAGACTTTAATATCCATGGTGTTTGTGTCTCAAGATTCTGCCCTACACAGTTTGGTCTACATGAGGAATAGCTACCTCTTGAGCTGAAGCACATAGGGCCTCTATCCCTGATATATTAAATAAGCTACTTGGGCCACTCCATCTACTTTCATCTCCTAGTACAGGTTGGCCAAACAAGACTTACAACTCATTCACTAAAATGTGTATTTGGAGTACTGACAGCCGCTATTTGCTGGATGACTTTCCTTTCCTATGTGATTGTCGCAAAGCTCATTTAAATTTTGAATAATTCCTTGCATCTTCCACAAATTGCGTTGTTTCTCTGGGAATCAAGGGCCCGATGTAGGTAAATCCCATTTACCGAATTTGAAATACCGAATTTTACCGATTCGGTATTTCAAAATCGGTAAATGGGATGTAGGTCCCAACATCTGGAATCGTTACCGATTCCTTACAAATTCGGTATTTACCGATTCGGTAAATACCGAATCGGTATTTGCTATTGAATCCTATGGGCCTTTGAAGCCCATAGGATTAAAGTCAAATACCGAATCGGTATTTACCGAATCGGTAAATACCGAATTTGGCAAGGGTGCAGGGGGTGTCACTTTGACACCCTCTAGCACCCCCAAAACGGGCATGTGTGCAATGTGGCACACAGACATGCCCTAAGGGCACGTCTGTCTGTCACATGGCACATGTGTACATGCACAGATGTGCATGTACACAGGAATCGGTATTTTACCATGGATTTGTATTCCATGGTAAAATACCGATTCTGTAAGCCATGTGCTGATGGAACATTGGCTACCTACATTGCATTTTCGGTAATTTTACCGAATCGTTATCATTACCGAATCGGTAAATATTACCGATTCGGTAAATTTACCGATTCGGTAATGATAACGATTTGGTAAAATTACCGAAAATGTGCCCCTACATCTCGATAGCCCTTTACCGATCGGAAACGGCCGAAAATCGGTATTTTCGGCCGATTCCGATCGGTAAAGGGCTACCTACATCGGGCCCCAAGTTCCCATGGCTTCTCCAGTATAGCCTTGAATAAGCAAGTATTGGTACAAGAATAGAGTTGAGAAGGTAATGCCTCCAGTACTTAAAGCCCTCCATCATTTCCCACTTGCAACATCGATTCCCTTCAGCTTTGTGATGACAGCAAGTGTTGTGTGTTTCTACCCATTTAGGGCCAGATGTAGGTAGCCCTTTACCGATCGGAATCGGCCGAAAATACCGATTTTCGGCCGTTTCCGATCGGTAAAGGGCTATTGAGATGTAGGGGCACATTTTGGGTAATTTTACCGAATCGGTATCATTACCGAATCGGTAAATTTACTGATTCGGTAATATGTACCGAATCGGTAAAATAATTACCGATTCGGTAATATTTACCGATTCGGTAAAATTACCGAAAATGCAATGTAGGTAGGCAATGTACCTTCTGCACATGGCTTACAGAATCGGTATTTTACCATGGAATACAAATCCATGGTAAAATACCGATTCCGGTGTGCATGCACATGTGTGCATGCACACCTATGCCATGTGACAGGCAGACCTCCCCTTAGGGCAGGTATGCCTGCCACATGGCACCCGTGCCTGTTTTGGGGGTTCCAGGGGGTGTCAAAGTGACACCCCCTGCACCCTTGTGAATTCGGTATTTACCGATTCGGTAAATACCGAATCGGTAATGCCCATTCATTCCTATGGGCTTCATCCGATTCGGTATTCCAGCACATCTGGAATACCTACATATCAGACCCATAGATTTACCGAATTTAAATTACCGAATCGGTAAAATTCGGTAATTTAAATTCGGTAAATCTTTTCTACCTACATCTAGCCCTTAGCTATTTAACTGCACAGGTAAAAGCAAGGTTATGCGGTGGGGGCAGTAGTGGGCAGGCATCAGATTCTTACACGTTTTTTATTTTCTTATGCTGGCTTGTGCAGTGCATGGGTGGGAGTTGAAACAACTTGAATAAGTTAGTACTGGTACAAGAAAATGGCATTCAGACTAACTATGGTTACTGAATCAGCCTTTTAAAATGGGCTAGCATGGTGTGTTACAATGATTTCATTCGTAGTTGTCTACCTTCAAGAGGTTATGTATAAATGCATGAGTGCTGGCTCACATATTCTTTAAGGAAATGTGTCACATGCAATCCCCTCCTGAAAACAAACGATCACTTTGAGACAAAAGGAAACTAGGCTGAAAAGACTATCTAATCAAGCTCTTCTGAACAGACCAAGCCTCTGCGACCCCTAAATGGCCCCTGTAGACTTTAGCCTTAGTTGAAATGTAGTAGTGTGCATGCATTTTTAAAGCACACTTTACAAAGTCAGCAGTTCATTTTATTATGCTGGCTGGGGACAGTAACAAGCATCAACCTTTCCTCTTTTCAGATCCATGAGTTAAATGCTTATCTTAGGAATTACAGCAACACAATGTCTTTAGTTGAGTCACTCTTTCAATATTTCAAGCTTTTGCTTCTTGATCAGCAAGCCAGGAGGTGATGCAGATGCCTAATTTCACAGCTGGAATATTAAAAGCTGCTGTGAATCAATAATCTGTTTGATGAAAGTTCTTACTCCAACTTTGCAAACGGCCCCACAAAACCCCATGCGTTTGTGGGGAGAGAGGGACTGCCACCTTTTGATGATCGGGCAACTCCTGCTTCGTGGGTCCAGTCAACTTCAGAGGTTCTACCAATGTTCTACCAGTGCTCTGCTGTCAAGTACAGCAGTACAGGAAACATGTTCAGTGTTTCCTGACTCAAGCGAGAACCAACACTTGGGCTCTCCTTAGGCCACCAGTGGCAGGGCAGAAGAAACCCTACTGGATTACTGTATATCATGTCTTGCTCTAAACTGGTAGCAAATTCCACCGCACAATCTAGGAGAATGAGGACAGGAGCCTGGGCAGAGAGGAAGCTTACTTGGGATGGTGATCATCTTATCTTGGTCTCCGCTTCCTTTTAATAAACTAGAGAAGATTTATTTCAGAGTGGGATTTTTAATGCCGGTTGTGGGAAAACATTGCTGCTAGGTAGCTGCCCGGCTCCTGATGCCCTGCTAGCATTCGTCGTGACCTTGCCTCTGGAAACTTTGTTTTTGTATTTTCTTAGGGGTGCAGGCTGTTAGTGTGGATGAAAGTGTTCCAGGCTCTCAAGGAAAGTGGGAAACCTGCCCCAATCTGGATTCCCATCACAGTTTGGTGTGTTGTGTCAGTGTGCATATCACTGGTCTCTAGGATGCTGCGGAAATAGCAATTTGTTGGATTTCTAGCACCAGCGGCAGTGAGGTGCTCTTGAAGAATTGGAACTAGACTCAGTAGGAATTTTCACTTAATTGCCTGAGAGAACTAGCCAACAACGTATTATAATTATCGTTGCTTTCCAACTCAGTGATAGACTGATAGTGATGAAAAAGGGCCTCCCTTTCCAGGGGTTTATGGGGTGGCATACGCTTGTGTTGGTGGAAGGTGTCCCAATGAACAAAACAAGGTTTAGAGACTGCTGATGCTGTGCCATAAACCAGATTGACAGACTGGTTGATGCTTAGGGTTGATGGTCCCTATAAAATAAACATCAAATTGGTGGTCCATGGTGTCAACTAATGATATGTATCAAGAAGGATACCCACGTTAGTTTCAAAGGTGTCATTTGAACAAAAATATTTTTTTCTGCATCTAACATCTCACCAATTGCTACTGGGCGTGCCCAATGTGAAGCAAGCTGGGGACTGATTACTTCAGGTGGGGGTTCTTGAGTGGAAAGTGACAAAGCATGGCTACGGGCTGTTTCCATGGTAGAAGTAGAACATTTGATGCGGAAAACCTGTTTTGGTCCCCAGTATCCTTACAGGAGTGACAGAAGACACACTTAAAAATCACCAGACTAGATACACACATTTCTCTGTTCTTTGCTTTCAAATGAAAATGTAGAAGTGGTGCTGGCGTAGCCTCAAAGAAAGAAACAAGAAAAGTGCAACTGGCATGCATAAGCTGCTGATCAACTTGATACAGAATAAGGAACCTGCCCCAAGTGAATGTTGCATAAGATGAGCCCTTACAGCTGCCAATAGGAAGAATGATAAAGAAAAACAGACAGAAAACCAATTTATTAAAAGAAATAGCAGGCAAATAAAGATCCTAATTTAGGTTTTATAACTGGCATTTTCCCCCGAAAGAACTCTTCACATTCAACACATGATGTAGATGGAGGTAGCTTCCTGGAACCCCTAACTACAGCCAGAAAGGCTGTTCTCTAGAACACTAGACCACTGCCACCCTTTAAACGTTTAAAATACAGTCTCATTTCCTTTAAGAAAAACAGGCTGCATATACATGGAAGTCTGCTTTATTAAAAAGCAATCACAGACATAATGGTGTGCTGACCCCAGAATGCCAACATCCCTGTGATGGCCTCCAATTGCAGAGAGTCTGAACTTGCACCTACCTCATTAATATCCATGTGGTAAGTCTCAATCTGACCCACGATTCATATTTTTAGGAACTGACCTATTTGTACATAGCTCGCTTCTTAAAAATCTTGACTAGTCTTAAAAATAGTGGTAGCAAATTGTAACCACCATTTTGCAACGAGATATTAGTACAAATGGCACCTTTGATCATAATTAATTCAGTGACCTTTATATTAATAATGCAGTGTAAAACTGGCCCAACAGGATAGTGCATTAGAAAGCATTTTCAAACACATTAAAGCAGGTTCACAAGTTATAAAATTAGCAGATCTCAGCGAAGGTGCAGTAGGAAATTGCAATATTTATTTTTAAATAACCACAGATAAAGGTACAGTTCATTAAATGTTGCATAGAACAGTGATCACAGCGACAAAGGTCAAGTGGTCTAAGTTGAGCTCAACCTTTGGGCTATGTCAATATATAATGAATAATGCCCATTCTGAAGCTGATGAATAAAGCATGTTCATAACTATTTGATATTAGATATAGATATGGCGACATACCTACCCAGTGTTGTTTTCAGCAGCAAAAATGATCTAACTGAAGGTTTGATCAACTTCCTGCAATCTCTTGCTACATGTCTATGCTGTAAAAAAGCACCCCAATGCACTTTCACTGATTTTCACAAAATGTTGAGGTAACAGAAATAAATCAGAACCATTTAATTCAAAACCAATATCATGAATGTACTTTAGCCACAGTGTTCTTAGAAGGGAAACATCCTTTACAATGCAACCATTAAATTGCACTACACCTACAACCCAGTCACTAAATCGCAACATCATTTACAAGGCATGTCACTACAACGCAGGCATTACAACACATGACACTACATCGCATGTCACTACAATGCAGGCATTACAACACATGCCATTACAGTGCATAATACCCCTACACTATCCAAAACTTACCCTACTGTTGCACCTCCTGGAGTTAGAATAGTAATTTTTATCCCTACACTATCCAACACTTACCCTACTGTTGCACCCCCTGTAGTTAGAATAGTAATTTTTACCCCTATACTATCCAATACTTACCTTACATGCAATGTAATGGTATGCGTTGTAATGGTCTGCGTTGTAAAAGTATAATGCCATGTATTGGAATGTGTTGTAAAGGTAGTTTCTAACAATGCGATGTAGTGTCATGCGATGTAATGGGAGTGCGTTGCAAAGGATGTTGCGATGTAAAAACTGCGTTGTAAAGGCATGTGTTGTAAATGTATGCGTTGTAATGTCATACGATCTTCTTAGATAGCTATCAGATTGCAAACAGTCCACTGTAATCTCATGGTTATGGTCACAGAGTTCTCTAAACAGGACACCCCCAACTCTTCATGGCAATTAAAATGGGGAGTACTCTGTGAAAGTCCCAGAAGCCGCCATATAATATGTATTCCGCAACCTGTAGATTCTTTGTATTAGCATACCCTCAAACGCCCACGCCATGGCAGGATGATTTCTGTAAATATCAAATATGTAGAGAAGAGGTTTACTACCTAGTTGAATGGCAAAATTAAACAAGGTTCCCAATGATTGGTTGAGTGTAGGAAATCAGACCAGCAGCAGGAGTTACCAAGGGTCATTTCCAAATAAGAAACATTGACTTCCTCTAGTCTAAGAGAACTCTCATCATACAGCCACGCCATATTAGTCCTTGTTTTCTTATGTTTGTTAATATTATTCAAATGTTTTAACAATGATGTTCTTGTATTTTCCATTGTTTAGATTAAATTGTTCACGAAATCATAATAACTAGACAATGAATGTACCAGTTTTGATTTGTAATATATTCTTTGTATCTGAAATTATTTCTAAAACGCATCCTTTTTAACAAAAAATATGAATAAAATGAAATTTTGTATGTTTTAACAAGTTGTTTTTCCTTTACACTGAGTTCAAAACTATCGTTTGAGTGATGATGAAAATATGCTGATGAAAACTGCACTTTTTAACTGCCTAGGAATTTTTCTGCTATTGTTACAATACCCTGTCCTAGGAGCTCTAGATTTACTACAGGGGGTTCTTGTTATTTGCACGACTTCCTCTAGTCTAAGCCATGATTATTAAATTAAAAAGATTTTAGATCTTAGGTAGATTGGTTTTGGGATCGCGACCATACATTAAGGAAACATAACTTCTGATTTTTTCTTTTTGTAATTACCTGTTTGAACCATAAAAAGTGCATCATTTGCCTAAAGCAAGACAGTAACAGATTTATTACTTAAATAAAAGATATCAAACCCATGCTTCTTTACGCCATGCAGAAGTTCATTTGTATAAAGTGTAAGAAACAGGGGTTCGAAAACACACCTCTCCCTTTGTGAGACAAACATTATTGGTACATTTACCATCTGGCTCAAATCTGCCCTTGGCAGTAAGATTCGAGTCCAAAAGGAGCAGGAAATCAATGCTATCAATGCGAGATGAATGACACCCCCAGCATAACTGTATATTTACTAATCAGTAGGTTTGGATTTATAACGCTTTTTATTACAGGAAGAAATAAGTACAATACAGCGATAATTGTAGACCTGTACATTACAGCACTAAACATGTCCACTGCAGCCCTTCCAACGTGCAGCCCAGTGGCCAGCAGCCAAAATGTCCACACTATAGCAGGACTTTATGTTTCAAAAAGGAATACAAACATAGTATTGCAATGACTATAGACACATGTCATTTTGTAATAAGTCTGCCCATTGCCGTGTATACCTCATGATGACTATTGGCACCAAACCATGTGGTATTGCCTTCGGCTCAGTCATGGTCTTCCCAAGCCCTCCCATGTTTGCGGGACTGCCCTCTCAACTGGTGTGCATAGCATTCCTCTTTTCTCATTACATCTTCCCCAGATCTTTGTCCATTTATGGGGACACCCTCTACCCTCATTGACGCCCTTTTCACCTGCATACACCAGTCCATGCCGGCTTTCCAGTCACTCAATTGTGGCGCTGACGGCGCCTTCCACAACCAGTAGGTGTGGATTTAAGCATTTTTCAGCAGTGCCCAAGACTGCTGTAAAGCCTTCCTAGGTTTCCACGAAAATATATGTATCCAGTGACCTTTACTATAAAATCTATTAATGATACAGGACGGTAGAAATGAGGTTCCCTCTTATTTCCTTATTTAAAGATTGGCACAAAGATTGCCAGAGACCAAGAGGTCTGTAGAAGTGGCACTTGATCGATTCACTAATCTAGTACCAAGAGCTGCCCACAAGTTAGGTTCATGTTTCAATAAACTCCTGGGAACTGCACTGGGCCTGGAGTTTTACCTCAAGAACTCGCTTGACTTGCCTAGATGATCTGTGCAGATAAAAAAACTATCATAGCATCAAGGCTGGTACAGCTCACGATGCAATGTACTGGATATGCTTATGTAACAGATGCTACCAAACTAGGCTACCCACATGCCAACAATGATATGTACATTTAAAGATGGCCAATCTGCATTTTGGGAAAATTCACTGTTAACAGTGTTCCAAAAGGTTTTAGATTCCTTATTGGTGCAAGCAGTTAATAGGACTTTTCCCTGGATATCTAACTTATGATTTTTAAGAGTCTCTTTACATGTCATACTAAGAATAGAAACATCTTCCCTGTTACAGGAAGATCTGTTCAGAGCATGATCTGAAATACAATTGACAAAGTAGCTAGGCCAACCAACATATTTAGGAGCTAAAGGAACTTTGCTATTCTAGTGGGAGCTCTAAAGAGATCAAGTGCCTCTGATCAAAAAGACAGAAGGCATTTAGCACAGACCATTTGTAATATCACACACATATCAAACTCCTAATATGTGGTTTTTATCAATTTCTCTAAAAACAATTTCATGACAAGGAATAGATCTGGAAAACGTTTCTTAGCCAAAGTGGGCAGAGTCCGGGTGTTAATGGGTTATGGTTAGGGTTTTCCGGTTTTCCGTTTAAATGGATTTTTACATATAAATACAGACAGTAAAATATTTTTCCTTAGTCTGTATTTATATGTAGAAATGGCAAAATACAAGTACATTTTGCTGCGCTGCCGTGGTTCAGAGTTGTCGTGCCACGCCCCTGTTCTGATGCTGGGAATTCCTTTTAGTGACGTACTGTGAACCTATTGGTTCAGGGTCTTTTAGTGACAGCCGTGACCCTGGGCCAATCCTGTTCGTATTGAAGCGTCACAGTGTGGGCAGTGCTAACACCTTCAGCCCCGCACTGGTAACGTTTGCCCTTTATTTTGGGGGCTCACCTGCCTGTTTTTCCTTTTTTGCCTGCACTATGGACCACCACGTTTGAAGATGCCTTCCAGTTCGGCATTTGCAGGGATCCAGGACTCCGCCGCTCAAATTAGCTCTGTGCCAGCCCACCGCCCAAGTTAGCCTGCGACAGCCCTCCGCCATCTGTACTTCCAAAGTATGTGTATTTGCCCTATGTATGTTGCCTCAGGGTACATATCAATACGCCTTGAAAGCCGCTCCTGCCTCTCTCTGTCCCTCTACACCCTTGGGCACCTGCCCTCCCTCCCCCACCCCACGTATGAGGCCAGGTTTTCGCATCCCCCATCTTGTGGTGTCGTTTTTTTAAAAAAATTTCTTGTGATCGGTGTGTCTGCTTGGCTGCCGCACTGTAACCCTTGTCGTGTGGTGTCGTTTTGGTGATCGTGTGTCTGCTTGGCTTCGTAACTTTATTGGGTGGGACATCTGGCTGCAGGAAATATGGATCCGGTGAAGCTAATTTCACCTCAAGCAAAGTGGGGCGAATCAAACATTATGTGCCTGTTTTTCTGCAAAAGTGAATTTCCCTGTCTTTGTGGGCTTAGTGTAAAGCTTAAGAGACTAATTTGCCGTGTTTTGCCTTTCCAATGAAGACCCCGAGTTGATTGCCTCCCAAAGAAGAGGCCCATCACCACCACACCAAACAGTGTTGTCAGGGAAATCGCAGATTGGGTGTGACTCCAGACTGTTGTCCAGGTCTGCAAAACCGCTGGTCCAGGGGGGAACTGCGTGAACAGCCAGGTGGTGTCACGGCGCTCCCACTGGCAGGAGGGAGGCCAATGTTGAAGACAGTTGGTAGGGGCCCTGCCCACAGGCATCCACCATCACAGGAGAAGGATGTTCAGGCCACTCAGAGTACCTCTATCTACTTGCAGCGCAGTGCAGCAACCTTTGCCCAGCCCCCACACCATCCGAGAGCTTCCTGCCCTGAGTCTCAAAGTTATTTTCAAAATTGCTTCCTTGACCCACCACTCTTGTGATTTTGATAAATCAGTTATACAATTAACGTTCTGAATACCTTATCATTTTAAACTGGAGACATTTTTAAAGTAAGTCTTACTGTATATCCCCATTTTAACATATCCAGAGTCAAAGCTTTTTCTTCCCATTGAATACTAAAAAGAAATATCAACACGAGGCATCATCAGGTTTTTCGTAAATTTCAGTCAATTTGAGTAAATGTGGAAAAATACTACCTGTAGCGTTGTCTTTTGCTTGTGGCAAAAATAAATATGGATAAATACAGGCGGAAAAGGCCAAAAAATAAATATCATAAAACCGGGAGCCCTAGTTATTATGATCACTAAAAGATGAAGGAATTACAGAGTAATGACATACTTTTCCCAATAGGCTTCCAAATACAAAAATCTAGTCTATAATACTTGAAAGGCCTCTCACTTTAAAGGTGAGACTAGACGAGCTCCTCTGGAAATGAATCTGTTTGTTGAAGATAGTAAAAATGCACCCTGTCTTCGATATGTGAAAAAAACAGACTTTTCATTCTTTAAAGAAGGTCTTTCAACATATTTGGGCAGAGACATGAAGGATGACTTGTCAATCATCCAAGTCAATGGAAGACAGAGGAGAAAATCTATTTCATAGTGGAGACTGAGATGGAAATGGTTGATGCACAGCATTACAATGTCCAGGCTGGTTAGTTTCGACAGGGATGGGCAATGACCAGATTAAAAAAAAAAGGAATGTGGCTCAACGATCTTTTCAACATAAAGGAACTGCCAACATTGACCACTATACAATCCTCAGAAAAACATATTCTAGTATTTCCAATCCATGATACTCATCTGACCATCTTTACATTTCCAAACAAAAATCTAGTTCTTCCAGCATTAGCCTGCAACCAATGAATAGTTTTGTTTTTCAGTTGTACATAATATTCCTTCTGAGAACTCCTAAGAGGGTGTACACCAACCAAAATCATTACATAGGGTGTTGGCTGGGGTAATTGAATAAAAGGTAGAGTATCAGAACGAATAGCCCAACTCTAAATCCTTGTTCTCCAAGGACGTAGAGACCCTGCTTGTGACTGATAAGAAATGTTTGGTATTATTGGCAGAAACAGCAGATGTTTTTGAGATGAGGTTGTATGGGTCTTTGTTGCATGTTCTTTATATGAAACTGGACTTTAAGAGGGTGGTACTGAACACTGAATAGGGTTCCCACCAGAATAAAACGTGGATTAAATTGCAATCTTTCCTCAAGTTTATTAAAAAAGCACTGTACAAAAGTCAAGCGTTTCGCCATAACACGATAATCATTTTGTACAGGTGGTGAAGTAGATTTTAAGCCACAGCCACTAGCAGAAATCTGTTTCCTTGGTAAAGCAGGTGTACGTTGCTCAGAAATAGATGTTAGAGGTACTGGAGGCGAGATACCGGTGCCGTAACATATACTTCCAGACTGGGGGGGCATAGCAGGTTCTATCTCGTCAGAGGCGCCTTATGCACACCAACTTCTACTACAATATTAGAATTCACAAGAATATATCTATTTTGACCCTCCACAGTATTAAAACTAGTGGGGCCACAGTGGAGAGAGTTCCGCAGTTTTGAGGCTATCGAGTCACAAAACTGTGGAACTCACTCCATGCTGAGCTAAAGCTAGAAAGGTCCAAAACTATCTTCCGGAAAAAACTAAAGACTCAGGGCCAGATGTATCAAGGCTTTTGCGACTCGCAAACGGCCGATTTGCATTTTTTCATATGTATGAAAAAATCGCAATTTAAGGAATCGCAATTATTTGCGATTCCTTATTTTGCCATAGCATTTAAGGAATCGCAAATTTTGCGATTCCTTAAATGATATGTATGACACATTTTGAAATTGCGATTTTGTGTTAAGAAATCGCAAATTACCACCAACTTGTACTTGGTGGTAATTTGCGATTTCTTTTAAAAATGCCCTATTTGGCATTTGTGAGGGTGGCTTGTGACACATGTATGTGTGCCACATGCACACACATGTAAATTTCAGGGGTGCAGCAGGGTGTCTTTGAGACACCCCTGCACCCTTGAAATAATTCTCAAATTGCGATTAGCAAATTGCGAATCATTCCTATGGGCCTCCTGGCCCATAGGAATGCATTGGAAATTATTCTTTATTTGCGAATTCGCAAAATGCGAATTCGCAAATAAAGAATTATAAGGAATCGCTAAAAAATAGCGATTTTGTACATACATTCCGTTTTGCGAATTCTAAATAGCGATTCGCAAAAAATCGCTATTTAGGATTCGCAAAACGGAATCTTGATACATCTGGCCCACGATTCTTCAGACAACCGTGATATCTTCATCATTCATTAGCTCTTCTATGTTCACTGGTAAAATGTGGAATTTTAGCGTGAGGACACTCCGTTGCAGTAAACACAGCGCTTTACAAGTGCGATAACATAACATTAACCGAGCACTGTATCCAACTATTAGTGACTTGCACAGCACTAATATGACTTTCTGTCTCCAAAATGTTGTTAACTGCCCACCTGTTAATTCAAGAAAGCTTTCAATCAGTGTACTAGGCTGCTGCTTATTGCCTGGTAACTGGGCCTTTGGACTGCTCATAATGTATTATACGAGAATAAAAATCTTTAAGTGCCCTAAATACCAAATCTCCTCTGATCTGTTCGGTTCTGCTTCTATGCCCTTACCTCCTCACATGGCCTTACACAGCTCCTTCTTTCAGGCACAGTTTAAGAGCATCAAGATAACACCAAGATACTGGGGAGAATCCCACTAACTACAGGCAGGACTACATACAGCTAAGAAACCAAAGTTACAGGAGCACAGAAATTAGAAGGTCAAAAGAGTCCCAAAGTGGCCCTAGCTGCTGAATCCCCAAACCAAATCAAAATACTTAAAAGTACGTCGAGGTCAGTTGAGATTGAGTGTATACATGTTTGAGGGTTTCTGGGGTCTTGAAAAGTCAGAAAAAACAGCGAAGCAAACAGGAGCCAGGAAATCCAAAAGACCAAAGGCCCAAATTTCCAAAGGCACCTCGGCAGCTCCCACACTGTCACGATTGCATGTTGTATTGCGCTAAGGGGGAACAGCTGCGTGGTCATGAAGAGAAGGCTGTACTTACACGTGAAGTATAGAAATGGCCAGCTTAAAAAAAAATCTGAGAGAAACATTTAGATAAAAGGCGTCAGGTGGCTAGCACCGCAGAAATCATATCAAATACATTCCAACTGGCAAATATTGAACTTGGCACGGAAGATACAGAAAAACAGCAACCCTACCATGTCACGCTTGATTAAAAGGGATTCAACTGGCGATCCTCTGTGTGCTTTTATCGGGGGACTGATACGAGTGCCACACCAGGGAGTGGTCCGAAAAATGTACTACCCCCCCAACCCCCCCCAAATGTTTCTGTCTTTCTTTTTTTCTGTCCATTCTTCTTTCAGGTGTCTTGAGCTTTCTGCCCTTCTTTAAATTCATGATTCATTTTCCTTTCTGCTTTCCATCTTTTCTTGCCTTTGTCCTATGCTCACATTCTTGTTTCTTTCTTTCTTCTTATCATCCTATCCTCGCTTTGCCCCTTCGCTCATCCATCTTTCTTCTTGAATTCCATTCATTTGCTAATTCATTATTTTTTTCCTTTCACCACCCTATCACCAGTCTCTCATTTCTACTTTGCATTATGTCTTCTCTTTTCTGCTTTTCCGCTTTTCTTTCTCTCCTTCCATTTCTATTTCAGTTTCTCTCTCCTCCTTTCCATTCTTCTTTCGCGCCCACATTGTTATGTTATGTTATTTTATGTTAAGGGAAATTTATAGAGCGCACATACACCAACAGGTCTCTTGGCGGTGAGATAGTTAGCCACCGTCGTCTGAACCCACAACTAGCTATAGGCTTGAGTAAATATCCATGTTTTCAGAATCTTTCTAAAGCACTTGTAGGTTGTTGCTTGTCTGATTGCGATGGGCAGAGAGTTCCAAAGTTCGGAGCCTAGCGTGGAGAACCGTGCCCCTCCCATCCTTTTGCGCTTATATCTCAGGACCACCAGTAAATTCATTTGAGCAGATCTGAGATTGCGTTTCAGGGATTATCTATGGATCCTTGTGGATAAGTATTTGGGGCCTTTGCTATGGAACGCTTTAAAAAGAATGCACCCTGTTTTAAACATGGGAGCCAATGAAGCTTCTTCATTAGAGGCTCCGTGTGGCAATATTTTGGTTACTGGAAAATGATTCTTTCCAACAATCCAGCCTGCTCCCTTTTAACTTTCCTTCTTTCTTTTCTTGTTTGCATTCTTCTTTCCTTCCTTCAAGCTATTTCGTTGTATTTGCCTCTGACTTATTTTTTTCTTTGATAAGCAAAACATTTCTCTTCTATTCTGTCACCATTTTAACCTTTTTTTTGTTTTAACTCCACCAATTCTCCATCCCACAGTTGTGCTTATTTATTCTTTCAGAAAGTATATATCTTTATTTCTGCCTTGCAACGACCCGCTAGCCAGAGATACAGTTAAAAAGGGCCGTAAATCAATCTAAACGGTTCCAGTCCTGTTCCATTCAGGGTTCATTCAGTACCTCCACACAGATATGGCGGCTGTGGCGTGATCGCACCAGAGCGTCCTGCACAAACATGCTCTTCTTGACTGACTGTACTTTACCGCTCACTGACTTGTGAAAATCTATATTAGTCAACAGTTGAGACGAGCAGTACGTCATTCTGTTTTTCAACGAGGCCTCTACTTGGCACCAAATCTTACTGGAAGCAAAGCTATTTATACAATCCGCAGTATCACCGACCTTCGAAATGTGTTACATCGTGCGGTGTCAAACTTGTGATGCGCCTGTCTGCAACTCAAGTGTGCGGCTAAAAACGTACAATCTAGCTTTGCAGTATATCAGTCTATAAATACTGAGCGTAGACCACAGTGCGAGCTATCTACTGTGGCTGCCATTTTGTTTCACTATTTGCAATCCTCAAGCATACATTTACATTAAATAAATCCATTGTGAGTCTTGCTATACTTGATAAATACAAACCACTGGATGTCTAGAATACATCTCAAACACAAAGTAAGTAGGGCTAGGCTGCGTTTCGTTGGTCACAAATCATGGAAAATATGTTCTATTACATTAAGACACCCCAGAAATGCATATAAATGTAAATGTAGTGCTTTTATATAGCGCACGTATCACCCCCGAAGGGGTCTTAAGGTGCTGTGCACATACCGCTATGGAACCCTTCATGGCCTTTCCCTGTGAAGTGCCCGCTCCTGGGCACCCCCAAGGTGAAGCCAGGCATCCTAGCGTTGTTAGGGCCGTTGTGGACATTAAGTAAGCTATTGCCCAGAGTTGCAGAGTAGGACCCATGATTAGAATAGGCACAGAGGCGAGAATTATCAGGTCTGGGGAAATTGAGCCCAAGACCCGCTGAGGCGGGAATTGAACCCTGGTCCAGGCCAGACCTCTGTTATAATTAAAGAACCTACATCAAGCCTTTGTATTTTGAGATCTTCTGAGTTGGTTGGCTGGAAGAAACGACCAGGAGGACACAGGACTATTGTATTGTAATTGCATTTATATAGCGCTTACTACCCCTGATGAGGAGTCGGAGCACACTTTGGGAGAGTAGCAAGGTACTCCGGAACAAATAAAGGATTAGTGGTGAATTAGTATAGTGAAATAGGAAAGTATATTTAGTGGTGGATATGTTAGTCAGTTATTTGGACTATAATCTTTTTTAAAAGGGTAAGCGTGTCAAAATGGGTGCGATGTTAAGGTTGTAAAATTGGCGAAGTGTAGGTATGTGTTTCTAACTAAGGTGATTTGCAGTTTTCAGTTTTTTGTTATGTTATAGTCAGTTCATATTACTTACTACAAAAGCTCTTAACATTTTTTTTTACCTCAGAAGGTTGAATGGCTGAGCCTGCCTTAGGGGATCTTGAACTTTTGACCCTCAGGTCTGTACACTTTGTACTGTAGGCGGTTTAACCTACTGTGTCAAGTCACTGGCAAAAAGGTTTTCAAATACCACCAATAAGGTTCGGGCCCATCACATGCTGCTCATGGTATGTGAAAGCCTCTACGTCCAAAAGTACCAAATCGGTATCCTAATGCACTTGAATACAGAGTACCAAATGAATACGACGGCTATGAATAGCTACTATGTGCCAACATATGGGTGATGAAGCGGCACTGAGCTTGACCGATGACTCAGTCTCCCAACAGACTGCCATGCCTTCAGCAATCAGGAAGTTAAATGTGGTCCATTTGACCATATATAGTTGTGTACTGGCAAAGAGCCACAACAATTGTGAGAATGCTTCAATAGAACCCCGGGATACCCACGATGACAGGTATCCAGTTGCACCGCACTCTGTGATCGAAGAACACAAGAACTCCGACACCTGGTTGTGGCAGAGCTGTAAACATGCCAGGAACCCAAAGTTTAGTGGTTAGGTGTTAGACTGTCCTCACTATACCTCTTAAGCAGTGCTTTAAACTTCTCTTTGTCCAAAGAGAGTACCGGTACTCATGGGGATGTAAGCCAATCTCAGTGAAATTGCCATTTACAAAAAAGCGCAACAAAGCTGACAACGAGTGGGTCCGTTTTCCTGAAGCACTCTGATCACGTGCTAATCTCCCCTTTCAATGTGCTAATTGAGCCGCAGCCTGTAGGCATTCATTCAGAGCTGGCAGGTAGTTTGGGAGGGGCCAGATCCTCACTGTGATGCTTGAGGCAGTGTCCACTCAGGCTCTTTGTAGTCCATAGCACTGTAGGTGTGAGAGCAAACTTTAGTAAAGAGGGCAACAACTAATGTATGCATTTCTAAAATACATGTACTGAATGCCCTGTCTGCATGCATGAATGCTTAAAAGGTGCCCCTGGACGGATCCCTACAGTGCTATGGACTACAAAGAGCCTGAGTGGACACTGCCTCAAGCATCACAGTGAGGATCTGGCCCCTCCCAAACTACCTGCCAGCTCTGAATGAATGCCTACAGGCTGCGGCTCAATTAGCACATTGAAAGGGGAGATTAGCACGTGATCAGAGTGCTTCAGGAAAACGGACCCACTCGTTGTCAGCTTTGTTGCGCTTTTTTGTAAATGGCAATTTCACTGAGATTGGCTTACATCCCCATGAGTCCAATCTGCGGACAGATTTCCAGACCCACCGCCATTCTAATATGGCGGTGGGTCTTTTGTGGCTCGGCAATGGTTTTCCCGCGGAAGCCACTGCCGGCCCGGAGAATGCGGGAAAACCGCGATCCTAATCCACCCCTTAATTTGGTGAGTACCTGCACTTATTTTTTTCCATTTAAAGCACTGCTCTTAAGCAACTTATTTCCTCTGATGAGACCTTCCACCTAGTATCATGTAGCTGAGATTTACCCAACAAGACTATTCATCGGAGGAGATGCTAACCTTTCCACACTCCCAACAACCCGCCCCAAACATTTCCTACTCAACTACAATACCCAACGTATTATTTTTAGACATCTCGTCTTCCCCTGACCCTTCTTGCACTCCTCCACCCGGTTGCCCTGCTCATTCAATACACTGACTGACTAGGTTCCTGACACCTCTTCGAAGTACTCTGCTCATTCCTCTTGCCTCCTTTCGATAATATCCTGATTAACAGTGAAAATGATTAACCTTCTTGAAAGTCAATTCACCTCTTACTATATATCAATGAGATCCAGATGTTACTAAGCTAAAGTGTAGGGAACAATCTTCTTGGCGGAATTCATTTTCACTTAATGTTGTAATTATGTCACATCTCAAAACCCTTTCTCAAAACTGAAAATGAATCCTGTGCAGCTGACTCCCCATATATTCTATTGTTTGATGACAGTATATCAAATGTATAAATATACTGCCTCTCTCATTCCAGTACCTCTTCCCATTTCTCATATAAGTACCAGCATTGATTATGCTATTCACTATCAGCCAAATTCATCAAGCGAAATGCGCTCGCAAAAGGGCCAGATTCTGAGAATCTGGCCCTTTGCGAGTGCAATTTTTGCAGTTGGGATTCATCATCCCAAATGCAAAAATCGCTACTAAAGAATTCGCAAATTTGAGAGGATTAGTATTTAAGGAATCTCTATTAGAGATTACTTAAATGCTATTCATGAAACATTTAAAAATTGCGAATTCGCAATTTAGGACCGCTATTTACCACAAAGTCACACCTCGTGGTAAAGAGCGAAAACTTGGAAAAATGCATTTAAATGCATTTTTCCATGTTGCATGTTGCGCACACACATGTCCAAAGGACATGTGTGTGCGCAACACCAATGTAGATTGCATTTCAGGGGTGCTTCAGGGTGTCCTTTGGACACCCCTGGCACCCTTGAAATCGCATACTTATTTGCGATTAGCAAATTGCTAATCGCAAATAAGGAATTACTCCCTATTCATTCCTATGGGCCTTTAGGCCCATAGGAATGAATGGGGAGTTATTCCTTATTTGCGATTAGCAATTTGCTAATCGCAAATAAGGAATGTGTAGGAATCGCAATTTATTTAGCAATTTCTACATGAATCCCGTTTTGCAAGTCCTTAATAGCGATTCCTTAATAATCACTATTAAGGACTCGCAAATCGGGACATTGATGAATCTGGCCGTATACTCTATATATGTTATATGAAACTGTAAATTAAAGCATTTTGATGCCCTGGTATTTGTATAAAACTCCATTCTGTACATAACTGTGATTTGTATTGGAGTGTATTAGGATGTAAAATTCCAGTCCTTTGATGTGTTTTGGGACAGAGTCTGTTACAATAAAAGTCCCTCAAAATAAATAGCAAAAACAAATAAAAATTGAGGAACTGGTTGTTATGAACAGGATGGAGTCCAGGCAGAACTGGGAAAAGTAGATTGTATTACGTCAGCGTATGAGCCAAGCAGCAAGGCAATGAATTAGAGTGGAAAGGAAATTATGCTATATTTGGGGCTTTAATGTGATTGGTTGGTAGGGTTAAGATTCATCGTTTTCGAGAAAGGGGATGGGAGAAATGTTGCAGTGCTGCGGGAATCATTGCCTGAATGAAGGGTGTTTTTAAAGCCTGAAAGCTGAAGAGCTTGGGAGTAGTTAATTTCTGCAGTCGGACAGATAAAGAATCTGCCGTGAATAAGGATGTATCCATGTTAAGATACACAAAGGGAAGAACAAATGGAGCTGGGGGTATGGAGGATGTGAATACTCTTGCTTGGCATTTGATATGGGGGAAGATGCCGCAAGAGCTACTGGTGCCTGAATGGCATGTCTGAAACCTATTAGCATAGTGATTAATAGTTAAAGATGTAAACTTCATGAAGAAATTCAACATGAAAGTTTCTTCAATTCTCATGTATCTTCTGCTGGCGCCTGGCCTCATAAGGCCAATTGTGCTTCTTGCCCTGATGACATTCCTGCACACTGTTGTGGCTCTGCTCATTTCACTCTGGTTGTGATGTTGGAGAGCCAGACGTTTGGTTGTGTGCGGTTCTTAATTTGTAAAAAAAACACAAGTGCCAGGGCCCTCATCAGGAGGCCACCTTAGCTTGCACTACCTATTGCCCCTGCCAGTGCTGCCAATGACAGTACCCACCCAACTAACTATCACAATCCCACAAGTGTGACAATTCAGGCTATTCCGGGCACCCAAAGCTTGGGTGGCAGGTACCGAAATTTTCATGTATATTGAATTAATAAACAACTCTTGTGGTGCTTATCTCTAAATTAGACAAACAGCGCCACGATGTGACAGACTGTCATATGTTCCACTCTTGACAATTAAGTGCCGGTTCCGGGCACCGGAAATCACCGGCACAAATTAAGCACGGGCTGTGTGCAAAAGTAGCAAAATTAGCAGGTGGTGGGTTGCAGATCGATTTCCAACCGCACATCATGTTCCAGTAGAATTAAATCATTGTGCTGTAGATCTTCATTAAAAGAATCTACATATTATAAAGAAACGGACAATATAAATCCCTTTTAATCATAAGTATTGAAAAAAACTCCCTAAAGTTCAGAAGTACCAGCCTCATCATATACAATTTACTGGTCCATATTAATACAGGAATTTGTGGCTCGATTCCCAGAAGAAGGTGCTGCTATAGCGCCGAAACGCGCATCGGAACTCATTTCAGCTTCGCCACATTTTTGTCTATTAGAGTAGACAAAGGAATCTTTTTGTTTTTAATTGTGATATTATATTGATTGTATCATATTTTGACTGTACATTTTGCATTTACTATTAACTGTTGAATTTATTGTATTTTTATTGCAATCTCATTTATTTTTTCATTTTTTAAATAAATATAGATCTTTTATATACTCTCCTTGCTTGACATTACATTTCTTCTGCTCAGGAATGACAATTTATATTTAGACGTTTAGCAATTATAACTGTCTAGGAAGATACTCACATCGTGTTTTACCCTGTCCTAGAAGTACCTTACTTAGTCAGGGGGTCCTTGTTATCTTAACTATAAAGCTATTAGAACATTCAGTCCCATCAGGGCAGAATGTTCCAATTCGTAAAACAAAGGCCTCGGGCTCAGAGAGGCCTTTGCTCACAGCTCTTGCTGTGAATCTTCTACAGTCAACAGCTGCACGCAGGTCATGGCTGTTAGCTTTTGAACATTCACAGCAAGAGGTGTGAAAAGGGGCTGAAGTCAGCCCCTGTTTCAAAGCAGTTCAGCCAAGCCAGGGAGACCCAGGAGCTGATCAGCATTCACCCCTCCTTCCATCTGAAGCCCTAGTGTGACTGAGTTACAGGAGGAGGGAAAGGGGAAGGCTGCGTGTGACGTCCTGCATGGCCTCTGCCTTTCTTTTACCATGGCTTAATTGATATATTTTGGAGAGGCAAGGAAAGAGTAAGGCAGAGGCTGTGTATTAGGACGTTGAAATGTTGAGAGGAGCGGGCCCATACCAATTCATATAGGCCCCTGCCGCTCCATTTTCTTCAATGGAGCTCTCGACATTGAATGTTCTAATATAGCCTTAGAGTCTGACCTAGCAGACTATACTGGACATTAAAGGCCCGCTCCAGCATTAAAGGTCTGTCCCGAAGGCAAGGGTCTTTAACAAGGTAATGGGCCTTTAATGGCTGATAGAGCCCGCTAGGAAGGCTATAAGGCTATACGAACATTCTGCCCCAGAGGGTAGAATGTTCTAATTAGTAAAAACAAAAGCCTCTCAGAGCCCAAGGGGTGTTTACATTCCCTCGGTCTCTGAGAGGCCTTTGTTCACAGCAACAGCTGTGAAAGGAAAACGGCATTGGGATGTTATCCTCAGGCTTCTACTAGCCAGTAGAAGCCCAGAGTGCTCCATTGTCTACAATGGAGCGCTCAACATTCCAATAATCTAATATCATGTTTGTTGTACGGTTTTATTTTTGGTAGTGGCAGGTGTGATATTTGCCTCTATTAGTTTGGATATATTCTGTTCTTGGTTGGCTTATAATACAAAAGTAAAGCAGAAAGAAAAGGGAGCTAGTGGGGGAAACTGAGACAATGGGGCACCCTCCACTCATATAGACTCAGAAACAAAAGAACCCATTATGCAGAACCCCAACAAAAAAAGTAAATGTGACCCGGCTCATCTGACCTTAGCCAGCTGTGTGGATCTGTTCAAGCTCTGGTTATACTTAAAGTCAGTCAAACAAGGGGTATGTATATATATTGTATGAAAGAATATATGGTGTAAAGGGGCAGACCCACTTATTGAGAAAAAATATTCTTAACAAATAGAAAGTGCCTCACGGAAGCAACCACCAAAAGTCTGTTGGCTAGCGCTTACCAACCGGCTCATTTCAGTATCACTGGCACTTTCCTATTCAAGCAGGAAAACCTATATAGTATGAAAGTGTATATCTAAATATGTAATTGTAGTGAAATTATCATAACTGAGCTATTACACCACTATTCTGCATCTAATGTGTAATGGGGTCCTCATACTGCATGGCCTAGTCTGTTACTCTAATAAAAATAAAAAATAAATAAAAAAAAGATTGAAAAACGAGTCCACTGGGAATTTCTCAACCTTTTTAATGTCTTAATGCCTATGCCGGGCACATGTATACAATTATATGACAGCATTTTTTTAAATAAAAAATACAGTATCGAAAGGAAGTTGGACTGTCAAAATTAAGAGAAGTACAGGTAATTTAGATACAGAAATAAGATAATAACGGTATAGATGAAGTCTTATGCATTTTTCAAATTATAGGTGTTGTACAAAATATGCAACATGTTCAAGAGAAGAGGACATTTTAGTCAAGGACATAGGAACGTAGGGGGAAAAGAAATTAACATGGCAGTAAAGAAAATGGAAAAGGTGATACCTTAAACTGGAATCCTAACAAACTCACAAGGTCTTAGAAATATATTTGACTACTGATGTTCTTCACTACAGACTCATCATGCTGTCCCTATTTCATTTTTTTTTAATTCACTACACCAACTTCAAATTAAAGACAAACCCGCTGATTTTTTTTTTAAAAACGAGGCCTTGCTCTTTGAAGATGGATAAACTGAGTAGCATGAGGAACACAGAAACGTGCAGCGTGTGGCAGAGTAAGACCGGCCATGATCTTTGCTGTATGTTCTCAAATCCCAGAAAAATATCGCGCAACCAACAGTGGTTAGAGCAGCAGGGGCGGTGTGTCAACTCACAATTACTGCGACCAAAACAATTTACAACTGTGTCAAAAAAGTGGGTCCTTCTCTAAAAAGCGTAAGTGAAGGATCAGAAAAAATGCAAACTCTGCAGGTGAGATTTCTAAACCGCTACGCCCCTCTAACTGACCCCGAACCCCATCCCCCAGCCCAACTGCATGCAAGAAATGTGCGCAAGCCATGGCTGCTCCGGCGAGGGACAGAGATGTTGCGGCCCGTATAACAAAACAAAGGAGCCAAATGCTCATAAACCAAAGTAGTAGACAGGAAACAATAACACGCCCGAAGTAAGTACGTGTTAAAAGAAACAACAACGAGCTGGTGACAATAAAGAGAGGAAAAAAATAATCATAATCTGCAGCGAAGAGGAGGAATGACGACAGGACATGCTTATGAAGAGTGGCCTATACATTTGGTCCATTTACTTGCTGCTAGAGTTTCTGAGAAAATAAGATAGTTATGACTGATCCTCTGGTCATGCTGCAGAATCCATTTTTGCATAATATACCTATCTACGCAGGCTGGCTGACACCCTTTTAAATAAGGCGATGCTGTGTCATTCTGCACTCGGATCCTTTTGTGTCCTGTTGTACACGTGCACAATGACTGCCGTTCCTCGCCCACAGCCCAACATCCGCAATGAAGGCCAATCTCGTGTGTTCAGCAGCGCTCTCGACATGAGACAGAAGACTTTTCTTTGTTGGCTTACGCCTTACGCAGTCCTCACTGAGTCATCCTCCTCCTCCTCGCACGCCCCATACATGAGATCACTGTTTAGGATCATCGTGACCTGACCCTAAATCAATAGCGCTCTGAAGCTACTGCGGTGCCTTGCAGCGCTTCTAAAACATACAGGTAATACCCGTAGATGATCATGGCACCCTATTACTGAGCGCTCCTGCGGCAGATCGAAACTTAGCACTTTCTTCATAACACTGCCCCCAGCCTCCAGTTGCCATGGCAAACTGCACGTGCCTCTGCATGAAAGGCCATGAATTTTAAAGGCGCATTGCATATCAAAGTAGGTCGTGCAATGGTTAGGTGGCCACTGTGGGAGGAGGGGGGAGGTTAGAAAAACTGGTGGTACACTCATTGGGGATACATTTGGGTCCATTAAGACACTCAGGTCACACTTTGTGTTGCCTCAATCACAACTCGGGAAGTACTGGTAATTGTGGTACTGTCGGAGGGGTAAACTGTGTAGAAACCCTATCTTTCCTCCTGAGTCCCCTTTCTGGGCTATATGAGGAAACAGGGACCCCCCCCCCCCCCCCCCAAGGGGCACTGTTTACAACCTATTGTGGATCCTTATTCTGATTTGCACTCCTAAGGTACATGGCTGGAGATCCAAAATGACTGCCGTGTTACGTTAGTAGTGGCCTCATCGGTTGAGAGTGGACAAACTCCTGTCTTAGCATGATCGCATCCTACAGGAAGCCCAGTTGAAGTACTCCTATTTTATGATCCTCAACAATTGCTATTGGTCCGTGCACAGAGCCAGATTGAGGCTCAGTGATGCATGCTGGAGGAGTGCCAGCGAGGGTTGCGATCTTTACCATGCAATCTGGTCTTGTCCATGGCTGGCTCCTCACTGATGTGATATATGGTGTACATTACATGCCATTAGCTCTGTCCACTTTGAGGACTGCCAAGCTCACCATGTGACAGGATTCCTCGGATGTTAGAGGATGCCACCTCACATTGGCGGAGATGAATGTCCACAGCCCTCATGGTTGCAAAGATCAGCACATTAAGGCATTGGTGATCACGGCGACACCAACAAACCGGAAGTGGCTTACTGGACTTCATAGACTGGCCATTTACAAAAGGTGTATATAAAAGATCCAAGACCAAATGTGCTTGTTTGATAATGTTTGAGGCCTCTTTATACACCTCTGGGAACCTTAGAGTGGGTCTTGAGCGGCACACTCCCCCTTCTATTCCTTCTATTGTACTCACGCCCTCTGGATATGGGCGTAGTAAGGAAGGACTGCGCTAAACATCTGGGTAGGCGTTTTGGGTGGGACACACTGGAGGTCTCTCACGCACTTGACCGGGAAAGTGTTCAGGAACAGAGGGAGCGGGCGTGGATATTCTAACTGTGAAGGAGGACTTTGCCTTATCAACGTTTGTCACGGGTGGAGAGTGTGCTTGCATCATATTTTGGGGGTGGAGTCGGCAGGTGAATTGTGGGCAATTTAACTTACAGTTTGTAGCCCCCAGATTACAAGCGATGTCTGTTTTAGTCACTGTTGCAATGTCATCAGTAGGGTGAGTTGTGATTTAGTTGTGTCGTGGAATATATGGGAGATTTGTTGACTGTCTGTGGTGTGTATATTATGTACCTTAACCCTTTGGGGTTTTCCTATTTTCTTGCCTTCCTTCACTCATTTTCTGCCTTAGTTATGCCTGTAAGTGTTATATCCTAGTCTTCTCTCATGTATATGCAAATCTGTGGTCCTCACAGTGGGACTGTGTTGAAGTGGAAAATCAATAAAGTAATATGTAAAAAAAATGCATATTGTATGGTAAAATACAAAGATTGGTTGTCTCTTTAAAAAGAACAAAGAGATTAAGAACATTCATGATGTACCTCGTTCTGTGGTGGCCGAATGTGATCATGAGCTGTGGTGGAATCAGAGGAAGATTGTACTGTTCTGTTTTGGCGGAATGTGATGATGAGCTGTGGGGGAATCAGAGGACAAATGTCTTCTTCTGCTTTGGTGAAATGTGATGATGAGCAGTGATAGAATCAGAGGAAGAGTGTTCTGTTCAGCTTTAATGGAATGTGATGATGAGCTGTGGTAGAATCTGATGATGTACGTCGTTCTGCTGTCAACGGAATGTGATGATGAGCTGTGGTGAAATCAGAGGACGAGTGTTCTGTACTGCTTTGGTGGAATGTGATGATGAGCTTTGGGTAGAATCAGAGGACGAGTGTTCTGTTCTGCTTTGGTGGAATGTGATGATGAGCTGTGGTGGAATCAGAAAACGAGTGTTCTTGTGGTTCCGTGATTTGAGGGTCTGTGGTTCGGAGGTTCCGAACCTGTTCAATGAAGGTCGTCGGACATAGACGATTTTGGTATCCGTAAACCGCAAATGACAAGTGCTGTGTGTACTCGTGTTTGCGTCATAACCGATCAGTGAGAACACTACGTATTCAGGGATTTCGTTTGAACTCTCGGGTTCCATTTTGTGTGCGGCAGCCATTTTGTGTGGTTGCCCTCACATAGGCCGATGACTATGGCCGAACGAGTCCTTGGGACACGTACACCTTAGCTGACTCTTGTGTGACCTGGCCGAACTGACTCCTTGCCCGAGGCTGACCTCGCTGAGCCAGTTCCTTGTTAAGCAGCTGGTCAGATAAAGATCAAAGAGCAGGACATTTCTGAGTTTATGGTACATGCACACACCCTACTATCTTGCTTCTCATCTGTTTCTGCTCCTTCCTTTATAGCTTAATTACTGATTTGGGTTGAGGTCTTTATGATGGGTTTGTCCGGCCTGATCGAACAGGAAAGTTGGAATTTGCTTGGTCATTTCTGGTGGGTTTGACAACAGAAAGTGGGATTGTCGTCATGCGATACTTTTGAAATGTCATGTTTCCATTGGTCAGTTTGTATGTAATTGATGCTAGCCTAGAATGTGATTTTTGGCATAAAAGACGATGCTCCACTCCTTGAATTTGTGCAGTCTCTGGCGAACCACCCGTGTTGTGCTTTGTAGATCTCTGTTCCTGGTTGCAGCCAATAAACTTTGGTCTTTGACGTCATCAAGAAGTGTCCCGTGTCTCTGTTTGCCGAGGCAGGGGAATCCGAAGACATCAGGCGTTATCCCTGGCACCACTGGGTTCAAAAACCCGGTTCTTCATTCTGTTCTGCTTTGGTGGAATGTGATGAGCTGTGGTGGAATCAGAAAACAAGTGTTCTGTTCTGCTTTGGTGGAATGTGATGATGAGCTGTGGTGGAATCAGAAGATGAATGTTCTGCTGTGGCGGAATGCGATGATGAGCTGTGGTGGAATCAGAGGACGAGTGTTCTGTTCTGCTTTGGTGGAATATGATGATGAGCCATGTTAGAATCTGATGATGTGCGTCGTTCTGCTGTGGACGGAATGTGATAAGCTGTGTTTGAATATGAGGACGAGTGTTCTGTTCTGCTTTTCTGCTTTGGTCTTGAATGCGATCTTGAGCTGTGGTGGAATCAGAGGACAAGTGTTCTGCTGTGGAGGAATGTGATGATGACCTGTGGTGGAATCAGAGGACGAGTGATCTGGCTGAATGGGATGGTGAGCTGTGGTGGAATCAGAGGACGAGTCTTCTGTTCAGGTCTGTTGGAATGTGATGATGAGCTGTGGTAGAATCTGATGATGAGCTTCATTTTGCTGTGGACGGAATGTGATCATGAGCTGTGGTGGAAGCAGAGGATGAATTGCTGTGGCAGAAAGGTCGAAAATTCGGTTTTGCTTTAGTGTAATGTGATGATGAGCTATGGTAGAATCTTAGGATGTGTGTCATTCTTCTGTGGCAAATGTGATGGTGAGCTGTAGTGGATTCAGAGTACGAGTGTTCTCTTCTGCTGTGGCGAAATGTGATGAGGAGCTGTGGGGGAATCAGAGGACGAGTGTTCTGTTCTACTTTGGTGGAATGTGATGACCAGCTGTGGTGGAATCTTTTGATGCGAGTCGTTCTGCTTTGGAGGAATGTGATGATAAGCTGTGGTGGATTCTGATGATGTTGTCGTTCTGGTGTGTCAGAATGTGATGATGAGCTATGGTAGAATTAGATGATGAGTATTCTGTTCTGCTGTGGCAGAATGTTATGATGAGCTGTGGTTGATTCAGTCGACAAATGTTCTGCTGTGGCGGAATGTGATGATGAGCTGTGGTGGAATCAGAGGACGAGTGTTCTGTTCTGCTTTGGTGAAATTTGATGATGAGCTGTGTTAGGATCTGATGATGTGCATTGTTCTACTGTGGCAGAATGTGATTAGGAGCTGTGGTGGAATCAGAGGACGAGTGTTCTGTTCTGCTGTGGCAGAATGTGATGATGAGCTGTGGTGGAATTAGATGATGAGTATTCTGTTCTGCTGTGGCAGAATGTTATGATGAGCTGTGGTTGATTCAGAGGACAAATGTTCTGCTGTGGAGGAATGTGATGATGAGCTGTGGTGGAATCAGAGGACAAGTGTTCTGTTCTGCTTTGGTGAAATTTGATGATGAGCTGTGTTAGGATCTGATGATGTCCATTGTTCTACTGTGGCAGAATGTGATCATGAGCTGTGGTGGAATCAGAGGACGAGTGTTCTGTTCTGCTGTGGCAGAATGTGATGATGAGCTGTGGTGAAATGTGAGGACGAGTGTTTTGCTGTGGCGGAATGTGATGATGAGCTGTGGTGGAATCAGAGGACGAGTGTTCTGTTCTGCTGTGGCAGAATGTGATGATGAGCCGTGGTGGAATCTGAGGACGAGTGTTTTGCTGTGGCGGAATGCGATGATGAGCTGTGGTGGATTCAGAGGACGAGTGTTCTGTTCTGCTGTGGCAGAATGTGATGATGAGCTGTGGTGGAATCTGATGATGTGCATTGTTCTACTGTGGTAGAATGTGATTAGGAGCTGTGGTGGAATCAGAGGACGAGTGTTCTGTTCTGCTGTGGCAGAATGTGATGATGAGCTGTGGTGGATTCAGAGGACGAGTGTTCTGTTCTGCTTTAGGGGAATGTCACGAATGCTTTTAATTTCCATCCCTTAATTCTACTACAACCCAATAACCTTTGTTGAGGCTCCGACATTTAAGCTTCCAATCAATAGGTTACATTTTCCTTCACATCTCTGAAAATAGAACTACACGGACTTATTCAGATGAAAGCAATTACTTCCTGAACAGCATGTCACGCTGAGGTTGAATACAATTTGCACACTTCATGTACTGCGTGTTAAAAGGAACCACAAACAAGATCAAGTTGTTTGCATAATGTAAGTTCTCTCAGAACAGAAACTGATCAAAAAAACAAGCGAGCACGCTCTTACAGGAATAAAGCAGAGGGTAGAACAGTTGTGAAAACGTGTGGTTTAAACACGAGAAACCATAATCTTTCCAGAATGTGGGTGTTACCCTGTGAACATTTGAGACTGGGTGGGCTGGAATAACAGAACAATCTACAGACCAAGGGCTGTGGTAACCTATGGATAAAGTGCCAGAGGCAATGTGACACTGTGCTCACAAGTTTGGTACAGTTATCGCATGCTGAACCACATATCGGCGCCTGCTTATCTCACATGCTCTATTTCTGAGGTGTTCAGTGAATTTCGGAGAAGCAGATAAACGTCAGAAAGCACTGCACTCGCCAACCTACCTCTCTGTGCCCTTTAAGTTTATTTATTCAGTGTTTTCTACAATGCAAGTATATGATCTGATTTAGTGTTCGGCAGACGGAGTAATGCCCGTCAGGGGGATGGGGTGCTTTACTCCATGCCCTGATGCACATCCGGTCCACTAAATGTAGAGACTTCTGCAGGCCTCACGGACATCTCCCTACATTGACAGGAACCACCTCTAAAATGTAGGGAACGTTTGGCAGATGTCAGCCTTGACAGCCAGCTTCCAAACTTTTCAAAATGTTTTTGTTTTTCAAAAACAAACTCCCAAAGGGGGGATTTGCGAAAAGCAAAAAATAATGACTACACCCCCCTGGGAGCTTTCCCCCAGGGAGTAGGGGTCGTTATTGATTTTTTTCCTGTCCTTCACTGCCATGTTTATTTCCTGTCAGTGAGAGACAGAAAAATGACATTAAACCCTAAAAATGGTGGACAGTGTAATATCCTTCCACCAGTGGCGTAGCAAGGTGGGGGTGGAGAGGGGCGGTTCGCCCCAGGTGCAACGGGTTTTGGGTGCGGGGGCTACAGCCCCACCCACACTCTTCAGTGCGGCCATGGGCGACATAGGCAGGGACCGCCACAGGCGGTAGAGTGCCTAGCTACGCCACTGCCTTCCACCGATTGCTCGGACTCCGTCGGGTCTTCGGAGGAGTACTGATGGGCAACCCTTCTCTAAATGAGGAGGTGGACCCATAGTTTGGTGGGAGAAGTAAGTTGCTCCGCCATGTTTGCAGAGAAGAACCCTGCCCGCCAAACTCTTAACTCAGGTGCATACTTTCTAAAGGCAGATAGATTTGTAGCATCAAGATCTTTGTACAAGGAAAATCTTTTAACAAATTACAAAAAAGTATCGCAATTGTAGTCACCATTTTGGTCAGATGCTGCATTCGAGACATCAGCAGAGGCGAGGGCTGGCACACAACATCATCGTAACATTTAATCTAATTTAGTGATTGGGCAGTTCAGCCACTATTGTGCACAAGGCCCTCGCTATAAGAGGCCACTTAATTCCAATGGGCTGGCAACAGCAATTACTAGTCCTATCGAAATTATGAAATGTTTTATTTTACCAGGAGTTTTCAGTTGCTGAGAGCAACAGAAAGTTCTGGGTGAAAAACTAGGTCAAAATGTGGAACTAAAACGGGACATGAAACCAGAATTAGCTGTACCCCTGTAGTTCCAACTTCGATAGTAGAACCTGAGACTCCAATTTGTGTTGGGCTGGATTTTGCCTTCCTCAGGAGTTACCAGTACCCCAAGTAACTGTAACTCAGCAGGTGAGGAAATACTGGCCCACTGGCAATGAGAGTCCAAGTGGTGAGACTGAAGATAGAAGAGGTGACCAAGGAGAGAGAGGAGATGGAGAGACATGGATAAGCGGGAGATCCTCAGCGGCGAAATCGATGAAGTAGAGGACCTGAAGCCGGTGTCCCATCAGTGTGGTCTTTAAGGAAAGGAAAGATGGGTGGCATATAATCTGTTGGTTGTACTATGGCATACTCTGGGCTCAAATCATGAAAATGAGTGGGCTAGGGTACAGGCTTTAGCACATCTGGTGGAAAAGTGAGTGTTTTCTCTACCCGCGTAGCTTTCTGCAGCTGCCTGAAATGTTGAGGTTTTGATTAAGGTATTTGGATGTGTTCAGAGAAAGGGTGCTTGAGAGCTTTGAAAATGATGCGTGGAGACCTGGCAATGAAAGGGACATTTAAGGGCAACCCTTTTGAGCTAAGAAAGCACAGGAGATTAACATCGACACTTATCACATTGAGTTCTCTGCAGGTTGTGTGGGTTGTAAAGTAGCCTGGCAGCTGCCAACCTGTGCCATTCTGGCCATTTCCATCCTGAAGCATGCACAACTGAATATGTCGCAGAAGTTGTATGGCATTCTATTTATGTACCACTACCTCCGAGGAGGTGCTGAAGCACTTTGCGAATGAGTAGCACACTGCTCCACGAGACCCCAGTGTTAATGATGTAGTGAGGCACAATTGATAAGGTTATTCAGGATGTTTCCATTCAGTGTCATGCTAGTTGGAGTATTTTTCTCATGTAATTTTTTTCAGCTTTGTACTGGTTCCACATGTAGATGTTAGTTAATGTATTTTAGTTAATTGGATGCTTCACTCTATTAGTAACACTGCCAGGCACAGCGGATACCATAATTGGAAATATTTGTCAGGTCGTTCGTGCACAATTCTTCATGTCAATATATGTGAAGACATATTCTGTTATATAAGAAGAGTGGAAAGAGTAACAGCCTGATTCATCATTGGGAAGTTTTGCGAGTCTGAAATAGCGATTAATAAGGAATCGCTATTTCAGACTCGCAAAACGGGATTCATGTAGGAATCGCAATGTAGGAATCGCAATATTTATTGCGATTCCTACAGCTTCCTTATTTGCGATTAGCTAATTGCTAATCGCAAATAAGGAATAACTCGCCATTCATTCCTATGGGCCTAAAGGCCCATAGGAATGAATGGGGAGTCATTCCTTATTTGCGATTAGCAATTAGCTGATCGCAAATGAGATTGCGATTTCAAGGGTGCAGGGGTGTCCAAAGGACACCCTGTAACACCCCTGAAATGTAAATTTACACAGATGTTACACACACACATGTCCAAAGGACATGTGTGTGTGTAACATGCAACTTAGAAAAATGCATTTAAATGCATTTTTCTAAGTTTTCGCTATTTACCACGAGGTTTGACCTCGCAGTAAATAGAGGCCCGAAATTGCGAATTCGCAATTATTAAATGTTTGAAGTATAGCATTTAAGGAATCTCTAATAGAGATTCCTTAAATGCTATTCCTCGCAAATTTGCGAGTTCTTAAATAGCGATTTTTGCATTTGGGATGATGAATCCCAAATGCAAAAATTGCCCTCGCAAAGGGCCAGATTCTCAGAATCTGGCCCTTTGCGAGCGCAATTTCGCTTCATGAATCTGCCTGATAGTTACTTACGTAATCCTAGTTCTCTTCCAGGAGAATTCTCATCAAAGTCATAAACAGTGAATATTCCCGCTCATGTGCGGGAATATTCAATGCATATGACTACTGATGAGGATTCCCTGAAAGTGAAGTGTCAAATATCCTGGTGGGTATGAACGTTTAAAGCTATAGTAAATACTTATATTCACTGGGAAGGTAAACTACTTGGAGTTATTAAAACAATTAGCGAGAAAAAAACAAAAGAAGGAAACAGAAGAATACGGTTTCTGTAACTCCTGACTTAGAGGACATTAAAACATGGTGGAAATGTACCCCGACGGCCATTTTGTGAACCGCAGATCTTAATGTAGCATACTCTAAATATCCCGAAAATAACTCTTCCAGGACCTACTTTTTGCTGAAATATCTTGGTTGCTCCTCATTTAATGTCGAGTGCAAACTGACTGCTTGCATCAGGTTAGAGATTCAGCGGTAGTGACGTCATCATGCTCAGCAGAGGATGCTCTTAGTAGCAAGAGACAATGCAGCCGAGGTACAACAATTCGCTCACTAGGGCAAGAGATCTTAGCTGAAACAGTAGCTCATCCATGAAGTGTTAAAGCATGCAGATTGCGAACTAAAGTAGGAAAATGTCCGGAAAATACAGAAATATGCGGTTCTTGGTACGATAAGCACTAAAATACAAGTTACGCGAAGGCAAACCATGTTATAGGTCGTAAATACGCACCCGATAAATTCCGAACACCTCAGTTGCAGAGTGCAGACTATGATGGAACACCTGAAGGGAAGGGTTTAGGGGTGTCTGTAAAATGAACAATATGAGCACTGTATGTGCAAGTGCCACGTCATATCCTCAGAGGAAGATATCAACATGTAAAGCTGCTCTGCGTACAGTGTGCTGTTGCAGGTGCAATGGGTGCAGACGCATGTCGCGTGGCCCAGGCGCTGCCCCGTAGAGTTCCCTCACAGGGCTACGTTTTCGAGAAGCTTCCTTTGCTCTGGTGGAATGCACTGTGACGCCCTTAGGCCAGGGCTGACCCTGACAGCGGAAGAAAGCTATGCAAGAAATGGGCCTGGGATTCCAGAAACCCTGGAAGTATGCATGCCAGGGGAGGAACCACCGACAGGCATAAGCAGGTGAGATGATGTAAACCCCTGTGTTTTTTTTTTCAGTGGAGGCTGTGAATGTCTCAGCCCGCACAGGCTCACTGGGAAGCTTGAGTCCTCCGATTGCAAACCTGCCAAGCTCTCTCACATTTTAAAGAACAAAAAAAATCCTATTTAAAAAAAAATATATATGTGTTATGCGTTTTTATATAGCGCGGACTTTACCCGAAGGTGTCAGAGCGCTTCACAATATGAACAATAGTGTTTCAAGAGGAGAACATTACAAGTGGGCATGTTACAAAAGCAAATGGTACATTACATGAGGCAGAGGTGACAATTGTGCATGTATCAAAAGCAAACAAAATACAAGAAGAGGTAGCAAACGATACGTTACAAGAGGGAAAATAAAAATAAGTGACATGTGTGCAGATTACATAAGCGTACAGAATACAAGTAGAGTTACACAACTGCAACAAATGGCAGACACTCAAAACACAATAACACACTGGGAAGGCACTTCTATAGGCATGGAGTATAGAATGTCTTAAAGTGGAAGAACTTCCTTCAGGGAATAGAGAGGGCGTGAATTAGATTTGGAAGTGTCTTTGAAGGAGGAGGACTTTGTGGTCAGCTTTGAAGGACCGGGAAGAGGTGGTGGTCCGGAGCTGAGGCAGAAGTGAGTTCCAGATTCTCACCGCGTTGCCTAAAAAGGATTGGGCCATCGATCTTTCCTTTTTGAAAGTGGGAGGTTCAAGCAATAAATTATCAGCATTGCGTGATGGTCTAGTTTGAAGGGAGGGACCCAATAGATTGGAGTAGGGTGCTTTATGTACAACTTGGGCACTAAGTACAGGTGTCCGCCATCATCCTCCCTTCCCACACTTCACCTCTTTAAATTTTGTAGATTTCCTTTGTTACAAAGATACTATAGCAGTTAATACCTTATAACTGCATAGAAATTAAAAAAAGGTTGACTTTACTGTTGGATTATCCTCATCACTCATAGGTCCTCATTACGAGTGGCCAGGTCAATTGCGATATGTACAGAAACTCCTCTTCCCACATGGATGACAATTAGGAGTTTGGTGGCTAACCCTGCATTCCTGCAGTCTTCCACTGATACTTTTCAGGTGAAATTTATCAGTTGAATAATGTCTGCTAATTATTAGGGCATGCAGATTTTGATGGATTAAGCACCAAAATTCCCAAATTATTGCCCCTATTAGGGGGCAGAAATGCCTAATGCGGAGTTATTTATCGGACCTGATTAATTCCGATTCAGTGGAGTCAGATGTTATCAGTTGAAATAAATATTGGCTCAAACAGTGAGCCACTTATGATTAGGGACGTCGTTTTCACGTCATCACAGCATTATTGAGTTAGTTTTTTGTCCTTAGAGGACTATTACCTCTCAATGTATGTTTTCCAGGTGCTTTGTCACAAGTTCGGTCTTTCTGAGATAGACTGGTCTAGGATTCTCAGTTCGGTCTTTCTGAGATAGACTGGTCTAGGATTCTCAAACCACATGCTTTGTGAGTCGATATGCTGGTGTCGCGATAGTGTCTGAGGAAAGGCACACAGGAGTGCCTGAGACCATGGTGATAGTGGCACATCCATGATGAGGTCTAAAAGACAACTATGCAGTGGGTTAGGTAATCGTTCCTGCATCTTTTAAGTCAAAAATGACTCTTAGGGAGCAACACAACTCTTCTAGGTTACCAAAGGACCACGTATATCCTAGCGCAGCATTCCAAGTCATGGCTTCTCCTTGTAGAAACCAATGGAATCAAGTACAAGAGGCCAATGGTGCACCAAGTGTGAATCTAGAGTACAACTCCCAGAATGCAGTTCGTTGTTAGATGAAAGCAGAAGAATTTAAACCAGGTGTCCTAGTCACAAGCAGGAGTAACATCAAATCTGCTATTTCTCGTGCTATAAAGCCCAGGACTATGGCTGTCAGTACTACATAATAAATGTTACCTACAGGATGGCAATTGTCTATTCGTCTATTCAAAAAATCAAGAGGAGCGAAAAAGCTTGCATGGATTTGAACATTGTCACTCTACTTGAGAAAACTCTAGACCGATGCAACACTAGCAAATAAAAGCATCCATGGAAAGGCGCCATCATGGAGTGTGAGAATTAGTTGAACTCTAGAGAATGTGTGCTGCAATGCCAATAGAGATATTCACTGCAAGTAGAGGTGCATATACATGTGGACATCATAAATGACTGCATGAGGTCAGCGTTTATCGCATCAAACATACAGGCACGCGACAAATGTTGCAGACCGCCCTTGTCACACAGCAGCTTTTGCTTCCTGTGGTCAGAACTGCATACATAGGCCACCTACACCCTGGTTAAAGCACCTCCACGATGTTAACACCTGAAATTCAAGTGCTCACAGCTGTGCCCCCTGCCCTGGCACCTAAGAACTGCTGAACCCATAGGACACTTCAGACACCTTATTGCCATGACAATGACACTTAGTAGTCTTACATCTCCATTAAGGGTCAGTATACCGCTCCAAATAGTCTTACATCTCCATGAAGGGCTACGATACCACCTTCTCGTACTTTTACATCTCCATGGAGGGCCCGCATACCGCCTCCAAGTAGTCTTACACCTCCATGATGGGCCCCTATACCGCCTCCAAGTAGTCTTACATCTCCATGAAGGGCCAGGATACTGCCTCCAAATGTGGTCTTACATCTCCATGAAGGGCCGGGATACCACCTCCAAGTGGTCTTACATCTCCATGAAGGGCCGGGATACCGCCTCCAAGTGGTCTTACATCTCCATGAAGGCCAGGATACCACCTCCAAGTGGTCTTAAACCTCTCCCTGGAGGGCCGGGATACCACCTCCAAGTACTCTTACATCTCCATGAAGGGCCAGGATACCATCTCCAAGTGGTCTTACATCTCCCTAAAGGGCTGGGATACTGCTTCCAAGTAGTCTTACATCTCCATGAAAGGCAGGGATACCACTTCCATGTAGTCTTACATCTCCATGAAGGGCCGAGGTATACCGCCTCCATGTAGTCTTACATCTCCATGAAGGACCAGGATACCGCCTTCTAGTAGTCTTACATCTCCAAGTAGGGCCCGGATACCGTCTCCAAGTAGTGTTACATCTCCAATAAGGACCAGGATACCGCCTTCTAGTAGTCTTACATCTCCAAGAAGGGCCCGGATACCGCCTCCAAGTAGTCTTACACCTCCATGATCGGCCTCTATACCGCCTCCAAGTAGTCTAACATCTACATGAAGAGCCGGGTTACGCCTCCATGTAGTCTTACCTCTCCATGAAAGGCTGGGATGCCACCTCCAAATAGTCCTACATGTCCATGAAGGGCCAGGATACCAGGAGTATGGCGGAGTTGCTGAATGGACTTCTCACCAACATCACTGCTTCTCAATCCTTATTAATTCGGACTCTGATGAAAGCAGCAAAAAACGGTCAATCAACATGTTTTACACTGCAAATAAGGAACGCTTGTTGAGCGGCCTGATGGAAATACGAAAGACGCTGCCTTCTAGTAGTCTTACATCTCCATGAAGGGCCAGGATACCGCCTCCAAGTAGTCTTACATCTCCATGAAGGACCAGGATACTGCCTTCTAGTAGTCTTACATCTCCATGAAGGGCCAGGATACCGCCTCCAAGTAGTCTTACATCTCCATGAAGGGCCAGGATAGCGCCTTCTAGTAGTCTTACATCTCCATGAAGGCTCAGGATACCGCCTCCTAGTGGTCTTACATCTCCATGAAGGGCCGGGATACCGCCTCCAAGTAGTATTACATCTCCATGAAGGGCCAGGATATCGCCTCCAAGTAGTCTTACATCTCCATGAAGGGCCAGGATACCGCTCCAAGTAGTCTTACATCTCCATGAAGGGCCAGGATACCGCTCCAAGTAGTCTTACATCTCCATGAAGGGCCGGGATACCGCCTCCAAGTAGTATTACATCTCCATGAAGGGCCAGGATGCTACCTCCAAGTAGTCTTACATCTCCATGAAGGGCCAGGATATCGCCTCCAAGTAGTCTTACATCTCCATGAAGGGCCAGGATACAGCTCCAAGTAGTCTTACATCTCCATGAAGGGCCAGGATACCAGGAGTATGCCAGAGTTGCTGAATGGACTTCTCTTCAACATCACTGCTTCTCAATCCTTATTAATTCGGACTCCGATGAAAGCAGCAAAAAACGGTCAATCAACATGTCTTACACTGCAAATAAGGAACGCTTGTTGAGCGGCCTGATGGAAATATGAAAGACGCTGCCTTTCTAGTGGTCTTACATCTCCATGAAGGCCCAAGATACCACCTCCAAGAAGTCTTACACCTCCATGATGGGCCCCTATACCGCCTCCAAGTAGTCTTACATCTCCATGAAGGGCCAGGATACCGCCTCCAAATGTGGTCTTACATCTCCATGAATGGCCGGGATACTGCCTCCAAGTGGTCTTACATCTCCATGAAGGGCCAGGATACTACCTCCAAGTGGTCCTACATCTCCATGGAGGGCCGGGATACCGCCTCCAAGTAGTCTTACATCTCCATGAAGGGCCAGGATACCGACTCCAAGTGGTCTTACATCTCCCTGAAGGGCTGGGATACCGCTTCCAAGTAGTCTTACATCTCCATGAAAGACAGGGATACCTCCTCCAAGTAGTCTTACATCTCCATGAAGGACCAGGATACCATCTTCTAGTAGTCTTACATAAACAAGAAGGGCCCGGATACAGCCTCCAAGTAGTCTTACACCTCCATAATGGGCCCCTATACCGCCTCCAAGTAGTCTTACTTCTCCATGAAGGGCCGGGATACCGCCTCCAAGTAGTCTTACATCTCCATGAAGGGCCAGGATACCGCCTCCAAGTAGTCTTACATCTCCATGAAGGGCCAGGATACCGCCTCCAAGTAGTCTTGCATCTCCATAAAGGGTCAGGATACCGCCTCCAAGTGGTCTTACATCTCCATGAAGGACCAGGATACCGCTCCAAGTAGTTTTACATCTCCATGAAGGGCCAGTATACCAGGAGTATGGCGGAGCAGGTGAATGAACTTCTCTTCAACATCATTGCTTCTCAATACTTATTAATTCGGACTCAGATGAAAGCAGCAAAATTCGGTCAATCTACAAGTCTAACACTGAAAATAAGGAACGCTTGTGGAGCGGTCCGATGGAAATACGAAAGACGCTGGCAAAGGAGAAATGGCAGAGAGGGGCTGACTCACTGCCCCATTCTGTGTATGTTTCTCTGTAGGCTGGTCCAACTTGTGCATGACATAGCTACTGAAAAACGGCTAAAGAGTGCTGACCCAAAGGTATAGGTAATACTTTGTTATGTATTATTTTTTGTGATTTTAATAGCCAGCCAGACGGCTAACAATGGCAGCAAGGCAGACTGAACCATGACTGGATGATCTGCTCTCATCTGGCATGGCACAACTTTCAGACATTACCCTGCGCCCAGCTAGTACCCATCAGTGGCTGTCTGTAGTTAGACACTGCCTTGCTGCAAGTCACCCTGTTCCTCATAATCCATAAAGCTATGTGCCCCCGAGCTGTATATCACTCGGTGCTCCCTGATAAACAACAGTAAGTGTTCCACTCAGTTCAATTCAATTCAAGCAAGCTTTATTCGACAAATGTCATAAAAGCATAAAATAGATAAAATTCATCTCAAATGTTAAAAAAGCTTAAAATACATAATATCTAAAAGACAATTAATCATAAAAAGGGCATAGAACTCATATTAACAGTGTACCACAAAATACCACAAAAGCTACTCAGCTCTGAGTTGTGGGCTGACCTGTTGTGAGCTGGGCTGTGCGCTGGGCTTGTGCTGAAGTTGGGCCCCTGTCTGCTCCTTGGAACACGGCTCTGTTGAGGGAGCTGCCGCCGTCGGAAGAAGGACCCGCCCTCACCGCCCACACCGCTGCGGGACTGCGAGGCAGTCTCACACCTGCAGCCTCTTCCCGCAGCGGCCCCGCCCCCCCGCCTGGTGTTGTAATAACTTTCGCAGCACCCGCTGCGCGGGTGCTACTCAGCTCTGAGTTGTGGGCTGACGTGTTGTGCGCTGGGCTGTGCGCTGGGCTTGTGCTGAAGTTGGACCCCTGTCTGCTCCTTGGAACGCGGCTCTGTTGAGGGAGCTGCCGCCGTCGGAAGAAGGACCCGCCCTCACCGCCCACACCGCTGCGGGACTGCGAGGCAGTCTCACACCTGCAGCCTCTTCCCGTAGCGGCCCCGCCCCCCGCCTGGTGTTGTAATAACTTTCGCAGCACCCGCTGCGCGGGTGCTACTCAGCTCTGAGTTGTGGGCTGACCTGTTGTGCGCTGGGCTGTGCGCTGGGCTTGTGCTGAAGTTGGACCCCTGTCTGCTCCTTGGAACGCGGCTCTGTTGAGGGAGCTGCCGCCGTCGGAAGAAGGACCCGCCCTCACCGCCCACACCGCTGCGGGACTGCGAGGCAGTCTCACACCTGCAGCCTCTTCCCGCAGCGGCCCCGCCCCCCGCCTGGTGTTGTAATAACTTTCGCAGCACCCGCTGCGCGGGTGCTACTCAGCTCTGAGTTGTGGGCTGACCTGTTGTGCGCTGGGCTGTGCGCTGGGCTTGTGCTGAAGTTGGACCCCTGTCTGCTCCTTGGAACGCGGCTCTGTTGAGGGAGCTGCCGCCGTCGGAAGAAGGACCCGCCCTCACCGCCCACACCGCTGCGGGACTGCGAGGCAGTCTCACACCTGCAGCCTCTTCCCGCAGCGGCCCCGCCTCCCCCTCTACCTAGGGGTATAAAATCATTCTAACCATCTCGCGCAGCGGGACGCGCAGCGGGACGCGCAGCGGGACGCGCGCGGGACGGAGCCCGGTGCGAAGCCCGGGCAAAGGGCGGGCCCTCTGAGGCCAGAGTAGGCCAGAGTAGGCTGGGCTGGGCCTATCCCTTAACATCTGCAGTACAGTGGCCCGTGCCCTGTCATACGTTGGATATGTCGACAGAAGAGGAAACCCCTGGAAAAAAAGGAAGACTAAGCAATGGGTCATTGGATAATTATTTTCCCAAGGTTCGGAGTGAGGGTGATAAGGATTCTATCTTAGCTGAGCGCAGGGCTGAACGGCGTCGCTCTGTTGAGAGCATGAAACATAGCCCCCTCATTGACAGTACCCCTCTTGTTTCGACCCGGGAGGGTGGCTCACTAGACTTGAGTGGGGATAATGCTAGTCAAGAAGGTGTTCCCCTTTTGTTTCGTGATTTTGCATCCACACCATGTTTGCCCTTGGATAACATTATAATTGTTTCCCCTACCCCTAGCCCCGGTCGCATCACTGTCACAACCAAGCCTAGGAAACAGAAACCTAAGCATTTAGTTGCTGCCCAGATCCACCGTCCACCACCTAGTAAAAAAAGAAGGAAACTAAGGGTGGCACTAGGTAAAGCTAAAATCCCGCATACTGATTTTGGTAAAGGGCCAAAAACCCTCAATCCAATCGAGACTACCCTAGCAGAGGGGCCGGATCTTCCACCAGCAGTAGTACCACCTTTGGTAAATAGCTCACTTGAAGCAGCTGCACAGGCGGTGGTTCCTGACAGCAATGATGGGGTTATAGCATCAGTTATTCCACCTCCCCCCACATTAATAGGGAACTTGGAGTTTTTGCTGAGATCACTCCTTTTACCTATTAATGAGTCTATTAAAAAGGTTGAAATTAGACTGACCATACTGGAGACTGCTATAAATAGCATGGTTACTCTGACCAAAGCCCAGGGGAGCGGGATGGCGCATCCCATACCTCTGGCCAGGCCCCCCACTACCACTGTTCCTAATATTCCAACTGCCCCGTCTCAGCCGACTAAACACAATACACAGCCCCAGGGTAGGGTCGACCTTCCCTCCCAAAATCCACTGCCTCCTAAACAGTTAAACACACCAGCAATAGAAACGGGTGGTGACCCCAAAAAACCAGTCTCAAAGGCCCGAAAAATAATAACCTGAACGACCAAGGGGAAGGTAGATATACTAGAGTCCCACGGAAAAAGGTGCCACAAGTGGAGATTCCCCCAGAAGCAGTGCCCTTTGTGGTGGTCTTGACTGGGGTCCCCCCGTTAGCAGAAAATAAGAAGGAGGGATACGTTGATCTCAAAAATAAAATCATTCATTGGTTGAGGACATATAGGCCGATAGCACCCAATATAGATGGGGATATAGTTCATGTCAGACGGATTAATTGGCTGGGGAGCAGAACTAAAGATATAGAGGGGGACCTAGTGGTGGTTAACTTTAGAGATCCCCGGGCAGTAGATTATATCTTAAATTGGCCACCTGGAAACGGGGAAACTCGTATCATCCCTCGGGCCCTAACGCATTTCTATCCCAAGTCAGAGGCTATTCCTCCTAAATATCCAAATAAGTTCCAACCCTATAGGCCACCCCCTACCTTGCCTTATAACAACAATTATCCCCAGTATGGGCAACACCTTGCCTTGGTGGCTGATCAGCATTCTGCCTGGTCCACGGTGCCCTATAGACACACGATGAACCACGTCACCAGGATGGAACACCTAAGACCCTTTACTCCCTTGGACACTTACAATTGGTTTTCGCAGCTCTCTGGGCTGGAAGATTGCGATTGAAGTTCAGCGCCCAGGGGGGAGAGATGTGACCTCCCTGGTGAGGAGGCCCCACGACTTCGTGGCAGTATAGACACAGGGCAAGTTAGTCCACCTTTATCTCAAATTGCCATTACTAACACCATTACTGAGGCTTTCCAGATAGCCGGGTCTATGGCCAGCATGGCTAGCTGTCCTGCAAACCCTATTCCCTTGGTCCAGGAGGGGGGGTAGCTGAATGATCATGGTGGATAATGAGGGTGTGAATAACGGGGTTCACACCAAAGTGCCCAAGGGTCGGCAGGAAATAAACCTCCTATCTTTGAACGTTGCGGGGTTAAAAAGGAAGTTAGATATACCAGAATGGCACATATTCATCGAGAAGTTCGATGTTTGCCTGTTTCAGGAAACCTGGAGCCTATTACCCCTAAATAAATCAGGGTACACCACCCACTTTTTGCCAGCAGTAAGTTACGGGAAGGGTAGACCGGCGGGAGGCCTCATGGTCTGGATTAAAATAGATCTAGACTGGGAGGTCACACGCCACAATTTGGAGTGTAGTGATATACTTCACCTCTCTTCTAGAGGAAACGCAGAGGGAAGTAGGCTTGATATATTTAACGTTTATGCCAGAGGGACACCCGGGGACACCGCCTCTTCAATTTTAACAGCTCTGGATTCAGCCTTAGCTAACTGCCCTTCATCAGCAAAAATCATCGTGGGGGGTGATTTCAACTGTACGTTTGAACCCCTCCTCGGAGATGACCCCCTGGGTATTGAAGACGAAGATTCAAAGTGGTCTATCCCAACCCTATCCCTGCCCCTTTTAGAAAGTGGTCAGCTAGGGCAATCCAAATCAATGCACTAACTAGGGACCATAAGTTAAGAGCCCTCAACGGCAGGACTATATCCGACCGGGCAGTTGCACTGACCTTCAATAGACTTACTGGGCCGTCCCGAATTGACTACATCCTAATGGATGTTAGTTTATGGGCAGACCTTATTGATATGGAGGTGCTCCCAAGTCAGGATAGCGACCATAATCCCCTGTGTTGTAAGTTTAATTGGGGCATCTTTAAAGACAGGAGGGTGAATGCCCCCATAAAGACATCCAAAGAGATCATCCCATACAATAACAACCGCAGATTGAAATGGGACAAGACTAACCTGAAGGAGGATGACCTAATGACTATTAAATCCCTGGTAGAGGGCCTGTACTTTGATCTGGAGGCCTTGGACTGTGAAAACCAGATTAGTATGTTTCCGCACTCTTCCCTTGACTCAGCTTATAAAGCGACAATAGAACACGTTAGTCAATTTTTTACCTCGAAAGGGAAAAGTCACAATTTGGTCGAATTACCCCTTCATCATTTTACTCCCAATAGTCCAGAACCACCCTAGGAACTTTGCCGCTGCTATATATACAGGAGGGTTAGTACTTGTACAAATAATTTTAATAGCTACCATACCACTCCTGGTACCCATTAGTCTACACATTGGGTGCAACCATGCCCTGCGGGGAGTGGAATATGCAGGGCACCCAAATAGCATGTGCCCAATTGATTCCAGGGCGGCCGGGCAACAGGGACAAGATACCTTTCCACCATTTGACCACCTCGATGTGAATGCTCTGATTGGTAAACTACCAATTCTGAGTTGGAAATAGAGTTTTCTATCCAGAGCCTTGGTTATGTCGTCCCAGAATGATTCTAAAATGATCTCATCTTTAAAATCCAGGAAAATCCCTGCAAGCGAGAGTGGAGCAGTAGTCCTGAAAGCTTTCAAAACCACCAACTCCCAGTACCTACCCTTAAGGACTTTTTTCGGTGGAAACCTAGCATTGAGTGGATCCTCCCACCGCTCTTGCACTCCTAACTCTACAATGATCTGCCCAATGCCATATAACCATTTAATTTTGTGGAAGGTATCATTTTTAATTATGTCCATGAGTCCTGCAGCAAATATTCTTAGTTCAGGAGTTGACCATAAGCGCCTCCAGTACAACACTGGGCGCAAGTTAGCAATAAGTTCTATTGGTCTCAATCCTAAATCATAGAATACAGGACACATAGGGGTACTCTGGAGTAAGTTGATGAGATTGCGTAGGAACCTATTTTCGGATGCAGTCATTTTACCCAAATTCTCAAAACCCCAAATCTCTACGCCATAAAGGGCTGAGCTAACCACCTTTGCGTCGTAAACACGTAGAGCAGGGGCAACTGGTTTGGTAAAAGACTTTGAATGCTCTAGGGTCAACGCTCCAGCCAGTTGGAGATGCTTAAGCGTTGCCAGCTCAACCTGTTGGTTCCACCTCAAATCATGTTGGATGCTCTCACTCAGGTAGCTGAAAGCTTTGACTTGCTCAAGGGGTAAACCATTCATGAATATATTGCCCTTATGTGATTTATGTTGATTAAAAGACATACATTTGGATTTTAAAACATTTACTTCCAGACCTCGGTTTGTGCAAATATTTTCAAAGATACCAAGTGCTTTTTGAAATCCACTTAGGGTCTTGGCAATAATTAGACAATCGTCAGCAAACATTAGGATGGGTACTTTTGCCCCTGCTAGAATTGGGGCATCAACATTAGCTTCAGTCAGTAGTTTGGCCACGTCATTTATATATAGTGAAAACAGGGTTAGCGCTAGCACGCAGCCTTGTCGCACCCCTCTTTCTACTGGAAACTGGCTGGTAACACTTCCAGGAGGACCCCATCTTATACTCGCATAATTATGCTCATGGAGTCTCATAAATAACGAGAGGAGGGCACGAGGCATACCCATATCGTGTAGAACAGACCACAGGACCGAGCGGGGGACGAGATCAAAGGCTGCCCTCAGATCAATGAAGGCAGCATATAAACTACCCCCACCTAGCTGGTCAGTCTTCCAATGAAGCATTGCAAAATGCAGTATTTGGTCAACTGTTCTAATACAGGCTCTAAACACTGCTTGAAGGTGGGACAAGATGTTCTGTTCACGCTCCCATTCCTGTACTTTGTTCAGAATCAGTCTACCAAAGATCTTTTGCATGGTATCAATCAAACTGATTGGGCGGTAGTTACCTAGGAGTGACTTATCTCCCTTCTTAAAAACAGGTATAATTTCCACACCATTCCACGATTGGGGTATAGGTGCTCCCTTTGCTATTAGATTTACAAGCAATAATATATACCTTCCCCAAGATTCCCTATCATGTAAAAAGGTATCTGCTGGTACTCCATCTATGCCTGGCGCCCTGCCAGGTACCACGGAGTCTAGGGCACAATTTATATCTCCAATGTTAAATGGGTCTTCCAAGAAGGGTGAGCATATAACCTCTGTACTTGCATTTGGTTCCACACTTTTTGCATATTGGGCTTAAAATAAGCCACCCACTCTTCTTCGGCTACCCAGTTTTGCTGCTTTTCAGTTTGGCCCTCACTACCCCACTTAAGTATATTCCAAAAACATTTGGAATTCTTTGAGGCGCTAGCTTCCTTGAGCTCCTGCAATCTCTTCTCATCCCAAGCTTGCTTTGATTTGGATATAGCACTTTTGTAGGCTGCCCTTGCATGGCGTACAGTGTTACTAGATACAGACTTTAAAGCTTTACGCAGATCATGGCGTGCCTGTCTACATTCTTTTGAATACCAGCGTGGAAAGTAATTCGTTTGTATCTTGTTCACGTTACATGGTCTAACAAACAAACCTTTTAACTGATTGACTAGTATTTCATGTATCCTAGTACCAGTTTCCAAATCTAGATCCACACCATCACTACTGTCATGTACCTCCAGCTCCCTTGTTGCTTGCTCTAGCATGCTTGAAATAAAATCTATATGCTCCTGGCATTCTAGCAATTTTACCCATTTTATGTGGCGCATATCATTCAAAAGAACTATATTAGGGGGGGACAACTAATTTTTTTCCCCTGGCAGGCGTAGGCGCCTTCCAGTAAGACAAGAACATGCATAAAGGATTGTGATCGCTCTCTAACCGATCAACAACCATCATATCATCTAGGTGATTCCACATTCTGAGGCTCACTAAAATATAATCAATTCTGCTTTCCCGAAGGCCACTCTTGAAAGTGGTAGCACCCAGATTGTCCTGCGACGTTCTGCCTTTAATTGCCTTCACCCCCTTGTTCAAGCACATAGAATTAATCTGGATTGTCAACTCAGTCCATCTTTTCACAGGTTCCTGTTCTAATTCAGGAACTCCCCACTGCTTATCTTCTTCATCCGTGAGGTTCCAGTGTCCACTTAACAACGGCTCAAAAGTCGTATTAAAATCACCTGCTACAATTATATGTGATTGTGTGGAGTATCTTTCTATGAGTTCTTCTAGGGCAGCGATAGTCTCTGATTTTTTGCCCCCTGTACTCCTAGCATATACATTGTAGATATCTACAGGTTTAACCTGTCTGGACTTAAGGGTAACAATCTGTATATCCCTATGATTTGAAGGGAGCGCCTTTGCACTAACTTCTACGTCCTGCCTGATCCAGATAGCTAAAACCCCTGAAGGTCGCCCTCTTTAACCCTTTTCCGCTGGTACACTAAAATTTAGGAACCCCCGAGAAGTACTATGCTTCAAGTAGCCAAGTTTCTTGGAAAAGACAGATATTATACAAACTAATACACGAGGTCCACTCCGGAGATTGAATCTTCGTATTCAAACCTGCAACATTCCAATATAAAAGTGAGGCGAACTTACCTAGACCATCAGGGGACTTAGAATTCATACTTAGATTTAGGCCCTCTAAGGCGCAACCTGACAAGGGGTTATCATGATCTTCCAGCAACCATGTTGTTGCTGGTGTGCAATAAATGCCTGGATTAGGATCTACATGCAGGATTGGACTTTTCACTATGATAGAAACTGGGAAGCCTGATTGGTCACCTTTATCTAGTAGTCAATCATTGAACTCTAAGCCCGAACTGCCTTGTTCACTTTCGAATATTCTCTTGCTAGTTTTAGCCAACCAATGTATCGGAGGAGAAGATCTCATTTGAATGGTAGAATAATCTGGGGAGCAACTTCTGAATTCCAACAATATTACATTTTCTGCTATGTTTTCCTGCTTAAAGACCAATTCAATACAGTCTGTTTTGCCCCCTTGAATTATAAGCCTTTGTGCCTGACAATATCATCTGTTATCACGGATCGGCAGCCCCTAGTATGCCTGATCCAGTGGATAGCCTTATTAATTAGAGATTCACTTGATTCTCGATCCCTGCCAGGGCCCAGTTTCTGGACATTCACCAAATAAACTTTCGGTGTTTCATTCAGATTGACATGATGTTGTTGATTACCTCTGGCCACTGTAGCAGCTTTTTTATTAATTTGTTCGGGCAAGCTAGCTTGGCCACAATCTCTACTGTTCGATTTAGAACCACCGCCTTTTGCCCATCTCTGGGTTTCCACTGTCGTTGCATTAGATTGTTTGGCAGCATCAGCATACGGGACTTGCTTCACCCCCTTCCTTTCCCTAGCTACTTCACTATACAAAGAACCAGCCTGGTTCAAGACACTTTCTCTACTTGGATGAGACACAATGCTTTTGGTTGCCACCTTTCCCTGATCTGCCGGTATACCACTAGATTTCTTGTTTGCTAGACAGGTAAACCAAGGACCACAACCTAACATGGTGTTATTTACTGTGGCGGTAAGGCTATCGATCTTAACCTGCATGCCCTCAATCAGTTTACATAATTCTTTGACCACAGCGGTCAGAGTACTACTGTCTTCCTTAACGGGAACGAGAGCGTCGAGAAGACCCTCCCCAGTGGTAAATCGCTAGCTCCCTGGGGAACAGCCATTTCATGTATACTTGGTTGTGCTCCTTCACCCCCAATCATTAAACTTGAAATATCAATATTTTCTTGGACTGAGAACCTATTCTTACAAATAATAATTGGATCAATCACAAGGGGGCATGTTGCTCTTTGTTCTATGCCAGAATTGATGATCAGATTTTCCCCCTCAACATTCCTTGGTTCTTTGGCTCTGCCACCTTGTTTACTCCCTAGGAACATGTCAGGGCCCACTATTGAACCTTCTTTAATCCCCCCCACTCAGTGCTTCCTCGGGGCTCACAGATCCCCTTGCTGGCTTCTGTTTGGGGAGGTAGCTGGTCGTAAGTAGTGCTCCACCTTCCTCGATCAAATCATCGATACGATCCATAACACAATTCCCCCCTGCATGCATTGCAACTTTTTTAGCCTTTCGTGCTTTCTTCCTCTTTGTCAACATGCTTGGGCCCTCACCCCCTCCCTCCATACCTTTTCCATTCCCCATTACTTTGAGCTACTTAATATTATAGTACTCGTTCAATGTCAACAGTACCTTCTGGGGGTAGTAACAAGGGGGTGGCCCAGCCCGGCCTCCTCCGCCCCCCCCGACGGCCACTGACGGCCCGCCCTTTGCCCGAGCTTAGCCCGGCGCCCGCCCGCGAGCGTCCCGCGTGGCGGGGTGGGCTAGTTGCTTTTAGACCTTCCGGTAGGAGGGGGGAGGGGCGAGTTGTCAGGTGCCATGTAGCGTCCTGGACCTTGCAGTCCTCGTCCTCTTCAGGCCCCCACAGGCAGTGGTGATGAGTCCAAAGTGAAGCATCTCCCGCGGAGCGGGAGACGCAAGAAGTAGATATAGCCCCCGGTAGCAGGGGGGAGGGGGGAATTGTCAGGTGCCCCGCAGCATCCTGGACCTTTCAGTCCTCGTCCTCTTCAGGCCCCCACAGGCAGTGGTGATGAGTCCAAAGCATAGCGTCTTCCGCGGTGCGGGAGACGCGAGAAGTAAATATAGCCCCCAGTAGCAGGGGGGAGGGGCGAGTTGTCAGGTGCCCTGCAGCATCCTGGACCTTTCAGTCCTCGTCCTCTTCAGGCCCCCACAGGCAGCGGTGATAAGTCCATAGCGAACGCGAGAAGTAGATATAGCCCCCAGTCGCAGGGGGAGGGGCGGGTTGTCAGGTGCCCCGCAGAGTCCTGGACCTTGCAGTACTCGTCCTCTTCAGGCCCCCACAGGCAGCGGTGATGAGTCCAAAGCGAAGCGTCTCCCGCGGACTGGGAGACACGAGAAGTAGATATAGCCCCCGGTAGCAGGGGGAGGGGCGAATTGTCAGGTGCCCCGCAGCGTCCTGGACCTTGCAGTCCTCGTCCTCTTCAGGTCCCCACAGGCAGCGGTGATGAGTCCAAAGCATATTGCACAGTGGTTAAGAGGCACATCGCACAGTGCTCACAGGGGGAACAACACCCAGTGCTCCCTGAGGTACTTTATCCTCTGCCCTTCTGTGGAGTACCGCTCAGTGCTCCCCTGATGCACATTTCTCAGCGCTCCCTGAGGTGCTTTACCTATTGCCCTCCTGTGTCCTAACGCTCAGTGCTCCCCTGATGCACATTTCCCAGTGCTCCCTGAAATGCTTTACCTATTGCCCTCCTGTGGCGCACCACTTAGTGCTCCCCTGATGCAAATTTCCCAGTGCTCCCTGAGGTGCTTTACCCATTGCCTTTCTGTGGTGCACCACTCGGTGCTCCCCTGATGCACATTTCCCAGTGCTCCCTGAGGTGCTTTACCCATTAGCCTCCCGTGGTGCACCGCTCGGTACTCCCCTGATGCACATTTCCCGTCGCTCCCTGAGGTGCTTTACCTATTGCCCTCCTGTGGCGTACCGTTCAGTGCTCCACTGGGGCACATTTCCCAGTGCTCCCTGAGTTACTTTACCCATTGCCCTCGGGTAGCGCACCTCTCAGTGCTCCCTGATACACAACACTAAGTGCTCCCTGAGGTGGTTTACCCACTGCCCTCCTGTGGTGCACCGCTCAGTGCTCCCCTGATGCACATTTCCCAGTGCTCCCTTAGGGGCTTTAGTCATTGCCCTCCTGTGGCGGACCGCTTAATGCTCCCCTGAAGCACATTTCCCAGTGCTCCCAGAGGTGCATTACCTATTGCCCTCCTGTGGTGTACCGCTCAGTGCTCCCCTGATGCACATTTCCCAGTGCTCCCTGAGGTGCTTTACCCACTGCCCTGCTGTGGTGCACCGCTCAGTTCTCCCCTGATGCACATTTCCCAGTGCTCCCTAGGGTGCTTTACCTATTGCCCTCCTGTGGTGTACCGCTCAGTGCTCCCCTGATGCACATTTCCCAGTGCTCCCTGAGGTGCTTTACCCACTGCCCTCCAGTGGTGCACCGCTCAGTGCTCCCCTGATGCACATTTCCCAGTGCTCCCTGAGGTGCTTTACCCACTGCCCTCTGTGGTGCACCGCTCAGTGCTCCCCTGATGCACATTTCCCAGTGCTCCCTGAGGTGCTTTACCCATTACCCTCCTAAACTGAGAAAAACCCTAACTTTAAGACTTTCGGTATTCACAGAAGGCATTTAGGAGTCCTAAAGTTAGGAGTCCTAACTTCTGTGAATACCGAAATGAGTAAGTGCCTTCTGTGAATACCAAAAGGGTAGTAAGTTTAGGATTTTGTCTTAAGATAGTTCTGTGAATCAGGCCCTTAGTTCCCATCATGGAGGCATAAGAGTGGGGTAAGGAAGATCAAGCAGAAGAGTTTGGAAATATACAAGAGGAAGGAACTTCAAAAACAAACCAAAATATACCAAACAGCAAAGGGACAGGAAAATGAGCACTGGGCCTTTGCGAAACACTGAGGAAACAGGGGTATATGGAAAGGTTGGGCCATCAGACATGAGGTCAGGCAGAATATTATTGAGGACATCAACCTACACCTGCAGAAACGATCAGTCCACTCTGGTAGCACGCCACCTTTAGGCTCAGACGAAGAACAACTAGCTAAGGAATGTGAATGTAATTTCTTTGGGAGCTCCTGCTAAACCTTTAGACAGAATGTGGCTAGGAGGAAGTGTGTCAACTGCACAGACCACTGGATTGGTTCCACCAGACATTCTAGCAGCCAAATTAAGCTGGCACAAGCCCTCCCGTGCACTGCCTCCCCTCCATTACTGGCAGGTAAACATACCTTTATACGGCCATAGTAGGGCTTTCGCCATTCACGACACACACCATGTAGTACGCCTTAGCTCTGGATTTAAAAGCTGAAGGATCTCTGACTAGATTTTGAAAAGACTTAAAAACTTTGCTTCTCGCTCACAAAAAAAGCTGAACCTGCCTCAACCCCGCCCCCCAATTCTAAGGCAAGCAAGTGGGTTATCTTTTAGTTAGACTTTTATCTCACCAGTTTCTATTAAGGACTTTATCCTTTTTAGCGACTGCCAACAAACGGCCTTAGCAGTCGTAGTAAGAGCTAACATGAACAGCACAGGGCCAGGGCAGTTCTCGGACAATCACTTGGTGCCTTTGACTCTACATTGTGGCTTTGGTGATGTGACAAAGTGGTTTCTTGTTGCATACAAACCCGGTGGAGATGTGCAAGCAGTAGAAGCAGCTTCTTAAAGCCTGGCAAGTGGTTCACGCTAAAGGCAGGCAGTCCCAATATCTACTCTCCCAGCCCCCTTCACCTGAAAGCTGCTATGCTGCTATGCAAAGGTAATTTTTCACAGAGCTCTTCAGAAAGTGCAAGCCTTTGGATTTGTCAGTGCTTCCTTATAGTGGTCATCATCTATCTATAGTTTCCCGGTCATTTTAAGAAGCATGTTACTAAGTGCCAAGAAGCCCTGTGGTAGTGTGCTCGACGAATAAAGTTAATATAACCTTGTAAGTGAGCATATTTTACAGCCAACATTGTCCCTCCGCCACCTGCACAATAACCCAACGACACACAAAAAAACAATACTCGGCTTCTGCAGTGCAGAGCAGAGGTGCAACTAGAGTGAAATTTCAGGGAGGAGGGGGGACTAGTAACAATTTTGGAGAGGGGGCGTAATTCTTCTAGCACTAGGCAAAGTGGAGATGCAGGGGCTCTAAGAAGGGGTGAAAGAACAACAAAGCCTCGTTAACAAGTATATGTTCTTTTAAAGACCTGTGAAGTACTCGGGTGCGGCTGTTTTTGCCTGGTAAGCTGTCTCAGCCCGGGCTGTCACACACGACGGGGGGAAGGGGGGTATGGGGAGGGGGCGGTTAGGCCCTTTGAGCCCCATGGGCGTTGCACGCCTGGTGCAGGGTCTGGTGAGGACTGCATTAGCACTGCTAGGTAGAGGGTGAGGATTGGTGCTCCTCGATAGCACCCCCTCCCCCCCTTTGTCCCCTCCTCCCCCCTTTCAGCCCCACGCCACTTGCCACCTACTTCCTGCAGACAACCCAGACATATATCATCAACTTCACATATCATCAACTTCACATGGGTCTGGAGAGCAGGCTGCCAGGCCCATCTCCCTAGGGGCCCTGGCACAGCCACACAACCCTGCACTCAGGGCTTTAAGTGGGATGAAAAAACTGGGGGGGGGTCTCTCAAAGGGTCATGGTCAATGTAATTAAGGGTGTGGCTTAAAAACACGTAAGCTAAAAATCTGTGTTTAGCAGTGTGCCGCCCGACTTGTATTTTGCTGTTCTTGTCATTGTGTCCAGATATATGATACAACTCACATCTTTCCTACAAGTCAGGACTATTGGCGTTGTCAATGGTTGCTAGTTGCATAAGATAAATAAGCAGCAACTATGCCTTGTATATAATATTGAAAAAACTTCCACTTAAAGCCCTGGTGACACCACAACGTTGCTGCTCCTGAGTTTCAAAAAGAGAAGGGAAATCCATAGAGAAAATTACTCTCTTTAAAGGATTTCCCATCCTCTACAACGGTCACCACACGCACATCATGTGCCTGCTGTCACTGCAGTCTGGAAATAAAAAACGGACCGCCTGTGCCAGGGCACAAACAGAACTCGATAGAGACCCGTTTCGAGGCCCCCTTGAAAAAACAGTCGGTCATCATACCCGGTGAGACCCGGCCCACTTAAAGCCCTGTCTGCAATGTTGATAAGCCTACAGACAAGCTCTGCACCAAAGCGCCTATAGCCCAAGTACTTGGTGACGTATGCACCATACAAAAAAAACGGGTTTACATTACCACACGGAAGTAATCCATTTAAACATACCAGGCTAAACTATAGAAAATCACACTGCAGAGCACAGTTCAATAATAAGAGCAGAGTGCACTGAAATTTGGAACCGCAAGAGGAATGTGCTGGAGTAAACGTAGAGGGCGCTAGGGGGCGCAAGAGAGCTTAGAAGTCTCCCATCAGAACTTATCACAGTAGCGTTGAAACAGAATAACTAATTTCCAGTTCACGGTGTAGCATACAGTCGTTGCCAGTAAATTGCCAATCACAAGGAAGCTGCTTGGAGGAGCAGAGAGAAAACAACCCATCAGGTGAATGTTTGAAGAACAGATTGACCCAAAAGTGGAACAATTGACAAGTTGTAAAAGGTCACTTGAGGGTCACCCAGTAATACCATGTCTCCGACATGTAAACAAGAATTCTCAGAAAACAAATCAAATCCTACTCTCTGTTTTAATGTTGCAAACTCCCAATTTAAAACAGCTTTAGGTGTACTTGGTTTTTTATCACTAGACAAAAAAAACCCCTCTCTTCATTACACATCCATTCTAGAGTTGAAACGAGACATTTAAATGAATTAGGGCGCTGTGAATTGTATTGTTCTGCAGCATTTATATAGCCAGCCGTGGCCCATCCAGGTAAGAGCGGTGGGGACGTGTGGGGGTTATTTCGACAGACAATGACGCCAGAAAATTAAATAAATAATCAATGTTCCTCGTCATCGTCCGTCGAAATACCCCCCACACGGCCCCACCGCTCTTACCTGCACGGGCCCGCGGTGTATAAAGCGCTTTCTGTCCTTATGTGGGGCGCTGAAGTGCTTGACTATGTAAGCAGCAAACTACGTAGCGTAGGGACGTGGTACATTGTCTTTGTTTTGATCCTATAGGAAGTCTTTTCATGTCATGCGTGACGACCACCAAGGTTATCCTGTCATGGGCCGCAGCGCATAGCAGTATCTTGGATGATGAAGTGTCAGAGACAGACACACCGCTTTATGGTTTTAAGTCTGTTGGTCGCTTTAAACATCTCTGCAGGCCCCTTTACTGTACTTTATGGTATGGCTTATGATATAGGCGGATTAGGTCGTATCTGCACTGGGTTGTCCATTCTGAGAATTTGTGTGTAGTTGTGGTACTGAGCTGGCTTGGTTGGAGCGAGAGAGAAATGGAGAGATCTGCAGATAGACATTTTTATTATCATCCCACATCTGAGTGAATTTGTGAGATGTAAAGAAGGGGTCAGATTGTATAGATATTTAGGACCTGCAGTGGTGGACTACATTAAAGTCCCCGGAATTGTCCAGCAATATGTGACAGATCTCTTCAATTATTCTAGGCCTGTTTGTTTGGGGATGGCTATCTATTTTGGCTGGACAGTGCTGGTGATGGAAAAACCTCAGAGCAGATATGCTTTTGTGAATTTAAGAAGTGTAAGTTATATTTTGCTGCTGACAGCTGCACATCCTGGTTTTAGTATTATTGTTAGACATGACTGTTATATATGTAAGTACGAAACTATATAAAGTTACAGCGAATCATAGGTCAGACATTCCTAGTTTACCTGCATATCAAAAGCAATTTGTTGGTTGAGCTGTTTGAACTTCGCGGGTTGTAATCATAGGATTACACTTGAGGGGGCAACTGTTTTCTGGGTTCTGTTGCCAGGATGTGGATGGGACAGCTATCTAGCAAGTAACCCTTTTTTCAAACGTCTTCAGAAGTCTATGTGCTCCTGGGTGCTTCTAATGTTGGCTGGTAGTGAGTTCCAGAGCTTGGCAGCTTGTACTGAGATAGTAGTGCCTCCTATTGGATTTCTTAAGGTAAGGTGGCATGATGATCAATCAATCAGTTTTTTTAAAAGCGCGCTACGGTTTCAAGGCGCAGGCGGGGGAGGGGGGGGGATCAGTGCAGCTCCGGTTTCAGTCGAAGAGCCAGGTCTTGAGGTCATTCGTGAACAGATGCAGGGTCAGGGAGCGTCTGATGTTCACTGGAAGCTGGATCCAGATTTTGGCTGCGATGTAGGAGAAGGCTCTTCCGTCTGCTCGGCTTCTACGGATGCGGGGGTTCCTCTTGGGTACGTGGAAGGAGACTCTCTTGTTGAGGTATTTGAGACCGATGTTGTGGAGGGATTTGTAGGCGTGAGTAGCAGTTTGAAGGTGACTCTTCTTGATGGGGAGCAAGTGGAGGTCTCACAGGTGTTGGGTTTTGTGTTCGTGTCTTGGTGTCCCGAGGACGAGTCTGGCTGCAGTGTTCTGGATGGTTTGGAGCTTGTGTAGGAGAGTTCTGTTGATTCGAGCGTAGAGGGTATTGCCGTAGTCCAGCCTGCTGGTGATGAGCGCATGGGTGACAGTCCTCCTGCATTCGTGGGGAATCCATTTGGAGGTCGCGGATGATGCCGTGGTTCCGTGCATGGTCGGTAGGGGTGAGTGGGCTACCGAGGGTGGAGGGCCACCAGGTATTGTCCCAGGCGGTGCAAGCATGGATCACAGTGTTCAGTTTGTATTGCCTGAATTTAACTTGAAGGTTTAGAGGTCCTGCTCCTTGGGACTCTTCAAGAATAATGTAAAGTGCCTTGAACATAGCCATTCTAGCAAAAGGTAGCCAGTGAAGCGAATGTAGAACTGGAGCCATGAGTTGTCTTGGGTGAAGGTGGTAAAGAAGCTTTGGGGTAGCATTTTGGATGTGTTTATTTTATTTTTTTTAAACAATTTGTATTGATTTTCTGATGTTACAGAGCACATTATAGGCATGACAATACATAAATAAAATTAGCAGAAATGTATAAGTTACCCGTGGGTCTATTTATTCTAAGCAACAGGTAGTTGTCACCACAGGGGATATTGGTTCAGTTCGTACCTTATTAACATACACTAATGAAAGAAAGGCAATAAGCAGGTCATAACAGACACTTACAGTCAAAAACCCTGTGCGAATTGCGGGTAGGTAGTTTGGCACCAGTAAAGAGTGCAAAGGAGAGCAACTCTGAGAAGTTTGTGGCTAGAATAGTGCAATCACCACATTAGAGGGAGAGAAGTTTGCAGCATCATATAGGTATGTTATGTTATGTTAACAAGGATTTCTATAGCGCACGTACACCGAGAGGTTTCACAGCGCCTGCTTTGGGTAATGTCAAGGCAGAAACGGATTTACGCATGAGCCTTCTCAAACAACCATGTCTTGAGCATTTTTCTGAACCCCAGGAGGTTGTTCAGGACTGGATTACTGGTGGTAGGGAGTTCCATAGTTTAGGGGCCAGATAGGAGAACCTACACCCTCCCTGGCGTTTGAGCTTGAAGGCAGGGGTAGATAACAGCTGAAGGTGGGCTGAGCGCAGGTTGCGGGGGGTACATGCCTCGATATCATGCAGCTGATGAATTTAGGGCTCCAGCAGTGCAGGGCCTTAAAGATTAGGCACCTTGTTTTGAAGGTCGCACGTTGGGCGATAGGGAGCCAGTGAAGTTTTAATAATAAGGGTCTGGCAGATTGCCATCTTGGTTATTGTGGATTAGTCTTGCAGCTTGGTTCTGTACCAGCTGGAGACTTTTAAGTAGAAACAGTGGCAGGCCGAGGTAGACAGAATTAGAAAAGTCAAGATGAGAGAGTACCAGGGCAATCACTACCTGTGTGAGAGCGGTGTGAGTGGGCAGGTGGCTGATCTTCCTGATTTTGCGCAACTGGAAAAAGCAGGTAGAGACCACTGCCCCAACTTGGGCTCCGAGGGAGAGATCAGCATTTATGGTGACCCCTAGGCTTTTTACGGAGGAGGACAGGGCGGGGGAGGTCCCAGTTCAGTCGGACAGTAGTGTGGGCCCCAGAAGATCTGACCTTTCCCGGGCAGGACTAGTTGGGTCTTGCCCGGGTTAAGTTTGAGATGGTTGAAGTCCATCCAACCTTGGATATGAAGCATGGTGGTTTGAAATTCCTGGATTGAGTCAGGGGAATTGTCGATCGTAAAAACAAGCTGAAGGTCATTAATGTAGTTACATTTTACCTTCCTGAATCAAGGGCAGGAGGTAGAGATTGAACAGATGGGGAGACAGCGACGATACCTGTGGGACCCCAAAGGGGCAAGGCGTACTGCTTATGTGCGGCCCTCGAGGAAGAACTTGAGCCAGTTGAAGGCTGATCCTTGTATGCCGGCCTGTCTGACAAGGTCCATCAGGATTTTATGGTCGACCATGTCAAAAGCGGCCGACAGATCCAGGAGCACCAAGGCCTGAGGGATGCCCTTGTCCGCATTTGCTCGTAAGGCGTCCAATACTGCGAGAATTACTGACTCAGTGGAGTGAGCGGAGCGGAAACCTGTTTGGTAAAGATCTAAGTGTTCAGAATGTTCAATGAAATTGGATAGACACCTAGCGACATGAGCCTCAAAGAAGGGAAGCAGGGAGATGGGGCGATAGTTAGATAGGTTCAGGGAGTCGCCCCCTGGTTTCTTTAGGAGTGGGACCACTATCGCATTCTTGAATGGGTTGGGGACCCTGCCCTGCGAAAGAGACTCATTTGGAAAGGGCAGCACTGTATGTGGCAGGGCAGAGAAGGTGTCCTTTAGAATGTGAGGGGGGCAGCAGTCGCTGGGGAAGCCAGATTTGATTCGGGACAGCAAATATAGGAAGTCCTGTAGGCATATACCAGGGAAGTGGTCTAAGGTGGCTGTATGGTTGTCATGGGGTTGGGGGGCTCTGTGTGTCCGGGAGTGGGGATGCTGGCTATAATGTCAGAGATTTTGTCCACGAAATAGTCATTCAGTGAGTTGCATAAATCTGGGGTAGGCGTCTGTTTTGGGATGATTCTTTCAGCATTACATAGGTCGTTGACTAATTTCCTTCAACCTGTTATGGGAGCTCAGGATTCTGGCAGAGAAGTAGGCGGCCTTGGCTGCAGTTATGGCATTTTTATACTCTTTGCGAGTCTTTGAGTACTGGAGGCTTTCTTCGAGGGAGTATCTAAGTCTCCATCTCCTTTCTTTTTGGCGGTGCGCTAGTTTTTGCGTTTTTAGCTCAACAGAGAACCATTTCTGGGCGTTGGCTCGGCGGGCACGGTTGAGTTTCGTAAGCGGGGCATGTGTATTACAGGCCGCTAGTAGCCAGGCCGAAATTTCCTCTTCTGTGGAGTTAATATCGGGGTTAAGGGCAGGCACTGAGCTGGCAAGGTGTCATTGAATTCCTGTTCATTGAGAGCCCTCCACTTTCTTATCATGCCACCCTCCGCCGTGTGGGTCTTAATGTTGAGGGGAAGCGTTGCTGTGAATTTTATTAAATGATGATCCGACCATATGCCAGGTCACCGATAGAGTTAGATTGGTGGACCAGATTTAGTCCAGAGTGTGCCCTTTGATATGAGTGGCAGAGGATATGTGCTGAGTAAAGTTAAGGTTGGAAAGTAAATCAGATAATTCTGCGGCCTGCGGCCCACCAAGGGCGTTGTTACACCAGTAGTTCATGCCGCCTAGAAGTAGTATGTTGGCGTAGTTCATGGCCAGATTAGCCATTTGTTCACTCAGAGAGAGAGGGAATAGGAGCATGTGCTGTGGGGGCCTGTAGACAAGAACACAGATGAGAGGTCCAGAATTGGATGCCATTTTAATGGCAATGTTCTCCACCGCCGGGAGACTAAGGGGGGTGATGTTAGTGAAATTGTGGTCTTTATGGATGATGGTAGCTACTCCGCCACCCGTTTTACCGGGAGGCCGATTTCCATGTAGCATGTAATAGTCCTGAGATAGCGCCGCTAGCATTTCCGGGGTTGAATCATGGTTTAGCCAGGTTTCCGTGACCAGAAAAACTTCTGGGTTTTCAAAAAATGTCCAGCTGGTATTTAACCATGGAGCGGGTATTAAGATAGAAAATACGTAGGGCAGTGTTTTTTACTTTGGTAGGGCCGGGAGCTTGAAAGCAGTAAGGGGTGGGAGATGGTAGATCTACACGGGATTTACGTGGTTGAGAGATGCCATTGAATCTGATGCGCTTGTGGTTAGAGGGATCAAGTGGGAAGGCCAGCTGGCCCATTGATCTCAGTTCCTCAGAGGAGTATTAAAAAAATTGGCCATGGTTCATTGCCTCTGGTTCAGGGCGCAGACGGGTGCAGACGGGCTTGCCTTTGGCGCGCCCGCTGCGCTCCCACGCTGTGGCGTGCATTTGTACCCAGGCCCGCCTCTGACTCCTCCCCCTTCTGGCAAGATTGGCTAATGCCGAGGGGTTGTGCTGAGCAGAGCGTAAGGGGTCCGCCCGCTAATGCAAGGAGCCAGAGACTGGTTTAAATTTTTAAAAACACAAGTCGTAAAAAGACAGTTTTAAAAACAGAGCGCAGGCAGCAGTGGTCCGCGCTGCAATCACACAACTCAAATTGCCCGGTAGGTAGCAATACTCTGGGAGGCAAGCATAAAGGTGGAAAAACAAGAAAAGGGAGAGCGTAATAAGGGAACAAAGGGATTATTCAACATGTGTCACAGAATGGCATACAGAGTAAAAATCGGTCACAGACCCCGATCCAACATGCGATCTCGGATTTCTTCAGAAAGCACCTGTAACTCATGCAACAGTGTCCATATGTCCATATGTCCCTTGTCCATATGAAGGTCCCCAGCATACCATGTAATGTGCGAAAGGTGAATTTCGGTATGTGAACCGGTAGATTATGAAAATAATAAAGAAGACATGGGAGCATTACCATTTTGGATAACGAGACCCGACCCTGCACCATAAGGGGAAGCATGATCCAGAATGTTAACTACGGTTTCAGGGAGACAATGGCCCGGGTCAGGTTACCATTTATTCAATTATGAGGGTTTATGGTATATCCGAATACCAAGATATTGGAATGTGTAAGGCTCCCATCTCACTAGGTGATGTCCCACCATTAAATGATGGGGTGGGCAATCAAGGCTGGCAGGGAACAGGCAATGTCTTCGCCCAGTTCACACCCAATCCAAAACCTTCCCTAAATTCAGCCATGGCCGTCTGGACTCTCCCAAGTCCTTGTCTAATGTCGCAGATATAAATGAGGACATAGTCCACATAGAGTGAGACTGCGTGCTACTCATCCCCCCAAACAAATTTCTCAGTCCTCCCCAGTGCATCGCAGATGCTGGTTCCACTGCAAGCGCAAATAAGAGCGATGATAGTCGGGGTCCCTGGCTGCTCTCCATCGGGGTCGAAATGAGTTGGCCTATCTTAACTTAGGCAATGGGAGCTGTGTAAAACAAGCTATTGAGGCACAACAAACGAACGGAATTGCAAACATGTAAGCCCAGTCAACAGTATCAAACGCCCGCTCGAAGTCAATCACTAGGCAGGCTGCATATGGCCACTTGGACAGGGGCTGCTCCAATACTCTATGGAGTTTGCGGACGTCAAGGGTAGTGGAAAAGCTAGGGATGAAGCAGTTTTGGTCAGTTTGTACCAGCCGGGGCTTTTGTTCCAGGACATGGCCAGCAATTACCTTTTTGAGCATCTTATAATCTGTGTCCAACAGGGGCACCTCTAATGGGTTTTTGTCAGGTTTCGGCAGTAAAATTACAATGGATTTACGAAGTGTTGGCGGTAATCCTCCCTTCTCCAAGGCAGCCTGATATAGTTCTAGTAATTTAGGGACTAGGTCACCTTCATAAGCCTTATAAAACTCAACTTGATGGCTGTCCAGACCAGGAGCTGCAGGTCTCCTCCAGCCAATATATCTACAGTGGGCAACACATGATTCTCTAATAAGGCCCGAATGCAAGTCATCTGGTCAGTGGCCGGAGGTCGTACGTTCTGCAAGTGGCGTGAATGCCCAACTGGCTTGCGACGCTATAGATCGGGGATTAGCAGATCATAGTGATAGGCGTATTTGGGCTAACACTTCGGAGCAGTCAAGCCAATAGTCCACCAGACTTGTCTCCCTCAGCGTGCATCTTAGCCTGATAGGCCCGGAAATCAAAGCATTTCAGTTGGGCATCAAGTTGGGTATGTTGCTCCCTGGCATCCACAAATGGGCGGCGATACGCAAGGATTTTGCGAGATGCCACCTCTAATGCGCAAAGGAACAGTTCCAGGTCCTTTATTTTTCCCTGTACAAGTCGGCCCGCACTCCCACCACGACATTAATGCAGCGCCCCCGGAGCACTACTTTCAATATCTCCCATTCTATTGGTCTGGACGTTGTTGTGCCTCAATTCTCTGCCATGTATTGAGTCAGCTCCTCCAAGTTGCTTCCCGGAGCACACTATCCTCCAAACGGGCTGGTTAAAACCACCAAGTGGGCACCGGCAGCTCCCCAGTCTAAGTGTCACTGTAGCAGGTTATGATCAGAGACGGTCTGACCAAGGTTTCCTCCAGTCACTCTCTTCGCATGGACAGCTGGGTGGCAGAGAATACAGTCTAAATATACATGCAAGTCATGGGATGGGGAGTAGTAGGAATAGACCTTCGCATCTGCGTATAATGTACGCCAGCTGTACAGGAGAGACCAATGGGCGAGCCACTGCGCGAGTCTCACGGCAGTCACCACTACAGGGGAGGTCTGTAGCGTGGGGTGTGAACCATCACGGACAGGGTCAAGCACACTGTCCAAGTCTCCACCAAGGAGCGATGGCATGTGTTTCCACTTCGTAAGCATAACCGTGAGATGACCCAGGAAGGCCCGCTGGGTTACATTTGGTGCATACATGCTGCCCAGTTGGAGTGGACAGCCATCAAGCTGGCCCTTCACAAATATGTATCTTTCCACAGGGTCAATTTCCATGGCAAGGCATTTAAAAGGAACAGAAGGACGTATCCAAACCAATGCCCCTCAGGCTAACCAAGAGTACGTAGTGCAATAACAAGTCCTTCTTCACCGTTTGTGTAACCAGACATTTTCACCCCTGCCAAGCATGGTCCATGTCCCTACGCATATTAGGGGCCATACGCTAGATAACATTTTCTCTAATAGTGCTTAGGTGGAAGGTCTGCCACCTGGGCCTGTTTTATGGTCTGATCATTCGATTCTTTTTTTTAAGATTAAGAATCCTAGGACGGTCTCTGGCCAACTGAAAAAGCCTTCGGAGTCTAACTGGACCCAGAAATGGTCCCTACTAACCCCTGACTCTTTCACTGTCAAACTGGCCTTGAGCACGCCGGAACTGGAGGCCTCCACCCAGATAGCTGACAAAGAAACCTCTTCTTGGATTAAAGAGGCAGTAGACTCCTTAACACCTCTGAAACTCTGCAATCGTTTCCGCTCAAATCCCTCAGCGGAATGGTTCTCAGAGGAGTTAGTGATATCTAAAAAAGAATGTAAATGTCTTGAACGTTGCTGGATGATGAATTATCTGCCAGAGACCAAGTTGAAATATCTCAAAGCACTAAAACAATACCATAAATAAATCAGGAGAACACATAGGGATTTCTATACCCATAAAATTAAATCTGCTAAGAACGCCCCTAAAGACATCTTTCGTTTTATTAAAGAACTTACCTACTTGGAGCGAGTTATAGCAGTGTTGCCGACATCTACGAAGTACTGTAATAAAGTAGCTAGTTTCTTTTTGAAAAAAATAGAGAAGATATATGCCACCTTCCCAGGAACTAGTAGGAACTTTACTTTCACTCCCCCAAGGAGTGAAACTTTTCAGGAGAGAATTTTTGCCTTCCAACTACCAGTCGAAAGAGATATACTACAGCGTATGTCAGTAGTAAAATCAGGCTCTCCCATGGATATTATCCCCCCAAATATGCTATTACGTGAGAAGGAAGCCATTGCACCGGTGCTTACAAATCTGCTGAACTCATCTATCAGCTCGGGGCAAGTTCCTAATAACTGGAATTACACAATGATGGTTCCATTATTGAAGAAACCGCCCTTAGATCCTGAGCTCCCAGAAAATCAGAGACCAGTTTCTCTGTTACCTTTCTTCTCTAAAATTTCGGAGAAATTTCTCAACTCCCAACTGACTAAGTTTATGGTAGAAAACCAGGTACTTCATGAAACTCAGTCAGGTTTAAGGGCCTTATATAGCACTGAATCTGCTTTACTCATGGCCTCTGAGGCACTAAAAATAGCAGCAGATGAAGGTAGGACAGCAGCACCGATCCTATTGGATTTAAGTGCGGCTTTTGATACAGTATCCCACGGCCTTCTTTTGGAACAGTTATGGGATGCCGGTATCAGAGGCAGCACATGGGAACGGATCAACCACTTCCTACAAGACAGATCCTTTCAAGTCCAGCAACAGCCCTTTAAGTCAGAGATCCATTCCTTGTTACAAGGGGTGCCACAGGGTTCAGTCCTTAGCTCAACGTTATTTAACGTGCATATGAGCCCACTAGTGGACATAGTACTGAATCGTGGGCTGAAGCTGGTGTCATATGCTGATGACACTCAGCTGATCATCACGTTAGAACAGAAGGATGTAGAGGCTGTGCCTAAATTCAAAGCTTGCTTATTCGATCTGGCTAACTGGATGAATCTCAGCTGCCTTCAATTAAATGCAGGCAAGACTGACATCATGGTAGTTGGTAAACAGCCTTCCATCTGGTCGCATATTTGGTGGCTGGAAGAATTAGGGCTGACCCTGGTTCCCAAACCTAAGATCAAAAATCTGGTTTAAAAATAAGGTATCTTTAATGGAACAGATATCAGCTTTGGCCGGTACTTGCTTTGGCCTCTTAAAGATGCAATGGAAAATCTTAGATCTTTTACCTCTAGACGCTAAAAAGACCATTATTCAGGCTTTGATTACATCTTGATTGGATTACTGCAACATTCTCTACTTAGGGGTCACTAAAAACGAGAATGTTGCAGAAAGTTTAGAATGCTGCAGCCCGGAGGTTATTGAGCATCCCAAGGCGAACCCCGTGGGAGCGGCCCTGGGGGAACTACACTGGCTACCGATGCAGAACAGAGTAACTTTCAAAGCTCTGTGCTTCTACCATAGGATTTTGAATGAGAAAGGACCAAGCTATCTTTGGCCCTTACTCACCCCCTACAGACCTATCCGGAATCTCAGGTCAGCGGGCACTGCAAAGTTGACAGTGCCTAAAATTCAAAAGGCACGTTGAGGAGGCAGATCCTTTAGCTTTTTAGCAGCTAAAGCCTGGCATGAACTGCTGTTGGAGCTGAGGATGCTGCCTCAGAAGTGCTGGTCCGTGGAAAACTCAAAACATGGTCCTTTTGGTCGCTTCCAGTGGATTGGGGCTAATTTTCAGTTTTTTGGATAGGGCCCCACAATACTGACAGGAGGAATTCTTAGCGTGGGGACACTCCATTGGAGTAACCAGGTGCTTTACAAGCTTTTAATCTAATCTAATCTAATCCATGTGTGTTTCCTGGAGAAATGATGTGAGTGCTGCGCTGCCATATGAATTGTTGAACTAAGTATTGCTTATGGGCTGTCCCCATTCCCTGCATGTTCCAGGTAAGTACCTGTAGTTTAGTCATGGTGCATTAGAGGAGTGGGGTTGATGCGCAACCCAGTGCCGAGAAGATGTCTGGTGTATGACTTGCACAAAAGCAAACTGTAAGATTAACATAATCGGCACCTTCAATGTATAAATATGCCAACACATGCCATAGCAAAGACGCAGTGGTTTGGAGCAGTTCGACTATCTACTTGCCCGATGCGCCCTGCTACTGCAAGTGCCGAAGGAAGCCGACCCTCCAGCAGACGCACTGAGAGAGACGCTGTCTTTTCTCCTGCCGAGAAATCCAGCTCCAGTATTTCCAAACTACCCTTGCGGGTTGTTGGGAACGCGAGTCCTGAGCCTAACCTTCTTCGTTCCAAATCAAGGTACGGAGCTGATTAGACCCCAAGAGAAATCTTGGACAGATTCTGGGCAAAAGAATACTACATTCATGCTACACTTCACTTACTTCTTCCTTTGTACTAAGCTTAGGTTAGGTACATCGGGGTAGGCGTATTTTAGAAGCACCAGTTGAGTACTTTTAGCCTCTGTATTTATTTATCTATGGTTTAGGAACCATACAATGCTTTTACAGTATTTTTTTATTCTACTCTATCTACTGTATGAATTATATTTTGCAACCAGTTTTACGATTGTGGCAGTTCATTTCTTACGCTTGAGAAAGAAGACTGTTCAATAAATCCTTTTATTGAAAACGCCCGGCTATCTATTTCTCTGCACCTCTGGTGAAATGAAGCATGCATGATTGGCTGAGTGAAATATCTATCTATTGTTTCCACGACTCTGAAGATCAGTTTTATCTTGGGGAAACAAAGTTGTCAAGTGTATGCGGTTGTCAGAAACTAAATACCTTCTTGTGAATTCGAGAAAGTTTCTAGTGACCTCTAAACTAGCTGGCACTCACAATTAAGTCTAATATATTCGATAGAGACCTAGTAGACATACGTCCTATGTCACATCTATAGGATATATTATTCCAATGCGCAGAGCCTATTGGGAATATAGGAATTGCACTACAGGGGGCTGCAGCAACTAGGAACGTAGGCCAGTCTCTTAATATGGGAGAGTAGTGGTAAAGAACACTAGGTGAACTTACTCCTCCAGGCTTGCCCCACCCAGTGTTGTAAGATAAATGGACAGTTGAAGTGTGTGCCAGCTTCAGTGGCAGGGTAGGTGACTAGCAAAGCGGTACAATAGTGGAGCGAAAGGAAGGCCTCATTCACTCAAACATACATGCTTCATTAACAAACAAAGTATCTAAGCTAACAATTTTTCAGTTTGCGGGGTGACATTTAGTAGGACCATTGAAGAGTTACTGCTCAACGAAACGATAGAGCTAGAGTTTGAATGCGAATCTTCAGGGAACTGTGGCGGAGAGGGGAGGAACGCAACACCGCCAGATGCGACACAGCCGCCAGTGTGTGTTGCTGCTAGAACTTTGCCTGCGTTGGGAAGGAAGCCCCTCCACACGCAACACTGCATCGACTAGGCTCCACCGGCTTCTCAATCGCCGTCGTCCCTTTGTGCGAGACCCCAGTACCAGAGGGTCCTGAGTTGATGATTCATAGTGGCGTTGTTCCACCCAGTCCCAGATGTCAGCAGGGTTTGTGAAAAAGTAACTGGTCTGGTTAGGCTTCGCTGGGTACAACTAAAAGTAGGCAAGGCCTACCTGCCTCAGGGGCTATCTAATTCCCAAGAAAGAAGCCCTATGACATTACACCATCAGTGTGTAATTCTGGAAAAGGAAGATAGGTGCATTGGCTTATAGTAGGGGACCTACATTGCGGGCAGGTCTTAGTGTGGTCTCTTTGTCCCGAAGGTTCAGGAGGCGGATCACCACCAGTCTAGGAGACTATCCCAGAGACGGATTTCTCGCCAGGTCCTTGTGCGCTCCCTCCACCTGGTAGTGGGCAGAAAGAGTCACTGGGGCAAGGACCTCTGCCAGCCAGCGTTCGAAAAAGACAGGATCTTGGCCCTCAGCCCCCTCAGGAAAACCAACAACAAGAGTATCCCTCGAAGTCTTCTCTCCTGTCCTCCAACTCCCACACCATAGTCACCAATGATCAAACCTAACTTTCAAGGTCCGCAACCACAGATTGCAGCTCCTTAACTGTGCACTCTGTCTGGGTGACTTGTACCGACAGCTTCCTACAGTCCCCACATAGTAAGCCCCCCTCGACTGCCACAGCATCGACCGTGGTGAGTAGGTCCTGCCGGGTCTCTGCTATGGCTGCTAGTATTTTGTCCAATTTATCAGCGGAGGGAAGGTCACTACCACCCAGCCTGCTCTGCTTTGGAGATCGCACCACCTGTCAACCCAGTGATTGGGGCCACTGTCCTCACGCCTCCCCATAGTCTGACACCACAAGTCAGGCACCCTAGAAGATGTGTGCAGGTCAGGCCAGAGTGGGGGGAAGAAAGAAGGCCAAGGTAGCTGCTCAGCACTCAAGGGCTATTTCAGACCACCAAGGCATCCACTTAGGCAGCAGCAAGGCGCAGATTATGAGGGTGATTGCCGCTCCAACGCAAAGCACACGTGCAAAGTGTAGACCAGGGACCAGGGGTTAACTGGTGCAAGTTAGGAGAAGGATCTTCTCTGGTCCTGAACTTAAGGCATATCTCTACGGGTGTGTTGACAGTCCATTTGCCGGTCATAACCAAAGAAGGGACAAACTCACCTCTCGGCAATATAAGGGTGGCTGGGGAAGAAATGGTCACAAGCAGTCCACAACTCTTAGAGCTACACAAAGCACTTTATAGTCATCTGAAAGAGAAGGGGCAGTATTGCCGGCAGTGTTGAGCCCCAACATCGATTCAGAGCATCCTCCAGTATCCCCTGCCCTGCATCTCTTCGCCGCATATGGCTGACGATCAGGCCCCGGCCCAGGCAGCGGAACCAACGCCCCAAAGACGATCAGGCCTTACTCTTCCAGAAAGTAGAGGGAAGGGGTGGGAGTGGCAGCTCCTCACTGCCGTCAAGATACAGTGGCATTGTTCAGTCTAAAGGTAATCCTGATGATCTGGCTGCAATGATAATATTGAGGACATTTATTTGTGACAGGCTATTTAACGTGTGCCTGGATGGATGATTACTGGTGTCTCTTTGTGTGGGGGTTAGGTCATGTGTTGTTATGTATGGTGCTGTCTGTGTTCTCCTACGGTAATGTTCAATCTTTCAAATTTTTTACATGAATTCTTTGGAGTTATTGTCTCTGTGGTGTTTCTGGGCTTAGGCAGTCTGGATTGAGGAATTCTGTTCGAATTTTAAGGAGTTCTTTAGAAAGGCAGACTGCTTCAGTTATGCACATTGAGGAGTGGTGTCTTTCTATGGTTCTGATGGTTCTTTTGTATGCTCTGTTATAGCGGCATAGTGTGCATTTGACTGTTCCATCTTCTGATTTTCTCCATTTGCATTGCAGTATGTTGAACTGTGTTTTCATTATTTTAATGTTGTCGTTTCTGCTTTTTGTGGTTGACTATGGATGTGGTTTTTGGTGGTGTCCAGTTCAGTTGAGGTCCATTTGTGAAAGGTGTGTATTTCTTTCGGCATCATGTTTATTGAGGTTCTTCCAAGGTGGGTGGCTGTTGAATGTCTGTTTTTTTCAATGGTCTGTACGATCAGTTGTTGGGTTTTGTTGTCTTCATATTGTAATTATTGATAGGAGTGTCGAGCCTGAAAATGCTGATGTTGTGGCCGCTTCACCTTATGGGGTAGATGTCTGTAACTGTGGCTTGTCCTATGGGTGCAAATATGACACCTAGCATGTGTCTTGTGCCAGAAACGATTTTTTGTAGTTATAAGGCTTCAAGGTTGGTTATGATAGCTATGTTTGTAGTTAGATTCTTCTTGTCAAACCATATGTTAAGGTCTCCTAGAATGTATAGGTGTGGATGGTCCAGATGGGTGTCGATTACTGTATCAAATTGGATAGCTTTAAAGTTGGCATTGCTGCATGATGATCTATTTATTAAGACAAAGGAATAAGTAATAGTTGAGGTGAGGTGACATTTTATTGTGAAGGATTCAAAGCCACCCATGGTAAGATTTTCAAATATTATTATTTGTAGTGTTATTTTTTATGGATGACAACAAGGCCTTCTCGAATTTTGTAAATATGATTTTTATTAATGAAGTAAAAATCAGGAGGGATAGGTTCATGGCAGGTGGGTGCAGAATCTTTGCTGGGCCATGTTTCTGTAATGAAGATGAAATTCTGTCTTATTTCTTGGAGTAAGGGCATGATTACGAGTTTGGCAGTCCTGCAGCGGCCGCCATGCCAGCGCCCCGCTCCAGGACCGCCAAACCAGTTGTCTGAGTTTTCTGGCGGTCTGGCGGGCAGTATTTTGGCATTCCCACAGCGGTGCCTATTAAAAAGGCACTTCAATGGGATCACCAAAGCCCTTTTCTGCACGGCACAGGCTGTAATGTCCATGCGGGGCAAAACAGGGGGGTGTATGCAGACAGGGGCGCACACCCAATGGCACCACCAGCATATTACTGCCTCACACCACTGCAACACTGCAGACGAACGGTGGTTCCCCAGCGGTTGCAGTGGGCCTCTGGCGGTATGACCGTCAAACTCAAAATTGAGCAGTAGTGCCGCCGGTGGGGCGCCACTGTGGGTTTGGCGGTTCTATAGACCGCCAAACTCGTTAGTCAAAGATGTTAAAGCAATTTTTGTTAATGGATCTTGCGCTCAAAACAAAAGCAGGCATTTTAGTTTTTGTGTTCTCTATTTTTAGTAAGGTGGAGGGGCATAGCGCATTTTGATGTAGCTGGGTTAGGGTTCTATTGTGTACCAGCTGCATATGGACTGATGCAAATCACCATAGCTCCATAGTTTAAATTTCATAGTATAACTGATAGCTTGGACCACGTCAAAGGCCTGCTACCGAAAGGCATAGAGCACATCTTTTAAATTAGAAAAATACTCTTCACACTATAGGACTATCTATAAGATTAATGCTAATGCAAGTATCAAAAACGTTATGTCATATAAAAGGCAGTGCGCTTAAAACTTCTATAAGGACAATGTCTGATATATCTTCAGATATGAAATAGTTAAGTTGGCTTCCCATGGTGCTGACCATTAGAGAAAAAGCCAAGAGGAGAGGAAGAGATAGAGAGAAGTTGCAAGTTAGTGAAAGGGAGTTTCTCTAGAAAGGAAAGGTAACGTTAGACCATTGGAACTGTACCACTATTTACTTTTCAATTTATAGGTTATGTCGCTAAATCTACAATCCCAGGGGGCACAGCTAGCGCTGCCTAATGAATATTAAGAATATGAATAATTTGAACAATTCCTTTTTACAACCCCTGTGATTGGCTACAAGGATGGTAGCCTGCAGGGAAAAGCAGATCACCATCCCTGTTTTTCCATTCCCACATTAGATTTTTTTTTTTTTAAGCATTCTGTGTTCCTTAACCCCTTAATCGCTGAGGCTCCCCCTAACCACTGAAGAACCCCACCCAAGTGATTACCCTGTTTTATGTATGGAACGTAACATTTATGTGTTCACTAGTTTGCTTTACACAAAAAGTATCCAGGCTAAATGTGCATCCTTTTACCTCACACTTTGAGGCACCCAGGGTTCGTAGGTACCTCTGGAGGGAACCGAGAAAATAACCAGAATTTATTTTTAAAAACAAATCGGGGGAGGAGGGGAGAGGGGGGAATGTGGGAAAACTGTTGTGCAAGATATATATGTTTGTTTATAAACATGACAACATCAAATGTTTGCTCTGAGAAGATCCCTCTTGTCTCTGCTTTCGGCAAAGTTGCTAAAACAATCACTTATTTTTTGATTTTTTTTTGTGTGTGCATTTTTCGAAGTAGTAATTGTTTTTTAAAGTTTTCATGTGGTTTATAGAGACTTGTAGTTTGTGGTTTAAACTGTTTTAAAGGATAAATGTGGTACAGCAATACATTACTGGAAAATAGACAAAATTGGGAATTAAGCAAGGGGTCATGCCTGTAGATCGCCCAGGGTTTTCCCAAAGGAACTTATTGCTGAAATAAGAAAAATAATGACAATAAGTAGGAAGAAAGAGAAAAAAGGTGAGAACATAATCTGTAATATTTGTCACAAAGGCCACTTAAAAAAATTAATATACAGTTAACTCAGTCAGACCCTTCTGGTCTCCGGTTTATACAGCATTTGTTGGTTTCCAAAAGCACATAACAGCAAATAACTTATCTGCAGGTTATAATGATTTCTCACAGTGTACTGTTGCTGTGGAAAATTTCTCTGCAAGATAATGGATGTCACCCCTGCCGAGTGCCCAACTGTACTGATGCTTGGATCCCTAATGCTGATTTTTGTTGTTGTAGGCAAATATGGATCATGTGTGTACTCCATGACATATGCCTGTCACGGTTTGCAATTTTGTTAAACTGGGAGGGGCAGCCAAAGAGCAACCCTCATAGTGGTGAGAAACTTCTGCCTTCACTAGGAGTAAAGCAGCACAACCGTAGTGGTGGCACCATAGCGTGTACAGCCCTACCAAGTGCCACATACGTGATAGACATTGCGCCTACTGTAGCGCCGCTAATTCACTGCTGACTGTAACTAATGCTAGAGTGGTGCACTGCTGTGCTCCCAGCAGGCTTTGGGGCCACTGGGCTGAGTTGCTTGCCACAATGTAACAATAGGATTTTCCAGACACTGCGCGGCAACACTTGGTTACATGGCTGACGCTAGGAGAGGCAGTGCCCAATGCCATGGTCACTGGTCAGGACATACGTTGTGTGACAGAGAGAGGTGGAACATCTGTTGTTTGTATGAATCTAGGACCCTAGTGTAATCTTCCAGATTCATGCCCTTATATAGGTATAAATTACTCGGTCCTTATATAGGCATAGAAATCATTACCATATTTGGACTGAGCCTATGCAGCCCAAATACATCATGGCTACTTCCACTATGGGACCTATTAGGATGGCTGACGGACCTGCGTCCGTCCGCCACCCCACAGGAGGAGGGACCGTCCGCAGGTGCAGCCGCGGTCCCTCCATGCTAATTGAAGCAGCACATGCCGCAATGTTAAAAAAACCATGTTTACCTTTGCGTGCACGAAGCTGCAGGCACCGCGTGGTACCTGCCGCTTCGTGCACGCAATGGCAGGGGGGTACCATAGGTACCCCCCATGTGCACCCCCCACCCCACCCCCCCTTCACCCCTGGGGGCCCGCAACGGGCCCCCGAAGACAACACCGTATGCCTTTCCTTGGCGGAAATGCCGCTGTGGAAAGGTATATGACCGCAGCTATTGTAATATGGCTGGCGGTGTCTTATAGACACCGTCAGCCATGTTAGAGCTTTTCCGCCGCGGTCGGAAGGCAACCGCGGCGGAAAAGCGGCGGACGGAAAATAGATCCCCAGCCATCCTAATCTGGCGGGGGTAATTTTCCAGTCAGCAGTGGATAATCCGCATCCTCCCGGCCGGCGGTGGCTTCCGCCGGTCTGGAAGACGCGGATTATCCGCAATCCTAATGAGCCCCTAAGTTCCGAGAATCAACAACGATTTCTTAGAAAAACCCGCCTTCAGCAGCTAGGGACTTCCCCTCGCCTGAATACTAATTTATCTGGGAAATCATGGAGTTTTCAAAGAACTGAGTCTTTGAGTGACGTTATTAAGTCTAATCATACATCAAACTCGACACATTCAAAGTATAAATATGCCTACATTTCCCAGACAAACACACGGTGGTTTGGAGCAGATCGACAAACTACTTGCCCAACGCCCTGCAGCAGCAAGTGCCGAAGGAAGCCGACCCTCCAGCTGACGCACTGAGAGACGCTGTCTTTTCTCTTGCCGAGAAATCCAGCTCCAGTGTTTCCAGGCTACCCTTGTGGGTTGCTGGGAAATCAAGTCCTGAGAGAGAGATACAAGACCTCCTTCATTCTAAAACCAAGGTACGGAGCTGATTAGACCCTTAGAGAATTCTTGGATAGATCCTTGGCAGAGAAATACTAAACTTAAGCTACTCTTCACTTACTTTTTCCCTTGTACTAGACTTAGATTAGGTACACCGGGGTAGGCGTATTTTAGAAGCACCAGTTGAGTACTTTTAGTCATTATTCCATTATTATTAATATTATTAGTTATTATTATTTAGTTATTATTCTTCCAGAATTCAGCCCACCAGAAGGCAAGCTCCTGATGGGGGACTTAGGTGATCACAAAATATCGAAAATCTACCAAACCTTGGTTACGAATAACCCCACTACCTTAGCTACCCTAAGAGCAACATGGAATACTAATGTGGGACCTATAGATGGCGATGACTGAGCTGAGGCACTCCAATCACCACGAGAAGCGGTAATCTCTACCCGACTCAGTCTCATACATTCAAACATCTACACAGGGTATATTACACCAGACATAGATTATGGATGGAGGGTAAATCAGGTGTCAGTGAGAAGTGCGCACATTCATACACACGATTTGGACATGTCCTGCCCTAGATCACTTCTAAATTGGAGTGTTAATTTGCCTCACAGTAACGCTAGCATGAGACTTACCTAGATCCCCGCAACATACACTCCTACACTGTGCAGAAGGGCTAGGGTGAAATAGATACAAAAGGCACCTACTATGTTTAAGCCTCCACTAGCAAAACAAGACATTGCCAGACAATGGAAGGCAAATGCCCCACCCCATATAATCCTTTGGAAGAAATGCATGGACTTTGATATGAAATTAGAACTCCCTGTCTTTATCACAAGTGGATGCGAACAGAAACACAATTAAATATGGTAGGTGGGCCACCTACAAGAATATTCCCTTGGAGACACACAATACAGCAGATTGTCAAACAGAAAACAAGATATTAACGTATGAGCATGAATAGCGGGATAAAAGCTATTAAATTGTCTATACCCGGGACGCGAGAGACCAAGACAATAATGTATCATGATATGGCGCATAGTTAGATGTTAGTTGATACCTGTGTTATTGTATTATGTTTCCAGCCAGCATGTTCATGTAGTGATGAGGACTAATGGTATTTTCGGATATATCCTACAGATGAAGTGTATGTCCCATGTCGCCCAGGTATTCTAGGTCTGCTATTATAAAAATCAATAAAATGTGTTCACAAAAAAAACATATTCCGTAAGTACCTTCTACAACGCCACCACAAGACACCTATGACAGATCAGTTTCAATATTTCCGAAGCACTCACCAGTAAGGTTACCACCTGTTTTGAGTGGATGGGTGAAGGGTGGATGGCTCATTGGCAGCTCTGAAGGTAAACTCATGTCATACTCCAGCAATTTTCTGCAAAACTGAATTATGTTCATGGCCTCAGAATATTATTAGCTCAATAAAAATACTGACAAGCTGAACCACAAATGTTTTCCGTATCACAGATGCAATACTCAATACTGTGTCGCTACCACCGCTACCAAAAGAATAATGCCAACCAATCCTCATCGTTCTCGCCCACCTATTCCTCTAGTCTCTTACTCTGGCATCAGATTCTACGCAAAAGGAAGTATCACACTTGGACTTTCATTTGCTCATGTTGGTACTATGCTTTGTATGTCTATGAGCAGACCTACCATTATCACTTCTACCTCCTTCCGTGCCACTGCCATTCCAGTCCTGAGCTTTTATGGTACAAATCATTATAACCTAATATGCTGGATCAATTGCAGCAAACCAATATTACAACCTCCAAAACACATTCATTTGTCATAAGAAATTCCAGGGATGGAAGTGTACTTGGTGAGACAAGGCAAGGTAACAACCATACCTTGACCCCCAAGAACAGAAAGCAGGATTGTAGTGTGCATACATTTACAGAAATGTATTATGCACAATGTTAAGAAGTGGACCCATTACAATGGAGGGAAAGACTTTTTACTATCATAGTTACACATTTGTTTAACAGTATGATCAGGTTACAAGGGCACTAGGTTAGTGCCCTACCATTTCTGGTGCTATGAAGCAGTTTTAATATGATCTTAGAGTTTTTCATTGCTCAATGGGTGTCGTTTCTGAAATGTATACTTTTCCCTCATCTTCACTGCTTGATTTTTGTATGCGAGTAAGTGTCACTTATAGTCGCTGAAATGTCACTCATAATTACAGTGAAATTATGAAAATGGCAATCTGAAACCTTGGCAGCTATGTGTGTACTGATCAGTAGAAGTGAACAGGTCCTTTTTAATGTGTCACTGGAGTGAAGCCTACCGACGCACTCATTTTTAAAGTTCTGCTGCTGTGTGCTTAACTCACCCTTGTCCTACATCGGTTTGTTTTGAAGTGCAGCATAATGCAGGATTGGTGTGTCTGAACTGGGTCTATGTGTGCCTAGGAAGGGTACACTATGGAGAGGATGCAGTACTGAGCAGTGCATGCATAGTGAGTGCATGTGCTTGGTGTATGAGTGGTACAATACATTAAAGATGTAGTGCTGTGCATTGCATGCATGGTAAATGCATGCACTGGATGTATGTGTGCTCATAAGTGGTACAGTACATGAGGGATACAGTGCTGTGCAGTTTGTGTAGGTAGTATACATGCACTGGATGTATGTGTGCATGTGGATGGTACAATACATGGAGGGCCCTGTGTTAAATGTTTGGAGACCCAGGCCTGCAAGGTGAAACATGGAAAGGAGGTAGATAAATGCCCCCAAACAGATGTGCGTATTGCTGTATTCCTGTAAGGTAGGAGGGATATACACTAGAGAGGGGAGAGCCAGACTTCCCCTGCATACTTCGTAGGGTGCAGGTCCCATTTACCATCTCTACTTGAAGTCTCTCTCTATTAGCAGAAGCCCTGAAGAAGTCCCTCTTTGGGACGAAACGCGTCGGCTGTATGGTGCTTCACCTTTTATGAAATAAAGAAATCAAATCGAGGAACTTCATTCTCCGTGATTAATTGAAATTGTAAATAAAATATAAAATGTTGTGGTGCACCTGTGCTGTTGTGATTAATTTACTCAGTTCCTCAGGGAACAAGCACTGTTACAGTGGGTGTTATTCAGTGTGCACACAAACCCCATGTAAACATTAGGGGTACCAATTACAATTTGAGGGTATTTTTTGTTAGGTGCTGTTCTCAAGAAGGTTCCACTGTTAGGTCTCTTTTATCACTATATCAAATATACTTTAACTTTTTTGAGACAGTAGTCCTTTGAACTACAGCAAAATGGGAGGCCTATATTGGCAAACCAATGCCACTGGACTTTTGGAACTACTGCTGTGCTCAAGCTAACCTTATTTCCAACAATTACAGGCACATACAATTTCTGTTTTTAAACAGGCTGTATTGTACCCCTGTTTTTCATATACAATTAACCCCACTGAGTCTCCACGCTGTTAACAGTGTGGGACCAAGCCAACAGGGTTCTAAAATTTAGTGTGGGAGTGCCAGGGGATCTCGAGGTACTGAGGGGTGTTGCATCCTCATTTGGGGAAATGTACCAGCCAGTCATCTATTCATATGGTAACATCTATTGAGTAAAAACTGGTTATGCAGGAAACCTATGCATTTTAAAAAATGTGTCCAAGATATTGAGCTTAGAAATAGTGGTTAACGGTACAACACTGAAATTGCAGTTGCTTATACTATTGTGTGATTTTGAGGGCATTTTCAAAATATGTTATTTCTTGTACATTAGCTCTTCATTTGAAAGCCAAAAATGGAGAGAAATTAAATGGATAATAACAAATGTTCTACTATTCTGTGTTTCCACACTTCTTCTGAATGAAATGGTACCCCAATTGCTTGGCTGGTCCTGTAACCTGCAAGGGGAAAAGACCCAAAATGCAACGTAAAGAAATTAGGTTTTCACATTGAAAACTGACCTTATTTTGGCAATTTGGGTAACTACAATATATGAGCCACGCTTCGCCGCCATCCATCGAAACATACCAAACTCAAACATTTCAGAAACGTAGAGACTCAGAGAACTCCAGGGTGTTTTGACTTGCATATATCCCACAATGTTCCTTACCCAGAATACCCTTCAAACATAAACCTTTGAGGGGGAAAGTTCTGGTGTCTGTGGGGATTCTCGAGATTCCCATCACCCACAGTTTTCTCATTTGTCCTGATAAAAACAGTATCCAACTTGCGTGACTGGGCAAAACGACAAGAACGGCCCTAAAATGCTAGGTGGACATGTCAAGTGTTTGCTTTGGAAACTGAGCATATTTAACTAAATAGGTAGCAGAGTTATTTGGGTCCGTGCTAGGCCGCCACCCCAGTAAACCTACCTAATCCAGAAGTTTCTGAAAACTAGATACCCAGGGGAGTTCAGGGTGGTCTGATTTCCGTGGGCCAAGCTACGTTTTCTTACCCAGAGTACCCTAAAAATGTCAACCTCTGATTAAAATCATGCATTTTTCCTCACATTTTATGAGGAAATGCTTCAGAATTTGAGTTAGTCACAACATTCCTACTATGCAACATTCCCACATTCTTCCCTATGAAGACAGTAACCCATGTGTGTGGCAGGATCTAGTGCCTGCAACAGGAATGTCCCAAAATCAAGAGTGGACACATCACATTTTCAGCATGAAATGTAACACTTTTTGGTGATGTAGGTAGCTGTGGTATTTGGGCCCAGGCGCCACCCAGGTAAACCTAACAAATACAGGAGTTTAATAAAACAAGATACTTATGGGATTCCAGGGTGGGGTGACCTGCCTGGATCCTGCTAGAATTTCATACAAAGAATACCCTGCAAACATCAGGCTTTTGCTAAAATCAAAGCAAACACAAGGAGATGATGGACGGAGAGCTGAAACTTTTCAGACACTCACCCCTAGTCACACATCTAGGTTGAATCCATGATCGTTCTTTAGCTCACTTCGCCGCCCCAGTTTAGACACAGCTATTCGCAAATCAGTCTTGACCCTGTGCCTCATGGGAACAGTCCAACCCGACCTGCCAGGCCATGTCTTCCCTGGACCAGCTAACAGCCCTCATCAACCAGGCTAGCTTGAATCCAGTGGCAAAGTGAGCAAGGGACCCACGTCTGGGCCTACCCTGCCAACCAATGGCAAACAAAGCAAACACAAGGAGATGATGGACTGAGTGCTGAAAACACACATTTTCCTTACATTTCAATGAGGAGGCATCAGAAAGACTGGTGGACCATTTAGGGGGTGGAGAAAAGGACCGATGCCTTGGTCGGTCGCCCCCACCCCACTCTTTGTCTTTAAATAAACCCTTCATGGGTATCTGGCTTTCTGTCATCCTGAGGAGGGAAAAATGACTGTGGGGGGTTTTAGGGATTGAAGTGCAGCACAATTCCTAGATAGGTTTCTCCAACCCATTTCTTTAATTAAAAAATATTACCTGGTCTAGTGGGCTGAGCACATTGGAAATAAACCATGCAATCTGCCTACCAATGTGGCAGAAAGACGCTTGGGCCCTCTAACGTTTGGGTAGGACTCCATGCTTTGGCAAGCTGCCCCCACACCATGTTTTTAAAGAAATGTCTACTGAGCTTCCATCCTACTTCACCCGGCCTGTCATGAAGGCAGATTGGGGTAAACTACCCAATTGGCCCCCATGGTGGAGAAGCAAGACCGCAGGGCCATTTAGGGGTTGATGGAATGGCCTGATGCTCAATGTTTAAATTTAAAATAAACGTCCCTGGCACTAGTGGGCTTTCTGCCCCACTGAGGGCAGATTGGAGGTAAACACCAAATAGCATTAACCAGAGAGGAGAGGCGCTGAAATATATTTCTTGGGGGAGAGAACTAGCCTATGCCTGGGGGCAACTGGCACCATCCCTGGTGTACAGCGGGTGAATCCCTGCTTAGGGATCGCCCTTCTCCAGAGATGCCAAAGGATGGATCTCCTAGTGAAAGGTAAAGTTTGAAAGTGGACACTGTCCCCTTCAAAAATGTACCTCTCTTGCATTAATCAGTGCTCAAATGGATATATATACCCCCTGAGCACCAATGAAAGTGAAAGAAGACAATGCCTAATTGCGCCAACTACTTTCCATTTCAATCAGTGTGGCACCAGTGCATGGTGTTTCCACCTCCTCTGAGGAGTAAGTAACATTTCAATGGTTTGCCCCCGTCAATGAAGTCACAAAGTACTGATACTTCTCATTGCAAATCAAAAATAGGAGTTGACGTCCGTTTCCCATCCTGTCCTATTTGCAATTTTACAGAGGTTTTTACAGCTATTTTGTGATATTGAAAGAATTTAATTAATTGCATAATGGGTTTAATACATTACAAACACCATTTTGCAAGTACATACCACATGCACTGAAAAATTACTTTGCATTTAAAGCACAGTTGCGGGGAGGTAGCCTAACAGTTCATTTGAAGCGTTTTTGCACTGCCATGTATGATAGTAAGACCTTTAAAAAGCACTACAGAGAGAGACGGGCTTTGTCGAAATGTTGAAATCTAGAGTACAAGTTCTGGTTAGGCTGAAGTTATGTGCTTCTGATTAAAAAGAGTGCTGTGATGCTCTTTTTGTCCTGTTGGAAGGCCACAACATAGCATGATTGAGGAATTTTATGGGGAAAACATTGATCAAGGCTATAGGTACGATCTGCCAATTACGAAAAATTGGGGAAAGAATATGCTAAAGCCAATAGGCATTTAAGGGTGGATTGTCATTACATTGCACTCAGCTATTTGTTTAACAGGAAATCTCACAGATTAAGACAATAGTAATGGGGTTTGGTGCTGGTTACCCCAGTAACAAACTCTCAGGGTGGAAGATTAGCACTTTGAGAATAGCTGCCGTGCCACTTTAGGAAGGCTTCTGTATTCTTTTGCCTAGGGTAATTTTGTAACTATTTGTAATGTATTGACTAATGACTGAGGAGCCTCGGCTCCACCTAAATATTGATTATCTTCTGTGAAAGGTTTGTTTAAGGCGAAGTTATGTGCTTCTGCTCACAAAGAGAGCTTGTATTGCAATTTATGCCTTGTGTAAAAATGTATGTTTATTACAGCAGGGCTGTGTTGGGTGTATTTATAAGCAATTGGTCAAGGCTAGATGCCCAATTTGTTTTTATATGAAAAGAGTTGTCAGGCAGTAGTTCTGATACATTTATTGTGAAAAGCAGATGTTACATCCAATAGATCTTTAAGGGTGAATTGTTGTTACACTGAGTTAAAAACTATAGACAGGTATTTTATTTCATGGAATCTCAAATATTACTTAAGTAGACCAGGCCTTTGGTGTTGCTTATCACCAGTGACAAACCATGGGGGTAGATGTGTTCTTTCAGAATTCTTGTTATGCAGACTTAGGAGGGGTTGTATTGTTTTTTTTTAAATCTTTCTTTCTAACAAAGGAAGGGACAGGGAGGGCTTTGTTAACGTGGTACAGTGTATATGCCCTGACAACAGTTTAACAAAAAGAGTACGCAGTTCCCCTGGAAAAAACTATTTAGACAGTTGAAAACAAAGTGAGTGAAGGCACACAGGAGGGGGATCACTTTGAACATAACAGCATGAAACATGTCGACCACCATTATATAGGGTAGGTTTTTGCTTTCCCGGACTTTTAAGCCTGAAAAGCAACCACTCGTCTTGTTTTTAGTGAGATAGGTTACCACTTTATTAAAAGTACATTGTGGACTACCCAACCTCTTTTAATCAATAGCACACATCTACACCATTCACTGTTTTCCCTAGGGCCCTCACACCCACAGCACCATACGGCAGGAACAAAAGATCCCCGAAAAAGAGCCCCTTATGGGTTCCCGTCAGGTATTGCACCGCCGACCCAACGAGGGGCAAACCAAATGATGAAGCATGACACCTAGCTTGCTGGGTGTGTGAGGACTCTAGTTCCGACAAGGGGTTTTATTGTTTTACCAGCTCTAATTGTGTACAGAGTTATAATTATACAACTGTTTATGTGATGGTTGCCTAGTAGGGAAGCGTATGCTCAATATAGTAGGCCAGATATTGTTTGGTCACAGGCCAAATAAAAAGGCTAAAGGCCTAAATGGTTCATTGCGTAAATGTATGTCAGATGTTATAGATCTGATCAGTTATTATGAAAGGTTAGGAAAAAAACAGTAGGTGTGATGTATATATTGTGAAACCCGTATGTTAAAGCCAATAGACTTTAAAAGGTGGATTGGAATGACCTGTTAACAGGTTATTGTGTTATGTGCATTCTTATAGATGACAAAAGTAGGCAAGGGGTCTGGTATTGGTTACCACTCTGCCATACCCATGGGGTAGAATATCTGCATTGTGAGAATCCATGTCAGGCCCTATTAGGAGGGAGTGCATATTGATTTTCCAAGTCTATTTTTGTACATATTTCTAACTTCATGACTGCATACTTGATGGCTACCTTATGAAAAAGTGCATGTTTATTATACTAGGCCTTTGCTGGTTATGGGGATGAGCCACTGACTGATGCAAGGTACAAGCCTTATTGGTTGATTAGGAAACGTTATTGGAGGTGTCATTGGTCCGATTTGTTTAGTGTGAACATTGCAACAAAGGCAGAAGACCTGACATATTTATTAAGAAAATCATATGTTACAGACAATACGTCCTTATGTGTGGTGTTAGAACTGGCATATTTTGGCATGGTTTCCTCTGGCTCTTTACATCTGACCTCCTGTTTTTGACTGTGTGCTGCATTTTGTTTTTGATGGTGTTAGGCCTCTAGGCCATTTACTACTGCTGACCTGTGCTAAAGTGCAAGTTCTCCCTAACTTAAATGTAATAATATTTGTCTTCTCCATGATTGACCTATTTGATTTGCTAGTACGTCCCTAGCACAGAGCACCATGTGTGCCCAAGGCCTGTAAATCAAATGCTACTAGTGGGCCTGCAGCACAAATTGTGTCATCCACATGGGTACCCTTGCAAACAGCCACAGACCTGCCACTGCAGTGTCTGTGTGTGCAGTTCTAAACTGCCATTTCGATCTCGCAAGTGTGCCTGCTTGCCAGGCCAAAACCTTCCCTTTTTCTACATGTAAGGCACCCCTAAGGTAGGCCCAAGGTAGCCAAGTGGGCAGGATGCAGTGTTTTAAAGGTAGGATATTTACTGTTCTGTTTTACATCTCTTGCTAGCGAAATACTGCTACTTTCGTTTTTCACGGCACTAAGACCCATCTCTCCCATAGTTTAGCATTGGAGCTGCATTGTAACATCTTACAAGTGTAACTGCCATTTGGGAGCCAATAGAAAATTTGAGTTTGGTGTCTCTGGAATCACAATTTAAAAATACATATTTTATTGAAATTAATTCTTAAATTGCAGGTCTGAAAATGCCACTTTTAGAAAGTTGGTATTTTCTTACTGTAACCATTCTGTGCCTCTGCCTGCATCTGAATACACATCTGGGTCAGGATGACAGTTGGCTTGTTTGTGCATTCACTCTCGAAAGTCATAAAAAGGGGCCAACCAACCATTACATCGCGGTCATTACAACGTGATATCATCACAACGCGGTTGTTACAACGCAAATGTTTTTACAACGCATGACCCTCTCAACGCAGTTTTTTACATGCATACGCTTTTTTAACGCTTGCCTTTACAATGATCTTTGCTGTAAACGCATGAATGGTAAAGGAAGAAGCTTTTCGAATGTAAGTATTAGATATGTATGGGTAATTTTAGGATTTTGGGATGGTATGGGTTTTGAGGTGGCATGGGTAATTTTAGGGTTTAGGGTGGGTACGGGTTTTTAGGATGGCAAGGGTAAATTTAGGGTTTAGGGTGGGTATGGGTTTTGGGGTGGCATGGGTAATTTTAGGGTTTAGGGTGGGTATGTCCTTTTTGGGTGGCAAGAGTAATTTTAGAGTTTAGGGTGGGTATGGTTTTTGGGGTAGCAAGGGAAATGTTAGGGTTTAGGGTGGTTATTGGTTCTGGGGTGGCAAGGGTAATTTTAGGCCTTGGTATGGGTTTTGGGGTGGCAATGTAAGTTTAGGGTGGGTAGGGGTTTTGGGGTGGCGAGGGTCATTATAGAGTTTAGGGTGGGTAAAGGGCTTAGGGTGGCAAGGGTAACTTTAGGGCTTAGGGTGGGTATGGGTTTTGGGGTGGCAAGGGTCATTTTAAGGTGGGTATGGGTTTTGGGTGGTATGGGTAGTTTTAGGGTTTAGGGTGGGTATGGGTTTTAGGGTAGCATGGGTAATTTTAGGATTTAGGGTGGGAACGGGTTTTTGGGTAGCAAGGGTAATTATAGGGTTTAGGGTGGGTTTGACGTTTTGGGTGGCAGGGGTGTTTTTGGGGTTAGGGTGACTATGGGTTTTGGGTTGGCAAGGGTAATTTTAGGGTTTATGGTGGTTATGGGTTTTGGGTGGCAAGGATAATGTTAGGGTTTAGGGTGGCTATGGGATTTGGGGTGGCATGGGTAATTTTAGGGTTTAGGGTGGGTAGGGTTTTGGGGTGGCAAGGGTAATTTTAGGGTTTAGAGTGGGTAGGGTTTTGGGGTGGCATGGGTAATTTTAGGGTTTAGGGTGGCTAGGGGTTTTTGGGTGGAAAGTATAATTTTCAGGGGTGGGTAGGGATTTTTGGATGTTAAGTATGATTTTAGGGTGGGTAGGGGTTGAGGGGTTGTTGGATTTGTCTATAGCTTGCTGCATCCTGTTTGTGGGCTATGGTTAACCTAGCCAGCCATCATGGAATGGTATTGTCTATAATGTATCACTGTCCAACTATTCTAAGATAACCACCATGTTTAGAAGCATTTTGTAGGCTACATTGGATCAATAAAACAGCCATACACTTTAACATTTGAAGATGGTCGCCCAATGCAATATTTAGTGAGCAGCCATCTTGGGAATGATATTGTGCGGACTGTATCATAATTTGTACCTCTCCATAGTGGTCAATATATTGCTTATAAGCATTGCTCCTATGTTGGAACTTTAAAACAATACTAAACTATTTATAATACCATTGCCAGTCAGCCTCTCGCTGCTATGTTTAATTTTGTTTTTTATTGCAATTATATGTCCGCCACATTTATGTGGGACACGCTATCTATTTTTCTACCATTTTTCTTTTATTAATGTTCCATTTGCTTTTGTTTGTGTGTCTTTTTTTGTGGGTTTTTAACTGAGTAAAAGCAAGAATGAGCCTGTGCATGGATGAATAGATGCATGTGTGCAAGGATTAGTGACAGTGCATATATAATAACTTATTGAGTGCCTAAACTCATCAGTAGATGAAGATGCACTTACAGTTATAGGCACGGTCTAGTGGCATTGCTAATGCTTGTTTAACTTTCACCACCACACATACTAACATATGCAGTACTGTTGGCCTTGTTGTCCTTTTAAAAAAATTACAACCTTACACCAAATATGCATTAGTCAATTCCCTTTTTGAAACACAATTGTAGATGTTGGACAGTAGTAGTGGTAAAGGAATCACAACTACTGACATAACACAATTCAGTGGATTAGTTAATATTATACAAAAGTAAGGTCATGGTGCTATACCTTGATATCAAGACACCCTACTATCAAAGGTGTCCAAAGGCAATATGTCTGAGGACCACTGAACAATAACTACAAACAAAAGATATCACAGCCCTCAGAATACAATCTGATAAACAGTCTACTATGTAGAGTTAAATGAGCAATCTAGCAGTCCAATAAGTAAGAATTCTAATTTAATCCAATTTTTCTTATTGTATGTAAATTGAAATCTTCAACAACACAAGGTAACTGATGTCATGACGCACAGCCAACATGTTTCGCCACACAAGTGACTTCTTCAAGGCTCTTGTTGTGATCAATATCACAAAAGTAGTCAATGTGTAGTCAATTAGCTTTCAGGACAGATTCTAGTACAACCATCCATGATGCATATCCAGAAATTAGAAGGACATAGCTCAACTAGGCAGCATCAATCTCTGTCAGGTATATTGACATATTTCATAGTTTATCTGCCCTACACCACAAGTGCAGTTTTCATGATCATAAATTCTCACGGTCCCAATGCAGTATGTTTACAGGGTAATTAATGGGTACAATTACTAATAATTGATAACATTTTGTGACCTTAGCATCCACTTTTCCTTATTATAAGTTCATTTCTCATTTACAAAGCAATGCATGATAGCAAAAAATAAGGTGAAGAGTAGAACCAATAAAACATACATTTAGTATTGTATTTCTGGCACTAAGAGAAATTCCCATTCAATATAGTTTGTTTAACACATTCTCAGTACTATTATGTTCCTGCACAGTTGCTAAGATAGTCTGGGCTATTCCCAAGTGAAGTAGCAATATATTAAGGTTTCAAATCTTGCGCGTTGCCAAATCGAATTGCCAGTGTAGGCTAAGAGGAAGCTTGACTGGTTAAAATATATCCAAGCATGTTGTCACTAACTTAGTCCAATATATTAGAAACTGTGTGAAAATCTAGGACAGATGAAATAAATCAACTGTGCCTGGTTGCAGTCTCCTACAGTTATCAAGATATGTGTAATTTAATCTTTGCAAATTATGAGTATCCAACAACCTGTGTAGCGATGTATAATAACCAGGAGGACAATAAAACATTACCGGTTAAAGCCACAATTATACATCATTGGCTACAAATATAACAACCTTTTGTGTCAGTAACTCATTTCTGATAAAATGGCATCACTGAAATAAGATCTTCCTCCAGAACTACTGCATTAGTGTAGAGTTTCTCTTTATGGAGTCAGCAGATTGTATGATAAAAAGTTCAGTTCAAGATGTTTGTGATAACTAGAGGAAATTTAAATTTAAATTGTTTATTTTATTGTTCAGTTAGTTAAAACCATAACAATATACCAAATTTTGATTTTAAAAAGTCTATGTCACATTAAAATTACATCTCTGTAAAAGCATAAAATCCTAGAAGTTATATAATTGTAAAAATTCTTATCATATTATTACTATAATTTAACATTCAGTTCGTGCTTGTGGATTCGTAAAAATGTAATCAATTTGCAGTTCATTTTGGGGTCATTGGACTCTAGCCCACATATGATAGCTGACCTGCCCGATCTTATGCCTCTGTCCTGAAATTCTCGCCGCAATATTGTGGTTCGGGCTGGTTGCAATGTCTTACAGTGACATACAAGATGAATCAAATCTTCTTTTTTATAACCACAATGGCGGCAATTTTCGTTTTCTTTTAGTTTCCAGTGTGGGGCTTCCGCAATAGTAGGGAACTGACCGAACCTTAACATTAATAATTTCTTCTTTACGTAGATGTAATAAGTAGAGTCAAGATAGGCTGCTTGTTTCAAGGTTTTATAGGTGTTGATCAGTGTCCACGAGTGACTTCTTGTGCGAAAAAGATCTTTATGGGTCAGTAATGAGTGGAACCTTGCAACTTTATTTATTATTAATTTGAATGCTTGGTAAGGCATTTATTTACTCCACAGCTCCCGTGTGCATGTGATCTTTAGGGAGTGTTCAAGAAATGTGTGTGCTGGTGAATATTTATCTTGATCCATTTCCTGCCATAGGGATTCATTAAGGCCGTTTTTTTCTACATTTTGTTTTATTTGATATCATGCTTTAATGTATGAGTAGAGCCTACCCAATGTTTCATTCATTAACCCGAACTCCAAGCGTATCTGAGCTGGTGAGGCAGTCTTTGGAAGTAGAAGAACCTTTTTGTAAATGCGCGTTATTAGACTGTTTAGGGTTTCTGCGTCGTTTCCATGCATTGCAGCGCTGGTGTATGATAATGTTGGCAGAGCTTTGGCTGACATTATCGTTAGTAGTGGTTTCAAGGACGGACCCTCCAACTTCTTTGCCAGGGTTTTAAGGGCAAATGTTAGGGCCCCTTCTCATTGTTTCGTGTACTTTTGGTGATCACGAAATGAAAGTTTGTCGTCAATGAAAAATCCCAGATATTTATAGCATGATACTTTCTCCAGCGAGTTACCCTTTAGTCTTATTCGTTGAGTCGTAGCTGTCCGAATTGTAATAAGCATCATTTTGGTTTTTGAGAGATTCAATTCCAGGTTGTTTGCCCACAGAAATTCGGAGAGTTCATTTAATAACCTTGTCAGATCTACCTTAGTCAGGCTTAAGAGAACAATATAATCTGCGTAGGCCAGGTGCGATAGTAGAAGTTTCCTAATTTAGGTGGGTATGAGTTAATTCCATCTAATTTTCTTGAAAGGTCTGAAATAAATAAATTTAAAAAGTGTGGTGCTAGTATGCACCCCTGCTTTAGACCCATGTGGGTGTGCAATTTCCTTGATAGTCTGGCTCCATTTCCAAGTTTCATACGTACCCAGGTATCTGTATAAAAAAGTAGGAGACCATTCAATATCCTTTCGGGTATACCCCAGGATTTTAATTTGGACCACATGAGTTCCCGATCGACACTGTCGAAGGCAGCTTTTAGATCGATGTAACCCAGATGGAGATCTTGTTTTCTGTTTTTACATCTTTCTGCGATCAACGAAAGCGGCAATATATTTGTAGTGGTTCCGATTCCCTTCCTAAATCCAGTTTGATTGATTGGTATTAGGTTACAATCACTAGACCATTCAGATAGATATTTAAGGATTAGTGAGGCAAAATATTTGGCTTCAACATCCTGTAAGGCGATTAGCCTATAATTTTTTGGACTCGATCTGTCCCCTCCTTTGTAAATGGGAGTAATGATTGATCCTTGACAGCTTTCTGGGATTTGATTGAATAATTCTACATCAGTGTATAGTTTCCCTAGTATTAGGCTCCAGTACTCCAAATCATATTTAAAAGTAGCCTGGGGAATGCCATTTGGACCGGGAGCACCATCAATTTTGCCTGTCTTTATAATGTTTGTTATTTCTTCTGTTGAGTAGTTTACTCCAGTGATCTGCGATTTTATTCCTTTTTCACTGGTGTGCTTCACAGTTGGAAAATGGAAGTTGTCCAGGCCATGTGGTTGTTCTTCTTTAAATTGCTGCCTGAGGAAATTAACCCACTCCTACTCCTGTATATGCGATGTTGAAATATTTCGAGGTCTCCACAGGTTGTTTATTGACTGACAGAATTTATTTAAATTTGAATGTCTTAAATCATAAACTAGTTTAAACCAGAAGCTCTCAGCCTTCTCTCTTTTATGTTCCCATATTCTTTTTTTGAATTGTATTCCCATTTGTTGAAATGCTTTCCAGCATACTCTCTTGGATTTTTCCTGCCTCAGTTTCCTTTGAGCTTTTCTTAGTTCTTTCTTTAACGCTTGCAGATCTTTTGGTAGATTTCTTGGCTGGTCATTGCTTTGGACCCTAGCTTCTACCTCTTTCATGGTTTTCGCTAGTTTATCTAAGAATAGCGACCAGGCTTGTATTCCATTAATGGGTTCTAGGGTTAACTCGGCCAAGATACTCTTTATTGTTAAAAACAATTTTGTTTTATTCATGTTTGTCCATTTCAGGCATCTTAGATTAACTGAGGTGAGTTTGCCCTCAGGCAAATTGTTAGGTTGATGTCTTGGTGTATCTAGATTTAAGATGACATGCTGGATTGAGTGATCACTCAGTGGGGTAAATTCTATGTAAAAACAATCTAATATCGGTATTAAGGGGAGAGTCTAATGTTGAATCCGCCCTTGGACCATAATATGTTTTTTCTGGGGGGCGATCTTCGTCATTTCTTCCGTTAAGGACCTGCATACCTTGAAATGCAATATCTGTAACCAGTTGTTGACCAATACGGTCCGTGCGGTTGATCCCTGTAATGTCTTGCTGTGGTAAACCCCAAAATGAGTTCTCTGCAATCAGAATATCATCGTCATCTGACGTGAATATCAAGTTTTAATTAAAATCACCTGTTACAATCATATTCAACGTCGGGTCCTCGCAAAGTAGTCTTGATATTGTTTTAATTAGAAGGGCCTTTTTCTTCCTTTTTATTTGAGCATTAGGTTGTGTATAGTAATTAATTAATATTATCGTATTAGTTATATTTAAATTTTGATCTGAGAATTTTACATTTTGTTTGCTGGGATCCGGAGATTTCAGCTGTTCTGTTGATATTTTTAACGCTGTTGATACATACACAGTCAGTCCTCCTATTGCCCTGCCGTAGAGCTTGCTTTTTTCTCAGCTACTGTGTAGTGGACATAGCCTGCTATTGGAATGTCCTTTTGCAACCAAGTCTCTTGCAGGGCTATGATGTCACAATTTGCCCACTCCTTGAGCGGGAGGCCCTCACCAATTAATTGCCTGGCTCCTGCTATATTCCAAGATATCATGTTTATTGAGTTTGACTTTGAAATCGAGGGCCATAGCTCCCTTATGTCAGACACCTTGGTTTTTTAATATACTTGGTAGCCAGTTCCATTGTTCTAGCTTTCTGTCACTTGACCCATATTCTCTTCTTATTGACATTACCGGAGTCTGAGCTGTAACACGCATGCCTTTTGCGTTACGTAGAACTGAGTATGCCTGTTCCGCGTGTTTCTTATGATTTATTATCCTGTTTGTATCCTGCTGCTCCGTTTCTCTCAATGGGAATGATAATGATAACGCGGTCTTGTTTTTTTTTTAATTGAATGCCCCAGTCTGAAAATTATTTAGAGCTACTTAGTATAAACTGCACCAGTTCTGGTGTCTACCACGTTGTTAATGTTCGTTCTTTTGTTGATTTGATCTCTCCTGGGAGAAATTGCACTGCAGCTAGGTCCGACGTATTCATATGTTTTAGTTCCTCAATTTCGGCCAGAAGCTTCAAGATATTGCCTCTGTTTAAGGCATCACAGATTCCCTGTGTTTCATATTCCGGTATCCATATCAACTGGTGATCTACCTGGTCTTTGGTTCTTCTTGCTGTTAAGGTATCTTTATCCTCCACTATTTTAATCTTGGATTTGACTTGGGTAGGAATGCAGGCACTAAGTTGACCGTCTCCTGAGTTATGATGCCTGGTTGGTATAAGATTTTGCAGAGGTCCTAGGAAACATTGAGTGTCCTCTTCTTTTACTACATGGCAATTTATGGGCCTCGAATTTGCTTTCTCAGCATATGTAATTTTCCTTACTTCAGATTTCCGGCTGTTAGAATCAGTAGGTTTGTAGGTTAGAGCTAAAGCCTTCTGTTTTTGGGTGCTGGGCAGAGTTGCTTGCTTTATTTCGCTTCCATTTTTGACATATTTGGGTTGTCCTCTTTGACGTTCATCCTTTTACAGGCTTCCTCCTGAGTTCCGTTTTCATTTTTATGTAACCATATCTATAACGGTATGTTCTCCATCCCCGAATTATTGATGTCAACTACGTTATTTAATTGATTGTATGATGTATCATCTGCTTGCTTTGCATTTGCAGCTTCCGGTTGTTCCATAAGCTTGGTGTTTTTAGGACTTTTTGGAGACTCCAGTATACAATCATCGGGTTCCCTTGAGGTGGTTTTATTGGTATGGTTCCCAGAAGCTTCCCACTTTGTCTTTAATAGTCTCCTTATTTTTTTATAAAGATGGGCTTCATCTCTTGTATCAGTATCCTGAATTGGTTCTGGAGACTTTTCCTTTTGATGTTCATTTGCTGTTGTTGTGACAAAGATGGGATATACCTTTTTATCTACACAATGTTAAATTCGGTATGCCTATTTCTTGCCTTTCTTTTTTTGTCTTCTGGACTGTGGCCTTAGATTCCCTGGTTGTTTAGTGCTGGCACTCTAATTGGTTTCCTGTGCAACCCCGTTTTACAGGTGTAAGTTTAAGGTTCTTTCATTTGGTCCTGGTCATTGTTTACTGGTCCCTGTACTTCCCTAGTCTCACAGGTGTTAGTCTGAGGTTCTTTCATTTGGTCAGTTTTTGCTGGCCCATGAACATTATTTGGAATTCTTTTTTCCACAATTACTGATGTAATCGTGGGCTCTAGATTCTCAGCCGGTAGGACCAAGAGCTTATTTAGACGGACTATCTGTTCCATTATGTTAGGTAGAAAACCTAATTTATCTATTATTGGTCCACATGTACGACTTGATTCCTGCAGAGTATAAACTGATTGTACCCTTTTTATTAATTTGGTTAAGTCTTCAAGTTTTGTGTTTATTCCGGCTCGTCCCACGCGCTGTTGAAGTATATACCGGTGTGCAGGGAGGCGGGGCTCCTCCGAGGTGGAGACACGCACAGGCTCCTGGTCTCTGGAGTCCCGTGTGGCGTGTGGGTTTCAAAGTTTCTGCCCCTCAGCAAGGATTTAGGCGAACTGCCCTCGACGAAGAGCCTCTCCGAGCAGCAACAGCTCTGATGACAGGGAGCTTAGAGGACGAAGCGGGACCCAAAGTGATTTATTGGCAGACCCCCTGCCCCCTCCAACAGTTTCGCCTTGCGGATTCGTCAGTGTCGGTAAGTGTGTCTAAGAGCAACCATTATATCAGCCACCATTACCCCACCTCTCTAGTAGAAAGTGAGAGCGGACTACCTCTCCATGTCCCCAACAGTGGCCATCTTACAGTGTATTAGAAAATAGGACATGGGTTCTCTTTTTACATAAAAACAATGGTTTCAAAAGGTGCAAGTGCAATATTAAAACGATATTTTCTCACACAAAACTTTTTGTTAAGTATATCCTTATACAAACAACACAAACATTAATCAGGGAATAACTTAAGAATAACTATTTGCATTTCATTTCTGCAGAACCGTACAGATTCCTAAAGACAATATTCTCTAGTAGAGTAGTTCACTTATTATTTTATAAAAATATATATTACACTCTCATTGGTAATTCCATGAATATCTGTACCTTTACATGAATTACTACCATACTAATTCAGATTTTATAAGAATTAATCTATTTATCCCCGTCTTTATTGTTTGTGTATGTTTCTGTATCGTGCCCTGTATGGGCCAGCTCAACTCTTTTTTTCAGCCCTGTATGGGCCAGTTGTGCAATTTCATTTAGTCCCCGGATTCACGAAAGTGGAATTGGCTAATTGATTGATTCAAACCTGTTATCATTTTCTTACAGAGACTTGTGGCTAATTGATGTTGCTCTATCCTATTCATTTTCAGTTTTCAATGTGATCCCACTTGAAAACCATTCCTCCATCCCACTATTCTTTTCATTTGCATGTCTCCCGTGTTCTTCGCATTTAGTGTCTCGTTTTCATTCTAAGTGGACCCACAATTCTTCATCATTATTTATCCCTATTGGGTATATATATATATATATATATATATATATATATATATATATATATATATATATATATATATATATATATATATATATATATATATATATATATATATTCAGGCTCCATATATATATCCACGAATCTCCAAAAGTATCGAAGGAAACAGGACACCCAGAGCTCCAGTTTAAGATTATTTCATCTGCCAAATAAATTTTTTAACTGGAACTCTGGGTGTCCTGTTTTCTTCGATACTTTTGGAGACACACACACACATATATATTTTACATATGTATATATATATATACATACATATATATATATATATTACATATATATACATAGTAGATATAAATACATATATATATACATAAGATTCGCAACCACCCGCAGCCTCCTGACGGAGATGAAGAGACGGACCACAGGGTATCAGGCAAGATGTTTTATTGCGACCTTCTCCTCACAAAACGATGACGCCTTTCGGGCTCAGACAGCCCTTGTTCACATACCAATATATATATATATATATATATATATATATATATATATATATATATATATATATATATATATATATGAATTCAGCTTTTCTCCTTGCAGAGAAGTTTGTTCCTCGTGCACTCCCGTGTGTAATTCAAATTAAACCACACTGTTTTTTAGTCGATTGTAAGCTTTATTTCCAGCAACCAGCAACACCTTACCCGTTTCGGTCTCTACGGAGACCTTGCTCACAGGTTAACTGAGTCGAAATGTTTTTGCATTTAAATAAAGTGAAAAAATGTTTTTTTCTGAAGTTACATCACTTCCTGTTTACCACACAGGCTTTGTGGGACATGTAGTTTATGGTGATAATTTCTAAATTACAGTGTGTCCTACCAATTATTATCACGCAATTCTATACATTGGCAGGTGTCATTTTAAATGAGGGAAGCAATCACCAGTAACATTTTGGGCGTCTGAGGAAGGCAGTGGTTTGCCGAAATGCATTATGCCAGCACAATTCGAATAAAATGCTCCCAAACTACTCCCCGCTGTGGCCCTTGCTTCTTTGCTAGTTGGAGAAGAGTGTTTGGATATATATATATATATATATATATACACGCATCATATTTTGTCAATGCACAGGCAATTTGTTTTGACAGTTTAGTCCAGTTTAGGGGCCTTTTAATATGCTTCGCCCATGTTTTTATTATGACAAACAAGGTTTCGTAAATTCGAAACAATAACAGTGAATAAAGTTGTCATCTAAAGGTTAGAAACTCAGGCACACTGATGTTCATCTTTGCAATTTACATGTATTATAAGAGGTATAGCATTAACTTGTCAATCTATATGTTACATGTCCCAAAAAAAGCATGATAGTTACAAAGTATGTTGAGTTCCTACCTTTCACTTTGGAAGGCATTGTCAGTCTTGCTCTGTTCAAACTGCAGACTTAGAGAATGAAGTTCAGCTTGAAGTATTTTTTCACGTTCTACACTTCCTCTGTAAAACTGCATTTCCTTTTCTATTGCTTTTACTTTTTCTTCCATTAATTTGTACTCGTGAAGAATCAAATAACTAACCCCACAATATTTACAGACTGTTTCATCCCTAGCCATCTAGAAAAAAGAAGAAAAGTAAAACTGATAAATGACAAAATACAATATACTAATACATTTTGGAGCAGTTTTCATTTGCTTTATTTTAAATATTCACATAGGATTAATCTTGCTAACTAGATCGCCCACATGGAACTGTACATAAATAAAATAGAGTAAAAACAACAGCATACAATAACAATGAAATATTAGTATTGAAAGTACATAATACTTTCATTTCACCATTAAAACAAATTTTATGTTCAAGTGACTACACAAAATATTCTCAAAAAGCGGTGTTTTTTTATAGATGGAAAAGAATTCCTTGTCTGGGAGAGGTAATGCAAACGGCCAGGCCCCCAAAACTCTCCCTGTTTAGTATGACTGCAGATTTTGCCTCCATGCCGTCCATATCCTCAGACTCCTCCTTGGATGCCTGACTGTGAAACTCAAGGTTGGGGAGTCGCTGTGGTCTACAGCTCTACATCCCAGTGCGGCACCGGTCAAAGTTGGTACAGCTGTTGCACCAGAGGACAGGCCCATTGCCCCAGTCTCCCATACTCAACAATAATGCTAGTTACTGGAAAATGACACTAAATCACAGAATGTTATTGGTTAGTTCAAGGACCTGCTTCCAACCAGACACAAACATGATGTCTTGTAAATTACTCTGATTGGTGCTGTCCATTGAAACCCCGATACCCACATCAGCGAATGAGAGCATCTGTGTGTTGGTGGAAGCTGTGCCTCCTCCACTGAAACAAGCACTAACTATTGCACAATAGGATTTCAAGCAGGCTCAGGCAATATGGAGGTAGTCTTTTTCTTTACTTGTCATCTGAAAAACCTTGACAACTAGTATAGAGTCTTCTGGGATAATACTGTCTTTGTTTCAGAAAATTATTCATGGAAGGTCAAATCCAAGTATATCAGATAACCTGGGCGTCTCTGCAGTGAAAAATGGCTCTGCTTTAAAAATTTAATGGTCCCTCTATCCAGACCATATCTACCCCAGTCAGCATTCTAAGAATTGTGCTGGCAGTATTGGGGAACTTCCATCGATGAGGAATTGAGTACATTGTGTGCCTAAATGAAGCAATTATATTGCACACACTATTTATTTGCAAGGAACAAGAAAGGATCTTCAACCTGCATTAGACTTCTGTGATTTAAACCAGTTCCACCTCTGGCAGAAGTTCAAGATGCTAATTCTTTAAAACAATCAAACACTGTGCCATCACCTTACCTGAACCTCCTATCCTACTCTAGACAGGCAAATGCAATGTCATCAGCCGCTTTTTCAATGAAAAAGTACACAGTGCCTGACTGCACATCAACAACACCAAACCTGCTTCTCCTCTTAGCCCCACCCCTTCTTATAGCATCCTGCAAGTCATCAGTCAAAGCCCTAGCTCTCACAAATTTCACCAATATACTCAAGTCCCTCAAAGTCCTCTCATTTGAAGATGATGTCTTACCATCGTCCTTCATCACACCCCACTTGAACAAACTGTCACCTAAACTTACCATTTTCAATGTATTCCTCATTCAAGGCATATTTGCAAAAGCCATCAATCCAGGCAAGATCCTTCTACTCCTGAAGAAGACCAAACTACACCTTCAGGACCTCACCAATTACTGGCCTATTACCCACATACCCTTTATTGGGAAGGTCATTTAAAAAACAGGCTATGTTCAACTCCAAAATCACATTACCAGCAACCATTTTTTCACAACTACTAATCTGACTTCAGATCACCCTTTAACACAGACACAACCACCATACACATCATATAATATGACCTCCAGACTACAGGTGGACATGACCCTTGCCTCTTCATACTACTGACCCTCTAAAACATGTTTGATCATGTTGACCATCCCACCCTCATCTACACCCTGCAATCACCAATGGATTAACTAGCAACATCCTTCACTGGTTAACCTCTTACTTATCCAATCAACTCCAGTTAGCTCAAATGGGCCCCTTCATTTCCAACACCTGCAGAGTCCCTCAGGTTCATTTACTGATCTATGATATGGTTACACCAAGGTGTTATCAAAAGCCTCTGGGACTGCCTGTGTCCTGCATAAGGTTGGTAACCATGTCACGATCTATAGCTCGTGAGCTACTGGTAGCTCTCTCAGTAGCTTTTGCTTCATTGAATTAAAACATTTATACCAAAATTGAAAACTATTTATTAGAGACAAAAATGTGTTGTCAGAACTTATAAACTGATGTTTGAAGAAAAAATATAGAATTTCTAATATATTTTTTTCAGCTGATATTTTGAGTTATAAATGATGTGACATTGGTGAGACTTATTGTTATTATTAGCATTGTATCATGGTGCCACGAGGCTTGAACTATGGCTGTTGTGTATTAACTATTAAGACATTCCAAAGTGACAAAGACATTTTTACATTTCTGCCGTCAACCCTCGCTGGTTGTAATATTGCATATGGTAGAAACTAACAAAACGTTTTCTGATGTGGTCACTTTTACAGCACTAATAGTATTAGTAGCTCTAGATGAATTTCTTTTAAAATAAGTAGCTCTTATAACACTAAAGGATGGAAACCCCTGATATAGTGCAATTGTACAGGCTCTTGGTAAGTTCCTCTTGATCTCATTGGGCCATGGAGCTCTCAAAAAAGTGGTATTACTGGTCCAGCATTGGACTATACCCACTACGGCTTCTTTTTTAATGAAAGGAGCTGGCAAAAAGGTTCATGAATACAGGGATGACAGCATACCTAGATTGATGCATACATGTGTGCTCCGGCCATTGGGCAATGTTTAAACAGCTACAAACGTAGATTCTGGCGGCAGTAAGCCCACAAAGTGATAAACAGAACAAGTATTGAGGTAAGAGTACCAAAGCCACTGTTTAAAAAAACAAAAGTTCCCTTGCTTGTTTATCGTCAATTAACAAGTTATATATCTATCTTGAGCTCATTTGGCTTTTACAGCTACTGTTGTGTTGTCAACAACGTCTGTACATTTACTAAACCGGAAAATGGCAAAGAATAAAGCAGTTATGATCTGCCTAACAAATGTAGAGAGCTGCTATTCAACCATTTGACAGCTGTTCAAAGAAAGTTCCTAAGGGAGCTTGAATAAGAAAGTATACTTACAGAACCACATCCAGAATTAATGTTAATTTCTCCCCAAGAGCAATCTGCACCATATTCTGCAATAGGACCCCCTTGTTTATTTAACAATTCTTATTGAAAGACGAGTTAACACTAGCAATGAGGTTCAAACGTATTTGCAATCCAGCTACCAAAAAAGTGCCTTTCTTTTGTAGCAAATTTCTCAATCTCAAATACAGATGTGTGCATGCTGCTCATTAATGTATCATTCAATAGGAAATGTAACATTCAATGTACATCCTTAATTAGTAACTTTTGTCTCCTCGACCAATTTCCACAAACAATGGAAGACACATTGCACAATATGTATTGTGTCAAATTTAGTGCAAATCTATCAAAAGGGTGTTGACTTACAAAGGGGGGACTCAAACAAAAGATTCCATTCACAATCTGCATTACATAGATCTACAATAGTACTACTAACGAACTACAAAATGCAATTCACAAACTTGCATGTAAGGCGGATTCAGCCTGCCTCTCCTACGTTTTTCTGTGCAGAGATCGCCACTCCAACTGTGGAGTCTACGCGCATGTATGGTTATGTTTTAATAGGAAATGTGGTAGGGACAGCAAGGAGTTGTGGTAAAATGGGGAATAATTATGTGCAACGCGGAAGAAATTTGCTGGAGTAAGGGGGGGTTTCAGAAAAGTTACGGATGGGTTTTGGAAGGGCCATGCACCCATAAATTTTTTCAAATACTTTACTATAAGGAGATTCCGCAGTCGGGGTGGAAATCTTTGCCTTGGGTAAAGTATAGGGAAAACTGAATAAAAAGTTTATTGAACTTTATAAAAGAATAGTAAAACATTTTTATGCAAAACATTAATGTAAACAAATTTTATATATTTACTTTAAATGTAGAGCAAAATACTACTGCACTATGAACTTAAATCTTAAATCTGTAATTCATTTAAATATATAAAAATACATTACAATTATTTTTCTGGAGTTTAAATTAAAAAATAAATTAATTTACAATCTGAAGTACAAAGATATAATTTTTTTATTTTGCATTAATAATTATATGTGATGTATTGAATTAACACCTTCCATGCTCATGACGAGCTGAGCTCGTCATGAGGCACGGCGCTCCGGTGCTCATGACGAGCTCGGCTCGTCATGAGCCGTGGAACGCTCGCATGCGGGGATAATACCCCTGCTGTGCTGAGCGTTCCACGGGAACGGGTGCAGCTGTGATGAGCTAAGCTCGTCATGAGCACTCGAGCGCCGTGCCTCATGACGAGCTGAACTCGTCATGAGCGCCGGGGTGCTGTACGTGCCCCGCCGCCCCCCAGCACAGCAGGGGGGTTACCCCCCGCAGTGAAGGTCCTAAATAAAATTGATGTAATTATAGTTTACTAAAAATGTATGTAGCATTCATATTTACATTACAAAATGTTTAAATATTTTATATTTCAATTGTTTAAATTAAATGAAATGTATTATATTTTTAGCTATTTTAAATATTTTAATTTAATTTCAAAGTATTTCCTATGGACTTCTATTTAAAGTCCCTACTTACATTATTTTCTACGGAAGGGTCTGCAGTATCTGGAGTTGGCCACGTGTAATGCTGGACTAACTACTTATTCTTTTTGGCAGTAGTACCTTACAGCCGAAAGTTTGCTCCACCTGTAGTTTCAGGGGGTGGATATGTGTAATTCTACATTTTTGAGTAACTTTGCACTAAAATTTTATGACTAGACAAAAGTAGTAAAGTTACTCAAAAGTGTATGAGTAAACTTAAACGTGTAAACTACTCACAAGTGAAATTTATCTTTGTGAATAGCCGCAAAAGTATATTTGTTTTACATCTGACATGGGAATTCCTATAAGAGATTTTTTCATGAAAAAAAGAAAAAGTGCTAAACAGAAATACACCATAGTTCACAGACTTGTGGTGATAAATATAATATGGTTCTTATATATTTTGGTGTATATCTTTGGAACAGTTTATAAGTAGTAAAGAAAAATATAATTGGCAATGAGCATTTACGAGTTATGTACATCTATGATAATGGTCGCAAACACTGTCACCTTTTTTTTAATGAAAAGATTATATCCAGTTGAAATATTTGTGAAAATCACATGTGATTGGTTGAAATTCTTCACAGTGATTCCAGTAAAGCACACTGTGGCATTGGATGGAAATCTACATGCATATACCTTACATTGCATTATGCATAAGCAGACTGTCTTTGACCTTGCCACTTAGTCAGATTTCTCACTGCCCTGTATAACGGGTTGAGAGAAATCAAAAACAGATAATGGTCAATCACACCCACACCACCCAAATCAGTGGAGGGTAGTACCACAGTGAAAAAGCATCCACTGGCCTTGGCACTGGACCTGGAGTTGAAAGAAAATACTCCCCACAATTGCCAAGCTGACAAAGAGAACTGTGTTGACCACCTCCCCCTCTATTTCAAGCGTCTCTTCTAATCCAAGGATAGGAGAAATATTAAATGTTCACTGAGGCAGAGCTGCTTCAGTGACATTTCTCCCTTTTAGTTCTGCCCAGGTCATGGATGGGTTGGTTTTGACCACAGTCAAAGGGTAGCGAGGTCTTCGGGCCTAAGTGCCCAGAGAGTCTTGGGTCCCCCCTCTTACTCAAAGACAAGAGGGCAATTTAGTGTTCACCTGCCTTCCTCAAGGGTGAGTGTAATGTCCTGTGCATAGCAATATCCACCCCAACTCACAATTGGTATAGACCACATGTGACGCCACCATGTGTATAAACAAATCATGCCCGCCTATTTCAGCGGTCAGGGATACAGTTAGTAATAGTATCCTGTAATAGTAATCCTGTGCATCACAGCCATTCTGTGCCGCCCATGACGCCCACTTTGGTGGGGACCCTGTTAACCCAACAACCTCGAAAAATAAAAATAAAAATAATTTAAACCCCAGTGGGTTGATTAGAATGTCCCACTCCTGAGATCGCTGCACACAGAACGTCTTCCATTAAAACATGCAGTCCCGATAATGACTGCCAGTTGATGTCATCACAGGTCCGCACGAGGAAGCAGACCTGTGATGACATCAACTGGCAGTCATTATCGGGATGGCAGGTTTTGATGTAAGATGCTCTATGTGCAGCCATTTCAGGAGTTGGACAGTCTGAACAACCAACAGGGTGTAAATGTTTTTTATTTTTGGAGCAACGACAAACCCACTGGGGTGAAATGTATGCAGTACTACCATTAGCATAATGCTTTGCACTTACAGGAAGGCCCACTTTGGGCAGACCTGTTATTTAAATGTACATTTGGGGACAGCAATGAATTGCTGTGGATTCCGATTTGGCCTGTGAGCAAAGGCGTTGTAGCCTGAAACGCATCAGGCCGCTGTTGAAATGATTTAAGGCCTACTGTGGCTACGCTACAGTCTCCATTAAAGAAGTGAAACCTACCTGGGAGTGCATCTCCATTCGATGCAACCTTTTTTGTTCATATATATATATTCACTGAAAAAAACATAGGTTTCAGCCACGTCATAGTTAGGAATTATGTGATGACGTCATCAGCAGTGCATTGCGGGCGTGCGAGTTATAGTTAACTGAACTAACTATAACGGGGGAATGTCAATGGTTTTGTATGAGTGAAATGCCCAGCTAACTATAACATGTATGAAACCTATGTTTTTTCAGTGAATTTCTAAGGTTTTTTAAAGGCTAATTCCTAACTATAAGGTGGCTGAAACCTATGGTTTTTTCAGTGAATTTCTAAGGTTTTTTAAATGCGAATTCCTAACTATAACTTGGCTGAAACCTATGTTTTTTTCAGTGAATTTCAAACGTTTTGCAAAAGATAATTTTTAAACGTATAAATTGTTATTTTTTTATACTGATTTACTACATTATTTTAAATTATTTATTTTTAGATATTTTATTTTTAAATTATATTACATATTTTTTATATAAATTGAAAAATAAATGTTTTTAAAAATATTGAAATTGTAATATATATATTTTTTATATTTTTTTTAATGTATATATATTTTATATAGCGGGCAATGATATCCTATGGAAGGAAATTCAAGTTACTGTAAGTATGGTTCCAATTACTTTTCAGGATCAGTAGTCGGCTGAAAGATGCAGCACTGAGGTCTCTCCTGATAACAGGTGAGTAAATCGTAATTCGTAGTTCGGCTGATTTTAGAGGAATTTTTTAAAGTTCCAAAACTCCACTTAGAAAAATTTCCAAGTGAAACCAGTCAATGTTAGCCTATGGAAGGAAATTCAAGTTACTGTAACTACGGTTAGAATTACTTTTTCAGAATCAATAGTGGGCTGAAAGATGCAGCACTGAGGTCTCTCCTGATAACAGGTGAGTAAATCAGAATTCGTAGTTCGGCTGATTTTAGAGGAATTTTTGAAAGTTCCAAAACTCCACACTTAAAAAAATTTCCAAGTGAAACCAGTCAATGTTAGCCTATGGAAGGAAATTCAAGTTACTGTAAGTATGGTTAGAATTACTTTTCAGGATCAGTAGTGCGCTCAAAGATGCAGCACTGACGTCTCTTGTGGTAACAGGTGAGTAAATCGAAATTCGTAGTTCGGCTGATTTTACATGAATATTTTGCTCAATAGTGAAGGAAGGGGGCGGGGCCTGAGGTAACATGTGTGCAAACACGCCCTGTGGCGCGCTTTAGGTTGGGGAATTAATTCCTCTTCAATCCTGAGGTCTCCTGTGAGCCAACTAGCCCACCAGGTACCTCCAATATGCGCCAGGGAGCTGTGTTGCAGACATGTGTTCAGAGGGAACACCCCCTTTTTACAACAATCTGCAACGCAGCTCCATGATGCTTACTGGAGGTACCTGTTGGACTAGTTGTCCCCTAGGGGACCTCTGGATTGAAGAAGAATTAATTCCCCAACTTAAAACGTGCCACAGGGCATGTTTGCACACATATCACCTCTAGCCCCGCCCCAACCTTCACCATGGTGCAAACACACCCCGTATCGTGTTTTAAGTTGGGGGATTAAGTCCCCTTGCATACTGGGGGTCCATGGGGGGCAACTAGCCCACCAGAAACCTCCAGTATGTGCCAGGTGGCTGAGTTGCGGAGAGGTGTAAAAAGGGGCATGGTCTCATTACACCTCTCTGGAACACAGACCCCTGGTGCATTTGCAGAGGGGAAACTAATTCCCCTTGTACACTGGGGGTCCCTGGCGGCCAACTAGCCCACCAGGAACCTCCAGTATGCGCCAGGGGGCTGCGTTGCAGAGAGGTGCAATGAGGCCACGCCTTTTCTTACACCTCTCTGCAACGCAGCCCCCTGGTGCTTTTTTAGAGGGGGAACTAAATCCCCTTGCATACTGGGGGCCTGCGTGCGTGTGCAATCCATACCAACTTAATAAAGGTTAAGGGTCATACCTTCGCAGCAGTTTGAGTGTTCCCTCTTGCGTGTGGCAGACCCAGGAGCAGGATACTATGACGGCAGCCCAGCCGTGAGGAGAGCACCACCCTTTGTAAAACGGGGGCCACGAGAATGGAAATTCACCTATCTCGGTGTGGTGCAGTTGCGATGGATAAGGATTAAAGCGCATGTGGGGGCTCATTCAGAGCTTGGACCCTTAGAAGAGTGGCAGTTATGAAAGTGCGTCCATTAAGGGAATTAAAGACTTCAACTCCCATAAGGCTGTGGCCACGATATGGCTTAAGAAATTAACATGTGGGAGTTTGCACGAGATCTCCGTCGCTAAGCCTCTGAGGAAGAATCATTTGAAACGCGTCAGACGTGACGAAGGTACTGCTATCCTGCCTACGTGCGTGTGCAATCCATACTAACTGAATAAAGGTTAAGGGTCATATCTTCGCAGCTGTTTGATTATTCCCTCTTGCGTGTGTCAGACCCAGGAGCAGGATATATATATATATATTTTTTTGTTGTTGTTTTTTTTGTTTTCCAAATATGGTCCGGGACATTGTGATGTTAAAAGGGGATTTGACAAGAAGGAACACTGACATTGACGAAGGCCCGGTGGCCGAAGCGCGTTTGTCAGAAGTGGTCGCATTTATTAATAAATCTTACTTTAAATGCCCATGAGTGCTCAGTGTCATCCTTGGACCATATTTGGAAATAGTGACGCGAGTCTGTCCTCGAGAACTGTGGCACCAGCTGCATGGAGAGCTGCGAAATTAGGACGGAGAACGCCACATATATATGTATATTTTTCAATTTTAAAAAAGGTTAAAGCTTGGTAATAGGTATGAATACTTATTTTCCCAATACAAACCAAGTTTAAACTACACAAACTTTAAACATTCTAAAGTTATAGTTATAACTTTAGTTATAACTTTCATTTGCAATATATCCAGCATCTTCAACCTAATATAAGTTGCGAACCTGTTACACACTCTTTTCAGATCGCTAACCAGACAACACTAACCATTACTCACCATTCTACCATGCACCGTGTTCTCACAAATGGTGTGTCATCAGATATGTAATTTGAGATTTCATCAGTGATGTCACTGACCATGTCATGAGTGATGTAATGTGTGAGGTCAATAGCAGTGCTTTGCGGGGACATCAGTTATAGTTAGCTCAGGTAACTATTAGTGCTGAATTTCTAAGGTTTGTGTATGTGTAAAATGTGAACCCAACTATAATGTCCCTGTAACCTTTGGTTTTTCAGTGAATTTCTAAGGTTTTCTTAAATTCTATTTCCTAACTATAACGTCCCTGTAACCTTTGTTTTTTTTCAGTGAATATATAAAGGTAAATATGCCTGGTTAATAACCCCTTGTAAATACCACCTGAAGCATTGAGCTCTGAGGAAGGCTGTTCAAATATATTAGACAGTGACTGTCAATGGGACCACCTGTGCACTTTTAGCTGCATGACATAGAGGCTGCAGCCAATCACAGTGCTCTACTGTATGTGACACAGTTAGCTGAATAGCGTTTGGCTGAGGGCCTCGCTGGCAGTGCACTGAGAGACCGGGGATGCCCAAACTGCATTTGTGTCCACTTTCACATGCTAAAAGGCAATTACATGGATTAGGGCTTGCACTGTCCCTCTGAGAGGGAAAGAGCGAAAGAGGCAGGTGCCTGCTGGAAAGGGAGCAGCACTAAGGCACAGAGTCCAGCTCTGCTGTAAAGCTTGCACACACTTACAATGTGCAGCTTGTGCAGAGGGGGGCACCCCACCTCTAGGTGGCTGTGGCAGTTCACTGGCAGCGCCAATGGTAACTAAGCTCTTCCTGGTTAAGACGCCTGGCTGTGTTTTGTCACAGCACTCACATTCCTTCCACTTTAGAACAAACTTCCCACACAATGACAGAGCAACTAAGGTGGAAGGGGTGGAGATTAAGGATGTATGTGCAGTGCTTTAAATGAGCCGGTACTCACAGGTACTGAGTACCGGCACTTCTTGTTTTAATCAAGCTGAGTACCGGCACTTTTCCAGTGCCAAGGAGCGTACCGGTTAAGCATGGGCGAATTTTGCGAATCTCGCGTTCGCGAATTTTGCGGATTTGCGAACTCGCAATCCGCAAAATCTGCGAATTCCCGCGAATTTGCGGATTTTTTTTTTTTGTGTTCGCGCGTGTTTCTGCCAGTTCGCGAGGGTTTTTACAATTTCGCAATTTGCGAACTTACCTGTCGGGTCGCAAGTTTTGCGAACTTGTTGTTTCTACGTGTCCAGCCTGTTTGGGACACTCTTCTTCATCACTGCCACTCTCTGTCACCACTGCCACTCTCTGACTACTCATGCCACCCTCTGGCCCACCCATGCCACCCTCTGTTTCATCACCACACCCTCTGGTTGTCCAGTGTACATTATTTTCGGCAAAGCAAAGCACACCTTCCCTGCCTCAAGTGACCTGAATTAATTTGGGGCTGATTAATGTGTCACAGAATATTTTTTTAGCTGGCACCTGCTTCCTTAGTGCTTCCTGATTAGTGATCTTTTGCACTTGCTAAGTGCTTTCATTGTTGCAAAATTAGTTACAACACCTGCCCTGCCCCAACTGACAATAATGAATTAGGGGCTGATTAATGGATTTTAACTTCCAGCCTGGCTCCTGCTTGTCTCCCTTAGCTGTAATTCAGGACCTTTGTGGCATATGTGTAACTATTCTGAGGTTCAGAGCAGGGTCACATAATAGTTGCAACTGGCAACTGAACTCTGGAGGGGCCCCTCAGGAAGCACTACAGGAAATGGCTACTAATGATGAGCCTGAACTTTTGAACCTGGTAAGTAGTTTCAGTTTTGCTAAGATCGTATTTCTGCAATTTAGCACTTACTCACGGGGTGCGAAGTTGTACTGGCAAGCCGCGAACTCACGCGAACAGTGCGAGCAAGCCATAAAATCCGCTGCTCGCGGATTTGCGGATTTTGCGGGAGATTCGCGGATCTCGCGGATTGCGAATTTACCGAAAATCCGCAAAATCCGCGAGCGAAACGGATTTTCCGCCCATGCTTAGTACCGGTGCTCGGATTGATCAGAGGGGAACTGGGCTGATGCCTAAGTGCCAGCTGTGGCACGTTTATTTTGCAGCATGTTTGTCATTTTGGCGCCTGCTGGAGGCCTGCTGCAGGGGTAAGTGGGCCTCCGCTCCCGAACTCTCATTGTCTTCAACCTCCGCCTGCCGGGCCTCCATGCTGGGTCATCTTGTTAGTGGATTGGACATCGGCTGACAGGGGCACAGTGCTGTGTGCAGCCTGAATGGGTGGAAGAGAAGAGAGCCTGCATAAGTGACCATGCCATTAAACATTTGGCCTCCCACTGAGGCCTGGCACTTGCTCCTGCAATTCACCTCTGTCTATCTGCTGGGACATTGACAGGGATGAGGTGGTGGAGAGGGCCTGCCTACACAGCCTGCCTGGAGCCCAGGTGAGGTGGGAGGAGGTGTACTGACCTGCCCATCAAAGGCCAGTATTGTTCTTCCCCTGACCTCTGCCCTACTGGACTCTGCACATGCTCACGACACTGCAGTGCTCACTGCCTGCCACTGCAGGCTCTCCGGCCGTGTGGCCTTCTGTCGAGGGAAGAGGAAGGAGAATTGGGTGAAAGAAGGTAAAGAGTGAGGGGGCAGAGATAGAAGGAGCAGTGAAGAGTTTAAAGGAGGTAAACATAGAGACAGAAGGGGTAAGTACAGACAAAGATGGGGAAGAGTTCGAGATGGCTATTGAAAGAGTATCAGAGACATGATTAGAAATAGAAAGAGTGATATTTGAGGATTATAGGATACCTTAAGGGTCAAGAGAGTGGGGCAGCAAGAGAAATTGATACAAATGGGAGATAAGTGAGTGGGGGAGGGATCGAGAGTTAGAGATGTGAGGATTAATAGAGAGTATTTGTCTGCTTGTTTGTGTGTGTTTGCCTGGTTTTGTGTATGTTTGTGTGTGAGAGAGAAACTAATCAGAGAGGAAGAGAATCAGCACACCCAGGAGGTATTTGAAAAGAAATGTGTCTAATACTTCTTATTAATGATGCTATGCCAGTCTCTCTCATCCTGATGCACATTGATTCTTAGCCTGGAAGGGCTAATAGTACTGTTAACGGCTTGGCTCCATTCAGGGTTTAGAAGCTCCTTACAATGCTCCCAGAAGTACTTCACACCACCCTTTATTAGCATATGTACCTGTTAATCTGCCCATATTGAAAGTTTGAGACAACTGTCAAGGGCAATACATGGGCAAAATGGATACTCAATAAATGTGTTTCTATCATCATGTCTCACCCCGCCTCTAACCCCGCCCGCTAGCCACGCCCCAACTCAATTTAATGAGTACCTGCACTTATTTTTTTTCCATTTAAAGCACTGTGTATGTGTATAGAAATATAAAATGTTAATGTGTCAAGTATAGATCCTCAACTAAGAATATTTTCTGTGACGGATTATTATACATAAAATGACAGTATCGGAGGCACTAATATTATCTGCAGGGTTTGCAAATACACTATTTTTACTGTCTTGGCAATGTGTTATTACACCTCCACACATCAGCAACAGAATAATGACATGCTGCCAGATTTTACAATAGAACAAAATGGTGTATACACTGGAAATGTATTACTTAATTCTGTAATGAGAAGACACCTTATCATGTTGTCATGTGCTTACAGCTTCGTGCAACTTTTCCTTTACACAATATTCATGATCAGCTAATGAAACCTAGTTGTTAAGCACAATGGTTCATGGCTGTACAAGGTAACACATTACTTCAACAAGTAACCTAGATCGTTACTGACTCCTAAACAACATTGTAACCATAACAAGGGGGGTTTGGTTCCCTCCTACAAACTGGATGAAAAGTCTGTCTAGGCAATGGGTATTCACCGGTAGGCCGACATTTTTTTTACGTTTCTCACTCCCAACAGATAGGCCTCTTAGTGGGCTCACGCCAAACCCTGCACTCCATTTTGTTATTAAAATCAGTTTATTGCTCCTTAACCCTTTCTATCTGCCACCCCCTCTCTACCATGAAACCCTGCCCCCACCTAATATCACATCCTTTCATTGAAAATTGCAACATACGGTCTAATCACTCCATTATCTTTTATTTCTCAGTGTTATAGTGTTCTGTCCTCCATGGTCATGTGTAGCAAAGTTTTATTGCAGCACTCTGTTCCTTGGGTCTAGTTTACACAAACGAAAAAAGTAAGCAAATTCATCAATTGAAAACAATAAAAGTTATATTTATTGCATCCTGAGAAATTCAGTTCTGGGCCTACATTTAGCGGACTCTGGCCGTCATTATCAGCCTGATTCATCAATCATATTTGAGCTCGCAAAGGGCCAGATTCTGAGAATCTGGCCCTTTGCGAGTGGAAGTTTTGCATTTGGGATTCATCATCCCAAATGCAAAAATCGCTATTTAGAAACTCGCAAATTTGCGAGGAATAGCATTTAAGGAATCTCTATTAGAGATTCCTTAAATGCGATTCTTGAAACATTTTAAAAATGCGAATTCGCAAATTTCGGCCGCTATTTACCGCGAGGTCAAACCTCGTGGTAAATAGCGAAAACTTAGAAAAATGCTTTTAAAAGCATTTTTCTAAGTTGCATGTTACACACACACATGTCCTTAGGACATGTGTGTGCGCAACACCTGTTGAAATGTGCATTTAAGGGGTGCTACAGGGTGTCCTTTGGACACCCCTGGCACCCTTCAAATCGCTATCTTATTTGCGATTAGCAAATTGCTAATCGCAAATAAGGAATACTCCCCATTCATTCCTATGGGCCTTCATTGTTGTCCTGCCGAAATTGAACAATTGACGCGAACTTTATCGCACCCAGTAATTACCGAATGTGATAATCTTCACATCACTTGTGATTCCGATCCCTGGACAAATCAGAATGTACACAGAGATTGGAATTACCCAGGCCACTCGCAATGAGGGCCCTTACATTGAGATGGTCCACAATCATTGTGAAATACAAAACTTTGGATTGGGTGATAATGAAATAAACTGAAACAGTAAAACCAGCTACATAGAAGTAAAAATATAAAATAGAAATTCAGTTTTCACCTCAGTTAAAATGTAAAAAAATAAAATAAACAAAAGCACCCTTGTTGAAGGTGCGTTGTTTTCTTTCAAAAGGTAAAATGCCTTCTTAAAAAGGTGGAGGGCAAGGGCTTGGTGAAGTTGTAGGTCTTCACTTACATTATACTTGTTTCCCTTGGAACACCCAAAACGTCACATGCCCGAACATTTTTTTAAGGGAACTAAAACAAGCAAAATGTCATATTAAGGAAGGGGAGAGGATGTAGCCTAATGGCTAGAGCGGTCGACCTCAAAGCTGGAAAACCGGGTTCAAGTCTCTGCATCGACGCTCAACCACCTGTAATACTGGGAAAATCACAAACTCCCCGTGCCTAACAAAAAACAAGCATTTGCAATGCAAAAGGTCTCGCATTATTAAAGTTTGAGCTATTGGCATTGCTAAACAATGCAACACTAATAGCTCAAACTTTAATAATGCGAGACCTATTGCATTGCAAATGCTTGTTTCTGATGGAGGCAGGTAAACGAACAGCCACAAGAGGGGAAGGGGTCAGGGGTAGCAACGACGAAGGAGAGAGTGTCAGGTACTAGGTGAACGACAACAGGAGTGAGAGCATCGGGATATGGGACAAGTAACAATAGGAGGGAGGAGGGTGAGGGGACAGGTCAAGCGCTGACAGGGGAGAAGTGTGGTGTATGGAAGCAAGGAAAGATAGGGGGGGATGGGGAGGGATGAGGAAAGCAAAACAACAAAATGCATAGGTGGGTGGGAGGGACAAGGACGAGGGGAGAGAGTGGGAGGGGCGGGAGCTGGCAACCATGTAATGTGGGAGGGGTGGCACCTCTTCCCATTCGGGAGTTGATGTGGATAGGAGCCACTTGCAGTCACAACATTTTTCCAGGAAGGAAAACTTTGTTCCTCTTAAATCAGCCCAGGTTTTTTTTAAGAAACTCTGGCTGCTTGAAAAAAATATATATTTTAGAAAGCTGGGAGGATGATGTTTTCCCTTGCAGGCCACCACAGGGCCGGACCCTGGTTGGAGGCGGGGGGGGGGGCTTGGAGGGGGTGGTACTAGTAAAAAGCACTGCTTCGCCCGGTGCCCGCTACAGCCAGTCGGGCCCTGGGCCACCATCTCTTAAATAGTGATTAAAGTCAATCACACGAGGTTGGCAAATTGCAACCTACTTAAACCGGCTACTTATTATTTATGAGGCAGGTGTTTCTGCAATCTAATAAGACAACTTTTTGCTGATGTAATCTTCCTACATCAGGCCTTTAGTTCACAAACCCAGAATGTACACACCACACTGTTCAGTAGCGGAATTTACAAGGTGAGCAAAGGTCAAAATGAGGCTCTCAGAATCTTAAAACAGGAGCGTGAGAAAAGACCTGAGACAAGCTGCGCATCAGCATGTGGGAGATCATCACGCAAGCAGCGTCAGCTCTCAGTCTCGAGATGAGATGTACTCCGGAGAATCCCTTCAGCGATAAGAGGATCATCCGCAGCCGGAGACCTGGCATGTGACACTTGGACCCAGCTGATGCAAAGCCTCCAGTGGCTGGATTGGGATGACATCATGGGGGGCCCTGAGCCTGGTAATTACATGAAGACTATAGCGAGAGTCAGCAAAACCCTGCGGAATGGACTCCATTTTGCATTCCTGGAAAACTGACATTCCATTTCCTACAATACAATATCAAAGCAATCGAAAAAAGGCCCTAAACAGCTGCACAGTGAAAGCAATCGCGAAAGCGATCGCTATTGTAATAAAAAGAAAAACACGCCCGCTAGTAGTGCGCACGCACCATAGCGTGGTTTCAATTATCGCACCCGATCTGGGCACGATAATTGAAACCATGTGGGCTTTGGTGCGTGTAACAGACACCAATAGGCCATGGGTGGAGCACTGCGCACACCTTTAGCCTATTGCGTGCTGTCTTTGATTACAAGATGCACACAAAGGCCAATAGCGTGGCACAAAAGGAATCGCGCACGCACGAGCAAGAGCGATTCCTAGGTCAGTGCTGAAACCCGGTTTTTCAGCTCCTAAATGTCTCATGCTGCGCACTGCAACGCTAGGCGCGAGACCTAAAAAGTATGCGTGAGTTTCAAGCGCACTCTGCCTGAGGATTCAAGATGTGCCCCAGTGATGAGGCCCAACAAACCTAAATCTGGTGTCCGTTACTGTGTTCTACTTCAGGTGGGACGTGGCCTGGGGGTTTTGGGCTCTGCTGTCCATGTTGGGGGCACGTAGGAGAAGACTGATTTGAATATGGTAGGTCCCAGTGTTTAATTGGAACTGGTGGTTTTCTGTGCTCGGCCCAGCACTTAATTGTCAACACCGGCGCTTGTGACAGTCTGTCACAAGGTGGCACTGCCTGGCTAACCACAACAACAGGTAATTACTAATTCAATATACATTAAAAACTACTATTACTGAGCCATTCTTGTAGCTTTGGAAGCCTGAATAGTCAGAATTGTCACACGTGTAGGAGTCTAATGGTTATTAGTTGTATTGGTACTATCATTGGCAGCATGGCACGGGAAATGTGTGGTGCAATCTGCAGTGGCCTTCTGTTGAGAGCCCTGGCATTTATTTTATTACAAATAAAGCACTGGTAGGTCCTCATTTGTAATGGTACAGACGAGCAAGAAAGAATGAACTGGAATGTGGCCTAAAGCAATTACCAGTGGCTGAGGTTAAGTCAGGCTTCCGACCCATGACTTTTTTGTGCCATCTTTGTAAACAAATGCATTCTTCTTGGCAGGTAAATATTGGATTGATAAATTTGATTGCAAAAGTCACACAAATGAAGGACGGAATGCAGAACAAATCAAAACATTCACCCTCAGACAAGAGATCTGGGTTAAATCCATTGTTCTTTTGCTCACCATGCTACCACAATTTGATTGCCATTCGGTAGGCAGACACATGAAAAAACAGCTGGCGTCTGGTTTGACGGAGGATCATATTGGATGATTCACCCAAGATTCCACCCATGCAGTTCTTCTAAAAGGGCAAATCAAATATGCATGCCCGTCCATCGCTTTGTGAAACAGAGCCACGTCATTTTTTCATTCCTATCCAAGAAGCCTGTTTTTTTCGTATTTGAAATGCCCAAAACACCTGAGGTGTTGCCATGGAAATGGTCAACTGGTGTAGGGGGCATTGTGTAAGGGAATATCAGCTGTGGTTCCAGGTCCCTTTGGCGGCTCAAATGGATGCACTGTAATTGTATAGGGCAAACTCACCGATCAATGACAGCTTATTATAAGGCATGCTGTACAAGTATTAGATGTCACTTTCTTACTACCTCACTTGGAGCAAGTGAAAGCTCTCTGGGCTTGCCGTCAGTAAGCTATGACTGTCCAACATTAGCCAACGAGGGGTTGATCCTCGGCTGACCTTCAGGATAACTAGAGGAGATATGCTCAAATACAATGAATCTAAATGGGACTCGTATGCACATTCAGGGCCACTGGCATTATGAGATTCTGCAGCCACAGCCTTTTGCCACGTTTGCCACACAATCCATCATCTGCTCCATAATCTGCAGATTTTAACAACAATATTTGCTCCTAGCTCAAAAGGATAAAAAATAAGGCGACATGTTTGTGCACAGTGGAAAGCTCTTCATTTGTTAAACTGGTACAAATTAGGTGAAATCTCTACCCAGACAGTATTAAAATATGCAAAAATAACACAAAATAATAAAGTAATATATAAAAACCAGTGTCACTTATGACCCACAATTTGCCATTTTTGCTACATAAACCTGCTGCACAGTTTGGTACTCCGCTGTCGATTAATTCCAGTGGCCCTGGTTATATTGAAAATCAGGCATGGATTTGGCTCTTATATACCAACATTGGGCTCCCTTCTCTAAACCCTAACTATGATGGTATCTCTATCAACACACTGTGTGACTAGGACCCTAATCCTGATTGCAGAGCAAATGTTGAGTTGGCACCAAGGCTTGGTTATACTCGACTTAGTATTGCTACACTGGCACAAATTGCACATGCCATAGAGTTTCTACCCAGCAGATGCTCGTAAGGTCAAACATGTAGCAGCTGTGCACTGTTTGCAGAACTCTGAATGGAAGAGAACATGTACTGTTAGCTTCTTCGACCTCAGTTCAGTTTTAAGTGCGTAAAGAGGAATTGGGTGCAAGCTGAGATGTTAAAGAGATGTGCAAACTGGAGTGTTTTTCTTTGCTAAATGTCATGAAAATGTTGTAAAACTATGCTGTACTTTTGTAGCCAAATGTGTGCGGTCTGCTAGTATCTTAAATCCCTTCATTTACGCAGGTGCACACCTCGCATTAAAACAGTCTCGTAAGATTTGTCTTGTAAGCCAATATCCGGCTAGTATCGTGAGCAATTTCCTTATTTGAGGTGTAAATAAAGTTTTGCAAAATCGTGAAATGTGCATTTTTTTTAATTTGATCAATTAAAGGAAATGCGGGAACTTTGAAAAGGTTGCCTGTGGGATTAAAACGTCCCTAACGCCTAGTTACTGTATCCTGGACAACTGATATTTGCCAGGTGTGCCAATTGCGCCCAATAGGCCACACAATTTTCTGGCCTGTGGTAATCGGGCCTGATCGTCAGGCCCCTCAGGGTAGGATTGCCTGGCCCCTTGGAGGCTATTGTCTGGGCCCTATGGCACCTCGTTGTGTGAATGTCTGGTTCCTCGGAGTTGGATTGCCAGGCCCTTGATTGCCTGGCCCTTCAGGGTGCGATTGCCTAGCCCCTCGGGGTGCGATTGCCTAGCCCCTCGGGTTGCGATTGCCTAGCCCCTCGGGGTGCGGTTGCCTGGCCACTGGGGTGCCATTGCCTGGCCCCTCGGGGTGCCATTGCCTGGCCCCTATGTAACCTCGGGGTGTGAATGTGATTGCCTGGCCCCTCGGGTGCGATTGCCTAGCCCCTCAGGGTGCGGTTGCCTGGCCACTGGGGTGCCATTGCCTGGCCCCTCGGGGTGCCATTGCCTGGCCCCTATGTAACCTCGGGGTGTGAATGTGATTGCCTGGCCCCTCGGGTGCGATTGCCTAGCCCCTCAGGGTGCGGTTGCCTGGCCACTGGGGTGCCATTGCCTGGCCCCTCGGGGTGCCATTGCCTGGCCCCTATGTAACCTCGGGGTGTGAATGTGATTGCCTGGCCCCTTGGGGTGCAATTGCCTGGCTACTTGGAGGCGATTGTCTGGGCCCTATGGCACCTCGGGTGTGAATGTCTGGTCCCTCGGGTGTGATTGCCAGCCCTTGATTGCCTCGCCCTTCAGGGTGCGATTGCCTAGCCCCTCGGGGAGCGGTTGCCTGGCCACTGGGGTGCCATTAACTATAACAGCAAAGGTGCACCACCACATTTAGTATTCAATATTAAAGATTCAAGAAGGATAGTATTCTTCAATTTGAAATCCTTTTTTCAAAACCACAGTTGAAGCACCATACAGCAGACGCGTTTCGTCCCAACAAGGGGACTTCTTCAGGGCTTATACAATTGATGTGGAGATCGATCAATGTTGGGAAGACCAAGATGGAAGGTGTGGCCCATAGTTGGCGTCCGTTCGTCTCCTTGTATGTAAGCTTAAGATATAGCTCTAGTTGTATTCAGGTCAAGTTTGTTTCTGATATTTGTAAAGGTCTGTAACAGTGAAGAATCGAGTCAATGGAGTGGTTTCCTCGAATCAATTGTAATTGGACAATCTAAAATCCTAAATATTTCCAAGAAGCTGAAAAAAGGTGAGCAGATAATGCAGCTATCGGTCTATAATAGGACCGCAGAGCAAAACTCCAAAGCTACCGACCACGATGCGTCCTTCAGCAATGGGGTGCCATTGTCTGGCCCCTCTGGGTGCAATTGCCTGGCCCCTATGTCACCTCGGGGTGTGAATGTGATTGCCTAGCCCCCACGGGGTGCGATTGTGTGGCAATCCCTGCTTGGCTCGCGCAGCAACATTGCCTGCGCTGATGCTGGCAAAGACGTTGATTGATTGCGCAAATTAATTAAAAGCCCTTCATTTCTTCACAGCCATGTTGGGTACTTCACACTTCTTTTCACTCTGGTCTGTTCCATCGGGTTGTCAGTGGCTGTCACAACTCGTTTGCAATGAAGGATGTTGGATTGGAACTAAGGGAGTGCAGCGGAGGCAAGCCCAGGCGCACAGCCTCCCTGCGAGTGGCACCTTGTTTCACGTTGTCCTCCTGGCTTTCTATTCAGCTCACGTCCTCCTGGGCCACAGGTGACCAGCTTTTTCAGGGCCGCTTTCAAAATTAGAACTGTTCGTCAACTGATTTGTATGCAAATTACCCTCATGAATATGCATTCCAGAGGGCCGGGTAAAGTTAGCTTGCATGAGATGAGCTCACAGACGCACAATGAACTTTCAGAAACTGCCACAAGGGGGTGATCTTATCTGACGCATTTTGAAGAGACCTTTCACCCCATCCAACATACACACACTAAAGCCAGGGCCTCTGGAACCATGCAGCAGGGGAGGGCCAAATTATGTGGCAGGGCTTACTAAACTCTTTTGAGGAGCCCAACAGCTGTTGTTTAATAATTAAATATACATTAAAATCACTAACATGTGCCACCTAAAGCTATAAGAATAGGTTATGTGAAATGTATTAGTAATTTTAATGTATAATTAAAGTCTGAATTGTCAAACTTGTGTGAGTGTGATGGGTAGTAGTGATAGTACTGTCATTGGCAGGGCTAGTGGGTGCAATGGGTGGGGCGAGCTGCAGTGGCTTCCAGGCAAGGGCCCTGACACTTACTTTTTTTTTTTTTTTACAAATGTAGCACTGGTCCATGGAATGTTTTCACTTAAAGTGTGCCTGGCTGCTTCATTTTTGCAATGCCTCAGTAGGCTGTAATTGAGGAGTCAGTCCGCTGCTTTACTTTAAACGACTGTAAAAAGGAAATGTAAATTTCAATAGCTTTTTTTAACCTGCCGGAGGGAGAACAGACAATTGTCTCATGAACTCAGGGTGCCTTCCCCTGCTCCCCAAGTTCCTCGGTTCATCTCCAGCATGTGTCAAATGACAAAGGAACATGTGTGACTATTGACACCGAAGGCTGCAGATGCCAGAGAGAAAGAAATGGGTAGTTCCAAAAGTCAAACCCAGAAAATATTTATTGGGCATTAAAAGTCCCTTGGGCGCTTGCTTCTCCATGGCAGTTGATGCCATTCCACATATTCCCAAGGTAGAGCCGAGGTAAATTAGAACCGGTGAAAACAAAACTGCGAATTTTATCCAAGTTTCAGGGATCTCAGGGGCTAATGAACAAATCTAGTATGGGATATGATAACCTTTGAGACGCAATCCGGAGGTTGTGGGCTTAGGACCAGAGCTGCCGACTTTGAAGCTGGGGAAGCTGGGGAAGCTGGGGAACCTGGTTCGAGCCGGGGCTCGGCTCAATAAACTTTGATTCTGGGCAAATCACTAATCTCCCCGTACCTACCAAAAAATGATTGTGTCCTTTTATAACGTAACAAGTGCTCATATACAGCTAGATTCATGAAAGAGCCGTTTTGCGAGTCCTTAATAGCGATTATTAAGGAATCGCTATTAAGGACTTGCAAAACGGGATTCATGTAGGAATCGCTAAATAAATTGTGATTCCTACACATTCCTTATTTGCGATTAGCAAATTGCTAATCGCAAATAAGAAATAACTCCCCATTCATTCCTATGGGCCTAAAGGCCCATAGGAATGAATGGGGAGTATTCCTTATTTGCGAATGGGGAGTATTCCTTATTGGCGATTAGCAATTTGCTAATCGCAAATAAGATAGCGATTTCAAGGGTGCCAGGGGTATCCAAAGGACACCCTGTAGCACCCCTGAAATGCAAATTTACACAGGTGTTGCGCACACACATGTCCAAAGGACATGTGTGTGTGTAACATGCAACAGAGAAAAATGCACTCAAGTGCATTTTTCTATTTTTTCGCTATTTACCACGAAGTCAGACTTCGTGGTAAATAGCGGCCAAATATTGCGAATTCGCAATTTAAAATTGGTTAATGAATTGCATTTAAGGAATCTCTAATAGAGATTCCTTAAATGCTATTCCTTGCAAATATGCGATTTCGCAAATAGCGATTTTTGCATTTGGGATGATGAATCCCAAATGCAAAAATTGCGCTCGCAAAGGGCCAGATTCTCAGAATCTGGCCCTTTGCGAGCGCAATTTCCATTCATGAATCTGGCTAATAAAGCATTCCAATACCTTCGGGTCGAGTTTGTGCTATATAAATCTGTAACAAAAAATACGGACTCTACTTAGCACTAGCCTTTCAGAGATGAGCAGGACTTAAAAGTGACTTTTCTCATTCACTAGTAACCTTTTAGTGGTGAGCTTGACTTGAAACTGACGTATCTCAAGCTCTAGTGACCTTTCAGTGGTGAGCCTGACTTGAAACTGACGTGTCTCAAGCACTAGTGACGTTTCACCTCAAGCACTAGCAGCCTTTCATAGGGAAAGACTGACTTGTCATTGGATTTCCACATTCCCTTTCAGAACTTGGACCAGACAGGATTAGTGACTTGTCCCATTTACTAGCAGCCTTTCAGAGGTGAGCCGGACATGAAACCGACATGTCCGGAATACTAGAGACAACTCAGAGGTGACATGCATGTTACTGACAACTCTGGGCGCCAGGTTCCATACAAAGGTGAGTCTGGCATGAGAGTGACTCAGGTCTAGAGGCCTTGAAGAGGTAAGAGGTTGTGCCAGGCGTTCGGACCCTTTCCGAACTGACCCTCATGTTACTGTTAATCTTCCAGCACTTGCATCTTTTCAGACATAAACCTATTACTGCCTTTTGCACCAGTGCTAACAGCCTATCAGAGATGAGCCTGACAAAACACGGACTGCCACGCCACTAGGGACTTTACACACCTTTCGCAAACTACCCCGTGGTCTTTCAGAGATGATCGACCGTCACAGCCTGCAAGCCATTCAGAGGCACCAGCCTACCACCTTGAACAGCGAGGGGCACAAAGAATTGCCACGGTAAGCAATAAAGGATGCCCACGTGGGGGCGGGGAAGAGAGGAAGGACAGATGCCAGCATTTGAATTTCTGGGTGTGGCAGATTTTCCTGCACCCACCGGCATGCGGTTGAGGCCTCTGTTCCCAGTAGTCCTCTGGGCGGACAAAGAACATGCTATGGCGACCCGGCTACCACTCATGCAGCAGACTAGACTGCAGCTCCTCGGCATCGGCACGTACACAGCTTGATGAATTAATTAGCACCGCCTCCTTGCGGGGGCCAGTCACCGCGCCAGAGGTGCCGGGGCGATCCATCACAAGCGCACCCGTCGTGCCCCTTACAAACGAGTAACAAACAATATACATCCAATAGGACAATATTTGTAAATGATTTTGAAAGCACAATATTTATGTCAGACAATGTGACGACCAACTGTGAAATGTATTTTTTAGATTCGTATTTCAGTGGTTTTAGTAGCAATGGCTACTGTATGTTACCATGGCAGTATTTCCACTGTTTCTTTAAAGTGGCATGCCATTAAGTCAATAGGCATCAGTACTGTGGTCAATTCATTTCTGACGCCTTCTGCCCTCTCTCTGCCCGCCTCACATGATTTCATTTAACACGCGGCTTCGAGGCCCTAAGTCCCCGGTTGCTGAGTGGGCTCCAGCCCAGAGGATATGGTGCTGCTCTAGCGTGCCTGACCTGACCGCAGGCGGGGCTGAGAGAGAGGCCGCCCACTACCGCAAAGCCCGGAGTAATGCTTTAAGCAGAACTAAGACCCAGGTAACTCCCTGAGATGAAAAATAACAATGTCCTTGCATAGCATAACGTAACTGCCACTTATGATGTTCTTTTAAAACACTCGACTTGTCCACTAATTTGAAGCAACTAAGACATTAGGCGAATTCAGTTGAACATTGGAAATAAACACGCCATCACTGTAATGAGTGGCTGCACGCCGCAGCTGCAGCAACAAGTCCACGGTATGTCTGGACAGGAAAGAGAGCACCGAAGTGGATACCTGCTTTGGCATGGGAGAACTACTAAGTGCACCCGAGCCTGAAAGCACTCAGGCAGGTGTCTCTTTGTGCCTCGGTGGTACTAAGACATGCTCGCTTGACTGGAGCGGGGAGCACGACAAAAAGTACGTCAGAGGATCTCCACAGCCAGGATGCCAGTGCGCCGATACCACTGCACTCGGAAAGCGCTGCAGAAATGCTGGGAATGCCGAATATAGCAAACTGCTACTTATTTTCCACAAGCTGTGGTGAAGAAAATTGTAAACAAGCGTGCGCCTCATGCGGCAGAAGGGGGAGGAGGGGGAGCGCTGCACGATTCACTTGCGGGAGCGATAATTGCTCCCATATGGCGGCGCTCGCTCCCGCAAGTGAATCTCCAGAGGTGCATGCGTTGCCAATGAAGGCATTGAAACGCGTGCAAGTGTTTGGCTGAAAAGCCAAAGCGATAGCAATAGGTCTTTTTGCCTATGCAGCGCATGCGCGTTGCGTAGGCGAGACCCAATGAGTGTGTCCTCCTGTAACGAAACCGGCGCTCTTGTAAAGCGCTCTGATACCTGCTATCTACGGGTCTAGGTCGCCCTATGTAAAACTCAAAAAAAAAAAGGAAGAAATCTTCTAGCAAAGTCTTTGACACAGAAATGAATATAGGAAATGAGCGTTCATGGGGCAGCATTACGTTGTACACCACAACCAGGCTCTTATGTGATCCTAAGGATCATGCATGAGAGTAAATCCCAAATTGTGTTCCTGTAATTGTGGACATTTTTCCTTTGAAAATGTGTTGTTCTCTATTTTAGTCAGCTTTGTTTTGTAGGCTCTTTTTTGACTCTGTGTTCTTGCATTCTGTTCTTTGAGCCTGACTTTGTCAGTTTTGAAAGAGCCTTTTTAGGACTCGCGCCCTGCGTTGCACTGTGCAGCGCGAGCCCTTTAGTAAGTGAAAAAAGGGGTTTGTAAGCTGCCCTAGGTATCACACACGCTCGTGTGTGTGCTTTTCCTTTTGCGGGCAGCTATTGGCCTTTGCGTGCGTCTTTTGATGAAAGACTACACGCAATAGGCCACAGGCGGCCGCATTGCTCTGCCCATGGCCTATTGGTGTCTATTATGCGCTTGGTGCGTGTAATAGACACCATGTGGTCAGGTGTGTCGCAGTGGCGTGCGCGAGCGCACAACTCGCGGGCTTGTTAGCAGCAGAGGCTCTTCAACAGACACTGGCTGACACAGTCACGCTTGCTCTTTAACTCAAATCTTTTCCTCTGGATTCAATTGATGTTTTAGATTTTTGGACCTGTATAAGTTTCATTATGTTTTAACAGTAATTTTTTTACTTCACCGGAGTCTCAAGTTTATATTAAATTACATCTCCGGGCTCTGTTGCCTTAAGTTTCTTAAGCTGTGCGCAGGCGCAAAGGAGTCAAGTATATTAGTTTGCGCGCTCGTCTGAAAGAGTAGTACATCACGACGTAGCGTCCTCCCTCGTATCTTGCTGTGCGCATGCGATCAGTATTTCATGTTGGGGTTCCTGGGTGATTTTTGCCTGATTCGCTGCTTGTTTCACCAGGCAGCATATTACTCCTGTTTTCCAGGTTTTTTTTCTGTTGCTTACTAAAACACCTCCTGTCTGCGCCACAGACTCCTACTCAGACATGAAGCAGTATCTTAAGCATTGCATGTTTGTTAATAGCTGCACAGTGTAACCCGATCCTCACAGAGGGCCTTTGAACAAGCACTTACTCTGCCTTTCCCTTCCCTCTGCTGTAGGATGCAGGAAGCTGTTTTCCTGTGCTAGTCATGCCAAATGCAGTATATATTTGTTTTCGGATGACAAAGGAAAAATACAAAGGGAAAGTGAACCTCAGTTTTTAAGAGATACATAAAAATGTAGGATATCCCACATGTGCAAATGTATGATCTAGATATTAATATTCGTAATGTTTTAAATTAATCTATTACAAAACTACCAAACGATCATAGTTGGGAGGGTATAACCTTTTATAAAGCAACATCAGAACTAATTGTACGGTTAAATAGAATTAAATTGAGGCATTCTAGGTGTGCCATGATACTGCCTCAACCACCACTACAATATAACTGTATTTTACACAGCACCTTTTACTATGGGTCTGCCATTTCTAAACCCTTCAAGTAGCAGGTGTTAACATTATCCAATTTACCAGTCAATTTAGTAGACTCAGGGACACAAACGTCTGACCTGCAGAGCACTGCATGTTTCAGCAGTGAGCGTTCACCTCAATGACCTATCCTGCGGTCTAATATAATCGCCACCTACCTAAAATGAAGTAAGCAGAAGTGACATGATACACTTGGAGACATGATGCCTTTGCTCAGATGATGCAAAGGGATGGCCAGTGCAGTCCCTATAACTGCAGCACAGTGCAGCCTCGCTTCAGTTCAGTGCGCGGGGTGGAATACTACAGAAGCTACACAGATCATGGAGGCGTCGCTCGTCTGCTCCTAATGTACTGCCATCTTACCTCGGCAGGAAGTCGTAACAAAGACGCACTGGGCGTTCAGAGACAGAATTGTATTCACCAGAGTAACAAGATGTGCGCTCAGAAACACACACACTGCACAATTTTCAAATCATAACAATGTTAAAACACAGGAAACGTGTCAACGTAGCATCAGCAAAGCACAGGAGGATACAGGGGCACACCTACCATTTCTATTAACTCCACATGCAAGATGCAAAACCCACATTGCACACTGAAGCCACATCCGAACCACAAAAAAAGCAAAGTGTGTCTACCATCACCAACCTCCATGTTGTAGCCTACCAAGAGTTAACCCTTGCCCAAGTAAGCAATAAGGTGGCCGGGTGACAAAGCCTACGTGTTTGAGGGATTGGCTTGGGCAAGGCCTTCTCTGTGTGAGATCTTTAACAAGCGAGTCTTGATGTGGAGTTTTGAACATGTAGTGGTCCTTGCGTTCCATTGACACCCGTCTGGGAAACCTAGACCCAGTCCAAAAGAGGTCCCGTGGCTACTACATGGCCAGGTAAATAAGCATTTGCAATGCAATAGGTCTCGCATTTGTTAAAGTTAGAGCTGTTGGCGTTGAAAATGACAATGTTTTTTATTTTTGCTTTTTTATACAAATAGCTCTAACTTTAATAAATGTGAGACCTATTGCATTGCAAATGCTTGTTTATAACCCCAATGAATCTTTTTCCATTTATTGGACCGTAATAGTTTTTTACCTTTTTATTAGGTCTTGCCTGCTTTTGCTGTGTTCTGTGTGCTGTCGAAAGACCTATTAAGTACAGTATCAAAACTGACAACGAGGTTTCAGTCAACCTACTGCTATAATTGGTTGAACTTCTTGTCAGTCTCATCTGCTTATTCTTATTTGATGGCTTTGCTTCTTATTCTTGTATTTGTCCCTACCCTGTACCATAGCTTCTTTACCATCGGAGTGCATACATGTTCTTGCTTTCCCTCTTGCCTAAGTGTGCTTTCCACTTCACATCCCCCATTTGCTCTCGGTGGTGCTCCCCCACTCTTCCATTGCTTCCACATACCTTCTCATTCTGCTTTGCTATTTTTTTTAATATCTCAGCTCCTCCATTGCTCTACTACCACACCCAGCTCACCGCCTGTTGCCACAGGTGCTGACTTGCTCCCACATCCTGTGGGCTGCATGCATGTGTACATGTCATCACCCTACAGCAACACGATGTCTGCAAGTACGTGCATGGTGACATCATCGCTCTAGTCCAAGCGCTATTTACTTTTTTTGACAATGCTATTGAGCATTAGCAAAAAGCACTGGGCGAGCCAAAAGATCAGCTAACAGCTTTCCAAAGAAGGTGTGATCTATTGGATCTGCCAAGACTTGTCTTTATGAGGGAAGATTCGAGGCAGAAGCAGCTAGATCTCGGTAGATGAGGACTCCTGTGTGGTTCAATGTGTGAAAAGGTCCTTGCCTTCCATCTTGGAATGGGGAGGGAGAACCTATACAATGATGAAGCACTGTTGGACTACGTTGTCCACTGAATGACTGTTGACCAGCATTCAGTGGACAGTGGCTAGTCAGGCAGGGCAACTACCGGTGTGCAAACATTCATTTTTTGGAGGGAAATCTGTCACACCAGAAGGTGGAGGTGCATTGAGACTCCTAGTAACAGATAAGAGCAATGTATACACAAACATACATTCATGACCTGATGTGCGGAACCCTTCAGACCAAGCTCCCCCCCCCCACCCCCCCCCCCCCGCCCCCTGCACAGCCTTTATCTCTGGAAACATTTGTCCTTTTTCGAACTTCTTGCTCTTTCCACTTATTTACTATTGTCCGTTTCCCTGGAACAACATCCATAATCATCATCTTCTCCACGCCCCCTTACAAAACCTTCTAGCAATGTCATTCTAGTCTTCCCCTCCTTTCGTTTAAGATCCCTCTCAAGATTCCCTAACATCACTCTAAAAGTGTACAGTGGACTAAACATAGATAACCCAACTCATGAGCATATTTCATCCGAACAATGATGGCCCCTGCAAGGATAGCTTCAGTTGGCAGGCTGCCTTTGAATTACATGTTGGGCATGCTGAGTGGCCAGGAGGGATGGTGAAGATACTTCCAGGTGCAGCCTTATTGGAAAAGCCTAGGCCAGGAGGTTTAAGTTCACAGGGGGGGAAGGGTGATTGAAGGTCTCTTCTAAAAGGACCAGTGATGCCCTGACGGGGGTTGCAGAAGAAAGTGGGAAAAGAACAGACAAATTCAGGGATTCCTCAGGGTAGGGCATTTTTTGTACCTTCCTTAAACCAATAGACACCCTGGGTAGCCACCAATGCTGTACAAGAAAAGGAATACATCGAGCTTCAGAGAGGTGGCCCAGCAGAGGACAGGGCACTCGTGTATTCTGCCTGTCTGGTTGTTTCCAAATATCAAGTTTGCCTGCCATCTCTATAATTCAAACCTGCTATTTATTATATAGGATTCCCATTACCTATGTTCAGCGTGTGCTGCTTAGATGGTCAGCATGTGCCCTAGCAGCGTTCCATAGATTCATCAAACAGTATGCACAGAACACAGCAATACCACCTGGCACCTAAACCACTGAACTTAAACATAAATTCATAGAGAAAACAATAGACACAAATCTGTCCAACACAAATGGGTTGTGCTTCATAGCTGGGTGTCAATGTGAGGACAACACTTACCATTGATAAACAACACACGCGAACTTCCAACACAAAATATTAGAACACCTGGCACACAACTAAGACATGTAAGTTGATAACAGCATGGCCATAACAGCATCTACATATAACAGCACCACACACCATCATCCAGTAGTACACATACACACATATCTCATATTACCCCCTATCATAGTCCAGCCAACCTTCCGTTTTACTTAACAAGCATCTGTAAATGCAATAGGTCTAGCATTAGGAAAGTGTGAGCTATTGGTATTGTAAATGACCATTTTTTTATTTATGTGTTGCTTTTGAAAATAGCGAAATTATTAGCTTTGCCATTTACAATGCCAATACTTTTAACTTTCGCAAATGTGACACCTACAGCATTTGTAATGCAATATTAATTGTATTTACATGACTTAGATGTATTGATATTACAAATAACAATTGCTTTTTAAAAAAAATAATTAATACATAAATAAAAGTTATTGTAATTTATAATGGCAATAGCTTACACTTTTGTAAATAACTTTTGTGAAAATTATGTTCAGCGTATTTTATTGTGTCGAAAATCCAAGAACAGAAGTGAAATATTAACATCTTTTTGTGACATTTGTAATAAAGCTTGAAACATTGAGAGAACATATTAGAACCAGTTGTTGTTGAATGGTTGCACAGATTGATGCTGTGGTAGCGCATAGATGATGTTGTGGTGCCCCTGATTGATGCTGTGGTAGCGCATAGATGATGTTGTGGTGCCCCTGATTGATGCTGTGGTGGTGCTGAGTGATGCTGTGGTGATGCGATAGATAGATAGAGAGAGGGTGATCGATAGATAGATAGATAGATAGATAGATAGATAGATAGATAGATAGATAGATAGATAGATAGATAGATAGATAGATAGATAGATAGATAGATAGATAGATAGATAGATAGATAGATAGATAGATAGAGTGAGGGTGATAAGTAGAGTGAGGGCAATAAATAGATAGATAGATTGATAGAGTGAGAGGCAATAGATAGATAGATAGAGTGAGGGCAATAGATAGGTAGAGTGAGGGCGATAGATAGATAGCTAGAGTGAGGGCGATAGATAGATTGATAGTGTGAGGGGCGATAGATAGATAGATAGATAGAGTGAGGGCGATAGATAGGTAGAGTGAGGGCGATAGAGTGAGATAGATAAATAGATAGAGTGAGTGAGTGAGTGAGTGAGTGAGTGAGTGAGTGAGTGAGTGAGTGAGTGAGTGAGTGAGTGAGTGAGTGAGTGAGTGAGTGAGTGAGTGAGATAGATAGATAGATAGATAGATAGATAGATAGATAGATAGATAGATAGATAGATAGATAGATAGATAGATAGATAGATAGATAGATAGATAGATAGATAGATAGATAGATAGATAGATAGATAGATAGATAGATAGAGTGAGGGTGATAAGTAGAGTGAGGGCGATAAATAGATAGATAGATTGATAGAGTGAGAGGCAATAGATAGATAGATAGAGTGAGAGGCAATAGATAGATAGATAGAGTGAGGGCAATAGATAGGTAGAGTGAGGGCGATAGATAGATAGCTAGAGTGAGGGCGATAGATAGATTGATAGTGTGAGGGGCGATAGATAGATAGATAGATAGATAGAGTGAGGGCGATAGATAGGTAGAGTGAGGGCGATAGAGTGAGATAGATAAATAGATAGAGTGAGTGAGTGAGTGAGTGAGTGAGTGAGTGAGATAGATAGATAGATAGATAGATAGATAGATAGATAGATAGATAGATAGATAGATAGATAGATAGATAGATAGATAGATAGATAGATAGATAGATAGATAGATAGATAGATAGAGCAATTATGTGGCGTGTAATTATGTGGCACTGAGTGGTATTTGGAGTGTATGTTGCGTTGAGCGCAGTGTAATTATGTAGCATATAATTATGTGGTATTGTGTGAAGTGTGTGTTGCATTCAGTACAGTGTAATTATGTGGTGTGTAATTATGTGGCACTGAGTGGTATTTGGAGTGTAACTTGCGTTGAGCTCAATGTAATTATGTAGCATATAATTATGTGGCACTAAGTGGTATTGTGTGGAGTGTATGTTATATTCAGTAGAGTGTAATTGTGTGGTGTGTAATTATGCGGTACTGAGTGGTATTGTTTGGAGTGTATGTTGCATTGAGTACAGTGTAATTATGTAGCATATAATTATGTGGCACTGAGTGGTATTGTGTGGAGTGTGTGTTGCATTCAGTAGAGTGTAATTATGTGGTGTGTAATTATGTGGCACTGAGTGGTATTTGGAGTGTATGTTGCATTGAGTGCAGTGTAATTATGTTGCATATAACTATGTGGCCCTGAGTGGTATTTGGAGTGTATGCTGCATTGAGAGCTCTATAATTATGTGGCGTGTAATTATGTGGTACAGAGTGGGATTTGGAGTGTATGTTGCATTGAGTGCAGTGTAATTATGTGGAGTGTAATTGTGTGGCACTCAGTGGTATTTGGAGTGTATGTTACATTGAGTGCAGTGTAATTATGTGGCGTGTAATTATATAGCACTGAGTGGTATTTGGAGTATATGTTGCATTGAGTGCAGTGTAATTATGTGGCTTGTAATTATGTAGCACTGAGTAGTATTTGGAGTGTATGTTGCATTGAGTGCAGTGTAATTATGTGGCATGTAATTATGTGACACTGAGCGGTATTTGGAGAGTATGTTGCGTTGAGCACAGTGTAATTATGTGGCGTGTAATTATGTGGTACTGAGTGGTATTTGCAGTGTATGGTGCGTTGAGCACAGTGTAATTATGTGGCATGTAATATATGGCACTGAGTGGTATTTGGAGTGTATGTTGCACTGAGCGCAGTGTAAATATGTAGCATATAATTATGTGGCACTGAGTGGTATTTGGAGTGTATGTTGCATTGAGCACAGTGTAATTATGTGGCGTGTAATTATATGGCACTGAGTGGTATTTGGAGTGTATGTTGCGTTGAGTGCAGTGTAAATATGTAGCATATAATTATGTGGCACTGAGTGGTATTTAGAGTGTATGTTGCATTGAGTGCAGTGTAATTATGTGGCCTTCTTATTATGTGGCACTGAGTGGTATTTGGAGTGTATGTTGCGTTGAGCGCAGTGTAATTATGGAGCATATAATTATGTGGCACTGAGTGTTATGAGGAGTTTATGTTGTATTCAGTAGAGTGTAATTGTGTGTCGTGTAATTATGTGGCACTGAGTGGTATTTGGAGTGTATGTTGCGTTGAGCGCAGTGTAATTATGTAGCATATAATTATGTGGCACTGAGTGGTATTGTGTGGAGTGTATGTTGTATTCAGTAGAGTGTAATTGTGTGTGAGGGTGCAGAGTGTGTGAGGGTGCGGAGTGTGAGGGTGCATTGTGTGTGGCCTAAAGTAGTGTGAGGGCACAGTGTGTGTGGCCTAAAGTAGTGTAAGGGCGCAGTGTGTGTGGCCTAAAGTAGTGTGAGGGCGCAGTGTGTGTGTCCTAAAATAGTGTGAGGGCGCACTGTGTGTGGCCTAAAGTAGTGTGAGGGTGCAGTGTGTGTGGCCTAAAATAGTGTGTGGGCTCAGTGTGTCTGGCCTAAAGTAGTGTCAGGGCGCGGTGTGTGAGTGCGCAGTGTGTGAGTGCGCAGTGTGAGAGTGCACAGTCTGTGTGGCCTAAAGTAGTGTGAGGGCACAGTGTGTGAGTGCGCAGTGTGTGTGGCCTAAAGTAGTGTGAGAGCACAGTGTGTGAGTGCGCTGTGTGAGTGCGTGCAGTGTGTGAGTGCGCAGTGTGTTAAAGACGTGCGTGCCCAAGAGGTAAAATTCAACTGAGGAGGAAGAGATGAGGTTTGAGAGAAACATTTAAAAACTTCAGTGGTATAAAAACAGCAGAGGAGGGGAAACGAGACATTTGTCTGCTTCAGGGATATAAATATAGCAATCGCTGGGGGAGCTTTGCCAGAGGCATTTAATTACCTCAGGGTATACATACAGCTGATTATGGATTGAGGAGCGGTAAGGGAGTCTTCTGAATACTCCCAAGCAGTATAATTGCAGCACTAGACGGGGACGTAATACATCAGGGGAGCATTTTTAAATACATCTGGGTGTAAAATCAGCAGAAAGGAGAGAGAGAGACGCCGTGAGAGAGACATCTGAATACAAGCAGGAAGTGGGATAAGGGAGGGGGTGACAAATGGTGAGTATTTCGCAGCCGCTTGTATGTTCTCAGTGGCCGCGCGGCTCACTGAGAACATCAAAGCGTCTGCGAAAATGCTTCCAAAGGCTGTAGGCGGACAAATGGTGCGCGCGCCCGGCGGCGCACATGCACTGTGCCCGATCTGCCTACAGACTTTGGGAGCATTTTTGAAAGCCCCCTTACTATAACTCTCGCAGAACAACGCATGCGCGTTGGTTCAGCGAGAGCTAAAAACGAGGTGGCAGACTCCGTGACCACTTCCAAATCAAGAGGCAAGAAGAGCTGGGGGGTTTGGTGGAGGACCTTACCACGTCTTCCCACCAAAATTTACCATCATAATTATCTTATTCACAGTATCACCTGCTTGGTGACAATCTTAATAAGTATGAGTTTTTAGCTTTTGCTGCTTTACTGCCTAGGGCCACTCACAACAGAGCAGCAAGGTATTCTGGCATAACATTGTGGGGAATTTTGTAATTCCACTGCCTACGGCTTACCTGTTCAATGGCAATGCTCTTGTACAGCAAGTGAGCACCAAAATAACATAAAATAAATGTATGCATCAATTTTAAAATAACGCTATCAGATTTCAATTCGAGAGGAATTTCAAGTTGATGGTCTGGCTGTAGGTAAGAAGAAAACAGCTCTAGTAATTCTAAAAATCTAGTTCCCTGCCAGTTAGCATCTCTGGATTTATGGCATGGGTAAAAATAAACTGGGAAAATAGTGATGACACGACCTATTGCATAGCTCAACAGTGTGATTAAGCTTCGGATCACATTCCTTCACGTATCTCTCAAAATATCTAGAAGAAAGGGTCAGGGAAATCTTATATCTGACACAATCCATTGGACTATTTTGGGTTTAGCCAATAATTCTGAGCAATAGGACGACCCCTGGTTAATACCAACATTACGTAGAGCGGCATCTAACTAAGTGTATTATTACTGTATCATTCTAGGTTTTTCTGTAAAATGTGACGCACCCCGATTCCTTATTTTGTGATTCGATATTTTTACACAAAAGTCGGTTCGCAGAAAATGTAGGGGGCGCAGAATGTCGGCAGGCAGATTTTAGCAACTTTTTGCAACCCCATTTTTACCACATATGGCTCAAAATGCGGCACTGGGGGTCAGCACACGATTTTGCAGATTGTCCGCCTTTTTGAAAAGTTTTTCCCGCTCACGGTTCACTAGCTTTTTTCCTGGTGAAAAACGGGTAACTGGCTTGCACCCTATTACTCAAACGCGTGACTCGGTAGGAGGCTCGCACGCATATATACATTTTTTTTTTTTAATCATCGACTAACCTTGTTGATTAAAAATAAATATGTTTTATTTAAAGCATGAGCAAAGCTTTGGGCCCACAATGGGTTTACAGTTCAACATAATCCCTTGATCCAATGCTGGATGCCATGGCAGTAATTACATTTACCTCTTTCCGCCCGCACCGTAAACCGTGACCTTACCTATGACCCTGAATCTGAAACCCAGCTCTGTTTTACTTGGCAGTTACAACGTGTGCCCGGAGGCTGGATATAAAATCCACAGAGGATTGATATCGTGAGCTTCAGAACAGAGCTGCGTGGCCTTTATTGGGAGGAAGAGGACAACTCGATCTGTAATGGGGGTGTTAGCACAGTGTGTGTTCATGCCCCATCACTTCTCTGATCAAAATAAATAATTATGGATCCTTCTGCTGAACTTCGTGTTCGAGCACGGAGTGTCCCTTCCACTGAGCTGAAACAAGTACTGATAGAGAACTGTCTTTGTTCTTGATTAGAGAGAATAATGGCTGTAAAATATTAGATTCGACGTGTAGTTGTGTAGAAACGACTTCCTTTTCACGGGGGAAAGTATTCAGAAATGTGAAAATGAACATATTGAAATTACCCAAACGGACAAGTGGTGAGCACAGTTTGTTCCCTGGATGGTTAATTGCTAAAGCTCCCGTTTTCAAAAAAAATAATATATATATATGCACATAGCTCACATGATGAAATAATTCAGCAAGCACACCAGCGGCCTAGGAAATGATAAAGGTAAACGTGTTTAAAATGGAGAATTTATCAGACTAATCTTGGTAAAATTTAGAGGCATCGGTTCGGTACTCTGCCCCTATGCAGGGTTGAAGGCTAGAAGCCCCCATGCAGGGCTGAAGGCTAGACGCCCCCCTGTCAACTGTGGTGAATCTTAGGTTTCACAGGTTAGAAAAGCCCTTCCATAGGGAATCCATGACAAACCCGTTGTGTTGGCGGTATCCGCCCCACATCATTGGACCTGCCTTTCTCCTCTGCTTCAGTCTGTTTTGATCAATTTCAGAGCCCAAAAAAGTCCTGAAGAGAACCAGATACACACTGCCATGGATTCAGCAGCAAGGTAGGCAAACATCAACCGGGGCCTTTGGCACTGTGGCCCTCATTCCAAGAGGCGAGGAAATCAAACGTTAGCCACAAACTGCGTTTGGGGTGCCACATTGTGAGGAGAGTCGGAGAGGCTGACCCTTTGCTCTTTGCTGTTGTCCCGGTTCTTTTGGACATTGGAGGGGGGCTTTGAACACTACGCGTTGAAACGCACATAGGGACTCGGAGTCCCAGGAGTCCCAGCCTGACTCTGCGCACCTGTCTCCGTGTTCGGACTCCAGCTCCGCCCACTGGATACTACACGTGATATAACAAGTTCACGCACCCGCTGTGCAGGAGCGTCCCGGGAGAAGCCCGGGACAAGGGCCGGACCGTCTGAGGCCGTCCGAGGCTAGAAGAGGCTGGGCTGGGCCATTTCCCCGACATTTTAGACAGTATGGTCAGTAGTAGTTTTCATTTTATGCACGGTGGCGATCGGCGAGTTCCAGAGCCCTCTTGAAAATACTATCTTCATCTACTTACTCTGAGCTTTTCAAGTGTGTATTGTAATAGGAGGGCCTTGTTTATGTTGGTTTTATGTATTTGATTGCATGTTGTAATCACTCTATCTAGGCGTATTTAAGTGTTTCCCAGATACTTAATAGCTCCTTATATTGCATGATAAAATCTCCCTTGAGCACACTTGGATATTTTAAATCTTACAAGGTGTATAGCGTAATTCGGGGGTCACAGCCTCTAAGCATAATGTAGTGGGGCCAAAATCATGGGCTGGGGGAAGTTTTGTTGGTACTATGGAAGCCTTTCTGGTTGGAGCTGGGAATATGCTCCAGCATGAAATAACGCTAACAGAGAAAAGGCTTTCATTAGGAGTTTATGCTGCCCAACAAAGATCCTCTATGGGCCATATTCAACTTGTTAAGTCTCCAGAGCCTACGGCCCAACCTTTAATTCATGTAGATATTTTAGATCATTCACAGAGGGCCACGGGGGAAATAGCCCTAAGTCCTATAATTGAAGTGAGGGCTGGGTATAATTAATCATCTGCTGAGCGCATTACTGATGTGGTAAACACTGTTTCTGTGGTTGTTGAAGACAGGAGTATCACACCCCTAAATCCCCCTATTGTGCCCAGTCGTCCTGATGAGATTCCCTCTGATATCAACACTCATGCAACAATTAACATGAGGGAAATTTGTGACACTTGATCTACTAGGCCAAAAAGGCCGGCCAGTGAATGTATTGGAGCAAATGGTGGGCGGGTTGCGCCTTTGGCAAAACGTACAAGGGGTGGCCCAGCAACTCGGTCACAAAATAAGACCAAAGGGAAAAGTGAAGCCCCCAAGACCAAAACGAATATTTTGATGCCAGGGATAATCATGAGGATGCTGTCACCTCTATTGTAAGTGACCCAAGCGACCCAGGGGGCTCCCAGGCTTTCTGGGTGCGCATGGAGTCACTGATATCGTCTTCTCTTGCCCCTTTTTGGTCAACGCTAGAGGTCTTGGAGAGTAAGATTAGTAGTTTGGCCAAAGAGTTTAAAGAAGGAATTAGCGTACACAAATTAAATGCTAGGGGAGAAGGCCTAACCTCTAATCCTATAGGGAATTTAGAGTTAGGTGGGACTTTGGGCAAGCAGGGAAATTCTATGGCTGCAAACCCTGTGAACTTAGGGAATGCTAGGAAAGTTGCCCCAAAACCACTAGTGCCAGATGGGAGCATCCCTTTTGATAGCCAGACACAAGCAGTTGATCAATCACTACAGAATCCAGCCCAAAAAAGTAATTTACAGCATCCAGGGGTGAACCATGTGCAAGCTGTGAATAACCCAAGTGGACTGAAAAACGTGCCCAAATCAGGGCAAGCATGTGGGCCTGAAAATCAAATCCACGACTGTGGGCTAAAACCAGCTCAAGACGTCATAGATTTACCCCCAGCAGCAAGACCCCTGGTGGTAGTCTTGGCTGGTGTCCCCTCATTGAGGATAGACCAAACTGAGACATGGGCCGAGTTAAAGAACAAAACGATGGACTGGCTTATTAGTCACAAAGGCTTTAGACCCTTTCTTTCAAATCATATTTTGATGGTTCATAGAGTGACCTGGCTTGGGAACTCGCCTAAAAAAATAAGGGGCGACTGTGTTATTATTAATTTTAATAGGTGTGATTTTGTTCAAACGGTTTTGGAAGCACAGGATTATTCTTTTATTACCACATGTATTGCTGCCCTACCTTTGGGCTATTTTCACAAACCACAAGCAAGATTACAGGAGGGGGTCAATTTACCAACTCCGACCTCAAACAGATATGAGGTCCTGTCTGGTTTAGATGACCAAGGCTGACTGCAGGACAGGCACGAGCCTGAAATGCCACAGTCAGTTAGTAGACAAATGGTAGAGGGGAGTTTGACGTCCATTATAGCTGACCATTAAAAGCACTGTCCTTATTTTTAGACGACTTTGAAGCAAAAAATGATGCTCCTTACCATCTTATAATCCTTGGAGATTTTAATATTCATGTTTGTCACCTAAATTGCTTGCAAAGTATTGAGCATGAACTTGCCCCGCAGGGGCTCACACATTTTGAGCATATGAGAAGCGGGTTGTATCTAGAGAGTCTTTTAGCTGCCCACTACCTGTTTTGCACTGAGCAATCAGACACTTTAAACCCGATCCCAACGTATATAGGTCAAGGCCATGATAGCATTACTGATAACATTTTAGTGTCATGTCCCTTATTGGACCGTATCGGCTCTTTCGGAGTTAGACAATTTGGGATGAGTGATCATAATCCCCTTAGGATGGACATTACAATCGAGGCCTTTAAATGTGAGTGACATCTGACTCTTATTTCATATTCTAATATAGCTGCTAATTGCCAGGGTCAAAGGCTGAGATGGGGGGTAATTGCTCCGGTTGATTTTCTTGGTAACTTGTATAATAGTAACCGTGAAGATTTTAGCCTCTGTTCTAATATGGGCGCTGAATCCAAAGATATCTTAGGTGCCTTTGACCGCATTACTAACCAAATAGCGGTCAATCTGACTCGGTGGGGCAAACCAAGGCCAAAGAAATTTTAAAATTGGTTTGACCAGGTGTGCACTACTGCACATAATGCCCTAATGGTGGCCCTGAAGGATTCTGTAAGGGACACTATTAGGATCACCGAAGCTAGGAGGATCTATAAAAACGCAATTAGATCACGGAAATGTGAGCTCAAAGAGATGGCTTGGGACGAACTGAGTCAAGCTAGTACCCTAAAAAGTAGTACCCATTTCTGGAAGGTAATAAACAGTCCAGTTTTCGATGAGGCAGACAATACTATCAAGGACTGCCTCATCTCCCCAGAAAGATGGGTGGAACATTTTAGTGGCCTGTACTCTGTGAGTACTCACCTGTTACCTACTCCTCAAAGGGAGTCAAATCGGGCTCCAAAAATTATTTTCCGGGAGGAGGAAGTCATGGAGGCAATTGCATCCACAGCCAAGGGGAAAGCACCGGGTCCAGATGGGGTCCCGGCGGATTTGTACAGGGCTGATCCAGGTGTGTGGGCAAAGATCTTAACTTGTGTTTTTAATGCTGCCACCAAGGCCAAAAAGACTGTTCCATAAATAATAAAATTCCTTAATCCTGCTCTAAATATAACATATAAAAATAAGACCTTCATGAATACAATTAAAATGTAAACATGACATATAATATGAAAACAATTAAATAGTCAGGCTCCGAATACGAGATTAAAATTTAGTTTCCTTGTAAAGAATAAGACCTTTCTTCCAGGACACCTAGCATAATAGATAAAAATATAAATAGAGTTTCTAACACGCATGCATGTAAATAAACATTCGCCATTTTGCATAAACGTGCTACTCAAAAACGGGACCTTTCCCTTTAAGAAAATAGGCAAGAGGTGGACCAATTGACATCCTCCTTATATAAGGAGCTTCAGAAATGAGCGCGATGTTACTCCATTGGAAAACTGAATCGCGAGATTGTGTACCCGGATACGTCGCACCACAGTGCATTTACCGGTAAGAGATAGTCACCTTCTCACCCCTCAACTTAGTTTAATAAAGTCGTTTCTTGCTTAAATATATATGGTCTCCTTTTTTTAAACTAGACATATCGTATATACGGGCTGGGAACAATGAAGTAGAAATCAACATCTCCCCACCCTGAAACGCCGCATTAAAGTGCAATTACCGGTAAGAAATTATCACTGTTAGATCTTTTAACTTAATTGAATAATGGTGGATGATGCCTAAGATATAGGCCCTTTTCTCATCTAATTAGATATATCGTGCACACGGCTTATAAACAACGGACGAATAAGCATCACACACCCACGCCGCTACTCAACACGTTTAGACCAAACAAAAAGTTTGAAGTTGGATCATTTTGGCCTAACGCCTCATATTTTAGGTAAGCTTTAGCGTGAAAAAACATTTAACTGATGTTCCACGCGTATTTTGGTCTACAACTACCTATCATTTTTATGTTTATAGATTAAACCTCTACAAAATTATAATTTGAAGATTTCGCTGCTTCGCTTTCTATGGAGTCATAATCTATATGAAAATTATGTTAAGAGAGGTTATGTCTTCGTGTAAATGGAACATTGAAATGATTTCCTTAGAGGAGTCACCAACATAATAATGTTTCTTGTCTATAGGCAATCGTTGTGTAGTGAACTCTACTGTTTTCATGTTTTCAAAAAGAAAACCTAAACCTGTAGATAAGATATGGTTATTAAATTAGGGTTGAAATTATCTTTTTTAAAAAGTGGAACCAATCGCCATAGCCTAAAATTAATAATGTGAAGGTCAGGCCCTGAAAAATTACAACATTTTTTTCGCCTGCAGATAATTGAAAAATTAATTCTGGAATTTTGAAATCGGAATATCCAACTTTACACCAGGTTAAACTACCCTGATACAATTTTAGAAAGGTAAGAATCTGGAACGGGTATATAATGCGACTAAGTATATTTCTTGGAACTAGACCTCTGACTGTGGTATATGCCCGTACTCAGGTGTGTGAATATCTAGCTTGAAACGAACATAAGACTAGCAGGAAATCTTTTAGGTATATTGTTTCGAACCTAGCTATATAGACACTCGAATATGGATGTATTTAGATATTGAAATTTTAACTTTATAGTACTCTCAGTTCAAAAATGATATAACACACAGAGTATAGGAACAGTTACTCTAACTTACTTGCTACTTACCATTTGTCTCTCTTTACTTGTTCTACTCCTAATTTTCATGCTAAAATCTCTCTATTTTCTAATGTTAGTAAAATATTAGTTTTGTTGATGAATTATTATCAAAATCCTAAACAGAATTATGAAATGTTAACGACTTATGTAGTAACGAATGTATCCAGCTAATATGAGCAAGTAGGAAATGTTAACCTTATGTGTTAATAAGAAAAAGAGAAAAACTTAACCATATATTATATCAAGTGTGGCTACAGGTTGAAGACATTTGTGTTTTACTTGTAAAAATTGTAGAGAACATATAATGCATAGGTACTTGACATGAATACAGGCTTTTGACTATTGAGCGGTACATCAGGATCTGGATAAATAATTGGCAATAGAATTTTTTGGCAAACGTAAACTGATTCAACTTTACTGTTACAACATTAAGAAATTAAATAGTAAAACATTCTTATAATCTTTTTTCACAGAGATATGATGGTAAAAGTCCTGATGAAGGCATAGTGTGTATGTCGAAACGCGTCGACAGGAAACCATCTATTTTTCTTAAAAACGACTTTTATTGTGACAACATATGTATTAGTACAATGTTATTTTATCAATGTGGATCAATGTATTGATTTTTATCGTATGTCTTTATCATATTAAAAATGTATTTTTTCATATTGAATTAGTTGTGTGTTTGCCTTAGTCTAGTGTGCCATTACCTTGGTTGTATGCCTGGGATTGTTACCTCACATATATGGAACATTTTAGTGGCCTGTACTCTGTGAGTACTCACCTGTTACCTACTCCTCAAAGGGAGTCAAATCGGGCTCCAAAAATTATTTTCCGGGAGGAGGAAGTCATGGAGGCAATTGCATCCACAGCCAAGGGGAAAGCACCGGGTCCAGATGGAGTCCCGGCGGATTTGTACAGGGCTGATCCAGGTGTGTGGGCAAAGATCTTAACTTGTGTTTTTAATGCTGCCACCAAGGCTGGTTTCCCAGCATCCTGGGGCAAAGCAGTCATAGTCCCAATATATAAAAAAGGTTCAAGAGAAGATCCGGCCTGTTATAGGCCAATCTCACTCTTGAACTCTGCTGCTAAGATAATGGGAAAAGTCATACTAGCACGTCTTACAGATTGGCATGATAAAAACTCTGTTATTTCTGACTTGCAGTATGGTTTCAGACAGGGGAAAAGTACGGTAGGCCAATGCCTTAATTTACATTTGCAAAAACAACAGGTGATGGACCGAATGAGGATCAATGTCACACATTCAACCCAGTCAAAAGATCTGGGTCCTAATCCATCATTTTTTTGCACTCCACACCACCCTGGGTTAGACAATGGCGATATGCAAATCAGCTCTGACCCTGTGCCCCATGGGAACAGTCCAGTCCGAACTACAAAAGCCATGTCCTTCCCAGAACGGAATCAAGCATCCGAGGACCGGACCGGTTTCGAGGTAACACCTCTCATCAGCCCGGCTAGCTTGACTCCAGTGGTGTGGAGTGCCTGGGACCCACGTCTGGGCATCCCCAGTACACTTATAGCGAGTTTGCAAAAACAACAGGTGATGGACCGAATGAGGATCAATGTCACACATTCAACCCAGTCAAAAGATCTGGGTCCTAATCCATCATTTTTTTGCACTCCACACCACCCTGGGTTAGACAATGGCGATATGCAAATCAGCTCTGACCCTGTGCCCCATGGGAACAGTCCAGTCCGAACTACAAAAGCCATGTCCTTCCCAGAACGGAATCAAGCATCCGAGGACCGGACCGGTTCCGAGGTAACACCTCTCATCAGCCCGGCTAGCTTGACTCCAGTGGTGTGGAGTGCCTGGGACCCACGTCTGGGCATCCCCAGTACACTTATAGCGAGTTTGCAAAAACAACAGGTGATGGACCGAATGAGGATCAATGTCACACATTCAACCCAGTCAAAAGATCTGGGTCCTAATCCATCATTTTTTTGCACTCCACACCACCCTGGGTTAGACAATGGCGATATGCAAATCAGCTCTGACCCTGTGCCCCATGGGAACAGTCCAGTCCGAACTACAAAAGCCATGTCCTTCCCAGAACGGAATCAAGCATCCGAGGACCGGACCGGTTTCGAGGTAACACCTCTCATCAGCCCGGCTAGCTTGACTCCAGTGGTGTGGAGTGCCTGGGACACACGTCTGGGCATCCCCAGTACACTTATAGCGAGTTTGCAAAAACAACAGGTGATGGACCGAATGAGGATCAATGTCACACATTCAACCCAGTCAAAAGATCTGGGTCCTAATCCATCATTTTTTTGCACTCCACACCACCCTGGGTTAGACAATGGCGATATGCAAATCAGCTCTGACCCTGTGCCCCATGGGAACAGTCCAGTCCGAACTACAAAAGCCATGTCCTTCCCAGAACGGAATCAAGCATCCGAGGACCGGACCGGTTTCGAGGTAACACCTCTCATCAGCCCGGCTAGCTTGACTCCAGTGGTGTGGAGTGCCTGGGACCCACGTCTGGGCATCCCCAGTACACTTATAGCGAGTTTGCAAAAACAACAGGTGATGGACCGAATGAGGATCAATGTCACACATTCAACCCAGTCAAAAGATCTGGGTCCTAATCCATCATTTTTTTGCACTCCACACCACCCTGGGTTAGACAATGGCGATATGCAAATCAGCTCTGACCCTGTGCCCCATGGGAACAGTCCAGTCCGAACTACAAAAGCCATGTCCTTCCCAGAACGGAATCAAGCATCCGAGGACCGGACCGGTTTCGAGGTAACACCTCTCATCAGCCCGGCTAGCTTGACTCCAGTGGTGTGGAGTGCCTGGGACCCACGTCTGGGCATCCCCAGTACACTTATAGCGAGTTTGCAAAAACAACAGGTGATGGACCGAATGAGGATCAATGTCACACATTCAACCCAGTCAAAAGATCTGGGTCCTAATCCATCATTTTTTTTTTTACATTTGGTCATAGGAAAATACACGGTCGCAAACAAGGGGACATCCATTTAGCTTTTATGGATTTGTCCACTGCTTTTGACCTTGTAAATAGGCAAAAGTTATGGGCCTCTCTTTCTGACATTGGGCTGGAACCTACTCTAGTATCCTTCCTGGCTGATATACATGCGAATAATACTGCAGCGGTTCGTTATAATGGAAATGGGAGTATAACTGAAGCGTGGCCAGTTAAATGCGGAGTAAGGCAAGGATGTATCCTTGCCCCTTTACTGTTCTCGCTTTACATAAATAACTTGGGAGACACATTAATATCATCTTGCAAAGATATCCCAAGGGTAGGTTTAAAAAAGATTCCAGCACTACTATATGCAGACGATGCAGTTTTGGTGGCTAGAACAGCAAGAGGGCTGCAATTTCTTTTAAATCGTTTTATTAGTTTTATGGACTCTCTCGATTTAATAACCAATTTCAAAAAGTCACATTCTATGACGATAGGTGGGAAGCGGGCGAAAAAAGCATGGTTTTTCTGCAAAGGCCTGGAACTTACTAAAGTACCAACCTTCCCATATCTAGGGATAGTATTTGATGAAAGAAGGTCATGGGCTATGCAGCGTATTCTTAAAAAGAACAGCCTTTCTAGGTCTACGGGTGCTGTCTTGGGTTTTGCAAAGCGGATAGGTTCAAAGCCACTCCCAGCCCTTATGAAAATATATAACGCAAAGTGTGTCCCCATGGCATTATAAGGGAGTGAGGTTTGGGGCTACACAGATGTAAGTGAAATACAAGTAGCAGAAAGTATATTTTTACGAAAATTGCTGTCGCTCCCAGCTTCTGCTGCTACTTTTAACATAAACGGGGACGTGGGTGTTGGCTATTTTCAAGATCAGATTGCTGTGGCCCCATTATTAGGCTGGCTAAGAATCTGGGTGCAGCAATCACCTAACCTAAATCAATTGATAATCCAGGACTGTATGTCCCTAGACAGAGCCCTTGACATTCCTTGGCTCAGATATATTAAAACACAAATGGATATAGTGGGCAGTCTCGACCTGTTTACAAACCCGAGGGCGTTAAGCAAGGTGGCTATTAAAGCCATAAAATCCCAGTTTCTAAACAGATCAATGTTAATAAGGGAAGAAGGGGAGTTGGTTAAACCTTTAGTCAGGAGCTTTGTAATGCTGAGCATCGGAAGAGGAATTCAGCCATACTTGACCTATATAAACAAGCCATTTCATTTGTTTGTATTGACAAGATTCAAGTATAACATGGTCCCATGGCTATTATCTTCCCCAAAAGGTTTTTCCAAGGAGGGGGTTCTTGGGCCCTGCCCTTGTGATAATTTCTTAGAGCAGAATACTTTACACATGGTTTTTTTCTGCGGTTTTTATACGTAAGAAATTGATATTGCCATTGTTAAAAGGCTGTAACTTTGAACAGGTTAGGCCGGCCTTGGCTTATTTGCAATGCCTGAGGTCCCCGTTGGTGTGCTTTGGGGTAGCTAGCAACATCACGGGGGCAATTAGACAAAGAAACAAGATGTAGTAACTGTGACACCAATTCCCCACCTTTGTACATATAGTGACTTTATGAAAGAGGAAATGTTTATTGATACGAAAATTTATTAAATGATTAGGGTATTTTAGAAAGTACATTCAATGGGTGACAACATTTTTTAAATTATTTATCTGAACTCCAAGTATTATTTTATCGTGGGGTTAGGCAATATTGTGGATTATATTCAATGATCGTATGTAGTGTATTTTTATGCTATGAAATTTTGTTGTACTGTGCTTTGATAGTTTTAAAATTTTAACCGAATAAAGTTGTATTGACTTGACTTGACACAAACTGCGTTTACACCGGATTTCCCATCATGAGTCGCTCAGTGATTGAACAGCTCAAGGTTTGTCCCAACACTAATTCCCAAGTGTGTACCTGAGGAATGCGAACAGGGAAAAGTGGCCAGCAGTGGGGTGAAATGTGTAGACACAATAGCCCTCATCAATGCTATCACATACCAGGTGGTTAGAATATAAGAATCTGGCCAGTATCCCTGCCCCAAATTTCAGTAATCACAAGTTTTTGTTGTCCACCAAAATGTGCCCAGACCTTTTAATACTGGGTTCCTTTTCAGGAAGCTTTTCCTTTTTCTGGGGAAACACCACTGACATTTCCTGCCTCTGCGGAGGTGGAAAGTGTAAGCGGCATGGTCTATGGGGGTGTGGAGCAGGTGTAGGCAGACTTTTGACTGTCAAGTGGAGCATTGTGTGCTCCGTCAGTACTGCTGCGTAGACCAGGTGGCAGCTGGTCTGTGATGCTGCTCACAGTCCCTGAACTTGAAGCAGTACAAACAGGCCCATGAACTTATGGCCCAAAATGATTCCCTCATAATGATGGAAGCAGAATTTCACCCATCGTTATTGCTCTTGGAACCACAAGTTATAATGAGGGCCTGTTTGTGGTAACAATTCAATTGCATGGTACTGTCCGTTCTGAACTCACTCACAAACTTGGAATTTGGTGGTAAAATTGTCCCAGCAATAGCCCCTAGGCCCAAAACTAGACTTACCTCAGGGAGACTTTACTGTCTAGTAAATCAGTGGGGCTCAGATGATTCCAGGTGTCTCAACCCACAACATCCATGTAGGTTCCGACTCTGTAAATGTCACAGGAGGTGGTTTCATAAACTTTGAAAGGACTTTGGCAAGGTCCATGTGGCAGATTCAATGCAAAGAGCCCTATAGGCAAAGGCAAGGTCAAGAGTGACTGTAGGGTGGAGAAAAGGAGGAGGTTGAGTGCTTGGGGTCGTCTGGTGGGCAATAATGGTGAAATAAGGGTTACATGCTAGCTACAAGTTGTTTCCTTTTTTAAAATGTCTCTCTTACACTGTTAGCTCACTGTAACAATGTAGAGATTGCACTAAGGTTGGAACCTGTGGCCAACAGTTTACATACAAACCTAAGCAGTAGGTGATTTAAACGGGCAGTGCCATTAGTTGTAAAATAGCACTGGCCTATCCTATATGTGAAACCTACCTGATAAGTGGTCAGCTATCTGCATCCTCCCCCACGCCCCTTGAATTGTCATATTGCATTGGTATTTATATATCACTTTCTTACCATGTGCAAAGCCCAAAACAAAATGCACCTAAATCTGCATATCTAAATTACACCTATATCCACTAAGTAACCTACCATATACTTATGTACATCTACTCCTAACACCTTCTGGGCATAGCCTTTAGACATGCTCAGTGGTCAGAGAATACAGGGCTTGCTTCCAGGGAACACACAGACTCAAGTGATCTCCTGCAGTTAATTACATCATTTGAAAAACAATAATCTTGCAACAAGTATCTATACAACAGAGACAATATTTCATCTCTTTCAATGTTTTCAGACTTGAACAACTTAAAAACGAGCCTGATGTAGTAATTAAACCAGCAGACACAGTGTGGGGGATTGTTATGCAACTGAGCTGATTTTTGTGCGTCATGAAAGTCAGATCAATAAATACAGATGCCTTTAAAGTCTGTGTTTAAGTTGTCACACTTGTCTGTGATTAAAAGACAGAGTTCCAATGTCAGGCAGCTTGTTTTCTTTTCTTTCTCTGACTGCAAAGTGAGAAGAGTTTTTAAAGTGAATTATGTGACAATGTATGATTTTTTTCAGGCAGTGGATCGACGACTGCGCCAACACCCTCGCCCCGTTCAAGAAACCCTGCCAACAGCCACACCAGCAAGAAAGCCAGCTGGTTCACTGAAGACCTCCAGGCTTCCAAGCAAACCTGCCGAGAGCTAGAGAAGAACTGGCACCGCGAACCAACACCGGACAGCTACGCAGCCCACAAGAACGCCACCCGCAGACACCATCACTTCATCAGATCCGCCAAAAGGGCCTCCATCAAAGACCGCCTACACAACAATGCACACAACAGCAAAGAGCTCTTCAACATCGTGAAGGAACTCTCCAACCCCAGCTCCAACTACAACGACATCCCACCTTCACAAGACCGGTGCGACTCGCTTGCCACCTTCTTCCATCGCAAGATCGCAGACATCCATGACAGATTAATGCCACGACTGCCACAACAACCACTGAGACCTCCGTCCCCAAGACCACCATCCACACCGACCGCCTACTCTCCTGGACGAACATAAACGACAACAACACCATCAAAATCATGAACACCATCCACTGTTGGATGGTGCAAGGGTCTGGAGGAGATCCGGAATCTCCGTCAGACTCTTGCCCACACCACATCTTCAACAAAGCCAGCGACGCCATCGTACCCCATCTCCGGAAAGCCATCAACATTTCCTTCGAGACAGCAACCTTCCCGGAGAGCTGGCAGCACGCCGAGATCAACGCCTTACTCAAGAAACCCAAAGCGGACACCAAGCACCTCAAGAACTTCTGGCCCATCTCCCTGCTGCTGTTCCCAGCGAAGGTCATCGAGAAGACCGTCAACAAATAACTGGCCCGCTACCTTGAGGAGAACTGCATCCTGGACCCGTCCCAGTCCGGGTTCCGCAACAACCACAGCACCAAAACTGCCCTCATCGCCGCCACCGATGACATCAGGGCCCTGCTAGACACCGGAGAAACAGCGGCCCTCATCCTCCTGGACCGATCAGCTGCCTTCAACACGGTCTGCCACCTCACACTACGCACACGCCTCCACGACGCCGGGATCCCAGGGAAGGCCCTGGACTGGACCACCTCCTTTCTCTTCGGTAGAACACAGAGCGTCTACCTCCCCCACTTCTGCTCCGAAGCCGCCAAGATCATCTGCAGCGTACCCCAGGGCTCATCTCTCAGCCCAACGCTGTTTAACATCTACATGGCACCCCTTGCCCTCGTTGCCCGACTGCACAATCTCAACATCATCTCTTACGCCAATGACACCCAGCTGATCCTCTCCCTCACCAAGGACGCCCACACCACCGCCAAAACCAACCTCCATGAAGGCATGAAAGCCGTCGCCAAGTGGCTGAAGAACAGCCGACTGAAGCTGAACTCGGACAAGACGGAGGTCCTCATCCTTGGATCCACCCCCTCGTCCTGGGACGACTCCTGGTGGCCGACCGCACAGGGAACAGCCCAACACCCACCAACCACGCACGCCTAGGGGTCATCCTCGACCCACCCTCTCCATGACAAAGCAGGTCAACTCCGTCTACTCCTCCTGCTGCTTCAACACCCTCCGCATGCTCCGCAAGATCTACAAGTGGATCCCCACCGAAATGAGAAGATCGGTCACCCAGGCCCTCGTCAGCAGCAGGTTGGACTACGGAAACACCCTCTACACAGGAGCCTCGGCCAAACCCCTGAAACTACTTCAACGCTTTCAGAACGCCTCTGCATGCCTGATCCTCGACATCCCTTGCCGCAGCCACATCACACCCCACCTGAGAGACCTGCACTGGCTCCCCGTCAACAAGAGGATAACCTTCAAGGTGCTCACCCACGCACACAAGGCACTCCACAACACCAGACCAGCGTACCTCACCAGATGACTCAGCTTCTGCACCCCCACCCGCAAGCTTCGCTCCTCCGACCTCCCCCTCGCCACAGTCCCTCGCATCCGAAGAGCGACCTCCGGCGGCAGACCTGAAACCTGAAACCCCTCCCCATTCACCTACGGCAGACCCAAGACCTGCTGACCTTCAGAAGACTCCTCAAGACCTGGCTTTTTGAGCAGTAGCAGCGTTCCCCCCCCCCCCCCCCCCGCACCATGAGACCCTCACGGGTAAGTAGTGCGCTTTACAAATGCTATAATTGATCGATTGCAATGCACAACAAAGTGTAAATACCTGTAAATTAACTGTATGCATCCAGCAGTTAGGAAAGCAAAAAAAATTCACTTTTTTCATAATTCTGAAGTATGCTGGAAACAGAGATTTTAATAGGAGCAAAATAAATCAAGACACTTACTCATTGATGCACACATCATAACTATGCATAGTGCATAGAAACCCAATTTCCACACATTATCATTTGTGTGCTATATAAGGGGTAAGGTACCCCCTGCTGTACATTAAAAGGATATTGCAAGTGACTGAGGAGTTCTACAACCATACAGAGCAACAGAGCTGAAGGCCGGTTTCCTTTCTAAGGTAATGGAAATCATCTTGTACACTAGGGAGTACTTAATCCCATAGAATACATGATTCCACCATCACCTTTCCCACAAAACAGTCGCGCACATACTATTAGACCTGGGTGCGGCGTTTGATACTGTATCCCATTCATTACTTGTAAATACACTGGAGTCTTTTGGTATCTGTGGCACAGCTTTAAAATGGCTAATTTCCTTCTTGAATGACCGCACCATCCAAATCTTCTCCACAACTGCAAGCTCCGACAAGCACTGCCTACCTCACAGGGTGCCCCAGGGATCCATCCTTAGCCCTTTTCTCTTTACCCTGTATGTCAGACCCTTAGCTGGCATTGCAGAAGAGGCAGGACTAACTCTCTTTTCTTACGCTGATGATTCTCAAGTTATCTTCTCTCTCTCTATTGCAAATACCCGTGCCTCATCTCCTCTTCAGATTGGATTAGGGAAAATAGCGCTGTGGATGCACACCAACTTCCTAAAACTAAACGGAGATAAAACTGAGGTCCTGATACATGGAAAAAATGAAGATTTATGGAGCCCACAACATTGGCTTGATTAGATGGGTACACTTCCCCGTCCATCTAGCTAGGAACTTAGGCGTAACCATCGTCGACTCGGTCTCCATGCACAACCAGGCAGTCAAGGTCACGGCCACATGTTTTACCATTCTAAAGTGGCTCAGAAAAATCATCTGGATGCTGCCAGAGCCTACCCAGAGAACGGTAGTCCAAGCCCTTATCACCCCACGGCTAGACTATGGAAATGTTCTTTATCTTGGGTCCAGCAAAGCTGTGATGCGCAGGTTACAAATGGTACAAAACTCGGCAGCAAGACTTCTCTGCAGGATCCCCAGAGCCTCACCCATCTCTAGCCACATAGAGAATCTTCATTGGCTCAGGGTGGAGAACCAGATCAAGTTCAAAGCCCTGGGCTAAATGTTTAAAATTAAGTCTAGCAAGGCACCACAGTACCTACAATCTTTGGTCAACCCTTATGTGTCTACCCATCACCTTCGCTCATCAACCCACGAGAATTTCATTGTACCCAAATTTAAACTATCCAGGAAGGGGGGCAGATCTTTCGTGTATCTCGGCCCCTCTCTTTGGAATTCACTACCCGCAGCTATCTGGAAAGAAACAGTCTACACCGCTTTGAAGACCTGGTTGTTTAACCAATAATTCATCTCAAGCCACCCTTTTGAGTAGCTGTTGCGCCTTACAAATTTAACTAATAAATAAATAACCACTTAAACCTTGGTATGTAGCTCTTTCATATGAAAGACCGAGCATGTTTACAAACATCAAGAATAAAAATTAAACTTCTAGTGCAAAATTAAACACATCAAAAGCCTGTTAAATATTTGTTACATATATACACAGAGAAAGGAGGGGGGCGAGGAGATTTAAACGACCAGCGAGGGCGAACTGCCAAATTGTAATCACAAAATACATGGGAGCCCTTGGGTATGTCAAGAGAGAAAGAAAGGCAAAAGAGGCTGACTAAAAAGAAGGAGTTCCTTTAAAGGACGGTTTTCCTCGCACACCAGAGGTGGAATGCTTCATCATAGGGAATCCTCTTTTCGATCTAACTTGCATGCAAAAAGATCTAATGGTTCCTGTCATACCTCTTGTTCTCTTTGCTGTTTTTAGTCCTAGCACAATGCAGCCAGAATAAAATGATGTGGTAAACTTTGTAGCTAGTTTTAATTCACTTTCATTAGCACTTCACCCTTCACAACACTTTATTAGCTCACATTGGGTCTTAGTGAGAACCACTCTGAAAACAAAACATCCCTGAGTTCCTCCCTTGCAGCAAGGGGGTCGCAGCCCGCACCATGACTAGGCTTTACCGTGCGAGGAGGATTCCGTATGATGAAGCATGCCACCTCTGGTGGGTGAGGCAAACCGTCCTTTAAAGGGACGCCTTTTTTTTAGTCAGCCTCTTTTGCCTTTCTTTCTCTCCTGACAGACCCGAAGGCTCTCGTGTATTTTGTGGAAATATTTGTTGCAGACAAGTATTGTAAACAGTTCAATTCAAGTCAGTCTAAAAACAGAAAATCTGCAGTAGCTCCGAAGGTGTAGAAGCACTCAGAAAGATTCTAGCTTTCCTCTAATGAATGCAAAAAATAGACATATTCTCTCTGCTTGTCATTGTAAGCTATTAAAATAGAGCAGAAGAAAGAAAAGCAATGTTCTGTTTTTCTTGCTTTAAACAGATGCTTCAATTATGCTCCTAGACCTGACCTGCCTTTTACCTCAGCTGCTGGCTCTGACAGCAGGCATTGTGACATAAGAACTCAACTGTTATAACTTATCTTAGGCCAGTTCTGACATCTTTTCTCTATAATCAGCGGCTGGGTGCGTCACAAATCGCTGATTATAAAGAAAACCCAGTTGCCAATTATAAAGAAATTAGAGACGGCTGTTTACACAGGGATTACAGAATACTGAATATTATATAGTTTTATCAGTAAAACTGTATGTCTTCAAACTTAATGGCCATTTCAGTGGAAAATGTGTTGTCTGTAAATGACAATGCACTATCATACAATGCTCTAGTTGCATTCAAAAAACGCCGCCTTATGTCCACTAAAGGTAGGTGGTTCACAAACGTTTGTTGTTCTAATAATCAAGGTTGTGGTTCTAAAAAGTTCGGGAACCACTCTTCTGGACATTGACAAATACAGAAAGGAGATTCTGAGAGAACGTAGCAAGACTCAACACTGATGTACGTTACAATAGAGCCCTAGCAAAACTATACAAAAAGAGATCTTCCAACTTATCGCACATGCCAAGAAGGAAAGCTTTTAAGCAATAATGAATTTTGTTTTCTTTATGTTAAAACCCCTAGAACACCAGTCATTTTTACATTTCCCAAGATTCATAGGAATACTGACTCCTCTCCAGACATACCTATAATTTCTGGGTGTAGTTCCATTTTGAAAATTATTTGAAGGTACTTGTGCCCACATGCATCATTGAGAATTGCATTCGCAAACGGTGCGAATCGCAATTTTCAGCCGTTTGCGAATGCAATTCTCAAACTTGGGATGCATCATGCTTTTCGCAATTTTTGGAATCACAACCATGTTGCGATTTCTAAAATTGCGATTGCACTTAAGAAATCGCAATTTGAGATTTCTTAAATGCAATGCATGAACATTTTTAATTTGCGAATTTGCAAATAGGAAGGGGTAAATTAGCATGAAGTTGACCTTCATGCTAATTTGCGAAAACGTACAAAAATGCACAAAAATGCATTTTTGAAAGTTTCATGTTACACACACACATGTCCTTGGGACATGTGTGTGTGAAACTTGCACTTAAAGTTACATTTCAGGGGTGCACCCTTGAAAATGCATTCACAAATTGCGATTCGCAAAATGCTAATCGCAATTTGTGAATGCCTTCCCATTCATTCCTATGGGTCTCTTGGCCTATAGGAATCAATGGTAAGGGATTCCATAATTGCGATTCGCAAATTGTGAATCGCAATTAAGGAATTTTTAGAAATCGCAAATAAAAATGCGATTTTTTGATGCATAGCAATTTGCGATTTCTTAATTGCGATTCCTTAATTTTCGCAATTAAGAAATCGCAAATGCTAACTGTGATGCATGTGGCCGATAGATTTCGTGATCAAAACCTTTGTACCACTTACCTATTGCTATATGCATTACAGCACTAGTTTTGGCAAAATTGTTGAAGACAACTCGGTTGATACCTCCCTTTAAATGTTGATTCATTTGTTTGCTTTATGTACGGTCGTTCTGAAAACCATTTTGTGTTATGCAGTGGAATTACTTTATCACAGGTTGTACCAAGCATGAGCGCTGAGCACTTTCGCCAATTTTAAGTTCTTTGTTTACAAAATTGAGACCTATATCTATGGGTTAAATATATCTTTTATAACTTCATCATATATGCCAAATATTCTTTCTCTGAATTTTCTTTTTTAATTGCATATTTATAGTGGAGCTGATTTGAATTGATAGGTACCCCTTCTCTCTCAAAAATACTCCTTCAGCTCCTGGCTTCATTTAAGAATTTTAAAAAAGCATCCTCGTGATCAAGAGCTGATCACACTAATTTCTTATATAAATTCCCTCCTTTCAGGGAGCAAAATAAAACAAGCATCTGCAATGCAATAGGTTTCGTATTTACGCGAGTTTGAGCTATTGACATTGCAAATAATGCCTTTCATTTTTGTTTTTGTTTTAAAACATAAATAAAAGGCATTGCCATTTACAATGCCAATAGCTTAAACTCGCGTAAATGCGATACCTTTTGCATTACAAATGCTTATTTGATTTGAGTTTCACACTCCATGAGAATGCGTGTATTTCCCAGCTGTCTCACTCATGTGCTTCTCTCTTCTTGCACTTGGTGTTGCTCTCTGTCACCCATGTGCTTAACGCCGCCCACTCCATGATGTACAAGCCTTCTGTACCTCCCCCCCTTTGCGGTCTTGCCCGTGTGCTTCTCTCATACCCGCTCAATGCTGTTCTTTCCCCGGTTTACTCTCAGATGCTCCACTTTGCTCTCAACGTATCTTGTGCTGTCCTCCCCGCCTGCGCCCTCCATGTTGCTTATTCACACTGCGCCCTCCGTTTTGCCTCCCTGCACCCCCACCGCCCCATGAGGCTTGCCCCCTGCCTGCACACTCATGTTTTCTTCATGCCCCTTGTGTTATTGCCTCTCCTCCTGTCCCCAGTGTTGCCGTCACCTTCACTGCTTCAGCCTCCCAAACTCAAATCTTGATTTTATGCGTTTTTGTTTTTTTTAGTGACCAACCCAACTTGGATCCGGAACTAAAGAAATAGAAAGTGATTGTGTCATTTTGTAGGCGAGTACATGCATGGTGTTTGCACCCAGAAACATGTTTTCTTTTCTTTAGTCACACTGCTCAGCATCGTGGATAATGTGCAGCAAACCAGTGCAGAGTCGACTCTAGTCTATTGTAGGCAGAAGGGGAGACTGGCCCTGCAGAGGGGGGGTGGGGGTGGGGGTACAGACAGGAGGATGCTCATGTACCGGCATGATGCCGGCGGGGTAAGAAGAGGGGTGACAGGCACGAGAGATGCAGGATATTCAAAAGGAGCACCGCCAGCTGGACACAGGAGGAGAGGGTGACAACACCCGCAGACAGACAGCGAGACAGACAGCGCGACAGCCAGAGATAGGTGGGGTGAGAAGGGCACAGAGTAAAGCAGAGGGGTGAGAGGCGCGGGGCGCCCTCAGGGACCCAATCACTCACCACGTAGGAGGACCCGCCCTCCCCGCTGCGGGTCTCGGTCTCTGGGATGGAGAAGTGCATGTCCCCCGGTCTCGCGCACCACGCTCCTCTTTCCAGGCACGGCACGTGCCGTCTCGCGTCTACCCCTCCCACACACCTTCCCCTCTCCTCACAGCATCACAGACAGTGGGCGGGCGGGAGGTGGCACGGACAGTGGGCGGGCGGGAGGGAGAAGGCAGGACAACGGGAGGGAGGGGTATTTTATTTATTTATTTTATTTATGCATATTTATATAGCGTGGACTTTACCCGAAGGCATCGAACACGGACAGTGGGCGGGCGGGAGGGAGGAGGCACGGACAGTGGGCGGGCGGGCGGGAGGGAGAAGGCAGGACAACGGGAGGGAGGGGGATTTTATGTATTTCTTTTATTTATGCATATTTATATAGCGCGGACTTTACCCGAAGGCATCGAACACGGACAGTGGGAGGGAGGAGGCACGGACAGTGGGCGGGCGGGCGGGAGGGAGAAGGCAGGACAACGGGAGGGAGGGGGATTTTATTTATTTCTTTTATTTATGCATATTTATATAGCGGACTTTACCCGAAGGCATCGAACACGGACAGTGGGTGGGCGGGAGGGAGGAGGCACGGACAGTGGGCGGACGGGAGAGAGACGGCTAAAAAAACAAGGCCAAGGGAGAGAGGGAGGGCGAGGACATGGGAATGAATGGACGGGGGTGGGATGGGAGTGCGTGTAGAGATTCGGGGGCGTGTTTTTCGTGCTCTCCCCTTCCCATTGGCTGGAAGGTAAAATTCCAGCCAATGGGAAGAGGAGAGGGCGGGGCTTAAAAAAAGACCCAGAAACGCCCCCGAATCGCGTTCTCACTGGGAAAGACTGATTGACCACGCTGTCTTCCAATGGCTAGCCTCCATTTATGGAGCTAGCCAATGGGAGAAGGGGCGGATTCAAGTCCCCCATAATGTAAACAATAGCTTTCGCCTGGGCGTAGCCCTGCTTCGCAGAGCTACGGCCAGGTCGAAACCTAAAAACGATCGTGGGGAAGAAAAGTAAGATGTTGTGGTACGAATAAAGTCCAAGGTTGATGTCCCCATAATACAGTGTGATCTGCAGTTTGCACAGCGATCTCCGCAACATTGAGACCAGCCCACTGAGCTTTGTGGCTGAGATTTAAACCTGTGACCAGCAGGCTATATACACATACCTCAGCAGTAGGTAATTTAACTTACTCATCTATAGCACGCCAAGGCTGGAACTGGTGAAATGCAAGATACACATACTCTCTGCCATAGACATATTAACGCAGTGAGGTGCTTCTTTATAATTTACCACGAAACATGCACTCCGATGACTCATCTTTTGATTTTTTTCCCTTGTGTTTTCCTCCTTTTCTATTCATGTCTTCGAGCCTTAATTGTTTTATGTCAGCATTATTGCTTTACACCTGTCTTCCCTACGTAATTTCATTTGTGTCAGTCTTCTACATCTGTCGATAATTATCGTTTTTTCCTTGTCATTTTATAGCTTTATCTCATTCTCTTTCTCCGACACTGTATTTCTTCTGACAAACTTTGCGTTTTCTGCCATTTTTATACTAATCATTGGTTCGTTCATATTCTCTCTTTCCGGTCCCCATTTCTCCAGTTTCTTTTTCATGTATTAGTATCTACATTTTTAGGTCTGGCCTAAGAGACTGCTTTAGCTTCCTCATCTGCCTTATGAAATAAAAAAAATACTATAAACTACAGACACCTAGAGGGGATTTGAGTCAATCCTCTTCATCCATTGGACTGTTAATGTGTCATCCACATTTTGTTCCACTCATCACAGCATACACGCTGGTGCAATGGATCACCCTACTTCAGCCAATTAACCTTGCACTTTCTGAAAGGACAGCTGTACTAAACACGGCGATTATATCTTCCCTGAACCTTCCTTTCATGCTTGCCTCGCTGAGATGCGATACTCTGGAATAGATAGCATGAACGTTGTTTTTCTTATTAAAAGCTGCATTATTATACGATTTTTAGACATTATTTTAAGTTACTTTCATAGCTCAAAAGCATGCCCCAAGCAGCTGGGCTTTACTGAAAACAGTGTTCTGCCTCACATCAAAGAAGGAAGCCTTTCTGTCTTCGTGTTTAACCCCTTGGGCGCGGCCACGATTCTGCGCCTGTGAGGCCGTTTTTAAGAGTGGGCGGGTTCATGACGGTCCCCAGCCGTCATCAGCACACGAGCACCGTGATGCATGACGCCTGGGGGCCGTCATCAGCATGGAAGGGGTTAACATGATTTATCACATTTTGCGTTTGACTTTCAGAATTTGACAGCATCGATTTCTGAAACATGTTCATAGCGCTGAAGCTCAATCGCATGTAAGGAAGCCCTTAAGTTAGAGCTTAAGAGACGCGGAAATCAAACTGATGCGCCATCAGCTCTCCCCCATAGATGAAGTGCCTGCCAATCTTCCTGGCATGAGCTAGTAAGTCCGTTCACTGCTCATGGCTTTCAAAGAACACAAGGTCCACATCTCCCCTTGTAACACAAAGTACAGATTCATCACACTGCGCTTCATGACCACAAATAAATTAGACTTTCCTATGTCCAACGTTTGCTTCTTTTGGTTTACTTACACAAATTGCAGCCTGCATGTAGGTTTATTTAACCCCTTCTCATGCATTTAAGATTCAATCTACAGCAACTGATAGTGGAATATCCTTGCCTGCCCCTTGAGGCATAACCCTTTCCACCCGCCCCCCCCCCCCCCCCCCCATTCTTCTACAGCTGAACATATGGCTTTGTAGCCATCTTCGAGCACTGAGTGTTGGTACAACCAACAATAAGGATTCCAGAACACCACTTTGTTTTATAGTAGTGGTTTGTGTCTCTGAACTTTTCCTGGTGTCTTTGACTAGATGGTCCCTTTATTTTTCTAAACTATTATCGACATAACTGACAAATCGTGAGCACATTCCAAAAACGTCTGGTCTTCCCCTCTGTCATTTCATGTAGCTGTTCCCTTTCTGGCATTTTGTCCTTTCTCTATTTCTGAGGGCACCCGTTCGAAATTGTCTCAGACAGCTGACTGTGTTAGTGAGGTGCCCATTCCTAGCACATCTGCCCTTGAGGCACCCACCATTCTCAATTTTCCATCCATTTCCATGAAGGCTGGGTCCCCGGTCGATCCTTGTCCACCCAGGCTTCGTGCTTAAGTGGCCTAGGCTATTAACCCTGTTTTAAATAGAGTCTTAAATGTGTCACTAACTTCTGGAAGGGTGCCTTCCAAATGGAAACATGCTACAATCCTACTGCTACTCAAAAAGCCGCTGGCCGACTATAAGGCCTTGCCAACTACAGACCAATCTCTCTTCCTCCAGCTTTTTAAAGTGTTGGAAAAACATGTGAATTCCCTCATTTCAGGGTACCTTGAAAGTAATACTCTTCTACATCCTAGTCAATTGCAGTACTGTAACAGCTCTGTTAGATGTAACAGACTACACTAAAGACAAGCTTGGTAAAGGGGGCAAGGCTGTTTTAATTACATTGGATCTATCAACGGCCTTCAATACTTTCCCTACGAAAGACTGTTGGCTCGGCTACATTCCATTAGGTTTGGAATTAAAGTGGATGAACTCCTTCTTGGACAACAGCAAGAACTCAACCCTTTTTTTCCAATTCCCATTGCTGGAAAGAAATATAGTAACGTCTTTCTCTAATCTGTGAGCACATGCAATAGACCTGTAACAGAAACAATGTAAAAACTGAAAACAAATCTGGTCTATTTCTGAGTAAAAACAACCAACATATAAAGTTATTGCATGGGGAGTGTATATTCCTTAGTGCCTTACATCAGGTACCTGTAAGTGGCTGTGGTGCATCATAGTTGCTTTGATATTTATTGGTATTTAGTAGGTTTCAATAAAGAATGTAACCACTCCCTAACCGAGCATTGAAAAACTCTGGTGGGATGTTTAGTTATTTTTGTAATAACTTTTTTTGTAAGCAGATAGCCACCACTTTTCACCGGCATCAATTTTCTTTTTTTTTTTAAACTCGTATTCTTTAAATTTATCCGTCATGTGGTCGCAAAGAAAAAAAAATACAAGCGTCACAGAAGAATTTCTTTGACTGATAAGGCCAGACCTACTGGCTTTGCTAATGCTTGTTGTTTCTCTGTTGCTTCTTTCTAGAGACATTATTTAGCTTCTCTTATTTTCTCTCTTCACAGTGCTTTACCTTCATTGTGCAGTCTTTCTCGAAATTTATCTCTACCCCTCCTCTTTCTTTGTGCCTCATCTTGTACAATGGTACTGATAAATGAAAAATTCAACTACTCTTAAAAATGTTTGCTCCTCTACACTGGTCAGGTGGAAGAAAGTTATCTTCAAAGGGAAAGCTGTTTTTGCTGTTGTGCAGTATCACTGCATAGAGTGCATGCACCTGTAGCAGAAAACAACAAAATGGTGACAGAGTGGAGTTGGAAAACACTAATCTATGAGACAGGCCCAAGGGTCCAGGCTTCGTTGACAGGACCAATCTACGTTTAAATGCCTCGCCATCATGTCAAATGCAATTATAAGGGGGCAAGGGTCCTACACAAAACATAAAAAGGTACTATTGTGGCACCGGCAAATTCTTACAACACCCCAATGGTGGAATTGCACCTTTGATTAAGTGATTAGGCAGTTCCGGAACTCATCACCCATACTGCAAGAATGCTGAGAAGAGAGCAACGAAAATGCAGCCCCTCTCTTTAAACAAGCATTGGCAAAGCCAATAAGTCTTGCCCTTGCAAGGTGTTAGCTTTGCCAGAGCTTGTGTCTGATGCTGCTTAATACTGGCATAAAGTATAAAAATGCCGATGCTCCAAAAACAACAAAGTGATGGAAGGAATGCTTGAGTTAATCTCAACCACTGGTGATCACAGAGAGCCGCATCCTAGACCCTGTCTTTTTTGCTCAGCATACCACTTCAGACAGCTGCAATATGCAAATCAGTCTTAGTCCTGTTCTAATAGGAACAGTCTAGACCAACCTGAGAGGCCATGTCCCCATCTGGACAAAAAACACGAGCAAGTGAAACACGTAAGTTGCAAGCATTTACACAGTCTCTCATTTTAGGCCCCTGCTGGCTCACATCCTAAGCTTCTTTCTGCTTTAATTCACTTGATTCCCAGTTTATGGAAGAAGTCATGAAGAAGAGCTTGTAGAAGAAACATCACTCCTCTCCTCAGTGCCATGCTCATAATAGCTGTGGGCTATCATGAGCATGGTGTTAGGAGAAGTTATCAAAGATCTGCTCATTCTCCTACTGTGTCAACACAGTCTCTACAAGCATAGGAAAAGCCTCTGTCTGAATTCATTTAATAGACAGTGGGATATGCCATCCTCCCCTCATAGCAACTCTGAAGATTCAGACAATTCACGATTTCTTATTTCGCACCTTCTGCATTATCCTCCTCATTAACTTCCCCTCAATATGATGACAAAGATCCAGGTTTCCCAGGTGATTACTTTTCTGTTAGATTGAAATATAGACAGAAGCAGGATCTGCAGCTGGTAGTCTCCTATTAGTCACCCAACTTTCAACTTTTTCCTAATCAGGAGCATCAAACACCAGTGAAGAGGTGTCCTGGCAATCCTACACAATTTTTTTCCAAAAGATTTTAGCTACATGTATTCAGGAAGAACACTAATCTCAGCAGCTTGCATAAAGGCCCAAGCTAAGTGTTTATCAGAAGATGCTTTTGATAACTTGAGAGAATCAGCTAGGACATTAAGTGGGGCGGCAGCTACCCATCAACATCTACATTTGAGAAGATGCACAAAGTGGAGACATCCCTGAGAAATGAAGGAGGCTTTTTTTTTTTAAAGCAGCAGGCTTTTTGAAGAACTTCAATCAGCTGTCCACAAATCTTTGAAAAATCAGAAACCTAATCTACTTTTTTGTTACAAGACCAAAATCTGTTGAGAGGAACAGGAAATCCTTTGAGGGAAGACGACATAGGAAACCAGAGTTTCTGTCTAAAAATAATGAATCTGAGATTACTGGCTTTATCACGGGGCAGAAATATTATGTGAATGAGCATTTGTAATACAGGCCAGTTTTGACTTGTGAGACGTCGTCGAACAAGGAGTTATGCCAGTTGTAATATTACTGTTAAATAAAAAACACTTACACATCCTGAAGTTGGTCTGTTGACCTGCTGAAGATCTCAATCATTGAAGGGGAAGTGATGAACCAGACTGCTCCAGATCCAACTACCTACAGAATGCCCTCGTTGCTCACACAACACAGCATGTACAATTTAAATGGCCAAGCAACACCAGAACATCCCACAACAGTGCCATTGACTTTGCCAACATCTTCTCAAGCAATCTAATCTTTGTTTATTGTTCTTTTCTTGTCCCCTGGCAATCTGGCCTACATCTTAAGAACATCTATTTCAACCCCCAGAAATGGTAAGACCGTGTCCGGCCCTGCTGTCTTCTCCACTGCCAACGAAACTCCCACATACACCATCAGACCATTGAAATTATCCTGCATCCTCTGGCAGTCTGTTTAATTGGCCTAACCATGAAAAAATAGATTGTCCAAGTAATGTGTCACCATCCCTTGTATTTTTTGTTCGCATTGCATAAGCACGGATGTGCACCAGATTTGGAGCACTTGTGCCTGAATTTGCAAAACTCCTTGCTACAAAACTGTCAAAGACCTAGCAAGGGCAAACCTGCTCTGCCTGCCTCCTGCCCATAGTCCCCATCTCTTCTTTGGTGGGACAAGCCTGAAAGAGCTGATAAACCGCGGCCAGACCACTTGCTGTGTGGTCAGCACGGGTGGGAGTGCTGAACGTTGAAATGTGGAGAGGACGTTAGGCAGGGCTACATAAAAAGAAAGTCTTTTTTCTTTGGTAGTAGGTTTTTACAGGATGTGAAACGGTCAAAAGGAGTGGCATTCCAGTTTGGGGGGGGAGGGCGTTGAAGACCTTGACAGTTCAGCAGACAGGAAGATCAAAGTTTGCACAGTTAGGAAGCTAAACACAGTTCAGGTTGCAGGGAAAAGATGATGAAACATACATGGGTAATATTTAGAGATGCTGGTAGTTTTGGAGTAGGCAGTGGAGGCTCCTCTTTATGGGCCTCATGAACTACACCACTTGTTTCTGGCTGGTTTGTTTTTATTATACCAGGATTGAATAATAATTTATTATTCACTAAAGGTGTAATAGAAATGGCTCCTTCAGGACCAGCAACAATCTCTGTCTGATGGCAGGCACAAGGGCACAAAGGCACCTGCATCGACCTTCAGAGAGATCATCAGGATTGAAGAAACTCCATCCCTTGCCTTGGGGCCCTGCATGCCTCTCTGCCTCCCTGATTTGTGACAAGCTAAGCATCACAGCTAAATGTTCCCCCGGCTACACGCCAATCCACCTGACAACCCTACTCTTCTCCAACTTGTCACAGAGATCGGAAAGGGTAGGGTGAAAGAGCAGAGACTAAAACCCCAAATCTGCGACTGCTCAGGTTCAAGGTTACAGTTTCATGCTTCACTACCAGAGGTTGAAACGAACAATAGTCCAAACAGGACCCGCAACAGAGTAAGTAAAAGAAAAAAAGCTGAGTCTGAATGAGTGCGACTGGGTAGGAGTGAGTGAGAATGATCAAGACTAGGAGAGTCAGTGTGATTGAGTCAGTGAGATTGAGTCTGAGTTCGATTGATTGATTGAGAATGAATGAAAATGAGTGGGACTAAATGAAACTGGCTGAGAATGAGTGACACCAAGTGAGTCACAGTCCGAGGGAGACAGTGAATGAGTGGGACTAAGTGGAAATGAGTGAGACTGGGTGAGACTAGGAAAGTTAGGTGAAATTGAGTGATATACGAGTCAGAATGAGATTGACTGAGTCAGAATGAGTGGAGCTGAGAAGTAATGCGATTGAGTGAGAATGAGTGAGACTAACTGAATGAGCCAGAGTGAGAATGAGACAGTGAGTGAGTCACAATGAAAGTGAGTGAGTCAGAGTGGGACTGAGTGAGCCCCCCTTCGGTACTCACTGAGAAATCAGACTCGCTCACTAGAATTCGATCCAAAGATTATGCCACACTACTTTTAAATGTCACTAACCATCACTGGGTGTAGGCTACATGCATGTTCCATGACGTGTATTTACTCTGCACGACTACAAGTCAAGGGCTATTGATTCTAAGGCACACCTGCTTCATTAATACAGCCTTTTTCACACACATGGGTTGCTCTGTCGTTGTGTCTGCACCATCCTGCCCAATAGGGTCTCGGGTAGCCCTTCTCCGGAGCTTTACCGCCCTGGTATTTTGGGTGTGTGGTGCATTCCAGGAGACTGAAGGGAGTCAACTGGCTTATTAGGGGTAGGTGATGCACATGTTATATTAAGTGGTGAGGGGGGAAACTGGTCATCCTTCGAAGGTGACAGGAGGTTACGCAGTACGACAGAATTACACCTGGCATTTTAGTGGGTTTACCCCAGACATTTTGCTTTTCAGCATCCTGTTTTTGACCAATTGGTTGTTGGTTTTAGGGCTCTGGACACTTTACCACTGCTATTCAGTGCTAAAGAGCATATGCTGCCCATGTAAATTGTGTTACTGATTGATGCATCCATGATTGGCATATTTGAATTACTAGTAAGTCCATAGTAATGCGCACAGGTGTGCCCAGGGCCTGTAAATCAAATGCTACTAATGGGCCATCAGCACTGAGAGTGTCTCCCACACAAGTAGCTCTTCCAATGTGTCTCTGACCTGCCACTGCAGTGTCTGCACCGCAGTTTTGAACTGCCATAGCGACTTGGCAAGTTCACCCACTTGCCAGGCCTATCCCATCCATGTTATTACATATATGTCACCTCTAAGGCAGCCCTATGGGCAGGGTACAGTGTACTTAAAAGGTAGGACATGTAGTGGCGTGTTTTACATGTCCTGATAGTGACATACTGTGCATTACGTTTTTCACTTTTGCAAGGCTATCTCGTCCATAGGTTAACATGGGGCCTGGCTAAAAACACTTTTCTAGTGCAAATTCTCATTGGAATATGACAGAAAGTTAGGAGTTTGGGATGTCTGTATTCACAATTTAAAAATAAACCTTTCAGTAAAGATGGTTTTTAAATTGCGTGTTTGAAAATGTCACTTTTAGAAAGTGGGCATTTTCTTGCTTAAACCATTCTGTGCCTGTCTATGGAACCCACGTCTGGTTTAGACTGACAGGGGCTTTTTTGTGCATTCACTCTAGACAGTCACACAAAAGAGAGCTGAGGTGTGTCCTGCCTATCCTGATGGCCCAATACCAGGCTAATGGGTCTTCCGGAGCGAAGAGTGGTGGGAGGAGTTGTCACTGACACCTGAATAGGGATGTGCCTGCCTTTCATAATGCTGTCTCCACCCCCTGTAGTGTGGCTGAACCCGGGAGGACAGAACTGGTCATATTAACAAGAGAGACTTTCTTTGAAGCCTGCATACTTCAAAGGCTGAAATTAGATAAAGTAGTGGGGCTCTTACCCCAGAACTTTAGATTACTGCTGGACAAAGGAACCAGGCAGGAAGAATGGCTAGAAAAGCTGTCAGGAGGAACTGCCACTTTGTTTCGTGCTTTGCTGTGTTGGCCTGCTACTTGCTGCTTCTGTCTTTGACAGTGAGAGGACTGGCCCATACTCTTATATTCCTGCTGTCCAAGTTTCTCCAGGGGCTTGAAGTAGACCTTGCCTCTTGTTGGAAGTCTCAGGAACATCAAAGACTTCAAGAGAACTCTTTTGGATTAAGGAACCGGCCAAGAAGAAGAGCTGAAGAAGCTGTCAGGAAGAACTTCCATTTTGCTGTGTGCTTTGCTGTGTTGGCCTACTGCTTGCTGCGTCTGTCTTGGGCAGTGAGAGAACTGGACTGTACCCCTAGCATCCTGCTGTCTAAGTATCTCCAAGGGCTTGAAGTAGAGCTTGCCTCCTGTTGGAAGTCTCAGGAACATCAAAGACTTCAACAGAACTTTTTTGGACGAAGGAACCTGCCAAGAAGAAGAGCTGGAGAAGATGTCAGGAGAGACTTCCACTTTGCTGCAATCTTTTCTGTGTTGGCCTGCTACTTGCTGTTTCTGTCTCGGGCAGTTAAAGGACTGGACTGAACTTTCTGCAACTTATTTCCTGAGTTTCTTCAAGGGTGTGAAGTAGAGCTTGCCTCCTGTTGGAAGTCTCAGGAACATCATAGAATTCAAGTTCATCTGTCAACAACACTGGGAACTGTGTGTTTTGTGCTTTAACAGATGAAAAACAACTACAATGCCGTCAATGATGCTGCTGCCGGCTCCGTGACATGAAAGCACCGTCCAGAGCATAACTCTGATTTACAACGCAACCTTGGCTTCACCAATGCCGCCATACGGCACTGCTGCTTGCACCGTGACCTGTGGGCACCGCACCTCGCATCACCTCACTTCACATCACCACTGCCCTCACCGATGCGGATGCTCCACGCGGACCTCAATGCTGCTGCCTGCACCATAGCCCCATAGCCTGTGGACACCGCTTGTGAGGTACACGAAGAATCGCCCATCCCACACGCTGCCCTGGGCCACCAATGTCAGCACCATCTTCTCCAGGCTAGTCAACCGATGTCGCTGCTTGCACCACGACCTGTGGGCACCACACAAAGCATCGCCCCACTTTGCATTGCATCCTTGTGTCTACTAAGAACAGCGCTTCAGCAACACATGTAACTTTATTATCCTGACCAGGAGGAGGGGTCCTTCTTTGGATAGGATACACACCTGACAACGAGAGACCCCCATTTCTCACAGACGGGGACAGTTTTCAGGCAATGCCCAGCTCCATCTTGTTTAAAGGGTTAGGAGGAGCTCATTATGGGAAGGAGGCACATGCGACAATGATTCAGGTGCTCAGTTGTCAGCTATGCTGGTTATGTTTTTGTTTTTGACACTGATGGACAGGTGCATGTTTTTGCATGATTTTTTATGGTTAGAGGGAGTTGCCTTCCAGTTTGGGGTGAACAAAGCAATTTGGGTCAGTGTGAAGGGGCGTTTAAGTACTTGACAGTTCTGTACACAGGATCATCTACACAGGAAGCTAAATAGAGTTCAGGTTGCAGGGAAATGGTGATGAGACACAGTAGAGTTGGGGATGCTTGTGGTAATATTTATGGATGGGATAAGTGAGGGGTAGGATAAATGCATGTTGAGTGATGTATATTTAGTTTGTACGGCTATATTGCAAGCGTTATTGATTGTAATTCGCACCTCCTTCATTAAAGAAGCTTTTCCCACAAACATGTTGTAGGAGACATATGTGGCTGTTCCATCAGACCCAAATCACAAGTTATCTCAAAGGTACAGGAGACAGCAGCACTTCCACCCTGTGTTTCTGTGCAGCTCGGTTTGCAGCACTTGCATAAGCCCAGAGGACCAATGTGGCCTAAACTTTTCTTTTAACCTTCTGTGTAGATATATTTTAGCATGCATATTTGAATCCATCTAGTGAATTTACCTGTAGTAATATTTATATTAATGCATAATGCGATTATAGAAGTCTATAATTCAAGACAGGTCACTTTACAAGCAGCATAGCCCTGGAGAGACTAGACATAATGTCCTACATTAAATGGATAGAAACAGAAAGAGGAATATTGGAATGTTGGAGAAGAAAGTCTTTACCAGCCATTATTCACCCTTTGACACAATCTTGTCTTTATTGGATCTTACCACATGCCATTTTTGTTATATAGCCGTATGGCCTGCCATAGGGAGCACCACTGGCCAATAAAGGTTTATTTCCGCATTATAAGGATCGGGATTTTAATGACTGGTATGGCCAGCTACGGCGGGCAATAGGATTATTAGAACATTCTGCCCCATGAGTATGGAATGAGAATGTGCTAATTAGAAAGATCAGCCTCCTAAGAGCCCAGGAACTATGTGGCTCAATACTTTGAGCCTTTCACAGCTTCCGTTGGCTAATCTAACAGCGTCCGCCAGTGCATGGCCACTCCAGTAACCGTCACACATGGATGGCACAAGCTGGGAAAGTGGGCAGCAGTAAGCCCCTAATTCTCCATGGGCTCTGCCAAACTGCTTTTCTTTATTTGGCAGAGCCAAGGGAAACATGAGCTAAGGAAAATTCCGCACTCCCTCCTTCCACAACTTCAGTGATACTGTGGAGCACATGAGCAGGAAGGGGCAAGACTCGCTCATGCCCTTCCCCATTGACTTTGCCCATCTCCATTCCCCCATGCAATGCACACATAACGAGGAGATGTAGAGAAGAGGTAAAGTCGCATGCTGTATATTTGGGCATTGAAATGTTTTCAGCAGCCGGTCTATACAACTGAGCAGTCAACATTTCAATATACTAATCCTTTGTACCGAATAATGAATTCTGAATCTTGTTGTTTTTGTATTTTTTAACTGGAAACATTTATAAATAAAAGTTGAAAAAAACAAAAAACATTTCAATATACTAATGAAACAGTATAGGTGATTGCAGTGGTCTATACTTTTTGTTACTGAGTTACATGACTGAGCTACCAGCAAGAGGTTATAATACTTGAGAAGACTTTTAACAACTGGTGTAGCCTGAAGAAGAATACAAATGAGGCTATTTGAACATTCTGCCGATTGAGGGTAGAATATTATATATTAAACAGTAAAAAATAGAAAGACAAATATTGAAATGTTGGAAAAGAATGCCTATAAGAGTAATTATTAGCTCTTGTCCACAGTACTGTCATCACATTCTAATGTTCTAATTATACGTGGTGATGTCTTGCTAGTGGTTCTGTATGTAATATCTCCCAATGCAGAATTTGTGAAAAAATATAATCATATTAGAAAAATGCATTTCCCTTCTTATAGGAAAATATCGACAGAGACGTGAAGAAGATGTACAAGGAGTGGAGTCAGAACCTATGATAAAAGCTGTACACATACATATATATATATATAGCAACTGAAGTACACATTTTAAACATCTCTGTAGAGGACTATAATCTTTTCAAGTGGATATGGTCTATCTGTTTCCATCAAGCTAGCAAAGTCACGGAGTCGAAACAAGAGGAGTGTAAGATATTATTGGCTGTTATTCATCAAATACCAGGAAAGAAACTCCCAACTATAAAAATGTAAGTTTTACCTATTGAAACCTAGGCTGGATACGTTTAGCTAGGAAACTATTTGACCCATTTAGGAGTGGCTGATTTGAACACCAGGGGCCGTATTACACAAGTTGCCCCGGGGTGCAAAAGGCATTTGCACCCGCTTTGCGAGTCACCGGGGCACTTTAGTATTACAGTGCGTCCCCTTTTGTAATACTGAAAGCGCTGGAGCACATACAACGCCAGCACTTCCTCAAGAGGGCATTCCCTCATTTGCATGGGGGCGTGGCCCATGCAAATGAGGGAATCCTTTGCCTCTGCGCCCGCGCTGAATTAACGACACGGGCGCAGAGGCAAAAAAGCCCTCAGGAGGCAAACTGACAGTGCGCTACTGAAAAAGGTGGCCCACTGCCAGTGCGCTCCCTGAGAGCAGCCGTCTGGAGGGAGGAAAGGGGGTCCTATGGACCCCCAGACATCCCCTTGCAGGAGGGTGCAGTCACTGACTGCACCCGCCTGCAAGGGGATCCCTAATCCCCTTTTAAAAGTGAAGGCGGATGGCCGCCTGCCCTGTGAAACACGTAGCGGCTGCTTTAAAGCTGCTCCATATTTCACTTGCATGCGCTGCCCTGGGAGCAGAGCATTCTATGTAATAGGGCACACTTTCCCTGTTTGCACCCAGCACGCCTGTTTTGCGGTACGCCAGGGCGCAAACATAGAAAGTACGCCTTTTACATAATAGGGAGGGCCCCTCGTCTGTAGTTTGCTTCCAGAAAGTAATATTTACAGAAGGCCTAACTGGTCTTTTTGTTGCAGCAGCTTTAAATATTTTAGATAAATTAAAGGTCACTTAGGAGAGTTGCTGTACAAGGCAGACAAAAGCTGAATGCAGAATTATTTGTCGATATTGGAACAAAGCTACATGTAAAAATCTAGCTACCTCATGTCTGCATAGGTAAACAAAAGTTTCCTTTTTAAATGTTTTGTGATTCTGAAATCATCACTGGTAAAATGTATTTCTTTATTTGTGCATTTATTAAATTTACAACAAATGTAAATAACTGCCTAGTAATGAGAGTCCATGGAGGAGCGGTTGTGTACAGAGTGCTTGAGTAATCTTATCCATTTCCATAAAAGAATATAAACAATGACTATGGTGGGACAAGGAGCACCTGAATTCATTACAGATTTCTATGTAGTCTTCTGTTCCCTGTTCATTGATGAAGAGGAGTTACCCCCGGATTCTTTGTGAATGAATAGGAATGCCTCTTTGAAGAGACTTGTTTTAACTTCTTAAGTATTCAGTACTGGCAGATTCGAAATATTCCTGCGGTATAGTCTCAATGCGTTCCAGATTTGCACACCCAGAACTCAATTTATCTCCCTTTGTTTCTTATAATTGGCTTGAACAATTTAGTTAGTTTTTTAATAGAAACACGATGTTGTTCAGACCTCATTGTATTCCATTTATAGGTGGTCTATGTGGCCTAGCTGCTCAGGTTGAACAGCTGCTTTTGGAGAAAGGCGGTGCGAAGACAAGACTAATTTGTGTAGAGCTGGTCCTCTTCTAGAATGGTATGGATAAGACAACAAGCTATAAACCATGTGAAATTTCCAGTGGGTAAGACTGATTCAAGCTTTTTCATCCATCTTTTTTGCTGTTTCTTTTTCTAAAGGCCACATCAGAGCTGGGAGGTTTTGGTATGGCCACATGCTATGGGACAAAGTCAATGATAAGTGGGCTGAGTTTATCAAGTGTTGCCCCACATGGTTGCCAATGAATAGTGATGTAATAACGTGATCAAAATGATCGCGGTATGTTACATCGCAGTCTTTACAACGCAAGTCGTTACAACGACTTGCGCTGGAGGGCGCTGGACTTAGGAATAGAAAGATTTACTATTCCAACACCAGTCTACATACAGCAGGGAAGGTGTTGGAATAGTAAATCTAAATATTCCTTAGGTTATAGCGCCATCCAGCGCAAGTCGATGTAACGCTTGCGTTGTAACGGGTGTGTTGCAATTGCATCGCGGTGTAATCACCGAGATGTAAAGGATGTTTCCCATTGTGAATGGATAACTCTGCAGAAGCATTTTTTTCTAAGGAAAAGTCGTCACGAATGTGCTAGATGGACAGATTTGCATCTTACGCATCTTTCTCAGTTTGCTCTACAACCATGCTTTCCTACTGAAAAACCATAATTTAATTTATTTTATTTGGACATTTTATTAATGCAGGAAAAGCCTAAGCTGAAAGCTAATTTAACTGGGAGACCCTTACCCAAATTCAGATCCCTCAGATTAAACTAGAGCACACCACAGCAATATATTATGTCAGAGAACACAATAAAGAAGTATTCCACCTGCACAACTGTTTGTACAGAATGCTTGCAAAGATGAGCGGTCTTGCTGTACATAGAAAAATAAAAACTAAAGTCGGGCTCTTAACAAAACCTCAAGTCTGGCTGCAGTTCAAATTTCAGTTAACTACACCCAGAAACAGGGACATCCGGATGATTACTGATAGTGAATGACTTTAACCCCTTGGCCGCAGGGGTAATTCTCCCACTGTGCTGGGGGGAGGGGGGGGGGGGGGGCGTGCACAGCGCCCCGGTGCTCATGGTGGCCGTGTGCTCATGACGAGCTGAGCTCGTCACGGCCACACCCGTTTCTTTGGAACGCTCAGTACAGCGGGGGAATTATCCCCGCGTGCGAGCGTTGCGGCCGTTATGAGCACACGGCCACCGTGGCTCATGACGAGCTGAGCTCGTCATGAGCATGGGAGGGGTTAGAGTAGACAGATTACCTGCTGAATTTTATATTGAGCATGTTACGCATTCGGCTTCTCGCCTGTTAACTCTATTCGAGGTGTCCAAAGATAAAGACAAATTGCCTGTATCAATGAGGGAGGAATTGTTGGTGGTCTTCGAAAACAGGAAAGGGATCTCCTGAATGTTGGCTCGTACCGTCCTCTACCTTTGCTCAATTTAAACCACAAGGTGTTGGGAAAGATTCTGGCCAATCGCCTGATACCCATAGCTCAAACAATAGTGAAGCCCGATCAGACAGGCTTCAACCCTGGCAGGAACATGTTGAGGCGGGTATTCATAATCATGGTCTGGGCTAGGTTTGAATGAGATGGACACTAGGTGACCTCCCTGAACATTGAGGAGCCCTTCCACACTTTTAGCTGGCCCTATCTTTTAGAAGTGTTGGGCAGAATGGGAATAGGGCCTGAGTTTCTGGGATGGATTTGGGTATTCTATACTGAACCAATGGCAAGGGTTCGCACAGGAAATGTGATCTCCAAGATTTTTCCAACAGGGAGGGGCACTAGGCAAGGCTGCGTACTTTGGCCTATTATTTTTGGACTTGCCATGGAACTAATGGCATACTTGTTGCATACTAAGCACTCAGATTGGTGAATATGGTCCACAAACACATAGCACTTTATATCCAGGGCCACTGAAATTATGTAGCATAAGACGGGTAAATTAAGCGGCATGGTTGAGCAAATTATGCAGCAAGAAAAGGCAAATTATGCAGCATAATGCAGCTCATTTTGCATAGTATTACTCATTTGTCATAATTTTTCAACGTAGTAACACCTCATTAGTACCAGGTTAGCATCCAAATATAGCAATAGAGCAACAGATTGGAAGTCAGTCCAGCTTTGCAAAAGAGCTTCCACTGTGCTGTAACATGTGTTGTCTCATTTTTAGTAACTTTTGAACCATTTGAGCAAGAAACAAAAATATTTTAGACATTATATGACGGATGAAGGATTATGTGGCAAAAAAAGCAAATCGCTGCAGCCGCATAATCACATAATTCCAGTGGCCCTGATTATATCTCTAGTTGGCAGTGGTATGCACCTTGTCCAAGTATGGACCCTTACTTCTAGTCAGGATAAGGAAGCTATTCACCTCGATAACTTCTAATCATTTCCTTGGTGGCTTGGCATGAGCAGACAGGCTTATCTCAGAGGCAATGTGTAAAGTATTTGTACACAACACACACAGTAACACAGTGAAAACACTAGAAATGGACACCACATTAGAAAAATAAACTATCTTTATCTAAACCAAACAAGGACAAAACGGCAAAAACTCCAACATATACAACTCAAAAGACGACTTTTAAAAGGTTCCCAGCTATTCTGTCCATAGATATTTATGGATACGTGATTTTGACACAAAGTTCCTCAAAAGGGTCAAAATCCACAAGCGTTGGAAAACACAGCAAGGTGTTAGTTTCTGATTCCTTGGGGAGGTGAGGCTACAGTTCTACTGCACACAGGAGAAGGAAAGCGTCAAATCCGGAGTGTAGGAGAAAGTGAGGTGTCGATTTTCAAAGTGATTCTGATCTGGTCAGGGGGTGTTGCGTCAGAAGAATTTGACGCTCCCATGCGCTGCATGAGAAAATTCAGGTGCTAAAGATAGATGCAGCGGTGATCCAGGCACTGCGTCGATTTTTGTAGCAGCCAACGGGTGATACGTTGATTCTTTTAGCTACACGATTATTATCAACAATTGGTTCATTCGGGTAAAATATATTTCTTTACTTATCTCATGTTGGCACACACTATTATTCATTCATTATCAACTGGATAATTCAGAACAGGATCATTTAAGAGAAAATGAGAATGAGAATCCAAGCAATTCATGAGTTATAATGATATTTTATAAGTTATGATCATCTATAAATTCATTCATTTATAAACGTACATGAAGTACCAAGGCTGAAAGTGCTGTACAATAGTAAGCAGGTAGTGACATGGGTGACAATCATATGACTGCCCAGGTTCTTAGGGATACTGGGTTACCCCATTTGTGACTTAGCTCTTTTACCTACAGAGCAGGGCCTGCTCCAGGTTGAGTGCGGAGGTCTCAGACTTCTCAGAACTGTGCGTTGAATTTGGTCTGCAGCAATTGTTGGACCACTCGCAGGCCCTGTGATGATTTTTTCAACCACCCTGGGCTGTGTGGCAGGATTTTCTCCAGCACTGCAGTGCTGCATCGGAACATTTAGCTGCAAGAAAAGTGAAGCATTGATTTTGCAGATTTCTTCGCATCTGTGTAGATCTTCGCAGCAGGAACAACCTTCAAGGACCCAGACTGGATTTGGCAGCACAAGGCAGTTCTGAACTCCTATCAGTGGAGTTCAAAGATGATGCAGGTGAAGTTGATGTGTCCCTGAGACTTCAAAACAGGAGGCAAACATACACAAGCCCTTGGAGAAACTTCACAAGCAGGAAAGCAGGAATGTCCAGTCCTTTTCCTCTTCTTGGCAAAAGCAGTAATTGCAGGCCAACCCAGCACACCAACACACAGCAAAAGGGGCAGTACTCCTCCTTACAGCTCTTCAACTCTTCTCCTTGGCAGAGGTTCCTCTTGATTCCAGAAGTAGTCAAAAATTCTGGGGTTTTAGATCTAATACTTAGACCTCTTTTTCCCTTTGAAGTCTTTGTTCAGAAAGTCTCTTTTGCTCAGTAAAACCAGTTCTGTCCTACCTGGTCCAGTTTCACTACAGGAGGTGGAGACAGCATTGTGCAGGGCAGCCACAGCTTATTCAGGTCTCAGTGACAATTCCCCCTACCACTCTAGCCCAGGATGGCCCTTCAGCATATGCAGGGCACACCTCAGCTCCCTTTGTGAGAGGGTCTGGAGTGAATGCAAAAACAGCCCTAGTCAGTCTAAAACCAGAAGGATGAATCCACAATTAGGCAGAGTCACAATGGATGGTTAAACAAGAAAATGCCCACTTTCTAAAGGAGGCATTTTCAAACACACTATTTAAAAACTACCTTTACTAACTAGGGTGTTATTAAATTCTGAGTTCAGAGAGCCTAAACTCCAAATCTCTAGCTGGTCCCAATGGAAAGTTACACTTGTAAAATGGTATAAAGCTGCTCAAATGATAGCCTATGGGAGAGCTAATCCATGCAATAGTGAAATACACAGTATTTCACTATTGGAACATGTAAAACACACCAGTATATGTCCTACCTTTAACATACACTGCACCCTGCCCATGGGGGTACCTTGGGCCTACCTTAGTGGTGACCTACATGTAAGAAAAGGAAAGGTTAGGTGCATTTGCCAGATCGACATGGCAGTTAAAAACTGCGCGCACAGCCACTGCAGTGGGAGGTCTGTGACACATATGAAAGGATCCTGGTGTGGGTGGTACAATCAGTGCTGAATGCCTACTAGTAGCATTTGATTGGAAGGCACTGGGCACATACAGTGCATTTTACTATGGACTAACCAGTAAATCAAATATGCCAATCATGGATAACCAATCATATTCATAATATACACAGGGAGCACTTGCAATTTGGCACTGATCAGCAGTGACAATGTGCCCAGGGTACCTAAACCAGCAAAAACAAATCCAGCATACAGTCAAAAATACATGAGGCTGAGGCAAAAAGTCAGTGGAAACCACGCCAAGGATTCCAGGTCTAACACGTGTCTTATCCAGCTGGGAGTTCTCATCACTAAGGTGGAAGAATCTGGACAGACCATCAGCACTAGCATGTTCTGTACCAGGGTGGTGTTCCACCATAAAGTCCATCCCCTATAGGGAAATGGAGCACCTCAACAGTTTTGGGTCCTCACCCCTCATTTGCATCAACCATCTGAGGGGCCTGTGGTCTGTCTGAACCCAGAAGTGAGTCCCAGACAAGTAGGGTCTTAGCTTCATCAGCGTCCAGACCACAGCAAAAGCTTCTTGCTCAATTGCACCCCACTTCTGTTCCCTGGGAAGTAACCTCCTGTTAATGAAGGCTACAGGTTGGTTTAGGCCCTCATCGTTCAGTTGTGAGAGTACCACTCCCACACAAGGCACTGAAGCATCTGTCTGCACACCAAATTCTTGAGAGAAGTCAGGGGTCTGAGCAAGGGCACCGTGCACATGGCAGATTTCAGGGCATCAAAAGCAGTCTGACAGGCATCTGTCCAGATCACTTTTCTTGGCTGCTTACTGGAAGTCAGCTCAGTCAAGAAGGCAACAATGGTGCCATATCTCTTGACAAACCTCCTGTAATAGCCGGTGAGAACTAAATAGGCTCTCACTTCAGTTTGGGTCTTAGGTGGCTCCCAAGCCAGAATGGTGTCAATCTTAGGTTGTAGGGGCACCACCTGGCTGCTCTTACCCGGTGCCATAATACACCACAGACCCCTGCCCTATCTGGCACTTACTGGCCTTGATAGTGAGGCCTGCCTTCTGCAGAGCCTTCAACACTTCCCAGAGGTTCTGCAAGTGATCTACCCAGATGAAACTGAACACTACAAGGTCATCCAGGTATGCAGCACTGAAATCTTCCAGTCCATCCAACATCTGGTTGACCAACCTCTGAAAGGTAGGAGGGGCATTCTTCAACCCAAACGGCATGACCTGGAATTGGTAGTGGACCTCTGGTGTTGAGAATGCAGACCTATCCTTGGCCCCATCAGTCAAGGCAATCTGCTAGTACCTAGACATTTATTCAAACATGCTGAGGAACTTGGTAGCTCCCAACCGATCTATGAGCTCATCAGCTCTGGGGATGGGGTGTCTGTCAGTCCTGATGATGGAATTGAGCCCACGGTAGTCCATGCAGAACCGAAGTTCATGGGTGGCACTGCGTGCGGCAGCTTTTGGGGCCAAGACCACTGGGCTGGCCCACGGATTGTTGGAGGGCTCAATCACCCCTGACATCAACATCTTAGAGACTTCTTTTTGATGCTGGCCTTGACCCAGTCAGTGAGCCTGTAAATTGTGTGTTTTACAGGAGGGTGGTCCCCCAGATTCTACTTCATGTGCACCAGTGGGTGACACCTGGGGTCAGAGAAAACAGAGAGGCAAACCCTCCCAACAGCTGGTAACAGTCACTCTGCTGTTCAGAGGTCATTGCAAGGGAGAGGTTCACAACTTCCACTGACCCATCTTGCTCCTTGGCAGACAGGAGGTCAGGAATAGGTTCACTCTGCTCTTCCACCCCATCATCTGTAGCCAAGAGCATTTTCACTTCAGGCTTCTCAAAGTGAGGCTTGAGGCTGTTCACATGTAGGAGCTTCAAAGGGTTCCTTGGAGCTTGCAAGTTCACCAGCTAGGTGACATAACTCTTGCGCTCCGCCACCTCAAAAGGCCCAGTCCACTTGTCCAGGAAAGCGCAAGGCTCTACTGGGGCCATGACCCACACTTTCTGGCCAGTCTGAAACTCAACCACTGTGGCATTTTCACTTCAGGCTTCTCAAAGTGAGGCTTGAGGCTGTTCACATGTAGGAGCTTCAAAAGGTTCCTGGGAGCTTGCAAGTTCACCAGCTAGGTGACATCACGCTTGTGCTACGCCACCTCAAAAGGCCCAGTCCACTTGTCCAGGAGAGCACAAGGCTCTACCGGGGCCATGACCCACACTTTCTGGCCAGTCTGAAACTCAACCAGTGTGGCATTCTGGTCGTACCATCATTTCATATCTTCCTGGCTTGTTTCCGGGTTCTCCTGAGTGAGCTTCCTGAAGCAAGCAGTCTGGTTTTTTAAGGACAGCATGTAGCTAAATACATATTGGGGAAGTTAACTGAGAGCTTTCTCCCAGCCTTCTTTCACCAGACTAAGAGGTCATCTTACATGATGCCCATACAAAAATTTAAAGGGGCTGAACCCTAAGGATTTCTGTGGTACCTCTCTGTAAGCAAACTGAAGGCATTGCAAATTGACGTTCCACTTACACCTCATGGGTTCTGCAAGATCCTCAATCAAGCCTTTCAAGGTTAGGTTGAATCTCTCAACCAAACCATTACTTTGAGGGTGGTAAGGAGTAGTGAACTTAGAGGTTACACCACACTCCTCCCACAGAGACATCATGTACTTGGATATGAAGTAGGTACCCCAGTAAGATACCACCTCTTTGGGGAAACTCACACGGGAAAAGATCTCCATTAATGCCCGGCCCGCCATGGGCACTGTCATTGTTCTCAGAGGGATAGCCTCAGGGTACCGGATGGCATGGTCCACCAAGACCCAGTTTACCCAGTAGCCTGTTTTCCCTGTATGTACTTGTTTTGCATTCTGTCCTTTCTGTCCTTTCTTTTATCGGTGTTATGTTATTGTGTTGCAGCCTTCCTTCTCCAATAAAGCGCCGGGACACTCTTTTTGAGTAGCCGTGCGCTATACAAAAGAATAAATAACATAACATAACATAACATAACAAGACCAGGAAGTACCTGTTGCCTATGGATGTCTTGGGGTCCAGGGGCCCCACTTTATCAATTCTCACCCACTCAAAAGGGTTGCTCACCACACAAAAAGGTTGTAAAGGATCCTTCACTTTCCTTACTCTCTTACAACAAGCCTGGCACGTTTGGCAAGACCTACAATGTGTATCAGAGCGCCTTCGCATTTAGGGCCAAAAGAAGTGGGTGACAAGCCTGTCAAAGATCTTGTCCTGCCCTAAATGTCCTGCCAAAGGCACATCATGAACCAGACCCAATAGGAAGGTTCTGAAGCGCAGGAGCACCACCAGCACACGGGCTAACCCTGGCTCAACAATCTTAGGCTCACTGTACAGGAGATCGTTCTCCCAGTAGATCCAATGTGGTCCAGACTGATAACCAGCTGCCTGGTCTGCAGCCTGAACCAGCAGACCAAGAGGAGGGTACTCCATCTGCTCCTTGCAGAATTCCTCTCTGGTGGGTCCCCCCTCCTGCCGACAATGGGTCAGCTTGGGTAGGTCTCCCAGTTGGGCCACTTGCTCCCCTGTAGACTCCAGGGTTTCCCCCTCAAGTTCTTCCTCCTCCTGGACCGTGGGATTGTTTTCCATGCACCCCTTGCACTTCCCCTTTTGGGTAGGCACCTGGGCCACTCTATCAGGCTGCAGGTCCACTTGATCTCCCCTACTGGCTGCCATTGGCCGAGTGGTCGCACAGGCCCACTCAGGCAGACCCAACATGTCCAGGTGAGACCGCTGTTCCACCTTCTCCCAAGGGGAGCTCTCCAGTTCATTGCCAATCAGACAATTAACAGGCATGGTTGGACTCACAACTACTCCTAAGGTACCAGAGACCCCCCCCCATTCAAAGAGAACCTGAACCACCTTACACAAGCGCTCAGATGTATCTGCTGCAATTACAGGATGAAGTGCATTGGGGCACATGTGCTCCTCAGAAACCAGCTGACACCTGACAGATGTCACACTGGCTCCAGTGTCTCTCAGAGCTTCCACCCTCTGTCCATTGATGGTCACCCACTCCCTGTATATTTTAGTGTTATCAGGCACAAGGGTCCTCTGGACCAGCTCACTGTTCCCTAGTGAGACAAGGGTCATCTCAGCTGGCTCTCACCCTTCACATGGAACCAACTCCTCCCCCAGCACTCCTCCCCCAGCACTACACCAACCAACCCACGTGACAGTGCACCAGTGGATGCTGACTCCTTATTACATGTAAAGCACTTACAGGTTCCCCTTCTTGACACTCACAGTGCACTTTTCTAGGGATTTAACAGCAAATCAAATATGCCAATCATAGTTAACAAATAATTTATACAGGGAGCACTTACACTTTGGCACTGATTAGCAGTGGCAAAGTGCCCAGAGTGCCTAAACCAGCAAAAACAAATCCAGCACACAGTCACAAATACAGGAGGTAGAGGCAAAAAGTCTGGGGAAAGCACGCCAAGGATGCCAGGTCGAACAATCCTTATATGCGGACAACACAATGATATACCTCTGAAATGATAGTCATAACTTACAGTGACTCCTTGGATGAGTTTGGAAGGGTGCAGGATTAAAGATAAACTGGGATGTAATATTGCATGTTCCCCCTGATTAGACTCTCAGTTGAACAACCTCAATTATCTAGGGTTGGGTTTCAATGGCGATGCGATGCAATTAAATATTTGAGATTGCATCGACCTAACTCGCCCTAATAGAAGGTAATCAAGGTTGGGCACTGCAGACAGTAAGATTAATTCAATATTGGTGCATGCTACCTCTGTTTCTCTTGGGCCAGCTTGCAATTTCGAAAATGCTGGTCCTTCCCAGGTTGCTGATCTTTTTAGCTGCATCGCCAGTAGTGCTCAAAAAGGCATTCTTTAACGAATTAAGATGGTTGCTTATATTACCTATATGGGGCATGGGAAGACGCAGGGTGGCTATTGCGAAGACATATCCCCCGCTTGTGGGTTGGGGGTGGGGTGAGGGATTGGGTGAGCCGAATTATAAACTTCATTATGAATGCATGAATGAACAGTGTTTTATAATGCGCTACTTAGCCCAATGGGCGTCAAGGCGCCTAATCCAAATAACCGGTCTTATGCCCGGTGAAAGCTTACTAGTAGGTCTCTTTAAAATACCAAGTTTTTAAAGCCTTTTTAAAGAGGGACAGCGACGGTTGCGCCTTAATCTCCACAGGCAGGGAATTCCACAATCGAGGAGCCACAGTAACAAAAGCCCTTCCTCCCCATCTGACCTTCCTAATACGAGGAACGCACAGAAGATTCCTGTTGGAGGAGCGAAGGTTCCTGCAGGGAGTATAACACGTTAGCAAGGAGCCTAAGGCATCTGAGGGGCCCGCAAATAAGGCTCTGAAAACCAGACACAGGATTTTAAACGAAATTCTAAACTGGATCGGGAGCCCATGAAGGTCCTTCCTGGCTAGCGTGGCAGAGGAAAAGATGGGAATGTCCAGAACAAATCTGGCGGCCGCGTTCTGAACACTCTGCAGTCGTTGGATCAGGGCCTTATTGATATTTGCATACAAAGCGTTGTAATAATCTAGCCGGGAAGAGACCAGCGCGACCACGGTCTGTTTTCGAGCCTGGGGGGACATATCTCCTAAGAATCCTAATAACTCCCCAGCATGTGGCCACAGTTCTATCTACCTGAAGGTTCATAGACAGCGAGGTGTCTATAAGAACACCCAGGTTCCTGGCTGAGTGCGATGGAGTAGGACAGGCTCCCAATGAAGGGGGCCACCACTCACTAGACCACACATCCCGGTCCTTGCCGAAGATCAGCACCTCGGTGCTTTAATGAATTTTGAATTATCCATTCAGAAACTGCTTGCATGCAGTTCCTGAAGCTGAATGCAACGGTGTCAACCGAATGAGCCAAGGACACCATGATCGGAGTATCATCTGCATATGATACCACCTCCATCCCCTGCGATTTTACAAACCTAGCAAGTGGGGCCACATAGATGTTAAACAGGGTCGGGCTTAACCCCGACCCTTGCGGCACCCCACATTGCACTGGTTTGGCAGGGGAGAGGAACTCTCCAAGCTTGACCCTCTGTTCTCTTAGAGCTAGAAACGAGGACATAAGGCCAAGCGCTGGGCCCTGTACCCCTATCTCCCTCAGACGAGCTGTTAAAGTCGAGGGAGACAGGGTATCAAATGCAGCCGTCAGATCAAGTAGGACTAACAATGTGGTCTGTCCTTGGTCCACCTTCGCTCGAATGTTATTCATCACCACCGTAAGTGCTGACTCAGTACTGTGGAGTTTCCTGCACCCATGTTGGGACTGGTCCAGGAACCCAGAGGAGTCAAGAAAGGTGGAAAATGAGAATTAAGGTGGGATTCCAACATTTTAGCTGGTGCATGCAGCAAGGAAATGGGTCTAAAATTTTTGAGTGTATTCGGGTCCAGGGTGGGCTTTTTAAGTAAGGGCTTAACTATCGCCTTTTTCCAGGCTACCGGGAAAATTCCCTGAAGTATCGCACCATTCATCACCTCCAATAATGGAGGTAGCAAGGTGTCCCTACATTCCTTCAAAACTTTCAACGGACAGGGGTCCAGTGGAGAGCCATATTTAATTTTATTCCGTAGGGAATCCAGATCTTCAACATTAAGAGGTGGAAAGACTGTAAGAGTCTTGGATGGATCTCTAGTCCAAGAATCTAGGCTAGTGTGGACAGGGCTGGGGCTAACCGCTAACGTCCTTCATTGTGCTTCTAGCGTCAGATGAATATCTGCGATTTTAGTATGAAAGAAGTCTGAGATCCTGTCGCAGAGCTCCTGCGAGCCCACGACCGGGTCAGGCTCTTGCAGGGAGCACAGGGAGTCAACGATCCTGAAAAGCTCCCTTGATGAAGTGAGGGACGTCGTCCGCTTAGTAAAATATTCCTGCTTTTCCTTAATAATCCTAGCCTTATACCCTGCCAGCATCCACTTAAAGGAATCTCTGTCAGAGGGCTCCCAGGTTTTACGCCATTTTCTCTCCCGCCTCCTACAGCTCTGTCTCAGGAGCCTCAAGGGCTCTGTGAACCAGGGGGCAGTGGGTTTGGCCCTTGCTGAGTAGCGAAGAGAAGCTGGGGCTATCACATCCACTGCTCTAAAGATGGAATTGTGAAGTTCCTGTGCAGCAGCACTGGCATCCCTAGAAGCCAGGAGGCCAACAGACCCTATTAGGGGGGCAAGGGCATTATTTGAGATGTTCCCATAGCATCTCTTAAGAGTTTTCTTGACGTGGACCAACGTGGACCGTGGTTCAGAGGGAGATGTCAGTTCTAGGGGTACAGCCAAATGATCTGACCAAGCCAAAGGTACTGGGGGACCCGTGAAGAGCCTCGGGTCATTGGAAAACACCCCTTCCAAGATATGGCCAGCCAGATAAGTAGGGCTGTTCACCAACTGAAGCAGACCACATGTGGAAAGTGGGTCCGTCAGGGACAGAGCATCTTTCGAGCTCATGTCATCTAGATGGAAATTCAGATCCCCCAGAATGGTAAAATGAGATTTACCAAAATAGGGTTCCAGGATTCTAAAGAGATCATGGCTAAAATCAGATCTGGGGCCAGGAGGTCTGTAAATGAGAAGACCTGTGAAGGAAATCGAAGGGGAGGAAGCAATAACAAAATGTAGAGCCTGAAAGGAGTCGGAGGGCTCGGAGAGAACATTAATGCGGCAGACAGCAGAGGTTTTATAGAGAATGGCTAAGCCTCCCCCTCTTTGTCTCAATCTGTCCGATCTCTGTAACGCATAACCTTCCGGGATTGCATTTAAAAGATCTGGACCCGATGACTCCATAGCCCAGGTTTCCGTCACAAAAACCCAGGAAGGGTCCCTAGCCACAACAAAACCATGAAAGGCTATATTATTCTTGATCAATGATCGAGCGTTAATCAAGAACCCCTTTCCGAAGATAAAAGCTCCCTATAAGGAGAAAGAAGGTGTTCGCTACCAGCAGGCGAAACAGAAGGGGTGTCGCTGTAACACACACATAGGGCAGATGGGAGTGTTCAGAAGGTCCTCTAGGGTGGACCCAAAATGACAAGGTTGAAAGGAAGGTTTCAAAGCCCACATATCCCCAGCGGAGTAAGCGTAAAGTACCTGATGTGCGGTCAACGGCAAAACATCCTCCATTAGCTGCCCGTCCTGCAGCCCGTCCTCAGCGCGGACAGGCGCAGACGGGCAGAACTCAGGCATAACTCCGGCAGAAATCCGGCGATCCCGCAGCGCGAGTCCGCTGCGCGTCGGTATGACCTCCTTAAGTAGATGACTAGCGTCCTTGTGACGACTAGACCGTCACCGCGTCAGAATAGCGCCGCCGGACGTGCCTCTACCCCCCCAATATGGCCGCCAAGGTGCTACAATGCCGGGAATACCGGGGAAAAGGACCCGCCAAACAGCGGTGCATTCACCGATTATAGTGCAAGTGAGAGCGCTAGTCTAGCCCCAATGGCCAATGCGCTGGCTGTCTGGTGTGTCTAGCTCAGATCGAGATGAAGTTCTGGCAGGATTGGGTGATATTAACATATTGGGCTGGTTGCTAGACACAACATTGAGAAACGTCTCGGGAAATATGCTTATGATGGTGGCAAAATGGTGTTGGAAGTCATATGTACAACCTAGGTCTGGCTCGTCTTCCTTTGCCCCGAAACTTCCCCGGTAGTCGCTGCCTGGTTGTGGCCAGTTAAAAGCTTTCCATGATGTTTATCAGTGGAGTAAAGAGAAGATAATCGTATGGACTGACTTCTTTAGAAAAAGGATGCTAAACTCGTTTCAGGACTAGAGGAAGAGATACGATCTGGGCCCGGGCAATTTCCTACTTTATAATGCACTCATGCACCAGATGATTCGGTACTGGGGGGCTACAAGAGGCAGCTAACAAGTTGTTAGTTCTACAGCTACTCTTGACACATGGGTATGCACGAAGGGCAATCACTAATCATTATGGTGCCCTAAATTAGACAGTTTAAAGAATGGCGAGAGATTCATTTACATGCAGAATTATTGGCTGATAAATGGTTAAGATGCTTGGGGTAGTATTGGGTCGATCTAAAAAAACATCAACCTGAAATACACTCAAATCAATTATATCCATCATACTTATTTAACCACAAAATGTACATGTACTGTGGTACCTCAAAGGCATGCACAAGATGCCCCGAAACTGAAGCGGACTTCTGCCATATGGTCTCACAATGCCCTAGAATATCCTGATTTTGGGAGAGGTCCTGGGTTGTCTCTCTGATTTAACTGGTAAGTTGAATACAAAAGAGGCAACACTCTTTCTACCTGGCCTTTCGATATGCACAAAAAAAAGACAAAACATGCATGTGGTTTCTGGATTAGCAGTCGTACTGGCAGAGCGGTGCATAGCCATTGCATGGCAGGCTTCATCCACACTATAAATATGTGATTGGCAAGAAAGGGAGGCGCAATGACCTGTGGAACAAATATTTGTAGAAAATAGAGGACAAATCAAATGTAAACCCCCTTTGAGACAATATTGTTTTTTTTTTATTTATTGGAATGTAATATTGGATTCTTGCATGTGTTATATGGTGTAGATAGGTGGATATGATTGTCGTTAGTAGCAAAAAATACACCTTCAGCAGGTAAACATGATTAGGGACGTAAATGTAATGACTTTTGAAGAAATATTTCACTGAAGAGAGAGATAAGATGCAGGTTTTTGACTGTACTTGTATTATTCGTTTATTACTCATACAGTTCCTTTTTTATCAGTTGTCTTGCTCAAAATAACCAAAAAGGCCCGACTCGGCAAGGAGATGTGTTATCAACGTGAACACAAGGAAATATCCATAGGTGGAAGTGGTATACCTGTGTATTTAATCTATGTAATGAAACAAACTATGACTAACAACCTAATAAAGAAATAATGAAACAACTGGCATTAATCTTCATCTGAATATCTAATACACTTCACAGGAGAAGTACTTCACTACTCTGTTGGCAGAAGGTAATGGGTCTTGAGAGGCCACTAATCCAATGGAAAATCATTAGATTCCCCCAAGAGGGTTGTCCATCAGGTGAACCCCCACATGGGAATAGCAACCAAACTCCCCTTCAGGCAGCAGCAGCATGTAACCAACCAAAACGAAAACTTTCTGGGAGGCAAAAAAAGCGTATCAACAGGGTATACAGAGACAACAGGGCCGCAGCAGTGCAGAGGGTGGACGGAAGAGCATCATGACCAGAGGCTCCCACTACAGCTATTTCAGTTTTCATGGGCTGGTTTTGCTGGGCCCCTGTGTACCAGCCAGCCAACAGGAGATGAACCAGACTAGGAGCAGACTGGGCGGTCATGCCCAACACAAGAAGTCAGGAGCTCAACTGCACGTGATCCAAACCGTCATCCCCCTCCAAGCTCTCTGTATCCCTCCTGAATGAATTAACAAATCTTTCCCCCTACTGACCCTAAGGAAAAATGTATCTCTGCTCTGGCTCCAACCTAGGACCGGGAGCAACCAAAAAATCATTCCTGGCCACATCAATCCATGAGTATACATCTCTTAACCAATCCCTAATGACTGAAACGAAGGGCCTCATCACAATGGCGATCGGATCAGCTTCTGCGGTCCTGTCGGAGGCAGTCAGACTGCCACGGTCTCGTCGGAATCATCTGTCTGATCACCGGATTACGAAGCATGCATTGTGTACTCCGACTGACCGCTGAAGACCACCGACTCTGACAGCCTCTCAGTGGTCGGAGAAAATCAGCAGCCATAGAGCTGTACCGGGAGTTCCGACCGCTGTCTGGATTACGATGTGCATTACCAACAAGCCAGCCATTGCAATCCGACTGGCTGCCTCGACTCGTGGGAAATCAAGGATTTGGGGTGCATACTCGACCAAATCAGCTTCTCCCTGACAGTCTCTGGTGTGGATCCCTTTCCCGAGGCCCCCCTACACTACAGCAGCTGAACTCCAAAGACTAAAACCCTGTGGGCGCCGGAATGAAGGTAAGTCTGTAGGTGGTATGTATCTCCAATGACTGGACTATGCATGGTTTGCCACACTCCAGCAATGGGTCACATGCAGCACAAGGCATATCTCCACATATGTCATGCATGTGTGTGTACATATGACTTGTTTTCTGTGAGTTTGTATGCACTTGCTGCAACATATTTGGGGATTTGGGCACCGCCCTAGATGAGACCGCTGCAGTACCAGCGAGTGCATCGTCATACGGTGGGGGGAACTTCCTGGCCTTAGCGGTAGGAACCGGACGTCGGCACTCAGTCCAACCGACATCGTAATGAGTCCCTAAATCAGGTACTCCTGCCTTGCAGACTCCCCCGAGGACACACTCTCATAGTTACATCTCTGCGGATGTGCAGTGCACAGTCGCTCCCCTACTCCCATCCATCTCACTTCCTTACCAGATCCAACAGGGCACCTGTGTTCTAAGCTCAGCCCATCAGGATGGGGCTGTGCTATGACTAGCCATGCAGACTAACTTTTAAAATACGCTCTATGTGTAGAACCTATTTCAGAGTCATGAATGTACCTCTTCTTCCCGACTGCTCCCACACCCTCTGGAATGAGGGACAAGAGGCATCAGGATTGAAGGAAGTTTGAGAGATAGTTACTGTAACTTTTCACAGGACTCAAAGTCTAGCTAGGAAAAGCACCAGCCTCCCGACAATATTGGCCTAAAGCCCCTTATGTACAACTTTAAAATCACACAGGCAACCCACTGTCCTTCTCAGGTGGGAGAGAGGATTCTTAGGAAGGAGGCTGCAAAAGATGCAACTCCAAACAGCCGCTAGATACTCAGAGATGCTCAGAGGCAAAGTGAACAGACACCTAATGCTATTCAAAAAGTATGTCAGCAAGAATGGCCCAAAAGAACGGAAAAGGGAGAAAGGAAGTCTTTAAGACTCAGTAAGAGAGTGTAAATGTTTGCATGTGCAGAGATCTTCATACAAGCAGGCTGATTTGAATTGGGAGAGCATGACAAGGTGTGATAAAAGGTTAAGTGTAGCCAGACTATGCTCACCATTATCTGCGGTCTGTGTGTCTGTCTGGCAAAAGCATATAATGTAGGGTCGCTTTTCTGGAAGTGAGGGTTGGTTGACCTCCTTCAAAAAGGGGGGAAATGAAGGGTGCCAGTTGTGGTGGATCTGGACTGGTACCCTCCCCTTGGTAAGAAGTAAATACCAAACCAAGTAATGGTTAGTCTTCAACACACACGAGTTTGGGTTAACTTAGATGCATGCAGGCATCTTTACTGTATGCAACAGAATTTCCATCAGCCAGAGTTAGTGAAACAATCAGTAATTACATTGTACAGCTTCAATGTACTAAGGGATACCTGGAACCTCTTCAGAATTGCATTTCAGATTTGATAGCACTACCTCCAAATGTGATTTCCAAATATGTAGCATAAATAAATTATTACAGGATTTACAATGCAAAATACGGATTCTGGATTATGAGACACTTGCTATGACCGCAGACGTATGTATCTTCTGGTCAGACGGCTCTAGGCACAAGATAAGCATTCAAAATAAGTTTAACCGAAAATTGGCACTGGGTCAGTACCTTGAGAGAGTTGAACATATGTCAGGCTAAGAATATGAACCTGCTTATGCCTTCCAAATAATTTGAGTGAGTCAATTGCAGTGCTTCCCTCAAGCTGAGGCAAAATAATAATATCATAATAATACTTCTGGTATAAAAATATTCCTTGTTAATGAAACAGACACTCCATCATTATCATCAAGTACCAGGTGTCTGGCGTGGGCGGGTCACACGGTCCAGTAGTGCTTGCCTGAGCTTCCTCAAGGTTCCCTCACTTCTCACTCTTCAGAGCGGTTTTGGTGTTCCTGGTTCATGGCACCTAGGCCTCTAAGTCTAGCTGATTCTCTGATCAGCCTCAGAAAGTGAGGGAGAGATGGGTTAAGCTGTGAGATTGGACTGCTGACATCTGCCCTAGCTGGTGACAATGCCGTGAGTACCGTTGCCATTCTGTTATACAACTTGCTTTTTCTGTCATTTGCCCTCATTTTACTGCTGCCCTAATCTGCTGATTTGGGGGGCTATATGCGGTTATAAGGTGACACAAGATTGTAAGGCCACAGCTACATATGGCTGAGCCCTAATGTTTAGTGCATAATGCACTGTGTACTGTGCGGCTGCAAGCCCACTCCAGCAATAGGGCCCTGGGACTATACAGTAGGACACCTAATCATAGACGTTGAGCAGTTGGCCTGCGCTGGGCTGGACTATAGAGTCCAGAGATCAGTGTTTCGTGTAAATCCTTGGTATTAAGGAAGACTTGCTGGATTGTCCCCAGCACACAGAGGACTCTCCTCTGTGGTGCTAGAGACAAAAAGAGAGCCATTAATGATCAGATCAGACTAAAGACCAACAGTGGTCTGTGTAGGCAGGGTCTGGGCTGGGTCATGGCTACCATTCTTGGCCCTGGTTTTTGGCTCCATCTTGACTCCCTTGGCTTCATATCATAGTGGTGTATGAAGGTCGTCAGCATAATGGGGAGAAGGATGGGGATATGCCCAGTTCTTTTGCTAGCTTCATTTCTAGCGCCTCGGGTCTATTGAACACAAATTTCATGTTGTTGTGGAACAGCTAATCAACGCAAATGGGGTAAAGAAGATCATACAAGGGCCCACTACCAGCTCAGGTACTAACAGTGTAACTCGCAGTATTTGCGCCAGCTGTAATTTGGTTAACACTTCACGTTCTTCAGAAATGCCGGCAAGTAGACCTAAGAGCAGTAATAAAAAGCGGAAACCCCAGGTGACTGATGCTCCATTGTTGCAAGTCCAAGAAGGTAATATGGCATCCAAAGTACTGCCTCTTTGCGCACACCACCTCCAACCGAGGGGTCAAAGGGGAATAATGTTCTATCTCGTGGTTGAGGGAAGCTAGTCCAGTGCGGCCAACAGCTAGCACCTCTGACAATTGCAAGACCCTTAGGGGAGAGAAAGCTCATAAAGACTTCTCCCTCCTTTGCTCTTCGTTGGAGAAACTGGAGGATCGATTGATACTTTTTATGGAGATTGTCTCAAAAAGACTGTGGGCAAATGGAAAACTAATCATGGGTTAAGGTGCTTGTGTGGGTCGCATGATTAGCCCATCTAATAAAGTTGTTTCAATGCTAACATATGAGGAATAGTCGTCACACAGGCAAGGCCCTGTCAATCCAATTGCCATCGCAAGGAACAAGCAATAGCCACTCTATTGTGCCAAGCCTGCATGTGTAGCATCTGGCCAGGGAAGAGACTCTGCTAACTCTCCATGTGTACCAGGCAAAGGGTAGCAGTGTGTGCTGCAACTTCCGCCTGAAGCTACGGCATTTACCATATTACATAAGGGTGTTTCACCTCTTGGTCCAGAACAGGTGTAATGACATATCAAATTAGTCACCAAAGTAACTCTCTTTTTTAAGGGGCGAGTAAGGGACAGAGAGGCACTTCACAAGGCTATAATGATGCTGTAGAGTGTCATGGATTGGAAATAGTCAAAAAACAGACACTAATGATTGCATTATTGTCAAATTTAGACAGAAAGCTATTTGTAAGAAACATTTTTACTATGCTTAACACAGTGGTGTAACAAGGGGAGGTGCTTCGCGCCGGGTGGCATGAGTTTTGGGGGCGGCACCCCCCCCCCCCCTCTTACCTGCGGTCGTCGTGGTGCGACCATTGCAGGAATCGCCAGCACCCTCCCCCTGCTCTTGCATGCGGCCGTCGTGAGGTAGCAATTGCAGGGACCGCCACTGACGGCCAAGAGTCTAGCAACGCCACTGGCTTAACACCATTAACTCGAACCGAAGTATGATAGAGGCTATCCCTGATAAGCGTGGCTCAAATCCACTGGAGTGACTTACAGCACTCACCTATAATTACCTTATAGGAAGTCAGCCGGACAGTGGAGAAGTATAACAAAAGTCTTTATTAGGCCAAACAACACTCATATGAGAGGGCCCTGTCCGACCTCACTCCTAGGAGTGCGAACGAGAGGACTGACTCTCTGCATCACAGCAATACATTATAATGCAATACAGTAAATGGGGTACGCCCCTTGTGGAAAGTTACCGAGCCCCGGACCAGTGGACAATGCTCTCATACAGCAGGCATCTGCACCTGCAAGGGATACATTATTATCTCTGCTCAAGGCCATGGAGCTAGGCTTCGGCGTCTCTGGGCATGAGAACATTACTGATAACATGAATAGTTAGTTTCGGCCACAGTGAGCCGAGAAACGAAAACTGCTGTCTTAGTATAATTCTTTCTGTATTCCTGCGGGAGGGGCATGAGCGAGCAGAGGCCGCAGGCACAGAGAGTTACACAAAATGGTGGCACACAAGCTAAGCTAAGAAACTAATATGATCACACATATATACGAGAATAGGTGAGAATATGAATTCAGCATAAGTGTGTTTACGTAAATGCATTAGTTAGTCATATGATGCTAACTCATACGTCATCATAGGTTAATTAGAGCATCGAAAAGTGAATTCTATCAGACCCTCCTTTTAGCATCATTGGCTAACTATGGCCTCATTTATTTGCCAAAAGGTAGTGTCGACATACATTCTAGGGGCAGGCCTACATTACTTCAGTCGAGAACATCTTCTGCAATAAACATTAACCAACTTGCATCAGCAGGAATTTCAGTAATCATAGAAGTGGTATATTGACCATGTAACTTCTTTTTCGGACGTATATTTGCAGCACACATTGAACAACATGGAGGGAGGCAATATATGCAAAGGCAGCATGACAGAATTACACTCACCACTCCAACCAAACCCATTAGTATTTTCCAGCCCCAGGAAGAAAAGGCACCCCAGAGCCACCCTTGGAGAGACCATGTCCCATTATCTTGGTGCAGTTCAGTTGCTAATCTATGCAATTTTTGCACTGCCAAGTTAACAGTCGGGGCGGAGTCAGGAATATAAACGCAACAAGAGGTCCCGATGACGCGACAGGCCCCGCCCCTATCAGCTAGTATGACGTCAAGGACCATCCTATTCTGGATCGTAAATAATCTCATAGCCTGAACCTCAACAGAGATGTTAGTCGTAATGTCAGCCTCAACCAGAACCACCTTTTCCATTACCCTAGAAAGTCGTCTAATAGCTCTACTGTTGAATATAGGACCCCAGAAAGGAAGTAAACCCTTAGAAAAATCAGTCCATTGCTGATATGAGGTATCCGTCTGATCAACGTCCTCTACCTGAAGTTCCCTCCTTTTACGCTGCTCTCGCGGCTTCTCTTGAGGACTGGGGAATCGTCGATGAGTTCTGTGGTAATCAGAAGGGGCCACATACACAGGAGGAATCAAATAAGCCAGGTAACACACCCCACCCCAACCCTCGGGCAACCATAAGTATCCATTTTCACCGCATACAAAATAGACACTGGGTGGGGCAATCAATGAAGGGCTAACGGGCAGGCGTATTGAAGCAGTCACGTTACAAGAGCTATTTCCAACCTTGATGGGACCCCTTCCCTCTATACAGAAAAATGGAGGAGGACCCACCACAGCCAAGGGTATCAAACTTTTGGAGCTGTCGTTACTCTTAGGGGGATGCCTATAAGACAAGGTGGCATTCAATTTCATGAAACTATCCCTGAGTCGATCAGTATCATTAGGTGTCAAGAATCGACCCAACTTTTTCTCACATGTCTCTATAAAGGTCTGGTCAAAACGTCCGTCAGTATATATTCGTCCAAGGGAAGCTGAAGGCAAAGGGCGTACTCGCATTGTCATTGTCCACCCCCTATTCTGCAGTCGGGGAGTTAGGGAATCTGGCTGTTGGAAATATTTGACAAGACCTATAAGAGTATACCATCCCACACAACTATTTACCGGAGTCAAAGGAAGAGCAAGGAATCTATCTTTCTTATAAGCAGCAGAAGGCAAAAGCCCACAAACCCAGCAATCTGTCATGTTGGTAGTGGCATGTGCATGATGCAAAGTCTTAATAAAAACATTATCTTTATAATTTGCACGTATCATTCTTTCACCATATTCAACTGTTAACATTTTGTGTTCCGGAACAGCAGTAGGTGTGGGTGCAAATGTATGAACAGGATAGTATTTATCAACGAAAAACAGTATTCCAAGAGTCACCAAAAAGGCAATTAAAAATGTTACAACCACCACTATTTTCCCATTTCGGGAAAGGGCCAACCAAGGGGAATCAGGCTCACGTCTCGGGGGAGCTGCAAAAGGCTGCTCCTCATCAGGAATGGGCCGCCCAAAGGGATACATTCTGTATGCTTTTCAACACCAAAAATCAAAAATAAAAATAGTAAAAAGAAATCGCACTACTACTAAAAAAATAGTCCCAGACAATCCTCAACCGGCCAGAGGGGTTCTTCAACCCTTAAGAGGGATCTTCTTCCCTGTGTCCTTCAAAGCCTCACAGGCAGGCTTTTACCGTTCATACCTATTCCCACGTCATTTGTCAACACTTTGAAATAAGGGAAGCACTTTATTCGGGCCCCGCACCACGCTTTAGTCTCAAAGAACACAATCTTCGGCTAAACACCAGGGCTCTTACAAGTCCATCCCTACCACTAAATCTTCTTTTCAGAATGTCCACTAAGCCCTTCTTCCAGTATTTAGTCCATCATATTTCAGCACTGTACTTATTTTCTTCGGGGCCGGAAATTATAACGAGTGCTCCCTGGCACTTCGGGGTCGGAGAACAAAGCAGGTGTCTCCGTGGCAGATGCTGAACTTTCCGGTATCTCTTTGCTAGCAACAAGAGGAGTGGTAGAGCTCACAGAATTTTCAATGCTGCTTCGCTCTTCTCCAATCAGTGAAGCATCCGAGAAAGGAACATACCTCGGGATATGTTCACACTCTTGGTCAGCGATGCCGTCTTGCACCCATTGATCATAGGGCAACGGGAGCGGGACCCTCTTCACATGAGAGGCATGAGTCCACGCCTTTCTGCCGTCGATCCGCAGCGCCGTGCGCGTGGTGAGGAGCACCTGACGAGGCTCTGACCACCTTGGCTCCAAGCAAGACTTCCGCTGGTATCGTCGCACCACGACCCAATCCCCTGGGTGGATGGTGTGTCCGGGCCCCTCCGGCAACGGCTTCAGAGTGTCTGCTACCAGCTGATGAATAGAACGAAGATCTTTAGTCAAAGCATACAGATAATCTGTCAACAGAGGGTAAGGTACTTCTGAAAAACATTTTGGACGGGGCACTCCCCAGATATTGGCCGGGCGGCCAAATACCACCTCGTGCGGGGAGACGCCCATTTTTGCATTTACAGTGACTCTTGTGGAAAGCAACGCTAAGGGAAGTGCATCTGGCCAACGGAGACCTGTACTCTCACATATCTTGGCCATTTTTAACTTGAGTGTGCCGTTAAACCGTTCCACCAGTCCTGCTGCCTGAGGATGCAAGGCTGAGTGGAACTTCTGGGTGATATGTAGGCCTTTGCATATATTCTTCACCAACTCAGCATTAAAGGACGTGCCATTATCACTCCAGATCACCCTAGGTAATCCGAAGCGGGAGAAATACTCCTTTATCAACATTTTAGCAGTAGACATAGCCGTGCAGTCCTTGGTTGGGAACGCCTCCACCCACCTACTAAAGGCACATACGACTACAAGGACGTACTTCAAGTTGTTGACTCTTTCCATTTCGATGTAATCCATCTGAATCACCTCAAAAGGGAAAGAGGGGGGTGCAAAATTTCCAGCTGGGACAGGGGTACCCTTTCCAGGATTGTGTCTCAAACACACCATACATTGACGAACCAAATTGGTGGCCATCTTAGAGATGTTTTTATTGCTCCACACCGGGTCTAATAGTTTGCAGATACCCTTCGCACTCACGTGAGCAGGCCCGTGTGCCATCGTCACTACTGGAAGGACATACGCATTCGGTAACATCCATCGTCTCTTGTCTGTCACATCTGTCCAACATTCATCCGCATCCAGTCGTCCCTGCCCATCCTTCCATGCTCTCAATTCCTCATCCGTCGCCTTGCCCTGTATGTTCTTGACACTCTGTACCGTGTCTGCGAACATATAATTATCTGGGACCCATCGTGCTGGCCCTGCCACAAACATTTGTGGTAATTTTTCTCTAGCAGTCTCTTTTGCTGTCTCGTCGGCAAAAGCGTTGCCTCGCCCGACATCGTCCACTATCGTCTTGTGTGCACTACATTTTATCACAGCCAATCTTTTGGGTAAAGTCAGTGCCGTTAGCAGTCGTAATATCAGTGGACCATGTTGGATGCGTTGTCCATGGGAGGTCAAGAATCCCCGTTCTGCCCAAAGTCGCCCATAATTATGAACCACGCCAAAGGCGTATTGGCTATCAGTGTAAATGTTGACATCCAACCCCTCACTCAACTCACATGCTCTCAGTAAGGCGATAATCTCAGCAGCCTGAGCAGAATTGTAAGGTATCCTAGAAGTTTCTACCACCGTCTGTAATGTCGTTATGGCATATGCTGCAGTCGATGTCCCGTCTGGTAATTTAAAACAGGATCCATCAACATACAGTTCCCCATCTGGTTCTTCCATGGGCCTGTCTGTCAAATCCACCCTCCCCTTTGTCTCCTCTTCAGTCTTATACAAACAGTCATGTATGTCATCATCATGTGTGTCACTATCTGTGGGGATAGGTAACAAGGTGGCGGGGTTCAATGTGGCACACCTTTTAATTGTCACATGGGGTGCAAAAAGAGTCATCTCGTAACCCGTCAGACGAGCGCTTGTTAAATGCTGCGTCTGTGTCCTGTTCAGTAAAATATCCACAGCATGCGGTACCATTACTGTGAGATCTGTTCCCAGCACGAGCCCTGCCGATTGTCTTATAGAGACCGCAGCAGCCGCCGTGGCTCTCAGACAGCTCGGCAGCGCTCTTGCCACATTATCGAGCATTGCAGAGAAATACGCACACGGTCTCTGCTTCCCCCCAAAACACTGAGTTAGGACAGACAACGCGCAACCTTCCGCCTCGTGCACGTAAAGAACAAAAGGCTTCTGGTAATCAGGTGTTCCAAGAACTGGCGCAGAACACAGAGACTCTTTTAGTAACTCAAACGCTTCCTGACATGCGGGGGTCCAGGGTAGGGGTTCGCGCACTTCTTTGGTAGTCAGATACAATAGGGGTTTTGTTAGTAACGCATAGTTAGGTATCCACTGACGACAATACGATGTTATGCCTAGGAACGCGCGCACCTCTCGCTGCGTGTTAGGTACCTGCATGTTAGTGATCGCTTTTATGCGCTCCGGCGTCAATCTCCTCCCCACTTTCGAAAGGAGGTGACCGAGGTAGGTGACCTCCGTTCGACAGTATTGGAATTTCGGAAGGGACACTTTATGCCCCCTTTTAGCCAAATGGTGTAACAATTTCACAGTAGCATCCCGACAACCCTGTTCGTCATCCGATGCTATCAGGATATCATCCACGTACTGCAACATCACGTTGCCAGGTGGAAGTTCCAAATCATCCAATTGTGCCTTCAGAGCTTGACTGTATATACTAGGACTCTCAGTGTACCCCTGAGGAATTCTCTTGAAGCGGAAGCTACGGCCAGCCAATGAGAATCCGAAAAGGTACCTGCTATCTTCATGTACTGGAATACTGAAGAAAGCGTTTTTCAAATCAAGGACAGAGAAATATTTGGCCGAAGGTGGAATCATTGTCAATATCGTAGTGATGTCCGAGACCACCGGATACTGTGGCTCCACTACTCTATTCACCTGACGCAAATCAATCACAAATCTATAGACATCAGGAGTATTATCAGTGGCATCAGGTGACCGTCTTTTAAGTACAGGCAAAATAGGGCTGTTACATATATTCGAATCAGTCTCTTCCACTACTCCAGACTGTATTAAATCATGAATTATTTGTAACAATGCCTTCTCACCCTCCCTAGGTATTTTGTATTGCGGTATTCTGGGCAATTTGGCTCCCACCTTCACTCTGATTGACACCGGGGCAATGTCCATTCGTCCCACATCATTATCACTGACGGCCCACAAGCTGTCTGGTATGCCTCGAAACTCAGGTGGCAGCGGGTCGTCTTTTGAAAAGCACTGTAGTGGGCGGGCAACATTGGGTCCTAGAGTAAGGTACACGCCATCCGGGGAACAATAGATGGTAGCATGCAATCTCTTCAATAAGTCTAAACCCAACAAATTTTCACCACAATTTGATGTCAATAAAAACGGTGAATCAACAGTAAAAGGACCAATCGTTAACGTGAGAGGTTTAGAAATGGGGCTAATCACCGGAGTTCCTGCGAAACCCACGGATATGTTATTCTTGCCAGACAGAGCCGCCCCTGGGACCCGAGAACGAGCCACTGAACTTTTCATTGCACCCGTATCCACTAGAAATTTCTGTTGAGACCCTAGTAAGTCGGCTTCGACATAAGGTCCCCTCTGATCAACTTCCATAAGTACTGGTCCCATGCTCTGTCCTACGCTGTCCTAGTTGTGGGAGAACCCTGTCAAATCATCAACTGAGTAATCATCGTTATAGTACTGGCCCCCGCTCCTCTGCGACTGTTGTCTATCTGTCCCACTGTCAAAGTAATTGCCTCCCGGTCTCCCGCCTCCTTCTGATCGCGCAGCCTGTCTCCCAAAATCACCGCCACCTCTTCCTCGTCCGCGCCCTACGCCAGCGCTTGCCTGAAGCAGCGGGCAATCCCTCCACCAGTGCCCCTCCTGCTTGCACTTCGCGCACTGATTCGGTCCCAGCCTGTCCCTGCTCTCACCTCTTCCAAATCCACCTCCGCGGCTCGGCCCCGCACCCCTTCCTCTGCCTCTTGCCACCTGCTGTAACAAAACCCTCGTCTTCAAATCTTTAGCCTTCTTTTCCTGTTTGTCCTTATTTTCATTTTCCCTGTGCTCGTAATATTGCGCCATACTTAGTATTCCCGAAGGAGAGGACGTTGTCCACGTGCTCTCCGACGCTTGCAGTCTGGCCGATATCTCAGGCAATAAGTTTGTGACAAACCTGTTGACGAAGAGCCGTAACCCTCCATCCTGTGACACATCCTGCCCACTAAAATCCATAAACGTTTCCTCAAACCTCGTGAAGAAATCAGAGACCGCCTCATCCTTTTTCTGCTTGCAAGCCGTCAATTTGTCCCAATCTACCTTTTTCGGGGGGATGAGGGAATGCATATATTTTTATAATACGCCCTGGCAAAGCCAATATCTCAGCCTTCGGCTTCTCCCCTGGCTTACGCTCCTTGTCCCAATCCTGCAACTCCTGCCATGTACCACCCAGTTCCTCCGTATGATCCGTACCTTTCACTTGTCGCCACACATCAACCGGGACCAAAAGCCCGAAAAACAATTCGACGTCAGCCAACGTCATCACAGTAGAAGACGCCGCTTCCGTAAGCTCTTTGTAATAGGCTGTTGGATTCTTTCTAGAATCCGGCAGTTGAGCCTTCAATGACAACACCTCACTTCTCTTCCATGGCGTATACACCCATTGCTCCTGAAAATGCGCATCAATTCTGTTCCTTGTAACAGCCTTCGTGACTGGATCTAACAACTCGGGGATCTCAGGATGAAAAATAGGGTGTACCTCTCGCATTGGGTGGAGACCTGGGAAATGGGGTGTACCTGCAGAGGGCAACTCATTCCTGTATTGCAAAAGCGCGCGCAGACTACTCATCACTTCCTTCACCCCCGTGTTCGTTCTGTACGCTCCAGCCTGTATATCCCGCAAAACCGCCGGAGCCACACCTCCATATCCCTGCTCCCATAGCGGTATCAATACGCTAGCCATGTGCCACAGAGCGTGCTGCTGCATTAACGGCTCAAAATCTTTCATGGTGGACCAGATATCATCAAACGAATAAATATTATTCCTGGCCCATTGACATGCCTGGTTAGCCACCAAACTTTTTTCATCCAAACCAACAGTAGAACGCGTAAGCAGCTTCCGTACCTGTGAGAACAATCCGCTACCTGCGCCGCGACTCGGTGTTAGCATCTCCTGACTGGGGGTGGTGCTGGCTGAAACTGTAGGGAGTGCTAAAGAAAATGGCGAGGGGGCGGGGGAAGTGGGCTGAAGTAGAGAAACGAGGGGTGTCGAGGGCAGGGATTGTTGGGGGGCACTCGCTGAAGGACCTGGAATGGCGCTACTAGGGGCCGAAAGTGGCAATGAGGGGTACAATGGCTGCGGGGCATAAGGGGGAGGGGGTCGGGCATTCAAAATGTCCTCCATCTCATCTGGGTCGTCCTCTCTCACTACGTAACTTTTATTTTCCTTCAACCTACAAAGTCTATCTGCGCGCTCCATGCGTAATGCATTCTCATTCCCCACCTGTTCTCTCGCCTTCTGCGCCATAGTCTGGGTGGACTTTTTATACTCCTCTTTCTCCTCTCGCATCTTACGTTTCCTGACCTCTTTCTGCCATATTCGCAAAGAGTCGAACATACTCTGGCGGCTACGCCTAGCAAACAGTTTATCTTGCAAATAATCCAATTTAGCTTCATCAAAAGAACCCGTCAAAGGCCATTGTAAATCCACATTATCAGCAGTGTATCGATGCCACAAAGTGCCAAACAAAATCGGAACCAGTCCGTGTTTAACATACATATCAAAACTCGGTGTCCCTTCAGGGGGTGCGGGTTGGCTCTCGGCCAGTCTAGTATCTGAGGGTCGACAACAACATCCAAAACATCTCAACTTGCTAAAACACGGCATCTTTACTTTATCTTGAATCTCAACTCGAGTTCATTCACACACAAACATATAGACGTACACCAAAGAACCACGTACACATATACAATATCTCCAAACACGTGTTACCAAATGGGACAAGGCCCGTCGACCAAGTCCTGGGGAACCTGGACTCTACCGCAGACCGAACAGTACACTAACTGTTCTGAGGACGGGGAACGAATCCGCCACCCGTGCGGCACTATGGATCGCTGCGCACTTTACTGCGGGAAACCCAGATCACACCTCCACTGAATCACCACACTAGGAGTTCAGGGTAAGCGCACCAGAGTCTACCCACAATGAGCCACGCCTTCACCACAGTACCATCCGGTCGGATCACTACAAACAATTACCTCGAAATACGTCCCCAACCCCATCAAGTCTGTCAGAGCACCGACTCGTACTCTGAGTTCCCCGGAGCACACTAGCCCCAGGAGCACACCGGCTCCTCAAACCATCGGAGACACTCTAGTCTCCCGGAACGCTCCTGTTCCTGCAGCAATCACAGGTGGGCCACTCACCTTCCGTTGGCGGCACCGACCTCTACCGTTCTCCACCTCCGGCTGCCAGGACCAACACGGTCAGCTTCAAGTTCCGCCTTCTGGACCCCGGCGTAAGATCCGAACCGGGACCTCTCCCGATCAGCAGGGTGGGGCAGCGCTGCGAGAACCAAGCTCGGCATCAAATGGGATCCCGGGCCCACCGTGCCGACCAGCGGGTCCCCGGTCTTCTGCTACCCACTTACGGGTGAGAAAGATCCTTATCGCGGGGTCCCTATTCGGGCGCCATCTGATAAGCGTGGCTCAAATCCACTGGAGTGACTTACAGCACTCACCTATAATTACCTTATAGGAAGTCAGCCGGACAGTGGAGAAGTATAACAAAAGTCTTTATTAGGCCAAACAACACTCATATGAGAGGGCCCTGTCCGACCTCACTCCTAGGAGTGCGAACGAGAGGACTGACTCTCTGCATCACAGCAATACATTATAATGCAATACAGTAAATGGGGTACGCCCCTTGTGGAAAGTTACCGAGCCCCGGACCAGTGGACAATGCTCTCATACAGCAGGCATCTGCACCTGCAAGGGATACATTATTATCTCTGCTCAAGGCCATGGAGCTAGGCTTCGGCGTCTCTGGGCATGAGAACATTACTGATAACATGAATAGTTAGTTTCGGCCACAGTGAGCCGAGAAACGAAAACTGCTGTCTTAGTATAATTCTTTCTGTATTCCTGCGGGAGGGGCATGAGCGAGCAGAGGCCGCAGGCACAGAGAGTTACACAAAATGGTGGCACACAAGCTAAGCTAAGAAACTAATACTAATATGATCACACATATATACGAGAATAGGTGAGAATATGAATTCAGCATAAGTGTGTTTACGTAAATGCATTAGTTAGTCATATGATGCTAACTCATACGTCATCATAGGGTAATTAGAGCATCGAAAAGTGAATTCTATCAATCCCCTTTGAGGTTTTTTTACTGGCCAAGGAATGATCCTGGTTTTCCCTTTACAGCCAGGGATATGTTGCGAGGTTATCCTCCTGTTTAAGTTTTTTCAGTATCGCTTCATAACAAATATGCAATTCTTGCTCAGAGTGTATAGATTGAAAAACAACTAACCACGTTTGATGTTTACCATCAATAAGGAAGGGGGAGAGCCATATACTTAGTGATGGTGAGGGTTCATCCTGCATCCATGGCACCTTTAGTACAATGGACATTACTAATATTGCCAATCAAGATGGCATAATTCCAAACAAAAACAGCCATACTTTACTCAAATTATTAGGGAAAGTTGCCATTTGGAACCTTGCAGGTTTGAATTCTGAGAAAAAGAATTCACAATGTTTGGAGCACATAAGTGGATACTTTACTTTACAAACTTTATTCGATCTTTTTCAGTTAAGATCATAAAAGTATATAAGAACAGAAAAATACGAAAACATCAGCAATCAATATACAGTCCCAATTCGTGGTAATAAAAGGTAGCCTGAATAAAAATCCATTACAAAATTCCGTGTACATATGTACAAATAACCACTTAAAATGTAAGTTGAAATACAAATTGCCTGTAGTTAAATTTGTGTCAGAGCAGAATAATGGAAAAGACCATATCCTGCTTATGAGCCCAACTGCTTTCTTTTTTTCATACATACCCACAAAAATGTCACTACCGAGAAGCAGACTAAAGGATCAGACAGGGATTTTAAGCAGTATAGTGCAACTCGACATTATTTAAAATTGTGATGCTTCAAAATCGGAACAATAAATTCCTTTCTTTCCTTCTGATAAAAGCCACAGAAAAAAACAGGTGAAGGTAATGGACATTACTAATATTGCCAATCAAGATGGCATAATTCCAAACAAAAGCAGCCGCACTTTACTAAAATTATTAGGGAAAATTGCCATTTGGAACCTTGCAGGTTTGAATTCTGAGAACAATAATTCACAATGTTTGGAGCTCGTAGGTGGATACAATATTATCTTTTTACAAGAGACATGGGCTGAATGTCCATACAGTGTCCATGGATTTACATCATGTTTCAACTAGCAACCCCTGGATTTCAGGGAACGCAATGGATAGAGTCATTAAGACAAATCAAGCTTCCCCCTATTTCCAACTTCTTTGGATGCAGTTTGAAACAAATATGTTTCTGTTAATTACTTTCTATAACAACTTTAATGTTAATAACACTGGGATTGTTAATACCATGAGCATGGAAATTGAAGGGTTTTGATCTACATCCAAAGAGCCTATCTCACTATTGTGGGCAGCCGTGGCCTGTGCGGGTAAGATCGGTGGGGCAGGGTGGCGGAGGGATTTCGATGGACAATGTCGAGGACAAATTATTTATTTATTTAATTTTCCATCGTCATCGTCCGTCGAAATCCCACCCAACCAGCCCCATCGCTCTAACCTGCACGGGCCGTGGGTGATTGTGGGTGGGAGACTTTAATACTCCGCACTGCAATTGATCAGGAACCATCACGCATGGTATTACAGAACTTTAGAGAGAAACTCAAATCCATTTCTTCCATTCCCCAGATGGTGAAGCTCCTAACCTGCTTATTAGCACATACAGTCTCGAGTTTGCTCTTGATTCATTTGCTAAATCTCCGATCTTAGGGGCCGATTACGATGGCGGGCGGACAAAGTCTGCCTGCCATCGCAGATGCAAAAGGGACCGCCCGCCATAGGTGCGGCGGTCCCGCTATACGAAGTAGAATGCGCCCGCCACACTGGCGGGCGCATCCTGTATTTTTACATTGCGGCAGGCGTCAGCGCCCACCTCAATGTAAAAATATATGTTTGAATGCATAACGTGACAGGCACTGTGCAGTGCCTGCCACCTTGTACATGCAAATGCAGGGAGGTACCATAGGCACCCCCTATGTGCAGCACTCCAAAAGGGGGCCCGCAACAGCCCCCTAATGATTCTCCGCCTGTCTTTTTGTCTTTTTGCGGCTGGATCTCCGCCGAAAAAGACAGGCATCGTAATGCCCACGGCGGCGCCTGCATGGCACCGCTGCCATTGCCCCATTGTACCGTGTCCCGCAAGGCGGGCGGAAAAGGACCGCCTTGCAAGACCAAGGCGGACAGTCTTTCCGTCTGCCGCAGTACCATTCCCATTCCCACCCCCATCCTGATGTGGTGGTGGGTATATTCAGGTTGATGGTGGACCGCCCGCCCGCCATCGTAATCGGCTCTTTAAACCCGACCTACACAGTAAGGAATTATTACTGTATTTTTGATTTTATCTTGTAAAACAATTATATACTTATTTTCTTTTGTAAATATGCTGTAGTACAAAATATGTTTAGTGATCACAATCTACTTCTATTGCAGCCTAAACCCTCTGGAGATTCAGCACAACGTTGTACCTTTAGTGGCTTCAAAAACACAAGGGCGTATTGGAGAGATGGGAGCAAGTAGACAAGCAAAAACCTACTTCACAGTATTACTGGTAATAGGTGGAATTTTCTAAATATTTGTACGAGGAAAGGGGATCAGCTGAAAATTTGAGATGTTTTAATTCACTTTGGGCCATACGTAGGAAGCCAAATTGCAATCGCAAACGCAGAAACTTGCAGAATTTCAGAGTTTGCGATCGCAATTTGGGCAGTGTGCTATGTAGCAGACAAAAACCCACTCGCAAAATAATGAATCGCAATATTTGTGATTCCCTATTTTGTGAATGAACTTAAGGAATCCCAAATTGCGATTCCTTAAATGCAATGTAGGAAGAACCAAAGTTGTGCGATTTTAGCTTAAGGAATCGCAAATTACCACCAACTTCAAGTTGGTGGTAATTTGCGATTTTCTACAAAAAAGCCCTTTGTGCAATTTGGCGCACATACATGCCGTTAGGGATGCATATTTCAGGTGTGCACCAGGGTGTCATTTTAGCACCCTTGCAACATTGAAATTGCATTCTGAATTTGCGATTCTCTAATAGGGAATCGCAATTTGAGAATGTCATCCCATTCATTCCTACGGGCCTTCTAGCCCATAGGAATGAATGGGAAGGTATTCCTTATTTGCGAATCTCAATTTGCGATTCGCAAATAAGGAAAATTTAGGATTTGCTCAATATTTTGCAAATCATACCGACATTGCGTTTTGCGATTCTCTAATTGTGATTACCTAAAAATCGCAATTAGAGAATCGCAAAAAACGTTTTACCTACATATGGCCCTTTGTCTCTCAATCAGGGAACTACTGACTGTCCCCGTTTCCGTTTGTGAGCCGAAACCCCATAGAAAGTTTGATCCATATGGCTCAAAAAAACATGCTGAATTGTTAAAAGCTATCAAGATGGTATTATGAATATTGAATCGTGGGCACCTATTCTAAAAAACGTTATTAATGTTTTTTTTGTAAAATAGGGCCTTCCAGATTTGTGGTCACACTCCACTATAGTTTTTTTAAACAGTTGCATAACAAAGTTACTGCAAGCGTGAGATGTGGCCCAAAGGTACCATTAAACTGTACCATTTAACTTAGCTAGGAGAGTGCGACAGGGTTTTGTGTTGGCACCATTAATATTGACATTATACACAAGTGGACTTGAAAGACAGCTAGTCACCTTGAATTTGGACATCCCACGTGTTGGATCCTGCCCTGCCCTATCCCTACATTACTTATGCGGATGATGCAGTGCTTATTGCCAGGCCCCACTTGGGCGTCAGAAGCTGCTTGACAAATTCACTCACTTTATGACACATCTTGAGCTAACACTGAATCAGTCAAAGACACACATTATGGTCTATGGACCAAAGCAAAATAGAAACACGTTTTGTGGTTAATAATTGTAAAATAACATCTCTTCCAACCTTTCTTTATGTAGGTGCATTGTTTGAAGATAACTGTACCTGGAAATAGGATGTACTACAGGAGCAAACTTCTCTAGAAGCGTAGAGGCAATGTTTAAGTTTGTAATGAATTGGGATGCAAACATCCCCCCCCCAAAGAATTAGTGGAAGTTTCTAAAGCTTAATGTATATCAATCACCACTTATGGCTCAGGGATATGGGGAATCAAGGATTACCCGAATATCCAGACAATTGAGAACATGTGCCTCAGAAGATTCCTGACAGTTCCTCAGAGAACTGTAACCAATATTGCCATTTAGAACCTGTCCTTCATTATGTATTTGACCATATCAAACTCCGCCTGCTTCTTTTCTGGCTGTCCATATGGACTAAGCCTCAAACCAGCTTCAGTCGAATGATTTTGTTGGACTGTATGAAACATGACAAGGCAATGAAGATCCCTTGGCTAACCACCATAAAAAGGGTGAGCTTCAGTTTGAATGTCTCAGAATTATACACCAATCCAGAGGCCCTTTTACCTTTGTGCAAACCTAACATTGAAGGCTTGCTTCTGGACATGGAGAAGGAACTGGAGGGATTCTCTGAAAGTCTGTAATCTACTGAATTACAGTGCAGCTCTATAAACTGTAACAACCCAGGTATGGAATTGCATCTAACTTGGGCTACAAAAAATTACTATAGGGCTTTACTTATCAGATTGAGACAGAGCACACTGCAGTTTCAAATTCCATTTCCCATCCCACATGCAACTAGTTTGATTATGTGTTTATGTGTTGGCTATTCTTTGCAGTACACTTTTCATTGTATGCTACTTTGTAAATATTATACAGATATGAGCAAATAATATTAATTACCACATCAGAGGAAGGCTAATTGTAGATGTAATAGGCAAGCCATGCTTTATGTACAATCACTGCCTTCACTTAATTTTTGCCTAGCGTATTCAATTATTTTCAGTGTGCACTCAAATAGAGGACCAAATTTGGGATTTTGTGATGCTTACAAGGCAATTTGCACTTGATATATTATAGTTGTATTATGATATCATTACAACGTTCTTAATATTAGTATTAACCGTGATGTGTTTTTTTTAATAACAGATAGTTATGATTGTTTTGTTGTGATGCTTTTTAAGATTTTGTTATTTTTGGGATGCTTCTACTTTGATACTATGTTCTTTTGTTGGTATGGCTTACTAATGGCCCAGTAAGGAATTACGGACTGACAGACTGGCTGGTAAAGCTGACCAATGATTAATCCAAAGCCATCTGAATTCCGAATGTGTACCATTTCAAGAAGAGCAAGTCCTCTGTGAGTTCAAAAAACGATATTGCATATGGTGGTGAAGGCGAGCGCTATGTTCCTGGAAAAGCATGGGGACACTAAACAAAATTATTTATATTTTGGTATGGGGCTATGGAGGCTTTGGTGTTTCAAAGTCCCAAATTACTCAAAGAGGCATCATTTGAAAGCTAGCACATGTAGCGTTCAGGCAGGCAGAGGCCGGATCTTTCTTAAACATAAAAATGAGCAAGGCTTAATCCTGGAAGCAACAATACGTTCAGAGTGAGTTGATGTTATGTATAGTATACGCTTGTTTTTAACCTGCCTAGGGATGTCATTTGTACTTGTGTCCAAAAAGGTTTAATACTATTTTAATTGCATATTTATTTATGTTTTTATCTTTGTATACTTTGATGGTGTTTTGTACAAATGACCGAATAAAGTTATATGATTGATTGATTGATTGATTGAGTGAGTTGATGTTCTGCTTTGCTGTGTAAAAGTTCATTGTTATAAAGTAGGGTGTATAACTATTTGTGCTGCTAATTAGTATGCTCCAGAGAATAATGCCAAGAGCAAAACAACACAAGCCCATGGCCACGGATTGAAATACCTTACCATTCAAGCTTCCAAAGACAATAGCCAATGAAAATAGCAAACATGTTCACTGGGTAAAGCACTTTTGCTATATGTGCTATACATTTGTCGAATACTGTGAATAATGGTTTTGTGGATGAAAAAGTGGTCATTGCAAAGGTTTTTAATGTGACGGTGGTGGCTTTTATATTATACATGCAGTGTATTTGTAGATATGTATCCCCAAATAAAGGCATTTATTGATTTTTTGTAAAACTGCTTGTGCAATAGGTACATTTTGCTGGTTTCAAGGTAAAATGTGGAGCCTTTGTTCCATTTCTGTGGCCAGTCTTCTGGCAAAGATTGCCTAGATATGTCCAGGAATGAAATAGGTCATGTGAAGATAAGGGGAATGGGATTTCTTCTTCTGCTGACAGGCCGATTCCACAAATTATTGTTTTGAGACTGGAGGGACAAACTTTTAATAGGAATCCGGTGGTATTTGGTCAGTGAAAAGTAATGGCTGGACACAGGATAGACATAATAATGGCTGTAAGGAATGAGACAGGTGAACATAACAACCTAAACATGGGAAAGCCCTTGCTCACTAAGCCACTGGAGGCAAGCTATCCTGGCTGATAGCCAGAAACCGGTCCTAGGATGCTTGATTCCAGTCCAGGGAAGACATCACTTGGCAGTTCGGTCTAGACTGTTCCCATGAGGCACAGGGTCAAGATTGACTTGCATATGGCCATGTCTGAACTCGGGTGGCTTGGTGAGCACAATAACAATGGATTAAACCCTGATCTGTGACTGGAGGTGAATGTTTTGCCATTGTGCAACATTCCGTCCATCATCTTGTGTGTTTTGCTGTTCACCCTATGTGGGAAGGGTATGACCAGACGTGGGTCCCGTGCTCACTAAGCCACTGGAGTCAAGCTATCCTGGCTGATGGAGAATGATAGCCAGAAACCGGTCCTAGGATGCTTGTTTCCGGTTCAGGGAAGACATGGCTTGGCAGTTCGGTCTACACTGTTCCCATGAGGGACAGGGTCAAGACTGATTTGCATATGGCCATGTCTGAACTGGGGTGGCTTGGTGAGCAAAACAACAATGGATTAAACCCAGATCTGTGACTAGGGGTGAATGTTTTGCCATTGTGCAACATTCCGTCCATCATCTTGTGTGTTTTACATGACTAACAAGCCTTCACTCTAGACCAATGATTTGTCAGTCAAATTTACTCAGTCTTCTTGTGCACCAAACTCACATAAATGTCCATCAATGAAGTGTTCCATATGCCACTCGTTATTTCCGTGGATCTGCATTTCTGTTACATAACTCTTTTTTTGTAAATTATTAATTTCTACAAATTGAAATAGACTAGAAATAAAACTAACCTATTATCAATTCAAGCTACATTATTCCTGCCCCACACAACACACTATGACACACACAATAAATTGATCTTATTAACTAACCTTTGTAGATTTTCAGTTGTCTTTTTGTATTGTCATGTCCTCATCCGATTCATGTGCCAACGCAGTTGTCTTTTTGTATTGTCATGTCCTCACCAGATTCATGTGCCAACGCTAATTTGTCATCCATTTCCAACTGCTAAACTTGTGGGCTCCACACACATCTGATCTTGTCATTTTCCCACATCTACAAATTTGGGGGCTGGCTGTTCCTTCTGAAGCTACAGTAGTGGTATTTTTCAGGAAAGTAAAGTGTGTACCCTTCTAAACCTAGACCCCCCTTTTCTTCTTCAGCAAAGGTCTCAATATATAATGCCCCCTCCCCCTACTAATTTGCATTCAAAGGAAAGGTCTCATACCTGTTTCTTGAATCGATCAGCCCCACCTTGGGCATCTGCTTTGTCAACTGAAAATGCACAGTCCTCCACTTCTTCTCATTTTACATGGTTCAAGTTCAAGTTCAAGTATTTATATAGCGCACTACTCACCCAGAGGGTCTCAAGGCGCTTGGGGAAGGGGTTTGTTATTTGTCGAATAACCAGGTTTTGAGTTCTTTTCTGAAGGAGATGTGGTTCTGTGTGAGGCGGAGGTGAGTGGGGAGTGAGTTCCAGGTCTTGGCCGCCAAGTAGGAGAAGGATCTACCTCCCATGGTGGATCTTTGAATACGTGGAACTGCGGCGAGGCCTTGGTTGGAGGATCTTAGTTGGCGGGTGGGTGTGTAGAAGGATAGTCGAGTGCTGAGGCATTCGGGCCCTAGTTTATAGAGGGCCTTGTGTGCGTGGGTGAGGAGACGGAATGTTATTCTCTTGTTGACGGGAAGCCAGTGGAGGTTTTTCAGGTGGCCGGTAATATGATCTTGGCGAGGGATGTCCAAAATGAGTCTCGCTGATGCGTTTTGGATGCGTTGGAGTTTTTTCTGTAATTTGGCTGTGATTCCGGCGTAGAGGGTGTTTCCGTAGTCTAGTTGACTCGTGACCAGTGCGTGGGTGACGGTCTTTCTTGTCTCGGCGGGGATCCAGTGGAAGATTTTTTTGAGCATACGAAGTACGTTGAAGCAAGAGGATGAGACGGCGTTGACTTGTCTGGTCATCGAGAGGGAGGAGTCTAGGATGAAGCCAAGGTTGCGTGCGTGGTCTGTGGGTGTGGGTGTGGGTGCCGTGCCCAGGGCCGAAGGCCACCATGAGTCATCCCAGGCAGAGGGAGAAGATCCTAGGATGAGCACTTCCGTTTTGTCTGAGTTAAGTTTTAGGCGGCTGTTTTTCATCCATACGGCTACTTCTTTCATGCCTTCGTGAAGATTGGTTTTGGCAGTGTTGGGGTCTTTGGTGAGGGAGAAGATCAGCTGGGTGTCGTCTGCGTAGGAGATGATGTTAAGGTTGTGTTGACGCGCGATAGAAGCGAGTGGACTCATGTAAACGTTAAATAGGGTGGGACTGAGTGAAGATCCTTGTGGTACGCCACAGATGACTTCAGTGGCCTCTGAGTTGAGTGGGGGGAGTCGGACTCTCTGAGTTCTCCCAGCTAGGAACGAGATGATCCAGTCCAAGGCTTTTCCTTTTATGCCGATGTTCCTGAGGCGTTGTATGAGGGTGCTGTGACAGACAGTGTCGAAGGCGGCGGAAAGATCGAGTAGAATGAGGGCCACTGTTTCTCCGTTGTCTAGTAGTGTTCTGATGTCGTCTGTTGCTGCGATGAGGGCGGTTTCGTGCTATGTTTGGCTCGGAAGCCGGACTTGAGGGATCGAGGGAGTTGTTGGATTCGAGGAAGAAGGCGAGTTGGCTGTTGACGGCTTTCTCGATGACTTTGGCCGGGAATGGGAGGAGGGATATGGGGCGGTAGTTTTTGAGTTCAGAGGGGTCTGCTGTGGGTTTCTTCAGGAGGGCGCTGACTTCGGCATGTTTCCAGCTTTCTGGGAAGGTAGCAGAGTTGAAGGAGCAGTTGATGACATCACGGAGATGGGGTGCGATGATGGAGTCTGCTTTGTTGAAGATGTGGTGGGGACATGGGTCGGTTGGCGAGCCAGAGTAGATGGAATTCATTAAGCGGATGGTGTCTTCGGTGGTGATTGGGTTCCAGGCGCTGAGATTGTTAGAGGGTGGTTTGGGTTCTGAGGGGGGTGGAGAGGATTGTTCATTGGAACTGGTTTTGAAACTGTTATGTATGTCGGCAATTTTGTTGTAGAAGAAGGAGGATAACGAATCGCAGAGGTCTTGGGAGGGAGTGATGTCGTTTGAGGCTGCGGTGGGGTTGGTGAATTCTTTGACGATGTTGAATAGTTCTTTGCTGTTATTGGCATTGTAGTCGATTCGATCCTTGAGTGCTGAGTTCTTGGTGGATCGAATTAGCTGGTGGTGTTTGCGGGTGGCTGCCTTGAAGGTGGTCATGTTGTCGGTGGTTGGGTTTTTTCTCCAAGTTTTCTCAAGAGTACGGCATGGCTTCTTGGATTTCTTGAGGTCATCGTTGAACCAGGGGACCTTTTTGCAGTCTTGTTTGGTGTGATGGTTATTCAAGGGTGCTAATTCGTCAGCGCAGTGAGTGATCCATTGTTTGAGTTTGATGGCAGCATGGTTTGGGTCCGATGAGAGGGCGGGTTGGTTTTGGTTGAGCGATGTGAGGAGTTGGTCGGTGGTGATTTTGGTCCATTTGCTTCGGGGAATAGGTTGTGGGTTGAGGTGGTTTTGTAGCTGAAGTGAACACATCTGTGGTCCGTCCAATGGAGAGCTGTGGTGCGATCGAAGGAGATGTGTTTGCTGGAAGTGAAGATTGGGTCGAGCGTATGTCCGGCTATATGAGTGGGGGTGTAAACGAGTTGTTTGAGGCCGAGATTGGCCAGGTTGTCTAGAAGGGTGGTGGTGTTGCTGTCGTTTTTCTTTTCCAGGTGGAAGTTGAGGTCTCCTAGTAGAATGTAGTTCATGGAGGCGAGGGCGTGTGGACTGATGAAGTCAGTGATGTCCTCGCTGAATTGTTTACGTGTTCCTGGAGGCCTGTAGATGAGGGTGCCTCTGAGTGTGGTCCTAGGGTCGGTGTGGATCTGGAAGTGGAAGTGTTCGGCGGTAGTAAGGTGATCGTCGGAGCTAATCGTGATTTTGATGGTGTTCTTATGGACAATGGCGATGCCTCCCCCTGTTTGGGCGGTGCGGTCTTTTCGGATGATCTTGTAGTTGTCCGGGATGGCTATGGCGATGTCGGGTGTTGATGAAGCGTTCATCCATGTTTCAGTAAGGAAGGCGACGTCCGGTGATGTAGTGTCGAGTAGATCCCAGAGTTCGATGGCGTGTCTGTGGACCGAGCGGGTGTTCAGCAGGATGCACTTCAGGTGGTTAGAGTCGGAGCTGTGTTTGGGGTTGGTGGATGTGGTATGGGTCTTGATGCTGGTGAATTTGCAGGAGTGGCAAGCGAAGGGACCGTGGGTACGTCCTGGGGCGGCTTCGTAGCATTGAGGTGAACGTCCGGGGTTAAGGGCTAGGAGGGTGGCGGCGTCATACGTAATGCGGGAGGAGTGCGGATTGTGGGGACCAGGGGGTCCGGCGCTGGGCGCTGTCCAGGCACGGACGGGCGTATACGGGCTTACCTTTGGCGCACCTTCGGCGCGACTGGGGCGCGACCGCTGCGCGTGAACGCTGCGCGCTAAAGCATCTGTCATATATGGATAGTGGAGGGGGAGGGGCGAGGGAGGGTCAGCTGGGAAGCGGGGCGGAGGTCCGGGCAGGGAGGGACAACAACAAAGCACAAAATGGCAGCAGGACAGTAAACGAAACTGAAATGGAGGTACAGCCTGAAGGCGAAGCTATGCACAATTGCACTTTTGCACCAAAATAAACAGATGTAGCCAAGCACAAGACAATCCTCCTGGCTGCGCGCTTTCAGAGAGTGGCGCGACGCTAATTATTTCACTATGCAGTAGACCGGTTCCAAAGCACCTAAACAAGCTTAAGCGCTACGAGTAGTGAATAATGCAGATGGGCGGCTGTAATTGCACTAATGCTCGTAGGCGCTGCGATGTCACTACAGCAATGGCGCGCTACGCTTACACAGATGATGATACCGCGATACGCTACAAATGGCAGACAGTCAAGACAGTACAAAGTAATGAGGGGGCGATGCGGGTGAGCGCAAGCAGATAGGCAATCACAATAATGGATAAACAGCGAGAAATGCAGGTGAGCGCTACAATACCACAGTGTACAGTGCTGGGAGCTGCGAGGGGAGGGACCGTAGCTGAGGGTATCAGGGTGGTCACAGCGTGTGTGCCGGAAGGAAATGCTGATAGTATCTGTGGGAGGGAGGGTCAGCTGGGAGGCGGGGCGGAGGTTCGGGCAGGGAGGGACAACAACAAAGCACAAAATGGCAGGCGGACAGTAAACGAAACTGAAATGGAGGTACAGCCTGAAGGCGACGCTATGCACAATTGCACTTTTGCACCAAAATAAACAGATGTAGCCAAGCACAAGACAATCCTCCTGGCTGCGCGCTTTCAGAGAGTGGCGCGACGCTAGTAGAGTGGTGTGGCTCACTGGTTAGAGGCGGCAGACCCGGAAGCAGAGAACGGCCCGGGACCAGGGTTCAATTCCCGACGCGGCAAGGTCGTGGACCAGGGTCAGCGGACTCGATAATTCTCCCCTCGGTGCCTACTCTAACCAGGGATCACACTCGGCAACTCTGGGCATTAGCTTGCCTCATCTCTACAACTGCCCCCCACATTCGCCGGGGATGCCTGGTTTCACCTTGGAGATACCCAGTAGGGACCATCTCACAGGGATAGCCAGGACGGGTTCCCCAGCGGTCTACAGCGCCACGACGCCTCAGGGCAGCAGTGCGCTTTACAAGACACATACATTTACATACATTTACAATTATTTCACTATGCAGTAGACAGGTTCCAAAGCGCCTAAACAAGCTCAAGCGCTACGAGTAGTGAATAATGCAGACAGGCGGCTATAATTGCACTAATGCTCGTAGGCGCTGCGATGTCACTACAGCAATGGCGCGCTACGCTTACACAGATGATGATACCGCGATACGCTACAAATGGCAGACAGTCAAGACAGTACAAAGTAATGAGGGGGCAATGCGGGTGAGCGCAAGCAGATAGGCAATCACAATAATGGATAAACAGCGAGAAATGCAGGTGAGTGCTACAATACCACAGTGTACAGTGCTGGGAGCTGCGAGGGGAGCGACCGTAGCTGAGGGTATCAGCAATTGTTGACTCTCTTACCACTCTCAATATGCTTTACCCCATACCAGACCTGGTAGTACTCCCAAACCTTCCTGGAGCTGGACCAGATTAATCTACATGAGAGCATATCCAATGGTCCCTTCCTAGAATCCCCTTTAGTGGTTCTTCCCAGGCATGACTGTCCTTCTAAGCTGGTAGACGCATTACATGATAGGATGTTGTTAAGCCTAAATTTGCACGCTTTGTCAGCTGATGTATGTCCTGCATGCATCTGTGAAACCTGTGCTTCATATTGAATTCCATTAAATCTCATTCTCCTAAAATGGCAACATGTTTCAAGTAGATATCACTGACACAAACCATGCAGATTCCATCCTTGGAAAGCACTGATCCATATTTAACTCTTTACACTACTACCCCCCTCTTCTCCTTTCCTGGTCTTTATCCATTATCATATTTGAGCCAGGGTTTGCCACGTTTACACCAGTGTCTTCCTGATACCCCTATTATGGATTTAAACAAGGCAGCTTAACTTTCTAGGAGCTTTTGCAGCATAAACTGACATAAATTAAGACCACTGTACTCAATATCAGTTGCTGTGGGCCATTCAGCCTCCCCACAAAACTGCTCTAATACTCTATGTATTCCTCCTCACAATATACTTCCCTCCATGGAGATTTAAAATCTTTACTAGCTTCCTTTTTAAATTTTTCTTCCTGGACAACATCTAGTAAGCAGCAGCGTAATTCACTCTATGTATTAGCGTATTAGTGCCTTTCTGTGTTGTACACTATTTTCAGGCCATATCATATGCATTTTCTTCAGATTTTTCCCACTTGCCAATTTGCATGAGGCCAATTATCGTTTAACCAAGCCCACCCCTTCCTACATACCTCAATGAGACTTACCTCAAAAAGCCTTGTTCCCAAACACCATTGTGATGACCCCACACAATTATTCATCTCCCAATCTTACATTCTCCTGGTGCACCATCATTGTTTGCCTCACCTTCATGTCCTCCTGCATCATCCACCGCTTCCGGTGTATTTCAGACATTCTGATGGGTCACTGATTGGCTCCAGCTGCGACATGTTTTTTGGGCGGTAAGAACGTACATGTTTGACCTTCACTTTCTTTTCTTCCTTAACATGTTCACTGCCTGATCAGACTGAGCCCACATCTGACTACACGGATCGCACAGCACTATTTATGGTCTATCAATAGTTGTGTGTAGACCCTGCTGGCATTACCCAAGCGCAACTAGGTCGGGGGCCTTAGTATTGAGAATCTGTGTCACCCTCAAATCTATCCAGCTAATGGCCAGCAACCTTCATTCCACCTTTCATAACTGGGCCCTTGACAGCATTTGCATAGGTCTCTTCAAGTAACCTGCACCCTTCTTTTTTTAGGCCGGTGTCCCTTGTTACATTTTCAGGAGTGGGGCTCAAGCTACCCTGGCTAACCTACCACCCAAAAGCTTGGCTTTTGTTTGCTGCTCTATGTAACACCTAATTGTAATGGGATTCAATGACTCCACTTACCTGCTACCATAGTCTCCTTCTAAAATCATTGCATGCCAAATTACCTAACTTTGCATTCATTTTGTGTGTACTCATTATTTTTCCAAGATTTATATGATATGAAGCTTAAGGTTCCTTAGTTTTCTCCAGTGATTTGTTTGGGTGGTTTTGTAATTAAACATCTTTTTAAAAGCATGTTCATGGACCATCTTCACATAAATCAAATCGCTCCAGGTGTTTCTTCCTGTGGTCCTTCGGTATGACAATATGCGAGTCCCAATTTCTTCCTAATTGTTTCACGGATATCTTCCATCACCTTGTTTGAGCAGCAAAGATGGTTCTTTAACTTGCCAATCTTTGGATTTCTTTTACCTCTCAATATTACCCGTAACATAGCTCTTTGTTTATTGTGGTGGTCCTCTGTGTAACATTTCTGAATCAACTCTATGAGTTCTGGCTCTCTCCTTTCTCAGGTAAGCCAGTTAGCAGCATAATTGAAAATCTAAAATCGTTTTCTCTTCGCTGCAGATAAGTTCTATTCCAGGATTTTGTTTATCATATTTAACTACTTGTTAACTATATCCCAGAAGTGCATCCAACCAGTTTTTAAAAGTGCTGGCATTGCTTTTACTTTTCCATCCTCTGTGCTTTTTAAATTTGCTACATCAAACTTTTGGAGTCTTTTTAGCATGGTTGTTGACTAATATTGGAAAAAGTATTGTTTTTAACTGTGTTCGAATAAAAGTTTGCTAATGCTCTGCATTTCCATTGCATACATTCTATTGCACTGCTAATGATGATGGACACATGCTTATTCTTAACGTTGTTGGGCATAGTACTCTCAATCAATGATATTTTAAGTGTAATACTTATGCTTCTACCAACGATGTATCAATGCCTCGTCCGGTGGGAAAGTGATATCATGGTGAAAACTATTTCAGCCACAAGGCTCCTCCCATTCCCTCCATCAAGTACCATGATTTGCTATTTTTTGGGCTTAAGTGAGTTCTATAATTCAACTTTGCTCTTGGGTGACATTTGTCGGTCATAAAGGAAAATTACTACTTGTCACTTTTGGATGGATTCCTCAGGCACACACTATGGTTAGATACATAATACCTGTTAGAAAAGGGGTTTCTGGTTGGCAGAGGCTTGCACACTGTCTAATCATGAACCACCACTCTGTTCAGGGTAAGCTAGATACACACTTAGAGATAACCTGTGCTCACACTCCGGCAGCTTAGCACAGAGCTGTCAGGCTTATCTAAAGAGGCAATGTGTAAGGTATTTGTGTAACCCAATGAAAAGACCACAAAAGACTCCACAGAGGTTTAGAAAAATAGTCAATATTTTATGAATAAATCAAGACCGAAAAGGTAAAAATCCAATATGTAGAACCTGAGTTAGGAATTTGTAAAGATTAAATCAACATATTGCTTAGAGTCATAAAGCACCAACCAGGGACGTCTGGTGGCGCTAGACCAGGGTAAATTAAAAGTTCAGGCCAACCGTGATGGAGCACCGGCTGGCCACAGGACTCACACAGGTCCAACTGAAAAGGATCTCCGGTGGAAGAAGTGTCGAAAACCTGATGTGAAGAGCAGAGGAGGCGATGTGTCATCGTCAATCCTGTGGATAAAGGCGATGTTTCAGTTCTGATTTGTGCAGTTAGCGAGACTTCATCAACAAACCCCTTTGCGATGAAGGCGATGCATCGCCGTCAAGATGCACAGTCAGGCGTCGTCGAGCAGCGCAATCCATTGAAGTGATGTCGCCAGGAAGCAGCTGTATCGGCGTCAAAGAGAGATGTAAGGGTTCCGATTGGTGCACAGTTGATGTTGTAGGGATTCTGCTGAATCAGCACAGAAAAGTCCCTTCCAAGGGCCCACCACTGGGTTGGCACCACTTGACAAGGCAGGACGTACAGATGGCAGAGTCTAGGTGATGGCAGAGCCTAGGTGCTGTTGCTGGGTTTAAGGAAGTCTTTGATGGTCCTGAGACTTCAGAACAGGGAGCAAGCCAGCAACCCCCTGTGGGTTCAAGTAATATGGTTCCAGTCCAATTCCTAAGCAGGGCAGAGGGCAGCAAGTAGCAGGCAAGGTAGCACAGCAGGGAAGAAAAGCAGTTCATCCATAGCAGCAGTCCAGCAGAGTGGCAGTCCTTGTAGCAGCACAGCAGTCCTCCTTTCTGGCAAAGTTCTTCACAGGTCCAGTAGAGTACTGACTTGATATGGTCAGAGATCTATTAGTATACCAAGTTGAGCCTATGAAGTGGGAGTGACATCAAAGAAGGGTATTTCAAGTGCACAGAAACTCTTTCTTTCCAGCCCTGGCTCTGGACTATCAGTAGGGGGTAATCAGCCCTGTGTGGGGGGACAAGACACTACCTATTCAGTTGCAATTGCCAGTTCCTCCCTCTGTTCCTGGCCAGGAAGGGCCAGCAGAATGCAGATGAGTGCTCAGACACACCTAACCTTCTGTGTTTGTGGCTGTCTACAGGGAATGCACAAAATGAAGCGGTCAGCCACCCCAGACGTGTACTAGAGACAGGCTGCAGGCACACAGACCAGTAAGAGCAGAGAAATGCTCACTTTCTAAAAGTAGAATTTCTAAAATAGTAATGTTAAATCCCACTTTACTAGTCACAAGGATTTATCATTGCCATTCCAATGATATAGCACATGACACTGCAACTCCTTTCTGATCAGGAAATACAGCTTAAAAGTATATTAAGGAATTCCCCATGAGAAGAGTAGGTCTCACAGTAGTGAAAAAAGAATCTGGGGTTTTGTCACAACCAGGACATGCAAAGCCTAACAGTATATGTCCTACCTTTTACTTATACAACACTCTGCTCTATGGGCTACCTAGGGCCTACCTTAGGGGCAACTTATGTGTAATAAAAAGATAATTTAAGGCATGGCAAAGGATTTTAAATGCCAAGTCAAAGAGGCAGTAAACTGCACACGCAGGCCCTGCAGTAGCAGGCCTGAGACAAGTTTGAAAGGCTGCTTGTGTGGGTGGCCAATTAGTGCTGCAGGCCCACTAGTAGAATTTAATTTCAGGCCCTGGGTATATGGTATTTCACTTTACAGAGACTTACACGTCAATTAAATATGCCAATTGTGTATACATCAATGTTACCATTTTAAGGGGAGAAGCACATGCACTTTAGCACTGGTCAGCAGTGATAAAGTGCTCAGAGTCCTATGGCCAACAAAAAGATACAGCAAAAAGAGGAGGTAAACAGGCTAAAGGTTTGGGGTAAGACCACCTTAAGGATGACCGGTCTAACATTACAATACCAATTCCATGTCTGATGTAGAATGCCAACTGCTACTGGTTGCTCTCTGCCAGTACTGGGTGCACTCCACGGGCACACACCGTGGCTGGTTATATAATGCCCATTTCTGTTGGCTGCTCGTGTAATGTTATCTCTTGTGGGTTGCTCCCTACCACTACCTAATAACTCCCCAGAAAGGCACCATACATAATGGCCATTCCTTTCAGTTGCTTCTCTCCCACTCATGATTCAACACCTCAGGCATACACTATGGCTGGCCACAAAATGTTTGCCCCCCTTTCGTGCCACGGTGGACTCCTCAGGGCATATACCATTGTAGGTTACTAAGCGTTGTTTATCTGCGGCTCTTGCATGTAAGCCTCAGTGCACTGACAGGACTGGTTGCATAATACCTATGCCTATGAATTGCTACCTATCGCTCCTGGATGGACTCATCAGAGCACATCCAATTGATGACTCCATACTGCCTGTTCCTCCTATCAGCTGTGTTCCTGACGACCCTGTGTGAACTACAGAAAACATACTATTGCTAATGGAAGTGCACACCTCCATAGGATAGCACCATCTATCTCTGGGAACTCTGCTCTTCACATTGAGCGTGGTTAAAATTGTATGATACAGACTATTCCAGAGGTGGTAGGTAGCCGCATAAGGAAGTGTTTGTATTTTCACACGTTTCTCCTAAACCCATGTTTATGTACTGTTAGATGTATGTTGAACAAGCACTGGCATAGCCAATAGGTCTCACCTTTGGAACCTTATAAGTATTTAATTATGCAGCACAATATCCTTGGTGCAACAACAACTATTGCATGGCTAAACACTTATAATGCCCCAAATGCATGACCTATTAGCTATGCCAATATGGTTGGGATACCCGACACCCCCTCTCAACACAATCCCCAAGAATGGGAAGACGGAAACGGTTCTGAACTTTTGGAAGGCGGGAGGGAGTTACCCTCCCGGCCGTATTTATTAAAATATGAAACAAAATTAAAACATTAAAATAACAGTTTCATATCAGGTACAATTTCATTTACACATTACGATGTTCTTGGCTAACCTTAACACATCTCTAATACAAAGGTTCTCCTAGCCGATACTAACATCCTGTAAATGTATTTCTCAAAATTGAAATTGTACATCCTAACATTACGGGCCAACGGCAAGGTCGTAACCGGTGTCAGATCCCTAATACCAGAACTGCCCCCTCACCTGTGAGGGGCGGACGCACAGAGGACTGTACCTCTGTGCCAACTTCCGATTTCCCTTGTCTTAACGGGGGCCCCTGTTTACTCGACGCCATCTTAGTGGTCGTCCGAGGACTCGTGTGAGGTGTCTAGAAGGTAGCGTAGACCCCCCTCCCACCCCACACTGCTCACCACATCTGCCGTCGCAGATGTCCTGGCCCCGGGAAATTCCCAGGAGGGGCCCATAGCCCCTCCTCCCCAGGGAGGGGCCTTGACCGCCTTCCCTTTCGGCGTCCCCATCCTTAGAAGGGGACCGCCTCCCCGTTTGAGGGGCCAATGGCCGCCTCCCCCCGGGCGCTCCCATCCATAATGGGTGACGCCCCACCTCTAGGGATCTTCCAATTACTGCTCACCGATCATGACCTTACCGCCCGACCAAAAAATAAATACGACATTTTAAACTAGGAGAGAAAACAACAGACAATTATACTGAGCAATTCAAAGTATAACTTCCACTAAGAATTACATTCAACTCTGCTACAATTACTTGTCAAAATACATGCTGAAAGATCAACCACTTTATTACATATCGAATTCTTCAACTTTATTCACAACAACCTGTAAAAGAAACAGTATCATGTCACTCGACTTTATTCAACACAAATCGCTGTCATCAGGGGCTGGTGGGTGGGTCAAAATTGGCTCTTCGTTCCGTCTCGAGCTCACGTGCAAAGGGGAGGTGCAGCTTCAGAGCACAGGAACAAGAGGATGCTTCCTTGGCTTGTTGCTCCTTTTATCCTTCTTCGGGCGGGCGTGTACCCTTCTCCAATCCGCCTACGGGGCGTGGCCAACGGTGTAGGTGTCTAGGACAGCCCCCTCTTGGGCGGGAAAAGGCGCGCCCCGGCTACGCCGCTTCGGGCATACCAGCCGAGACTCGCCTCCCGCCCAAAATGGCTTCCCGGGGGGATCGGGGTACTCCACCATACGTTCGGGGGGACCGAGCGGTCGCCCCTTTCCATATGGTTGGGATACCCGACACCCCCTCTCAACACAATCCCCAAGAATGGGAAGACGGAAACGGTTCTGAACTTTTGGAAGGCGGGAGGGAGTTACCCTCCCGGCCGTATTTATTAAAATATGAAACAAAATTAAAACATTAAAATAACAGTTTCATATCAGGTACAATTTCATTTACACATTACGATGTTCTTGGCTAACCTTAACACATCTCTAATACAAAGGTTCTCTAAGCCGATACTAACATCCTGTAAATGTATTTCTCAAAATTGAAATTGTACATCCTAACATTACGGGCCAACGGCAAGGTCGTAACCGGTGTCAGATCCCTAATACCAGAACTCCCCCCTCACCTGTGAGGGGCGGACGCACAGAGGACTGTACCTCTGTGCCAACTTCCGATTTCCCTTGTCTTAACGGGGGCCCCTGTTTACTCGACGCCATCTTAGTGGTCGTCCGAGGACTCGTGTGAGGTGTCTAGAAGGTAGCGTAGACCCCCCTCCCACCCCACACTGCTCACCACATCTGCCGTCGCAGATGTCCTAGCCCCGGGAAATTCCCAGGAGGGGCCCATAGCCCCTCCTCCCCAGGGAGGGGCCTTGACCGCCTTCCCTTTCGGCGTCCCCATCCTTAGAAGGGGACCACCTCCCCGTTTGAGGGGCCAATGGCCGCCTCCCCCCGGGCGCTCCCATCCATAATGGGTGACGCCCCACCTCTAGGGATCTTCCAATTACTGCTCACCGATCATGACCTTACCGCCACAGGCCGGATAGTTGACCGGCTATCCGGACCCCCCCGAACTCCTACTTAAAGGTCATGGCTGCACAAACTCATTAACCAAGCTACGAAGTCTCCTATGAGTAAAGCATTCCCCTCCCGGGACAAATGAACCCCATCCTCCAGGTACATATGGTCCCCCCTGATACATCCATGAGGAATAGAATGCAATGTACATGTCCGGAACAACCTACCAAGTTTATTATTCACTTTCTTTACCGACTGGTTCAAAGCTGGCACAGACATAGCCCCCCGCCAAACCTTCCGTGGAATCATGTGGGACCATGCAATCGTGCACCCCGGAACCCTTCTCGCCAACCAACTTACTGTGGATAAAATTAATTCGAGAAGTACTCGCCGACCCGTAGTCACCAAATCATTGCCCCCAAGATGCACTATGACTACAGACGGCGGTGACCTTGTCCGCCCTAACAGACCCTCCATAAAATTTTGAAACTGGTCAATACAGAGCCCGCCCCTTCCGTAGAAGGTCACCCTGTACCCGTATTCCCCAGCCACGTGAATCATGACACCTGCTTTGAATACGTCTGCGGCACGCCTCACGTATGAGTGGCCGACGACCCACACCACTCTTCTCTCAGCCGGTGATCTTTGACCGCTGGTCCCCAGGTGTCGGGTCAACTGCACAGTCCGCCCCGCAAAGCCTGCTCGCGAAACTGAAAACCAAACAAAAACAAGAAGCGTGAGTGCATGACATTAGCTTCACAACATGTGCAACCGCACATACCTCTTATAACAATTCGAGGACCAACGCCCCAACTGTTTCACTTTATCCACACTCAAACCCCTGGCTGTAGCTTCTGTAGCAGCACCTATCCGGAATGAGTGGGTTCCAAAATCGCCCGGGTTCAAGCCCGCTGCCGCGATTGCCATTGTCAACACCCGCTGAAACTGAAACCTGGTCAGTGGGGTGGCGTCGATATGTCTCAGCAAGCTCCCCCCCCATGATGCCGCCCTCTGCGCTAAATACTCCTCCACGCATTTCACCGGGCACATGGGAGACCCAGGAATCCGCTGGACTATCACACTGTCCCCGATCGCTCCCTGATCGCTCTTGGATCTGGCAATTGAGACTACCATTGTCTCCCCCTTAATTTGAATGTGATCTCGACACAAACCTCCCCCCGTATCCTGCTTGTTCCTCGCTACCAATTCGCTTACCCGCATAGCCCCATGGAATGCTAATGCAAAAGCGGCCCGGAACAGCACTGTCTCTGATTGAGATGAACATGTCGCAGGAAGTACGGACATTAATAGGGACAACCTTTCCAAACCTATCGGGTGCCTCTCATCCACTCTGCGACCCTCAAGGCGTTGCCACCCACGCAGCCATGAGCCCGTGCCATGAAAGAAATGGCGGCCCGGTGCCTATTGGCCGTAGCCACTGATCTGCCTGCCTGATGTAAAGATACCAGAAATTTCAGGACATACTCTTCCTGCCCCCAGTGCTCCCCCCTAGCTGAACCCAAAAAGGACCAATAAGAACGGAACGCCCCTTCATATGCCTTCCTTGTCCTGGGTGCTAGACTCTCTCCCACGAGGTTTTGTAATCCGGGGCCCCGAGAGACCAGAGAGCTTCGGGAAATGGTGCCGCCACCGAGTCCGCTGAGGGCAGAAAACCCCGGAAGGCCTGCATATGGGAACGAGAGAGCGCATCAGCGGCCTGGTTTAGTACCCCTGGCACGTGTCTTGCCCTAAAGTGGACGTTTAGTCTCATACATAGCAGGACAATTTCCTTCAGTAATCTCAAAATCCATTTGCAGCGTGCTGCCTGACTATTGATACACTCAACCACGGTCATATTATCAGACCAGAATACCACAGAGCGATCACGAAACCCCTCTGGCCAAGTTTCCAAGGCCACCAGAATGGGGAAGAGTTCCAGAAACCCAATGTTACCAGTGAGTCCATTATCGTGCCACCAATCAGGCCAGGTTCGTGCCGACCATTGATTGCCGAATATCGCACCAAAACCTACACTCCCCGTCGAGTCGGTCCACAACCCCAGTTCTTCCGATGAAACTGGTGGTTCGGTCCACACAACTCGACCGTTGAAATCCGCCAGAAATGCCAGCCATATAAGCATATCCTGGCGAACCTCAGTTGACAGTCTCGTGCGGTGGTGCCCTTCCCTGAGGCCCACCATGGCTTGTGCGATAGAACGGGAAAAGGGGCGAGCCATCGGTATTACTCTCAGGGCAAAGTTAAGCTGACCCACAGCCTGTTATAACTGATGAAGAGTTACTTTCCTTTCGCCGAGACAAGTCTTTAGCGAGGCCCTGAACTTCATCACCTTCTCTCTGGGCAAGCGGAAGCACCCCTCTACAGAATCGAGCTCAATTCCCAGAAACTCGAGTGTAGTGGATGGCCCTACCGTCTTACCGGGTGCCAGCGGCACGCCAAACTCCTCCATCAGATTACAGAATTCCCTCAAGGCCTGTGTACATTCAGTGTCCCCGTCTGCCCCCAGAAACAGAAAATCATCAAGATAATGCATAACATGCGTAAAGCCCGTGGCTCTTGTGAACGCCCATTGCAAAAAACTACTGAATTTCTCAAAATACGCACAAGAGATGGAACAACCCATTGGCATACATTTATCCATGTAATAGCGTCCCTGAAACATAAAACCTAGGAGACGCTGATCATCTGGGTGTACCGGGAGCAATCGGAACGCTGACTCGATGTCTGATTTAGCCATCAGCGCTCCGGGCCCCAGGCGATTCAAAATGGCGACGGCCTCATCAAAGGATGCGTACCGCACCGAACAGACTCCTGGGTCAATCGCATCGATCACCGAAAGGCCCCTAGGAGCTGACAAATTATGTATTAACCTGAACTCCCCTGGGTCCTTTTTGGGGACCACTCCCAAAGGTGAACAAACAAAATTGCCAACCGGTGGTATGTCATATGGTCCAGCAACCCGACCTCGGGCCACTTCCTTCCCAATCTTTGCCTGTACCACCGCCGTATTCTGTTGAACCGATAGTTGGTTCTTACATTGTGCTTCCCCCCGAAAATCCCCCGCCGGGATGCGGAAACCATATGAGAAACCGTCTCGCAACACCCCGGCGGAGATATGATCAGGGTATTCGTTCAGCCAAGGGATCAGTGCCATAATATCAACCGGGGTAGGTAATGACGCCCCTTGGTCTACTTTAGACCTGTTTGGCGCCTCCTCTACCTCCCGTATCACCAGTCTTGGCTCTGCCCATACTCTCGGGGTGCGAGGACTGTCCACACCCTGCACACTCATGCCTGAACCTGCAAGAACCTTGTGGCCTGGAACACTTGCCTCTGTTAAAGCTCCAGCAGACCCCTTTCTTACCCGAGTTGCCATTATTCTTTGTGATCTGATCACTGCTTATCCCCTCTCGAAAGGGCGCCCCCAAAGAATGGCGGGAAGGCTCAAACCCGTTTCTGCCTAAAGATGGCGACTTCGCCGTGCTCGACCTCTCAATTTTTTGCCAGGAAATGGAGTCGAAACAATCCCACGTCAGGGATGAGTCGTGCTCCTTGGACTTACGGAATATGCTATCATAACAACACCATTTACTGCCCCCGTATGTTTCATAAAATTCCATGATACGTGTCTGATAAACGGCTAATTCAACCAATAATTCGGGCCTACGTTCCCCCATAATTGCAGTGAACATTCCAAACGCTCTGGCCCAATTGGCGATCGTTTTATCTACTCTGAAACCCGCCATCTTTGCACGCCATACACTAGGATGCAAAAACTCTTTCTGGTTTTTTACATGCTCAATCTCATAGTGATCGGTCAACAAGGAAAACATATTCACATATTTATCCGCCCAAATCCTCTCTTTCACATCAATTGGGATATGTTGAACGACTTTTTCCCTCCTTGAGGGTACCGATCCCTCCCCCGCCATTGGCAATGGCTGCTTACCTGGACCGGTAGCTGTGACCGTTGTCGCTGCCGACCCAACGCCCGATACTGGTTGTTCCACGGGAGCCTGCGGGGAAACAAGAGGACAGGGTGCCTTCACAGCATCTTTCGATTGCCGCAACTGCTTCATTATCGACCTGGCTTCCTCAGCCGTGGCCTCCTCATTCTCTCTGCCCAACCATGCTGGGCAGCCAGCTCAGGAGGCATATCTTCCTTGTTCCCAGGAGTGACCACCACAGGGATCGGTTGTCCCGCGTTCGGGACCGGAACTGGGGCCTCGATCGGGGTGACCGGGTTCGCTGGAGGTGATTCGGGAACCGGGGCCTCCCCACCCGATGCCCCCTTCTTGGGCCTTCTACCTCTCCCGTTAGGGACCACTCCCGGCAATGCTGGTCCGACGACTCTCTTTGGTCCACCCGCTCCATTCATTGCCGCCATCTGCTTCTTCATATCCGCCATGTCCTTTATCAGCATACGAAGCATCTGGTCGGTTCCGACCCTCTTTCCGACCTTCTTGCCAGGCATCGTCCACAGATACTCCTCGAGGTCCTAAGTCAGGAAGCTTCGAACTCGCTGAAAGAAGAAACACAAAATTAAATCCTCAAAATTGGCTCTTCGTTCCGTCTCGAGCTCACGTGCAACGGGGAGGTGCAGCTTCAGAGCACAGGAACAAGAGGATGCTTCCTTGGCTTGTTGCTCCTTTTATCCTTCTTCGGGCGGGCGTGTACCCTCCTCCAATCCGCCTACGGGGCGTGGCCAACGGTGTAGGTGTCTAGGACAGCCCCCTCTTGGGCGGGAAAAGGCGCGCCCCAGCTACGCCGCTTCGGGCATACCAGCCGAGACTCGCCTCCCGCCCAAAATGGCTTCCCGGGGGATCGGGGTACTCCACCATACGTTCGGGGGGACCGAGTGGTCGCCCCTTTCCATACTTGTTGGTGGATGGGATGAAGCCAGCCATGGAATCTGCAGCCGAGGAAGTCACTGTACAGGGCCAGGAGAAAAAGGTATCCAACATATTGTAGCTGTTAGCAACAGTTGTTTGTGCCGTGCATGGTTGCCTCGTGCAGCTTTTAAGTGAAAATGAACAAATAGGTGAAAAACACAGATAAGGATTTGAGCACATTTTGCATTGGATGACTGACTATAGATAACCGACTAGGGGATTATTTAACTTCATAGTGAATGTGTGAAGATAGAACGAGTCTAGAATGATCCCAGAAGCTCTGCATGCATTTCTGGTTTTATTGTCTCGACCCCTTGGTGGGCAGCCTTTTGCTCGCTCGCATTAGCTTACGATGAAAATAATTGGTTGGGAGGTTTTCAGTTATGCTTATCTCGGGTGATTGATTGCTCAACAGTTTCTCACAGGGGTGATTTCATCTCTGGTGAGGTTGCCAGGTTTTGGGTATGTTCACAGGAAGACACCCCGTCAACCGAGCAGGTGGCACCGTTTGTTCAATGAGAACATTTAGCCTCTTAAAACAAACATATTGAAGCTGTTCACTGTGGCCCCATAACAGCCGGCGTGACAGCCCAAAGCCTCGGAGGAAGTATTGCATATTTTCTGCAAAGCCCTGGCGCTGGGCAGTGACAGCATCTTAATCTGGAGGTTTTTTCAAGACTGCTCGCAGATGGCCGTGATTATCTTTCTGCAAGATAAACTCCAATTCCTCATAAAAGAGGATAGCTGAAGAGATGTAACCTTTAATGACATGGCTTTGCGCTGGTTCTTCTGTAAAGTGTTTGCCAAGTATTTGATCTATAGGCTTCAAACAACGCGACTTCCCACATTTTATATTCCAGTAGGAGTGGAATAGCGCAACCTATGTGTTTAGTGCCACGAAGCCACAGTAATGCTAGAACGCACACTATATGCAAACGCAGATAACACAACATGCTTCAACTTAAATTATAAAGTTGGCAAGTGGGCTAGAGTTAAAATATAACATAACTGCACTTTAACATCGGCCAAATAGCTAATAAAATAGCGTGTGGGAGCCAGTCAATCTTTTTTTATGGAATGTTACTGTTTAAAAGCGATGATACAGATGCTGAAAATAAGCGCGCGTGCCTCGGGTTGAAAAAAAAAAAAGGCATGCAGGCTGCAGCATTAGGGACTTCAGAGAGGGCGAGAGAGGCGGAGGGGTGCACCCGCGAATGGTGTGCGCGCGCTTGGGAGAGCATTGAACAACGATAATGTAGCACAATGACGTAGGCAATAATGACTGTTTTGAAGCACACTTGTGCTTGTGGCACCATCCGCCTTGCGGGAGCGAGCAACAGCCAATTAGCATGCGTGCCGCTGCTCGCTCCCGCAAGGTGATGCCGCCACAAGCACGAGTGTGTGCTTCAAAAAGAGCAGAGCGACGGCTAAAGGCTCTCCTAGCACATGCGCGCTGCATAGGCGAGACCTAAAAATGTCTTGTGAAGTCTCTACCACACAAACACACATACATGTGATGCCAAAAATGTTCCCACATACGCCACCACACTGCTCACAGTCTATCTGTTAGTTCACCAGCACCTAATGCTTAAGAAGTCAATCTCACACTCGTTCTCGATTCAATTTACACCTGGTACAGCAACAAAATGTGAAGGGAGCACTCTGATTCTCATGCACAACATCAAAACACTGCCCATGATGTGGGCCACGTAACATACCCAGATTCTTCCAGCCAAAGCACTTTCATGGAGCAGGGTGCTATCTTTCCTAGAAATGCACTTTGGTGCTTTGTCATGGGTATGAAGTACTATATATGAATGTAACTGTAATAGAATAGAATAAATGCTACACTAACAACCAGCGTAACTTAGCATGACCTCATTAACATGTAGAATGAAAAGAAACAACAGTATTTTAGTCAGCTACATTGTAATAAAACACAAAAAATATGACCTTTGTTCCTACTCATGGAGGGAATATTCAATGTGGAAAGACTGCAAACAAATATTCAAATTAGCATGATTACAATTTAGTGTAATAGTCTTTTCCTCAAATAACTCTTACATATTATACATGTTTTCAAGAGCACAGACAGAATTTAAGCAAACAGCATACCTTCTGTATTTCTTCTGGTAAGGGGTGCATGGGAATATGTTGGTCCATGATGCTCTGAGATGTAGGTACTTTGTTTAGGTGTAAACTCAAAAACGTAGTTGGAGATCATAAACTGTTAAAACAAATAGACTAGATTTTAAACAGCGAACGTTCTTTGAGGATTGGTATTTGTTTCTTTCTACTGTCATTTTTCAGTGCTACTCATTTTAAAAGACCATTCACACCTAAATAAATACAGTTACAGTAACTAACACAATTCACATATTTTTGAAAAATATTAGACATTTACTTGCTGATACGACGTGACCTATTTAGCTCTACCTCTATCCAGGACTATTCCTGGTGTCCCTCAGCTTTATCCTCACCAAGGCCACTAAATATTATGATGAGCCATGGCCTAAGAATGGTGGGCTAGTGCTGGTCTAAGTTAGTGTGTTCCCTTGGTGAGGTGTTGTTGACTGTGACCATTAGTAGGGTGTATCTGTATGTGAATATGTGGTTGATCTAGTGTCTCTAAAGGGATAGCTAATTTTTGACTATTCAGACTGTTTGGTGCCCTGTCCCTTTTGAGTAGGGGGGCCCCTCGCCTTGTTTTCAAGGTCACAAATGTAAATGCCATCCAAAATAAAATTTCAGGACAACAACTAGCCATTGAACTGCCTTATATTAACAGAACAGTCCAGAAACAATGGCCCTGAACCAATGTTCAATTGATCACTCAGGTGTTGGTGTTGTGTGGTAGAGGGTATATAGAACTTTTTCCAGCAAGACCTGGAATAACCCTGGTCAGGTGGCCCCATCATATGAAACCTTCTTCCAGAGATCCTGGAACCTCAGCACCAAGTACCCCTTTGCTTCTAGAGATGGAGAGTGGGGGTTAGAGTTGTTTACTCCAATATACTGGGCAGAAAGCAGCACAGGGTTGACTGACGTAGGGTTCATCCTCTGATGAATTGGTAGTACCACCTGTTACTTACCTACTAAGGCTTTGCCGATAAAAGAATCAAACAATGATAACAAGGCTTTATTAAAGCACAGGATCAGCGCTTCACCTTTCAGTTTTCTGAACATCCTAGGGGAGCACTATGTTACATGATCAAGTGCTGTTGTGTATTAACTTTATTCATATTGGTGATTTGACATCTCCCCTTATTATCACCCTTATCAGTCTTTCCTTTACTGTTCCTCTTTCCTTGTGTTCCTCTGCACATGAAACACTGGCCTTTAGTCTTTAGAATGTTGATTGTGGCGGTTGGGAGAGAACAGTTGAGGGAGGCATTTAAGTGTTGACTAGCAATGTGTGTAGAGGCTTAATAAATACTTTAAAATACTTGATGCTCCAGTGATTCCTACAGGGCTCATTTGGCGAAGAGTGTGTGATTGTGTCATGTCTGCTGTTCTTCTGCTACTGTTGCCTGTCATGAGTAGGCCTGAAACCTTGCCTACTGTGCCCCTGACCACGCCAACATCACCACACTCTTCAGTGCGGTGTTGGCCAACTTAGTGCATGGCTTTTCCGCATAAATAGAAGAATATCTTAACATAACCTTGTGTTATTATGCAATGTCATAACTTCTATTATAGGTACTAGTCACAGGGTCAATCCATAGAAGCATATGCAACAACATTACGCATATTGGCATCTCTATTTTTTCTATAACGCAGACAAAATGATACATGCCAGATGGTTATGTGTACCACTTGTATAAAAGCACAAGAAAGGTTATTATGCTAGATGGACCACGTCTTGAAAAAGTGATCATCAATACTAAAAATTACGAACGACCAAACAAAAGCATCAAAATGCTTAATAAGCCAGGTGAGTCATCTGATGACATAAACCTGCTGTGCACCAATGTCCAAGTATGAAATTTCAAAGATTAAAAGGAAAAACATCCAGCCAAAGTTGAAACATGAAGATGATAGCAAGAATGAATGCTATCTTTGCAAATGCAGTAACCATAAGTATGTTGTGTAATTGGTCAACTAAGGAAGGTATTTGTGGTCGAAGAAGGAGACAGTAAGGTGAATGAAATGAATGAACATCTCGGAGATCTCATTTCGATGGCAGCAATTTTGGATAAGTACAAGACAAATGAGCAAGCAAAGTATTCTTTGTCAATCAGAAAGTAGTGGAATTTCTTGTTGATACTGGATCACCCATTACAATAATTTCAAAGGAAGTGTATGACATTCTGCAATCTTAAGGGGCACTTCAACCTAGCTTTGTTACAGCAGGTGCACATGAGAATAAAATCTACCATGAGGGTGTCTTCAACGCACGTCTCGTTTTTTAATTACAGAACTGCCAAGGATAGAGATTATAGAGTCAACGGTGGAATCTCCATATTAGGTTGGACTAAAGAACAAAATATCAGTGTTAGTGCAAGGCATCATATGTGTTTACTGTTGCTGAAGCAGATCCTGAAGATATTCTACAATAACTTAGTTCTGTCTGTACTGAGAAACTAGGAAACTAGGAAAAGTAAAGGATTTCCAACATTTCATTGATCGAAAAGAACATTTTGTACCAGTCAAACAGAAAGTGTGCAGTGTACTCTTTCCGCTTGCAAGGAAGTAGACAATTTATTGAACAATTGGCAGGTAGAAGGAATAATAGAACCCATATCAGCATCTTCACGTTTAAAGGCGAGATTTGACTATGCATTGACTAACGCCAGTAAAATCGGCAGGTGGTTGTAGAAAGTCAACCGTTACCCCATTTGCATGAATTAGTAGCCACCTTGGACAAAGCAAATATATTTTCTACACTCAAATTTACAGCCGCTTATCAACTGATAATGTTGCAAAAGGATTCACAAGATTCCTTCATCACTCTAATGAGGTCTTTTAGATTTGGCTGCATGCCTTTTGGCCTAAATGCAGCTTCAGCTGTATTTCAGAAAGTTATGAATCAACTATATGAAGGTATGGCAGGTGTAGGAGCCTTCTAGGACAATGCAATGGTATTCTCTGAAGTTCAGGAAGGCCATCAAGAAATTCGTAAAGGAAGTACTTAACAGTATCCAAGCAAGCAGTTCAATCCTAAAAAGGGAAATAAGCAAGTTTTTCAAATAAAAGGTGGAATATCTAGGTCACATGATTGGTCCGGTGGAGTTAAGCACAAGCCTAATTTAATCTCTGCAATTGTCAATTCGCCACAGCCTTCCAACAAAGTTGAAGTAATATCTTTCCTTGGTTTATCCCAATTTTAACCAAAATCCATTAAAAACTATTCAAACAAGCATTGACATACCCAAAAGGTCTTGCCTTTGGGGTCTTATAAGTGTTTAGCCAGAGCTATTGACTTTGCCAATGTGCTTAAGCTGTGCTGTAGAGAAGTGTGGCTGCTGTGCAGCATGCTGAAAAGTTGTAATAAAAAAGTGCTAGAAGTATTTTTGTTACCTTATATATGACCAAGAAAACATTATGTCCAAAGCACTGGCAAAGGCAATTGGTCTCGCCTATGTGGGATCTACTTACTGTGCCAATTTTCTTAGTGAGAGCCCATACAGTTATAAATAAACACAAACCCAGATTGATAATATCTGAATGGTGGTGATTAACAATTAGTATAGAATGAAGTGAAGGTTATAGTATGAGATAGTATAGTGACAACGAAGATGTGTTTTAGCAATATTGATGAAGGTTTGATACTCATACCTATTAGGACTTCATCTAATTTAGAAAAGATATTCTGGCTATGATTTTGGGACACAAATTAAATAACTTTGGAGCTCTATTGAGTCACATAAGTTGTTGACAAGGAAAATGTATAAATGTGCCTGGTTTATATAATAAGAAATAAAGAGAAGAATATCAAGGGTTGTTCATACGCAAAAAGGTGCTAAATGGTAGCGGAAGAGAGACAAGAAACGATACCTTCAGGAGTTTGAGTCTGTAGGTATTTTCTTTATCAATAATTTCGTTTTTTTTATATCATTGTGTACTGGAAAATATATCACTAAGTGTTAAGTATTAAATTAAATATTTATTTTTTGTTGTGCCCTAATAGGCTTAAAAACAAGAAACAAAAATATGATAATTAGTAATGGCATGAGTCAACTTCTTGAGAGTAAAAGTAATTGAAAATGAAAAACATTAAACACAAGTGCGATCAATCAGTGATTAGTGAAGCGTATATATACTAGTATTAACAATGCAGGTTTAAGGTGAAATGAAAGAGAGAGATGAAGAGAGGTAAAGGTTGTAACCAAGAAGACGTTACGCTGACAGGTTGCTATAGCGTTGTATGAGGAGATAAAGTGCTATAAGCCTTGCCAATTTAACAGTAATTGGCGTTTATTTGGAGATTATTACAGTCACGATATATGCAAAATTGAGTGTGGAAGCCCGTATAAGGAATACAAATATGGGCGATCTAGTAGTCGCAGCATAAGCGCAGACAGAAGCACATGATTTGAAAAAGGAGCTGCGGACAATGCAGAAATCATAGCAAAAACTGTGTCATACGTTTTAACTTTGAAACAATTGGGGGATCTTCAAACTATTTCATAACTTCCAGATGAAGTAAAGGCAGAAGTGCAATCTTAAACTTGTAACCACTGCGGAGACTCTTAAAACACTGAGATAGTTCGCCACATATGGAAAGAGCATGCAGGCGATGTAGAATCACAGCACGGACTTTAACCTCCACTGGAACGATCGCAATGACGCGGTGGTAAATAGTCTTAAAAATTTCCTCGACGCCCTTAACCTCACCCAAATATGCAACAGCCCGACCCATGAGAAAGGCTCTATCCTTGACCTGATCATCTCCAAAGAGGACTCTATCCTACTCGAGTCCATCCAACCCTGTGATTGGTCAGATCACCATATTATCACATTCTTCATCAATGAAAAAGTTAAAGTTAACCTGGCTCAACTCTCCAAGCCGAAAGTCTGGAAAAGAGACATGAAAAAACTCAACCCAGGCTCTTTGCCCCCTATCAGGTGCAATCTCCTACTTCCACCGACAGGCGATACGGACGTTCAGACCCTGACTGACCACTATCTCAACGCTATGACCTCAATAATTAATGAGGCTGCACCTATGCAGCTAAAAAGAGTCTCTACTAAAATCTCCAACCCATGGTACGACGGGAGTCTCAATGAGGATAGACGAGACATGCGAATGGCAGAGCGTATCTGGAGATCAGCTCCCTCTGCAATGCACCTAAAAGACCTGAAGAAAAAGAGAAACGCCTACTTCAGGAAAATAAAACGTACAAAATCAGACTTCTTCAGCCTCCAGCTCGACCAAGCAAAAAACCGCCCGAGAAAACTGTTTGAGCTAATCAGATCACAATCCAAGGAACAACCCCAACCACTCAACACTGTGAGTAAAGCACCCTCCTGTGAAGACTTCGCTGCTTTCTTTATCCAAAAAACTGACAACATAAAAAGCGATCTCCTTATTGACGCAAGCCTCCACTCCAAACCCCAGTGCCTAGCACCCGCTGAACCAAAAAACAATGCTACATGGTCAACCTTTGGCACATACTCGGAAGAAGAAATTGGCAAACTGCTCAGCACCCTGAAACCATCCAATCACCTCACGGACCCCCTTCCTGCTTCTGCAGTAAAAGACTTTACCCCTTTGCTTCTCCCTCTCTGGACTAAAATTGTCAACAGCTCTCTCCAACAAGGAAGCATACCTGACTCCCTCAAAGTTGGTCAAGTCACACCTCTACTAAAGAAACCCACAGCCGACCCCTCTGATCTCAACAACTACCGACCCATTACCAATATTCCCACTCTCGCCAAACTACTGGAAAAATGCGCACAACTACAATTGACTAAACACATTGAACAATTTGATCTCCTCAACCCTCACCAGTCAGGCTTCCGAGCAGGACACAGTACAGAAACGGCCATGACGCACATAATTGACGACGCACTTCAAATGCTAGACCAAAACGACACTTGCCTCCTCATCCTTCTTGATCTCTCTTCAGCATTTGACACCGTTAAACATGAGAATCTGCTAGAACTACTAAATACAAGAATGGGTTTATCTGGAACTGTTCTCAAGTGGTTCACTTCCTTTCTTCACAACAGGTCGCAGAAATTCAAGAGCAACAACCTGATGTCCTCGCCAATACCTGTAACGCTAGGCTTCCCCCAGGGCTCCTCTTTATCCCCAACTCTGTTCAACCTAGTCATGGAACCACTCACCACCTTGCTACAAGCATCCAATGTACACTTTCACAAGTACGCACGATGACACCCAACTTTATCTCAAATTACAATCCCCCAATGACATCCTGCTCCTGAACTCAACAATCAGATGCACCCAATCCTGGCTTGCCGATAATCACCTCAAACTCAATGCCCTGAAAACAGAGTTCCTTCTGATCTCACCTCCAGCTAAGATCTCCACCACTCAAACCTGGCTTAAACACCTAACTGCACTCAATGTCCAACCCACCATCGTGGACTCAGCAAAATCTTTAGGCATAACACTCGACACCAATCTCAACATGCAGCAACATATCAGCAAGGCAACTAAGGGAGCGAACTTCCAGATCAATACTCTGAGGAAACTTAAACCCTTCCTCCCAGCCAAAGACTTCCAAACCGCAGTACAAGCAATAGTCATCCCCCGAATTGAATACGGTAGCACCGCCCTATGCGGACTCCCCCTAACCACAACCGCACCACTAAGAGCTTCCCTAAACGCTGCAGCGAAACTCATCACTGGGTCAAAAAAGCACTCCCACATTACCCCTGACTTGAAATCCCTGAACTGGCTGCCATTTGAATCCAGAATACACCTGAAAATCGCCTGCATGACACACAAGGCGGTTCACCTAAAATCACCCGGCTACCTCGCCCAGAAAGTGACAATCTCTGGCGGAACCAGAAACACTAGGGGCACACACAATCTTCTGCTGAAACCGCGAAGATTCCGGAAGGAAAAAACATATAAGCGCTCCTTCTCGGGAATGGCACCTAGGATCTGGAACTCACTCCCTTCAGAAACCAGGCTTATCTCTTCCACTACACTCTTTAAAAAAGAAGTAAAAGCTATCCTCATGGCTAAATGCACTTGAACCAGTATCTAGAACTCTGTTAACACTCGACACCGATCTGTACTACATGCTTGACCCCTTTGCCTACTTGTATGAGTTGTCTCATTGCTCACATGATTGGCTTTGCAGTCACCCATTTGTACTGTTTGATTTACTGACTTATCTATCTGACTATGATCCCTCATATACCCCTTTATGTAACCTATTTGTACTGTTTAATTTATTGATTTATCTATCTGACTATGCCCCCTCATATACCCCTCTATGTAACCTATTTGTACTGTTTTGATCTACTGATTTATTTGTATGATTACGCCCCCTCATGTACCCCTCTATGTAAAGCGCTCTGATATCTGCAAAGATATTGTCCGCGCTATATAACACTTTTAAAATAAAATAAAATAAAAAATAAAGTCTCCCCCACAGTGCCATACGCCGCCCTTCTGCCCTTTTTATTAATAAGCGCTGTGACTAACAGATGTTAGGAGTAAACACATCAGTGGCAATCAGCTTACCAACCAACCTTGAAAGAGTGAAAGGTTGAATAGTTGCCTTTAGCATTATGTTAGCTATCAAGAAGCAGGCTGCGGATGATGTAATGTTTCTAAATAAAATAGTATATATTTTAAGGCAACAAGAGAACCCAAACAAGTCGACCAGGGACCTTGGGAGTTAATTCTTTTATACAACAGTGGCCCCTAGAGAAGGGAGAGTATTAAAGCAATGAATATAGACTCAGTCGTTGCTATATTGAATTGACATGTCCAGCCGGACAGAGGGCTAATATTTACTTTTAGAAATAAAGAAGGTTTGTACAAAACAATATAAAAAGTGGGACACAAGCCTGTGCCCTACTTAACACATGAAAGCCAAATACAAACAGAGGAAAACGACAAATAGGGGGCTTTAGGCAAAGCTTAACTGTTTGTTATACTTGAGTATTGCACAGTGTCAAAAGGCAACAAATCCCATTAAACACCTTTACAATTTGAGTACACACAAAGTTTGAATGTATAAGGCGTTTCAAAGTGACGATGGAGTTTCGATCCGCCATTGAATTACGCGGATCATCATCAGGACATAGATATTATGCCTAATAATAAGAAGCCTCATTTGCCTGGGGAGAAAAAAAGGGAGGGAACATACAAGAATGCAGAAATTAAGAAGCGTAGCATTGGAGGCAGGAATTAAGAATGACAACGTAGCATGCGTAGCTCAATTCTACCCAAAGGCTCTTCGGGGTAGGTGTGGGCAAATATCACACATTGTGCATGGCGATAACTAGTGTGGGAGGGCGCAGGAGTCCAGATGGTGTGATTGGTTTACCTGCATGGGGCTGTGAGTTGGTGAATGTTTGCTCAGTGTCGTGCAGTGGAAGGTGTGTATGAACAGTCGTTGTGGGGACAGTGATAGTTGGAATGCGAGGGTTCATTAGTCTAGGAGTGGGGGGAATAAGGAAGGCGCTGTTTCTTCCGGGAAAGGTTATGGCAGACAGGTTGCGAGAGATAAGAACCACGTTCCCGACAGATGGCCTAAGCAGCATACAGGTAGCTGAACACAAGGGACATTGTTTATACAGGAGAGTGGCATGCAGTACGTGAAGAGTAGGACAGGTTGTGTATGATAAGAGTCAACTGCCCAAATCATGGCTTATGCATCATCCAAGAAACTGATCGTGATGGACATTGTAGATGCAAGGGGGTGTCATGCAATTCGTGAAGAGTAAGGCATCATTCACGACGGAAATTGTAAATTCAAGGAGGTGTCATGCAATTATTGAAGACTAAGGCACAATTCATTGACTGGTACAAATAGTTGAATTGCATGCTGGCAGAGTCATGAATAAAAACACAATAATTTAAAGATCTATGGTGTACATTACGAGACCCGTTAAACAGAATTATTGCAATGCATGCTGGCAAGATCATGAATACAAAAACAATGGACGAGAGACAATTCACGCATATCCGAGAGCCATTAAGTTTGATTATTGCAGGATTGATCACGGTGAGCAAGATGGATAGTAGCCTGTAATGTGCTAGAGGCAATAAAAGAGAAACAACATGTGAGCCCTATGCAGGTGGCCTCATGCGGCGGACATTATAACGTGATTCAAACGGCCGAAGTAATGACGGCGGACCACGTGGAAATGGCGGAATGCGTGCAGGCTTACCAGGGGGCTTGGCGGGAGAATTAAATAAGATGGAGTGCCCGGACGATAGAGGGCAGCTCATGAGCCGGTCTGGTACTTAATTAAACCAGAGAGGAGATTCAGCACATTCACGGGTGTGCAGGGCTAGCTCTAAGGAGAAAAGAGGGTGTTAGCCTTAGTGTGAATTATAGTGTGGTATCGCCATTACGTGACGGGAGTCAATGCACTTGCCGAGTAGCTGAAAGTATATACTCTGGATTAGTAGAGCCGGCACGGTGGCCTGCTAAGGAAAGGGGGAGGGTAGAGTCAGAAGGGGTTGCTCAAGCGATCGTGCAATTAGGGCCGTGCAGGGGGAGATTCCTCTTACCAGTCTCTTAGGTTAACCAGCAGCTCAATGACTGAGTCTGTAAGGAGATGTTCCAAGGGAAAGCCAGAAAGTGGCTTTAAAGAGGCAGGGCATGCACTCTCATTGGGCCACGAGGTCAGGTGACCGCAGTGAAGAGTAAGAAAGGACTCAGTTAATCGTGATCAAAAAGGGACTAATGGGGGAATGAGGATGGTAACCATCTTAGGGAGTGATTTAGGGTGAAAAATGTGAAGTGACATAGTAGAAATACAAAACATTGGACTGTGGTACAGTTTCTGAAACATTGAAGGACAATTAGTCAGTAGAGCACAATAATGGAGAACAAATATTATATTAATGCTGTCCACTCCTCAAGGCGGTTCAATCCTGTATTTGGACTGTCTGTTTTCAAAATCCATTTCAGTTCTTCCTTATTCAATATTCTGGCAATTTCGCCACCTCTAGGTGGCAGTTTAACCACAGTGATTACAGTCCACCGAATATCATTTTCTCTGTGTCCATTTTGTTCCAAGTGTTCAACCAATGGTGCGTTTGCTGTTTTGCATCTCACTCTGCTTCGAATTTGGGAGCAGCGTAGGCGAATTTTCTGCATGATCTGCCCAACATATATTTTGTCACACGGACAAAAGATTGCGTATATCACATTACAAGTATTGCAGTTTGTAAACATTTTCAGTTCATTCCGGACGTCTTTGAACACAGACTCTTTGTACTCTAGTGTAAATTCACAAACCACACAATTGCCACATTTTTAGTGTCCCTTCAGTGGTGCAAGGGACCAAAGGTCGTGCAGAGTGGGGTTGCGATTTTTCGTGGTGGGTAAAGCTGCGCGCACCAGATTATCTTTAATATTTTTGCTTTTCTTAAAAGCAAACATAGGCAGTTCTAGATATAGAGAGCGGGCATTCAGAACAGGCCAGTTTTTCTTGATGGATTTGCGAATAGCATTGGACACTGGGGAGAAGGTAGTTACGCATACCAAGCGCTCTGTTGGAGTTTTGATCTTGGGCTCTAGTAGGGCCTCGCTGGCACAGTACCATGATCTTTTCATTGCGTTGCGCACAAGTCAACGTGGGTATCCTCTACAGGTGAGCTTGGAGCACAGTGTTTTAGCCTCAGTGAAGTAATCAGTTTTAAGTGAGCAGTTTCTCCAGATCCTAAGGAATTGTGAGAATGGGAGACTGTCTCTAAGTGCCCGGGGATGATTACTATTGTAGCCGAGTAATGTGTTTCGCTCGGTTGGTTTTCGGAATAGTCCAGTTATGAGAGTTCTGTCAACATGCTTGATAAGTAGGTCAAAAAGGGGATGGTTGTCTTATTATGGGTTAGGGTAAATCTGAGTCCACCACAGTTGTTATTTATCCAGTGGAGAAATGATTCCAGTGTGGAAACATCACCTTTCCAGATGAGAAAGATGTTGTCTATGTAGCGCCTCCATTTAATGATGTATGTGTAGAATGGATTTGTGTCTGACAGAATGTTGTTGCGTTCAAGTGAGTCCATATACAGAATGGCAAGATTGGGAGCAAAAATAGCCCCCATCGATGTACCTCTTACTTGTTGATAAGATTGCTCTTCAAAAAGAAAGAAATTTCTAGTAAGGCAATCCTCTAAAAGTTGGAGAATGAAGTTGGTAGGGTCTGTATGAGGTCTAGGTCTTTGGTTGTCGTATTCCTCTGTTTGTACTTGGCTTTCATGTGTTGAGTAGGGCACAGGCTTGTGTCCCACTTTTCGTATTGTTTTGTACAAACCTTTCTTTATTTCTAAAAGTAAATAATATTAGACCTCTGTCCAGCTGGACATGTCAATTCAATATAGCAACGACTGAGTCTATATTCATTGCTTTAATACTTTCCCTTCTCCAGGGCCACTGTTGCCTAAATAAAATAGGACAACAAAAACCAACAAGCCCGGGTGTTGTGTGCGCGTGCGCACTGATAGAAAAAAAAAAGTTTGCGAGTGGTGCGCGCGCCGGCAAAAGTAAAACAAGAAAAGACAAGGGAGTGCGCCTCACGTTGCAAGTTAAACAAGCAACAGAACATTGAAAAGGCGGAGCAAGGCGCGCGCGCTTGTGCGCTTAAGAGCAAGTTGGTGGCTGCCTTTGTCAGCACTTTAAAAACCCGCTTACATAATCTCTCGCCAGACCAGCGCATGCGCTGGCTGTAGTGAGACCTAAAAAGGTTGAAACCATGCAACTTTTGACAAAGAAAGATGTTGAATTTACATGGGACAAGTGGTAACAGGAACTGATACACAAACTTAAGGAAGAAGTACAGAGTGCTCTGTTGTTGCGTACATTTGACGAATCTCTCCATTCTGTAATTACTGTTGGCGTAAGTAAAAAGGTTTGGGAACTGTGCTGAGCCAGAAGGACCCGACAGCGAACAATTGATAGCCTTTGCTTCACGGAAGTTAAGGGAACCTGAAATGGAGTACTCTGTGGTAGAATGTGAACTCCTAGCATCTGTGTGGGATGTATCCAAATGTATGGTGGTGACAAGTTTAGTGGTCCCATGTGAATAGTTAGATCCTCTGGGTTAGCTATAATGTTGGAGAATGGGAGCTGGAGGAATGTTTCACATGCTGCACTAGTTGCTCCCCATTGTAGTGCCCTGAACCTTGTTCAACTGTTAGAAATAGTGGGTTTGTGGGATTTGACATGGACAGTACCTCTTTCATTAACTGCTCCTCAGTCATCGTACAATCACCGTCTCTTGGGGGCATGCCTGGGGGTCCTATTGAATCTACATGTAATGTTAATAACAGAAAACAAAGTGTATCAGTTGGAAGAACCTCACATAAAAACGTCATGCCTGCTAGATTAAAAAACTATGTACTGAACTAATTACCGCTGAGAGAGGGAGAAGATGTTATATTGTCAAGTATTGTTGTATATTAACTTTATTAATTTTGATGACTAGCCATCGTCCCTTCTCATCACTCTTCTCAGTCTTTCCTTTACCCGTTCCTCCTTCCTTGTGTTAATGTGCAAGTGGAATTCTGGTGTGCAGTCGTTAGAATGTTGAAGTTGGGAGTTGGGAGAGAATAGTTGATGGAGGCATTTGAGTGGTGACTAGTGACACCTCTGGACGCTTAACAAATACTTTATCCTGCTTGAGTCTACTGTGATTCTGACACACAACGGCTGGAACAGCTCCCGGAGGCTAATAATACCACTGCAGCCAGTCCAGCTCGGGCTCAAGATACGATTATTGCGTGAGGGGTTAGGGGGTCAGAAAATGCTAGAGCTAGGACCATTTTTGGATGCAATTATTTTTACCTTGAGCATTGTTGCTGAACATCAATGACTACAGCTGGTTTTCACAGAGGGAATGCAGATGTGGAAAGTAAGTTAGAGATGGTTTGGCTCAGCTCTAAGGTTGTGCGTCCCCAGATTTTTTTTTCATTCCTAGTGCTTGATATTGACTTTCATTGATGGCTGAGGTATGCATTTTTTTTTGTTTCGTCTTCTATGGTCCACTGTTGAATGGTATTATTCTGCCTTGTGCATACACACACTTATAATGGCCTGCTGTCAGTCAAGCAAGATGGCGGGGAAAAAAAGCACACACTTTTCATTGAAAGTGAACATTTGTGTTACTTTAAAGGTAGGCTGGCAAGAAATGTAATTTCTCTCCAAGTGCTCCTCTTTGAATAACACTCGACTTTGCCAAGCAAGGGGATGCCATGAATAACTACCTACTGGTATTATTATATGGAAATATTGTTAAATGCGGAGCTGGAGAAAGCTTAACATTGCCACACCTAAGGATTACAAATTGCAACATAAGAAATTTAGCTTGTCATATATACTGCCAGCTTGACAAGAACTGCCTTGGTAGCAGTCTCAGATTTCAAAACCTTTGCAGATTACTTGAATACACAGAAGAGAAGAGCTTTTCTCTGTTACACCACAGTTCCCATTGGCCCGTATTTGCCTACATGGGTCGGAGAAGCCAACTCCACAAACCACTTGTTGGCCCAAAGGAGTGGTCCACTTTCCGTTGCTTATTTTTGGACCCCAAGCGCAAGTGTTAGATGTGGACTGCAGAGACTGCAGTATCAGAAAGCGTGGCTTCTTGAAACATTGTGCCTTCTGTGCGTAAGAGTGATATAGACGTGTGGCACACAGTAGACGTTTATTTTGCCACGTTCTGCCTACTTGGCAACTAGATTTAAAAGGCGTGAAGAAACCTCCACCTGCCAGCTGCAGAATCCACCTGCTTTGGCAAGAGCTTGAGGATCTCAGGCTACTAAACTTCGTTCTACCGCATCCTATACTTCAAGCCAGCTGACCGTCAGGCAGGTACTACTGAAGCATGCCCTCTCCCTCTTTTCAGTGTTCACCCACTCTACTGACTTCATCTGGGCACAGAAGGATAAATAAAGCTGAATTATTGCCGAAAGGTATAGATTTTCTACTAATGGGTTTCAATGGCAGCATAAAAACTTGAAAGCTTATACTAATGGAGCGGGTTAATATATGAGACAATGTGTCATGGCAGACTATACTCACAAAACAACTACCCCGCAAGTGTCATAGTTCGCACTCAAATCATAAAAAAGACTGCTGGCTCCTACTACTGTTTATTTTACAGCAAACAATGAGGAAACATATATTTCCAGTCTCCAGTTCTTTTAAATCTCCTAATATACTCTATTCACACAGATACATCAGTTTTTGAACAAAGGTCAGCAAACTAAAAGGTACTCATTAGAAACCAAACACTGATAGTAGACAAACTAATCTTCAGTGAAAATAATATCTGCGGATAAAATCAAAGGGGTAGGATACAACTGTAGGAGGCGGTCTTGAGAAAGCGGTAGTTGTACTAGAAAATGTTTTCTCGAGAGTTCATTTCTGCAGGACTGAGCTTTTGTTCCATAAATAGATGTAGCTGAATGGAACAGAATTGTCCAGAAAATGTAAAAGAACTAGAAGACTAAACCAATTATGTTGCTTCATTAATTGCCGTCGCGTAGATAAAAGTGGGAGATTTCTTGTTGATTTAAATTTTTTAAGTCTACATATGCCCGTAACCACAGTAGGTTGTGTATTCACCACATGTGCTTGGTGGACAATGAAGTTGTGCATTGACGAAGATAAAATGAACATCGACACAGAGAACTGGCATACATCTACCATTTTCTCAGACCCACCGATCTGCGTGAAACAACCTTGGCTTGCTGAGACAATCTATTGGATACTCCTGTGAAAAGGATATTTATTATGCAGAATTTGAATTTTCTGTCTTTTCCATGCAAAATGCTTAGTAAATGATTACAATATTTTCCTTCAATAGAGATGATTTAAATGGTGTTTCCTCCCCACAAATATTTACAAAGGATGGCTATCTTTACTTTTTGAGATGATACCCAAGTGTTTTCTCATGTAATAAGACATCAGTCCGAAAAGCATTGAGCTACTTCAAACTTTCAGTTTCCTGGTGAATTAGGACCTTCTGAATACCCTCAGTTTATTGGGTCTCTCTTTTGTTTGGCACATGGTGTTTATCCCATCAGAAAGGATGCTGCAACAAGCACTTGGTATCCTGTTTCAGAAACAACCAGCATCAGTCAGATAAGGGTACATATGCAGGGATGTTGGTGATGATGACAGCAGTACTGATGTGTGCTTAATTACACCTACAACCTTTGGTAAACTAACCTGTAGCGATCTGGGAACCCATGAATGCAAATTTGGATTCCTAGTGACAGTTAAACAGGGAATTACGCTGGTATTACAGTTGTGGCAATAGCTCTGTCATATGAGAAAGGGATCTCCCTATGTCTAATTCTGCCCCTCATCGTCACATTGAATGCCAGTTGCATATGGTGGAAAGCCATCGCTGATCAATTCAGTTCATGAGAAATGGTCTCTTGTTGAGTGTCACCAGTCTCCTAACTGGTAAAAAATGTCACACCTTCAACAAGTTCAGTAAGCCAAACCCGATAATTTGGTGTCACTCAGTGCTACTGAATTAGGACAAAGTGGTAGCGCGAGCTTGCGTGAACAGAGCCACCCTGGGTGCTGTCTTAAATTCCATCTTCCAAAACCTCTGTCTATTGATGTAAGGAATCTCCTTTTGTGCTCAATAGTTTATCTTCTCAATAAAAAGAAAAGCAGATCAACTCAGCAGGATTATCCCTCTTTAGCACTGTCATACGTTCATTGTGTTTCAACTCATCAAGTAGGTCTTTAGGTCCCAGTGGCTGGACTCACTCACATGCCACAGTAGACAAACTGGTCCCTCATTTCAGGACTAAGGATGTGATGGAGTTGGCCTGGACGAAGGACGCCCTCTCCTTTCTATCAAAATGATGTCTATTCTCAAACTACATTTCATAGCAGATAATTAGTAGCACTAATATTACTACCACACAAATACTACAAAATAAAGTCCCTTCTTATGAACAAACTTCCCTTCTACAGTTACTACAGGCAAAATTACCCGAAACAGTTGTAAATTTACTTAAGTTCAGAGCTGGCGTAAGCCTAAAACAACTCATGACCACTGACAGTACTGAAGCACCCTCAAAGAGATAATCTAAAAGTAAGGACTTAAAATTAAACCCAATAGGAACTAATGTTAAAATATATTACATTATTTAAATTGTACAAATACATTTTATTTAATGTTTAAAAAATCTAAAAATAAAACATAATTCTATGTCAGGACAGGAGGCTAGGATTATGCTGAAGTCTTTTATTACAGCAGCCATTTTTTAAAACACATCCCTTTCGTTGAAAAAAGCGATAAAACTACCAGTACCACGATTCTCTGGGAGTGGTATCAAATAACAACCAATTACATAACAATGGAAGTCCATTATAAGATTAAATCAAGATCTCCTGGTGTCTGTAACAGTCCTTCCTTTCTTTCTTTTGAGGCCCCTCTTTCTTCGCTGCTCACAGACACAAGATAAGTCGTTTTTTAGGTCTCGCCTGAGCCAGCGCATGCGCTGCCCTGCGAGACATTCAGTAACAGGGCTTTTAAAAGTGCTACTACAGCTTTTGCTGGCCTAGCGCTTGCGATGACGCGCGTAGCTGCCAGCTGTCAGCGCGCGATCAGGCGCCATCTGGAGCGCGATCACTTTCACTTTTGACGCTGCTGCGCGTGCACCAATTGCGTTGTTTTTTTTTCTTCCTTTTGTGCGTGTGCGCGCACACAATTCGCTCACCACTCTGGTTTTTTTTTATTTCCTTTTTGCGCGCGCGCACACACAACTCCCGGGCTTGTTTCTTGTAATCGTTATGCTTACCAACACTTGTACAGCATGGACTTGCTTCATCAGCCTTTTACAGCCTGCATCTGGAAACTGACGATTGCACCTTTTCGAAGGCCTGGGCGCTACTTAAGAGTGAGAGTTTTTATTGGCTTTGCCAATGCTTGTTTTTTTGTATTTTATTTTTTAAGCTGGGCTGTTAATCCGACGGAGTGTTTTTCAGTTGAAGTCGCCGGCCGGGCCTTGGTTTTTCCTGTGACAGCTGGGACTGCTGCTGAGCCGCGCTGCATTGTGTAGCCGGCCCTGGCCGGCAGCTGCGAGCCTTGTGAACCGGCCGACCGGGGGCTCTTTGTTCCCGGCCCTTCCGCGCAAGCCTTCTTTCCACACAAGTTTGTCTGTTCCTGAACAGGGCCGGTTCGCTTTTCTCTCAACGTTTGTGTGAAGAGATAAGAAACCCCTGTACTTCGTTTGAAGAAGGCTGCCCTTGTGTTTTTTTATTCCTGGAAAATGCACATTTCCTGCTGGGTTTCTACAAAATATTCCATCAGTTCAGTGCATTTCAAAGTAAAACATTAGGATGGGGTCTGGGTTTTAAATGTGCAATCGTTGCAGTTGTGTCTCTTGATGGGGTAGATAGTGAACTTCTCAATAATGTTTTAAGTCACTGAACGCCGAAGTGTAGGTAATGCGTTTTAAATGTACCTAGAAATGCTACTTTAAATGGTTTTAAGAGCAGGCTAGTGTTAAACCGTGCCATTTGTGGCTTTTATGAGTTATCCTTTGTTTTCCTTCATACTGGGTTAAAGAAGGGGCCATCAACCCATATCCCTCAAGAATGTTTTCTTTATGTTTTGTAGATTTATTTTCTTCCAGATTTTCCCACACTTGACTTGACTTAACGTGATAACAATGAAAAGAGAATTTAGGAACCCCAAAATAACGATTGCACAGGAGAATTAACTTGCTTTTTTGTATATTATTGCCTCTTCTTGGAAACGAAGTACCTTATAAGCTTTAGAAGGGAGTTCATGTCTTGTATCAGACAATCTTGTGTATCTTGTGTTTGTTTTTTTATTTAAATTTTATGTAAATACTTCCTAACTGTAAGGGTTCACTACTAGGAATGATATTGCACTCTGAAAATGGACTCCATTGTGCGTCACAGTGTATAAAATCTCCAAATAAATGACATTTTGTTTTAGTTTTCAGACCAAAGCCACCTCATAAAGTGTAATTATGAGCCCCCCGCTTGTTATTGACTTTTCCTCCCTCTCATTTCAGCCTGAACCCTCTTTGTTTTTTTAAATACATTTTTATTCAGTTTTTATAGTTGTTACAGCATTGGCCCAAGGGCCTACACACCAATAACAGTTTGATATAAATGTCACCTTGCACCAATTAAGAATAACACAAAACAATCATTGGCATAGCCAATAGGTCTTGCCTTTGGGACCTTATAAGTGTTCAGTCATGCAACACTTGATGTTGTTGCACCAAGGATTTTGTGCTGTATAACTAAACACTTATAAGGTCCCAAAGGCGAGACCTATTGGCTATGCCAAGGCTTGTTCCTTGTCTCATGTGTCAGAGTGAGCATTTAACAGTGTTTACAGTTTTACAAATGTTCCCATTTCTCTTAGTATTTTCATTGTGAACAGGCGAAGCGGGCGCGGGAACGCTCTGAGCTCCTTCGCGGACGATAGTTAAGTGCTGCTCCGCATCACGGTGTGGTCATCTACCAGCTAGTTGTACCTGGGGCACCCGGGATACGCGATTCCAGTAAATTACTTCTCTGCCGGGATCGAAGTCCCGCGCCTGGTGCAGCCTCTCGTCGGGAGCCTTTGCCGGTCTGGAAAGTGACACCTTACAAGGTGGGGTCTGTATTTACTCAAGTTTCTTGCCTGACAGAGGAGACTGACACCCTACCCAGGGGCTGTATCTTAAGTCTTTGATGCCCTGACGGGGTCTGTTTGTATAAGCTTCACACAAGGGAACACAAACCCAGAATTTGTACCTCACCAATAGTGCACCAGGGGTGTGTTCTCGGGGTATAGACCTCTCCTGTGCAGCTCTGCCAATGCCGAATTATTGACTGTGCCTGCAGTCCTAATATGACAGTTTACTACCTGCACATTTTTGTCCCAGTAAGGGCTGTGTCACAGGAGTGGCACCTATTCCGATCATTGCTTGTTCTCAGTATTTCGCAGCATAATAGCCTTTCCACATGGAGGACTCAGGTGTCGCCTATGAAGATCCCTTGATGTACCTGCCTTGGGATGATGATTTCTATAACATGGGGATACCTCCATTTACCAGGCGGTGGATGAGGCTATGGGCCCCATGGAGGAGTGCCTTGCGCAACTCATTGAGTGTGAATGTGTCAAAAGACCTCTGTACCTGCGGACGCTGGCTCACAACCGGCGAAACAGGCTAAGAGGGGAGGGTGTTGATCTAGATTCTTTCACACGGCTAAAACAGGCCTTTTTAGCCCAAAAGGTACCACCCCTTTCCGCACCTCAATTGGAAACAACGCAGGCCCAGACTGCACCGCTCACTCCGGACCCCCAAGATGACGAGTCACCCTAGGACAAGGAAGCAGGTTCCACCAGGCTATGGCATTCCCTCCCAGGAAAGCACACCAGGCTGCGGCTGCGTTGAACATGCTGGATCCTGACTAAGTCGTTCACCAAACGTCAGCTGAATGGGTCCCCTGTGACATAGTGGCGCAGTACATGGCCAAACGCCTCCGCAGACCACTAGATAAGGAAGCCCATAGCTGCCAGAGCGCAGAGTGTCCGCGGCCCAATCTGGCAGGGAAAGTCACCCTAACCCCTGAAATTGATCCCAGGATGGCCACCTTCCTGCCAAAATTCATAAACGATCCAAAGAAAGAGATAGACCGGTCCTGGAGACCTTGCAAGGACAAGCTTTTATACATTGTGGGCCCATTGACCAAGATACTGAACATGGCAGAGGATACCAAGGCTTCGGGCTCCATGATCTCGCCGGAGAGGCTTTCACAATGGGCGCACACAGCAGTTATCTTTCTGGGTAACGCAAACTGTGCTCTGTCTGTGAAACAGCGTTGTTTGCTGTTGATCAAGGTGGACCCGAAGCTTGGGGACCTCGCTACTCCCAAGATGGAGGCAAGGGCCAAGGTGGGCTGTTCAGGGAGCAATTTATAAAAGAACTGGGAAAGTTTGTAAATACTTTCACTTCCTCGGACAATGCCCAGCCATCTATAAAGAAGGTTTTCTCACTCTGGGTTTTCCATGGGGCCAGCTGTGGTAGGGGCCGCTCAGCCGGCCGCATTGCACCCCAGAACTTCTCCAGAGCACAAGGCTCCAGGCGAGGCTGTTACCAGGATCAATTCTAGTTCACAAACTTTTACCCCATGAGAGGCCAGCGCTTCAGAGGCAGAGGCTCCAAAGGACAATCCAACCAGACCAATCCCGTTGAGTGTTCACCTTTCTTCTTCGGTCCAAGTTGGGGGCAGACGGGGAGCTTTCATTCACACCTGGTGGGTGAAAGCACATCAGACGCTTGTGTTCTGCTAATGATTCAGGGGCTTCAAATAGAGTTTTATGGTACCCATTTTCAGCTGCACAGACCAGCTCAATCCAATTATCTTCAGAAGAGGCCGTTCTGATAGCTCTGACGTGGAGGTTCAGGCCTTGTTGACCAAGCAGGCTATTCACCCAATGACCTTTCATCCCAGCGGCTTTGGCAGTAATCTTTTCCTGGTGGACAAAACTGATGGAGGGCAGCGACCTGTAATACATTTTCGGGAATTAAACGAATGGTTAATATACAGGCATTTCAAGATGGAAGGTATCCATCTTAAACAAGATGTCCTTCACCCGTCTGACTGGATGGCTCGTTTGGACCTCAAGGACACCTACCTGGCAGCCCCCATCTTTCCACCGAATAGACGGTTCCTTCAGTTTATTTTGGCTCCAACAGGCTTTCGAGTTTTCCTGCCTTCCCTTCTAACTCTCCTTTGCTCCTTAGTGTTTCACCCAGGTCCTCAGACCAGTGGTGGGACACCTTTGGGCACAGTGGATACGCCTCATTGTCTATTTAGACGACATGCTTCTCATGGCCCAGTGTCCCCATCAACTGTCACGCCAGTTGCAGATCACGGTGGATCTCAAAGAAAACCTGGGATTTGTAATCAACACATTAGAGTCTCTTCTGGTTCCCTCCCAGAGGGCAACCTTCTTGGGATTCACAATAGACTCCACTACTTCTACTCTCAGCCTACTGTCTTGAAAGATGACAAAGATCAGACACAAGTTGCAGCGGACTCTGGCGAAGCCCAAACTTCGTTGTGATATATGGCCCGCTTAGTGGGGCTCCTCTCCTCTTCGATTCAGGTCATCTTTCCAGGTCCTTTGCACTATTCTGCCAGCAACACACATTTGCAGGGGCCTTACTTACTCTCAGACAGTCTCCAACACAGACAAAGTGAGGGAGGAAATTTCCTGGTGGCTCTTACACATAGAAGCATGAAATGGGAGAGTGAATTTTGGTTCAGCCCCGGACCTCATCATAGAGTCAGATGCCAGCAGGTCTGGCTTGGGCACACGTTGTGGCGAGTTCGCTACGAGGGCAGTGGTCTCCTCAGGAGCAATCTTTGCACATCAACTGCTTGGAGCTCCTGGAAGGCTCGTTCGTGATCCGACGTTGGATGAAAGACAGGGCCCAATCTTGGGTTCTGCTCAAAATGGACAATGTCTCAGCTGTCAGATACATCAACCACCTGAGGGGAACACGCTCCAAAGTTCTTTTGGACCTCGCAACCACTTTTTGGCAATATTGTCTGGCCCATCATGTCTCAGTGACAGCGGAATACCTTCCGGGCCAAGCGAATCAGGTGGCGAACTTGTACTCCCGTCACTTTTGAGACTGTGATTTGTAGAACAGGTGGAGCCCGTTCTCGGTGGGCTTGTTTGCATCCTGGCTTGACCACCAGCTGTCCAGTTGAATAAGGGTGGACAATCTTTTCTTTCAAATTCAGGGTAAGCGCATTTAAGTTTTGCAGCTTACTTTCCATTGACCTATACGACATGGATCGTTTACCATATCCTTTCGTTTTACAGCTGACCTTATGCTTAAACACGCCAGTTACGCAACACAACGAGCCGCGTAACATCATACTGTGAGTTTTTCCGTTTTTAAACTTGCAACCTTATTCATCACTTGGATTTAATTCTTGGCATTTTAACGTTGCAATAACGGTTCCCACATTGCTTTATCAGGTTTCATATTGTTAAAGTTGGAAAAGATGTCCTCCATGACATATCATGGATTAGTGGACAGGTAGCGTAAGTAATGATTGCTTCTTTCTAAATTAGTCTATCGCTGGTGGGGTCCTGGGCGCTTTCAGCAATCACTTGTTCTCATATCACGGAGCACCGCATATTTATTAACTCTATTTTGAGTTGGTTTTTTTCGTTATTCTTTCAGCCTATTTTGCGCATGATACACTATATCGTGATTCACTATCTTGTAACATATTGTCAACAATCAAACACATCATTTACACATCGTTTACCCCGTTTACAATAGATGCCACTTTCCACAGGTCATTTTCTTACATGACTCACTATTTCTTGGCACAATGTTTTCGTTTTTCCTGTTCCTTATACAAAACTTTATGAGTCACGGACACGCACCAATACCCACCAAAAAACCACGGCAAAAAGTCTATATTTTGGGGTTATTAGGTACCCAACCAGTTACTGTATTACATATTGATTGCACAGGCACAAACCAAAAAGTTTTTTTACTTTATGTTTACCCATTACAGATAATAAGTACCCTAAAGAAGGGCAGAGCCCGAAATGCATAGGGCATACCATATATAAAAAATATGATGAAAATAATCATTGTTGAAAAGATTTGAATAAATTCATTGAAGAAAATATACAGAAGAATCGTCTGAAAGTTATTGAAATTATTTGTTGAGTGCATCCTGGGGACGTTTCCACTAGAAGGGATAACGCAAGTCTTGGACCATCAGCTGCCCAGATTCTTCAGCTGGAGGCCAGACCCTCAGGGGGAGGCCACCGAAGCCTTTCTCCAAGATTGGGCTCTGGAGCAGGGCTATGCCTTTTCCCCCATTTGCAATGATCACGCGAGCCTCGGCACAGATTCAACGGCAGTGAGCGCATGTCGTAATGATCACACCACTGTGGAGGTCACAAGTATGGTTTCCAGTTCTTCTGGAACTTACCTGAGATTCTCCAAGCCGACTCCCACAGTTTCCTCACCTCCTTCTGAATCCGGATCAGCTTTCTCATCAGAAAGTGCTGGAGTGCATCCTGACCCTAATGGCTTGAAGGATTACAGAAGACGCTGGTCGGTCCCAACCCTTTAGCAACAGGCTGAGGAACTCAATCTCCAAGGCATGGGAAGACTGTACAGTCAAGTGGTAAAAATCAGCTTGGACTCGATGGACACATTGGGGTCTGCAAAGGGGTTTGGATCCCATGGGCGTTGACGTAGTCCAGGTGTTGAATTTCCTGGCTCGTCTGGCAACTAACATTTTGGCTTACCAGTCCATTAACACCTATTGTTCTGCCATTTCAGCCTGTAACATTCCAGTGGATGGCACGCCGATAGTAAAACAGCCTTTCCTGTGCAGACTCTTGAGAGGAATCCGCTTATCCCTCCCTCCAGCTCTGAGATATTCGGCCTTACGGAATGCCAACCAGGTGATAAATTAATGTTTGTCCTGGCAACCAAATAGATACTTATCTTGGAAAGAACTTTCTGCCAAGCTGGCGATGTTAATATGTCTCATCTCCAGTAGGCGAGTTTCAGAAGTCTGGGCTCTGGCTATCACAGGCAGGATATCATTCCTCACGTGGGTGTCCTTCGCCGGTTTGTAGACGAACAAAGTCCAATACCAGGACCATTGTATACCCTGCCTTTCCAGACTCTTTAATTTGTGCGTTGTGCAATGCCTGAAGGCTTACAAAGAAATGTCTGAAGAGTTCAGACCCCCAGGAGAAAGGCAACTTCTTATTGCTATCAAGAAACCGTATAAGGCAGTGTCTTCTCTCACCATCGCACAATTAGTACACTGGGTGATGCAGGAGGTAGATATCGATGTGTCCGCCTTCCAGGCGCATTCCACTAGAGGAGCCATGGCTTCCAAGGCATTTTCACTTGGGATGAGATTGGAGGACATTATGAATGCAGTGGACTGATCCTCAGACTCTACTTTTAAAAGATTCTACTTCAAGCGTTGCTGGATATGGCTCAGTTGGTCGTCAGCAAGCTTTGAACGAGCATAATCCTTGCATCTGGTCCTGACGTAGAATGAAAATGAATCCTAACTAAGGAAAGTTTCACTTCTATTAGGGACAAAGAGGTGAGTATTATCCCACCTGGCGATAAGGTTGCTTCTCGACAGAGATCCCTACCTAGAGATTAAGTAAGCACTTCCAAGACAATTATACTGTTTAGTACTCTGGTGATTAATAATCTTAGTAGTAATGTTTTTCGGAACTGCTGTATTGCATTTTGGACATAAAAGAGCAGTTCCATACAGTTTTTTTCTTTTTCTTTGCTCGTAGCTTCAGATGGCGGCTAGCAGGACCAGTAAAGAAGGTCTTAAGGTCTGACTCGTGCGACAAAAGAGTGAGCTCAACAGAAAGAAAGGACTGTTAAAGACACGAGAAGAGCCTTATTGGATCTTATAATGGACTTCCATTGTTATGTGATTGGTTGTTATTTGATAACACTCCCAGGGAATCCTGGGACTGGTAGTTTCTTTGCTTTTTTTCAATGAAAGAGATGTGCTTTGAAAAATGGCTGCTGTAATAAAAAGCAAAGAGAGTTCAACATAATCCTTGCCTCTGTGTCCTTAAAAGAATTGAAACTTTCCTACACAATAGTTAGGAATAATTGTCATTCTTATTTTTAAAATATTTGATAAAACTTTGAAATATAAACATTAAGGTATCATTATTATGTGTTAAAAATAATGACATTTCTGTTAATTTTTTACATCACTTGCAGCAACTACAAATACATCACAATTCGTTTATTTTAGGTAGGATTTTGTTTTATTAAATTTCTGAAAAATTGTTTTTCAAATTAAAAATATTCAAAATATTATTTTTTCATCTAAAATTAAGTTAATATTGTTCAAACTTTTATATTATTCTACATTTAAAATACATATATACAAATAATTAACATGAATATGCAACACAAAAAACGTTATCTCTTTTTAAAAGTTTAATGAACTCTTAAACTTTTCCGTATATTTTACCAGAGGGAGACCTCAGCCCCGGTGCCAGAGATCACTGCCTATGCGTGAGAAGTTGCAAGTAGTAACTTTACACTCATAAATTAGGCTTGCCCCACCACCCTCCTCCGAATTCAGGGAGAAGGGACATGTAGGCCTTCACTTAACTTTACACTAGATTTAACCCCTGTGCTGAAAATGATGATTGAGAAGCCAGTCACTCTGATTCTAGTTGTATTTGTCAACAAATATCTCCTTTCCCAATGCCTCAGTCAAACTCTCCCTCATCAATCAATAATGCATATCAGATCATGCCTTGAAAGTTTAGGGGCAGGGGCTGCTGTCAAAGACTATTGAAGAGATGTAACTATTTACTTTCAGAATGCACGAAACCCTTCAATAAGAGCAAATTACAAAAAGAATGGGGCCTTTCCTCTCCTTGTTTAGTAACACATATTTCCATTGCCAGCAGTGCCAGGACTTCCAAACCTTAATGTTCTAAAAGCGTCTTTTGAGAAAGGATTAGCCAACCCACCCGTTTGTTGCAATTTGGCAGGTAACTGGTCTTTGAGATAACAGAATGGTGTCCATGGCTGAAATCAAACCTTTAGTTCTGTAGGTCCTGCATATTTTCCATAACATGTATTAGGTCTTTAATCCATCAGTGCCTTGCTGAGATTAACATTCAGTGCTGAAGGCAACTCTTTTTGAGCCACTGGAGAGAGCCCCTTTCAATTTGGTCACAGTAAATTAAAACCTTTTGTGGTCAGAAGATTTCTCAAGCTAAGGCAGCTTAGAGATCAGGTCCATCTGCTCCTACCAAGGCTGGGCCAAAGACCCAGGGGCAAAGAAAATGTTTACATGTTTTTCTCTTGATACTTAGTCAGATAATGAGTGGGGCTTCACTTTTGGATGTTCAAAGAGCTATTCTACACTATTTGTAAAATAATTGTTCTTTCACTTCTTCTGTTTTAAGTTTCATTTGCCTTTGGATACGATGGGAAGGGTAAACACCAACTTCTACCAACTCTGGCCACTCAAACAAGTCTGCTGTTGTGAATAATACGAGTTAGCAGCTGTTAGTTTTCACCCAGGCATTCAGGCTTGCTCTACCAGAGGAAGGGGGTATTGAACTCATGGGCAGAATCTAAGTGATCTCTAATCTGGAAATGTGTAGGACAGCAACCTGGGGCTCTCAAAATAACTGTATTCAACCTTATTGTTTCCCTAGCATGTCGGAGATGTCCTTTGACAAATCTCTTTTGCTCTACACATTTGATTGCTCTTTCCATATCTGCTTAACAACACTGCATGAGAAGGAAAAGCCTGGCAGCAGGAAGGGCCATTAAATGTTCACTGCTTCACACACAAGCAAGCTTTTTCACCCACTTGTCAAGCATTATGCATTCGAAGAATTGTGATAAGTACTGTGATGGTGGGCCACTGAAGGTACAGTGGTAGATACGGCTCTCGAGACTGCAGGCCCATCGGTCTCCTGAATTAGGTGGAGTAAAGTTCACTTCTCCAAAAATCAAAGACACCAACATGCTAGATGCAGATGATACCCTTGGAGATGGAGCGGTGATCAGTGAAACGACTGCCACTAGGCACTAGAGGAGCGAAGTGGCAACACTTGGCGGAAGTGAAACAGGATGCCATTCTGAGACTGATCGATCTGTTGCATGGTTTGTCTCTGGGAAATCTATCACAGTCAAAGTGTGAACCAGTATATAGCTAGTATATAGCCATCAACGTATTTATGGGGAGATTTCCACAGACTGAATAGCAGGGGTCTAGTTACTGCCAGGAGATGCACTACCAAATGACTCCTATGATAATGTGTTAAAGAATGAAAAGGAAATGATAAAGTGCATGACAATATTATGAAAAATGTGGACAAGGATAAGAAAACAGTATCAACCGTAGAGTCACAAATGGTGACAATAGAAGACAGAGTGTCCTGGTGGAGGTTGCTGTGACCACAATAGAGAAGTTAAAATAATTAAACAACAGGGGGTGGTGATGGACAGAGTTTCTGAATTAAGCAGAATACTCTCACCCAGTCAAGAGATCAGGGCTTAATCCAACACCGTTTTTTAGCTCACTGCACCATCCCAGCTCAGAACCTGGCTATATGCAAATTAGTCTGTCCCTGGGCCCAGTGTATCATGGGAACGGGGCAAACCAAACTACCAAGCCAATTCTTTCACTGGGAAGGAAACAAGCTACCAGGGACCGGTTTCTGGCATTTCAGCCGTCTTCGGCCCGGCTTGCTTGAATCCTGATGGTGCAATGTGTTAGGGACTCACGTCTGAGTATACACTTCCACGCTTATGGTGGACAAAATAATTAAACAACAGGGTGTGGTGAGGGACAGAGTTTCTGAATTAAGCAGAATACTCTCACCCAGTCAAGAGATCAGGGCTTAATCCAACACCGTTTTTTAGCTCACTGCACCATCCCAGCTCAGAACCTGGCTATATGCAAATTAGTCTGTCCCTGGCCCAGTGTATCATGGGAACAGGGCAAACCAAACTACCAAGCCAATTCTTTCACTGGGAAGGAAACAAGCTACCGGGGACCGGTTTCTGGCATTTCAGCCGTCTTCGGCCCGGCTTGCTTGAATCCTGATGGTGCAATGAGCTAGGGACTCACGTCTGAGTATACCCTTCCACGCTTATGGTGGACAAAATAATTAAACAACAGGGGGTGGTGATGGACAGAGTTTCTGAATTAAGCAGAATACTCTCACCCAGTCAAGAGATCAGGGCTTAATCCAACACCGTTTTTTAGCTCCTATCCTGAAGCTGTGCTTTTGAGCTTTGTGAGCGCCACTCATCTGTGTGGCCACTATTACTCAGTCAGCACAGGTCAGCAGCGGATAGGGGAAACAGTGGTTGGTGGTGCAGGGATGAACATATCTGCATAGCTCCTCAGGGCTAGTTGAAATAAGCCACATTTTCATAATTTCACCAGTGTGGTACCAGCACTTGTTGAGTTTAGCCAAATACTAAAATAGTATGGTTAGATTTGTGGCTGATAAGTAACATTGTCATACTTTCACCAGCATGTTTTAGAGCTTGTTGACTTTTGACAAATATTAGAATTGTTTCGCTAAAGTTGAGGCAGATGTGGATGCCTTAAATCACCCAGAGTATCTAGTCTTTAAGCATTTCCACTTCTGATGAGATACCACATCTGAAGAGGCCCATGGAGTTTCAGAAGTGCACATTTATAGTAATGGCTCTTTCTGTGCAAGCTGATGATAGCCCTTATTGAAATCCAGTTCTGAGGAATAGTTGAACCCCTTTGACTTGGTGTATCATGTCCTGGGTGTGGGAAGCCCAATGTGACAAACTCTGTATTGCTTAGGTAGGCTATCTAATGTCAATGCATATACAAAGGTGTCGCCTGGTCTCTCTCTTCAGCATTGCACCTTTCAGACTACCCATGTAGTTGGCCTGCCAGCTTATTTGAACAAGTCTTATTGCAGCAGGTTCTTGATTTCTGGTTCCACCTGTTTCTGAATGTTGAACTCGATGCGCCTGTAGTGTTGAGAAACAGGCTACATGCATTATCAGGGTGCAGCTGTTGCAGTCTGCTTTTCAGTTTTCTGAGCCAATATGTTGGCTCATAGAATAGTTTAAATGTCAAGTATCAAAGCATCCTCCACTCTCACACTGAGTTGAAAGAGTGCATGCAGCAAGGTGAGCTTGATCTATGAGCGAAAGCAGAACAGGCAATCTGTCAGCTGCAGCATCAATAATGCAGTTATCAAAATCACCATAATACACTTTGTGGGAGAGTGACGTGCAATAACATCCTTCGCAGGTAAGCGGAGTGCATTACAGCTATAGGTATAAATGTTTAGATTTGTAGCTTTGCTTGCACAGTCTGATCCTCTGCGACACCACAGCGCCTCGAGACCCTCACGTGTGAGTAGCCACACTTTGCAAACTCTGATTGATTGATACATTAGCACATTTCTGGGATGTTTTCTGAAATAAGCATCCTTCATGAACTTTATGGCAGCTCCATAGTCAACAAGCAATGGAATGATTGTATTAGGTACAGCGCAAGTTGTACCCATTATGCTCAGTTAATAGAGCTCTTAGGGTTGAGTACAAGTCATGAGGTGAGGTACGCCAACAGCCGGAGGATTGATTGCAGATTGATGGTTTTCATTGATTTTTTTGGTGTGGTATTGTGTTCTGGCTCCCTGCTTTGCCACCTTCATCACAACTCTCAGTGAATAGGTGGTGATGCAGGACAGCGGGACATTTTGGCGTCTTTCTTGGTCCGGCACATTTTCCAGAAGTGTCCCACCACCGCTACTCATCACAATATTTAGCGAGGGCCGGGCTGTCACCGGAGTGTCGAGTCCTAAAACACCACGAGGGTCCAACCATGCCAAGGCTTTGTTTCTTAGAGTGCGAGTGTCACACATAGCAGAGCTCACAATGATTACAGTGCTCATGAACTGATGCAGCACCTTGGTTTTGAGATCTGCAGTCAGAGCTTGATGGTTCATGGACATTTAAACATCTCCCAAAATCTGCATCCTTCTGAAAGAGGATGACGCTGAAACAGCAATTTTTGGAATGTATTTGCTTTGTCACATTTCTGAAACTTCCAACTCTCTATGCGAGCTCACAGATGTTTCAAATATACATCACTTGTCGCACGTGCTTTCTAGTGACTTGAATGGAATATGCATGATCGAAAATCCACATTCCTCTGAATCGGAATGTCCATCTGAAGTCCTTGAGACCAGCATAAGTCAATTTTTAGGGATTCAAATGTGATGTGCTCAGTGGCAGATCACACTCAATACATCAGCAATACTCTCATGACTTCCTCTTCAATACCTCTGCAGCGATGTACATCTCACAATTTTTGATCCACTAGACCCATTAGGAACTCAGTTCTAAGACTCACATCAAAGTGTGTCAGAGTCCAAAAAGTACCCATGTGGAAAGCAGCATTATATTTATTGTCATTATGCAACTCTGATAGCACTGTGGTCTTGATATACAGACGGTCAACGTGGGAGGACATCACGGAAGGACACATAATAGGCCACTATGCATGTACTCATCCAAAGTTGGCAGGTGCCCCCCACTGTTCACGCACCTGACTGTATTCATTGACTTTAATTGTGTTGCTCACTTTACAAATCTATTTCACATGCCTAAAAAAGTGTAAATTTACCCAATTACTCTAATGGAATCACACCTGACTTAACCTGCATTTTAAAGGCAAGAGCAGTGGTGAAAGTGGGCAAGATCTAAGGGGCACAACATGCCCATGCTTTTTTAAATTTAATAAAAAACAGTCCCCTTACTTTTTTTATGGATAAGCAACGGTCCCATGATGGTTAATTCCGACAGTTGAAATACTTCAGCTGAAGTGTAAGAGAGGGAGTCTCCTGTGTTGATAAACCAAGAGAGAGGCAGACAGCTAAACAAGCCCTCTTGCCAGGTGCCTGCTTGCCTGGAAGAAATGTAAATGTGCACAGCTGATGAATCTGCAATTGTAAAGGGTGCTTGGAAGTCAGTATTTGCTTTAATTGGTGGAATCACTTGAAGCTTCCTGATAATAAGGATTTATTCTTTTTGAGTGGTATTGCAAGGGAGTTACCAGCTGAGCTGTGAAGTGTGTGCTTATAAAGAACAGTTATAAAACAAGCATTGGCATAGCCAATAGGTCTCACCTTTGAGACCGTATAAGTGTTTAGCCAGAGCTATTGGCTTTCCCAATGTCTGTAAGCTATATTCTAGAATATGGTGGCTGCTGTGCAGCATGTTGAAAAGTTATAATAAAAAAGTGTTATAAGTATTTGTGTCACCGACATAGCCAAGAAGAAATGTTCAATGTACAATGGAATGATCCTATTAAAAAAAGAATTAACATAAAAAATGTCTTCTAGTTTTTTTTGGCCTTGCAATGATGTCAACTTCTTCCTGCATGTTACAATGCTTTTCCTTTTTTTGCTTTTCTTTTGGTAAAGGTGGGGAGGGGTGGGGGACATAAGTAACAGGAGGGTGGAGGTTGGGAAATATTATCTGATTTGCAACACGAGCAGCAGACGGAAACTAGTGGAGAATTAACCGATGTCAGATTTCGAGGGCAGACTGAGGTGGTGCAGAGTGATGCTGAGGTGGTGGTGTGCTGGTGAGGAGTTGATGCGCAGGTGGTGCTGAGTGATGAGGTGGTGCTAAGGTGGTAATGAGTGAGAATGAGGTGGTGCTGAGTGAGGCTGAGGTGGTGCTGAGTCATGCTGAGATGGCAGTACTACACTGGTGCTCAGGTGGTGTTGAAAGATGCTGAGTTGGGTTGTGCTGAGGTGATGCTGTGCTGAAGCTCAGGTGGTGCTGCACTAATGCTGAAGTAGTGCTGCATTGGTGGTGAATTGCTGCTGAGGTGGGGTTGCAACTTCCCTAACCAATGCTGGTGCTGCTCTCACCAGCATGAGTGCAGCGCCAGGATTGGAAGGAGCAGCCTCATTCAGCACTCTCAAAAGCACTGGAGGCCTGGGCTTTCTCTAACCCTGCTGTCTAAAACAGCTAGGTTAGAGAAGTTTAAAATGCGCATGTTTGGCTGGCCGTCGCCAGAGAGGCATGCGCATTTTAAAGCGCACAGCTCCTTGCTGCCACTCTGCAGCACTGGCTCGCCCTGTGCTGTCACTCAGGTCAGGATGGGTCAGTTGCTGAAAAGAAATGGCACTAAATAAACTTTATTACCATTTTTTTTTATTTTTACGGAGGAGCTGCCACTAAGAATCTTGCTCAATGAATACGCATCTGGGATGTGTCCAAACCAAGGGTTGGATGTGCCAACATGACAGCAGCAGTAAGGGAAAAGGGCACTTTTCATTCTTTTTCATTTTAACTTTGGGTTTGCAGTGAGATTTTTGGGGAATCACTGTTTATGTAAAGATGTTTTTATTTTTATTGTCACTGGGGAAGTATTGATATTTTACTGCCATTATCTATTGGAAACTTTGCTATATTTCTATTGTGTGCAATGTCCTTGGTAAGGAGTTAGAGTTAAAGTAATGCACAACTAAGCACTGTCAAAGTAAACATGAGCTGCAAGGGCTCAACAGGACTCTGAGCAATGGCTCACACAGAACTCCTCCAGCGAGACGACCCCTGTTTCTACCCTGGGTTTCTAAGCACTGTGAAGAAGAGGAAAGGTGAAACGCTGGCGCTACTCTAAGCTGAAAATATTTTAAAACAAGAAGCGAGGGCCAAACAAAAGTTAAATAAAACAAGCACTGTCAAAGGGTCGACCAGCTTGATCACACTGAAGCGGGGCGACTGTTAATCGGGTGTCGTATGGGAAGTGCTCGGCGTCAATGTAAAAAAAAAAGTTCCAAAGACAGGACATATAATAGCGCAAATAGAAGAGGACAAGTCTTGGGGGTGATTCATAGGAGTCCACAATTGAGAAAAAAGGTGGGACAAGCAAGAACCATTACCCAATTAGAAGCAAACATTTTTAAAGGGCACTAATAATAGCGAGCCAGAAGCTAGAGGCGGGCTGGGCTGTAAGACCCCTGACTGAAAACAGCATTTGGAGAGGCAGCCCATGCGCTGCCTAGGCTCGACCTAAAAAAGTACACTAAGTAAAGTCTGGGTATTACTGAAATCTATATTTTTGAAGCTCGTTTTTATCTTAAACCTTTTTGTGCATTTCATAGAAGCTTAACTTCTACTGTGTACAATACAAGTTAAAAATAATTACATATATTCACTGTGCTTTATGCTACAGACTTGAACCTCGCAGCACTAACGATACACGTCAGTATTTTCCACTGCATCAACCAGACTTTAATTCTATGGCTCTCTGGTTACAGACACAGAGATCTGTAGCACATTAAGTAAGAGAGGGTTCATAATGTACTATCGTGCATTTCCCACTGATTAACTTAACTTGCATTTATTTTTCATTTAAGCTGTGCGTTATTTTATATGTAGTTACCTGACGGTGAACGACCAATAAAAGTTACAGAATATTTTGTGTCTTTTAGCCACGCCTTTCACCCCACCCAAAAGTTCATTCACCCCGCCCCCATTTACGCACAGCATCAGGCATCAAACTTTTTTTAATGCACTTCGACCACTGTGCAAGAGGTTGGTAGGTATTTAGTGAAGACACCCTTGTTTAGAATGTACGATGCCAGTAAGAGAAGAAGTATGTAAAAACAATAACAAGGTCAATATTCTGCATACACTCAAAGGGATGGATGGCTGAAACATAACGGTACAATTACTAGATGACTTCAGGTCATCAGGTCCACAAAATGCATACCTTTCTTTTACAAATCATAATTTGCAGGTGTGCTAGTACCATAGGTTCAGTTAAAAATAGCCAATATTAGAAATCCCAGAATACATTAAGTTGTTAAATGAAAGCCCAGAGCTGGAAGATGGACATGGAGTCAACGGGTGCTCCTTGGTAAATGACCTTGTGTGCACAGTATCATTGCTAAATTAAACACTACTTCACAAAATGCATTGGAGGAAATTAATATTTCCTCATTTTAGAAAATATGCACATAATCTGCATTACCTTTTAAAATACATGTTCCGTCACTTACCTCATTAGTGTTGGCTGCCTCTGGTTGCAAGGTTTCCTCCCTCAGACCCAAAACATAACAAGCTGTCGGTCAGCAATTGCCGAACCAAAGTCCGGGATTGTAATGGAAAAGTACATTTTTAACTAGGAACGCTCATAAGCTATATATAAATTGTTTAGCAATGCTGACTACTAAGAAACGAGATGTACGATTCAAAAGAGAGCAGTACTATATTTGCCTGTAAATCTTTAGAGACTTCTAAAACGGCACAGGAATCGTCGTAATCATCTCATGTGTATGTTGACGTACACCAGTAAAACCGCAAAGATGGACCCTAATTATAGTCAGGATTTTAATGCTAAACTAGAACTGAAAAGTGAAACTTCGCAGTAGGCGAAACAGGCGCCCATGTCTTTTCAGGTTCCCTTGGCAACCGCGTGGGATAAGGGGGTGGAGCATCTCCCTCGGAAACCCGGAAGAGCAACTCTGTCTTAAAGGGACAGTGTTGTGATAATTATTAAACACGTTTAGAAAGTAATCGAAAACTGCAGAGCCATTGCCAGGGCCGGACTGGTGCTTTCGGGCTTTTAGGCTGGGTGGGGTGGGGTGGGGTGGGGGCCGGTTTTCAAACAGGGGGCCGGTTTTGTGGTTGGGGGGCCGATTTTCAGTCCGACCGTCATTCACTTCAAAGAGAAGTCACCAGGTGTTGTGTGTGTGTGTCTGACAGACACACACACCTGGTGACTTCTCTCTGAAGTGAGTGACGGTCAAACAGAAAATCGCCCCCCCAGCCAAATACATACAAATACTACAGGCCTGAATAGTGTCCGACCGAGTCCACTCAGCTCTGTAGCTGCAGGGAAAACAGGCCAGCAGCGCCAGCAAGCCTGATTGACCGGTGTGTGTGCACAGTACAACCAAACACCGTTTCAAGAGGAGGAGGAGGAGGTGCATGTGCGCAGCGCGCAGAATTATGCACTGTCTCCTCCTCCGCCGTGTCTGCACGCCTGTAGTGTGCGGTTGATTATGTTCCCTCATGCGCATTGAGCAATTAAAACTGCGGGTGACTGCTGCATCACGAGTGACGAGAGAACAGAGGAGGTGCGCATTTGTTGACCGGAGCGGGCATAATTTATTTATTCTACTTGTTTGCCGAGCTGAAGCCCCCCTGTGTCTGCCACCAACTGCAGAGGTGAGGAAGTAAGTTTTTCCGCCCCGGGCCGGCACCAAATCAATTAGATGATTGTCATGTCTTGCCTTCACACTATGGGCCATCAGGCGAGCGGGGGCCTACAGCTCCGACCTTGAGCCGTGGCCCTATTGTACTGATGTTTCGGTGAGCTATGGATTACACTTTACACACAACAAAAGTGCCCCGGATGTCCGTCCCGAAGCAATTCACAGTGCACTACCATTTCCCTTTCACGTGTCGCTTCGATGCCGTAACGTGAGCACTGCGCACCCTGTTGATCACTGTGCGAGATCTGACACAAACTCCCAAAGGCGTTCCATTCCTAGGCGGTAATAAAGCAGAGTACACCATTATTTTTGGCAGGCCTTGTAATAAGGTAAAACAAAATTCAGTTCAAGGCCTTCCGGCGAGAGGCCTCAGCATGCTGCCCTGCTACTCCTCCTGCTGGGCTTCGAGCCTCGCACCGTGGTGGTGGTGGTCTGACTCACTCTGGTCTGGATTGGAGATTCCCCCCATTACCACTGACCGTATATGCACAGCACAGCTCTGTAGATGAGGCCTCGCTCTCGCCTGTTAGCGCCTTCAGCCTTGCTTCAATGAGCGTAGCTACCCATTCCTGAGCTGAGCTCACAACTCAGGCTGAGGAGGGCATCCTCGGCCTGAGTTGTGAGCTCAGCTCAGGAATGGGTTACTGCTGGGGCCGAAGATACAATGGAGATTTCATTAAAGGCGCTTCGTTCACAGGAGGCCATGAATTCAATCAACCATACTAACTCGGCATAGTCCGCATCAGGCGACAACAATATTCCACAAGAAACATGTATTTACCCCATGAGGCTTATACAGCGGGCAGCAGATCTGGGTATTCTTGGCTAAATTGTAATTAGAATACAACGCACTTCGGACAAACTGCAGAAGTGCAATCAGTGAATGTAGGCAAACCCAAGGTGAGGGTATTTGGAAAACTAAAGAGTAAGCTAACTCAGTATTGGAGCAGAGGCCAGTTAAAAATAGGAGAGGCTGCAACATATCCTCATCTGGGTTTATGGTTTTCAGCGATACCGACTGTCACTAAAGCCAAACTCATTCCAAGATCCTTTGGCCTGCCTCTCGCTCAAAGCTCCCTCAGCGCCTGGATACAATCCAGGGCACAACTTTCAGGCGCTTCTCTTGCTCCCACAACACACTCTACAGGCGCAAGGACGGTTTTGGTCTTCTGAGACAGGACCTGGATTGTGAGACCTCTCTCTTCCAATCACACCATCACGTTATGAATGCCTAATCAGATACATTCAAGATGTCTTTCATTAAATGACTAATCCATGGTCAAGTTCTCTCTCCATGTAAAAACCCAAAAATTAGCTCCAGGGGCTGCAGGTTTTGCAACACTGGGGGAGAGTCGATTTCACACACACTTTGTTGTCCTGAATTCGTAAGTTAGTATTGCTAGTACAACTTGCAGAGGGGCATTGGCATGTTTCTTCTGATACTAACGATCCCACAAAAAGTGCACAGTCTGGAAAATGTGTAAATGCAGTATGCAATAAAATGAAGACCAAACCACCTCACACAGTTTTAGAGTGAAGGAATAGTAGCGCATAATGCATAATTAATTATCAGACGATTATTAGCAACATAAAGAACTCTAGTCCAATATTGGCACTGCTGTGGTTTGTAACCAATGAGTTATTTTAGGATTTATATTTGTTGTTAACTGTTTTAGCATTGGATATATTGTGTGGTATGGATTTACTGATTTTTAATAATTGAACCTAGAAAATGTATTCTTTCACTCATAAACATATGGTGCAAGCTGATGATAGATTACCTTGATGGTAATCTTATGATCACACATTTGTTTGCACTTTGAGGAGCAAAGAAAAGTGAGGCTGACAAACGTGATGTAAAAAAGTTGTCTCTTCCTTTGGATCTGCTGCAGTTTACAACAAGTTTTGAATTGCTGACTCGGAGGCGTCCAAGTTTGGTCCAGGAAAGCTGGATCCTTGGCTGTTGTTGGGATAAGCACAGACTGTGTAATGTGTTCCATTTCAGACTCGGCGGTGTGCATTTATCTCATGTCCATACCCTTAAAACGTCTCTATGACTATGAACCTTTTAGTTTAAGTTTTGCCTGCTGTCAAGTCAAGTCAAAGATAGCTTTATTCGGTATTTGTTAAAAGACCATAAAAGCACATAAAAGAATTAAAAAAATGATTTCATCCACAAAATACTATGGTACAATTTGATAGATTATTTTACATAAAAACATTAAAAAGGGAACAATTAAACCTTCTTTAAAAGCACTGGAAAATCCAGGATAATTAATATATACTATTGAGTATGTTGATAAACAGTACAATCATACAATCATTATGCCATCGAGCCTCTACATCTTACTACATATTTCAAAAAATTAACAGCTGCGACCATGGTAAGTTCGTCTTGTAACATGTATAGTCTGATGTCAATATTGTGACGTACAGGTAGCACAGTCGTGCTCTGTCTGGCATGCATGTTGCCCCATAGGTAGCTGAAGCAGAGCCAGTCTGGGGTGGAGAGATGAAAGGAAGAAGAAAAGACAAATGCAGACAGAAAAGTGAACAGTATGATCTCTCTCTCTCTCTGTCTCTCTCTGTCTCTCTCTCTCTCTCTCTCTCTTTCTCTCTCTCTTTCTCTCTCTCTTTCTCTCTCTCTCTCTTTTCTCTCTCTTCTCTCTCTGTCTCTCTATCTCTTTCTCTCTCTCCTCGCTCTCCTTCCATCTTATCCCCTCTCTCTGTATCCCTCTCTTTCTCTATCCCTCTCCCCCTCCCACTCTCGCTCCCCCTCTCTTTCGCCCTCCTTCTCCCTCCCTCTCTTTCTCTCCCTCTCTTGCTCCCTCCCCCCTCTCTCTATATATTACTCTATCCATCTCTCTCGCTCCCTCACACGCTCTCTATTTATCCCTCTCACTCTCTCTATAACTATCCCTCTCTCGCTCTCTCACTCTCTCCTCTCCCTCCCTCTATCCACCCTCTCCCCCTCTCTATCCCCATATATCTCACGGTTCCTCTCTCACTCTCTATTCCTTTCTCTCTATCCTTTTCTCTCTCTCCCTTTCTCTATCCCTCCTTCTCTCTCTTTTCTATCCCTGTATTTCACTCTCCCCCTTCTCTCTCTCCCTCTATCTCCCCCTCCCTCTCTCCCCTCTCTATCTTTCCTCTCTCTCCCTATGCGAGGCCATATGTCCTGTCATCCTAGATGTCTTAAATTCGTCTATCATCTCCAGCTTGGTCCCTGCCCAGTGGAAATGTGCGATGGTAAGGGCCCTTCTTAAAAAGCCCACATTAGATCAGAACAACCTGGCAAGTTTTCGCCCTATCTCCCTCCTCCCTTGGATGAGTAAGTTGCTGGAGAGACACATCAATAACATCTTGGTAGACTATTTGGAGTCCAATGGTCTGCTGTGTGCCTCCCAGACTGGATTCCGCCCTCAACATGGTACCGAAACCGCCTTACTCGCGGTAACGGAAGAAACAAGATCTGTGCTGGACCGGGGAGGGAAGGCGGCCATTATACTGTTAGATCTCAGTGCCGTGTTCGACACGGTTAACCATGCCACATTATTACATCGTTTGAGTGGCATGGGCGTGTCGGGCGCGGCCCTGGAATGGCTGACCTCCTTCCTGGATGAGCGCTTCTTCCAGGTGTTTGAGGGCGAGGCAGTATCCTTGAAACATCCACTGAGCTGTGGGGTGCCTCAGGGCTCGGCCCTGAGCCCCACGCTCTTTAATGTCTACATGAGTCCTCTAGCAGGAATTGTTCAGCCCTTCGGTGTGCGTATCATCACCTACGCGGATGATACCCAACTGGTGGTCTCATTGGATCACACAGAGGGTTCATCCAACACCTTGGGGCCCTGTCTAGAGGCAGTAGCCAAGTGGATGCATTCCTCATGTCTTAGACTCAACGGGGAAAAGACAGAGATCATGTTATTGGGCAATTTTGCACCGACCACTCTGGTTTCCATCTGGCCCACATGTCTTGGTCCTCCTCCCTCACCGAAACCCCACATCAAGAGCCTTGGAGTCTGGCTTGATAAAGCATTAGATTTTTCGGTGCAGGCCACCAAAACTGCTTCCATCTGCATTGGACTGTTGAAAATGCTCCGGAAGATCCTCCCATTACTTCCTTTCCAGGCGAGGAGAATCATGGTTCAGGCCTTGATACTCTCCCGCCTGGATTATGGAAATGCGTTATATCTGGGAGCTCCGGTAGCAGTGACCAACAGACTCCAAGTCACACAAAATTGTGCTGCCCGACTTCTGTTCGGTATCCCCCACTGGCAATCAGCAAGGAAGGCCCTAAAAGAACTCCACTGGCTCCCTATTGCTGCCAGAACACACTTCAAAGCTATGTGCATTGTGCACAAAGCATTTCACCGAACAGGTTCAGCTATCCTGCGTTCTTTGGTTGTAACCTACATTCCATCGAGAACCCTTCGTTCCAGCATCTTGCATATTGCCACCACAACCAAAGTCAATAAGGCTCGTTGGGGAGGCCGGGCTTTTTCACACATGGCGGCAAAGATGTGGAACTCGCTCCCGCCGAACATGCGGGAGATTAGCGACCTGATGGTCTTCAGGAAAACATTAAAAACTTACCTGTTTGCTAAAATGTGCTAAATACCCTGCTATCCTGCTCACCACATTATTCAGCTCAAGCGCTGCGAGGCCTCCGGGTATGTATGCGCTATATAAATATAATTTTTCATTTCATTTCTCCCTCTATCTCCCCCTCCCTCTCTCTCGTCCCTCTCTCTATGGCTCCCTCTTTCTCTTTCCATCCCTCTCCCCATCTTTCTCTCATTTCTCTCCTTCCTAAAATCTCTCATTCTCTTCCTCTTTTTCTCCCTCTTCTACTCTCTTTCCCCCTCTCTCTCTCCCCTTCTTTCCCCCCTCTCTCTCCCCTTCTTTCCCCCCTCTCTCTCCCCCCCTTTCCCCCCTCTCTCTCCCCCCATGTAAAAACATAGCCAGATCTATTGCCGCAGTCGGAGCTTGTTCATGCTTCCAGCGTTTCTATAAAATATTTTTTGTCAATGAATGTATTATGCACTCGTCTTCATTTGTTTTTCATGAGTGTTCAGACCTCTTGACGGATCCGCCTGGGGGTTGGGGTAGAGGGGGCAGGAGTCTCATCACTATTTAGAACACGTGTTTTCGGAACAACTGATCTTGCACAAAGTGCTTAAATTCAGAGGAATAATTGCAATCATTATTAAGAGTTACACTGTGATGTTTCCATAGATCCTGGCCTCTGTGCCCTAGGTGCTAGTTATCAGATGATTATGTGTGACATTTCCACCGTTTCCCCCTACCATGTGAGGGCTGGTCTCACTTTTACTTTGTTCTCTCTGATTCACTACTTGTGTCTATTTTTGGTGCTATGGGTACATATGACTGGGTGGGTAACCTGATGTTCTTTAAGGTCATCCTCTACTATTTACTGTGCTTTGAAAGTTGATACAATTTGAATATGTAATGAAAAATGTGCTGTAAAATTCACCATTTTGGTCTGTCGTTTTCCAAAATTACCTGGTGGCGGTCGGCCTCGCTCGCTACGCGCCGTACGGGGGCTGGTCTGACAAATTTTGCCAGGGCTGCTTTCAGTTCCCAGTCCGGCCCTGGCCATTGCACATCCACTCTTATCTTATTTTTTTGTAAATAAATAATTTCAGTAACTTATTTTCTTCTTAAACTCCCAAGTAATGGACTGGAGGAGTTTACATTCTGTAGATCTGCCAAGTCATTCGATATTCTGATTGTGAGAAAGTGGATTATTAGTTGGATGGTTGTGAAACCTCACCAAGTAATAATTTCACTATTCAGTATTAAGGACCAGTTAGTTTTCTTTAAATTAAATCTTAGCTCGGTCCTGGGTAGCTGTGGCACAGAACAGTCATGTTTAACTCAAAGTAAAACAAGTGCAAAACATTTGTTATCTCCCAAAGGCGTAATAAGTAAATAACACAAAAAATTAAAACTCTACTCAGATTTCTAAAAATAGTACATATTTTTATCTTTAACTAGACACCAAAACCACAAAAATGCGGTAAAGGGTACAAGAGTTATGATTTTTAGAAGGTTTCCATAAATCAGTGCAATTCACTCCAAAAAGTTTTATAAAAAACTGCTTTTCACTCTTAGAGCTAGTATATAAGCCTCGAACGCGAGGGAGGAAGGCAAAAGTCAAAGTTTCAGGCAAACCACGATGGAGAGCGGGTAGGATGCAGAGGGCGGGTTGGTCCAGGTCAAACTTTTACTATCACACTTAGAAACTTTTCTAGTTTTTTTTCATGATGATGTGCCTGCAGGCTGAATCCTCCGCTGTTTGAGTTCGATGTTGGGTTTGACGTTGATGGACAGGCAAAGTCCAGTGACTGGTGGAAGCCTTTGATCTAATTGGAGTTCGAGGGTACTTACAAACCGGCAAGTATATGAGCTTCTGTCTCAGTGCCCACAAGTTGCAGTTCTGTTGGGAGAGAGAGTACACTCTAGCATCAGCCAAGGGTCCAGGACCTGAGAAGCACCTCTTTAGAATGAGGACTCAATCTCAAGGCCACACTAGTGGAGTCCAGTGCAAGTCCAGTGACAACTGGTCAGCTGGGCACTGTATCAGTGCATATAGCTTCTTCAGCGTTTGTGTCCCTGAAGCTTAACAGGAGGCAAGCCAACTAGCCTTTGGCGTCCACTCAGTAGTCTGTGGCACAAGTGGGAGCAGGTCCAGCCCTTTTGGTCTCTCACCACTGGTTCAACAGCAGGTGCAGTTCTTTCTTTCTGAAGTCCACTCTCGGTTCAGCAGGTGCAGTCTTTCTTGGGGTAGCTTTTTTTTCTGAGGTCCACAAGTTCTTCAGGTGCAGTCCTTATTCTTTTCTTTCCATGCCCACCAGTGTTCTAAGGCTAGAGGCCAGGGGTGCCACTTTAATGCCCATTTTCAGTTTGTGGGTGGGGAGGACTCCCTAAACATTGGGGCAAAATTCAGACATGGCAACCCTACCCATTATTACATAATTTCCTGGGGCATTGGATTTAAACAATCCCACAGTGTATCTCTCTGCCTAAATCCAAGATGTTGGGACGCTTCTTCCTTGGGTGATAGATATGGGCACACACTTCAAGTGTGTCTAATATAATGAACCTTTTCCTCCTGCAAAACTGTTTCCACAAGGTTTTCCCCTATGGAACAGATGCCACCCGTCTACCTACACAAAGGAGCAGGCAAGATAAGGTATGACTTGGTGAGGTACAGTTAGTTCCTCATTCCACAATGGCCTGTGGTACCTACATCTGGGCATACCTGTTCCATGTAGAGCAACTCCTGAGAAAAGCAACAAGTGATGCACAATCCCATCAACCACTTCTTCAATTAAATCTACAGAAGATCCAACAGCACATTGACAATACCAAACGTTCATCTCTGACAACGATACTCACCACTACATCCCACAATGTTCATCCATGAAACCTTTTCTCTCAGGGACCTCACTGAGATCCGCAACTCCTTCAAGCCCCTCACCTATAAAGAATATACCTTTGCTTCATCTTTCAACAAATTCTACTGACAATTGTCAATGCCTCCCTTAGTCAAGGCATCTTCCCTGAAGCTTGACAGGACGAAGATGTAGATTATGTGATTATCACAGTGAGACCTTGTGCCACCTCCTGTGCACGTGTGAGTCTTCTAAAGAAGAAAGGAAAATTTTACTGAAACCAATTTTTAATATGCTACAGATCCGTACCTGCAGGCAAGCTGTGACCAGCTGGATGGGAGCAGGTTCAAACATTCTAATATGCCGCGGGGTAAAGTTCATGAATTCTGTAGAGACCCAGCTTCAAAAAGCAGAATTAGACCACCGACAATGACTGGGTTAGTTTGTAAATGAAAAAACGAGAAAATACATTTTTAACTAAAGGAACTTTTAAGTGTTTGCTATTTTAAATTGTTTTTGGATATGTATGCTTTATGGTTATGGAATACCAAATAAAGTAATTTTTTGACAGGACAGGTCCTCCCTCTCCTTAAAAAACTCACACTGGACCCTTACAACCTTACCAACTGCCTGACTATCACTCATCAACCCTTCAATGGCAAGATGATCAACAAGATATATATGTGCAACTTCATGATCAAATCAACACCAACCGTGTCCTGCACAACTGTCAATCTGGCTTCAAAACATGCTATAACACGGAGCAGCTACCTTACAAGTTGTGCACGATGCTCTTCTGAAAACAGATAGATCCCTGCATTCGGGTTTTATCCAATCACCCCACCTTCAACCGCGCCCTGAAGTCTCCCTTTAGGATTCACTGGAAACATCCTCCTTTGGTTCTCCTCCTACTTATCCAACTGGCAACAGTTTGTTCCTATGGCTGTCTCCTGGTCCCAGGAAATCCCAATAATCTGTGGAGTTCCCCAGAGTTCCATCTTGTCCGTCATCAACTTCAACATCCACACAGAGCCGCTTTGGGTTCTTCTCACAGACCACAACAAAATTCACCATTATGCCAATGACACAGGACTATATTTGAAAGCCTTTTCTGCTTCAGGCTGTGGGTGCATCAAACACTGCCTGCACCTAATTGAGACCTGGATGTTCAACACCAACCTGAAGCCTAACACAACCAAAACTAAATTCCTAATATTTGCAAGAACAAGAAGCAAGATCTAGGCTAACCTGGCTCAACAATATGAACTTGGTAGGATTTGAATCTTAACCTTCGCCCAATGCCATGTCACTAATATTCACTCTGGTCACCAATTGTACCGTCAAGGAACACAGCTCCAACAAAATTAAGACAGTGTCTTATGCCGGTTCCCTATATTTAACAAAATGAAAACATTCTTGGTAGCAAGTGGATTTAGAACTATGGTTCAAACCATTGCACTCTCGAATCTTGATGGCAGCAATGTTCTTCCTATCAAACTCCCAACTGACTGCACCCTTATGGCACCCTCCATGCTGTGGCATGCTTCACTAATGGCTTGAAGAAATATCGCCATGCCATCCCCAACCTGCTGAAAACTTACTGTCCCCCCTTGCCAGCCACACCATCTTCTAATTGAGCTGCATAATCTGCAACCAGCGCCCACAGCTACCTATCTGACGAGCTTGCATCTCTATCTCTAAGTGGCTATTGCACCCCTCAGTCAAACTCTAGACAAAGAAGTGCAAACAAAAAATAGGCATCAGGCCTTCACCAGCTATGCACTCAGGGTCTGAAATGTCACCCCCATATGCATCAGGACTCCCGCAACCCTGCTCCAATTTTGGAAAGGGCTGAAAAATCACCTCTGTAAAAAAAACATTACATCATGATGCAGTAAACCAGATACCCTCCCTATCATATGTTGACTGTATCTTTTTCTTCGACTGTGCAGCTTTTTTGTTACCTTTGGGCTGAGTTTGCACTACATAAGTAGCACATACTGTTACAAATGGTATTCCTGACGTATGAACCCAGGCAGGAACCACCACTCAAGCCAGGGTAGGCTAGAAACACGCTAAAGGATAACCTGTGCTTCCCATCTGGTATCTTGGAACAGAGCAGTCAAGCTTATCTAAAGAAGCAATGTGTATAGTATTTGTGCAACACACACACAGTAACACAATGAAGAGACTACAAAATGATTCAACACAGGTTTAGAAAAATAGATTATTCTATTCTGAACAAGACAAACATCCAATGTACAGAAGTTGAGATGTTGAATTGTAATTGAAAAAATATAGTAAAGCGCTTAGAAGCAAGTAACGCTTAAAAGGTTACTTAGGTTACGCTAGACAAGGACAAAGTCAAAGTTCGGGCCTACAGCAATGGAGCATCACTTGGTCACAGGACCCTCGTAGGCCTTGGTGAACAAAGTATGTTTCGTGGTCACAAACAAGACGCGTCAATCTTTTCTACGTAGAGAAGGCAATGCGTCAGTAACGAAGACAGGTGCCGTAGTCGAGAGGCGTCAAGTGATGCGCCAGATTCTGTCACGCAGTCAAGGGGATAAGCCGATCTCACCAAGCTGCAGCGGCGGCGATACGCTCTCCGATGCGTCAATCTCTGGGAGGCAAATCGCTGATTTCGATGCAATGCACCAATTTTACTCCACAAACAGGCCGATATCCAGTTCTGCTACACGCAGACAGGATATGTGTCAAAGTCCATCTTGCAAGTATCTGGGCCATGTCCAGTGAACCAGGAACAGGAGCAGGGGTAGAGAAATTGATATTCCTGAGTCTTAAGCAACAGGAGGCAAGTCAACAAGCCCTTGGAGATCACTTGGAGTGAAGACAGGGTCCAGCTCTCATTTAGCAGAGTCAGAGAGAAGCAGGCAGCATGGTAACAAAAACAGAAAAACAGGCCTTCCAGAATAGCAGCCTAGTTGAGCCCTTTAAGAAGCACAGCAGTTTTTCTGGCAGAGTTACAGTTCCAAGTGCAGTAGTGTCTGTTTTTTTAGTGGGTCAGAGACCCAGTACTAATACCAAAAAGTGCCTTTGATGTGGGGGGTGACTTCAAAGCAGCTCTGTGGAGTGCACAAGTATCCCTATCAACCCAGCCCTGTCTGACAGATGATCTGTGGGGGTAATCAGTCCTTTGTGTGGGGACAGGACACAGCCTATTCAAGTGAAGTGCTAGCCCCACCCTTCTCTATCTTGCCCAAGCAAGGCAGTCAGAATGCAGATGTATGTAGCTGGTACTCAGACACACCTATCCTTCCTGTGTTGTGGCTGTCCAGAAGGAATGCACAAAGTGTAGCTGTCACCCAACCCAGACATGTATTGGAGACAGTCTGTCAGGCACACAGAGTAGTAAGTGCAGAGAAATGTCCATTCCTAAAACAGTAAGGTTAAATCCAACTTCACCAGTAAGGAGGATTTATCATTACCATTCCAAACATATGAAACATGAAACACCTACTTCTCTCTGATCGGGAATTACAGCTTAAAAGTGTCTTAAAGGAATTCCAAATGCTAGCCTATGAGAGAAGTAGGCCTCACAGTAGTGAACTTGTCTGTTTGTCCCTTTCAGGACATGCAAAATATAAAGGTACAAAACTTACCTTTTACTTACATATCACCCTGCCCTCAGGGTCACTCAGTGACAATTGACAAGAGACACAGGAAGGACAAACTGACAAAAGGGGGAGGAAGCCACAAGCTTATTTGTTTAATGATTTCCATTCACACATCCTTTCCTAGTGACCATTGTTTCTCTCTCTAGCATGTCTTTTAGTTTCTCCATCTCATGATGATCTCACATCATCTTTAGTCTGTATAGTCTGACCCATTTGATCCCAGTGATTTACTCAAGCCAAAACATTTTCGTTCATGGCTCCTACTGCTATGGTTGTATCCTCTTCTTTCCCCATGAAGTCAAATGTTTCTAACAACTCTTCAACCGTGGGGGGATAATTTGCTTCCACTGCATAGCTATTTCTTGCTTGGCTAAGACCAATGCTAAATCTTGGCTTCCACCCACAGCCCCCCAATGAGGGACGGTCTGTGGGGTACACCAGGTGGGCACCAGCACACTACACATTTAAAAAAGGGACTGGTTGAGGCATGCCCCAGGGCACGCCACTTTCAATAAAAACATGCCAGCTCCTGCAAGAGCAGGAAGCCGGCTGTCATGCACTCACCTGGTCCCAACCATCGAGACGACACTGGAGTCGATGCTGGACCTCCTACCCCTCTCAAGAAAACATGAGATCCAGGGACGAGACCACTAAATCACACACTATCCCAAAGGGGAAGAGGGTAGGGCCAAAATAAGAAAAGAGAGATTTGAGTTTCTGGCACTCCCCTGGTTACACTCGAAACATGGGCTGAAGTTTCTGGCACTCTCAAGGTTACACTCGAAACATAGGTTGGAGTTTCTGACACTCCCAGGGTTACACTCAAAACATGGGTTTGCAGCTTATGGCACTGCCACGGTTACATTCAAAAACGGGTTGGAGTTTCTGGCCCTCCCAGGGTTACTAAGAACACAAGGTGTTGTTAACAGCACTCCCAAGGTATACTAGGAACACAGATTGGAGTTATTACACTCCCAAGGTATACTAGGAACACCGATTTGAGTTATGACACTCCCAAGGTACACTAGTAACACAAGTTGGAGTATGGCACTCCCAAGGTATACCAAGAACAGTGATCTCAGTACAAAGATCGCACATGAGTCAAATGCTCTGAGGAGAATCTCTTGGCACAGTTGTTCATCAGAGAAACACAGTCATGAGCCCTTGTATAAAAACAGTTCAAAGGCCTACATTGCAAGAAGGATCCAGAGCAAGTGCAATCAAGGAACTGGAGGGAAGTCACTGAGAGGAAACTTAAAGACAAGTCTATAGTCTTGAAGACCCTGATACTCCAGCCTACTTATTGCTATGAAAGGATAGTGCGCATGTTAGACCTGGCTTTTCCAGTGGGTTTATCCCCATACTTTTAGCTTTTTGGCCTTCTGTTTCTGACCTGTTTCTGTTGGTTTTATGACATCTGGGCACTTTAACACTGCTGATCAGTGCTAAAGTGCATCTGTTCTCCCTGTGAATTGTTATGATAGATTGATGTTTCCATAATTGGTTATTTGATTTACTACTAAGTCCCTGGTGCAATGCACTGTGTTCCTAGGGCCTGTAAATCAAATGCTATTAGTGGGCCTGCAGCCCTGATTGTGCCACCCACACAGGCAGCCTTTCAAAGATAACTCAGATCTGCCACTGCAGTGTCTTTGCACAGTTTTGTACTGCCATGTCAACCTGGCAAGTGCACCCACTTGTCAGGCCCTAACCTTCCCTTTTCTTACATGGGAGTCACCCCCAAGATAGGCCCAAGGTGCCCCTGTGGGCAGGGTGCAGAGTCTGCGAAAGGTAGGACATGTTTTGAAGTGTGTAACATGTCCTGATAGTGAACTACAGCCAACGTTTCACTATTGAAAGGCTATTTGTCCCATAGGATAGAATGGGAGTTTATTTGTAACATCTTATGAATATAATTTCCCAATGGGACAAGATAGAAGTTGGGGTTTACTATGCCTTAATTCAGAAAGAATATAAAACTGCATCTTTTAGGAAACATGATTTTTATAATTTGTGTTGGAAAATACCACTTTTAGTAAGTGGGTATTTTCTTGCTTAGCCATCCTGTGTGCCTCTGCTGGCTTGTGTATTGACCGTCCAGCTTGGAGTGACAGGGGCTGGGGATGCGTATTCTCTCAGACAGCCACGGGGGAGTTTGATGTGTGTGCTGTTTTTCCTAAATGAGTCAGGGCTGTGCTGAATAGACCTGGGCTGCATTTAGAGGATGAGGGTCTGGTCTGCTTTGGACAATGCTATCTCCACCCCCAGCCGGGAAGCTGCACCAGGGAGGAAATAACTAATTTTGACTTAACACAAAGCCTCTCTGACACCAGAGAACAAAGCGAAATGGACTATAAATGTTGGGGCCCAGACCCCTGAACTTTAGATTACTTCTGTGATTCAAGAGGAACCTTTGCCCAGGAGAAGAGCTGGAGAAACTGAGAAGAAGTCCTGCCCCTTTGCTGTGTGCCGTCAGGGGTTGGTTTGCAGTGGCTGTTTCTGCCAAGGAAAGGACAAGAACTTTGCTGTGTGCTCTGTCCCCTGCTTGAGGAAGATCTTCAAAGGCTTGAACCAGAGCTTGCCTCCTGTTTTTGAACTCTCACTGACCATGTCATGAGTGATGTAATATGTGACGTCATCAGCAGTGCATTGCGGGCACACGAGTTATAGTTAGCTGAACTAACTATAATGGGGGAATTTCAATGGTTTTGTATGAATGAAATGTCCAGCTAACTATAATGCCCCTCAAACGTATGTTTTGTCAGTGAATTTCTAAGGTTTTTTAAATGCTAATTCCTAACTATAACATGCCTGAAACCTATGTTTTTTTCAGTGAATTTCAATGGTCTTTTAAATGATCACTTCTAACCTTAGTATGACTCAAACCTATGCTTTTTTCAGTGAATTTCAAAAGTTTTTTAATGCTAATTTCTAACTATGCCTACAGAGATGTGAAGAAAGAAGAAAAATTGCACAGAAAGAAAAATTGAAATGCACCAAGAAGCAACAGAAGTCCTCAAAGACTAAGAAAAGTACAGGAAGAAGGAAAATATGCAGAAAGAACAAACAGAAGAGCAGAAAGAAGCCTTGTTGCAAAATCATCCTGTACCCTCAACTTTTTCAGACGGATACTGGTGGTAACTGAGTCTTACTAACCAGTCCTAGAGCCAGTGCTATGTTAAAAGAAACTTAGAATACAGGGAAAACACCGACATACACTAGGGAACACTATGCGTTGGGGTCTCCCTGTGATTAACATGACCTCCTCTGTAAGCCCCTAGTATATAATAGGTCAGGGGGATTAAAACTACCTCTCAAAATGCGCCACAGGGTGTGTTTGCACACGTCACCTCAGGCCCCGTCCACTCCCTTCACCACTGTGCAAAAACGCTCTGTGGGCATTTTAAGTTGGGAGATTAAGTCCCCTTGAATCCTTTGGGTCCCTAGATTCCAACTAGCCCACTAGGTACCTCCAGTAAGACCCACAGAGCATCGTTGCAGAGAGATGTAAAAAGGGGCATGGCCTAGACCACCTTTCTGCAACGCAGGGCAGTGGCGCTTACTGGAAGCACATGGTGGACTAGTTGGCCCCCAGGGTCCCTCAGGATTGAAGGAAAAAATTTTTTCCAACTTAAAACGTGCCACAGGGCGTGTTTGCACACGTCACCTCAGGCCCCGTCCCCTCCCTTCACCACTGTGTAAACACACCATGTGGCCGTTTTAGGTTGGGAAATTAAGTCCCCTTGCATCAAGAGGGTCCATAGGGTCCAACTAGCCCACTAGGTACCTCCAGTAAGCCCCACAGAGCAGCGTTGCAGACAGGTGTAAAAAGGGGCACGTCCTAGACCACCTCTCTGCAATGCAGCGCAGAGGTGCTTACTGGAAGCACCTGGTGGGCTAGTTGGCCCCCCGGAGCCCTCAGGATTGAAGGGGAATTATTTCCCCAACTTAAAACGCGACACAGGGCATGTTTGCACACGTCACCTCAGGCCCTGTCCCCTCCCTTCACCACTGTGTAAACGCGCCCTGTGGCCATTCCAAGTTGAGAGATTAAGTCCCCTTAAATCCTAAGGATCCCAGTAAGCGCCACAGAGCAGCGTTGCAGAGAGGTGTAAAAAGTGGCCTGGCCTCTGAACAACTGTCTGCAACGCAGCTCCCTGGCGCATACTGGAGCTATCTGTTGGGCTAGTTGGCCCTCAGTGACCCTCAGTATTGAAAGAGAATTAATTCCCCAACTTACAACTCGCCACGGGGCGCGTTTGCACAATGGTGAAGGAAGGGGGCGTGGCCTGAGATGACATGTCTGCAAACGCGCCCTGTGGAGGGTTTCAAGTTGGAAAATTAATTCCTCCTCAATCCTGAGGGTTTCTGGGGGCGAACTAGCCCACCAGGTACCTCCAGTATGCGCCAGAGAGCTGCGCTGCAGAGAGGTGTTCAGAGGCCATGCCCCTTTTTATTACACTCTGCAACGCAGCTCTGTGGCGCTTACTGGAGGTACCTGGTGGGTTAAATGGCCACCAGGGACCCTCAGGATTGAAGAAGGAATTAATTCCCCAACTTAAACCGCGCCACAGGGTGTGTTTGCACACATGTCAACTCAGGCCCCGCCCCCTCCCTTCACCACGGTGCAAACGCGCCCATGGCCTGTTTTAAGTTGGGGGATTAACTCCCCTTGAATTCTGAGGGTCCCTGGGGTGCAACTAACCCACCAGCTACCTCCATTAAGCGCCACAGAGCTGCGTTGCAGAGAGGTGTAAAAGGGGGCATGGCCTCAGAACACCTCTCTGCAATGCAGCCCCCTGGCGCATACTGGAGCTTCCTGGTGGGCTAGTTGGCCCCCAGGAACCCCCAGTATTCAAGGGGAATTCGTTCCCAATCTGCAAACGCGCCAGGGTGCGCTTTTGTGAAGTGCTGCAAAGAGGGGGTGTGGCCTCCAGTACACTGACGGCCTTTTTTTTGTTTATAAAGAAGGGGGGCTGTGTAGCCCCCTTTCTTTTTCAAATGTTTTGGTCCTGGGGACCCCATCCCCCAAGGCCTGCCCCCTAATTTTTTTTTAAAAAAACAAAAATTTGGGAAGGGGGCCGCGACCCCATCCCCCGGGGCATGGCCCTTTTTAAAAAATATATTTTTGGAGGGGGCTGCCTTGCACCCCTCCTTAGGCCATTTATGGTCCCGGCGACCCCATCCCCCGGGGCCGGCCTTTGGTTTTTTTTTTAATATAAAAAATATTTGCCCACCTCCTGGGCCACTAATAGCCCCTGGGCTGGCCCTCTCCATTGGGGACTGTTGGGGGGGGGCCCCAATTACCCCAAGGTCCCACCAGGTCCCCGCGTCCTGCTTGAGCCGGCATTGCTTTTCCACATGGGGAGCTGCTGAGATGCAGCTCCCCGTGTGGAAAAGCTATTGGGTTTGCATTTTGGAAGAGAGAGCAGGTTTTGCTATGACAGGGCGGGAGACGCAAGGCTCCCGCCATGTCATAGCAAACTACAGTGTCCCGGGGGTGGGCACCCCGGGACACTGCAGAAGCCGTCCGTGGGGGGTGGCGGTCCCCAGGGCCATCAAAGCCTCCAGGAGGGGGCCGGCGTGGCCTCTCTCCCACCATTTCCAAAGCCCCGGGGAGGTGGTGGTCCTCGGGGCGTGTGGGGGGGGGGCTCGAGCCCCCCCCCACACAGGTTTTTTTTAGATGTCTCCAAAAACAAACCCGGGGGGGTGGCGCTCCTGGGGCTGCGGGGGGCGTGAGGCCCCTGCATATATTGTGATAAAGCCCCGGGGGTGGAGGTCCCCGGGGCTTGGGGGGTCTTTGAGCCCCCCACCCGGTTATTTTGAAAGCCCTGGGGGTGGGGGTCTTACAGTAACTTGAATTTCCTTCCATAGGCTAACATTGACTGGTTTCACTTGGAAATTCTTCTAAGTGTGGAGTTTTGGAACTTTAAAATATTCCTCTAAAATCAGCTGAACTACGAATTCCGATTTACCCACCTGTTATCAGGAGAGACCTCGGTGCTGCATCTTTCAGCCCAGTACTGATCCTGAAAAGTAATTTTAACCGTACTTACCAGTAACTTGAATTTCCTTCCAAAGAAAATCATTGCCTGCTGTATAAAATATATATAAATTAAAAAATATATAAAATTAAAAAAGAAAAATTAAAATTTCAATATTTTTAAAAACATTTTTTTCAATTTATATTAAAACTATGTAACATAATTTAAATATAAAATATGTAAAAATAAATTGTTTAAAACAATGTAGTAAATCAGTATAAAAAAATATAACAATTAATACATTTAAAAATTATCATATACAAAACCTTTGAAATTCACAGAAAAAACCATGAGTTTCAGCCACGTTATGTCAGTAATTAGCATTTAAAAATCCTTATAAATTCACTGAAAAAACCATAGGTTTCACACATGTTATAGTTAGCTGGACATTTCACTCATACAAAACCATTGAAATTACCCCATTATAGTTAGTTCAGCTAATTATAACTCACGTGCCTGCGATGTACTGCTGATGATGTCACATATTACATCACTCATGACATGGTCAACGACATCACTCATGACATCACTGATGACATCTCAAATGACATCACTGATGACATCATCCTTGTGAAAGAGTGGCAGACCTCCTCTCACGTAATATAACCTTTGATACATACATTCAAAAATATAAACTAACATTTTCAAAACCATGGCGATACCAATACCAGTTACAACAACCTATTCAGTAGTTCCAAAATCTACATACACATCCACTCATTCACCAACAGTTCTATATAGTCACTCATACATGTACTCACTCATCATATGTACTCATACACCTATACATCCTGTTACACACCGACACTCATCCATAGTTATTCGCACACATATTCACACATGCAAGTAAACTATCAAACATCCATTTACTTGCCTATACAGCTATACACACACCACTACACCTACGTCTACAGAAACATACACATACTTACTCTCTTATACAATCCCTTATAGAAACACATACTTATTTATACAGGAACTCTTCCAATCTCTCACTCTCACATATACTCACTTATATACAGCAATACTTACATATACTAGTTTAAAACATATGTAGTTGCTCATAAAGATACTATTGAGACAGTCATTCACTCACTAACACACCCATACACACACTCATCCACCCATACAGTACTGCACACATGCTGTCTTCAACATACAAACAGTGAGTCAGCCATTTATGCATCTATGCACTAAGTAATATCCCCCACCGAACCATACAGACACTCATACTGATACTCAAAAAACCAACCAACCAATTTTAGCGCCGGGAAACCCTACTTGGGTAGCTGTCGCGCTCTAGAAACTGAAAAAATAAGTAAATAAATAAACTAATAACCCATATACACACTCATGTAACTACTCACCAACCCATGAAGCCACTTATACACAAAGTGAGACACTGATACATATATTTACATATTTAAACATTACTCACTAATACATGTATTCACTAAGATACACTTGAGAAGTCAGTTATACAATTAATTTTACAAAACAAACCATCCATTTAGACACTTATTTACCCATTTATTCTTCCATCAACCTTTAGATATACATATATAAAAATATTTATTTTTCAGAAAGACACACATTCACTGGATGATGTCATCAGTGATGTCATTTGTGATGCCATCAGTGATGTCATGAGTAATGTCAATGACCATGTCATGAGTGATGTAATATGTGACGTCATAAGCAGTGCATTGCGGGCGCGCGAGTTATAGTTAGCTGAACTAACTATAAACGGGGAATTTCAATGGTTTTGTAAAAGAGGAAGACATAATAAAGAAGAGAAAAACTTGTAAATTTGAGCGGGACAGATTAGATTACCTTCACGGACAAATCTTTACCTTTGCGCGCCGTTACGATAATATTAAGGCGCAGGTCAGCATAGGCGGTCTAAAAATTGAGGCAAGGCATTGCTGCATCTGCTTCCTCGACGGATCTCAGTTCAGCCGCTGAAAGCGACTCTGATAATGACCCCAGAAAAAACGTGCAGGCGGGGTTTACCAAATTGTCTCTGGCGCAGGAGGTAAATTGCCTCTGCCAAAGTCGCCGAGACACGCTGAGATCAAAATCGAAAGTAGACCCCAAACAAAACAGCAAAGGGCCAATAACAAGCGGCTCCAACGACGGAAGTGCCATCAGAGGAAATACAGGTGGAGGGAAGAGGGGCAATCGGGGAAACAGAGGCAAATGGAACCGATTCCAGAATCAGACACAAGCCCTAGCTCAACAGCATTCATAAATTTGACTAATATTGTCCTAACTCCTAAGGAAAAACAGATCTTGGGACTTGGTTTATCGTACTGCCCCCGAGCAATATGAATTATGCTACTTTGAGAATAGACACTTTCAGATTTATTAGAAAACTAAAATTAAGCAAGTACCATTGTTTGCAACCATACAGGAAACAAAAAAATCTGACTGTACAAAGTCCCATTTTGATTACAACAGGAGCCGACATATCCCTGAACGAAATATGGGATTTGCAGCAGGAGGGCCAAGATGAAAGACAGTCCTCGGTATCAAGTGCGCATTCTGATAATGCTCCAGGTCATACTTCCTTTAAAAAGAAATTAACTTTCTTGCCAATCATGACACATGACAGTCTGGACCTATATCAGGATTTTGTTATACAAGACTTAAAGAAAATATATACCACTACCAACAAAAAACATACCATCATAAGTCGACAGAATCAATGCGATAATAACTTGATTGAGAAACTTAAATCCGACAATAATGTAATTGTGAAACAAGCAGACAAAGGGGGAAATATTGTTCTTTGGCACCGTGATGATTATGTAAAGGAAGCCGAATTACAATTAGGAGACCCTGATTGTTACAAAAAGAGTAACATTACAGCAATAAAAGCGGCTTGGCCAGAACAGACTTCCAAATTGATGGCGTGGAGAAATGGGGGATTAATCTCTAATGTTGAATTCAGATATTTGAAGAAGGACTGTCCTGTGATACTGACCCTATATTTATTGCCGAAAGTTCACAAGGACAAACAAACACCACCTGGAAGACCAATCTTATTGGCAATAAACAGTTCCACGGAGAACATTTAAAAATATATTGACTTTTTTTTACAAGAATGGGTAAAAATGTTGCCTTCTTATGTGAGAGACACAACAGATTTTATCTGTAAACTGAGTGAGCTAGAATGGGATGCCAGTTATATTCTAGATTCCGATGTTTATATCCCCCCACCCTGCCCCTCCCCCATCCCACCTGCCTACCTCACCACAACTCCCTCCACAGGCCGCGGCTGAGTCAGTTACTTGTACTTACCGTAAGCATAATAAATAATAAAAAAATATATATTATGAAATTATCACCTGTGGAAGATACAAAAAAACACAGTTACAATATATATTTTACAACACAAAAAAATGTGTAAAATATTTCATTTGCATTTTTTGCTGTTCTCAGAATATATTGAATTTCACTACAAACAGTGAGTCCAATAGTACTCATCACATAACAGCGGGCAAAAAAAAGATAATCAAGAAGATTATCTTAACACCTTCGACGCTCATGACGAGCTGAGCTCGTCATGAGCCACGACGCCCCGGTGCTCATAACGAGCTCAGCTCGTCATGACCCGTGGAACGCTCAGTGCGGGGAGAATTCCCCTGCTGTACTGAGCGTTCCACGGGAGTCAATACACCTGTGCACCGGAGCGCCGTAGCTCGTGACGAGCTGAGCTCGTCATGAGCATGGGGGCGCTGTGCGCGCCCCCCTCCCCCCAGCACAGCGGGAGAATAACCCCTGCAGCGAAGGGGTTAAAAAACCCAGTCAACATTCTCAATAACAATATAAAAAATAGAAATAAAACATATCTTAAATGTTTTTTTCTAAGAGCAATTTCTTACGTAAATATAACATATCTCAAACAATCATAAAATAACAATACATTATGATTAATTTTCTTACACTGTAAATAATGTTACTTACAAATACATGGTGACAAAATACACAGCAAAAAGTCCTTAATGGTTTCGCACACTTTTCCTTAGGGCCAAATAGTATGCATCAAGTGCTTTGTTTGGAAGTTGTTCAATAGTAATCCTGAACGTCCGCCTCCCAGCCTTATGATCCAAAACCACCAACATCATCTACGGGTCCCCCAGGACTCATCCATCAGTCCGACGCTGTTCAACATCTACATGGCCACCTCACACAAGTAGCCCACCATCACAACTTCAACAACATCTCCTCCACAAAGAACACCCAGCTCATCCTCTTCCTCAGCAAGAAGCCACATACCACCAAAAGCAACCTCCACGACAGAATGAAGGACGTCACCAACTACATGATGAGCAGCACTGTAAACACAAATTGGCACAAGATTAAGGTACTCATCCTCAGACTCACCCCATCAGCCTCAGACAACTCCTGCTACCTGACTACACTGTGAACAGTAGCAACACCTACCAACCATGTTCACAACATAGGATTCAACCTCAAATCCTCCCTCTCCATGTGTAACCAAGTCTACACCGTCTCCTCGTACTGCTACAACACTCTCCACATGCTCCGCAACATTTATAAGTGGATCCTAACCAAAAGAAGAAGAAGAATGACACAGGCCCTCATCAGCAGGAGACTACATTGTGTTAAACACTCTACACATGAATTCTAGCCAAACACCTACAACAACTACAACAAATCCAAAAGACTTCCACCTGAGTGATCATCAATGTCCCTGGCTGCACCCACATCACCCACCACCTGATACACCTACACTGCCTCAATATCAACAAAAGGATCACCTTCAAGCTCCTCAGCTTCACTTACAAAATACTCTACAACACCAGACTAATCTACCTTAACAGCACTAATCCTAGAGGGCACATTTTGATCTTAAAAATATTAGGTAAGAATTTGGTAACTCTTTGGGCAAATGTTGCTTAAAAACCAATTGAGTATCATTACACTGTATCCAACCTTTCAGACATTTTAAATAAACAATGTAATGTCCAGATGTGGTAGAAGGTCCATCATGAAAAATAATAGCAACAGCTATAAAAGTTCTTCCTGATATTGAACATTGACCAGCTACAAAAAAAAAGAATTTGTGTTCAAATCGTTTTTATTGAAGAAAAGGAACATACAATGAAACAGAAAGTAAATGATAAAAGGCATAATACAAAAACTACATACAATACATACTGGTGTGGCAGGCATTGAATTCACTTGACAAATGATGTGTAGGATAACATTATAAAGATATACATTTATGACATTATACCTGTACTATACAGCCATGAAATTGTTCTACAAGACTGAACAAAATATACACGGAATAAATAAATAAAGTGTAAAGCATATAGTATAAAATACACAAGTACTTGAAAGGAAAGTTATAAAAAACACATGACCTGGTACTTAACGGCAAGATATCGAATATAGCTCATACTAAGTTCTTGTCAGTGTCACAATACTACAGTGTAGGGGGGAGCAAGCCACCAACTATGTCTCTCAGGGCATATTCGGGTCACATTCATGCAAGTAAGTGAAACTAGCACTCCCTCTACGGGGGGTCGAAAGAGAAGGAGGAAGCATCCAGAGATTTCCAGAGTTTTTTAGCAGATGCACGCCAGGGGGAGGATTGTAAGGCACTATTGTCTACTCCTCTGATACAAGATACCCATTCTCGCCACATCTTAAAGAAGACTTCCTCAGCATTCTTCCATTTACACAGTATAGCCCTTACATGCCAGGGTGAGAAGCAGGTCTAGCAGTTGTCGGTCATACTCATTAGCCACAGTTGGGTCCACAGCACCTAGAATGACATAAATAAATTCTCTCCTTGGCTTGATTTTAAAAATATGTTCTATGCAATTGAAAATGTTATTCCAATAGTTGTTTAGAGAAGGGCAATGAAAAAACATATGTGACAGGTCACCTTCAGCCTGATTACAGTTCCAGCACTTTGGGCTGTCCCTTAAGTTAAGTTTAAACAGTTTTTGGGGAGTCCAGAACACCCTGTTAAGCAGCATAAACTTTGTTTGTGATAGGATCGGAGAGACTTTGTTCACAAAAGCTGTTGCATGAATTCTATCCCAGTCTAGTTCAATTCCCGTATTGTTGGGTTCTTCTTCCCATTTTAGTTCATTACGTTTTTGGGCTTTCCCGGCTTTTGGGATAAGTAGTTTGTAAACTTTTGACACAAAATGACCTGTTGCTTGGAGATGTGATAGTTGTGGTTTAAGCCATGGCTCAAAGGGTTTGAGCGAACGTGTAGCTAGGACTGTTTTCAGTTTTAGGAAGGCGTAAAAGTCCGTTGGCGTAAGGCAGTGCGTTGCCTGGATCGCCGAGTAGGGGAGTGGTGATCGTCCGTCATATAGATCAGACACCATGTTTATGCCTTTCGCCGACCAGTGTTCCCAGTGTAGGGATTCTCCATTGATTCGAATAGCAGGGTTGTGCCACAAGGCTAAGGAGGTAGTGTTTTTTATCTTTGGCCCCGTCAAGTGTGTTTGATCTAGTCTTAGAAGTGCTCGCTTAGTGTTTAACATGATGTATTTAGAGTGAGGGAGGTGCGCCAGATCCATGGAGAGTAGTGCAGGGAGGGGAGCATCGCCAACGATGGATTTCTCTATCTTTATCCACAATGGGACATATAATGGATCCTCTACAAACCAGGATGCTCCTTGCTTGCACAAGAATGCTGTCTGGTAGTTTCTAAAATTGGGAAGCCCCAGGCTGCCCTTTTCTTTAGCTAGCTGTAGCTTTTTCATTGATACCCTGGGTTTCTTCCCCTGCCATAAAAATGTACCGAACAGTTTATCTATTTTGTGCAGGAAGTCATCCGTGAACGTCATAGGGGGCATGCTCGCCAGATAGTTTACCAAGGGTGTTACCATCATCTTTAGGGTCTCAGCTCTCCCCCACCACGATAGGAACTTAGGAGACCAGCCATCTAGTAATTTTGTTAGTTTCTTTAGGAGGCGCTCCTCATTGACTCGTAGTGTCGTAATTAGGTCTTTATCAAAATCTAAACCCAGATATTTAAAGCAATCCGGTTGCCAAGTTAAGCCAGAATCCCCCAAAATCTCTTTATTGTCTATATTATTCAATAACTTTACCTCAGTTTTTTCTTTATTTAAGGAATATCCGGAAACTTCCGAAAATTCCTCTATGGTGGTCATAAGAGCTGATATTGCCTCATCTGCTTTCTCGGACATGACTAGGACGTCATCTGCATATGCTGTAAGCTTGATGACGCAGTCATTAAAGGCGATTCCAGGGATGCTATTGTTATTACGGATTTGGTATAGGAAGGGTTCTATGGCCAACAGGAAAAGCGAAGGGGACAGGGGGCATCCCTGTCTAGTTCCCTGTTGTAATTTGAATGAAGAGGAGAAGGCTCCTCCCGCTCGAAGCCTGGCCGAGGGGCAGAAATAAAGGGACATGACCAGTTTTATGAATGATGGTCCTAAGTTAAATTTATATAAAACAGCCTCCAGATATGTCCAATCTACCTTATCGAAGGCTTTTTCTGCGTCGAGTGTTATCGCTGCAGTGGGCGTGGAGAGGAGTTTAGCTTTTTCAAGGACGTGTGCTAATATTCTAGTGTTGTCGCTGGACAATCTATGTTTCAGAAAGCCAGCTTGTGAGGGGTGGATTAGTTTCGGTAGAATTTTCTGAATTAGGTTTGCCAGGATTGAGGCCAAAAGCTTGCAATCTAAGTTGATGAGCGAGATGGGCCTGTAGTTTTTCGGGAACTTCGGATCCTTGCCCTCCTTTGGTAATACTGCTATAACCGCTTCCGCCAATGTGCCTCTTACCTCCCCCGTTTCGTTAATTTCATGGAACATATAAAGCAGAGGTGAGGCTAAGTCGAGGAAAAGCATTTGTAGAATTTAGCTGTAAACCCATCGGTACCTGGGGCTTTCCCGCAACGTAGTGATTTTATGGCTTCTACCACTTTGGACTGTGATATCGGGTTGTTGAGCACCTCCCGGTCCTCTGTAGGAAGGGTGGGCAGATGTCAGGAACCTAATTGCAGTTACAGGATCAGAGGGTGAGGCACAGGTGAAGCGTTATAGATCTAAAAGGGTAAAAGTACTGCCACTCTGGAAAAAAAAGTTTCTTTGTGTCCAAATTAATGTTCAGGCAATGTTTGCAGTCACTAGTGATTACCACCAGCATGGCCGCCAAATGTCCCGAGCACGCAGTTCTGAAGTTGCAGTCTAGCGGTAATGGTAGCGCGACTGTCGAGCCGCTTCAGAACTGTGAAGTAATTTAGAACTGCGCATTTCAACTGAATTACGCACTGGGAGCGTGAGTTTCATGAAGCCAGCAGTTCGTTTATGAGCAAGTTTATTTTAGAGCCTGTTAGTGGAACGCTTAGTCTCTGAGACATTTACAGCACCACCTGTCATCATCGCATGCGCAACGAGGGAGCAGAAACCAGTCTAGCAGCGGATTTGCCACGAGTATTCCTCGAGTCGAGAAGCAACTTGGGGAACCGTGAGTTATAACCGACAAGCTGGTGTTTTAGCTCAGAGCGCCTCCTGCTGGTATTTATTGACATTTGTCCTTTTGAAAGTTTCATTCCGCAAGCTTATTTTTTGAAGACAAGTACAAGTATCCTTGCTATTTGGTGTGTTCTCATTTAGTGACTGCAGCATTAGTTTTTTTTATATGAACATTTTACAGTAGTTGAAGAAGCATTCAACTGGACTACTTTATTTACTGCAATTTATTAAAAACATTATTGGTAAGTCTAGGTTCAGGACTGGGTTTGGGAGAGTTGAGGGTTAGCTCTCGATAGGTAATTCTTATGTGAGTTTGCAGACGCTGTATACCCTAACCACTGAGTATAGAAGTCAGTCTAAACTGCATGGGAGAGAAGCTACAAGCCAGGCTTTGCAGGTAATACAAGTCTCCATAGGTTTTTGGATAAAAGTATACATTGAGTGTGGGTGTTAAGTGTTGTCTTTATACAGGTGCAGTATTCAACTTCACCAGCGAAGACAGAAGACCAGAGAAGCAAGTTCTCTATCTGGCAGTCTCTCTCTCTGTCCACTTCCCCTTTCCCCCCGCTTCAGCAGTGGCCTAGATTTTAATTTCTGGCGGCTTCTGAGGTGAATGGGCATTGAAGTGCCACTGTTTCCATCTGAGCCACGATGGCAGAGGGTTTAGACCTTAAGACTCTGGCCGGAATTTTGGATGGACTGCAAAGCCAGTTAACCCAATCCGCAGAGGATAATAGGGCATTGAGAGAAGAAATAAAAAGGTCCCATCAAGAGAATCATATAATTAGAACTAAAATGGAGGAGCTACTGGCTGGAGGTTCTTCGCAATCCAGTCGGAGCTCCGCTTCCGAGGTTGCGACGCAAGTGATTCAGTCCATTGCGCCAGTTGGTCCATTGGCTAACCCTGAGAGGTTTGGGGGGACCCACACAAGGCACAGATATTCCTGACCCAGTGTTCGTTGCATTTTTTGTGCAGACCTGTGGTGTTTAAGGATGACAAGGTGAAGGTTGCGTTCATGCTGTCCTACATGAGCGGTGATGCGGCTGCCTGGTCGATGCCTCTGATTTCCAGAGACGACCCTGCCTTGTACAACTTTGATGTGTTTAAGAAGGAATTTCTACGCATTTTTGATCGGAGAACGGAAGAACAAGCTACAGATAATGAACTCCTGGACCTGAAACAGGGAAACCGGGAGTTGATAGCATATATTGCCCAATTTAACAAGCTAATTGGGGAGACGGGGTGGCCAGAAAGTAAATGTTCCGCTATCTTTTACCGTGGATTAAAAGACGAATTAAAAGACGCTCTGGCGCAGATTCCAAAAAGGCCACGGGAGATATCGGAACTGAGTGACCTGGTCTTGCAGCTGGAACATAGATTGTCTAAATGGAAGTCAGAAAAGAAGAAAGATTTTCGGGCATACTTTCCACGGCTAGACTGAGCAAAAAGTGAATTTACAAAAACAGAAAACGTCGTTTGGGAAGAACCAATGCAGATTGGCTCAATCAGAGGACCTTTGTCCAAGGAGGAAAAGGAAAAAAGACGAGCTAATAATTTGTGCCTTTATTGTGGCGTATCAGGTCATTTTGTGAAAGACTGCCCCAAAAAACCCAAAATCAGTGTGGCTTTAAAAGCCAAATCCCACCAGTAGAGGAGGTTGCTCTGCTGGGAAAACAAGGGAAGTCGGCTTCTGAAATACAACAGTTGATAAACACTCTACAATCTGCAGTGCCCCATTTAACTGTATCATTTGTCATGAGGTTCGGAACCAGGGAGGTGAAAGACATATCGGTAATGATCGACTCCGGGGCCACCGGAAATTTTTGTGATCTCACTTATGCGAAGGAAATGGGCATTCGAGCATTAAAAAAAAAACATAGTGAGGTAGTTAAGGCTGTGGACGGCACCAACCTCATGTCCGGACCAATTACTGAAGAAACGGAAACCTTGGAGTTGGTGGGACTTCAGGGTCATCATGAATTCCTGCGTTTCAACTTAATCGATGCGCCGCAGTTCCAATTAATATTGGGATTGCCTTGGCTTACGGAGCATAACCCAAAAACTGACTGGGAAAGCAGATCGGTGGAGATGACTTCAGAACATTGCCGTAGAAATTGTTACTCGACATGTACGCAGAAAATGGAGAGCTCGCCTGCTCGAGAATTGTCCCAACTTACACGCCAAGTGTGTGTTTTGGAAACAAAAGAAATTCCTGGTGATTATCAGGACTTGCAAGTGTTTTTGATAAGGGTAATGCAGAGAAACTCCCACCCCACCGGGAGTATGACAGCAAGATTTAATTAGAACCAGGTGCCAAGTTGCCGTGCAGTCGAATTTATGCACTCACTGAGGCGGAAAACCAGTTCCTGAAAAAATGTTTGGAGGATTATCTAAAAATTGGATTCATACGTCCATCGCAATCGCCAGTTTCCTTGCCACTGTTTTTCCAGCCGAAAAAGGACAGCACATTGCGCACCTGTATTGACTACAGAGCTTTGAATCTTGTTACCATCAAAAACCGTTATCCACTACCTCTTATCTCCCAGCTGTTGGATCAGGTGAAGGGGGCGAGGGTTTATACAAAGCTGGATCTTCGCGGCGCCTATCATCTGGTGAGAGTTGCTGAGGGAGAGGAGTGGAAAACGGCGTTTCGCACAAAGTATGGCCTCTACGAATATAAGGTGATGCCTTTTGGGTTGAGCAACGCCCCGGCAGCTTTTCAACACTTCGTGAATGATGTATTAAGAGAATTCTTGGATCGTGTGGCGGTTGTCTATATTGATGACATATTGATTTTCTCAGATTGCATTGAGAATCACATCCCACATGTGAGAGCCATCTTGCAGAAGTTGTTAGACAATCATCTGTACGTAAAGCTGGAGAAGTGTTCATTCCATGTGAGTCAAGTGGAATTCTTGGGGTTCATCCTGTCTGCGGAGGGGGTGGCTATGGACCCACCAAAAGTGCAGGCAATTCAGGATTGTTATCTCCCAGGAATGCAAAGGACATTCAGAGTTTCCTTGGCTTTGCCAATTTCTACAGGAGGTTTATTCAAGACTTCTCTGCTAAGGTCCAGCCAATCACGTAACTTCTAAGAAAAGGGAAGGCGTTCATCTGTTCAGACGAAGCGGAGGAAGCTTTTCAGTTTCTAAAAAGAGCATTTGTTTTGGCGCCAATTTTGATGCATCCAAATCCTGAGGAGGAGTTCTTTGTGGAAACCGATGCTTCCGACTTCGCCACTGGTGGGATTTTGTCGCATAGAAATAAGATGACCGGGCAACTCTATCCTGTGGCTTTTCGATCAAGGAAGTTATCAGAAACAGAGTTTAATTATTCCATCGCGGATAAGGAACTGCTAGCGGTCAAGGAGGCTTTTCAGGATTGGCGTCATTATTTACTGGGGGCTAAGCACAAGGTGACAGTGTATACAGACCATCGGAACCTGCAATTTCTGAAGTCAGCCAAAACTCTTACCCCGCGCCAACTGAGGTGGTTTCTGTATTTCTCTGAGTTCGACTTTGTCATCACCTACAAACCGGGAGTGAAGAATGGGAAGGCAGACGCCCTATCCCGAATGAACTGTTCTGAGGACAAGAGAATTCCAGTGGAGGAACCAATTATTCCATTGGAGAAAATTGTGGGAATAATTCATTTGGAAGATTTCGCCAAGGAAATCCGAAGGCATTGTCCTCTCCAGGAACTGGAAAAATGGGCAGCGGATGATAAGAGAAAATCCATCAAAAACTCCCTGCCATATTATCATGACGCCTTGTATTTATCCACCTGTGAGTTGCAAAAAAAAGCATTAGAAGGTTGTCATGATGATCAGTTGGCGGATCACAAGGGGACTAAGAAGACCTTGCAGTTGATACAGAGACATTTTTGGTGGTCTGGTATGGCAGCTCAAGTGGGGCAGTATGTCGCAACCTGTGAATTATGTATAAAGAGTAAACCAACTAGACAGTCCCCGCAGGGACTATTACAACCACTTCCTAATGCTCCAGGTCCCGGGCACACTGTATCATTAGATTTTAAAGTAGATTTGCCACGCAGCCAGGGGTATACAGCCATTCTAGTACTGGTAGACACATTCTCAAAAATGAGTCATTTTGTCCCCTTAGAAAAGATTCCCACCGCTCCTCAGTTGGTAAGGTTATTCAATCAGCATGTGGTTCATGCTCACGGTATTCCACAAATCATAGTTTCAGATAGAGGAGCTCAGTTTGTGTCCAAGTTCTGGAAAAACTATATGCATAGTTTGGGTATGGACACTCGTCTCTCAACCAGTTTCCATCCAGAGACTGATGGGCAGACTGAACGTGTAAATCAGGAGCTGGAACAATATCTAAGACTGTACTTGATGGAGCAGGAATGGAATTGGTCTGACCTTTTGTGGTCGGCTGAGTTCGCTTATAACAATGCTATACACGCATACACACATGTTCACTCCGTTTTACTTGAATTATGGTCGGCACCCAACTTTGATGCTAGGAAAACTGACTGAGGAGTGCCCAACTGTGGTGGAGTGGATAGCGGGCATAAAAAGGTCTTATCAGCAAGCACAAGCAAACCTTACCAAGGCAAAGTTATCATATAAACAGCAGGCAGACAAAAAGAGACGTGTGGGTGTGGAGTTTGCAGTTGGGGATCAGGCTTGGTTATCCACCAAGCATTTAAAGCTGAAGGGTAATCGGACGTTTCAGCCAAGGTTTATCGGGCCGTTTAAGGTTCAAAAGATAATTAATCCAGTGGCAGTGAAATTACAACTTCCAAGTTGTTTAAAAATTCACCCAACTTTTCACATTTCCTTGCTAAAAAGAAATCCACCCAATGTCCGGCATAAAGGGAAACCAGCTTCAATCAGAATAGAGTCTGAGGAGGAATTTGAGGTCAGCAGAATCTTAGACTCAAAGATTTCTAGGAAAAAACTGTACTACTTGGTAGAATGGAAGGGTTTTGGTCCGGAAGAGAGGTCTTGGGAACCCTCAGATAACGTTCATGCTCCAAGATTAGTGATGCTTTTCCATAAAACTTACCCTACTAAACCAAAATTGGGAGGGCCCCCTTTGGAGGGAGGTACTGTCAGGAACCTAATTGCAGTTACAGGATCAGAGGGTGAGGCACAGGTGAAGCGGTATAGATCTAAAAGGATAAAAGTACTGCCACGCTGGAAGAAAAGTTTCATTGTGTCCAAATTAATGTTCAGGCAATGTTTGCGGTCACTAGTGATTACCACCAGCATGGCCGCCAAATGTCCCGAGCACGCAGTTCTGAAGTTGCAGTCTAGTGGTAGTGGTCGCGCGACTGTCGAGCCGCTTAAGAACTGTGAAGGAATTTAGAACTGCGCACTTCAACTGAATTACGCACTGGGAGCGTGCGTTTCATGAAGCCTGCAGTTTGTTTATGAGCAAGTTTATTTTAGAGCCTGTTAGTGGAACGCTTAGTCTGGGAGACATTTACAGCACTACCTGTCATCATCGCATGCGCAACGAGGGAGCAGAAACCAGTCTAGCAGCGGATTTGCCACAAGTATTCCTCGAGTCGAGAAGCAACTTGGGGAACCGTGAGTTATAACCGACAAGCTGGTGTTTTAGCTCAGAGCGTCTACTGCTGGTATTTATTGACATTTGTCCTTTTGAAAGTTTCATTCCGCAAGCTTATTTTTTGAAGACAAGTACAAGTATCCTTGCTATCTGGTGTGTTCTCATTTAGTGACTGCAGCATTAGTTTTTTTTATATGAACATTTTACAGTAGTTGAAGAAGCATTCAACTAGACTACTTTATTTACTGCAACAGTTTAGACAACTTTGATAAGTCTAGGTTCAGGACTGGGTTCGGGAGAGTTGAGGGTTAGCTCTCGATAAGTAATTCTTATGTGTGTTTGCAGACGCTGTATACCCTAACCACTGAGTATAGAAGTCAGTCTAAACTGCATGGGAGAGAAGCTACAAGCCAGGCTTTGCAGGTAATACAAGTCTCCATAGGTTTTTGGATAAAAGTATACATTGAGTGTGGGTGTTAAGTGTTGTCTTTATACAGGTGCAGTATTCAACTTCACCAGCAAAGACAGAAGACCAGAGAAGCAAGTTCTCTATCTGGCAGTCTCTCTCTCTGTCCACTTCCCCTTTCCCCCCCGCTTCAGCAGTGGCCTAGATTTTAATTTCTGGCGGCTTCTGAGGTGGATGGGCATTGGGAGCATTGTCGGCTTCGATGGATTTCGAGTGAGTCATCTGACAGCAGATCACATTTGTCTAAGTAATGTTTAACCTTATTGTTTTCTACATTTTTGTTCCTCGCGTATAAACCCTCATAAAACTCTTTGAATATATCGTAAATTGTGAGGGGGTCAGTCCAGGCCACTGCTTTATTATCTTATATTGAGCTGATTATGTTTTTCTGTATTTTAAATTTAAGATAGGCCGCTAGGCCTTTTCCCGCCTTATTAGATTCACAGATCTTTATAACGCTTCCTCCTATCCAACCACACCCCGGCCCTTTCACTTATTATTTTATTGTATGCGTATTTTTGGTTGGTGAGTTTATTTAGCGTTGCATCTGTCCTATTCTGTAGATAACTGGCCTCCAATGCGGAAATGTCAGCCTCTAGTGTCTCTAAGGGCGCGTTGTAGTTTTTGTTTATGGCGGATTTGAGTTTAATGATGACTCCTCGTATAGTGCTCTTTAGAGCCTCCCAACGGGTGGAGTCTGTAGTGTCACCTCTCTTGTTATCTGTTAGATAATCTTTTATTGCGACTTCAATAGTATTCCTATGTTTCTCGCCCCCCAGTATTTCTTCGTTTAGACGCCATAAACATTGGCGGAGTGTTGGCTTTATATTGGAGACCGTGAGTGAAATGCAGGAATGATCTGAGACAACCCTCGGTTCTATGCTTGTGTCCTCAATTCTGGCTATGGCATTTTTAGTGTTAAATAAATAATCAATTCAGGAGAATGAGTCATGTGGAGGGGAGTAGAACGTATAGTCCCTCCCATCCGGGTTTTGTAGACGCCATGAGTCTGTCATGTGGAATCTGCTACAGAGTTTGGTGAAGGCCTTATGTGCCTTGTTGCTGTGGAAAGGGCACTTAGAATCCCTGTCGAGGGTGGGGTCAGCCGGCAGATTAAAGTCACCCGCGAGAATGTGTACAGCTGTGTCGGGGATAGTGTCCATCTGTTATGTAAGATCTGACCAGAATGGCAGATCACATGTGTTTGGGGCATAGACGTTAGTAACGTAGAATTCAGTGTCATCCTTAAGTAATTTAGACGTGACCCATCTGCCTTTATTATCCGTTGTTGATGAAATGACTTCTACATTAGCCTTCCTAGCGATCAGTATTACCACCCCATTTTTCTTCGTAATTGCTTTGGACCCTACTACCTCTGTAAAAAATTTGTTCCTGAGTGTGTGGAATTGTTTGGCCTCTAGTTTCGATTCTTGCAACAAGGCAATATCACCTTTCTGCCTACGTAGGTAGTCTAGGATTTTCTGTCTTTTAACAGGTTGGTTCAATCCTTTCACATTAAGTGATAGGATTTTTAAGTTACCTATTTTCATCGTCCCCATGGGCGTATCAATTGTTGGTGTCATCATGTTTGTGCATCAAAACATCCATGATCAGATGGTGAACATGTGTGCCTGGATATGTCAGGCCATGGGGCGCTCCTGTGTAAGTTTGCGACAGGCTCCTTGTTTAATCCCTTCACCAACCCCCATTGTATCTTCCCCATTTTGAGCAGCATGCCGGTCGTGACACGGCTGGTTTTAGTACTGAAAGTTAGGTTGTGCGAGCATTATGGTAACGACAAGTATTCCTTGGGCATAGTGTGTACCCAGAGTGAGTTGTGAGCGTAAGTACCAGTGAGAGTAAAAATAGTAGCTAAGATCAAAAACAAGAACAACAGAAAGAAAAATCCCATACCCAACCCTTCCTCGCTTCCCCTCCCGCTTCCCGCCTCCCTCTCCCTCTACCCACCCTTCCCAGCCCAATTGTAGAAATAGGACATGGCGATTCAGGAAAAACAACAGCAAATTCGCCTCAATAGCAACATTTTATAATTGATATGCGATGGGAACAACATGAAATACCCAAACTTCAAAAACTTCAAAAGGAATCATATATGACTCGAACAGTCAACTACCTCCATAGGCAGGTCACATAGTGCAATAACTTGTATTATCTGTAGAGATCATGTAAATCCGGAATACACCTGAGTACCTGAGTACACATACCTGCAACATGCAACATGTAAGTAAGGCACCCCAAGTATTACTCCCGCAAGGTAGCAGAACATCTGAAATCTGCTGTATTATTGTAAGGTAACGTATTCTGCTGTTGCATGCTAGAAGAAAATCACAATATTGCTGTATTGTTGTATGGTGACTTACACTACTTTTACAAACGACTATGATACCTCTGCTTTACTGCATTATTGTGAGGTAGCTTACCGCACCATTGTAAGGCAACTTCAGAAACTTAGAACATTTTGCAATGTGTTAACTACAAAGTGAGTTTGTAGGGTTCACAACACATTAGAGCCAAAAGAGCAAAAAGAGCAACCTGTGAGAAAAAAGGATATTCACTTCTAGCCAGTGGCAGACGCTCCTGCCGTTTCTGTTGCTGAAACGTCCATGCACACTTCTTCTGAGTTGTGTAGCAGGCGCTTGAGCTTTTGTGGGTCTACAAATATGTGGGATATTCCTTGTATGGTCACTTTGAACTTAGCCGGTCCGACAAACCCATATTGGTGACCCAATGCTCATAGTTGTGGGCGTAGTGCAAGAAATGCTTTCCTTATGTCTACAGTTTCTTTAATGTAATCTTGTGATATGTAGATCTTATTTCCTTTCCACAGAACATGGTTGCTTCTGCGCACAAATGCAAGGATCTGCTCTACATGTTGAAACCTCAAGGGTTTGCAGAAAATAGCTCTCAGGCCTTTTTGACTTTTTGTAATCCTGCCTGGAACTCTATGGGCCCTGTCAAATTCCAATGCCTGGACGAAAGTAAGGTTGGTGGCCTGTGCGAACCATGTCTCTAAGAAGGCAATACATGAGCCATAGGATTCTTCTGAATTTTCCAGAGTGCCGAAAATTCTAAGGTTTCCCCTCTGATTCCTGTCCTCTAACTCCGAGAGTCTCCTTGTGACGTGGTCAGAGGTTATAGTGAGATGTTTGAGAGCTCCGCAGGTCTTGACGTCTGAGTCCTCACGTCTACTGATCCTTGTCTCAGTTTCGGTTATTCTGGAGTTAATGTCTTTAATATCTTGCCTGACTGCCACTACCTCTTCTTTTGTAGACCTAGCCAAATCTCTTACTTCCTCCAGCCTACTCAAGATGGTATCCATTGCATCACTGAAGTCCTTCTTGCCTTTGAACGGTGATAACGGGTTTGGTGGTTCAGCCTTAGGGCATTTAAGACCTTTATTATTTTCCTTAACACCCATGATTCTTCCGTCCTATTCAGGGCGTCAAGTTAGTCTGACCTCAAACGGTGATCAGTTGTATGAGCACTCAGCAGCACCACTACAGTATGTTTGCCCACTTGCCTGGCTTGTCCAGCTTGTCTAGTCCTGCTTCATCCTGACAATCAAGCTGTCACAGCATTTAAATGGATTAATACACTTTTAGCACCAGAGACACAATTTGCATCACAATGTTCTTCCGTCTCTCATAGCATCACTCACTTTACATGTGTTGGCAACAGCCCATTACAAGTGACCTGGGTTTTCAATGGGAGCAGAGTTGAGCTTAGAACATTGAGCAACACACATCAGCTCCCCCCTATTGGATCTTATCAGTAACTTGTTGTTGTTGGTTATTGCATGCGCACCTGAAGCGCGTTGGTGACAGTGCAGTTTATGGTGTGATCGGGCAGGGCACCGCATCCATTATGTGATTAAACATGAGGCTCTGAGTCTATGCCTGGTGCCTGGTGCCCGCCATTTTTGTATGCGCTGCGCTTACGCCTGCACACAACAAAGTTCCATCAGTGGCTGCATTTAGTGGCGCGTTACTTAGCTAACAGCGCTTGTTCAGTCGAGAGGTATGGCCGGGTGCTGTTGTAGTGCCTCCACGATAGCTTAAGCTATGTCGGGTGACCCGCCATTTTGTGTGATCTGCGCCCGAAGTAGTTCTATCAGCGGCGTTTATTTAGAGCATTTACAGCTCAGTTCTTGGCTGGATATTCTTAATGGTGTTCGAGTGCTGATATCGTGTGGCCCCGGGTTGTGTGATGCTTTTACTTCACTCGCTTCCTTAGTCTACACCGGGCACCCTGCCATTTTGCGGGCTCCGTGGCCGGGACCTAAACAGTTCCCTATGCAGTGTTCAATCCCGTGCTCTCAGTGAGGGTCCCTTCCGATCCATGTACTCACCCCCACAGCCTTGTGCCTGCTCTCTAGGTTGAAAGCACGCGGTTAGGGTGTCCTTCAGAGCCTCAGGGCTGTCATCTTCACAGCCGATGATTCTTCGGTATCTCTGCGCCTCCGTCCCGCCCCTCATGCACGGGAGCAACGGAAAGGATCACATTTCGTTCATGCATGGCTCGAGGCTGCTCAAAAGACACACACAGGCAGCTCCAGCCTTCCGATGCCTGAAAGTCTCTTCAGATCCGGCTTTTAGGAAGTTTAAGCTGTCCCCAGCTTCAAGAAACTTAGTCGCTACGGAGGAGCAAAGTCTCACGCCGCCATTCCTCCCGGCGTCCAAGCCACGGCCCCCCAGCTACAAAAATTTTAATTAAAGTTTTCAATTTTGTTCCATCAGTTCTACAACGCTGCAGCATTAAAATAACATACTGTCCATATCTTTGCATAAGTATTGTTGATGCAAGTCAGAAAGAAATTCCCTTCGGGTAAATTCACAAAGGTACATAAATACTCACAGAACATACATTAAACTATTGACATGGAAGCAATGTAAACATTACAATATATGTGAAAACACTATGACAAAGAAATAAAGTATAAAACAATTTATTATGCACACATTACATCAGTTAAAAACTAAAAGTAGGGAAACATATATAGGACGGTACATTTAATAATAAAAACACCAATTCAGTTAAAAAGGAGTGCACAGGGAAAAGGATTAAACCCAAACACAAATATTGATTTTGAATTTCTCCTTGACTTATAGTCCCTGATTAGCTCCTAGGGCGTCGACGCGTTTCGGCGGTACAATCAATCAGATCCGCCTTCATCAGGACATTATACATATACTGTTTCCCAGACAATTTCTCGAAATAGATGATAGATAAAGCAGTATGTCAAAAAAAGGGGTATTCCGCCTCCTTCTTTGAGGTTTTTCGTCCAGCGAATATTCCTCTGTTTGAATTCAAAGTATTCATAAAATTATCAACAAATCATTGTATATGCTTTGCATGGGGGTAACGAGCACGCATCCAGCTAGATTTCTGGAAGACAGCAAATAAAATAGCTGCCACATGAACACGCGGTAGTTCTGGATACGATTCCAAATACCATTTAATACACCACCTTATGTCAGCAATTAATGGCAGCACACAGAGAGGTTAACGTTCCGGTCCTGCTCGTCACCTCGGCTACCGAGCCGAGGTGACGAGCAGGACCACACGCGGGACGTACATCTATCAAACTCGGAAGGGCGATCAGAGAGGGTATCTCCCCGGATAACACACGAGTAGACAGAGACCGGAACGTTAACCTCTCTGTGTGCTGCCATTAATTGCTGACATAAGGTGGTGTATTAAACGGTATTTGGAATCGTATCCAGAACTACCGCGTGTTCATGTGGCAGCTATTTTATTTGCTGTCTTCCAGAAATCTAGCTGGATGCGTGCTCGTTACCCCCATGCAAAGCATATACAATGATTTGTTGATAATTTTATGAATACTTTGAATTCAAACAGAGGAATATTCGCTGGACGAAAAACCTCAAAGAAGGAGGCGGAATACCCCTTTTTTTGACATACTGCTTTATCTATCATCTATTTCGAGAAATTGTCTGGGAAACAGTATATGTATAATGTCCTGATGAAGGCGGATCTGATTGATTGTACCGCCGAAACGCGTCGACGCCCTAGGAGCTAATCAGGGACTATAAGTCAAGGAGAAATTCAAAATCAATATTTGTGTTTGGGTTTAATCCTTTTGCCTGTGCACTCCTTTTTAACTGAATTGGTGTTTTTATTATTAAATGTACCGTCCTATATATGTTTCCCTACTTTTAGTTTTTAACTGATGTAATGTGTGCATAATAAATTGTTTTATACTTTATTTCTTTGTCATAGTGTTTTCACATATATTGTAATGTTTACATTGCTTCCATGTCAATAGTTTAATGTATGTTCTGTGAGTATTTATGTACCTTTGTGAATTTACCCAAAGGGAATTTCTTTCTGACTTCCGTCATTCGTGGAACCCTATCCCTTTGGTTTTTGGGGTCCCTCTCTCTTTTATTAGAGAGTAAGTATTGTTGATGACATTTCTGATTTACACTGCATGTTTTGGCTTGCTCCTCTAATTAGATTGTTAAATGACACTGATTGACAGTCAGGTAAAGTCAAATATATGAATCTCTCAGTGTCTATGTCAGTGCTACATGTAAACAAACAATTTTGACAGTCATGTTGCCATTTATAAGAAAGGCCAAAAAGGTTTTCAATATCTATACCTTCATCTTCCAGTACACCAAGCATAAACATTAAACATTCCTGACAATCTTGCTGAATATTCTGCGTAAATTGACTAGAACCAGAACATATGTCCAAAACATGTTAAATATATGGAACACTTTGTATTTTACTTTTATCACTACTACATTTGTCATAAACAGAATTCAACAATGAAAAGAATCTTTTGTCCCGATTTTCGAAAATTTGCTGTTGGAAACCTTCAAGAAAAAAAACAACATTAACCACTACATTAGCATAGCAGTTGACATCAGAACTATTTTCAAACCGATAACCAACATTCTCTTCAACACTGTCCTTTTTCTTTTTGCTTGCAAGCGCAACTTCATCTTGTTTTTTTTCTTTCTGTACAGTTTCACAACAGATATTCTCAAATCTTAATTTTCTACCCACCACACGCTTTACAATCACTGGATATTGACCTAAATTGGGTGCATATTCTCTTCTTAACCTATTATACTCCTTTCACACAGTTTGCATCTGTAGAAACCTTTGTCTCATCAAAATCAATCAAGTACAATCCAGATAAAGTTCTGACTCGAGACAAAGCAACATATGCCATATCTTCTTTAAACACTGTACTTCCAATATTTATTAAAGCACAATCTACACTTAAACCTTGAGATTTATGAATGGTCACCGCATATACCAAACAAACAGGAAACTGTTTTCTGCAGACATACAAATCTTTTACAAGCAAAAAACGAGCTGCACAATGACTAACTTGTTGTACTTCAGCAATTTCATCAAATTTGATTTTCAAAAATTCAATCCCACCTCTATTTACATAATTAACAAAATCAATAATTTTACCCATTGCTCCATTTACTAAACCTTTTTGCACATTCAAATTACGTCGCAAAGTTACTCTACAATTTACACATGCATACAAATTCTTTTCTAAACCAGCAGTTTTACTTATCGATTTCTCTAAACAATCCAATTTCCTCTTCAAGTTTTCACTCAAAATAATACTGATTCCTTCATGTTGTATTTTATCAATTGCTTCCAATTTTATAATTTCTTCATTTTCCAACTTTAACATTTCTTCATTGAATATAGAACATTCACGCAGTGTTGGCATTAAGCAGATTACAGATTTGTTTTTTGCAATTCTTAAGTATATTTTCTCTGGGACAATATTTGCATTTGGAAACAAATTGGAAAGTAATCGTATCTGTAAAGCTTGTTTGCCATGTTCGGTTAATTTTCCAATTCTTATATCTTGAAGAATTGTACCATAATCAACATCATTTGCTTGTCGCATATTTCTAGTAAGTTCCTTATACTGAAAATATGACCAAATGTTTACATTGCCAATACTCCCCAAAGACTTTCTAGTATCTTCATGTACCAGTGTTTTAAACATTGGCTTTTACAGGAGTAAGTTGTAGAAGATCTCCAAAAACTATGACGTGTTTTCCTCCGAATATTACGTCATACTCTGTTTTAAGAATTTGCTGCATTCTTAAATGCACAAAGGTAAGCATTAAGTTTGAGACCATGATTACCTCATCAATAATGAATAGCTTCATTTTCCTCAACACTCTTGAAACTTCACAAGAAGCTTCTCCAGATAGCTTGTGGTATTGTAATTTGTTGTCATGCTCTACTGGTAGCATTAATAAACTATGTAAAGTAATTTCTTTAATATTGTGAGCTGCTAATCCAGTTGGAGCAGTGACAACACAAGACAAATGTGACTCAGTTCTTTTCTGTAGAAAACTTGTGATTACTTTAATTAAAAAACGTTTTCCTGTTCAAGCTTGTCCACTCACATACATACGGATAGGTTCAAATGATGAGCAAGAGCACTCTTTCTTCTCATGAAAAAACCCATGGTCAATCTGTTCTCTCACTTGCTCATATATTTCTTTCTGCTCAAGATTTAGTTGTTGTTCCAAGTTTCCTAAGTTTGTTAGATCTTTTTGACCTTGATACATTATTGTTTCCACCTCTTCCATAGCAGTTGCTGCTTCATTTAGAACACTTGGTTCTCCTAATGGGTCCTGACTCAATGGAGCATATGGCTGAGATACCCGCCACCCCCTCTCAACACAATCCCCAAGGATGGGAAACCGGAAACAGTTCTGAACTTTTGGAAGGCGGGAGGGAGTGACCCTCCCGGCCATATTTATTAAAATATGAAACAAAATCAAAACATTAAAATAACAGTTTCATATTATGTACAATTTCATTTCCACATTACGATGTTTTGGCTAACCTTAACATATTTCTAATACAAAGGTTCTCCTAGCCGAAACTAACATCCTACAAAATAAATTTTAACTTGAAATTGTACATCCTAACGTTAAGGGCCAACGGCAAGGTCGTAACTGGTGTCAGATCCCTAAACCAGAATTACCCCCTCACTTGCGAGGGGCGACCGCGCAGAGGGCTGTACCTCATGTGCACATACCAATTTCCCTTGACTTGACGGGGGCCCCAATAAACTCGACGCCATTTTCTGGTCGTCCGAGGACTCGTGTGAGGTGTCTAGAAGGTAGCGTAAACCCCCCTCCCCACCCCACACAACTTACCACATCTGCCGTCGCAGATGTCCTTGCCCCGGGAAATTCCCCGGAGGGGCCCGTAGCCCCTCCTATCCAGGGAGGGGCCTTGACCGCCTTCCCTTTCCTTTCGGCGTCCCGTCCTTAGAAGGGACCGCCTCCCCGTTGAGGGGCCAATGGCCACCTCCCCCCGGTCGCTCCCATCCGTAATGGGTGACGCCCCCACCATAGGGATCTTCCAATTACTGCTCACCGATCATGACCTTACCGCCCGACCAAAATAAATACGACATTAGCTAGCAATACTAAATTAAAAACAAAACAATAACCGCTTCAAGTATGGCTATTGAAACATCATTACACTGGTGCAAAATATTTTATTCGAAAAACATACTGTAAGGAATCATTCACTTTATTGCCTACTAAAAACCACACTTTAATCACAACAACCTGTAAGAGATAGAGTTACCACATCAAAACTTTATTTCAAAACCACTTGCTGTCTCCAGGGGCTGGTGGGTGGGTCAAAATTGGCTCTTCGTTCCGTCTCGAGCTCACGTGCAGCGGGGAGGTGCAGCTTCAGAGCACAGGAACAAGAGGATGCCTCCTTGGCTTGTTGCTACTTTTATCCTTCTTCGGGCGGGCGTAAACCCGCCTCCGCCCGCCTCCGGGGGCGTGGCTGGCGGCTTCAGTGTCTAGGACAACCCACTCTGGGGCGGGAAAAGGCGCGCCCCGGCTACGCCGCTTCGGGCATACCAGCCGAGACTCGCCTCCCGCTCAAGATGGCTTCCCGGGGGGATCGGGGTACTCCACCATACGTTCGGGGGGACCGAGTGGTCGCCCCTTTCCATATGGCTGAGATACCCGCCACCCCCTCTCAACACAATCCCCAAGGATGGGAAACCGGAAACAGTTCTGAACTTTTGGAAGGCGGGAGGGAGTGACCCTCCCGGCCGTATTTATTAAAATATGAAACAAAATCAAAACATTAAAATAACAGTTTCATATTATGTACAATTTCATTTCCACATTACGATGTTTTGGCTAACCTTAACATATTTCTAATACAAAGGTTCTCCTAGCCGAAACTAACATCCTACAAAATACATTTTAACTTGAAATTGTACATCCTAACGTTAAGGGCCAACGGCAAGGTCGTAACCGGTGTCAGATCCCTAAACCAGAATTACCCCTCACTTGCGAGGGGCGACCGCGCAGAGGGCTGTACCTCATGTGCACATACCAATTTCCCTTGACTTGACGGGGGCCCCAATGAACTCGACGCCATTTTCTGGTCGTCCGAGGACTCGTGTGAGGTGTCTAGAAGGTAGCGTAAACCCCCCTCCCCACCCCACACAACTTACCACATCTGCCGTCGCAGATGTCCTTGCCCCGGGAAATTCCCCGGAGGGGCCCGTAGCCCCTCCTATCCAGGGAGGGGCCTTGACCGCCTTCCCTTTCCTTTCGGCGTCCCGTCCTTAGAAGGGACCGCCTCCCCGTTGAGGGGCCAATGGCCACCTCCCCCCGGGCGCTCCCATCCGTAATGGGTGACGCCCCCACCATAGGGATCTTCCAATTACTGCTCACCGATCATGACCTTACCGCCACAGGCCGGATAGTTGACCGGCTATCCGGACCCCCCACAACACTCCTGCCTAAAGGTCATGCTGTAAACTCTTTAACCAAGCTATGAGGTCTCCTATGAGTAACACATTCCCTACCCGGGACAAATGGACCCCATCCTCCAAATACATCCCGTCCCCCTTGATACACCCATGAGGGATAGAATGCAATGCATTTGAACGAAACAATCTACCCAATTTATTATTTATTTTCTTCACCGAATGATTTATCGCAGACACCGAATCCGCCCCCCGCCACACCTTACGTGGAATCATATGGGACCATGCAATTGTGCACCCTGGAACCCTTCTCGCCAACCAACTTACTGTGGAAAGTATCGCCTCGAGAAGGAGTCGTCTACCAGTGGTCACCAAATCGTTGCCCCCAAGATGGACTATGATTACAGATGGCGGTGACCTTGTCCGCCCTAACAAACCCTCGAAAAAGGATTGAAACTGGTCAATACAGAGCCCGCCCCTTCCGTAGAAGGTTACCCTGTACCCGTATTCCCCAGCCATGTGAATCATGTCACCTGCTTTGAATACGTCCGCGGCACGCCTCACGTATGAGTGGCCCACGACCCACACCACTTTTTCCGCAGCCGGTGATGTTTGACCGCTGGTTCCCAGGTGTCGGGTCGACTGCACAGTCCGCCCCGCCTCGTAAGCTTGCGAAACTGAAAACCAAACAAAAACAAGAAGCGTGAGTACATGATAGCAGCTTCACAACATGTGCAACCGCACATACCTTTTGTAACAATTCGAGGACCAACGCCCCAATCGTTTCACCTTTTCCACACTCAGACCCCTGGCTGTAGCCTCAGTAGCAGCCCCTATCCGAAAGGAATGGGTCCCAAACTCGCCGGGGTTCAAGCCCGCGGCCGAAATTGCCATTGTAAGCACCCGCTGGAACTGAAACCTCGTCAGTGGGGTGGCATCAGCGTGTCTCAACAAGGTCCCTCCCCATGATGCCGCCCTCTGCGCTAAATATTCCTCTACGCAAACAACAGGGCACATGGGAGATCCGGGAATCCGATGTATGACTACGCAATCCCCAATCGCACCCTGATCGGCTTTGGACCTGACAAACGAGACAGTCATCGTCTCCCCCTTAACCTGAATGTGCTCTCGGCACAGTCCTCCCACCGTATCCCGCTTGTTCTTCGCCACCAGTTCGCTTACCCGCATCGCCCCATGGAATGCTAACGCAAAAGCGGCCCGGAACAACACTGTTTCATACTGGGATAAACATGTCGCAGGGAGTACGGATAATAACAGGGCCAACCTATCCAGACCTATCGGGTGCCTCTCATCTACTCTGCGACCCTCAAGGCGTTGCCACCCACGTAGCGCTTTCTGCACAACGAAAGACGCTGTCGGGTCCTGGATCCCATGAGCCCTTGCCATAAAGGAAATGGCGGCCCGATGCCTCTGGGCCGTAGCTACTGATTTGCCTGCCTGATGTAAAGACAGCAAAAATTTTACGACAAACTCTTCCTGGCCCCAAAGCTCCCCCCTAGCAGCACCCAAAAAGGACCAATAGGAACGGAACGCCCCTTCATATGCCTTCCTTGTCCTGGGTGCTAAACTCTCTCCCACGAGGTTTTGTAGTTCGGGGCACCGAGAGACCAGAGAGCTTCGGGAAAGGGTGCCGCCACCGGGTCCGCTGTGGGCAGAAAACCCCAGAAGGCCTGCATACGGAAACGAGAAAGCGCATCAGCCGCTTGGTTCAGTACCCCCGGCACATGTCTTGCCCTAAACAGCACATTCAATTGCATACACAATAACACAATTTCTTTAAGCAATCTCAGAATCCATTTGCATCGTGCTGCCTGACTATTGATACACTCAACCACGGTCATGTTATCGGACCAGAACACCACAGAGTGATCCCGAAACCCCACAGGCCATGTTTTCATAGGGAAAAGTTCGAGAAAAGCAATGTTACTCGTCAGCCCGCCTTCGTGCCACCATGACGGCCATTTTTGAGCCGACCATTGATTACCGAATATGGCGCCAAAACCTATGCTCCCCGCCGAATCTGTCCACAGCCCCAGCTCCTCGGAGGACACCGCCGGCTTGTTCCAGACAATTCGACCATTGAAATCCGCCAGGAATGCCAACCAAATGCGCATGTCCTGGCGAATCTCTGCCGAGAGCCTCGTGCGGTGGTGTCCCTCTTTAAGACCGACCATGGCTTGTGCAATCGAGCGGGAAAAGGGGCGGGCCATTGGCATTACTCTAAGGGCAAAATTCAACTGACCCACAGTTTGCTGCAATTGATGCAAGTACACCTTAGGCTCCCGAATACATGTTTCAAGGGAGGCCCTGAATTTCACCACCTTTTCCTTGGGTAGCCTAAAGCAACCTTCTTCTGAATCGAGCTCTATTCCAAGAAACTCGAGCGAAGTTGATGGCCCCACAGTCTTACCTGGTGCCAATGGCACACCAAAATGACTCATCAGGCCACAAAATTCTTTTAAAGCCTGTGCACATTCTGTATCCCCAGCTGCCCCCAGGAACAGGAAATCATCCAGATAATGCATAACATGCTGACAACCCGTCTTTCTCGTGAATACCCATTGCAGAAAACAACTGAATTTTTCAAAATAAGCACAAGATATTGAGCATCTCATTGGCATACATTTATCCATGTAATAGCGCACCTGAAACATAAAACCAAGGAGACGCTGATCGTCTGGGTGTACCGGGAGCAACCGGAACGCTGACTCGATGTCTGATTTTGCCATCAGCGCTCCGGGCCCTAGGCGATTCAACATGGCGACGGCCTCATCGAAAGATGCGTACCGCACCGAACACACTTCCGGGTCTATTGCATCATTCACGGAAAAACCTCGTGGGGCGGACAAATTATGTATTAGTCTAAACTCACCCGGGTCCTTCTTGGGGACCACACCTAAGGGGGAACAAACAAAGTTAGCAACTGGTGGTATATCGAATGGTCCGGCAACCCGCCCTCGAGTCACCTCTTTCCCAATCTTTACCTGTACCACCGCCATATTCTGCAGGACCGACAGTTGGTTCTTACAACGTGCCATACCCTGAAAATTCCCCACTGGAATGCGGAAACCATACGAAAACCCGTCTCGCAACACCCCAGCGGAGACATGATCCGGGTATTCATTGAGCCAAGGAATCATTGCCATGGTATCAACCGGGGTAGGTAAAGGCGCCCCTCGGACTATTTCAGACCTGTTTGGCGCTTCCCCTACCACCGTTATCACCCGTTTTGGCTCTGCACATGGTCTCAGGATGCGAGGACTGTCCACACCCCCCACAGTCGTGCCTAAACTTGCATGACCCCTGGGGCCTTGTACATTTTCCCCTATTAAAATTCCAACAGATCCCCTTTTTTCCGGCGTTGCCACTCGACTTCGAGTGATGCTCGCTACCTGCCCCCGTCCGAAAGGGCGTCCCAGACGAATGGCGGGAAAACTCACTCCTGTTACCCCCCGACAATGGTGCCCTTAACATGCCTGAATTCTCCATCTTTTGCCAAGAAATGGAGTCGTAACAATCCCAGGTTAATGCTGAGTCGTGCTCCTTGGCCTTCCGAAAAACATTATCATAGCAAAACCACTGATTGCCCTCATACGATTGAGAATACTCCATAATACGTGACTGATATATAGGCAACTCGGTCAACATCTCAGGCCTTCGTTCCCCCATAATTGAAGTGAATATGCCAAACGCTCTGCCCCAATTACCTATGTTCTCATCGACCTTAAAGGCGGCCATCTTTGCGCGCCAAACACTCGGATGCAGAAACTCTTTTTGACCTTTCACATGCTCGATCTCGTAGTGATCGGTAAGCAAAGAAAACATGTTTACATACTTATCAGCCCAAATCTTTTCCTTGACTTCAATTGGAATATGCTGGGCCACTTTCTCCCTCCGTGAGGGTACAGACCCCTCCCCCGCAATCGGCAGTAGCCGCTTACCTAAATTAGAAGCTGTAGTCGCTGCCGAACTCGTGCCCGCTGCGGTTTCACCCACCGGAGCCTGTGGGGGAACGGAAGATGATGCCTTCGCAGCCTCCCTAGATTCTCGCAGTTGCCTCATTACTGCCCTGGCGTCATCTGCCGTGGTGCCCTCACTATCTTTCCCCAACCACGCTGCCAGTTGTGCAGCCAACTCGGGAGGCATATCCCCCCCGTCCACAGGGGTGATTACGACGGGGATCGGTTGCCCCTCCTTCGGAACCGAGACTGGCTCCTCAATCGGTGTATCGGGAACCGGGGCCTCTCCCCCAAATGCCCCCCTCTTGGACCTCTTGCCTCTACCGCTGGGGACTACACCCGGCAATGCTGGCCCGATGATGCGCTTCGGGCCTCCTGCCCCGTTCATTGCCGCCATCTGCTTCTTCATCCCGGCCATATCCTTCACGAGCATGCGGAGCATCTGATCGGTACCGACCCGCTTTCCGACCTTCTTGCCCGGCATTCCCCAACGATGATGTCTGAAAAAACAAAGACAAAATTACAACGCTCAAAATTGGCTCTTCGTTCCGTCTCGAGCTCACGTGCAGCGGGGAGGTGCAGATTCAGAGCACAGGAACAAGAGGATGCTTCCTTGGCTTGTTGCTCCTTTTATCCTTCTTTGGGCGGGCGTAAACCCGCCTCCGCCCGCCTCCGGGGGCGTGGCTGGCGGCTTCAGTGTCTAGGACAACCCACTCTGGGGCGGGAAAAGGCGCGCCCCGGCTACGCCGCTTCGGGCATACCAGCCGAGACTCGCCTCCCGCCCAAGATGGCTTCCCGGGGGGATCGGGGTACTCCACCATACGTTCGGGGGGACCGAGTGGTCGCCCCTTTCCAGAAGTTTCACTGTCTTAAGAACTGTCTCTAGCAATCTCAGCTGCAATTGAAGCTTCTTGCTCAATTTCGTCATTCAACATTTTGACATAATTAGCAAAAACAGGACATGCTATAGTATCTTTAGTTGCAGTGAAGGAATCTTCATAGCTCTCAAAATCTCCAAGTAATTGCAATTCCCGACGCCATGGTTTGAAAAGTTGCACAAGAGCTAAATAGTAAAATTCCCTTTTGTCAGGTGTTTCGCAACTCAGTTTACGGTGATTAATCAAATGTCCCTTTGTTTCACCAGACATCCTTCAGTACCAACAACGGCATATATACCAATATGAATGTTTTCAGTTATATTCCATTTAAAAAATAAGGGGTCGATTATGATTGCTGTGAATCCGCATCCTCCGGGCCGGTGGAAGCCCCCCCCGGACCGGAGGATGCGGATTCATCGCTGTGGACCTGCAAAGCACCCACCGCCAGATTATGATGGAGGTGGGAGCAGCGGCGGACGGCAGGTCCGTCAGCCGCTGATCCGCGGGTGTTGGCAGCAATTTGGTGGCGGTGTCTGCAAGACACAGCCAGCCAAATTACAATGGGTATGTAAACATGCTTTTCCGCTGTGGATTTTCCGCCGTGGAAAAGCTTCTGGACATTAGCTTCTGGGGGGCCCTTGCGGGCCCCCAGGGTGTCGGGGTTGAGGGGTGCACATGGGGGGTACCTATGTTTGCCCCCTGCATTTGCATGTGCAAAGCGGCAGGCACGCGCGGTGCCTGCCGCTTTGTGCATGCAAATGCAAAGCATGCATATTTAACCTTGCGGAGGGTGCTGCGCAAAGCAGCATCCGCCGCAATGTTAAATTACAGGATCACATCCTAATCCCAATGGAGGGAACGCCGCTGCCCCTGCGCACGGTCCCTCCAACTCGGGGGTGGCGGACGGACGCAAGTCCGTCCGCCATCCTAATCGACCACATAGTTTTGCAGCACTTCATAGAGACAAATGTTCTCAGGATGATGACTTCCATTTGGATAATATGTATCCAACATATTTGTTTTCACAATATCAGTACTTTCTGGCTCTTTTTCAGCTAAATATTCAATTTCTTGTACAGATTTAAGACCTCGGTTTTGTTTTGCAGCAAGACCTAGACTCGCCCAAATGATTCTTCTAGATTTAGAGTACAGACTTGCAGATGATAAGCGATCCGAGTATTCATACGCTCTAATTTCTCGATGAGATAACATCTTCAAACTGTAACTGTATAATTTCTTACTTAGACTCTTCTCATGGGAAATCTCTTCCCACATTTCCTTCAATTCCGTCTTTTCTGACTTTGTTATGTACAATGCCACATATCGAGCAACAGCAATGGAATTATCTGCAACATATTGAATATCCATATTAGCATTCCACATAGACAAAATCACTGTGTTATAGTCATTTATGTATTTTGACTCTTCATTTCTTCTTAAGTTGAAGGTATTTTTTGGAGACTTCCTTGTGATATTATGTCGCAAAGATGACATAAAACTGTTCACTCTTCCTTTCGATATTACACGTCGAGGAAATGCAAAACGGCATTTGCTGTAGAATTTGTCCTTAGATTTGTACTTTCGACGACAGTATTTACCACAACAATGGCTTTGGAATCGTAAGACTTGTTGTCTTAAGTTGTTATCTTCTGTACTTTTGGGTATATCACATGTAGCGTATTCTGCAATAAAAGACAACACAGTGTCATCTGAGTCTGTTCCAAATTTGGGAGCATCTTTGATCCATAATAGCATATGTATGTGAGGAGCACCTCTTGCTTGATACTCCTTTCTCCAAAAGAAATCCAGAACCTCTCCAAGAGGAGGAATTTTTTTATTGGTGATAAAAGACATCATAGCTTGGAATCTATGATTGAAATACCTGCATACATTAACAGGATCCAAGGAGCACAATTCTCCAGGTCTCTTGTATTCGATATTTGGTATATTTGGATTTGCCTCTCGTAGAAATTGAAGTAAATTGTCGCAAGCATATTCAGCACAGCTTAGAGTAAGGAACCATGTAGGAGTTCCTAAGTTCCTTAGCATACATTTAAGTTCTCCATGTCGACGGTACCAGTACTCATTAGTACCACGCTGACATGCCATCAGATTATTCAGCTGACTTTCCAAAACATTATCTTTCTGTTGTACTTTATCCATAAATTCCTTTGCCGAAACATTTTGCAGATGTACACCTGTTTTCAATATATGGTTTACTGCATAAGAAAGTCCAGACAAATCACTCTCAAATAAAAGATGAAACAAATATGGAATACATTGTCAAAATCTTGCATCTTCTGCATATAATCTTGATGTCGGTATTCAGATGCGGAATCTGCACAGGTCGTTCATCATATTGTCCTCCTTTTCCTGTAGGAAACAACTGAGGGAAACAACAAGCTTCCAAGCTTTTTTCCCATACACTAATGGGACTTCCTTTTGCTTCTTTATTTGAAATAACTCTATAGCATTCCCCATCATTTCTTTGGAATGCAATGGATAAACACTGTAATGTTCGTAGATTTGTTCAGTTCTGGACACATCCACTTTTTCAATTTGTCCAGATGGCAAGTCACTATCTTCTTGTACAGTTATTTCTTCTTCTCCTACATACACATTTTTGTAATATTGATTATTTTATAGCGTTGCCTTTTTCACTTTCCTAACATCCACTAATTCTTGCCAGATTTTCTTACTCTTAGTAGGAACACCATTAACAAGAATAACTAAAGGTTCATCCTCTACATTTTCTACACCAATAGTTTCAATAATTTTTCTTTAAATCTAGAGGCAAATATACAACTCTTCCCTTTAATCCTCTCTGTAAATCAGAAGGAGGCAATTTTCCTGTCCTAGGCTCCATACGAACAATAGCCTGAAATGGATGCACACATTGAATAAGAATTGATTCATAGGTATTTAAATCCATCCGTTCCGAAGGAATATTTACCAACTCAAGATTACTATGCACAGATCTAGCAGGCATTTTGTTCTCATCTAATTTGTTATAACAATATTTACAAATACACTGATCAGAACCCAAATCAAAACAATTCTCTACCAACAAATAAGTTGCAAAATCCTTCCACTCATTATTATTTTCCTTTTCACTTTTTTAAATACAGATCAACAGTCCTGATCTGATTTTTACAATGAATTTGTCGACAACAGATACAAGAATAATTTGGCCTTTCACCTGAAATCCCCATAAACTGTATAAAGTCTTGCTCAAAATTTTCTACACTGCACTGTCCTACATTCTCTTCTACATTTTCTTCTATTAATCTCTCAGTTTCTCCACTGTCTTCCTGAGGACCAAAGTAACTAATCTCAATTTTATCACAAACATTTGTTACATCTGATACAGATCCACGTAAAAGAGCACTGTTCAACTTTTTAACATTAGTGCTGGACTTTTTGCGTAATACAATGTTCTGACTAATTTCCTCATCTGAGTATGATGAACTACTAACATCCTGAAATGGTGGAAAACACTTTGACATACTTTTTTATAAAGACAAGGCAGAGAATGACCTTGCAAACCAGTATTTTCTCTCCCTCTGCAAAGGTCTAGTCCTTGTAACATCTTAATCTTTTGTTTAACACTTTTTTCGGTATAGTTACGTAAGAAATTGCGTAAAAAATCAATAGATTCTTGCCGCACACTGCAAATGCTACTACAATTCCAAGTGTACACTGGAGCTTTAGGACGTCTCCCTAAAACTTCACCAGCTAACACCTCTTCTGCATTTCTAGGAACAATTTTCTCTTTCTCAATAGGACAACCATTTCTTACCTCATAAGCATGACCAGTAGTGTCAACTGCATGCAACAAATCATTACTCTGAAGATAACTTTCATCATTAAAAAAAGGCTCAGAACTTGAATTGTGTTTCCATTCACCCAAAAAAAACTCACAAAAAATATTTCTGTTAATTAATCTTCTCAACCTACTTTTGCCTTTCATTAAATGGATTGGTTTATTTAGTGATCTAATTCTATTGATTACTAAAATAAACTGTTTTCTTTTCAATTCCAAAGCTTTCTCAACTACATTTTCTATAGTGTTCTTCTTCTTACCTTTATTTCTTTCATTAAATTTGATACTAATCTATTATAAAACATTTTTTCCTAATTTCTATGAATAGATATTTCCTCCTTGTACTATACACAGTTTTGTCTGCACTTGATTTTCCATTATTCTTTTCTTTATTAGTAGCTTTTTTTCGTTGCTGATACACTAGACATTTTTCTATTTCTGAACACTACTCTTTTTTTTTTTTTTTGAAAACCTTTATTTATCAAATGCACAATACACAGCGTCTGCCTACAACCCATTCGGGCCGGCCGCTATGACAAGAGAGCAAAGTATCCACCACATTACACTGCGGAAAAGGCCGTATATCGCTTCATTACGGTGTAGAGGCATAAAACATCATATAAAGGATACTGAAGGTTCAATTTTTGTAATTTTGTCGAGGTCAAACAAACAACAAAAACAAACACATGGTAAAGCAATGGCAAGTTCACAGGAGGGGAGGAAAAGCGGGAAATCAGTATATAAGAATGGAAGCAGGTCTACTAGGGGAGGGAAACAATGAAAGGATTGTTAAGAATGGACGCTGATTAAGGGAACGTCAATTATGGGGAGGAGGGAATGGTGTCAGTGTAATCAAGTGGCGGGGTACAAATGTCACCACGGTATTCGTTCCATTGCGCCCAGATTCTACCCCATTTCCTAGGACGACCCAGAGCCTCATAAACCGTCTTCTCCCGAAACATGCACCAATCCATGTTATCTTTCCAGGCACTGAGTCCAGGCGGTCTGTGGGAGCCCCAGAGCTGCGCTATGTCCCTCTTGGCAACCATGTTGCCCAGGGTGATCCAAAAGGTCTGAGCGGCCGTACAATCCGTAGGCTCCCATACATTAAGCAGGCAGCGCCTCGCCTCAGGAAGGAGGGGGGCCCCAGTAACACGCCCCATCACATCATGGATCCTAGACCAGAAAGCAGAAATAACCGGGCATTCCCACAAAATATGAAGAAAAGTACCATTCATACCACAGCCACGCCTACACAATCCATCAGTTGCGAGCCCCATTCGTACCAGTCGCATACCAGTCACATAGACTCGATGGAGGATCTTCAATTGCACAAAACGGAGCCGAGCCGGAATAGCCACCTCTTTAGGGGAGGAAATCGCCATTTGCCAGTCTTCGTCATCCAATTCGAGACCATCTGCTACCCAGGAGGCCCGAAGCTTCACCAGAAGGTCAGCCTTAGTGTTAATGAGTTTTTTATAAATTAAGGAAATCGTACTATCCGGGACATGGCCGTCAAGAATACGACCTTCCAGCGGGGACGACTGAGGGATTTCCATCCCGGGGGGAAAAGCAGAGAGCAGGGCGTGCCGCACCTGAAGGTAACAAAAATACTCCTTGTCATCAAGTTGATACTCTACCTTCAGGGCCTCAAAGGATTTTACTGTTCCTCTGGCCCAAAGATCCTCCACCTTGCTAATACCAATCATATCCCATCTATCAAACCCGTTCGTCCGCCACAGGTTACCCAGCAGTTCAGAATCATACAGCGGGGTCATGCGCGTCAATCTATCGCCCCAACCTGTAGCCACAGTCGCATCCTTCCAGGCACTTACGGCACACTTCGTGGGACCGGTCAAGAGCCGGAGTGGTGACTTCGAATATAAGGCTCTATTGAAGTTGCCGCCCGGCAACAGGAGTTTATCCATAGCGAAAGCGGGAGCGGGGCCTGGAGAATACGTCACATGGTTAATTGTACTTAATTGTGAGGCCCAGTAATAACGTCTGATGTCAGGCAGAGCAATACCGCCATCGTACCAGGGGAGCGTGAGTTTTGATAGGGAGATACGGGCTCGTATGTCCCAAATCAACTGCCTCTGAAGGCCTTCAACCTCAAGGAAATAGCGAGCGGGAACAGGATCGAAAAAGTTCTGTAAGGCATATAAAAACCGGTGGAGGGACATCATTTTAAAAAGTGCCGCTCGTCCCAATGGAGACAAGGGCAAATCACGCCACCTTCGTACATCCTGCTTGAGGCGACGAAGAGGAGCGTAAAGATTACGATCATAGCGCACTGAGGAGTCTATGGAAATGAAAATTCCCAAATATTTAAAGCCATCTTCTGCCACCTGGATCGGGAACCTACGAGGCAGCGGAGGCAACACCCCCGCTATAACATAGACACATGACTTGGTCCAGTTAATAACTAGCCCGGAGTTCTTACCAAAGGAGGTGAGAACATCGAAGAGCACGTTTAGAGACTTCTGAGGTGAGGTGAAATAGAGAAGGATATCGTCAGCGTAGAGTCAGATGCGATCCTCCAGATCCGGTGTCCACCGGATCCCTTTAATCGAAGGCTCCCAGCGAAGCCACGCTGCAAGGGGTTCCAATGCCAATGCGAAGAGAAGTGGGGAGAGCGGGCACCCCTGACGGGTGCAACGTCCCAATGGAAATGAATCGGAGCCTCTACCGTTCACCACGACTTGGGCTAACGGTTGTTCATATAGGAGCCGCACCCATGCAATGAAGCTACGACCAAAACCAAACTTGGAAAGGGCCGCCCACAAATATGGCCACTCAATGGTGTCGAAGGCCATTGTAGCATCCAGGGAGGCCACTACTGCAGGCTCAGTGAGAGCCTCAGCTCTCGAGAGAACGCTGTGGAGTCTACGGAGATTAAGAGCTGTGTTTCGATGGGGAATGAAACCGGACTGATCCGGATGGATCAAGTCGCACATTACAGACAATAGACGATTAGCCAGGACTTTGGCCAGAATTTTAGGCTTGGTGTTGAGCAACGAGATGGGGCGATAAGAGGTGCACGAGGCTTGCCATCCTTGTAGATGACCACTATGGTAGCCAAGCGCTGTTCGGATGGAAGGACGCCCGCCTCGAATGCATCAAGAAACATAGTGCGCAAATGGGCAGCCATTTTGTCCGGTCGGAGTTTATAGAGCTCGATAGGCAAACCATTGGGCCCCATCGCTTTGCCCGATCGCAAGGACCTAATGGCAAGAGCGATCTCGTCCACTGTGATAGTAGCCTCCAGAGCTAATCTATCCTCCTCCGAGACACAAGGCAGTGCAATGTTGCGCAAAAGTAAACAGGAGTCAGCCTCATCACGGTCACTCACTGATCTGTACACCGTTTGGAAATGATCCACAAAACATTCAACGATCTCCCCCGGATCAGTCACACATTCACCATTCTCACGGGTGATAACGGGCACCACATGGTTCAGTCTCTCAGCCTTGTCCAGCCACGCCAGGAGTTTACTAGTCTTGTCACCCACATCGTAAAGGCGGCCTAGCTGATTCATACGCATCACCTTAGCAGCATCAGTCACCAGGGCTCTATAATCTGCCTGCTTCAGTTCTAAGGAGTGTAAAAGTGCAGGTGTATCATCTCCACCCAACCCACTTTCGAGCGTAGTTATTTTGGCCTCAAGGGCCGACACAGCCTCCCTCCTAGCCTTCCTATCAGCTGCAATAAGGGACAACGCGGAACCCCGTATAACAGTTTTAAAGGCCTCCCACAAGGTTGTAGGGGAAGCGACCGAACCCACATTCTCATCGAAATAACAATCGATCTCCTTAACCAAATTCGAGCGAAGCTGAGGATTCCTAAAGTGCCAGGGGGGAACAGGAGGGACTCTGCTTCCGGAAAAGCCTCCCACCGAAACCTCGAGTAACAAGGGGGAATGGTCAGAGATACCCCTAGGGAGATGCCGGATTTCACGCACCAAGGAGGAGTTAGCAGTTAGCATCAAAAAATAATCAATCCTTGAGAGGCTGCCATGAGCACCAGAGTGAAAAGTGTGCTGAGTTTGTGAGGGGTGCAACATCCGCCAGACATCAACCAACCCGAAGGTTTCAGTCAAGTCAGTAAGCCACATCTGGGACAACGGCAGAACTCTAGGGGGCAGCCGGTCCACTCGCCCGACATTACCGAATTGAAATCCCCACCTATGATGAGGAGACCATCTGGAAGCCCTAGAAGAGTCCTACCAAGGTCAGCATAAGTGGTAGCCTGCAGTCCCGGGGGAACATAAACAGCAACAATTACAATCAGCCTCCCCTCCCATCTCCCCGAGACAGCAGCATATCGACCCCGATCATCGAGGGTGACATCATCTATTTCAAGGGCCAAGGAGGATTTCACCATTATACCAACCCCTCGGGAACCGGATGTAAAGCCAGCGTGAGCCACAAGTCGATAACCTCGGCGGTCAAGAGCTTTACAAGCATTGCCTATCAAGTGGGTTTCCTGGAGTAAAACAACATCAGGGGAATGACGTCTGATAAATTGCAGCACAATACCACGTTTGACCCTGTCTCCCAAACCATTAACGTTCCAAGATAGCACTTTCATGTCACCCCCCCATTCCAGTAGGACTCCCAAACCACCCCCTCCCGGAGCCTCAGAGCAAGGATACATGCAAGCGATACAGTACCATGTGAAAAAGAAAACATAGAACACAAAACACAACCAAGACCCCACCTCCCACCCCCCAACCAAGAACCCGTTACAACACCCCCCACCCTGCACCCCTGCTGACTCATGAGCCACCCCAAACTGCAGTGTGCCTGTCACCCCTTCCGAAATCTACACGAAGAACCCCTGAGGAGGAAGGGAGAGACAACCCCAACCCGCCCCACCCCTGGGCCTAAAGGTGAAAGCATATAAAAATACTCTGCAAAAAGTTACAACCCAAAATCGGACCTCAGGACCCAAAGTCATTCCTGCGCCGTTGCGCCTCCGTCCGCGCCTCCGGGGCCTCCGCTCTCGGCGTCATCCTTTGGCAATGAGTCCAGCCAGTCACTGACACTGTCCAGTTGATCGAAGAAGAAAGCACGTTCCCTGTACTCCATACGTAGGCGAGCGGGGAACAGCATCGCATATTTAAGTCCCAAGTCTCTCAGGCGACGTTTCACTCCCAGGAATCCGGATCGTTGCCGCTGCACTTGAGGAGTAAAGTCAGGGTAGATAGAAATGGAGCTGTTCTCAAACTTCAGCGGGCCGTGCTTGCGAGAGGCCTGAAGAATGGCGTCCCTGTCCTGAAAGTGAAATAGCCTAGCAATAATAGGCCTCGGGGGAGCCCCCGGCTTGACCTGTCCACCCGGGAAGGGGTACGCACGCTCAACCGCAAAGAACTTACTAAGGCCTGCGGGAGCAAGTTTGGCAACAATTAATTCCTCGACCAGTAAATCGATCGAGGCGGCACCACTGTCCTCCGGTACCCCGACCAGGCGGATGTTGTTCCGTCGGGCCCTGTTATCGTACTCCTCCATACGTCTGGCCAGCAGATCATGCGACGACCGCAGATTCCCGATCTCCGACTGCGCTACCGCCATTTCTATCACCAGACTGGTAGCTTTAAGGTCCAATGCCTTGACCCTCTCATTAGTTTTAGCCAAGTCGGCTCGAATAAGGGTAACATCAACCGCCACCGTGTCTATCTTGGACACGATGGCCTCGTATTGCTGACCCATATCTGCCTTGAGTCCTGTAATGGCGGCCAGTAGGTCTTGAAGGGACACCTCCGATGTGGCTGTCATGTCCGTCCTCGGGTCCTCAATACTGCGGCTGGCAGCGCTGGGGAATCCTCTTGGCTGAGTATAACGATCTATCACGTTAGACTGGACCGATCCCCCACGATTGGTGACTTCCCTGCACTTCTCCAGCTCGGGTTTCATCGCCATCAAGGAATCAGCACCCCGTTGGGCTTCCCGGGTGCGATAAAATGGCAGCGACCCTCCGTAATCCGAAATTTGCAGTCTCACAAAAAATCACAGACCGCTGGTCCGGGGCTGTGATGAAGACGTACAGCTGGGTAGACCACCAAAGCCAGGAGTGCAGATTAGGTCCCAGGCAGTCAGTTCAAGGATGGAAGAGAAACCGAAAGTGAGAGTGACACACCACTGGTTGAGCAGATGCCAGGCGACCGTTGTTGTTGAATTACTGCTCGGCCATCCAAAGCAGCAGAGTCCCCGGTCCCGTCCGGAGCTAGGCCAGAAAACTTAGGACGACGTAGATATGGTTCCCGAAGTCCGATCTCGGCCCCCAAAAGTGCAGCAGCATCAGCAAGAGTAGCACTTCAAAAGCCCATCAAAGTAACCAGGATTTAGGAAGGATAGATCAATAAGGGCGGCGGGGGTCTCGGGAGCTCTCTGCTCACACGACCATCTTGGATGCCCCCGTAGCTCCTCCTCCTGAACACTACTCTTAGTGTTTAATATTTTTCTCAAAAAGGTGCCCTTGCTCTTACCAGGACTTTCTTTCTGTTTGTTAAGACATCTCTCTTCATGTAAATCTTCTTGGTGAGTTCTCTTCAAATACACACTTTTCTTTCGTTGCTTCCTCTTTTGGTACTTCGTTGGCATGATGCAGTATTTTTAGTATCGATAAACACAACCTATAATAAAAAATATATATAACATTACAACAAAAAAATATATCAAATTTTCTATTATATTACTTACAAGAACAGAGGGAGGAGTATGAGGACAAACCTCGGACTATAAAAATAAAAGGAGTTACAACAAAAGAACAAGGAGTATGAAACAAGGAAAAATTAATAAAAAAATTAGAGTATAAATAGACAGTACTATATAACGGAATAAAGAAACAGCCCATGGAGGGAGTTGTGATGGGGCAGGCAGGCGGGGCGGAGGAGGGGACAGGGTGAGGAGTGATAAACAACGGAATCTGGGGGCTTTTAACCAACAAGTAGCGATATTTATCGCTAAATAGGGTTAGCGACGATTTTTTATCGCTGCCTATCGCTGGATATGTTAGCGCCCGACATGCTATTAGCAACGTTTTTCTCCATTGTGCTAAAATATCCAGCGATAGCGGCGAACTGCGTGAATATCGCTGAGAATACAGCGATATTCATGCATTAGAGACAAAATGGTCTTAGCCATGTTATCCACCTCCCATTGGATAACATGGCTAAGAACTGGTCTGGGCAGGTGTTAGTATTTGGAGATATTCGCGGTTAGCGCAAATATTTCCAACCCTACGCCTGCCTTGCTAATAGGCGATAGCAACGTTAGCGACTGCTTTCAATCACTAACTGGTTGGGTACGCCCACTTTGCATGTCATTAGCGATAAACATCGCTAATGACATGCAAAGCGGGCCCCAAACCGCTCGCTATCGCTTAAAAGCTGTCGCTAACATCAGTTAGCGACAGGTTGCTAATAGTGCGATAGAATTATCGCCGCTTAGCGGCCGAAAACGGATGCTAAATCGGCGATAATTGCCTATTGCCCCCCCTTGGCAATATGCTCTCTGGATCATTACAGGTAAGTAAACAATTAAATTAAAAAAACGAATTTCGACGGCCATGGAAGCGGTCATGGCGGAAAACAAGCTCCTTAAAGACAAACTCGACGATCAGGAGGGCCGTTCCAGGCGGAACAATGTGCGCATTCTTGGCGTTCCGGAGACTGAAGGTGTGAGGGCGATGGATTTGTACGTGGAGGATCTCATCAAAACTCATCTCCAACCTAAAGGCCTGTCGGCCTTCTTTTCTGTGGAGCGGGCCCACAGGGTCCCGGGGGGTCAACCGAAACCAGGGGCCTCGCCTAGGCCGATCCTAGCAAGACTGTTTAACTACCGCGACCGGGACGTCATCCTCCAGGCGGCACGTATCTCACCACCGGTGAAAATCCTCAACTCAACGGTGGCATTTTTCCCAGACTACACGGCGGAGGTGGCCAGGCGGCGAAAAACATTCTTGGATGTTAAAAAGGAACTTAGGAAACGTGAACTCTCTTACTCCATGATCTTCCCAGCCAGGCTCCGGGTGGTGGCGGAGAACAGAACCTGGTTTTTTGACGACCCTGGAACTGCACGAGACTGGCTGGACGGCTGGCGTCCTGCCTCCCACTCTCGCCGCCCTGGACGGACTAAGAACGGCTCGCATCAATCTGACGATGCTGGAGACGCTGGTACGAACAGTGGCAGAAGCTCACCGGTACGAGACGAGGCTGACCTAAGTCAGGAGGTGGACCCTTGAACACATGTACGTGACATTGATGTTTGGGACTGCGGCTGGAACCGCCAAGGACACTGGGCCGAGGGCCTCCGTGGATGGTACGAGGGGTCGCTAATTCCGGAGTGCTCCTCACCCCCAACGAGCAAGTAACTGTGTGTTTTCTTTGGGGTGGGTTTAAGCACTCTGCTAAATTGGGGTGGCGGGCAGTTTGGAGTCCGTGTAGCAGGGAAGCAGGGTGGGTGGGGATGTTGGGAACGGGGGGGTTAGGTTGGTTTGCTTGTTTGAATTGTTCGGCTCTATTCATCATTTTGAAAATGCTAGTAGTCACATATGACCGTATTCCTGGCACCGGGTATGTCGCCTCTGATCCTCAGACACTGATATGGAGCAAACGTATGAATAATTGCACAGGGATGGGAAATGTAATCAATGTGGCTCCATCCTACCCTCTGGGACACCAACTTGCACGCACGATTACAAAATGGCGGATCTCTCACGACCTACTATCGTAACGCCTGACACTGGGGTGGGGGCTGTGCCACCGCTACAGGTAATGTCATGGAATGTTCGGGGGTTAGGAGATAAAGTGAAGAGGGGGCTGGTCTTACAATGTATTAAGAGACTGAATTGTGATATCGCCCTCCTTCAGGAAACGCACTTAGTGGGGACGGCCACCAAAGCTCTGGATAGGAGAGGGTATCGCATGGTAATACATTCGGACTTCACTTCAGGGTCCCGGGGGACGGGTGTCTGGGTGAAAAGAACGTCACGCTTCATACATCACTCCACGAAAGCAGACAAGCATGGCCGCTTTGCGGCGGTGTGTGGGCAGTGGGAGGGCGTGCCCATTAATGTGGTGTCTGCGTACATCCCACCAGCGCTACATTCATCGGCACTCCCGGAAGGGGACCTGCTGGTGGGCGGAGACTTCAATGCACTGGCTAACACTGACATGGACAGGTTTCCGGCTCGCTCCCCCCCCACTGGCCCAACGAAATTCAGGGACTTCTTGGAGGCACAGGGTCTGGTCGACATTTGGAGATAGCTTCACCCTACTGATCGCCACTATTGATACTATTCCTCCACCCATGACTGCCTGTCTCGCATTGACTATTTTCTCACACTGGGGGATGGCAGACTCACTTTTGCCGATGTACAGATTGCACCACGGGGTATATCAGACCACTCCCCCTTGATCGCTACACTGTCCTGCTCGGCCACGGCTCGCAAACGACTCTATCCCATTTACCCCGGTTACCTTAAAATCCCTCCGATCCGAAAATCCCTCAAAACCGCCACTAAGCATTACTTCCAGGAGAACTCCGGATCGGTGTCCTCACCGACAATACTCTGGGAGGCATACAAGACAGTATTGAGGGGCCAGGCAATTGCGACCATAACCGATCATAAACGTAAACAAAAACAAGAACTGGTAGAACTGGAACTGCAGTTGGAACAGGCTAATGTGACTCATATGACCACACCGTCAGAAGACACTCGACACACGCTGACCCTCTGTCAGCAAAGACACGGCGACCTTCTCCGTCGACGGGTATTAGAGCATATAGAGTCGACTGCATGCAGAGTTTATGATGTGGGCGACAAAGCCAACAAATTGCTGGCCTGGTTGGACAAGAAACGGGACGGAGGCAGGCACATTCTGCAGTTGCGGGACCAAGAAGGGACGTGTCACACGCACCCTCCTAAAATCGTCGACCTCTTAGCAGACCATTTCCAAGGGGTGTACACCCCAGAGGTGGTGGTCACGGCAAAGACGGTAGAATTAGCACTCCAAGTTGTAGAATTAGAGATATTAACACCGGAGGAGCGGACCGAGTTGGAAGCGGACCTCACGGTAGAGGAACTCCGTATGGCGATGGGTGCACTGCACACAGGCAGAGCATTGGGCCCCAATGGGATACCAATCGAATGGTTTCAAACGATGTCAGACACACTGGGCCCGCCAATGCTGGCCATGTTTGAGAACTGCCGTGAGACCGGAACACTGCCTTTAGACCAGCGCTTGGCGACGATAGTAGCTATTCCAAAACCTGGCAGACCTCCAGAGCACTGTACGTCTTATCGCCCGATCTCGCTCATCAATGCAGAGGCGAAGATCCTAGCGAAGTTGATTGCTAATAGGCTGACTCCATATCTCTCCCAGCTGATCCACCCCGACCAATCCGGCTTTATGCCACACAGGAGTACATCGTTAAATCTCCGTAGAGTGCACGGCGCACTGGCACGAGCCCATTCCCTGAAAGAACCGGCGGCCATTTTGTCACTGGACGCCAGGATGGCTTTTGACATGGTAGAGTGGCAATACCTGTTCGCAGTTCTAAATCGGATGGGCTTCGGACCGAAGTTTCTATCATGGGTCTGACTACTCTACACAGGCCCGGTAGCCCACGTGGCGGCCAATGGCCACATCTCACGAGCGATTTCTCTAGCGCGTGGGACTCGCCAGGGCTGCCCTCTATCCCCGTTATTATTCGCACTGGTCCTTGAACCTCTCGCGATTGTTATCAGAAAGACACCACTACTGAAGGGTATTAGATGGACGGAGACCTGGGAAGATAGAGTATCATTATATGCCGATGATATGTTGGTGTACTTGTCTGCCCCCGAATCGAGTGTTCCGATTCTACTGGCACTCTGCGATAAACACGGCGCGGCCTCTGGCTATACAATCACCCGGACGAAATCGGTCCTTTATGTTCTGAAGGGCCCCTGGCCAGTCCTCCCTGAACACTGTCCTTTGGTGTTGACCGATGTCTCCTTCAAGTATTTCGGCATTCATGTCACCAGCGATACGGCCGTATTCTACGACCGGAACTTGGCACCCCCCTCCTCCGTCTGAAGGCAGACGTGCGACATTGGTCATCCCTGCCGCTCACGCTCCTGGGCCGCGCTGCCCTGTTTAAAATGATGGCGCTTCCGCGCCTCCTGTACATTTTGGAAAATACCCCAGATGTAATCCCGCCCTCCTACTTTCAAAGAATCACCGCAGTTGTCACCACCTTGCTATGGGGCGAGCGTCCTCCGAGAATAGCTCACCTCAAACTTAACCGCGGTTGGTACGATGGAGGGATAGCACTACCGAATGTGCAGCTATACTATTGGGCATCTCAACTCAAGGTACTCAACCAGTGGATCCATGCATCGCACAATGACCCGGCATATCTGGCTGACAGGGCCCAACTGGGAACGCAAAGTCTGTTGGCCCCCCTATATAACCCAAGCCTCCTCAAGGACCTGATTGGCCCTACTAAACACACAGTCACCTTATGGTACAAGGCGCTCACCAGGCTACAATGGAAGGGAATCATCACGAAGCTTACCCCGCTTTGGGATACCAAGAAACTGGGCTGCCTCAGGACCAGTAAGGGGTTCACCCAGTGGGATAATATAGGCATATCTACGGTGGGGGATCTCTGGTCGTCCACAGGGGTGATTCCATTCGAGCAACTTCAACAGCAATATGCCCTAGGCCCCACTGAAACATACAGATACATCCAAATCAGACACGCTCTCCTGGCGGTGTTGGAACCAGGAACTACGGTCCCGGAGTCCTCACCCCTGGAAGACCGGCTTCTTACGGATTTTTTGCAATCACGGGCCACCTCGCTCACATACTGCAAACTGATGAATAATCTTCCAGACCCCCTACAGAAACTGCGAGAAAAGTGGGAGGATGAGTTGGGTGCTATGGATGAGACGGATTGGAATGCTGCTATGGCGTCTCCGAGAGAGGCTGGGGTATCGGCCAGGTTCAGACTCATACAGTTAAAAGTGCTGCTCAGAGTGTTCTATACAAGGACCACCTTACACAAAATGCACAGGGCTGATTCCCCTCACTGTCTCAGGGGATGTGGGGAGGACGGCACATTGTTACACACGCTGTGGGGTTGCCCTCTCATCGCCGGATATTGGCAACAGGTCATGCGCACAATCTCACAGGCCCTTGATACCTCCCTTACACCAGAGCCACGCCTTTGTCTCCTGAATATATGGGAGGGCACTGATCTTAACCTCCGACAACAGCAGTGGGTTACAATTGGCACAATGGTGGCAAAGCGCGATGTGGCGCAGAGATGGGGGATGGCGGAGTTACCTACTTTGGCGTTGTGGTGCAAGACCATGGACAAATTGATGCTAACTGAAAGAACTGTATATAAACTCAAAGCGAACCCAAAGAAATGGAATAAGGTATGGGAGGCATGGAATAGATACAGGGGGGACCTGTGCGACCCGCTGCAGGAGGATGAAGACGAGGACTCAGATGATGAGGAGGAAATGATTGATTAACCTGTAGGATGCCATGGGGTGGGATTAGAATTGTAATCTTGTCGTTGAGAATTCGGCTCACGCTGTGCTTGGGGGTGAAGGGGGGTGGCCTGGGGTTGGGGGTCGGCGTGTTCTACTAGCAACTCTTTTTCCATATTGCTTTATGTCTATTCACTACAAATGAGCCACTACGTTTGGTTTGGTTTTTGTTTTCATAAAAAGGAACAAAACAAAAATGAACTTTAAAAGTAAAACTTCATGGCTCCGAAAACTGCATCCTGAAGATTTGCCATATCATCCTCATCATGTGCTGCCGGACCGGAGGGTTGTCGGCTGAATAGCTGTGTAAATGTACGTGATGTTCTCTTGTCTCACACCATGCTTACTGTATAAATGTACTGCTGTTACTTGGATGATGACTGTCAATAAAAGTTTTACACCAAAAAAAAAAAAAAAAAAAAAAAAACAACGAATTTCGGGACATATTATCAACAAAAGGCGATAGATTATCGTCGTTTTTATCGGCAGGAAAATGTCGATAAAGCGACGATAATGACCTTGATAATATGCCCTTGAGAATTCCCATACCAGCCCAGGTTAACACCAAAACTTGGGCTTCTATAGCAATTTACAATAACGTATTGTCAAGCCCATTTTCGTAGTTTTATCAGCAGTTTCCTGCACATAAAATGTCGATAATTTTAACACTGGTCCTTAATAATATGACTGTCAGTGCCACATTATCAGTAAAGGGTGATACATTATCGCCGCTTTTACCGGCAGGAAACTGCCACTAAAGCGGCGATAATGGTCTTGATAATATATCCTTGTGAATTCCCATAGAAGCCCAGGTTAACACCATAACCTGAGCATCTATGGGAATTCACAAGGATATATTATCGAGAGCATTATGACTGCTTTACCGGCAGTTTCCTATCGATAAAAGCCGCGATAATGTATCGTCCTTTATTGATAATATGGCCCATAATCCCTTAATGTACAGAGAGGCACAAAATGGTATTAAAGAAAAAAACATAACAGCATGCATTATAGCAAAACACATTTACTACTATAAAACGTTTAACAACGGACGAATATAGGAGCACATTATCATTATTCCTGCCGATAAAGTGGCGATAATTGTATCACCGAGTCTTGATAATATACCCCATAATTCGTTAATGTACAAAGATACACTGCACACACGCAGTCCCATAAAACTTTTCAACTCATCTTTCAAATTGAATTCTAGATGAACAGGAATACCACTCACACAGTGGATATTCTTCTGCAAGATCTCTGGAGTTCAGTGTTTGCAGCACAACCATCAAATTGAACATTTTCCCTCTCATTTTACGCATACATACATATAAATAACCAATTAAAATCCTGTACACAATAATTCAAAAGAAAACACACATTTCTATTGATTTAACATTACAAACCTTTCCAACTAATAGAACTTTCAACTCTTCCCCCATTACACAATCTGCCAGTTACCATAGAAACACTTCAGGGAACACCTAACTCAGCACACAGGTGAAAAGTTCATCATACATTGTTGCAAATTGAGACAGCAAGTATGCTTGGCTGGAGAATATACCAGCTTATTTTATGTAACGTTCTTTTCTATCACTTTTTCTGAACCAATAAAAATAAGGCTTTTAAAAAACAGAAAGATGGAACCTAGTTTTCTGTAAAGTGTTGTCAAACAACCAATCATGTCTTTTCTTTTTTTGAAAACTGCATGTTGTCCACCATTTTAGAAAAATCTTACTTTTCAAACTACCATTTCATTTACAGACGCCATCAGAGTGCATCCAGACCTCTCTTCAAAATGCTTACAGTGTGGATTGAGGGACACAGCTATATTTTCTGGAGTCAAAGGTACGCACAACAGAAAAGAATTCACAAGGACCTAGGTTTACCAAATTTAGACATTAAATGGATTGGACAGAGAGGATTAAAGTTGTGCCAATTGATGCCATTGGTGAAATCCTGTATGCATCTCCAACACCCTGACCTCATAATTGTGCACTGTGGTGGCAATGACCTAGGCACTTTGACTGGGGGTGGCCCTGGGGTAGCTCTGGAAATGCTCATGAAGGACACCTTTGCACAATAGATGACACTGTTCCCCAAAACTGTCTTTGTATATTGTAATATATGCCAAAGGCAGAAATGGAAGCGGTTCAACCACTATTGTCCACAGTTTGAAAAAGCTAGGAAACATGTGAATAAATCTGCTTCTGCCTTTCTCTGAGGCTATCGAATGGGGTCCATTTACAACAACAATCTGCGTTTCAATGTGCATGGCATCTATAGGAGAGATGGTGTACATTTTACAGATGAGGTGAACAGAGTCTTCCTCATAAACTTAAGAAGACCCTGCATCGGTACTTACTTGTAGGTACTAAAATCTCGCAATAAACACAACAGCTCTTATTAGAGCCACACAACACATAAATAAATACACTTCATAAATATCTAAAATAATTTTTATTTTTCCTGCTTACCTACGCTTTCAACATTACAGCTGTAGGTCGTCCATATGTGGTTGGTACGCGTACAATAAATCTACCACTCCCTGAGCAACACTGAAACGCTCTCCCTACCAGCCCCCCCCCCCACCCCCCCCCCCAGCGCCTTGAGACCCTCACGGGTATGTTGCACACTTTAGAAATGCAGTGATTGATTGATTGATTGATTGATTGATTGTTTGATAGGTTCAGAATGTTTCTATCCTGCCCCCTTTCCTTATTTCTCAACTTTGTTTTAATGTTTCCTTGTGACTCGGCTGCCGTGACAAATAAGATGGCTTGCAACACTTCCTGGTTTGGAGTATTGACAGCTAATCAGCATGCAGCTCCTGCTCGTAATTGTACATATTTCTGTACGCGTACGCTGCGATTTGTCTTGAAACAAAATAGAGCCTAAACATGCATGTACGACCTTCTAACCACACGTGAAAGTCACCACGAAGCCATTAGCATGCATTTCGGGTCATATTATCAACAAAACGAGATGGATTATCGCCGCTTTATCGCCACTTTCCTGGTGATAAAAGCGGGGATAATGTGTTGCCTTTTGTTGATATCGCGTTTTGTTAATAATATGGCCCAAAATTCATTTTAATAATGTAATTGTTTACTTACCTGCAATCATCCAGATTCGGTTGTTTATCACCCCTCACCCTGCCCCTCCCCCGCCCCCCCCTGCCTGCCTCATCGCAACTCCCTGCACGGGCCGCGGCTGAAAGACGCAGTTGTGATCTAGTCATTTACCACAGAGTTGTGGGGAATCCTTGGTGAGGCGCACGCTCACTAATGAGTGCGCACTTCACCGAAGACGTTCCGGAGTTCAGACCCGTTTTCAATTGCTCCTTGGACATTCCTGAAGAGAAAGTGGAAATATTTCAGTGAGAGTTAAAGAACGTTGTTTGACAAGTTAGTGAGTAAGTAAAGTTACCTGACATTATAGACAATATTGAATGTACTCAGTCGATGTATTTTTTCTAACTTAAAAGAAGAAACGATAAAATTCGTGTTAAGCAAGGTCTTAAAGGAAAAGAACACATTGAATAAGGAATACTACTAGAAAGACTTTTGAATGAAGAAGGAACATTAATTAATTAATGTTACGTAATTATAGGTTAAAAGCAGTGAGAAAAATAAAGAACCGTAAGCTACAAGGTTGCAGATAAATACTAGAGGAGAGGCTAGTTCGAAATTGGAAGGGGTAGGCAATTAGTAGGGTTAGACTAAGTTATAGATGAGGAATAGAGATAGAGTAAACACGTGAAGTATTTAAAATGTAGTGTGATAATGATGTCTAAATATACACAGATACACAGTGTTGTTCAGGACAATGAATAGTATCTTTTCCATTATAGTAAAACACATTTAGGGCCTGATGTAGGTAATCCCAGATTACTGATTCTTAAATAACGAATCATACCGATTTGGTATTTAAGAACTGGCAATCGGGATGTAGGTAATTTTACCAATTTAATTACCGAATCGGTATGATTTGGTAATTACCGAATCGGTATTTACCGATTCAGTAATTGCCATTCATTCCTATGGGCCTGGAGGCCCATAGGAATGAATGTCAATTACCGAATTGGTAAATACCTATTCGGTAATTGGGGGAAACATAGAAGGGTGGCAGGGAGTCACTTTGACACCCTGCTGCACCCCTAAATTGTGCATGGGTGCACATGTTGCAGACATACATGCCCTTAGGGCATGTATGTCTGCAACAAGGCACTGTTTTAAAAGCAAAAACATTTTTTTAAAGGTTTTCCATTATTTACCACCAACTTCCAGTTGGTGGTAAATAACGAATTCTTAAACCCCTGTAGCACATATTACAGTGCTACCTACATGTCAAGATACAGATTCAGTAATTTTACAGAATCGGTATTTTACCGAATCGGTAAAATTACTGATTTGGTAAAATTACCGAATCTGTATCTTGACATGCCCCTACATCCCAAACTCCAAATACAGGTCGGTAACGGCCGAAATTGCCCGTTACCGGCCGGTATTTGCCTTCCTACATCTGGCCCTTACTGTTTTGGAAAGGGTAAGGTGAATAGACATATTCTACATTTTTTAGTAGTGTATTTTACTATAACAGCCTGAGTCTTTTCCTATAGTCATAAGGAGTGACTGCTTTCAAAATTTAGTAAAAGCTAAGAACAGGATATCATTATAAGTAATTATAGTTGTATAATTTTGCAAAGGACTAAAACTCTACTAATGGAATGTTATTAGATAATGGTATTTATATAGTATTTTTTGTAGGCCAAAATAGGTGAAAACAGTAGTTTTGTATTATATATTACGAAAAGTGATAAAATTAACTGTTTATATTTTTATACAAGGAGCAAGAACATAAAGGAAAAATTATGGAAAGCGAACAGCCTCATACTCAGGAGATTTTGGATATTATCTTGAGTGTAATTGAATAACTAATCGTATCTGTCACAGGCAATGAGAGTGAAGAAGGGGAAATTAGTGCTGCAGACATGAATTGTAATTTTGAAGACGAAAGCTTTAATGTAGATTTTGTTGAAGTTTTAAATTATGTTGAAATTTTAGAACACATTAAATCAGAACCTGCTGACGAGGAAATTGATCTGAATGACATATCTGATGAAGTTGCATTGGAATGTCTGTTAAATTATGAGATGTTGCAAGAATACATTTATTGTTGAAAAATAATAAAGGTTTGAGCACTATCTACTAATGTATTTATTGTACTAAAAGTGAAGCAGTTATAGATTCAGTTATATATTCTTTAAATGTTTGTATTGATTAATACCATCAATGCTGATGGTATTCCCCTCCTGGTGCTGACCATGATTTATTCCCATTGTTCATGACGAGCTCAGCTCCTCATGAGCACACGACCAGTGTACTGCATGACGAGCTGAGCTCGTCATGAGAATAGAAGGGGTTAAGCATGGGCGGAAAATCCGTTCCGCTCGCGGATTTTGCGGATTTTCGGTAAATTCGCAATCCGCGAACTCTTGCGGATTTACCGAAAATCCGCAAATTTGCACGCAGCGGATTTTTTTTCTTGGTGATACAATATCGTGGCGGGCGGCGTTCACTTACCGTCATTCAGCGTTTGCCGAGTTGTTTTTCTCGATATTTTGTGAGTGCTGCGCCATTTTGGATCTTGCTGCGGGATCCAGAGGGAGTTTGGCGACGCATCGCGAGAGTTCACAATTGCAAACATGTAGGTGCGGCGGGCAGCAACAATCTCGCACTCGCGAAATTACAAAATTTGCAATTCTGCACAAGAAATCCACTAGCAAGCAGCATAGACCTTCTGAAAATGATGATTTTTATCAGAATAACTCCTCAGGTTGACATTTGCCTGCAGTTTTTTGGATCTGAGGCCTTTTGACTTTCTTTGGATCACTTTTGGATTAGAAATCAACTTTCACAAGTAAGTTTGTTTGGGGCATTACAGTTGCTGTTCTGCAGAAAAACGAGTTTTGCAAAACTGAAAGCATTCAGCAGGTGCAAAAGTTCACTCATCATTAGTAACCATTCCCTGTAGTACTTCCTGAGGGGCCCCTCCAGAGTTCAGTTGCCTATATTTGTTTGGGGCACTACAGTTGCTGTTCTGCAGAAAAATGAGTTTTGCAAAACTGAAAGCACTCAGCAGGCGCAAAAGTTCAAACTCATCATTAGTAACCATTCCCTGTAGTGCTTCCTGACTTGGGCCCCTCCAGAGTTCAGTTGCTAGTTGCAACAATTCTATGACCCTGCTCTGACCCTCACAGCAGGCTCATAGAATAGCTACAAGTAGGCCACAAAGGTCCTGGAAAAAAAAATTGCACTGCAACAGAAAGCAAATTACAGATAAGGAAGCAGGTGCCAGACTGGAATTTTAAAACAGTGACACATTAATAAATCAACCCCAAATTAATTCATGTCAGTTGAAGCAGGGCAGGTGTGCTTGCTTTTCCCCCCCATAATCTACAGTGATGAACCAGAGGGTGGCATTGATGTACCAGAGGGTGGCATGGGTGAAACAGGGTGGCAGTGGTGAAACAGAGGGTGCTGTGAACCTGTGATGATGAACCAGACGTAGAAACAACATAGTCGCGACCGGTGCGAGCCGACAAGTAAGTTCGCAATTGCGAACTGGTACAAAACCCTCGCGAACTGGCAGAAACCCTTGCAAACACAAAAAAAATCCGCAAATTCGCGAGAATTCACGGATTTTGCGGATTGCGAGTTTGCAAATACGCAAATTCGCGAACGCCAGATTCGCAAAATTCGCCCATGCTTAGTATTGATTTAAAATATGCAAAGTGGGTTTGAGGGTATCGATTTCTTTAAAATCCGTATGGAGTATACATGCTGTCTTGTATGCAGGTGCAAACTTGTGTTTTATGCCTTCAATTCCCCAGTCTGTATCCTTAGACTTTCACCAAACACCCTGCCACTGCTATTTTAGTATTGTAATGAGCCACTCAGCAGTATGTTCTTTTTGATTGTACGGTGGTAAAACTGAAGCTGTAATAAATTTAGTGAGGAACTTTCTTTGCAGAAGTGTAATGATCCAGTCAGTATCTAGATAGTCATGGATTAAAAGAGGACTTAGTGCATAGGCTGTTTCAAACCTCTATGGACTGTGGATGCACTGTTCTATGCACCAGCAAACTTATGTTTTATACGTTCAATTCCTCAATGTGTATCCTAATACTTCCACCAAACATTCTCACACTACTGTTTCAATATTGTAGTGAGCCATTCAGCAGTATGTGTGTATCTGTATACTGTGGTACAACTGAGGCTGTTATAAATTCAATAACTTTCTTTCCTTGCAGTCTTGTAATCATCCACTCACTATCTAAGTACTCATGCATTAAAATAGGCCTTAGGGCATAGACTGTTTCAAAATCCTTATAGACGATGTATGCAGTCTTCTATGTACTTGAAAATTTGTGTTTTATACGTTCAATTTACTAGTTTGTATCGTTACACTTCCAGCAAACACTCTGTCACTGTTGTTTTAGTTTTGTAGTGACTCATTCATCGGTATGTAGGAATCCTATCACTACATTAAAACACTAATGGGCACATATACAATAACTGGCATATCCCCAGGAATATGTCAGTTATTGTGCTCCGTGACACCATCACCATGGATGCGCCGTATTTACAATGCGGTGTACCATGGGATAAAAATTGCACATATATGTAATGTATCTGTGCTGTAAAGGTGGTGCATAGTTCGAGTTATGTTGGAAGTGCAACGTATCTCCAGCAATGGTCTGGAGGCCCTATGCTCAGACTGCTGTGTCAATCCTTACACCTGCTTCAAGGTAGTGCAGGGTTTTGACACAGCATGAGCCCAAAAGTGACAAAGTGAAATCTTGTAGATTGTAGTCAGCCACTTTTAGGAGGTGTTTCTGTGCAGGAACGCCCCCCCCCATGTAGGAATGTGTCCTTCTTGTACACAGATTTATAATGTGACGTACCTCCCAGATACACGTCACATTCTAAATGGCACATATCGTGGTGCATCTTTTGCACCACTGCTTCATCAGAAAAGTGATGCAACAGTGGTGTAAAAGAGGCACAAGGGTGTTGTAAATCTGCCTCTAACAAACACTTACAAATTCACCGAGGCAGTTTCACTAGCACTGCATTCTTTTTGAATTTACATTTGTTATTATTTTAGATTAAAAATATGAAATGTAACTTTAAAAATAAAATATATATATATAAGTATTTATAATAAGAAATTACCATAAAAAGAAAGAAATATAATAATTAGTATATTTCAAAATTATCATTTACAAAACCTTTGAAATTCACTGAAAAAACCATAGGTTTCACACATGTTATAGTTAGGAATTAGCATTTAAAAAACCGACGGTGCCAGGATTCTACCGGGTTAGTCAGTAGTTTGGTCTGTTTCCTGGCGTGACAGGAAACAGACCGAACTACCGACTAACCCGGTAAAATCCTGGCACAGTCGGATTACGCTATTGTAACGCGGTTCAACTCAATTTTGCCCGATTCTGGGCTTACCTGCCTTCATAAGGCTACCACCCCTTTACCTGCATCGGCTGATTATATCGCCCTGGCAATTAAAGGCTCAATAACGTTAAGGCATTAAATAAATGTCCTGATGATGGTCCCCATGATTAAGTAGGGGGACCGAAATGCAGTCGACCTGTCTAGCACCCTATACAAAACTTGATTTATATGTGATGTAATGGTGCTTTTTTGATACTTCTGTACAATTGAATTTTAAACAGAAAACATTACTTTTTCCTTAAAAAGCCCTTCTATGTTCTTAATCTACCTTCTGTATTTGATCTGATAGTGTTTGGGCACAGGCTTGTGCACCACACTGGTGAATTGTTGAAGGTATTCTTTCTGTATTTTGTTCATTGTGTAAATTTGAAGACCTCTGTCCGGCTGGATATGTCGCTCAAAATATAGATCTGATTCTGTCTATATTTATTGTTTCATATATACTTACATGCATGGGACCGTTGTGTTCTAAAAAGTATGTTTTGAAGACAGCATGTGTGCAGGAATGTAAAGGTGGATGAATGTGTGTATGTGTGGTATCCTGGTTTGGATGCCATGTCCCTTTCTCACTAACCTGCCTTGCTGCTCAGCCTATGTGTATGAATGGTGGAATATTGGAGTGTGTGAGGTAATATAGAATGTGTGGGATGCCTGGTGGATGGATGACAGTTGGAAGAGAGGGCTGAAAAGCAAAAGAGCTGCTCCTGGTGGGGCTTTAATGCTTATATGATTTAACCTGATTATTCATCAATAAACCATCTTTAATCAGCACAACTCGGCTACAGTCTATCATATTACATTTGGCGACGATTGGACTTACCTACACGGCATGTAACTTCAAGAATCTTAAAGAAACTTTGTGATCAAGATTAACAAGTAAGATAAAATAATTTATTTAAAGCTACTCAAGTTTACTGGCACCCCAACCAACAAAGCCCCACCAGTGACCTACCACTGGTCGCCCACAATTTTGTATGTGCCAGTTTCTGCAAGCATACAGCTTAAGTATGCCAGTCCGTGCCTATTTACAGTGCAGCGCTTCTTCATGCCTGTCCCTACTTGACATAGAGGACACCACCTGGTTAATGCAGAAGAGCGTCAAGGACTTTTACAGTTTTCATATATATATATTTCGAGCATTACCCATGAGGGTCTCAGAGAGCGCTGTACAGGTGGGTTAAGTAAGAGACAAGTAGGAGACTAGATAACAGTTGCATATACAAGAGAGGTAAAGTCAGACAACATTAAGAAGTTGAGGAACTAGGCCTCCATAGGAAATCATCAAGATAGTAGTCATGATCAACAAATGACGAATAGTCAGGGGTGAGACCAAGAGACAAAGGTGTGATCAAATGCAAAAATGTGTTCATCAAAATAGTTTTCACTTCTATTTTGAAGCTGGTGATAGACAGGATCAGACAGATTTCCAGAGGCAGAGAGTTCCACATTTTTGGGGCGATACCCGAGAAGGCTCTGTTGCAGGATTTCTTTTTGTGGAAAAGCTGTGGCTTTAGCAGAATAGACCTGGTGCTTCACAAAGATCTACATTGACCGGAAAAGTCGAGTTTTTGTGGAGGTCTGTGAGTGGCTGTATTGGTGAGTAAGTAGCTGTCTGAGTATGTGTATATGTAAGTGAGTAGATGTGCGTGGCTGTATTGAAGAGTCAATGTCTGTGTGAGTGATTGTAAGGGTGAATGAGTGGATGTGTGAGTGGTTGTATGGATGTGCGAATGGGTATGTAAGTGGTTCTGTAGGCATGTGAGTGGGTGTGTCAGTGGCTGTAAGGGTAAGTGAGTAGGTGTGTGAGCAGCTGTATTGTTGAGTAAATGGCAGTGTGCATGACAGCATGGGTGAGCATGTGGGTATTTGAGTACCTATATGGGTGAGTGTACGGCTGCATGAGTTTCTGTGTGAGTGATTGGATGGGTGTGTAAGTGTATGTATGTCTGTATGACTGAATGTGTAAGTGGCTGTATTGGTGAGTGGGTACATGAATGGCTGTATGGGTGAGTTAGTAGGTATGTGAGTGGCTGTGTGAGTGAGTGGATATGTGAGGGGCTCTACAGATGAGTGAATGGTTGTCTGACTACTGGCATGAGTCTGTGAATGGGTATGTGAGGGGGTATGTGACAGTGGGAGTGGGCATATGAGAGGTTCTATGGGTATATGACTGGATGTCTGAGTGGTTCTGTGGATGATGTCACTAGTGATGTCACTGACCATGTCATGAGTGATGTAATATGTGAGATCATAAGCAATGCATAGCGGTGGTATAAGTTATAGTTAGCCCAGGTAACTATAACTGCTGGATTTTACAGGTTTTGTATGAGTGAAATCTGAGTCTAACCATAACGTTAATGTTAGTTGCATTTGTAAAGCGCTACTGTTACCTGAAGGTGTCCTGGTGCTAGGTGAAGGCCTTCCAGTGGAGAAGTGGTTGTGAAGTAGTGGGACCTAGTTTGTCAAAAGCCATGTTTTTAACGCCTTCCTAAAGGCCATCAAATTGGACATGTGTCTAAGATATAGGGGTAGGGTATTCCAAGCCTTAGCTGCATTAGCAATGAAACTCCTGCCACCCCATTTAGCTTTTTTCATCTGGGGCATTATCCCTAGTTTGGCGTCTGATAACCGAAGTGCTCTTTTAGGGTAATACTAATGGAAGTGTTGTTTTAGGAATTCAGGTCCTGTTCCCTGCAGAGCCTTGAAGATCAAGCACAGGGCCTTGAACTGTGTGTGTTTTCTGACTGGCAGCCAATGAAGTTTTTTGATTGATCCTTTGATTGATGCATTCCTCTGTGTTCCCGTGAGGAGCCTTGCGGCTGCGTTCTGCAGGATTTGTAATTTGTTCATGGATTCTTCTTGTAACTTGAGGTAAAGAGTATTGCAAGGATGTATGTCGTTACAACGCATACTTTTACAACGATACCTTTACAACGCATTTTTTACACCGCAACATCCATTACAATGCATTCCATTACAAAGCATGCCATTACAACGAAATCTTTGAAACTACCTTTACAACGCATTCCACTACAACGCATACTACATTTAAAACGCATACCATTACAACGCATACCATTACATTGCATGTATGGTAAGTATTGGATAGTGTAGGGGTAAAAATAATTATTCTAACTCCAGGGAGGTGCAACAGTAGGGTAAGTGTTGGATAGTGTAGGGGTAAAAATTACTATTCTAACTCCAGGGGGTGCAACAGTAGGGTAAGTGTTGGATAGTGTAGGTATGCGTTGTAATGGTATGCATTGTAATGACTGCGTTGTAATGACATGCGTTGTAGTGGTATGCGTTGTAGTGACATGCTTTGTAATGGTTGCGTTGTAATGGCATGCGTTGTAATGGATGTTGCGTTGTAAAAGTTTTGTTGTAAAGGTAGTGCGTTGTAAAAGTTGTGTTGTAAGTGTTGGTTCCCCTATTGCAATAGTCCAGTATGGACATTATTAATGCAGTGACCACTGTTTGTTGTGCGTCTTTGGGAAGTAGGGGCATTATTTTGTTACAGGATCTTAGGATGAACGAAGTGGCGAATTCCATAGCATTCACCTGGTCCTTAAAACTGAGTGTATCGTCTATCCAGACTCCCAGGTTCTTCACCTTCCTGCTCAGGGCGGCAGAGATACTAGAGCGTCTGGCCAACAGTCGGGGGTCCAGAAGGAAGGATTGTTACGAAAGAGCACAACTTCAGTCTTGTTGGAGTTTAACTTTAAACAGTTCTGTGCCATCCACTTTCCCACCGCACTCATGAAGTATTGTAGTCTAGATTTGGTGACTTGTGACTGTTCTGGGCGAATTGACACCACAATTTGTTTGTCGTCTTCGTAGGATTTCAAGCTAATACCACAGGATTTAATGAGGGGGACTAGCCAGGACACATAAATATTAAAAAGTGTCGGACTCAGTGAGGACCCCTGCGGCACTCCACAAGGAAGGGAGAAAGAATCTGCCTCAAATTTATCTAGTTTGACCATCTCTATTATTTCAGAGGGAGGATTCGAGGAGTTTTCGGGTTAAGCCCTTCACTCCTATCTCTTCTACACGATCCACCAGCAAGAAATGGTGGACTGTGTCAAATGCTGCTGAGAGGTCCAACAGGGTCCGTGCTGTGATCCTCTCTGAAACCATGTTGAGTAGAGTCCAGTGCTTGCGATGATTTTAGAAACTTATTAAGTTGGGTATTCATGTTTCTTTCAATTATTTTTGCTGGGAGTGGAGTGGAAGTCTGGAAATGGGCCAGAAGTCGTTCGGGTCTTTGGCATCTAGGTTGGATTTCTTTAATAATGGCAGTATGGAAGCTTGTTTCCAGTCTCCTGGGAAGTATCCCTCTTTGTACATTCGATTGAAGATGGAAGTGCGTTTGCCCACCACTATCCCTGGCGCGAGTTTTAATGTTTCTATTGGGCATGGGTCGTACGGGGAACCTGACTTCATTTTAACAAGGAGATTCATGGTATCCTCCTCAGTGAGAGGGCTGAAACTGTTGTGTCCAGTTTTATCTTTTATTTCTTTCATTGAGCAGCTGGGAGAGTCCAATGTTCTATTAGATAAGTCTGAGAATGTTTAAAAAGTGACATTAACTTCATCAAAGAAGAATTTGGCTATATTATCACATAGTTCTTGACTTGTTGGTATAAATGGAGTGCTGGGACGGGCTAGGGTATTAACTGTTTTAAACAGTGCCTTGGACAAGTTTTTCACCTCGTAAATCTTTTTCGTAAAATACTTTTGTTTGGTATCTTGAAGAAGCTGTTTATATTGAGCTAACCTTGCTTTGTATTCCTTTTTTTCTTCATCTTTGTATTCCTTCCTCCAGCTTCTTTCCTGGTGTTTACAGACAAGTTTAAGGTCCTTGAGCTCCTGCGAGTATCATGGTGCGGAGGGTCGTTGCCTTTGGAGGCGTATCCACTTTTTAGGGGCTAGCTCATTTCCTGCATTTTCAAGCCACCTGGTGTAAGATTTGGTTGCCTGGTCAAGATCTGTCAGTGGTGGGGTATTAGTTGAGAATAGAAGTTTTTGTAGATCCTCCGCTACAGTGGGCCTGATTCATAGAACTAACTTAAGACAAAATCCTAAACTTACTACTTTTGGTATTCACAGAATGCACTTACTACTTTTGGTATTCACAGAATGCACTTATAACTTTTGGTATTCACAGAACGGATGTACGACTACTAACTTTACGTCCGCACTTGGGCTGGAAATTCCATCCGGGAGGCGGAGCTTCTGGCCAGGAGGCGGAGCTTCCGGCCAAGCGGCGGAACTTCTGGCTTGGAGGCAGGGCTTCCGGCCCGGAGGCGGAGCTTCGGCTCAGATGTGGGGATTCTAGCCAGTGGCGGAGATTCAGCCATGGCTGAAATCTCCACCTCCGGGCCGGAAGCTCCGCCTCCAAGCCAGAAACTCCGCCTCTGGACCGGAAGGTCCGCCTCCTGGACGGAATTTCCAGCTCGAGTGCGGACGTAAAGTTAGTAGTCGTAAATCCATTCTGTGAATACCAAAAGTAGTAAGTGCATTCTGTGAATACCAAAAGTAGTAAGTGCATTCTGTGAATACCAAAAATAGTAAGTTTAGGATTTTGTCTTAAGTTAGTTCTATGAATCGGGCCCTATGTTTTTCCAAACTCTAGTTTCCAGATATTTTGTAGTGGGTTTTTTGCCCGAAACATTAGACATGGTAAGCTTAAAGAGTACTGCAGAGTGATCAGACCAAGTTAGAGGGAGTAGGTTTGTGAAGTATAAGTGGGGGTTATTCGAGAAGATGCCATTGAGAGTGTGACCCGCTTGATGGGTGGCTCCTGTTACCAGTTGCTCTAAATGTCCCCTCATCATGAGGTCTAGTAGGTTGGCTGTGTCTGGGTCTGCGTCTGACTCAAGATGGTAGTTGAAATCACCTAGGATTGTGTAAGAATAAGCATTTAACCCTATTTCTATGAAGTTGGCGGCTTGAGTTATGAAATGGTTTCTCAGGCCTGGGGGCCTATAGATAAGGGAGCCTCTAAAGGAGTCATGATGTGTGATGTAAAGACAGAACTCTAGCGCTTCACATTCCTCATTCACCAGAGGGTTAAAGGATGATGTGATTGTGTTATGATGTATGATCGCTAGTCCAGCACCTTTCTTCTGTGGTCTGTTAAGCGAGTAGCAGAGATAGTCGGGTGGCGTGGCTTTCACCAGATCTGGACCAGACGCCTTGTCTGTCCAAATCTCTGTGACGAAAGCGAACATTATCCCCTCGTCCTCCAAGAAGGAAGCAAATTCGGTGCTGTACTTAACCAGGGACCTTGCATTAATGAGGACATAATCCCATGCTGTTCCTATGTCGGCTTTACTTGTCCTTTTCTGTAACCTCTTAGGGCCAACCGCTACTTGAGAGAATATTTTCGGTAGTTTGATATTGCAACCTGGGCACATCTTTAAGTTTTGAGTAAAGCTGAATTCTGGGTGAAATCTATGGCAATTCCTGTCTGCTTTTTTGGGGGTTAATTGCTTTCAGATCGATACCTGAGTATGCAAGTGTTGTGGATTTCCCTGGAGTCAATTGGGCAGGGGGGCTGGCACTGAGCTAATGTGGACGGGCGCAGAAAGGGCTTGCCTTTGGCGTGCCTTCAGCGTGCTGGCTGCGCGCACACGCTAGCATCTGGTTAAGCACTGCCAAGGGCTTCAGGAGACTAGCCCACAGACCAGAATACCCCTAAAATGGCTGCGGTCCCACGCTGAAGCTGTGGGGGACTTTGGGCATTCTCAGCGTGCAAATGTGCAAATTAAAAGTGTTTGTTTTTTTCAGTGAATTTCCAAGGTTTATTTCATTCTATTTCCTAACTATAACCTTTGGTTTTTTAAGTAAATTTCTAAAGTTTTTAAATTTTATTTCCTAACTGTAACCTCTAACCTTTCAGAGTGAGTGTGTGTGCATGAGTGTCTCAGTGCATGTGTGAGTGAGTGTATGAGTGTCTGAGTAGGTCTGTGAGTCAGTGTGAGAGTATCTGAGTTGGTTTGCGAGTGCCTCCAGGTATGTGTGAGTCAGTCTGTAAGTAAGTGCATTAGTGTCTGAATGGGTCTGTGAGTGAGTGTGTGAATGTGTCACTGGGTTCATCAGTGGGTGCATGAGTATATGAGTGGGTCTATGAGTGGGTGTGTGAGGTTCTGAGTGGGTCTGTGAGTCTCTGAATGGGTCTGTGAGTAAGTGTGAGTATCTGAGTGGGTTTGCAAGTTCCTCCATAAGCATGTCAGTCAGTCTGTGAGTGACTGTATGAGTGTCTGAGTGGGTGCATGAGTCTCTGAATGAGTCTGTGAGTAGGTGAGAGAGAGTATGAGTGATTCTGTAAGTGGGTCTGTGAGTGGGTGTGAGAGTGTCTGCGTTGTTCTGTGAGTGGGTGCATGATTGCTTGAGTGGGTTTTGCTCATTCTCTGCTAGTTTTCGGCCTTTTCTGCTCAATTCTGACCTTCAGTTTGCATCTTTCTGCTTGTTTCTGGCCTTTAGTTGGCATCTTTCAGCTTTCTTCTGCCCTCTATTTGCATCTATCTGCTAGTTTCTTATCTCTGTTTTGCCTCTTTTTGATCATTGCTGGCCAATATTTTGCCTCTTTCTGCTCGTCGCTGACCGTTGTTTTCCTTCTTTCTGCTAATTCCTGACCTTCATTTTGCCTCTTTTTGCTCCTTGCTGATCTTTATTTGGCCTCTTTCTGGTCGCAGCTGACCTTTATTCTGACTCTTGCTGCTCACTTCTGACCTTAATTTTGCCTCTTGCTTCTCCTTGCTGATCTGTATTTTGCCTCTTTCTCCTCGTCACTGACCTTTACTCTGTCTCTTTCTGCTCATTTCTAACCTTTATCTTGTCTATTTCTGCTAGTTGTTGAACTTTATCTAGCCTCTGTCTTCTTGTTTCTGACCTTTATTCTGCCTCCTACTGATCATTTCTGACCTCTATTTTGCCTCTTTCTGCTCATTTCTGAACTTTATTCTGCCTCTTTCTGCTTGTTTGTGACCTTTAGTCTGACTCTTGCTGCTTGTTTCTGACCTCTATTTTGCCTTTCTGCTTGCTTCAGACCTTTATTCTGCCCCTTTCGGCTCCTTTCTCACCTTTATTTTGCCCTTTCTGCTCGTTTCTGTCCTTTATTTTGCCTCTTTCTGCTCATTGTTGACCTTTAGTCTGACTCTTTCTGCTCACTTCTGACCTTTATTCTGCCTCTTTCTGCTTGTTTCTCACCTTATCTTGCCTCTTTCTGCTCATTGCTGACCTTTCTTCTCACTCTTTCTGCTCACATCTGGCCTTTATTCTGCCTCTTTCTGCTCATTTCTGACCTTTATTTTTCCTCTTTCTCCTTTTTCCCCGGGACCATGGGGAGCCTCAAGATCTCCAGGGTTTTAGCCGGCTACCGACTCCTGCAGGAATGCTTGAAATAGCAATTCCCTCCTTGTGAGAGCAATGTTTTCATTTCTTTCCCTGCACACATATCTGCGTGTAGGGAAATAGATAAAAACTCCACCTTCTGCAAGCCAGAACTGTTTGACAGTGCAGAAATGTTTGCTTTTGCTTGCTGGGAGCTATTAGCTCCCTTCAAGGAATAGCAAACGGCTACCTCCCTAGGGTGCGTACCTTAGGAGGTAGCAGGATCTGGCTCTTGTAGGTCTCAGTCCCTAGGGCCATATATGGCACCACATGTTCCCACTCCATCCGAAATCTTTGCCCCGGGGATGTGGCAGTGCCCGTGGCCTTGGGTTTTTTTCAGTGAATTAAACATTTTTTTAATGCTATTTCATAACTGTAATGTCTCTGTAACCTTTGGTTTTTAGTCAATTTCACAAGTTTTCTTTTAATATGAATTGTACTACAATTTCACTTATAAATTCAATTTAGTAATATACATTTTTACAAGTTTATAAATACATTTTATTCACACATTTACTCTTAATATACAAATCAAGGTAAGTTAACTTATGTAGTGTATTCTTTCTGTATATGCACCACACCAAGTTTATCCCTTTTTTTATTCATTTGATGGATCCGCAGAGCGACTGCAATCTAGAAGAGGGAGCCCATATGAGTACTCTATGGTTACTATAATAAAATAGTGGTGGATCTGCTAATTTGATTAAATGTTATAAAAATATAAACATTGTAAACAGGTATCACAAATGTTAACATTTACATCAGAAAAATCTTATCCATCCATTAATATTTTGAAACTATCTGCATTTCACAACATGTTTATTTTAAGAGTGTGGCGAATCTGCATATCCAAAGCGAAGTTACCACGGATCTGCCACACTTTCAGGAACACATCCAAACCTCAACTTCTCATTGGTAATGGTAAGTCTCCGCCCTTTCACATTGAAAACCACATCCTAAATCAGTTATTTGGGTTTCACACCTCTCTGGAGACAGACTGAGAACCACTTCACCATCCTTTTTTTGGCTTTCCTTCAAAAGTATACAGTTTCTAAAATCAGGATGTCTTCTGCTGAGGATAGAGAAGAAGAGCAGAGTGAAGAAGAAGGAGACTTCCCACCGACATAGAAGTCTTCTAAAATGTAGAAATATGTTTCCATCCTCTCAGGAGGAGTGAAAGTTTTTGCAAAAGTTGTCCAATGCAGTATATGCAGCAAGAAACTGTCAAGCGGTATAAGGAAGTTTTCACATGACACATCATCTATGTGGAAATATCTGAAAAACATCATGCAAGGACATATGACAAGATGATGAAAGAGAGAAGGTGGTGCATCATCATCATCAGCAGCTGGATCATCTGTAGGACCCTTACCACCCGACCGGATGATTGCCTTCCCCACTGTTTCACCAAAACTGCAAGAAATGGGGCCTCATTGCAGCAAAGGACATATGCCAGTTGCACTAGAAATGTCATCTGGTGCCCATTTTATGAATGCTGTCAACAAGAATAATTGTTATTTTTTTGCACCTCACCGTTCTACCTTCCATTCCTCTTTAAACACAGTAGATATCTGATAAGCAAATACAGACTACATCTAACTTTACCTTATAAACTATTAGATTACAAACTATAAGCAAGTGAGACGCTACATAAGTGGGCATGTCAGTGTGTAAGAGTCTGTGTACGTTTCTGAGTATGGGTGTATTAATTGGTGTATGAGTGACTGTACAGTTGGGTGACAGGGTCGGTGAGTGGTTGAGTGGATATATGAGTGAGTGTATCAGTGTATCCGTCATTGGATGTGTAAGTAGCTGTGTGTGTGTGTTACTGGTTATGTTAGTGACTGTATGGGTGTCTATATGGATATATAAGTGACTATATGGATTGGTAACTGCCTGTGTAATTGGGTGTTTGGGTGTGTAACTGTGTGTGCAAGTGGCTCAGTTAGTGGTGGATACATAAGTGACTGTGTGGGTGTGTGAGGGGATGTATAAATGCCTCAGTCTTTTTCTGACTAGGTGTGTGAGTGTTTGTATGGTTTTATAAAAATAGATATGTGAGTGACAGTATGGGTGGGTGACTAGGTGAATAACAGGGTGTATGGGTGTGCACGTGTGTGTGTGTAACTGATTGTCTGAGTGTTGGGTACATGAATGGCTGAATAAGTGTGTTAGTGGGTGTGACGATGCCTGTATGGGTGTGTGAATGACTATGTAATAGATTATAGATGTATAGATTAATAAATGGATATGTAAATGCTTTTATGGGTGTGTGACTGAGTGTGTCAGTCACTGGCTATGTGAGTGGTAGGTACATAATTGCTATTGTGGGAGTGTAACAGGGTGCGTGAGTGTCTGTCTGACTGTGTGAGTGGGTAGAAATTACATACTATTACATACTATTAAATTACAAACTATAAGCAAGAACCCACATCTAATTTCAAACACATTCATCCATACCTTCCTCCTTTGCTGCTTTATAAATTTTTAGTTAAAGTTCTCATCTTTTTTTTTAAGTTTAAGTTTATTAAGAAAAAAATGAATAAACATAAGAAAACTTCATATATAAAGAGATATAACATAATAGGATTATAATCTTCAGCAAATAACAATTTATAAAAAGGAAAAAGAAGTGGTAAACATGGGGGAGTCAGGAAGGGAAAAAGAAACAAGGGAAGAAAAGACGATAAAATATTACATCATCAGAAATAGAAACAACACCTAAGTTCAAACTTTATAGGCATGGAAAAGCAGGTTTTAAAATGTATGGATTAACTGTAATTAAAACAATACAACAAAAGGATTAATCATGAGTGTATGTGTATGTGTGAGTGAAATAAAAAGACCACAATTACATCAAGGAGGTTTCAGGACTTCATCGGAAGAGTTAACTGATGTAATGTTGGTAGATGCAAGGCAAGTTAGATAGGAGGATAGTGGGAGCCATAAAAGGTCTATTTTAATGGAAAGAGATATGGGAGTGACATAGCTAGTGTCCAGTCTATGATGAAAACAAACAGCATTCCACCATGCTTTGAATGTGACTTTGTCTGCCTGTTTCCACTTAGAAGTTATCAAATGGAAGGCTATTGCTAATAATAAATCAACTAGTTTGAAGTTGGGAGATAGAGAAAGAAAATGTTGACTGTAAACCCAAAAAGGATATAGCGATGTTATTGATTAGTAATTGGGAGATCCAAAGTAACCCTTTGAGTCTCCACGTTTTCCAATAAATGGTGCGAATATTAATGCATAATGAATTATTATGCCAAATGGGCTGCTGATCTAATGAAAAAGATGAAGGATAAGAAGAAGTAAGAAGAGGGGCAAGGATTCTACTCGCATGGGAGATGACAGGAGAGCGAAAAAGTGAGTTATTGCTAGTAAAGGCAAGAAATTCTTTATTTTCAAAAGGGGATAGAAAATATTTTTCTATATTCAACCAAAATAGGAGGGTGAATATGTTGATCATCAGAGACCCAGCGAGAGGATTGTTTTAGAGAAAAGGCATAATGATATGATTTAAAATCAGGAAATTTAAGGCCTTCAGCGGACTTATCCGCCTTTAAAGCAGATAGAGCAATTCAAGAACGCTTATTTTTCCATAGGAATTTGGTTAAAAGAGAGTCCATTTTCTTAAAATAGAAAGCAGGAATATGAACCGGAATCATAGAGAGAAGATAAAGAATCAAAGGAGAGAGCATCATCTTGATGGAATCTAAACGTCCCCACCAAGAGAGAAAAAGTGGGTGCCAGCAATCAAAAGAATCTGATAGAATTTTTATAATACTATCAAAATTTATCTTTAAGGTTTCTGGGATGCTGGAGGAGAACCACAAGCCTAGATATTTAATCTTAGCGGTTTGCCAGGAAAAGCCTGTTTTTATGAAGTCTTTTGAGACAGAGAACATTTAGAGGCTAAACCTCACATTTATCCGAATTGAGACGATACCAAGCTAATCGAGAGAAAATGTTAACTTGAGACAAAAAGGAAGGGATGGAGGTAGTCGGATTGGAACAATACAAAAGGATATCATCCGCATAAATGTATAATTTTACATGAGAGGATTGGAGTTGGAAGCTAGTAATCTTTTCATCCAATCTAATTTTAGTTAAAAAGGGTTCTAAAGCTATTATGAACAAAAAGAGGAGAGATGTGGCATCCTTGACGCACTCCTCTAAAAAGTGGAAAATAATCTGAAGTTTTGCCATTCACAAAAATAGAAGCTTTGGGACCTGAATATAATATAGAAATAAGAGATATTAGTTTAGGAGGAAATCCTATCCATTTAGTGCCTGAAACATAAAATCCCAACCAATCCTATCAAACGTCTTTTCTGCGTCTAATGCCATAGCAGCAATGGGATAATCAAGAGACGACGCTTTGCTGAGGATGTTAAAAAATACTCTGGAATTTTCAGAAGACAGACGACCTTTTACAAATCCCGATTTGCCGGGCTGTTAAGATATGGTAAAATAGGATCAATGCAAAGCGCCAGGATTTTTGCAAAGATATTATAATCCAAATTGACTAGAGAAATTGGCCTATAATTTTTACAGGTAGATGGATCTTTATTCTCTTTAGGTATTAAACAAATCATGGCCTCTTGAAAGGTCCCAGACGAAAAACCACTACAGATAAAAGCATTGTAAAGTTATAGGAGATGAGGGAATAAGAGATTTGCAAAATGAGTGCAATATTCCATGGTAAATCCATCTAGACCCGGAGCCTTCCCTCTTTTCAGTAGTGAAATAGTGCGTGTAATTTCAGATGTAGTGATATCTGTTTCTAAGGAAGAAAAGTCTGTATAATAGGGCAAGGGGGGCTCAATAGACTGAAAGTAAGTAGAGAGATCTGTTGGATTTGGTTGTTGTTCAGGGGTATATACATTTTTATAAAAAGAAAAATGAATTCAATATATCATTGTCTTTAAAGAAAGATAAACCAGTGTCATTCCGTATAGATTCTATTTTGGTCCGTTCAAGCCTAATTTTCAAGTAATTCGCTAACAATTTCCCCATTTTATGTAGGCCTCCATAGTATCGAGCACTGCTTTTTAAACGATAAGAGGAAGCAGCTTCAGTACATATTTTATTGAATTTGAATTTTGCTTCAATAAGGTTCTTTAATGCGGATACAGAGTTCAAATGGTAGTATGTATATTCAAGTTGTTTGATTTTAGCAAGTAACTGGGAGTTTTTATCTTGAAAAGCTTTTTTCTTTTGTGAAACAAAATGTATAATAAAGCCTCTTGCGGCAGCTTTAAAAGAGTCTCAAATCATTACATGAGAAGAGTACGGGGTAGAGTTAAATGAAAAGAATTCAGAAGCAAAAGATGTGAATTGGCTTGTGAAGTTAGGATCTGATACAACACATTGTTAAAACGCCATCTACCTGCATGGGGGGTAAAAGGGAGTAACTCAAGATAAACTAAAACTGGAACGTGGTCTGATATTGAAATAGACCAAATTTCAGAATGATAGACTTGTTGAGATAGGGGTTCACTAGAAAAGAGATACTCTATACAGGATTGTGAGTGGTGAGGAGGAAAATAAAAGCTGTACTCTCGAATATCAGGGTTGCAGAGCCTCCATATATCAACTAAGGATTTGCGACAAATGGAGGAAGTAAACTGTGAGTGCATCTTTGTGTTAGAAAATTTAACAGAAGATTGTCTATCTAAAATAGAGTCAAAACCTGATTACAATCCCCACCAAAAATAATGTATTCATCATCGAACAAAAGAAGTTTATCAGATACCTGTGTCCAAAATGTATTGTCCACATTGACTGGTGCATACACATTAAAACGAATTAGAGGTATTTGCGTTACCAGAATTTTGACAGTTACCCAGCGACCCTCTAAATCAGGTTCTTGATGGGCAACTGTAATCTTGTATTTCTTATGACATAAGATAGAAACTCAATTTTTTTACCTAAAGCAGGGGAAGAAAAGACATTGCCTACCCAACTTTGTTTCAATTTAGAAGCTTCATTGTCAGATAAACGCGTTTCTTGAGTTAATGCAATATCAGTGTTTAATCTAGCTAAATGTGTTAGTACCCGTTGTCTTTTGGGGTTATTTACTCCTTTAACATTCCAAGTTACAACTCTAAAAATAAACCATCAAATGGAACATAAACAGTTGTTATGCAAACAGTATAAGAATTAGGATTCCTACTATATGAGAGAAAGAAATTAGAGAAAAAAGATTGCGAAAAAAAACTCAGGAATGAGGAGAGGAAGGAGATAAGTATAAGAAGAGTATTGTAAGGGGTAGAGAAGTAGGGAAAGAAAAAGAGAAAAGGGAGAAACATGAAAGGAAATAACTAAGAGAGAGGGAAACACAGAACAAAAATACAATACAAATCCAACATTTGACAATAAAGAAAGATGTCAAAAAGACACACCACAAAAAACAATGAGACTGGGGATGGTGGAACCACATGAGGAAGGCAGCACACCGGACTGAAGACTCCATGAGAACGCGGCAAAGGGATAATGACCTCCAGGCAAACATGAAGATCACATAAATCAAGGGATCACAAAACCGCATCTAAAAGAATCCAAAGAGAAATAATAATAACAACAAATCTCACAACGGAACAAAATACAGCAGGGAGGAGGAGATAACAAAAACCATGACACAACATTACTTGTATTATCAGAATAATTATGTTTGAGGGATGTCCATAGATTTATTTCTGCAAGAGTCTAGAAATTGTTGAAGTATCACCGGGTCTTCATAATTCATCGTCTTGTTGTTATAAGTCACTTTAAAGAGGCAAGGGTGGAGTAAGCCATAACGAGCATTCAAGGAGCGAAGATCAGGCCTCATCTCCAGAAATTTCTTCCGACGATCTGTTGTAACTTTGGCGTAATCTTGTGCAAAGAAAAGATTAGAGCCATTCCAAGTAATCTTCCCTTTCTGTTTGGCAGCCTGAAGAACTTTAAGTAGATCTCTATATTCTAAAAATTACAAGATAAGACTCCTAGTTTTTGTTGAAGAAGAAGAGGAAGTAGAGGAACGAGAAATTGGACCTAAACGGTGCACTCGTTGAATGTTCAAAGCTGGAGAACTTGGGAGACCAAGCAGCGTAGGCAAAAATGATTGAAAAAATTATATGGAATTCGATCCCTCAAGGCCTTCCGCAAGCCCGTAGATTCGTAGGTTGTAACACCTATTTCGATTTTCTAAATTTTAAACTTGTTGCTTAAGATTTTTTATTTCTCTGTGCATGCAGGGAACTTGGTCAGTGACTACTTGAACTAAAGTGACTTTTCTCTCAAGATTCTCAACTTTTTGTTCAGTGTGTGACCAGTTATTTTCAAGAATTTGGCCCCGCCATCTTCTTGCGGTGGTGCATCTCGTGGCCGGGCCGTCCGTGTTTTCCGAAGTACGGCAATATAAAAAGGGATATTTGGAGCACAGTGTCATCTACACCATGTGATGCCTCTGATGAGGGCGGTGGCCCAAAACACTCTGCACATTCCTGCGTTGCGCGTCAGGCATGTTTTGGTAGAGTTAAGGACTCCCTATCACCGTTTCCAGGTGAGGATCAACCAGCCGATGAATGCATCTCACCAGGGGCCACTCTTTATGTAACATTTTAGCGGCCGGCTCACCCTCGAGATGCACCACCGCAACAAGATGGTGGGCCACGCCCGCCCTCTTGGGTGGGTCTGATGTGGCACAGCTGGACTCAGTTGAACTTGGTGGCGTGAGATGGGCGTCTTCGCCAGTGATAGTTTCTGAGGCAAGCTTGGTGATGACAGCCCACTGGGGTTGAATTGGTCTGCACTACGTTACCCAGGAATCACAGCAATTGCCGTCCATGTTTTTGGAAGTACGGCGATATAGGAAGGGATATTTGGAGTGAAGTGTCATCTGCACCACGTGATGCCTCTGATGAAGGCGCATTCCTGCGTTGTGCGTCAGGCATGTTTGGCAGAGTTAAGGACTCCCTATCACCGTTTCCAGGTGAGGATCAACAAGACGATGAGTGCATCTCACCAGGGGCAACTCTTGTGTAACTTATAAGTGTTTAGTTATCCAGCATAATATCCTTTGTGCAACAACATCAAGTGTTGCAAGGCTAAACACTTATAAGGTATCAAAGGCGAGACCTATTGGCAATGCCAATGCTTCTTTTGAGTGAGTGGCTCATGCAGGTATGCCACTGTGAGGTAGAGATGCTGTGTCTGCTGTTGCAGGAGCCCCTGTGACATTGTGCCTCTTCAAAATGTATCTTTGGGTCTGATGTAATACTTCTAGCCCCTATTTCCACAACCAAAGCATACTTAAATGTCCCATGCACAGCCGAGGTTGACACTCCTATAACCCCTGCCCTCCAGTGACACTTTACCCGTCATAATTGGTGGTGGTGGACATGGTGGTGGTGGAGTACGTGATGTTGGTGGACATGGTGGTGGTGGATGTGGTAGTGGTGGTGGTCGTTGTGGATGTGGTGGTGGACATGGTGGTTGTGGACATGGTGGTGGTGGATGTGGTGGTGGAGGTAGAGGTGGTGGACATGGGGGTGGTGGACATGGTGGTGGTTGACATGGTGGTGGTGTTGGACATGGTGGTGGTGGTGGACATGGTGGGGGTGGTGGACGTGGTGGTGGTGGATGCAGTAGTTGGTATGGTGGTGATGGATGTGGTGGTAGTTGACGTGGTGGTGGTGGATGTGGTGGTGCTGGACATGGTGGTGGACGTGGTGGTGGTGGACATGATGATGGTGGTGGACATGGTGGTGGTGGATGTGGTGGTGGTGTTGGACGTGGTGGACATGGTGGGACGTGGTGGTGGTAGACGTGTTGGTGGTGGATATGGTAGTAGTGGATGTGATGTTTGAGGACATGGTGGTGGTGGACGTGGTGGGGATGTGGTGGTGATGGGCTTGGTGGTGGTGGACATGGTGGTGGATGACATGGTGGTGGACTTGGTGGATGTGGTGGTGGTGGACATGGTGGTGGTGGGTGTGGTGGTGGTGGACATGGTGGTGGACGTGGTGGACATGGTGGTAGTGGATGTGGGCATGGTGGTGGCCATGGTGGTGGACGCGGTGGAGGACATGGCGGTGGTGGTGGTGAACGTGGTGGTGGACTTGGTGGTGGGGGTGGATTTGGTGGTGGTGGCGGTGGTGGATTTGATGGTGGTGGACGTGGTGGTTGTGGTTGATGTGGTGGTGGTGGACATGGTGGTGGTGTACATGGTGGTGGACGTGGTGGTGGATGTGGTGGTGCTGGATGTGGTGAAGGTGGTGGATGTGGTGGACATGGTGGTGGATGTGGTGGTGGATGTGGTGGACGTGGTGGTGGATGTGGTGGTGGTGGATGTGGTGGTGGTGGATGTGGTGGTGGTGGATATGGTGGTGGTGTACGTGGTGGTGGTGGATGTGGTGGTGGATGTGGTGGTGGTGGACATGGTGGTGGTGGACATGGTGGTGGTGGATGTGGTGGTGGTGGACGTGGTGGTGGTGGACATGTTGGTGGTGGATGTGGTGGACGTGGTGGATGTGGTGGTGGAGGAAATGAAGGTGGTTGACCTGGTGGACATGGTGGTGATGAACGTGGTGGTGGTGGTGGATGGGGTGGTGGACATTGTGGTTGTGGACATGGTGTTGGTGGACGTGGTTGTGGGGTTGACGTGGTGTTGGTGGTGGTGGACGTAGTGGTGGAGGACGTAGTGGTGGTAGACATGGTGGTGGTGGACTTGGTGGTGATGAACATGGTAGTGGTGGTAGACGTGGTGGTGGTGGAGGACGTGGTGGTGATGGTGGACGTGGTCATGGTTGTGGTGGACATGGTGGTGGTGGAGGTGGTGGACATGGTGGACATGGGTGGTGGTAGTGGTGGTGGTGGACGTGGATGTGATGGTGGTGGACATGGTGGTGGATGTGTTGGTAGTGGACGTGGTGGTGGACGTGGTGGTGGATATGGTGGTGGACGTGGTGGTGGTGGATGTGGCGGTGGACATGGTGGTGGATGTGGTGGTGGTGGATGTGATGGTGGTGGACGTGGTGATGGTAAAAATCCAGTATTTGTAAAACCAGTATTTGTAAAGCGCACAACTACCCGGAGGCATCCCAGCGCCGGGGGCCGTCGGGAAGATTAAGCGAGCTATTGCTCAGAGTGACATGGTGCTGGGTAGACCCAAGCCGCTGGTGCCGGGGATCGAACCAAGATCCCCAGCATCCAGCATCCATAGCCCTGTCCGCTGTGCCACACCTCTTCCCACACGGTGGAGGACTTGGTGGTACTGCACTTGGTGGTGGACATGGTGGTGGTGGACGTGGTGGTGGATGTGGTGGTGGTGGACATGGTGGTGGTTTACGTGGTGGTGGTGGACCTGGTGGTGGACATGGTGGTGGTTGCGGACTTGGTGGTGGTAGACGTGGTGGTGGTGGATGTGGTGGTGGTGGTGGAGGACCGTTGCTTCATAGCTCATCTGTTGTTAACATGGTTGTTAACATGGTTAACACTACAGTTCCATGTTTCCCTAACACTGCACAAAACCAGGGTCTCTTGGCTGGGTAGTAACTAATTATTTTTTTTCAAGAACCCATGTTTTTTGGACCAGTCCATCACCTTTTCACCACCAAGCTTTTTTCTCCTGCAATGTCACAATATCAGTCCAATATTCCTGGTTTCACACATACCTTGTCAAGAGTCAGAAACCATGCCATTGTTATCAATGATTTCATGCCAGTTGTATTAAACATTTGAGAGGGTACTAGGAGGACGTGGTGGTGGTGGACGTGGTGGTGGTGGACATGGTGGTGGTGGACGTGGTGGTGGATGTGGTAGTGGTGGTGGTGGACGTAGTGGTGGTGGTGGACGTGGTGGTGGACATGGTGGTGGACGTGGTGGTGGTGGACGTGGTGGTGGATGTGGTGGTGGTGGACATGGTGGTGGTTTACGTGGTGGTGGTGGACCTGGTGGTGGACATGGTGGTGGTTGCGGACTTGGTGGTGGTAGATGTGGTGGTGGTGGATGTGGTGGTGGTGGTGGAGGACCGTTGCTTCATAGCTCATCTGTTGTTAACATGGTTGTTAACATGGTTAACACTACAGTTCCATGTTTCCCTAACACTGCACAAAACCAGGGTCTCTTGGCTGGGTAGTAACTATTTTTTTTTTCAAGAACCCATGTTTTTTGGACCAGTCCATCACCTTTTCACCACCAAGCTTTTTTCTCCTGCAATGTCACAATATCAGTCCAATATTCCTTGTTTCACACATACCTTGTCAAGAGTCAGAAACCATGCCATTGTTATCAATGATTTCATGCCAGTTGTATTAAACATTTGAGAGGGAACTAGGAGGACGTGGTGGTGGTGGACGTGGTGGTGGTGGACATGGTGGTGGTGGACGTGGTGGTGGATGTGGTAGTGGTGGTGGTGGACGTAGTGGTGGTGGTGGACGTGGTGGTGGACATGGTGGTGGACGTGGTGGTGGTGGATGTGCTGGTGGTGGACAACTATTGAGTAGGAGGGTGCTGGTATAATGCGGAAGGAGAGGAGGATCTCAAAGGGGGCACATGGAAGAGCAGAAAGAGTCTGAATATTAGAAACAAACATGCGCTGAAGAAAAGAAAAGCGCACGGCTGCCATTGTTCAGCTTAGCAAGTGCAGCTGTCGAGCTGGTTTAATAAACCTTAAAAAGCAGCAACGGAAGAGAGGCAGTGACAGGTGGAAGTGCTTCACGATTTAACAAGCAGTCTTCATTGTCTTCACTTTTCAAGCACTCGTGCTTGTGGTGACATCCACCTTGCGGGAGCGAGCAGTGGCTATATGTTTGTAATTAACGTGGCCGCGCCGCTGCTCGCTCCCACAATGTGGATGCTGCCACAAGCACGAGTTCAGTGCTTGAAAAGTGAAGACCGATGGCTAAAGGCAGTCCTAGCGCAGTGCATGCCTGCTGCCTAGGCGAGACCTAAAAAGGGAGCCACTGGCAGTTGCACCTCTGCATGATTGGCTTTACTAGTTTTTGGGAATTGAAAGCTAAATATTTTTAGAGATTCCTTATTGTCCTCTACTCAATAAATGGATTTGGGTGGCTGGTTTGAAGTTTCCTTAGTCTCTCTCTCTTATTCCACACAGTGAGGGGGCAGAGTCTGCTATACATCTCTCAGTGATATCATTATTGCTATTGAGTCGCATGCTGCCCTCTTAGCAAAGGTTAATATTCCTAATGTTATTTTTAGAGTTTCATAGCTCCTTTAACGTTTCCCTAATACTGCACAAAACCAGGGTCTCTTGCCTGGGTAGCACAATCTACTTAATTATAGCGAATTCTTTTTTCAAGAACCTATGTTTTTTGGACTAGTCCATCATCTTTTCACCACCAAGCTTTTTTCTCCTGCAATGTCACAATATCAGTCCAATATTCCTGGTTTCACACATACCTAGTCAAGAGTTAGAAACCTTGGCATCTTTATCAATGATTTCATGCCAGTTGTATTAAACATTTGAGAGGGTACTCTTGGCTGCTGACCTCCACTTCTAATTACCAGGTGCATTTTCACAAGATTGTATGGCTCTCCCTTTATAGCATGTGTCCTGGTATCCTAGAGGCCCTTGCGAGAATTTTGTCCTTTTCACCTTTGGGGTAAATTCAGGGTGACATGTATTGGGGTTAAAGGTTCTGCGAAAGCAATGAGTGCTTTCATTATCACAATACTGTCTCAGATGTCCAGTATGGTGCTAGTGATATGACTATAGTGAGAATTCTGTGGACTGTACCACCAAAGCATCCATAGGATATCTGTGTATCGTCTTCCTGGCAGTTCTTTTTTCATATTCACCCAATATTGACTTCCTTTGTGTCCATTTCCCTAAAAATACAAAGTTATGTAAGCCTGTAGTACTGTAGTAGGTCTGGAAAGACCAGTCATCCTTTGAGATAATTCAATAAATTAGCTTACATCGAGAGTCTTTTTCCAGGCCACACAAACATGAAGAGCTCCTTTGAAGCACTTCCAAAACTGTGTTTCTGATTCTTATAGGTGGGTTTGGAAGGCTTACTAAGCTTGCAGGTTAAACTAATTTTGACTGTGTTGAACATCGCACTGAAAACCCTGAAAGTTACTGCTACTTAGAAGGACCTGTCATAATTTGTTCCAGCAATTCTGTCATTATATGGATGCCCAATAATTTTATGGAGGACATTCCAGTTTTAATGGGGCATATCCAATGAACAGCCTTCTGGTATATATCCGACTTGGTCATGCTTATCTTTAACCCTGATGGCTACTCAAAGACCGTTGTCTCCCACACTAGGCCTATGATAGACTTCAAAAGAAGCAGTAGGGGAAACCAGTGAACATCAAAGTTGGTGTTCCAGTTTTCCAAATACGATTCCATTTCCCACTTGAGTGACCAATAGTTTCACTGTTTATTCTTTTTTAGTAAGGACAAACAGCAGGAGAAGATCAGGCAGCTCTTTCTATTACCCCTCTTTTGGGGCTTTCTCTAGAAATATGTTCATTCACCACCACTGTTGCCATTGTGAAATGTAGTTAGAATGCCCATGTTAAAAGGATTTGCCAAAATCCAAATGTTTGCATGGCCCTCTTAATAAAGGACCATTGGGTGGAGGAGTTCTGGAGATGTGGGTGTGGTTCCTCATTTATCTAGGTGCTAAGGCTTCTGGGAAGCAGAGGCACTTAGGTTAGAGGAGGTTTCCTTCAAAGGGAGCTGAAGGCCTTGTTTTAGCACTTGCCCAGCTTAGTGTTGACTCAACATTGTATTCAAACCTCAAGACCTCACCCTATATTTTCCATCTCTTTCTAGCTTTGAGGCCGCTTGTTATCTCCTATATTATCCAGTTTCTTGTGTTATTCATGTATAGGTCTTTAGTGAACATTAGTCAAACAGATCATGTCATGATGATGAAGGTTCCATCAATTAGGATTTGTAGAGCGTGGCTACTTCACCCTTGAGGGTCTCGAGGCATTGTAAGATAATGTTGCCTGTGCTCATATTGGTAGAACATCCTTGTCTTGAGGTCCTTCATAAATTGCTGGAGTGAGGGTGAGGCTCTGAGGTGAAAGGAGAGGTCATTCCAGGTCTTGGCTGCCAGATGAGTGAATCCAGATCTGAGATTCCTGGTTGGCTGGTGAAAGGTCACGCGTTGGTTGAGGTATGGGGGGTCCTTCATTGCATAGAGCCTTGTAGGCGTGGGTGAGTAGTATGTACTGGCATCTCTTTGCGACTGGAAGGCAGTGGAGTTTCCTGAGGTGAGGGGCTAGGTGCATCCACCTGGGGAGGTTGAGGATGAGCCTGGCCACTATGTACTGGATTGTCTGGAATTCCTCCTTCATGAGTTGGGCTGTTATTCCTACATAGGGGTAGTTGTTGTTGTCGAGTCTGCTGGTGACGAGCGTTTGCATGACAGTTCACCTGGTGTTGGTCTAGTGTCATCTGAAAACCTTTCTGAACATGTGGAGCATGAGGAAGCAGGCAGTGGAAACAATGCATACTTGCTTCTTCATGGATAGCTGTCTGTCTAGGATAATGCTGAGGTTGCGGTCGTGTTCAAGTGAGTATTGGGGTTGAGCCCAGCTCTGGGGGCCACCATTCGTTGTTCCATTGTGTGTCCTTGCCTTTCCTGAAGAAAACTACTTCTGTCTTGTTGGTGTTGAGTTTGAGACAGTTGTTGTTCATCCCATTGGCAAAGTCTTTCATTCATCTTTGGAACTTGTCTTGGATGGTTGTTGGATTACTAGTCAGAGTGAGGATGAGTTGGGTGTCATCTACAGTTGATAATGGTGGCCAGGGAGGTCATGTATATGTTCAAGAGGGTTGGGATAAGCCTTGCGGTCCCCTGCAGGTAGTGTTCTTGGGGAGCAAGGATGGTTTTCTGCGTTGTTCTTGTGATGTTTGATGCAATGCACTTGAGGACTGCTCCTTGGATTCTGATCTGGTGGAGCCTATTGATCGGAGTGTGGTGGGATATAGTGTCAAAATCTACTGACAGGTCAAGAAGGATGAGGGCCACTTTTTCTCCCTGGTCTAGCAGCATTCAGATGCCATCTGCGGCTGAGACTAGAGTTGTCTCTGTGCTGTGGTTTGTTCTGTATCCATATTGGGAGATGTCCAGGATATTGTGGTTTTCCAGATGTTTGGTGAGCTGGATGTTTATTGCCTTCTCAATGACCTTGGCTGGGAAGGGTAGTAAAGAGATGGGACTGTAGTTCATCAGTTCCTTTGGGTCCTCGGATGGCTTCTTCAGCATGGACTTCAGGCCAGCGTATTTTCACTTCTGGAGGAAGTGGGCTGTGGTGATCGAGGAGTTGAGGACCTTGGTGAGTTCTCTGCTGATGGATTGATTGCTGAAGTTGAAAGTGTGGTGTGGACAGGGGTCTGCAGGGGCCCCGGAGTGGATGGACCTCAGGATGATCGCTGTTTCCTTCTTGGTAAGGGGGTTCCATGAGGTGAGCTGATGTCGGTGGGCATCCATTGACGTAAGGAAATTGCTGCTGTCTGCGGCAGGGGGTTGGGTGTGAAGTCTTGGTAGATGGTGTTCATTTTGTTGTGGAAAAAGTCCGCCAAGTCATCGCAGAGATCTTGCGAGGGAGTGATGTTGTTTTCTATTGCTGCGGGGGTGGGGGTGAATTCCTTAACTATTTAAAAAAAGTTCCTAGCCATTTTTGGAGCTGTCTTTCATGCTAGTGGCTAGGGTGGTCTTCTTGGTGTTTTTCAGAGGTGGTGGTAGCGGATGAGGGTGGCTTTGAAGCGTATTTGTTTCTCAAGGGTTTTACTGGAGTGCCAACTTCTTTCAGTCTGCCTGCAGTTGCGTTTCTGGGTTTTAAGTTCCCCCATGAACCAGTAGGGGTGCTGTGTTCGTTTCTTGGGGTTGGTGGGTTTCATAGGGTTGACTTCATCAGCGCTTGCAGTGATCTAGCTTGTGAAGTTGTACACTGCTTTATCTGTGTCCTCGGAGGTGGTGGGTAGGTTGGAGTTGAGGGCAATGGTCCAAAGTTGTTCTGACAACTTGGACCAGCTGTGTCGTATTTCGCTGGAGGTGGAGGTGGGGGTGTTCAGGGGTTCCGAGAGGTCAAAGTGGATGCAGTGGGGGTCAGTTCAGGTGAGCACTTCAGTATGGGTGTACTTAACCCTGCTGCTGGCAGTGAAAATAGGTTTGAGCATGTTACCTGCGATGTGGGTGGGGTCGGTGACCAGTTGCTTAAGCCAGAGGTTGGCCAGACTATGTAGGATGTTGGTTGTGTTGGTGTTGTCAGTGTTCTCAAGGTGAAAGTTGAGGTCTCCTAGAAGATGTACAGATTTGAGTTGATGGCGACAGGACCGATGAAGTCAGGGATGGCTTTGCAGAAAGGAGAATGGGATCCTGGAGGTCTGTAAGTGAGGGTGCCTAAGATTGTGGTTTTGCTGTTCGTTTGGTGCTGGAAGTACAGGTGCTCCACGAAAGGGGTTGTGTTGTCTGTAGTAGTTGTGCATTTGAGGGTCTCTTTGTAGATTAGGTTATGCCGCCATTGTTTCTGTTGGTGCAGTCACGGTGCATGGGATTAGTATTTGTTAAGATGTGTTTATTTAGTCTCCTGCTTCTTGTAGCACAAGGTCATGTTGGGATGGAAAGTTCAGTGTTGTGTTGTGTTGTGTTGGATGACTGTTGAGAATGTTTGCAGCAAAAACTTGAAGGTGAAAAGCACCATCTGTCTGAGCTCTTGTTGATTCCAACAAACCTGCTGTCCAAAGCTAGATGTGCCCTGTGCGCCTTGGTGTGCCCCCTAAACATCTACTCAACAATATAATTAGGACAGAATATAGAAAATAAAATATTGACAGGTACAATTTTCTACACCTAACTCCACATATATGTACCTACGCGGTACATATATCTTTAAGGTACATTTTTGTGGAATTAGAAATAATAGATCTATTCTACCCTTGTATGCACTTACCTTTCGATATTTTGTCCCTTGATATTCTGTACTCGATTTTAGTAGGCCACAATAGTTAATGTTGATATTCAATAATACAATTGTATTCCTTTAATCTGACGACAATCCGACTAAACACCTTTGTGCCATGAGCCCCTTCCAGGACTGGAGTTCGTAAGTACAAAAATACAAAACACAAGTTGATGTAAACAATTTATATTTGTTGAAAGACAATAGCATTTTCACAAGAATCACATAGGTCTCTGTGGGACTGATGTATGTGATAAGGCTCCTGCATTCCTGAAAGGCAGAAAATAAGAACTGAGCCTGGTTACAAACCTTTTGAATTTCTTCTAGCTTTTTGCCCCATGGCATTTATTGGAATTACCTACAGAGTAGTTTCAAAAGCGCCTACTTGATCCAGAGGTGGCAGCGCGACATATATTGGAAATATTGTACAATATCAAACACTATATATGTGGCAGGTAGATCTAGCACTAACCAAATGTAAATGCAATCACCGCTCACTGCTTAGTCCATTCTACATTATTATCCCCTCGTCACAACGATTAGGCATGTTCTGTAAAATGTATCACTGGGAGGAGAGTGTGTGGCGGGCAGTGAGCGTACATCGCTGTAACTAAGTGGTTATTACAAATGTTTATATACGAACAGAATGACATCCATGCATTCCCACATAGAAGATCAACTCAATGGCATAGGGCTAGAATGGATCAAGGGACTGGCCAGAGTTTTTCTAGAGGAGCAGATAGATTCCCAGGAATGGATGCTCATTATACAGAGATTTGGGGAAGGGAAGGCACCAGGCTTGGATGGCCTGACAGCTGAGTTCTATAAAGCCTAGACGTCCCGGTTGGCTCCTCATCTGGCAGTTCTAGTTCAGGAGGCAGCTGAGAAGGCAATCTTCCCTCCAACTGTCAAAGAAGCATTAATGATGGTTATTCTAAAACAAGGAAAGGACCCCCAGGATTGCGGCTCGTAGAGACCACTGACAATTTGCATAGTAAAATCCTTGCTTGCATAATAGCAAACCGACTTAGTCCACTAATTCGGAGCTGTGCGCTTCCCTCACAGTCCAGCGTTATACCTAGGCAGTCTACTTGCAACAATTTAAGAACGCTGTTTACCCTTATGGACCAGATACGAACCAAAGTTGATGCCTTGTCGTTTTTTTTTTAGATTTGGAGAAGGCATTTGACTCTCTGGAGTGGCCATATGTCATTGCAGTGTTTCACAGATTGAGCCTAAGTGCCAATGTCCTCGTACATATAAAGTTATTACATGAAGAGCCCATTGTAAAGATATATGTAAAGGGATTCGGGCCTTTAAAGTCTACAAAGGTACGTGGCAGGGCTGCACGCTCTTGCCACTCCTTTTTTGCAGTACTCTTGCAGCCCTTGGTGACATGGCTGCGGCAACTCTAAATACATAGAGGTATTCCACTGCTGTTTCATCAAGTATTGTTATCACTATATGTGGGTGTCATCGCGCTGTACGTTAGCCACCCAGCTCTGGCCTTGACTTCCCTTATTTAGGAACCAGTACTTTTTGAGAAGGTTTGAGGATACAGATTAACTGGGAGAAGTCCTAATTGTTCCAGTTGACAGTGGTTGCATGCAGACCACAGCTCGATTTTCATCTACTGTGGTGTGACAGGTTTGTCAGACATCTGAGAATATTGATCAATGGAGATGTTATGTGGGGAAAGTATGGTCCTTCTAATCACAAACAGGGTTTTCTAAGAGTGTTGCATCACACTTCCTCTGTCCCTGCAAGCTGAGTGGCCCTCATCAAAATTATGGTCTCCCCTGATTTCTCTACCTGTTCAACAACATTCCCATAGCCCTAGGTCAAACTTTGTCACTAAACTATGATCATTACTTACCAGACTAGTGTGGTGTGGGAGTCACCTTACACTGGTTTGGACCTCCTTACCCACTCATATGAGTTTGGGGATTTGCAGTTCCAGACTAATATTATCATGCAGCACAAATGCACTATGCCACATATTGGTCTGACTTGCAGAGTAGGGTCACTCACTTACCTAGAGAGAGGAATCAAATAGAGATTGGTGTTCTGCAGACATTTATGGAGATACAATGAGGTTGACACCTACAGCTGATTCAATGGTTAGATGCACAAACTGGTTACTCTGGACTATGGCCAGAATACAGCAACGTAAAAGTCTTTATTCTCCTGAAATGGCTCTCGGGGATAATGCAACCTTTCTACCCAATCTAGATAAGGGGGTATGGTGCTGTTGAAAGCTGGTCTCCTTAAGGCTGGTAAGCTTTATTCTGAACATAAATTTCCTACTTTAGACCAATTTAAGAGCGAGATATAACTTATCTCCATTGATGTATTTGACTATTAACAACTGAGATACATGGTGAGGGCTTACTGACAAACCTTTCTCAAGTCAAGTCAAGTCAGAGATTTATATAGCGCGCTACATACCCGGAGGGTCTCAAGGCGCTTGGAGAAGGGTGGGGAGTTACTTGTCGAATATCCAGGTTTTAAGTTGCTTTCTGAATGCTAGGTGGTTCTGAGTGAGACGAAGGTGAGTGGGGAGTGAGTTCCAGGTTTTAGCTGCGAGGTAGGAGAAGGATCTACCTCCCATGGTGGTTTTATTGATGCGAGGTACGGTAGCAAGCACACACAGTCCCTCCTGAGTTCCCCCAGTAACTCTCATGATCAAAGACCCAATGGGAAGAGGATGGATCTCTAGTCTTTATGAAATATACTTTAACTCAACTTAGGTCGGAGCCCTTTGAACTATAGTAAAATGGGAGGCATATATTTGCAAACCGAAGCCGCTGGACTGATGGAACTGCTGCGCTCAAACAAAACTAATTTCCTTCACCTATAGGCACAGTCTCATAAACTACGTTTTTAAACACACACTACTGTTCTCCTAGTTTAATATTTTTACATTAGATTGACACCACTGAGTCTCCCTGATGGCGGCATTGTGGGACCAAGGCAGCGGGTTCTATAATTTAGCATGGGAGAGTCCGGGAAATAAGAGGTGCTGGAAGGGCACTGCATGCTCGACTGGGGGAAACATCAGAAATCTCTGTGGAATGTACCCCTTGGATCATGTTGATGGGATATACTAAAGACGTACCTCTGTTTGTTGGGAGACTAGTGGCAATAAGGGCATTAAGTTAGCCAGGTCCGACCGGTGCTCAGCACTGGCAGCTCAACAAGCACTAATAAAGCCAATAGATTTACACCTATGCAAGAGCTATTAGCTTTGCCAATATGTTTTAGCAATGTTGGACACCAGAGTGGCTGCCGTTCAGCATGGCAAAAGTTGGTGGGGTAGAAGAGAGTGGCGTGGAGTGGGGCAGAGTGTCATGGAGTGGAGTAGAGGGGCAAGGAGAGGAGTGAAGTGAAGTGTAGTGTAGTGTCAGGGAGTAGCATACAGTGTTGTGAAATGTTATAAAGGGAGTAGAGTTGAGTAGAGTGGAAGGGCGTACAGTTGAGTGGTGTAGAGTGGAGTACAGTTTCAAGTTGAGTAGACTGTCATAGAGCGGAGTGGCATGGAGAGTCGTAGAGTGGTGTAGAGCAGAGTGGAGTGACGTAGAGGGTGTTGCATAGAGTGGAGTAGAGTCTTGTAGATTAGAGTGGCGTAGAGCGGATTAGATTGTCAGTGTGGAGTGGAGTAGTGTGTCGTAGAATAGAGTGATGTAAAGTGGTATGGAGCAGCACAGGGAGAGTTGCATAGAGCATCATAGAGGGGAGTAGTATTTTAGAATGGTATAGAGTAGAGTAGAGTGCTGTAGAGTGAAGAGGCATAGAGTGGAGTAGAATATCAGTGAAGCGTAGTTTAAAGGAGAAGAGCATCACAGAGAGGAGTATCGTGTAGTGAAGGGTCGTAGAGTGGAGTGTAGTAGAATGGCCTAGAGTGAAGTGGCGTAAAGTACAGTGGTGCAGAGTATATTGGGGTAGAGTGCATGGCGTAGAGTGCATTGGTGTTGAGTAAAGTGGTGTTAAGGGCATTGGCATAGAGTGCAGTGACATAGAACAGCGGACAGTGCAATGGCATAGAGTAGAGAGGTTCGGAGTAGATTGCAGTGGTGTAGAGTGCAATGCAGTAGACAGGAGTGGTGCAGAGTGAAGTGGCTTAGAGTGAAGTGCTGCAGGGTGGAGTGGAGTAGTGCAGGGTACAGTGCAGTGGCATAGAAAAGAGTGGCGAAGAGTGAGGTAGAGTTGAGCTGAGTTCAGTGGTGCAGAGTAGAGTGCAGAAGCATAGAGTTCAGAGGCATAGATGGAGTCATGCAGAGTAGAGTGTCAGAGTGCAGGGATATAATGTGCAGGGTCGTAGAGTGGTGCAAAGTAGAGTGGTGAAGAGAGCAGTGGCAGAGTTCAGTGGTGTAGAGTAAAATAGAGTAGCATTAAGTGTAGTGACAGAGTTCAATGGTGTTGAGTGATGTAGGGTGCTTTGGGGTAGAGTGCAGTGGCATAGACTAGAGTGTTGTAGAGAATAGTGGCATAACGTGCAGTGGCACAATGTAGTTGGTGTAGGTGCAGTGGTATAGGGTGCACTGGTTGTGACTAAAGACGTGTAGAGTGTAGTGGCATAGAGTGCAGTGGTTTAGAGTACAGCGACATAGCATAGACTGCAGGGGCATAGAGTGGTGCAGCGTAGAATGCTGTGCCATACAATGCCGTAGAGTGCTGTGGCAAAGAGAGTAGTGGCATAGACTAGATTGTTTCAGAGTAGAGTGGAGTGGTGCAGGGAAGAGTATAGTGGTGCAGGGTAGAGTGCAGTGGCAAAGAGTGGAGTGGTGCAGAGTAAAGTAGAGTGGTGCAGGGTCGAGTGCTGTGGCACAGAGTGGAGTGATGCAGAGTAGAGTGGCGTCGATTGCATTGGCTTAGAGTAGTGTGGTCCAGTGGCATAGAGTACAGTGCAATAGGGTGGCATAGAGTGCAGTAGAGTGGCATAGAAAGCAGAGGCGTAGCCTGCAGTAGAGTTGCGTAGAATGCAGGGGCGTAGAGTGGTGCAGCGTAAAGTGGAGCAGACAACAGTGACAGAGTACAGTGGTTCAGAAAACAATACCTGGCGTACAGTGCAGTGATGTAGAGCACTATGGGGTAGAGTGATAGAGCGTGCAATGGTGTAGAGTGTTGTGGCATAGAGTCGAATGGTGAAGAGTATAGGGGTGTAAAAGTGCAGTGGTTCAAAGTTTTTGAAATAGGTACACTGGCGTAGGGTGCATTGGTTTTAAGTAAATGTAAATGTATGTATACTTGTAAAGCGCACTATCACCTTACAGGCATCCTGGCGCTGTATACCGCTGTGGAACCCTTCCTGGCTTTCCCTGTGAGATGCCCCCTACTGGGCACCCCCAAAGTGAAGCCAGGCATCCCAGCGCTTTCGGGCCGTTGTGGAGATTAAGCAAGCTATTGCCCAGAGTTGCAGAGTGGGACCCGTGATTGGAGTAGGCACCGAGGCGAGAATTATCAAGTCTGTGGACATTGAGCCCAAGAGTGAAGTGAAGTAGAATTAATTGTCGTAAGAGTGCAGTGGTTCAGAGTAGAGTAGTGCAGCGTAGAGTGCAGTGGTGCAGAGTGGAGTTGAGTGGCATAGAATGCAGTGTCATAAAGTTCAGTGGAACAGAGCAGATTGTTTCAGAGTAGATTGAAGTGGAGTGGAGTGGAGAGGTGCAGGGTAGATTATAGAAGTGTGGGGTAGAGTGCAGTGGCATAGAGTAGTGGTGTAGAGTGCTGAGGTGTAAAGTAGAGTGGCGTAGAGTTAAGTGGTGCAGCACCGATTGCAGGGGAGTGGAGTGGCACATAGTAGAGTAGAGTGGCATAAAGTGCAGTGGCATAGAGTGCTGTGGTGTCAGATAGACAGTTTCAGAGTACAGTGAAGTGGCGTAGAGGGGTGCACGGTAGAGTGGAGTGATATAGTGTAGTGGCATAGAGTGCATTGCTGTAGAGTGAAGTGTTGCAGAGTGGAGTGGCGTAGAGTGAAGTGTTGCAGAGTGGCATGGTGCAGAGTGGAGTGGCCTACACAGGTGTGGTGTAGAGTGCAGTAGTGCATAGTAGAGTGGGCTAGGGTGCCCTGGCAAGAGTATAGCAGTGCAGAGTAGAAAGTGAAGTGGTGCACAGTAGATGAGAGTGGCGGAGAGTGCATTGAAGTACAGTGGCAAAGAGTGGGGCAGAATAGAGTGCAGTGGCATTACCTTTAGTGGTGCAGAGTAGAGGCATAGATTTCATTGGCTGAGAGTGCAGTGCTGCAGAGTAGAGTATCGTGGAGTGCAGTGGTATAGAGTAGAGTGGCATAGAGAACAGTGGTGCAGAGTAAAGTGACGTAGAGTTCAATGTGTAGAGTAGAATGGTGTAGACCACAGTGGCGTAGAATATAGTGGCGTACAGAGCAGAGTACATTGTCATAGAGTGCAGTGGTGTAGAGTGTCTCGATTTTCCGTAAAGTGGTGCAGAGTGCATGGCGCAAAGGGCAGTGACGCAAAATGCTGTGGCGTAGAGTGCAGTTGTGTAGTGGCGAGGTGTGGAGTGACATGGCGTGGAATAGAGTGGCATAGACTGCAGTGGCATAGAGTCGATTGTTTCAGAGTAGAGTGAAGTGGCACAGAATACAGTGGTATAGAGTAGAGTGCAGTGGTGCACAGTAGATTAGAGTGGCTTTGAGTGGATTGGCGTAGAGTTCAGTGGCGTGGAGTGATGCTGAGTTCTGTGAAATAAAGTTCAGTGGCGTAGAATGGCATAAAATAAATTGCCAGAGAGTGTTGCAGAGTATACTTTCGTAGAGTGCTGTGGTGTGTAGTAAATTGGCGTGGAGTGCATTTGCTTAGAGTGAAGTGGAACAGAGTAGAGTGGCTTAGAGTACAGCTGTGCAGAGTCTAGTGATGCTGAGTAGACCAGAGTGTCGTAGAGGGCAATGGCGTAGAGTATATTGCCGTAGATTAGAAAAGAGTGGCATAGAGGACAATAGCGTAGAGTATAATGGCATAGATTGCAGTGGTGCAGAGTAGATTGGGGTAAAGTGCATTGGTTTTGAGTAAAGTGGCGTAGGGTGCACTGGCATAGAGTGCAGTGGCATAGAGTGGTGCAGACTAGGGTGGAGCGGTGCTGAGTGCAGAGGTGCCAAGTGTAGGCGTAGAGTAGATTGTTTCAGAGTAGAGTGCAGTGGTGCAGAGTAGATCAGAGTGGCGTAGAAGGGATTAACATAGAGTGCACTGGCATACAGTGGAGTGGTACAGAGTAAAGTACATTAAAGTAGAGTGCAGTGGAAAGGGTGCAGTGTTGCAGAGTAGGGTGGCATAGGGTGGAGTGGTGCGGTATGGTGTAGAGTGTAGCGGTGAAGAGTGCAGTGGTGCATAGTAGAGTAGTGTGGGGTAGAGTGCAGTGGCATAGACTGCAGTGTTGTAGAGAAGAGTGCAGTGACACAATGTGGAGTGGAGTGGCATAGTGTGGAGTGGTGCAGAGTACAGTGTAGTTGCGTAGAGTGACACAGGGTAAACGTCGTCCCACTGCTCTCAGAGCAGTGTAAAAGCACAAATTAAATGATAATAACAGAAGTTATTTTTGTTATAATCCTTTTATTTTTAGTATCAGCCAGGTTCGGTGGGGTGGTCCTGGGCTCCCGTGATGTCCGGGAGGGGGAGTGGCTCCTGCATGCCAAAGTGCCCATGACTGAGGTCAAACAATCATGCGCACTTTGCATGTTCCCCACCAGGCTGCATTACACAGCCTGGTGAAGAACATGCCCAGCCTTGCATTCCCCGCCTGAGCGCAGAGCCACGGCGCTCAGACCAATCACTACACTGCATTGCAGTGTTGTGATTGGCTTAGGGGAGGGAGCCTGTGTGCTTCCTGCTTCCGGCCACAGAGAGACGACGGGGAACGACAAAGGAGGGACGACTGAGAACTCAAGACGCGGTGAGGAGGAGAGCGTTTTTTTTTATTGTGTACCCTTCCTCCCGCTACTTCCCCCCACCTCTCCACTCTTGTTGACTGCCAGCCGTACTGGGAGTGTGCATGGTATGGTAGCACACTGCTATTAAAGACAACACATCTTCAGTTGAAATGACCATTACATTTGCACTCCCCTACAGTTTAACTGATAAAAGTATGCAATATTGTGTGGAAATGTCATCACCCAATGTATTGATTTGATCAACAGCACATTTCATTTACAGATATTTATATTTTGTTGTGTGCTTGGAAAAAAAAGCTAGACAGCTTAAAGCAAATAAAGCTAGCAACTAGAAAGCCAGAAAATGTGAGCTACAAACTACAAAGCCAGTGGAAAGCAACGGGTGGAATGCATTCCTAGGTCAACTTTCTGAATGACCTCAAGATGTCTGTAGCAAACCATACAGCAGCAATGTCTGGTAGTCTGCGACCTAAAAAACATGTGCTGAGGTGGGTCCCTGTAGGGCTCTACATGTTTGCCCTTGCCCTCAGAGCTAAATAACAATCTTAACTCTGCAGCACTATCACCCTTCACCGGCCTTTAATGTAACTTCAAAGAGACTCATTCATAGTTATCTCACAGTCTCATCATTTCAGAATTGAAGCATTTTCAATATTATAAACAAGAAAGTAATTGTTGCTACTCATTTATCTTATGCAACTAACAGCCATTGACAAAGCCAATAGTCCTGGCATGTGTTAGGTGTAATGTCAAATGTTGTATTATATATCTGAAACAAATAACAGAAAGAGGTAGCAAAATAGCAGTTGGGCGAAACAGTAATCTAAGCACAGATTTTTAGTTGTCTCTCGACATGCTGTATTCAGTCTATGGGCTTACAGTCCGCCTCCAGCTTCTGATTGGCTTTTGTCTGTGTCTTTTAAAAAACAATGCTTCTAATTGGATAATGGATCCTGATTGTTCCACCCTTTTTCTCAAGTGTTGACTCCCATGGATCACCCCCAGGACTTGTTCTTTTCCACTTGTCCTATTTTATTTTAGGCTCTGGAACTTTTTTTTTTATCAGCTCTTCACATATGCGAACGCTGGCTCCCTCTCCTCGGGCTGCAGCTGCCCCCACCTCCCACCTACTTGTCAGGTTATTTTCTTCCCTGCAGCCCATGCAGAGCTGCTGATATCCAACAGCCCACATTTTCTTGCAGTTTTATGTAGTGTGACCTCGATCCGGAGGTATTGGAGCACGTTATAGCAGTACTAGTTTCACTCATGATTTTTTAAGGCACGTGGAGATTAATTGGTTTTACCAGAATCACAGGATGTTGTCTGACGCCGAGACTCTAATCTAGTAGCATGTTCAAAAGTAATCAGATCTTGTCGCAACCCCACATTGTGCCCCTAGCCATCAGTTAACATCATTTAAAAAGCAAAGTGTCTTATGATACGCATCATATGCCTTTATTTAAATATCTATAACTTGGATTTTCAAGCCTGCTGTGACCTTCTCTTACATCTCAATACTTCAAATAGCAGGCATGTACAGTTCTCCCAAGAATTCTTAATTTTTTTTCCCCATCATTTAAGGACAGGTTTCCCTAGTTCTCCTTTGTCATTACGTAGCAATGGGATCAGATCATTTTGCTTTCTGCTGTCCCGAAGTCAGTCAATAGTGATAATAAAATGATAATAAATAATGTGAATAGGCTGGCGTCTCCTGAAAAACGACTGAACAGCATCCCTGGCAATTGGTAAACCTGTTATTTGTGCTATCAGGTAAGTTGGCTCCAATGGTGCACTGTGTGTTACAGCAATCACTTCTAGGGCGCAAAAAAGATATTTTTTTAAATTGTATAAATACTCTTGGAGTTATAATCTGTAAATAAATGTCATCAGTTAACTTAGCTCCTTCCACTAAATCCATGATCTTGGTAAGGTACTCCAACATTACCAGCAACATGTCCGAGCTCCCACCCCAGGCTTACTCTTAGGACCCCTTAAGTAATCGTACATAGAATTACAAAGTCAGGAGACCAACTGCACAGTGGCCATCAGACTATGTTTGCTGAGTCTGGTACACTGTACTCGACTGTGCGCCTTTCATTCAGCAAGAGAAACACACGAGACGGTGGACTACCCTTCCTGCACCTCCTGCCAGTTTCCTATTTTATAAAGAGGACCCGCGCTACAGACCCAGACACCAACCGCCCTATGGTGCCACTGTTTTCCAGACCATAGAGCAATTCTTAAATGGTGTGCGCAGGAATACAAGTAATATCCAGGAATTTGCTCTGAGAATTTTCAAAGTGGATCATCGACAGGCGGGGGAAGAACATGGCGGCAGCGCACTAGCTCGCCGCAGTGCTTCAGGTCGGTCCCCGCAGGACAGTCCCGCTGAACTATGATTGTGCGACCGCGGAGGCCCTGAATAAGGCATTTTCCTGATTTGTGTAAACGGAAAAAAATTGAAAGCATTTTCACTTACTTTTGATGGATCCCTTTTCTCTTTTTTCCGTCCCGATGGTGGTTGCCTGGCGAAGCGGCTGGTGCAGAGCAGGAGTCCTCTTTCCACCTCCATGCTCCCTTGCTCTCGATCTCGGCTGGAAGGTATGCAGCGAGGAGGACGGCTGCGGGTGTGGCGGCAGAGGTAACGGGTGTAGCGGGGGAGTTGGTGAGGCTTCAGCAGCCAAGGGTAAGTTGCTTGTTTCTGCTCTGAACTTTGGAGTCTGCTGCAGTCGGAGCGGTGGTGAACCGAGTGGAGAAGGTTTTGAAACTATTTGCACTATTTGTACTCCACATCAATCAGGATTTGGCAACAACTTCATATCACCCCCAACTCCCTTAACTCCTACTAACAAGTGCTTAAATACATCGGGCATTTTATTTAGTCTGAGGATCTGCACTGTTTAAAACCAGATCCTTTTTATTAGATGCCATGAGACAGCAAGGGTTCGTCGACGTCTGGCGGCAAAGATCAGGAAACCAACAGGGGGTCTCTTATAGGAATAATAAGTATCACCATAAGTCTAGGATAGACTACATTTTAATGACCCAAAGACTGGTCGATTCAGTTAGAACAATAGAATATCTCCCGTCTCACCTCTCAGATCATTCTGCTGTTAAATTGGTGATGAGTCTTCGTAGGAAAAAAACTTTGACTGTCTGGTCCTTTGATCGTTCCTTGCTCACTAATGAGGAGGACATTTCGTTTTTAAAAACAGAGACACGTAATCTCTTCCTATCTAATGATGGTACTGCGTCTGATAAAATTATCTGGGATTCATATAAGGCAACATTGAGAGGGTTGATTGTTGCCAAAGTAGCCTTCCAGAAAAAGAGTTACAACGAAACGATCTCTTCTATAGAATCAGATATGGCTTCTATTGAACGGGAAATTGATCTAAGTAATGGATCTTCAAGGTCAACATTAGACTCCCTACATAACAAACTCGCGACCCTGAAGGGGACCCTGGCATCAACTCTGAGTTTGAGAGTCCATTAGAGGTGGGAAGCCAGCAAGCTGGCCCACTTCGAATATAGTGAAGGTGCAGGCAAACTTCTGGCCTGGAAGACTAAAGTAGACCAGGTCCGGAACAACATTGCAACCATAAAAATAGGTAACACTAATCTCTCTTCCGATGACGACATCAGGGAGGCATTTAGGGAATTCTTTCAGGTTATCTATAATGAAGACAAAGTGATATCGGCTGAGTCTGTCAAGAGCTGGTTGGATAATATTACCTTACCTTCCCTCTCTCTAGAACATTCCCAATATTTGGACAGCCCCATTACTGAGAGTGAGGTGATATCAGCCATTAAGAAATCCAAGAAGGGGAAAGCATCGGGTCCCGACGGCCTTCCGGCTGAATTATATAAATTTTTAGACTCAGAGATTGCTTCTTTTCTCACAAAGTTGTTTAACCAAATTCTCTTAGAAGGTATGTCTCCTCCAACATCTTGGGATAGTGCCTCTATTACCCTTATCTTAAAACCAGGTAAACCGAAGGAAGAATGTGGGTCGTATAGGCCAATATCTATTCTGAATGTGGATTATAAAATCTTTACCACTGTTTTATCATCAAGATTAGCCAAAATCGCACCATCGGTCCTTCATCTGGATCAAAAGGGATTCTTAAGGGGAAGACAACTATATGAACTGACCTTTGATCTAATTGGCGCCATAGATATAGCAACATCTAATAAGCCTCCATTGGCAGCCCTGACGCTGGACGCAACCAAGGCCTTCAACAGGGTTAATTGGGTTTACCTGTCGGAGGCCTTGGCCAAGTTTGGTGTGGGTGGTGGTTTTCGTAGGGTGATCAGTCTCTTGTACAGCAATCCCTCGGCATCTCTTCTCGTTAATGGTGAATTATCAAGTCCTTTTTCTATCACCAGGGGAACTCGACAGGGCTGTCCACTCTCCCCCTTACTTTTTGATTTTTACATCGAACCTTTTGCGCAATATTTAAGGGAGGAGCCCACCATTAAACCTTTTCATTATCAAGGTTGGACGAGAAAGGTGGCATTATATGCCGACGATGTACTTATTTTAACATCAGAGGCCGTTACGGCTCTCCCTGCCATAGTGAAGCTAGCTACCGCTTTTGGACAGGTGTCGGGGTATGAGATAAACGCAACCAAAACCAAAATGCTTATCTGGAATGATGAGAATCCACCTATAGAACTTCATCCCAGCACCTCAATGTTACTTAGGTTTAACAATTGTAAAAGACATAAATAAAATAGTCCAGGTTAATTTATCCACAGTACTTAAAGACTGTCGGAAGCTTCTTCAATCTTGGTTACATCTTCCCCTCTCATTAATAGGTAGGGTAAATCTTATCAAGATGTCTATTCTTCCAAAGATTTCTTTTTTATTTAATACCATTCCCCTATATTTTGATCAAAAAATCTTAGCTAAATTTCAATCAAACGTCTCTTCTTTTATCTGGCACAACCACCTTCCACGAATTGCCTGGAAAAAACTAAGACGGAGCCGTGAAAAGGGAGGGTTGGCGGCTCCAGATTTAAAAATCTATGCCTGGGCCTTTCAACTATCCCACTCAAGGATGTTGTTAAAGAATCCTGACTCCTTGGGGGTGGGTATGATGTATGCAGCAATGCTGGAAGGTGGAAAATATCAATCACTCTAGTTTTCTTTTTAAGTTTGGAAATCCTAAGTTTTTTAAAAAGATTAAACTGAAGATCTTACAGGGTCTTGCACGAACATGGGCAGACATCATGAAAGCTATAAAAGTAAACTACCTTTGCGAAAAAACCCCCGTTGTGGGGCTTACCCGAAGGTCCGGTTTGGCTTGATGACATCCTGGCAGTCCCTTTGAGGGAGGCGGGCATGGAGGTGTGGGGGGACCTTTTCTACGAGGGAGACTTATTTCCATGGGAATATTTGCAAGCCAAGATCGGTCCTAACTTTTCTCGCTTCAAATATAACCAGATTTATAGTTGGACAGCAGCCTATAAAACATCTCCTGCTAATAAAAATAAGTTCAAACTGGGTGGACATAGCCCCTTTATCTCCGATCTACTAAGCAGAGGGCCAGAAAAGAAATAAATATCTAGATGGTACAACTCTATAATGGAGGAGGTAGATGGAGACTTCGTTTTACCAGAGTCAGTATGGGGTTCTGTCCTGGGGGATGTGAACCTACAAATACTTTGGAAATCTTCCTTCGAGCTCTTGTGGAGTATCGTCAAGCCATCATGGCTTCGTAGAAACCACATTTTTACCCTATATAGGGCGTATTACTCCCCCTCTAGACTTTCTAAATTTACAGGTGGTCAGACAGTGTCCTGCGCAAAATGTGGTCAAATCGCTGCTTCGGATACACATATGTTTTTGGAATGCCCGACACTAATATCTTTTTGGCAAGATATTAGCAACAGCCTCACTGAGTCCTTAGGAAGACATGTCACAATGGATCTGTCCCTGATTATTTTTGGAGTGTTGGAAGGAGTACAACATCTACCTAAATGTTTAGTTTTTTATTCCATCCTGCTCGCAAGAAGAGAGATCTGCAGGAAATGGAAGGACTCCTCACCTCCTACCTTTAGAGACTGGCAAGACTCTGTATTGCGGACATCAGTCATGGATTTGGCTAGATCTGGAAATCGCAGAAAAAGGGCATTTTGGCATTTGATAAAGTGGTCTCAGTGATATATTCGTTTTTTTCTTTCTTTTTTTCCCCGAGTCCAATGATTGATCTCCTATGGTGCTCTTTGTGTTTAGCACCACTGGAACAGCTGTTACCCGGTTTATGCCCGGCTCCTATATGGCTGCCAAAACTACTCCGAGATTTGCTGTGGGATGGCAAATTAAGATCTAGTGGAAAAAAAACAGTGGAAAAAAACAACCTAGGCGGAAGTCTTAAAATGCCTACACAATGGTTACAGGACAAAAAAACGGTAGAAAAAGGGGGGGGGGGGGGGGCTGGGGGGCAGTTACCAATAAAAAATTATAATACTTATTTATATACTAAATAAATTTTATTTTTAAACAAACAGTGTAAAAATGCATATATTTCAATACAAAGTAAAAATGCAATTCATAAACAAGAGAACATAATAAAAGACACATAAATTTCTGTTACAAAATTTTTTTTACAAATTCCAAAAAAGTGGTGTGTCAAGTTGAATGTCAACGCGTTTCGGCGTCCAGCGCCTTTGTCAAGACAGAAAACACTCCCTATAGCTGAAAAACAGCTCAGAAACGACTTGCGAAGCTGGTAGTTTCCTTACGGTTCGTTTAAAATAATGAAAGGAATCTATTATCTATTTAATTTTCATATATTATTCGTCATTGATCTATTTTTTCTTTGCTTTGATCCAGCTTTATGATTTGGTACTCAATTATTCAATAAACCTGATGTATTAAAACCATGTGCCTCCGCCTCCACGGTGATGTAGCGATTTAAAATGGGTTAAAATTGGCGTCTCTCAGTTGCACCTAAAATATTTAATTTCCTGTTATCGAGTGGCCACGGATAAATGCTCCTCGAGTTGTTAAGTGTTTTAACACAATGGCAGCATTGCTCTGCTCACGGTCAAAGAAAAAGGCCAATACTCGCGAGCAAAAATGCTTCCGAGGCGTAGTCTTGAAGTTGACAAACGCTGGGCGGGCTGAAATATCCTCGCTTTGCTTTATGAAGCTTCGCCCCGTAGTTGGCGAACGCTCAGGCGGAGAGTCTTCGAATTCTATTGATGTTTTCGCTGATTGTATCGCGTGGAGGCGGTAGTCTCTATCAAACGGGTCTTGCATTCCCGAGACCCGTTTGATAGAGACTACCGCCTCCACGCGATACAATCAGCGAAAACATCAATAGAATTCGAAGACTCTCCGCCTGAGCGTTCGCCAACTACGGGGCGAAGCTTCATAAAGCAAAGCGAGGATATTTCAGCCCGCCCAGCGTTTGTCAACTTCAAGACTACGCCTCGGAAGCATTTTTGCTCGCGAGTATTGGCCTTTTTCTTTGACCGTGAGCAGAGCAATGCTGCCATTGTGTTAAAACACTTAACAACTCGAGGAGCATTTATCCGTGGCCACTCGATAACAGGAAATTAAATATTTTAGGTGCAACTGAGAGACGCCAATTTTAACCCATTTTAAATCGCTACATCACCGTGGAGGCGGAGGCACATGGTTTTAATACATCAGGTTTATTGAATAATTGAGTACCAAATCATAAAGCTGGATCAAAGCAAAGAAAAAATAGATCAATGACGAATAATATATGAAAATTAAATAGATAATAGATTCCTTTCATTATTTTAAACGAACCGTAAGGAAACTACCAGCTTCGCAAGTCGTTTCTGAGCTGTTTTTCAGCTATAGGGAGTGTTTTCTGTCTTGACAAAGGCGCTGGACGCCGAAACGCGTTGACATTCAACTTGACACACCACTTTTTTGGAATTTGTAAAAAAAATTTTGTAACAGAAATTTATGTGTCGTTTATTATGTTCTCTTGTTTATGAATTGCATTTTTACTTTGTATTGAAATATATGCATTTTTACACTGTTTGTTTAAAAATAAAATTTATTTAGTATATAAATAAGTATTATAATTTTTTATTGGTAACTGCCCCCCAGCCCCCCCTCCCCCCCCCCTTTTTCTACCGTTTTTTTGTCCTGTAACCATTGTGTAGGCATTTTAAGACTTCCGCCTAGGTTGTTTTTTTCCACTGTGCATTTTCCCTGACCTAGGGGTATGGTTTATTTGTGTATACAGGGAACCCTTGTTTGAAGCAAGTGAAATTAAGATCTAGTGCCTCTTCGGATTACGGTGGAAGACTGTGGGATAGATGGCCTTCAAGATATGTGTCCCCACCAGTTTTAACTGAGCCAGTTTTTCTCCGTTGATTCCTTTTTGGCACTGGTCTAAACGGTGGTTATGAGGACAAACAAAAAAAAAAAAACAAGAGAAAAAAAAAAGAGAGAATTTTCAAAGTTTCTTTATTGATGAATTTTAAACGGTTCAGAGAAAGACAGGGAATTTCAGCCAATGTTCATGGAGAACTTAATCAGGGCATCTCAGGGAAATACCCTTCTCGAAGGAGAGAACATCCAGGTTCTCAAAGGTTATCATAAGAAAATGATATCATGTACAACGAACCTGAAATGACTTGGACAGTGATGTAACCTTGAAAAATAGTAGAATTCCAAATGTAATCACAATCCTGGGCTATGTAAGAAGATCCAAAGAAGAGTCTTCTATCAGCAAGGTTTAAGTCAATCTAAATTCGATGCAATGTGTGAATGATTTTCACTGAGGAGACGTGTGGCTCAATGATTAGAGCGGCAGACCCTGATGCAGAGGTCTAGCCCGGGACCAGGGTTCAATTCCCCGCCTCGGCCAGTCTTGGGCTCAAAATTCCACAGACCTGATAATTCTCGCCTTGGTGCCTATACCAATCATGGAGTCCCACTCTGCAACTCTGGGCAATAGCTTGCTTAATCTCCACAATGGCCCCCACAACGCTAAGGATGCCTGGCCTCCACCTTGGGGGTGCCCAGGAGTGGATGCCTCACAGAGAAAGCCAGGATGGGTTCCACAGCGCTATTCGTACAAGCGCCTTGAGACCCTTGCGGGTGAGTAGTGCGCTATACAAGTATCAATTTACAATTTACTGTCCAAGTTGCTTTTAAAACGAAGTCCATTCACACAAAATGTTCAATAGCGGTGGATCCCAGTATCCATCTTTGTATTAGTCCGGTACAGGAGCCCATTAATGTGTGGCATCCGATCGGATTATTTCTTGTTCAAGTATAGTAGATCTGCTAGTAGCAGTTGCAAAAAATGGCAATAAATCCTGAAGACTCCCGGTGATATTACTGAAGCCTAGCATGGGAACTAACCCAGTGGCCACGATACGGCCTGACGGATTCCAGCACCGCGTCCGAAATGCCGAACTGTGCGCCTTTCATTGTAAACATTTCCAAAGCTTGTATGTTTACCTATCCCACTGTACAGAAATGGGAACGCAATAAGAGCGGCAAGGGTGCAGGATCTTCTTTGCATAAAATATTACACAGACCTCTTTCGCAGAATGCTCTCCTTCCAGAAGTGCAGGGAAAGAGGGTTGTCTGATAAATCTACCTGCGTATGAACCCCTGAATGGAATCAGCCCACTGAGAACCACTGAACAAGTGAGGCGAGTCACTAGTGGGGGAGCAGGTCCACTCCTCAAGAAAGGTTCGATGAGCTTACCCAAAGAATACTTTACGGTTGTTGAACGTTGCCTGAGTAACTTGGAAATCAGCTGGAGTAGGGGTTGGAAAAGAGTGGAAAGTTTACTCTTACAGAAATACAGACTGGGTTGCAGATCACCCCAAATCTGTACAAGACATTTCCCCAATTGAGCTATCTGCCCACAAGCAGAGAGAGCGATAAGCTTGAGACTTGAGCTACCACTAAACGGGGGCAGTGGGTGCAACATTCCAGCTTTCATCAGAGCCAGCCTATAATGACTTTCATACCTATGGTATCACTTACCGATGACCAATTAGACCCTTTTAACATTTTGAAGCAGTTCACTATGAGGCGAACTAGGGATCTACATGCCAGCCGCTAGTCAGGGGTGTCCTCGCTTGTGTAAAAGCCAGCACAACAGCTTGGTGCCCTGTCCAGTTCCACACTTTGGAGCTTTGAAGATAATGCAAGAATGCATAGCTCTTCCTCTCTCCCTACAACCAAAGTGGCTGGACAGGCCTCATACTGTTCCATTCAATGCCTAAAGCAAGAGACACCGCCAACACATAACAACAAAATAAAATAGCTGCTGTGTTCTGTCTATGCCAATGCTTGTTAGCTTATGTGTTTATGTGTTTAAGCCATTGACCACGCCCATCTGGAATCTGGAAGACTCCTCGACACCCCCCCCCCCCACACACACACACACACACGCGCATAGTTTTTTTTCTTTCCACTAAATTCCCTGTTGACAAATCTGATATTGTTAGCTAACATCCTCAGACCAGACCCCTTGATGTATGGGGGTCCTCTGCGGGATTTCCTATACAGACGCGAGAGGATGGTGGGGATTCCGAAGAAAATTTACTCTAGAGAGAGCCGAGGGCCCGTAGCTGATGGTAAAAGCGAGGTCCCTTCACGTGTGTGAAACAAATATATATTTTTTCTTAACCTGGATTTCTTTTGAAATGCTGAGGGACGTTCCCACCAACGAGCGTGAATCAGCAGGCGTTGGCTACCTGGAAATGCTGCTTATCAATGAGAAAGCAACTTTCTAATCGGAAGACATTCCAGCGATCGATTGCAGTGCCCCCCAGTGGCGAGTTTAGGTGTTCACATTCAACATATCGTTAGAGTATTTTAAAGGAATTACTGCCTAATAGTGGGTTGTGACGTCTAACTATATTATTTTTTACTTGCGTGCTTACGAAATGATCCTTACTGCTGACGTTGCAGGCACTCAACATAATTGCCAAAACAATTAAAAATCATAAACGTGTTATTAACTGTTTAAAGGAAACCATGCAGCTTAACTGCCATTCATAAACTGCTGAACGACTTTGCCAGCAAGCCGGAGAAATCACGCCGCGGAACTGCCGGTGCTCCAGATAACATATCAAAGAACATCTGTCGCGGCTTCCAGGGAAAGATTAGTGAAACATTTATTCAGGGCTGTACAAGAGCCAAGGTGTCACGCGGCGCTCCCTCGTGACGCAGTCATATGAAACTTCCGCACATGTAGTGGGGCGGAAGAGAGAGGGTCCCTTGATAATTCAGTCATCATGGCTGGCGGGTGTCACACTCCCCTTTTTACGTCGAAGTCTACTATTTACTAAGGACATCTCGAGGACATTTGGAATGCTTGACTGGGAATCCGTTCATTTCCCCTGTTGGTTTCCACTGGCTTTTGGTTTGAAACTCACATTTTCTTGCTTTCTATTTGCTGCCTTTGTTTTCAAAGAATGCTCACTTTCTGTAAACAGGCCTCTTGTTCTCACCTTGTCATGTTTTCTGTACATTTCAATACAGAGGTCAGATGTCAGGCTCTGTCTTACAGGGAGCTTAGTATTTCAGTTTCTTCCTCTGACTTCATTCAAAGCTAGAGAATTTATGTGACCGTCGTACTGGCTCCTGGAGGTTATTGTGAAGTGTGGTGGAAACACATATTTTAATACCATCAAATCAATACACTAGGTGATAACATTTCAACGCATTATGGTTTGTGCACGGTATCATTTTATTACTAAAACTGTATGTCTGTGCAAATGTACTGGTCATTTCAACTGAAGATGTTCTGTCTGTAATAGCAGAGCGCTATCACACCATGCATACTCCACTTTATCCCACCCCACTCTATTCTGCACCTATCACATTATGTCACTCCTCTCTAAACCACTCCACACTACCACTGAACTCTACTCTGCACCTTTTAACTCCATGTCGCCTCAGTCTTCCCCATTGCAATCTACAACACTCTCCTCTACTATGCACCACTGCACTCTACACAACTCCTTTCTATGTCACTCTACTCTGAAACACTGCACTCTATGCCATCCACTCTGCACCACTGCACTCTATGCACTGCACCACTTCACTCCTCCATGCACTATTCCTCTTTATCCCACTCCACTCTTCTCTGAAACAATCTACTCTGCGCCATTCCACTCTACACCACTGCAATCTATGCTGCAAAACTCCACTCTGTACCACTCTACACCACCGCACTCTACTCTAATCACTGCACGCTACACCAATCTACTCTGCACCACTACACTCTATGCCAGTACACTCTACGCCACTGCACTCTACACCATTGTACTCTACGCCACTCTGTTCTACTCTGCACCAATGCTCTTTATGCCATTCAACTCTGCACCACTTTGCTCCATGCCAATGTACTCTACTCTGCACCACTTTTCTCTACGCCTCTCTATCCCAATGCACTCTACATCACTGTACTCTGCACCGCTCCACTCTACGCTAATCCACTCTAAATCCATTTAATCTACTCTGCACCACTGCACTCTAGGGCACTCTCCTCTATGATACTGCACTCTACGCCGCTTCACCCTAAGTCACTCTATTCTTCTCTGCATCACCATACTCTACACCTCTGCTCTCTATGCCACTTTACTCTGCACCACTGTACTCTATACCACTGCACGCTACACCACTCTAGACCATTGCACTCTCTGCCATTGCACTTTATGTCACTGCACCACTCTACTCTATGCCAATGCGCTCTACCCCACTCTAATGTTCTGTGCACCACTGCACTCCATGCCACTTCACTCTACACCTTTGTACTCAACTCTGCACCACTCTACTCTATGCCAATGCACTCTACTTTACTATGTACAACTACATTACACCACACCAGTATAGGCCACTCCACTACACTCTGCACCACTCCACTATATTCCAGTGTGCACTGTCACTCCACTCTACCCTGCAGCACTCCACTCTATGCCACTTCACTCTAGTCTGAAAGAATGTACTTTACACCACAGCAGTCTCTGGCACTATACTCTATGCTGCGTCACTCTACCCTATGCCACTGCGCTTTGCGCCACTCTACTCTAAACCAATGCACTCTACCCAATGTAATCTACACCACTTTATTCAAAACCAAAACACTCTACACCTGTCTGCTACGCCACTGTGCACCACTGTACTCTACGTCACTCTATGCAACTCTGCACCACTGTATGTCACTGCTCTCTACAACACTCTACTCTGCAACTCTACACTAGGCCTCTGCACTCAATGCCACCCTACTCTGCAAGACTGCACTCTCTGCTACTGAACTCGACGTTAATTTGCACCACTGCACTTTATTCTGTGCCACTCACTCTACGCCAATGCACTCTGCACCACTGCACTCTGATGAATGCACTCTATCCTGCACCACTCCACTTTATCGTGCACCACCTCACTTTATCCTGAAACAATCTACTCTACGCCAATCTACTCCTCCCCGCGCCACTCCATTATATGACATTACAGGCTACGCCACTGCAATCTATGCCACACCACTCCACTCTACGCCACTCTACTCTGCGCTATTTTACTCTGTGCCAATTCAACTATGCCATTGCACTCTACACCACTTTACTCAAAACCACTGCACTTTATTCCAATCTACTCTGCAACACTATTCTATAGGCCACTCTACTCCACTCTATGACGCTCTAATCCATCAAAACTATACTCTAGGCCACTCAACTCCACTCTATGACGCTCTAATCCATTAAACTGTATTCCACTCTTTGCCACTCTACAATACTACTACACTCTATGATGCTCCACGCAACTCCCTCTACACCACTCCTGCCTCTTTACTTCACTCTACTCTATGACCCACTACTCTACTCTACTCCTCCACTCTCTGACACTAAGTACTCCACTATACGCTACTCCACTCATGCCACTCTACTCCATTCCACTCTATACTACTCCACTCGATACCACTCCACTTTACGACAATTTACTCTGCTCTACATCACTCCATGAAAATCTACTCTGCTCTACACCACTCTAAAACACTATACTCCTCTCTATGCAACACCCTCTACACCACTCCACAATACTCTATACCACTCAACTCAACGACACTCTACTCCACTCTACAACTCTACTCCCTCCACAACACTCCACAACACTCTACACCTCTGTACTCTACTCTGCACCACTCTACTCTATGCCAAGACACTCTGCTTTACTACGCACCACTGCACTCTACACCACTACAGGCTAGGCCATTCCACTACACTCTGCACCACTCCACTCTACCCTGCAGCACTTCACTTTACGCCACTTCCCTCTACTCTAAAACAATCTACTCTACACCACAGCACTCTATGCAACTCTACTCTATGCTGCGCCACTCTACCACATGCCACTCTACTCTAAACCACTGCACTCTATACAATGTACTGTACACCGCTGTACTCAAAACCAATGCTATCTAGGCGAACTACTCTGCTCCACTGCACTCTGCGCCACTGTATTCTACATCACTTTATGCCACTGTACTCTATGACACTCTACACCATTGTGCTCTATGTCACTGTGCCCTATGCCCCTCTATTCTACTCTGCACTACTGCACTGTATGCCAATGCTCTCTACAGCACTCTACTCTACGCCACTGCAGTCTATGCCAATGCACTCTACAACACTGCACTCTAAGACACTATACTCTGCAAGACTGCACTATCTGTCACGAAACTCTTCGCCGCTGCGCGCTATGCAGCTCTAAACCATTGAACTGTAAGTCACCGCACTCTACGCAGCTCTATTCTACTCTGCACCCCTGTACTGTATGGCACTGCTCTCTACAGCAGCACTCTGCTCTCAAACACCACGCCACTACACTACTGCACCTTAAGACATTTTACTCTGCCAGACTGCACTCTCCGCCACTGAACTCTACTCTACTCTGCCCCACTATACTCTACTCTGCATCACTCATCTCTATGCCAATGCACTCTACACCACTCCAATCTACGCCACTCTACTCTACCACTCCACTTTACCCTGCAACACTTATCTCTACTCTGAAACAATCTACTGTACACCACGGCAATCCACGCCACTCAACTCCACCCTGAGTCACTCCAATCTACGACACTGCAGTCTACACTGCACCACTCCAATCTAATCTGCGCCACTCTGCTCTATGCCAATGCACTCTACACCACTGTACTCAAAACCAATGCACTCTGAGCCACACACTCCACGCAGATCTACTCTGCACCATTGTACTTTATGCCACTTCACACTAGGCCACTCTTCTCTAATCTTCAACATTCCAATCTTCTCCATTAAACTCTACTCTACTATATGACACTACTCCACTCTGTGACGCTGTACGAAACGCCCGCTACGCGACTCCATGAAGTTTTACTCCACTATATTCTACAACACATTACTCCACTCTAGGCCACTCCACTCCTCCCCTCTACTCTACGACAATCTACTCCTCTCTACTCTACAACCCTCTACGTCATTCCACTCTGCTCTTCACCACTCCACAACACTCTATGCCACTTACCTATACTCCACTCTAACCACTCAACAAGACTCTCCTCCACTCTACTTCCTTCCACTCTACGACACTCTACTCCCTCCACAATACACTATAACACTATGCCACTCCATGACACTCTTCACTTTGCTCCACTCTACACCACTCCACGACTCTCTACACCACTCCATAACACTCCACGCCACTCTCCTTTATACCATGAGCTTTTTTAGCCATGCTGACCAGCTGGTGTACAACATGGCTAAAACATATTGCCAATAGCTCTTGCATAGGTGAGACCTACTGGCTTTGCCAATGCTTGTTAAAGGATAGTCATCTTCCCAAAAAATCAACTAATCCGTGAGGTCACCCTGTTTCCAACCCCTCCAAAATGTTTTTTTCTATTCACTTTGATGGGATCTTCTTAAACCCCTGGCCTCACTGTCCTTTGAAAGCCAAACAGGCTGGTTGGTATGTTCATTGTATTTGCACACATAAATAAGCTATCTATTCTTAGATCCACACACAGTGCAAGTGGGTGGCGGGAGGCGCTGTTGATTAATGTTTCTACCCAAGGTTAGTATATTGATAATCTGGGTTACTTTCAAAGAGTAAGAAATGAATCGGAAATGTGATAAACCGGAGCAACTGGTTTTATTCAAACCCAACGTGTCTACAACTTGAAGGGCATAACCTTTTCATCGTATCAACGATTTGGACACCTGAATTATGGCTCGCTTTCTCTTCCTTTATTCTGTTTTTCCATCCAGTAGATGTACCATGGATAACAACTCCCAGAATGCCACGGGAAGCAGAATAAACATCACGCACTCCCCGATGATGCCATGCACAGGCAGCACAAGTAAAATATCACGCACTCATTGGCCCCGGATGACACCATACACGGGCAGCAGAGTAATATCACGCACCCACTGACCCCCTGATGACACCACGCAGGGGCAGCAGAAGTAACATCACGCACCAATTGACCCCCTGGTGACACCAGATTGACTCCTTGCCCAGAACCTCCTTAGCCCAACAGTTTGTTGGCTGTTTCAGTGTTTTCTTCATGCTTTGTCCCAGAGCTCCGGATTGTTTCAGTAATGTTCAAAGCACATGGAAACAGTAAGTGATTGTAAACGGCGCACGCACTGCCGGGCGCACTGATCTGACCCTATCTCTCGGTGGCACGGCAGCAGCTGGTTATTAGAGAACCCGTGTGTCCCATCTGCCCCGGCGCTAGCGTGACTCCTTCCCCCCGGGCTGGGACCGCGAACCCGAGGGCTCTCATGTGAGCTGCACCTGTGCCCTTCCCCGGCAGGAAGAGGCTTAAAGGGCGGCAGCTGATCCGCACGCAATGCGTGCGCGAGGCAGCCCGGGAGATTCGGCCCGCACGCGACGCCCTAACAGGACAGTACCGGAGCGTGTGTCCTCCAGCACCGGGGAGGCGTGTTCAACGTTGTGAAAGAGGAAGAGGACTCATATGATGGGGCTCGAGGGAAGACTTAGCGGTCCAGTGCACGCATTGTTGAAAAGCCGCGGGGTGAGGATAACGTGGACACCTTCTCGAGCTAATACGCCCGGCGTCCGGTCTGGTGAATTAAAAGCTTTAGGGTCGCCCGCTGCTGCTTTGCGTCACCTCGCTGCAGGCGATCCATGCCCTCTTTTTAGAGGCATGACTGAAGATAAATGGTTTCTATATATAAATTAAGAAGGGGCCCGTTGAGAGGCACTGTGACGCAGCTCATATTAATAGTGCGCACCTTTCTTAGAGCGCCTCCCGTCCCCGTGCCCATGGGACTCTACTCTCGCCCGGAGGTAGGCATGAGAGGGAGCAGCGGCAAAACTAGGGAAGCGGTGGTGTCAGATAAAGCTAGCGAGGCGCGATGGCACCCCGCCCCATTTGTATTAAGGGAAAGGGCATCTGCATCGTGCCCATGATGGTTCTTACCAGATGGATTTCGGTTTACGCTACATTAACGTTGCGAAAGACACAGCGGCGATTTAAGGCATGGGCTAAGTGGGCTCTGGCCAGGGGCCCCGGCCATAGAGGGCGCCTCCAGATAGAGCTAGCTCTGTTCTGCAGAGAGCCATGTTGATGACCTGGAATAGTTCTTAAAAAGATACCGTTTTCCTTTAATTTATTTTTAATGTGGGAGATGTGTGAAATTCTATTTCAGACATTTTGCACAGAAATGTTGTTTGTTTCATGCCACATCCCTAAAGAAAGGTTTCTTATAGATCACAATAGAACCTCGCATATGAGAAATGGGAGGGCGTCACAGAGATTATTTGAGTAATATTAGTAATCTGATGCATGTTACACCATTTAAAACACACATCACTATCCCTGAATATTTAGATTGTAAACACATTTAGAATTTGGACTATTTTGGCCCTGCACTGTCAGTGACCTGGCCAATGATGGCATGAAAGATCTGAAATTGAATCATAAATTCAAACCTGTTCTGAACAGGGGCCCCCAACATAGGTTTTGCCTAGGGCTCCTAAAATCCTTAAAATGTCCCTGGAAAGACACTGTCCAACCTGCGCAAATCAAAACCAGTGATTATTTCTAACGTACTGCCGTTGCAGTGCCAGTGGCTTCAGTTAGAGCTCATAGGCCGTTGTGAAGGAGGCAGACCCCACCCTTCATGCTGACTCATGACTGTTGCATAGTCATTATTGTACATTATCTTGCCGAGAAAGAGCCTCATTATTAGATCACCCGCAGTGGTTACACCGACAACTTCGGAGTGTTAAGTCACATTGCCTTGTGCGTTAAAGGAGACATCACATTGTGGCTCTAAACCACTTCTTAGCACTCGCAGCTAAAATCTTGTAGAACTATGAAACGCCTACAAGCCGGGCTTTAAGTGGGCTGGGTCTCACCAGTCATAAGCACCAGCATTTTTTTTAAAGGTGGCCTCGAAAACGGGTCTCTATCGGGCTCTGTTTTGTGCCCTGGCACAGGCGGTCTGTTTTTTTCCGGACTGCAGTGAGAGCAGACACATGGATGTGCGCCTGCTCACACTGCTCACTTCTCACCTTTGGAGAAGTTACGGCGTGCCATCATGCAGGTGAGCGTTGTAGAGGAAGGGAAATCCTTTAAAGAGAGTAATTTTCTATCTGGATTTCCCTCTCTTTTTAAAACTCAGGAGCAGCAACATTGTTGTGGTGTCACCAGGGCTTTAAGAGGAAGCTTTTTCAATATTATATACAAGTCATAGTTGCTGCGTATTTATCTCATGCAACTAACAACCATTGACAAAGCCAATAGTCCTGACTGTTGTAGGTATAATGCTACTTGTTGTATCATATATCTGAATGCAATGACCAGAAACAGCAAAATACAATTTGGGCGGCACACTATGCAAAGCACAGATTTTTAGCTTACGTGTTTTAAGCCACACCCTTAATTACATTGGCCACACCCCTTTGAAAGACCTCCAGTTTTTTTTATCCCACTTAAAGCCCTGCCTACAGGGAAGTAATACCACATTCTTGGTTGAGCCCAATTTCGCGTTTAGTTCATTCACCCAGTAAAAACATATTGCATCGGGGCACTTCCCCAGTCATACCTGCCGCCTTCCCTGACTGCCCAGCTGTCTCCTGTCTCCCCTCCCGCCGCCACACCTCATCCACCCACCAGCGGCTGCAGTGAGGAGGGGGGCCCAGGGGCATCGGGACTACAGATCCCAGACGCCCTAGCGGCGGGAGCCGCTGCCACACGCATTTCCGGCGCCAGGAGGCGAACAAAAAGGAACTCAGCCCCGGTGGAGCGGGGGACCACATTGCATCGGGGGCACTTCGCCAGTCATACCTGCCGCCTTTCCTGACTGCCCAGCTGTCTCCTGTCTCCCCTCCCGCCGCCACATCTCATCCACCCACCAGCAGCCGCAGTGAGGAGGGGGGGCCAGGGGCATCGGGACTACAGATCCCAGACGCCCTAGCGGCGGGAGCCGCCGCCACCCGCATTTCCGGCGCCAGGAGGCAAACAAAAAGGAACTCAGCCCCCGCGTCGCGGGATCCCGCGCGGGTCTACGCCCGGGCAAAGGGCAGGCCGTCTGTGGCCGTCAGGGGCCAGAAGAGGCCGTGCTGGGCCAGCCCCCTGATATTTCAAGATGGGTAAGCGCAAGAAAGCAACTAATGCTGAGGAGGGGGGAAGAAGGCTAAGGTGCCTAGACATTCTGAGTCAATCATTTTTTATCTATCTTCCGCCGTGGGGGCTCTTACGAAGGAAATTGCTAATGCAGAGCAAGAACTCGGCCTAACTCCCTTGCCCCTCACTAACTGTACGCAGGGTGTTGACAATGTGCAAGTACTGCATATACCACTAGAGCCTGAGGTGGTAGTGACTCATCCAAGGAACATTGCTGCCCCTTCTGTTTGTCTTTCCCCTGGCAATTCCCGACCCCCACCATTGGAACGTCGTATCCAGGTCACTGGTCATGACCCAAAGAGGATCACCAAAAGGAGAAAAAAACAGATGCCTTATCAAATAGTGAGACTGTGACTAATGACAATCTTGGAGCTCAGCTAGAGTCCATATTTTTAGCACGCATAGAGCCTTTATTATTGGGCATAGCGAAAGACATTGTGGACACTTTGAATACTTGTTTAGCTGGTCTTCTTAAGAAATGCGCCTTAATAGATACATATGCCAAAAATTGCACTCTAGGTCAGGAAGCGCATCTGCCTGACGCTGACCCCCCATTTAAAAATCCCAAGGAGGACTCCAGACCCTCTAGACCTCTGCTGACTAATGATGGGGTGGCCTCTGTTAATGTTAGAAGCCGGGACACCCATATTACACTTAGTAGCACAGATTCCATCTCCGCGAGGCCATGCCTCTTGGCTAGTAGTGCACCGACACCCCTCCCCGGTCCTAGCACGCCACCAAGAGGTTGCAAAGTACAGTTGGATTTGCCCCCGGAGGCCGCTCCCTTAGTGGCCACATTTATTGGGGACCCCCCGCTACAAGAGGGAGAGGGTGAATCAGTTTTTGACTTGATGAAAAAGGCCAGGGCATGGTGTAATGAGTCCTGCAGCGGAGGGTTAAACATCTCAGATAGGATTATCATGGCAAGAAGGGTGGGTTGGGTTGGGAAACGCCCAAAGAAAATAGAAGGGGACTGTGTTATTGTCAATTTCAATAGTGTGGATCTGGCAGACAGGTTGTTCTGGGATGGCTCAGAGACTATACATACTGGGCAAATGAGACCCGTCCCCCTGGGTTTTTTCTATCCACCTCCAATCTTACACCATGGGTTACGGGGCACAGTGACGGACTGGAGGGCACGGGGCATAGATCTGGGACGTATACGGACTTCGGGGACCCACTCATACCCCTCGGATGGGGACTTGGGCTCTCCGGTGGCACCTCATCCTCAGTCAACTTGTACACCTTTAGAGCCCCGTGGACTGGCCCTGAGTAACCGATTTGCTCCCCTTTCAGGTATTGAAGAGATCGATTGACTGGCAGCTTTGACACCGTCTAACACTCATGATGTTTTTAATCCAGATGCGTTAGTGGAGTGTAAAATTATCAGCTGGAATGTAGCCAGCATTAGATCAAAAAGGGCAGACATAGCTTGGGTTGACTTTGTCTCTAGTCATGATATAATATCAATGCAGGAAACCTGGAATGCTTCCTCTACCTTCTGGTTGGATGGCTTTACCAGCTTTGTCGTCCCGGCCATTCCAAGCACTGCAGGAAGAGTAAAAGGTGGTCTTATTACGCTTTTCTCCCTAAAACTTATGGGGACACAAAAATTGGTGGAGGTTGGGTCCCCCAATCTCTTAATTGTTGAATGGGTTGTCTCGTCCACTTGTAACTGCATTTTAATTAACATCTATAACTCTTGGGATAGGGATGATAGCACTCAACATATTGCCTTGCTGGAATTTTTTTTAATTAACCTCAGTCAAACATACTACACTAATTTCGAGCTCATCTTAATGGGCGATTTTAATATTCATCCATGCAGTGACGTTTGCCATTTAGGGAATCAGGAGGGCCCAGTAGGTTCAGTGGTTCCTCACTTCGAGCACTCCAGACAAGAAGAGGCCCTTGAGAAACTGCTGACTAAGTTTAATATTTTTGAATCTAGCAGCATCGAGGGTGAAGTAAGGACAGTCACCTTTAAAGGTACGGACCCAGGTTCGGTGTTAGATTACATCTTTGTGTCCCCTGGCATCATACGAAGGGTTGTAACCTATAAAGTAATTATGTCGATATACAGTGACCATAACCCGGTCCTGCTTGAGCTGTGGTGGAGCAACCCCTTAGGGACCAGGACCAGCCTCCCCCAAAATGAGCTTGCCATCCTCCCAAAGGACCAAGGGAGAAGGCTTAAGTGGGCCAAGGTCGTACCAGATAATTTTCTTAAGGAACTACTCCCTAAAATAGAAGGCAATATGGCACTTTGTCAGGACTGTAATGCTCCTAAAGAGGCAATCATGGGCGCTTTTGAGTCAATATGCGCACAAATCTTGCATGATTTGACGCTCAAATCTCGCAAAGGAGTTAATTACCCCCACAAATGGTTTGATTCTAATTGTACCAAAGCACATAGGGACCTATTGCAAGCTCTGAAAACCATTCCAAGAGATAAGGTTGCCATCGCTGAGAGGAGGAAGAGATATAGGCTAACGATCAACAAAAGGAAATGTGCCATAAAAAAGGATACATGGGACAAATTACTGTCAATTGATGTTTTGCGTGACAGCAACCAGTTCTGGGCGACAATTAACCAGCTTTTTTTTCAGACTCAGATAACACAGTCATGGACTGTGTAATCTCTGACGACAAATGGCTTAGTCACTTTAGAGAAGTCTATGGAGAATCAGAGTCTGGCGCCTCAAGTAGCCCATTGATGGTCTCTGAGTCAGCACCCCTACACTTTGACTGTGATGAAGTTGAGAGAGCAATCACTGAGACATCAAAAAACAAGGCCCCTGGGCCGGACGGTGTTCTCTCAGATCTTTATAGACACTCACCCAAACTGTGGGCCAAGGTGCTCACAAATGTCTTCAATGCGGCTAATGGTAATATTTTTCCTGCCTCATGGGCCACTTCAATCATCGTCCCGATTTTTAAAAAAGGGCAGCGAGATGACCCAGCTTGTTACAGACCCATTTCCCTGCTTGACTCTGCAATTAAGATACTAGGCAGATTCTTATTGTACAAACTAAGGGACAACATTGAGAGTAGTGGGGTTCTGTCAAACCTACAATATGGGTTCAGAGAAAAAAGAGGTACCCTGGATCAGTGTTCAAATTTGCACCTTTTAACTTCTAAATATACAGTAGCTAAGGAGGGGTCGTTATACTTTGCCTTTATGGACCTCTCCTCAGCTTTCGATATGGGGAATGGAGATAAGCTGTGGCCAATCCTCTTGGATATAGGGATTGACCCCCCCCTTGTTAATTTTATGGCGTCCCTCCACCAGGAGTTATTCGCTAAGGTAAGGGTCACAACGGAGGGCAGGTGTACGAGCCGCTTTAAATCAGAGCGGGGTACGACAGGGCTGTATCCTAGCCCCCTCCTTTTCACTATCTACATTAATGGTTTAGGCAACTTTTTAGATGCACTAGGGGTGGATGTGCCGTGTGTAGGAGATGCCGTTATACCAGCTCTCCTATACGCGGACGACGCAGTCTTATTAGCCCACACTGGGGTGGGACTCCAGAGATTGTTGGACCTATTTGGGATCTTTATGGATCGTCTGGATCTAAAGATAAATGCTAAAAAATCTCACTCAATGGTGGTTGGCCATCAAAGACATAAGTGTAAACTTAAAACCTTTATTTGTTAGGGAGAGGTGGTTTCCAGGGTGGCAGCATTTTCTTACCTTGGTGTTCTCTATGAGAAGGGGTCATGGGCCCCCCAAATCAAGGCTAAAAGTATTGCCATGGCAAGATCTACGTCAGCTCTCATAGGCTTCTCAAAAAGGTTTGGGAATAGGCCTATGGAGGCTCTTTTAAAAGTTTATAATTCAAAATGTATACCAATCGCCACATATGGTGCTTCTGTTTGGGGCTATGTTTCAATTGATAAGATTCAAAGAGTTGAGAACAGGTTTTTAAGATACCTCCTGTCTGTTCCCCAGTCCACCCCCACCTTCTCAATCCATTCTGAGCTGGGTTTGGATTACGTTTCAGATAAACTGAAACTAGCCCCATTAATCTTCTGGTTAAAAACATGGCTCAACCCAGAAATAACTTTGAATCATGCTATTTTGAAAAATGTCATGGTATTGGATCACGCAAAAAAAAATACCCTGGCTTGAATACTTGAGATATTCTTTTTGTCCGTTAGGACGCCCAGAGCTCTTTTCAACCCCTTCTTGTATCAGAAGGGAGGACGTCAACTGGACTAAGTTACACTTTTCAAATAGGCTTATATTGGCCCATGAGGAGTTGGAATTTCTGAAACCCTCAGTTAGACGGCACTATATGCTAACAATCTCTCCGGGACTCAAGCCATATCTTAAGACTGTAACCATACCCTTCCATAGAGTCCTACTGACTAAATTCAGATTCAACCTGATACACTATTCTTTGGGTAGTTATCAATCGTGGTGCAAACCAGAAGATGGTCCGCCCTGTAATTGCGACAACTTTTCGCAACAAGACACCATGCATTTCATCATGTTTTGTGGGTACTATGCGGGGATAAGGAAAAAATATTTGCTACCAATTCTGAAAGAGGCTGGCTTTATTCAAGTCAGACCTGCTCTCATCCACCTTCAGACGTTGTGTAGCACCCGCATTACTTTCCATGTGGCTAGTTTTCTAGTGGCAGCAATTAGAATTAAAATGAAAAGTATACCATCGAATGTATTATTCTGATTGTTTTTATCAACCAATTTTTAATTCATCCAGCAATGTATATGTTTCAATAGAGCTTTCGCACTGAGTTTGTAAATACATGAATTACTCTATTTTTTTGAATGTATGTACATTTTTATACCTTTTATGATTTTAACAAATCGAATAAAGTGTATTTGACTGACTGATATTGCAGGGGTTTTGCATTTGCTGGATGACCGCTTTACCAGCAGCCCATGGTTTAATACACAAAAGGGTAATGTACATGGGATGGATATGAGCCCTTGTGGCATGGCTGGAGCACTTAGTGGGCAGGGATCATTTAACTGGAGAGGAGCAATCGGGAGGGTGCTAAGGAGCCCACTTTGCTGGACAGAAGCTCTTTGAAGACTTAACACATGTATGCAAATGCTAGACAAAGCTTTATAGTGGGTGTCAGACTGACATGCTTGGCCTGGTATTCCTCCACACTTTTTGCCTCCACTTACTCACTTTACTGAGTTCGCTTTTGTTGGCATTAGGACTCTGTGCACTTTACCCCTGCTAACCATGGCTAAAGTGCTTTCTCATAAAAACATGGTTAAACTGGCCTACGCCCAATTGGCACATTGAATTTGCTTATTAGCCTCCAGTAACTGGTACTACCTGTACCCAGGGCCCGTAAAGTTAATGCTAATAGAGGACATCGTCACTCAAATTGTCACCTATTAATGACGCCCTGTAAAACATGTCTCAGGCCTGCCAATGCGGTCTGTAGTGAAGTTTTAAGCTGCCATTACGGCCTGGCGAAATAAACCTTCCTCCAGACCTAAACCGTCATTTTTTTAATACCTAGTGACCACCCCAAAGGAAGGCCCTAAGTGCTCAAAGGGCAGCGTGCATGATGTTTACAAAGTGGGACATGTGTGTTTAAGTTTTCAATGTCCTGACAGTGAAAACAGCTTAAAGTAGTTTTTCAACGTTGTGAGGTCTATCTCGCCCAGAGACTAAAACTGGCTTACCTTATTACACTTAAAAAGTGCTACCTTTAGTTTGGGACTACATAGAGATATACTGTTTACATTCAAATTAAATGTAATTTAAAGTCTTCTTAATGATAAAGTAATATTTTAAGTTAAAATTCTAAAAAATGACACTTTTAGAAAGTTGGCATTTTTCTGCCCAAACCAACTCTGCGTTTCTGTCAGTGTTCTGGGTCACATGACTGAATGGCTCTTCTGTTGACAGTTATGTGTTCCTTCCAAACACTTAGACAAAAGAAACCAAGGTGTAAGGGGAGATGGACTTCCTGGCAGGATGGCTGGGGAGAAGCTGTCCACCCTGATTATGCTACAAAAGACCCTGCATGCAGCCCACACACAGGAATCTGACACAAGGCCTGCCCTTTCCTTTGTCACCCTAGATAGTTGGGAGACAGGACAGATGTGCATGGGCCATCAACATTGGAACTGAACGGGGGAAAATTGTCAAGTAAGATCAACACCAGTAATCATCTAGCTAAATAGGAGTTCTAATGCCCTGCAGCTTGGACGGGAGTCTGTATCAATGCACATGTCCAAAATAATTATATGCTGTACAAGAGCCAACATTGTGTTCTTCAGCAGGGACCAGCGGTGCAGACTGAAACCAACACCGTGGCACACCAGGGGGGATATGAGCCCTTAGCAGGCTTAACAGCAGTCTGTGAGGAGGAAGACTGAATTCCTCTTGAGGCAGAACATGAGCCCTTGTCGTTGTCATTGTGGACAGGACATTACTCTTTAACTGTGTAGTTTTCAGCATGGCAAATTGGAGAGGAGCCACACATAAAATGCTGGACATTAGACAAAGGCATAGTGGTAAGCAGAGAGGCCTTTAGAAAGGAGGGCTAGACAGGATGCTTCCTTGCTCTGGTCATGAGCTCTCAGTTCCAAAGGCAGGGCTTTCTCTCAAGAAGTAACAATGCTTTGACTCCCTTTTATTAGGTCTCATCCTACGCAACGTGCATGCGTTGCATAGGAGGGGACCAAATGCCATCGGCAGAGCTTTTTCTTCAAAGAAGTGCACGCAATGCATTGCTTGCAATGCAACGTGTGCACATCTTGGCGATTTCCTTTTGGGAGCGTGCTGCGCCATATGGTCATACGCTCCTGAAAGGAAAACGCCCTTGCCCCCTCCCCCTGCTGCCACTTTCACTGCCGCGCGGCTTTACTGCTGCGTGGCCAATGCAGAGAATCGTGCCCTCCCCCCTCTTCTCTCCCCCTGCGCTCGTGTTTGTTGCTTGTTCTCTCTCCTGTAGTGGCAGTTGTGGTATGAAGGCTACTGTTCCCTGCCTATCTCTGGGTGACAGGCACCCCTGATGGACTGTGAAGGGCAGGGCATGTCGCCCTCACCTACTCCCCATCCGGGCTGCCCTTTGAAGCCTCTACTCTTGGAGGCAGGGGAGCGCAGGGCTGGGCTGTGAGCGATAACGAGCTCCCCAGCTTTAATCACTGAATTGTTGAGTTCGGCAATTTCTTAAATGTTTACCGCCGACCTAGCGGCACAAGCACGGAGTCGATCCATCCGGGAATGCTGGCGGGGGAATGGCCGGGATTCCAAATGACATCTACGGTGCCCCGTGCGTGACATTCTTTGAATAACACACAGTTCGAAGTTCTCTGGCGGTGCCAGATGTGCGCAGCTTTACTCTCAGGTTGAGTCTCTACCTCTACAGTTAAGTGCAGCATAGGTGTAGTGTATTTTGTAAAGCGCACAGCTGCCCCAACGGGGCGTCCCGGCGCTGTAAAACGCTGTGGAACCCTTCCTGGCTCTCCCTGTGAGATGCCTCTCCTGGGCACCCCCAAGGTGAAGCCAGGCATCCCAGTGTTGTAGGGGCCGTTGTGGAGATTAAGCAAGCTATTGCCCAGAGTTGCAGCGTGGGACCCATGATTAGAGTAGGCGCCAATGCGAGAATTATCAAGTCCGCGGACATTGAGCCCAAGACCCTGCCGCATATGCACCTTAAGCCTCCGGTAGCTCCTTCTCTGTCCCTCAGAGCTCCTAACAGCATGTGCCCGAGGTACCATCGGTGCCCCGAACTCTCTAGGTGACCCATGTGCACCCAGTGAGCTTGTTTGTGCCCCGGTGCGTTCCTGTACGCCAGAGAGCTCCTGTAGTTTCGGAAACAACTCTAAACTGCAGCAACTAATATGCCACGAAGAACCTCTTGGGTTTCTAATGTTAAACCTGTGCCTAAAACAGATCATAGTCAATGCCCCCACACAGCTCCTAGAAAATAGTGCCCAATAAAGCTCCTATGGCGCGGTTCGCCCGAGAGCTTGACTGCGGCGCACAGAAGAACTCCGCTCTACTGCAATTCAATGACTAGGGAGTTCCTCGAGTGCCATGATGACCCATAACCTCATTGAGCGCTATCCAGACAACTCTCGGGCAACTCTGCTCCGGAGGGCTCGTGGCTTTCTTGGGCCAGAAAAACCCTGGAGTCCTCCTCCTATGCCTTCGAGAGCGAGAGCTACTTAGGAGCTCAGTTCTAGGAGCTCTTAGAGTGATGTGCGCCCAACAGCTCCTAGAAGCGAATATCCCAGCTAGCTCCCACCGTCTATACTTAAACCCTTCATACTTGCTTATAAAGCACTCGTGCACACAAAGCATGACACCCCGAGCCACACAAAAGGAATGGGAATGTACCGGCCAACTTCAAATGGAGTTTGCAGTTGTAAAGGGCTGACCGTGGTTTATGTGGCTTCACGATCTGCTCTATAAGTTCCCTTCGGAAGCTTCCCTTATTAACCATGCGAAGTACATGCTCAATGTGTGCTAAAGCATTAAATAATTGTCTGGCGTTGATTTACATTTAAACTGCATTTGTCGTTGGTTAGCAGTTGTGAGTAATACGTCATTTTAAGCAGCTTTGGTGAACCACGCTCTCCCTCCCTCGCCCCTCCCCCTCTCTATAGCCACACATGCTCGAGCTGGGCCTTCGTTTTTTTGCCAGTTTTTTTGTCTAGCAGTTGTGAAAAGTTTAGCTATATTGTGATTCAGAATTCTCATCCCTTCCTTCCAACGGGACTTGCATTTATCTGACTCACGGTAAAAAGAAGAATATATATATATATATATATATATATATATATATATATATATATATATATATATATATATATATATATATATATATATATATATATATATATATATATATAATATATATATTGTGCAACGTGTAAATGTTAATCCCATTGAGAGGACTGAAACGAGAATAAGAAAGCCATTGATCAAACATTGATAATTATTTTAAAGTCTCATTTTCAACCATTACTTTCAAATGTTTTTATGACACTGTCAAACCTTTCATTCATCGTTTTTCTCTAGAAACAAAGTTACTGTTTCAAACAGAAATGTAGAAAGTGTAACAAACTTTCGTGAAACTTTCGAAATGAGTAACATTTGAAGACAAATAAACATACAACTGTGGCTCGGTGAGTGTGTACCACGGTTTCAACTGCATTTTTACCAGAAAAAACGCGAGAAATGCACATACCTGCTCGAAAGATATTAATAAAAAACTCATAGCTAGGCAACTAAGTTCACTTAATGTTTTTGTAATGAATAACAATAAGCCTGATCCTAAATGAAAGTTCTGTATTGCCATTTTGGAGGCATTTCATGGAGGAAAGGAGTCTGGAATTTGGGGAATTGTTGGGGGGAGGGGGGAGGTTAATATTTTGCAGGCATTTGTGAACAACTGCTAGGTTTGCTTTGCAATATATTTACCTGAATCACTATTTGAGAAAGCAGGCTTTCATCGTCCTCATAAAAGTATAGCCTTTCAAAGTTTACTGCTTGATAACTGGATAACCACTCACCTACCCCTCTGCTACATCTCTACTACCCTTTTACACCTCTACTAGCCCTATACTACACCCCTACTTTCCACTTTTACATCTCTACTACCCTGCTTCTATCCCTCTATTACACCTCTACTACAACTCTCCTACACTCTACTGCCCCTCTACTGTCCCTCTACTACCCGACCTCTACCCATCTTCTACCCCTCTACTCCTTTACCACTCACTGCAACAATATTACTTCTAAATAAACACTTAAGGTCCCAAAAGCGAGACCTATTAGCTATGCCAATACATGTTTGAAGTGTTATTGAACTTTTTATCATTGCAACAGTCCATGTTCATGTTATCTATCACTGTCTCTTAACCTAACATCTAGTCAAATTAATCAGTGCTGTTAGCTGAATGCCCTGCCCTTCAGCCTTCTGTTCACTCAGCCTCACAATGATACTCACTTTATCAACCCGAAGGCCATAAAATGAGCAGATTTGACTTACATAATGCTAAAACCCATTCCCTCCTTTTCCCGTTCCTAGCACCATCCTTATTTATGTGTGAATGTGACCATTGTCTACATACTTCTCACCACTTCCCAAGCTGTTTTTTATTTCTATCCCTAGCATGGGGATTTACCCATATAAATTCCCTCTATCTTCTCAATCTCTGCCTATTGTTTTTGTGTGTGCCATTGTCACTTCCTGAAAGCGGCTGGGAGAGTCTTTTGGCAACTTCCTTACTTCTAAGGGTGCTGGGGCCAACTGAATTAAACATCCAATGGTTACGGTAGGAGTTTCCTCTGGTTTGTTATGGTTCAGGTTTTCTAATGGGTATGGAGGACTCCTGTTCTGCTCAATTTTCTAGCATGCTGTTTATTTTGAATTATGCCCATGTTATGTTTTTCAGTCTCTGGGGGCTGCGGGTGATGCCGTTTGGAAATAAAACCAGGCGAGGCTGCATTGGCACTGTGGCCTTTGTTTAGATTGTAAGCCGGATCAACACTATTTCTGAACCACTTTCCATGTTTAAATCAAGTGGTCTGCACGGTTATGACTGGTGCCGCCTGTTTGCATATTGTAAAACCATGCTGCTTGATATGCTTGATAAGCAATCAGTATCAAGCGGCCGGTGTGGCTGCAGCTGGCACTGACTGTATATATATTTGTAAAACATGGCATCTTGGTAAGTGAAATGGTGCTTGGTTTGCTGGTGCGATTTATACTTCAGTTATGACCGTCGCTCTTTTCTGCACCGATGTTTCAGCAGGCACCGCTTGTTAACAAATTCAGATATTGGATTATGGCTAATAGATTACTGATTTTTTCTTGGAAGCTCCTGGAGCACCATGCTTTTTTCGTAAATTGTTCTTTTTTCAAGAATTTTATCACATTCAAGAGTAACAAGCATTTACAATGCAATGGTCTCGGCATTATTAAAGGTAGAGCTATTGGCATTGCTCATGACATTTAAAAAAAAAAATCATAAATAAATAGCATTGTCATTTACAATGCCAATAGCTTAATCGTTAAAAAAAATGGCATTGTCATTTACAATAACAATAGCTTAATCGCTCGCATATTCATTACCTATTGCATTTACACCCACACAGAGCCACACACACACACAGGGCCACCCACACAGAGTCATTCACATAGAGCTACCCACACACACAGAGCCACCTACACAGAGTCAACCTCACACACACAGAGCCACCTACACAGAGCCACCCTCACACACACAGAGCCACCCACACAGAGCCACCCACACAAAGCCACCTACACACACACACACAGAGCCACCCTCACACAGACAGAGCTACCCACACACAGAGCCACCTACAAAAAAGCTACCCACACAGAGCCACACACACACACACACAGATCCCCCCCCACACACACACACACAGATCCCCACATACACACAGAGATCCCCACACACACACAGATCCCCCAACACACAGAGGATGGGCAAAGCCAGAGAGACGTTTTCATTTTCTACATTCATTCCTCTGTATTTACACCGTCTAATGTGTAAAGAAAAACCTGAAGAATAATTTTGTACATTTGATTCGAACAAACAACCCACAGGGCCACTGACACTATGCAACAACGGAAGATTTAATTATGTGGCAAAGTTCGCTAACTTATGCGAACAATAAAAGTCACATTATTTGGCACAAAGTGGCACATTCTGTGTCAGTATTGTACTTTTTTGAAACTTTGACAGACACTACCTCAGCAATATTTTCCTTTCAAAAGTACCAGTTTACAGCCGGAGTATAAAAATAACAAGATGACCAGCTAACATTTGCAAAGGGTCTACATCTTTGGTACTTACTTTGAGGTACCTTTTAATATATTTGAGCTAAAAGCAACTTTTTGGGCGTGAAATGTGCAAATTATGCAGCTGATGCCTGATTATTTGGCACAGGCGGTAAATAAATATTTATGCAGAAAACACTGCAAAAGCAGAAGTGCATCATTTCAGTGGCGCCGCCTGTATGTCTGCAATCAAAACGACAAAGCACCTGTTTTGAAAACTGAATGCTGGTTTTAAATTGGGCAAAAATTCATAATACAAAAAATATCAAATATGGTCATGGTGTTGTTAAAGTCAATGAAGAGCAAACGATTGGTTTATCACCACTTCCACGAGTCGACGAGCGCAAAGGAGACATCAACGACTCTGGCTGATGAAGCACGCGTTAAGAATGCACCCTATACACCACTATTTCGGTTTAAGTGTGAAGAAGTGACTCCTCATGTCGTGTTTGCAGCAGGATACGGACAACACAGCAGAACAGCCTCAATATTACATGTAGATGCTTTACTGCTTATTTACTGCTGTATTTCTTTAACGATGTGTCTTCGTGTCATCAAGAAAACAATGCTTAAGCGGCTTTTATAAACTTTCAGAAAAAAAATACGTTTTATTTTTGCATGTCTCTTGGCTCTTCTTCGTGGGCCTCCCCGATGGCAGATCACTTCCTGGGAGACACAGACATGGAGACAGAGTGACTTTTGGAGGCAGCCTCGGCTCTTCCCCTGGATGCCGACCGAGAGCGGGATGTCGATCGGCGAGTGGGTGATCTCGTGCGAGATCTGGACCTCCGAGCAGAGGAGCGGGGCGGGTGAGGCGATGGGCTCCGCGTTCTCCTGCGGGGAGATGGGCTGCCGCGCCTTCCGCAGCTCCTGCTCGGGGATCGTGAACACCGTCCTCGAAGAAAAAAACAATGTACCAGCACCCTTCTTCCTGAGCGTCTGCCTTTGATCCAAACTTGAATGGTGCAGCACTTACTGCAGGTGATGTCCCGCAATTGCCACCAGTGTTAGGCACTTAGACCAAAGACATAATAAGAGCATCCCTCTGGTTAATCACGTACAATACCGAAATGAGTGGCAAATTGACCACACTTCAAATATAGCAAACTAAGCTCTCTCTCACGGTATAGCAAGCTACCCACCAGACAATGCGCTTGGCACTTCAGAGATAGAGTGCTCTCTTCCTTGTAGTCACCACAGGCTCTGTGCAGCCTCTGGCAGAGGTACCTTGCCCTGCAACCGGATTACTCTAGGCGCCATGTAGCCTGTGCAGAGCTCGCCTGCAGTCTTTAGATATTACAAGCTCCCTGCAGTATCATGTAGAGCTCATGTTTAATCCTGCTACCTACAAACACAACCATACCGAGTAAGGCTACTGCGCTTCAGAGCGCTGTGGAGGCAGGGTCAGAGACGAGGACCAAAAAAACAAACAAATAAGTTAAATAAAACCAACCATGTTTCTCCGAGGTGAGGAAGAAATGCCTCGGAGAAAGCACTGTCATTTTCGCATTCGGGGGCGTGGTTTTCTTTCTCTCCTCTTCCCATTGGCTGGAAGGTAAAATTCCAGCCAATGGGAAGAGGAGAGAGAGAGAAAACAAGAAAGAACCTTAAAAAAATGCCCCGAATCCGAAAAAGACGGGGCTTGGACCGAGTGACGCCCCTCTCCTCCAATGGTTGGCCAGCATTTACTAGGCCAGCCAATGGAGAAGAGGGGCGGGTTCCAAGCCCCCTCTAAGAAACATTAAATCTTCGGGCTCCACCCACACTGCTTACAGCAGTGCGACGGAGTCCTGGACCTAAAAACCAGAGTCTGTGCTAGTTGCTCACCTGGTGTTAGCTGGTGTGAAAGGGAACTACTGTTTTTCCGCACTATTGTTGGCCGCACTCCACTGAGAAAGCCCCTCCACCTTGGACCTTACAGAGGCTATGTGGACAGTCACTTTTAAAATACATTTTAGGCGTTTGTGTTCATGTCTGATCCTGGGGTTTTTGGGTCAAGTAATTGGGGGGCTTCAAAAGCAGAGGACCCAGGTGCATACTTGAGAAAGGTCCAGTTTGTTTGGAGTTGTGATTCCTTGAATTGCAACTGCTTGCTGTTAACATGGAGAAACACACTAGATCACCATTCTTGGAGAAATACTTATGTTGCTTGAATATGAATTTACCTTGAAAAACAAAGACAAGAGGCGTTTGGCAAAACATAAACAGTTGGTTTAATCAATTACTACGACTGGAGTGCAGCATACAGAAACTGGTCAGAGGACTGACTCAAACGACAATCGTTTTGGATGTCTTTTTATACATTTCTTGAAGCAACATAAAACAATTCATCGATCCTGTTTTGGAAGTGGAATGTAGAGCTTGTCATGACGCCATAAATTACTCCCACCTGATGACAAATGCAGTTGGGTCTCGGCTGACTGGTGGCCATCGGCCCTCGGAGTATGTCCCACGCCCACCCTCGCAGCGCGCAATCTAGGAGTTATACTTGACACCACACTTTCCCTTGATAGACAAGTTAATAGAACTGTCTCCACCTGCTGCGGGGTGCTAAGGATCCTCCGTAAACTTTCAGACTGTCTTTCCTTGGACTCCAGGAAACAACTTGCGGTGGCCCTTATCTCCTTACGCCTAGATTCTTGTAATGCCCTCTATCTGGGCATAAACAAGAGTCTGATTCAACGCCTGCAGGTCGTGCAGAATGCTGCTGCCAGGTTTGTTGTCAACGCCCCTAGACGCTCTTCCGGTTCGGCCATAAGAAAACATCTCCATTGGCTCCCGATGCTGTCCAGGATAGACTTCAAGGTTTTATGTCTGACTCACAGTGCCCTTCATGAATCCGGTGCAGAGGACATTAGGTCCCTTGTATCCCTCTATACCCCTGGTAGGGTCCTGCGCTCTGCCAACAGGAACCTCCTGTCCACTCCCCAGACGAAGAAGGCCAGATGGGGAGGGAAGGCCTTCTCTGCTCTTGCCCCGAAGCTCTGGAACCTCCTCCCGGATAAGCTCAAGGGCCTCGCATCACTTGATCAATTTCGCAAAGCCTTAAAGACCTGGCTCTTCACTAAAGCTTACCAGTAGTTCCCTCTTCCGTCTTGTGCATCGTTTCCAGATCTTCCATTCTATGTGCCTTGATGCCCCTGGGCAAAGTTCTGCGCAATACAAATCTATTTTCATTCATTCATTCATTCAGCATGGAGAGCACATAATCACTGCATGTGTAGTGTGCGCTGTGTCCTGTTGGGCTGAGTGTTCCTAACTCCATGTGGCATCTAACTTTATGGAGTTTTGGGAAAGCGCTCTCCTTGGCCATGTGCGTTTTATTGGGGCCAATCTCCCAGGACCATTGTGCGGTTGCTGCCTTTCTGTGGGACTAATCTGGGTTTTTCCTGTTCACACGTTTGTCCTGCTGGTTACATGACACCCCACCGGTGTTTTGTTAATCAGTAGCCTTACGCCGAGGCTGCTATCTGTTGGGACACGTAAAGCCTGTCTCTGCCTACTGCATGTGGTATCTGCAAACAAACAAAGCATGACCCGGAAGATGTCTGGGTGCCCACGGCAATCATGTGCTGATAACGTTTGTTGTGTAAGAGTGCGCTGTGTAATGTGTGTGGAATACTAATGCTGTGTTCAGTGTAATCATAGGTAACATGGGAGAGGTCCTTATGCAAGCGCTGTGCAAATGTCAGGGTGGACTTAATTTGACTAGGCAGCTCTTTGGCAACATGTGGATGCGGCCACACCAACAGTACTTATTATAGTAACATTCCTAGGCAACTAAAGACCAGATGAAAATCAGGTCCTATACATAATGAATGATAAACACAGGCTCAGTGTACTACCATTAAACAGTTAAAAACAGTTCATTTTATTTATACAAATTTTAAAATTCTGACATTAACATCCATAATGACAAAACAATATCAGAAACAATATACCAATACATATAAAAAATGAATTCACATACATTTATAGAGCAAAGAGCTCAACAACATATAAGACATACATTCATTTTAGGGTGGTATAGACCACAGGGGGCTTAGCTTTGTAGATGTAGATAGTATTTGCTACAAGGGTTTCGGCATGAACTTGAACGAGATCACCACCGACCAGCTCACCGCATCACTGAACCAGAACCCTACTGCCAGATCATCGGACCCCAACCAAGCAGCCCACAACCTCGCACAATGGATCACCAACTGCGCCGACGACCTCGCACCCTTGAAAACCCATCCCAGCAGGCCCGGAAGCAAGAAATCCCCGTGGTTCAACGACGACCTCAAGAACTCCAAGAAGAACTGCCGCACCCTCGAGAGAACCTGGCGAAAGAACCCGACCACAGACAACATGACCGCCCTCAAGCACGCCACCCGCAAACACCACCAGCTGATCCACACCACCAGGAAGACGGCTTTCAAGGAACGATTAGACAACAACGCACACAACAGCAAGGAGCTCTTCAGCATCGTCAAAGAGCTCTCCAACCCCAGCGCTGGAAACCACGACATCACTCCCTCACAAGACCTCTGCGACTCACTGGCCACGTTCTTTCATGACAAGATCGCAGACATACACAACAGCTTCGGCGAACAGACCACGCACCCAACCACAGGACCAACACTCCCCACCACCACCCTCCGCGACTGGACCCCAGTCAACACCGAAGACACCATCCGAACGATGAACACCATCCACTCCGGATCACCAACCGACCCATGCCCTCACCACGTCTTCAACAAGGCAGACTCCGTCATCGCACCCCAACTCCGGGACATCATCAACTGCTCCTTCAACACCGCCACCTTCCCGGAAAGCTGGAAGCACGCCAAACTCAGCGCCCTCCTGAAGAAACCATCAGCAGACCCCACCGACCTCAAGAACTACTGCCCCATCTCGCTGCTCCTGTTTCCCGCCAAAGTCATCGAGAAGACCGTCAACAGACAGCTGGCCGCCTTCCTCGAGAAGAATGGATCCCTCGACCACTCACAGTCCGGCTTACGAGCCAACCACAGCACTGAGACTGCCCTCATCGCAGCCACTGACGACATTCAAACCCTGCTTGACAACGGGGATACAGCAGCCCTCATCCTCCTGGACCTCTCCGCAGCGTTCGATACTGTCTGCCACCGCACCCTAGTTCAACGTCTCAGCAACGTCGGAATCCAGGAGAAGGCACTGGAGTGGATCATCTCGTTCCTCGCCGGAAGAACCCAGAGAGTCTGCCTCCCCCCGTTCAGATCTGAGGCCACCGAAGTCATCTGCGGCGTTCCTCAAGGTTCATCACTCAGCCCCACCCTCTTCAACGTGTACATGAGCCCCCTCGCAGCCATCGCACGCCAACACAGCCTCAACATCATCTCCTACGCCGACGACACCCAACTGATCCTCTCCCTCACCAACGACCCCGCCACCGCCAGAACAAACCTACACGAAGGGATGAAAGAAGTAGCCGAGCGGATGAAGAACAGCCGCCTGAAACTGAACTCAGACAAGACAGAAGTCCTCATCCTTGGATCAACACCATCAGCCTGGGACGACTCCTGTTGGCCCTCGGCCCTAGGCTGCGCACCCAAACCAACGGCCCACGCACGCAACCTGGGCTTCATCCTCGACTCCTCCCTGTCGATGACCAGACAAGTCAACGCCGTCTCGTCTTCATGCTTCAACATCCTACGCATGCTCCGAAAGATCTTCAGATGGATCCTCACCGAAACCAGGAAGACGGTCACCCAGGCTCTTGTGTTGTTATTAGAAGAGAGAGGAACCCCTTGAAAATCAAGGGAAGTAGGGTGGTAGACCAAAGAAATAAACTGGTTCCCTTGAGAACTATACGGAATAAGCTAAAACTTAGCCTTAAGTTATAAAGATAAAATCATGAACTAATGCGGCCTAAAGCATGAAATACAACAAAATGTATTAAAGTAACAAGAATAAAAACAGTTCACATTTATGCATCATAAGGTTCCTAAGCATAACAATTAAAATTCCAATTAATAATACAATCTATTGTGACCTGCACAATACAAAAAGACAGACAAAAGATTTGTAAAACATAAAAAATTGTAAAATACAATTGGTACATTCAGCATTGTAATTTCATCACACCCTTGTTGTATAGCCACAAATTTCATATAGACAAGGGAGGAAAGGTCTTGAATTGTACAATGGTTGTGCGTCGATGCGTTTCGGTGGTACTGGACGTGAATATGCTCCACCTTTATCAAGACTAAGGTTTGATGTCTGTCTTGTTACCGGGTCTGAGAAATTACCCTATAATAGATATACATACGATTAATCGTCCATTCACTTCAAAGGTTTCCACGGTTGTGATACTTATTCAATACATAACATTTCAATATCACATTGTTACCTAACATTTCCTATTTACAGGACATATTTTGCGACTGGCATGGTACAGCTATGGTATATTTTTACTATCATGCATTATCTCTATTGCCTCCATCATTGCTAACTGTTGTTGAGAAAAATCATAAAGTTTGCTGGGAAGTTGGTAAGTAAAGGGTCATCCTCTATTCTTTATCACACTACTCCCTTTTACACTAACATATTCTATTAAAATGTTTACCTGACCGTCTTGGGTGGTTGTCTGGGCACCCTACTACTGTTGGTGTCTATGTACCCATCCTGACGGGGTGGGACCTTGTGCATATAAAGTGTTAAGGAAGGGAACTTCATGAAATGTCTTCCACTTATTGGAAACCTAGATACTATTATAATATGGATAATTAAATTTCCATCTTACCTCTAATAATCAGCAATGCGTGTTTGAATTAAGTCTGGGGGCCTGATCTCAATCGTGTTTCTTGTATGCCATGTGGGCCAAATGTCTTCTGTTTAAAATGGAAATTATTCGGAACATCTGCAGGGACAAGACAATTTTATAAACTACATTTTGCACAATAATAGTGTATTATTTGGATCTCTTTCCCTAAGTTGTATTTTGCACGGTGATTGGGAGGTGATCAGACGGCCTGAGCTACTATTACTCTAGATTAGTTGAGGATGTGGCTTATATACAGGATTACTGGAAGTACATACTGAAATTTTTTTTGACTTGTGTTATCTTTTAAGAATATTGTGTGGGAGCACTTTTAAGGTTGCGACCGTAAATAGTTCCTGTTGAGATTAGCTCTTGTTCTATCTGGGAGGGAGAGAGCACAGAGACATCTGATGAGGAAATTGTAATTATACAATTGCCAGATTATGTTGTGTAGGCCTTAATGCAAATACCTCCAATGTAGAATACTTCGTTCTCTCCGGATTTTGGGAAGAGAAGAATACTGCACTGTATCCGCAGTCTTGAGCAATTGCGGTGCCTGTGACTGCTGAGAATTGCAGGTATTTTAAGGCTGTGCGCTCTGGTGTTGGAGGGAAAAACTTCCACAAACAGGATTTGGATGGCCCCTAATAGAATTAGAAACAAGATGGGAGATATGTCGATTAGGATGGGATCTTAAAGTAAAAGGGAGCTAGAGAATAACCTATGTGCCAAGTCTCGGGTGTAATGGCAGGTAGAATCTTACCTTCTCCTGCGGATGAATCACGCCGTCTCAGGGGTTCTAGAAGAAATGATCTAATAGTCAGCAGCCACCCTTGTTTAAGTATTAGGTGCCGTGATACGATTGGTCTGTGTAAATTTCTGTGTCGACCAATCATCTTTGCCTATTTGGAGGTGAGGAATTAGCATAATGCGCTTAAGGTTCGCACAATCCTATTGGTTGCTTATCGCTACTGTGTCGGCCCTCCTCTATGCGTAGGTTCGGTTTCCACCGAGGTCCTCCCGTTGTGTGTGTGTTTCGATGCCCTATTTAAAGGTATATTAAGATTGGTCTTGCTTTAAATATCACACGCCTTAAATATAATTCCTTCAATATTGGCGTTCAAACGCCTCTATCCTAGAGGTGAAATCAGTCCTATAATCATACAAACGGGATATTTCTTTGGAAAAGGTCAGATTACTTGCATGCGTAAACTGATAATCATAAGTGCTGGCTGACTGCACTCGGAGATATGGATTGTACCAAAATGATTAATCTATCGTCTGTGGCATATTTGGATGTCGTCTGAAAGGTCTCCGAATTCAAGTTATAACGCGCTGTGATAAATGGAGGCTTTGTAGTCCTTTACTGCGCAAATGCTGTCACGTGCCCTGGTTTGAGGATTTTGCACAGAACAGCTTTTTCCGAAATAATCAAGTAGATATGTTGTGTAATAATTACTTAATAGGCAAAACTACCGAATCTAGTCCTGATTTAAAATATAGGGAATACAAATTATTCGGGAAAGAATGTTGTTCCTATCGTTTTCCACATGGGGCCAGAAAAAGGTGGATCTAATGCATAACACATCGTCCACCCTTACACTGTGGGCGAAATACTAGTGTGGAGGTCAGACTCCTATAGGTGTATAAATTCAATATTGATGCTGGGAAGCGCGTTTATAGGCATTTAGCCCAATCTTCCCGGGTATTAAGGCCTCTGTCGATGGTGTTGAGATGGCAAAAATACCATTGCTCTCTTACCTTTCTGAGTCTAACTAAGTCTCCCCCTCTTCTGTTGATTTTAATCTTCTCTAAAATGAACCACCTAATGTCATCACAAGAGTGGTTCATAGTTTTGAAGTGGTCAGTGAGGGGCGCATTTATTTTGGAGGTGCCTATCGCAGACTTATGCTCTAACACTCTGATACGTAGTTCCTTGCCAGTTTCGCCCACGTAACCGAGGTTACATGGACAAAGTAGGAGGTACACTACGTTTTGACTGCGGCAGTTATTGAATGTAGTCGGTTGAAGTTTCTTGCCGTTGTATTCTGCGGCATTGCTCTCAATGCAATGAGGGCAGACTGAGCAGGTTCCGCATTTATAGTTGCCTGATGCTACATGTCCTGATAGTGTTAGTTGGTTTTCTTTAGGGGCAGTATAAGTGTGTACAAGACTACTCTTGATTGTCTTGTTACGGCGAAATGAGAAAAGTGGTTTATTTAACTGGGTATCACTATTGTGATTAAGTATTTTCCAATGTTTGTTCACAACATTCTTGATTTGATTGCTCAAATGGGAATATTGGGTAACAAATACAATCCTGTCTAAGGGTAAGTTTTTGTTATTTGATTTCCTTTGTGGGTCCAAGAGACTGTCACGATCGTAAAATCGAGCACGTTTGAGTGCGTTTTTGATCAGTTTCTTGGGATAACCTATATTTTCTAACGTAGTTTTTAACGTAGTGTTCTCTGCATGTTTGTAAAAATCGTTTAGATTGGTACAGTTCCTGTGTAGTCTCAGGAACTCCCCAAATGGTACGTTGTCTTTTTGTGCTTTGGGGTGATTGCTTGTGTACAAGAGGAGGGTGTTCTTATCAGTGGGTTTTGTGAAAAGTTCCACTTTTAGAATTCCCTCCTCTTCTTTGATGATAATATCAAGGAAGGTAACTTGTTGATTACTATGGTGTCCCGTGAATTTAAGGTTGGGATCACCCAGGTTGAGCCACTCTAGAAAGTTAGTGAGGGTCTCACTGGCACCGCTCCAGATGAAGATGATATCATCTATTTAGCGGTGCCAGCAAGTGATATTCTCGAAGTATGGGGCAACCTCATTATATATATGCCTATCCTCGAAATTACTGACATACAAACATGCCAGACTGGGGGCACATGTGGCCCCCAGTTATGATTATCAGTTTACGCATGCAAGTAATCTGTCCTTTTCCAAAGAAATATCCCGTTTGTATGATTATAGGACTGATTTCACCTCTAGGATAGAGGCGTTTGAACGCCAATATTGAAGCAATTATATTTAAGGCGTGTGATATTTAAAGCAAGACCAATCTTAATATACCTTTAAATAGGGCATCGAAACACACACACAACGGGAGGACCTCGGTGGAAACCGAACCTACGCATAGAGGAGGGCTGACACAGTAGCGATAAGCAACCAATAGGATTGTGCGAACCTTAAGCGCATTATGCAAATCCCTCACCTCCAAATAGGCAAAGACGATTGGTCGACACAGAAATTGACACAGACCAATCGTATCACGGCACCTAATACTTAAACAAGGGTGGCTGCTGACTATTAGATCATTTCTTCGAGAACCCCCGAGACGGCGTGATTCATCCGCAGGAGAAGGTAAGATTCTACCTGCCATTACACCCGAGACTTGGCACATAGGCTATTCTCTAGCTCCCTTTTACTTTAAGATCCCATCCTAATCGACATATCTCCCATCTCGTTTCTAATTCTATTAGGGGCCATCCAAATCCTGTTTGTGGAAGTTTTTCCCTCCAACACCAGAGCGCACAGCCTTAAAATACCTGCAATTCTCAGCAGTCACAGGCACCGCAATTGCTCAAGACTGCGGATACAGTGCAGTATTCTTCTCTTCCCAAAATCCGGAGAGAACGAAGTATTCTACATTGGAGGTATGTGCATTAAGGCCTACACAACATAATCTGGCAATTGTATAATTACAATTTCCTCATCAGATGTGTCTGTGCTCTCTCCCTCCCAGATAGAACAAGAGCTAATCTCAACAGGAACTATTTACGGTCGCATCCTTAAAAGTGCTCCCACACAATATTCTTAAAAGATAACACAGGTAAAAAATAAATTCAATATGTACTTCCAGTAATCCTGTATATAAGCCACATCCTCAACTAATCTAGAGTAATAGTAGCTCAGGCCCTCTGATCACCTCCCAATCACTGTGCAAAATACAACTTAGGGAAAGAGATCCAAATAATACACTATTAGTGTGCAAAATTTAGTTTAGAAAATTGTCTTGTCCCTGCAGATGTTCCGAATAATTTCCATTTTAAGTAGAAGACATTTGGCCCACATGGCATACAAGAAACGCAATTGAGATCAGGCCCCCAGACTTAATTCAAACACGCATTGCTGATTATTAGAGGCAAGATGGAAATTTAATTATCCATATTATAATAGTATCTAGGTTTCCAATAAGTGGAAGACATTTCATGAAGTTCCCTTCCTTATCACTTTATATGCACAAGGTCCCACCCCGTCAGGATGGGTACATAGACACCAACAGTAGTAGGGTGCCCAGACAACCACCCAAGACGGTCAGGTAAAAATTTTAATAGAATATGTTAGTGTAAAAGGGAGTAGTGTGATAAAGAATAGAGGATGACCCTTTACTTACCAATTTCCCAGCAAACTTTATGATTTTTCTCAACAACAGTTAGCAATGATGGAGGCAATAGAGATAATGCATGATAGTAAAAATATACCATAGCTGTACCATGCCAGTCGCAAAATATGTCCTGTAAATAGGAAATGTTAGGTAACAATGTGATATTAAAATGTTATGTATTGAATAAGTATCACAACTGTGGAAACCTTTGAAGTGAATGGACGATTAATCGTATGTATATCTATTATAGGGTAATTTCTCAGACCCGGTAACAAGACAGACATCAAACCTAAGTCTTGATAAAGGAGGAGCATATTCACTTCCAGTACCACCGAAACGCGTCGACGCACAACCATTGTACAATTCAAGACCTTTCCTCCGTTGTCTATATGAAATTTGTGGCTATACAACAAGGGTGTGATGAAATTACAACGCTGAATGTACCAATTGTATTTTACAATTTTTTATGTTTTACAAATCTTTTGTCGGTCTTTTTGTATTGTGCAGGTCTCAATAGATTGTATTATTAATTGGAATTTTAATTGTTATGCTTAGGAACCTTATGATGCATAAATGTGAACTGTTACTTTAATAAATTTTGTTGTATTTCATGCTTTAGACTGCATTAGTTCATGATTTTATCTTTTTGACTTAAGGCTAAGTTTTAGCTTATTCCGTATAGTTCTCAAGGGAACCAGTTTATTACCCAGGCTCTTGTCACCAGCCGACTAGACTACGGAAACACCCTCTACACCGGAACCACAGCCATACTGCAGAAAAGACTCCAAAGCATCCAGAACGCCTCCGCACGACTCATCCTGGATATCCCCCGCCACAGCCACATCTCCAGACACCTGAGAGACCTGCATTGGCTCCCCGTCAGCAAAAGAAACACGTTCCACCTCCTCACCCACGCACACAAAGCCCTCCTCGACCTGGGCCCCAGGTACCTTAACAACTGCATGATCTTCTACACTCCCACCCGCCAACTACGATCGACCAACCACGCCCTCGCCGCCGTCCCACGCATCCGAAGAACCACCATGGGAGGAAGATCCTTCTCCTACCTGGAAGCCAAGACCTGGAGTTCCCTCCCCATCCACCTCCGCCTCACCCAAGACCACCTCTCCTTCAGGAAACAACTGAAGACCTGGCTGTTCGAGCAGCAGCGCCCCCCCCCCCAGCGCCTTGAGACCCTCCGGGTGAGTAGCGCGCTATACAAATTTCTTGTTTGATTAATTGATTGACACACACCTTCTTTAGGAGAAGCCACTTTAATATCTGTATGGAAAGATCATATAACATAAAACATATGACAATGCAGTACAATGAGTCTGTTAAAAGATATAGGCTGTACACTATACATACATGCGGTAGACTCCATATATACGAAAGAATTTGCCTGAAGAAAACAAAACTTGTCCAGTGCTTCAGGTATATAAGAAAGTAGGAAAAAGAATACTCAGAAGTTCCACACCTAATGGAGTGGAACAATAGCAAAACTTATGATGTGAAAAAAAGGAAGAAGAAAAAAATAAATACTATAAGTGGACCCTATAATCTAGATGCAGCTTACCTAAAAACCAAGTAGAAACCAGGTAATAGCAATAACTCTTTAGAAAGCGAATAAAGCTGTTGAGAGCCCTCAATCCGTCGAATCTATGCTTTATTTAGAATGTTGAATGGTGAAAATTTCAAAACAGGATCTAAAGAGAATATAACCATGTATTACAAATAATATGTAAAGATAAATTCCAAGGAGTTATTTCGAGGACTGAATAACAGAAATTCACCTGGAAAAAAATGATAACGATCTCTGATAATACAAACAGAAATACTGAATTGACGCTTGAGCCCAAGACATCCGTTTGAAAGTTCCTAGGGGGTGATGAAAATGGCAGACCACTTTCACATATATCTGCAGGAGGCAAAGTAATATATCTTAGCACAACCTTGATTCCATAATTAACGAAATGCGGTAAGTATCAATGTCATAATAAACTTGGAAATACCTATTGTCTTCAGGCTATAAGTCCTATCATGATAGCACAGGATAGCCAGGGCACGTAATGGTGTTAGGAGACAAAGAGACGGTGCGGGGCGTTACTCTGTTATAAGGATATAATGCTTTTTAGAGCCACATATACATAAAAATATTGCTCAAAGAAACACCTGCTAATGTGAGGCTACATGACGCGTCTCTAGAGAAAAAGACATAATGCTTATATCACGCCAAAATTGCATCAGTATGCTGCTTAAAGAAACTTATACTGATATGGGACTTTACGGACCATCTTTAAATATGGCGATAGAATGTCCGCTACTCAACGCAAAAGTTCTATGAAATGCGGGCATGTAGCGCTAGAGACTCGATCGCAGTTCTGTAAAAGGAGCAACTCTAATCTCAACAGGGTGCTCCAGTATAATGGCATGCACCTTACAGCAAGAAACATTAAGCAGTTAATTATGCCATAAAAGGCTCTGTGCATGTGTCAAGCTGAGAATTACGCTCAATATATTAAAATGTATAGACGTGCCCCGCATCATACACAAGTGGTTAGAGCTATAATACCTCGAACGAAAATGTTAAACACACTATTAAGTAGTCCTCAAAGCACACAGAGTTTTTACGCGTTGCAACGACGATAAAAGCCCACCCGACATTCAACAGTAAGCAAGAAGTTTTCAACTGCAAGAATCCTTAAGTAGCTGTTGGGAAGGGAAGTCTCCTGCATGTCTCTGGAGCGAGTGCTTCCCCTGCCTTATGCTAATCTCCAGGCAAGTCACTCAAAAGCTACTGTATAGTTTGTAGATCCTACCTCAGTGAGCATGACAATCATACATGTCCACTGAGGGTCTCCCTGTTTACATGGATTGAGACCCTAGAGCTTGGCTCTGAGGTCGAGGGGGCATACCTAGTGCACCCCTATTTTTCAGAGAGTGGCTACTGCCCTCTCCATTGAGGCTGTGGTAGACTGACAGTGGTGGCAGCAATAAATCTATAGTCAGGAGGGGTGAGTCCCTAGGCACCCTCCAGACCAAGTCTGTGCAGTTTTCCATGCCTATGGGCCTGTTGCCTTTGTCTGGCTGATGTGTGTTTGAGAGCCCGTGGGTGTACAGGGGAAGAATGGGGATTTGAGCCAGTGTGAGGAATGCGAGCTGTTATGCTGGACATCACAGCTCCCCCGCGCCCCTCCCTATTTCCTTGGAAAGGCCTGGTGGGCTGGGGGAGACACTCAGCTCTTATATGGGGTTAGCTGCACTAACTGTGTGGAGAGGACCCTCCCCCACTGGTCAGGGCCTCCTGGGCTGGAGTTAATTAAAATTCCTCTCTAGGGAGTTTCACAGCCTGATACAGAAAGGGACCTGGTACATGCTTTACCCATGCATTGAACACGCGGTGAATGGTTTGTGATTAGAGGCGTATTCAGGATGCAAAAGTAAGCAGATACTCTGATTGGATGAGCCTATCAATCAGAGGTGATACAAGTCTGGCCTGAGTGGTCAGCTGTTGTTCAAGACTGGTCTATGACTGAGGAGGGGGCCACATGAGAACCCTCTGACGGTAACCAGCCGCGACCCCGCGGTGTGAAGGCAGAAGATAAGACTTTGTTCACTGCAGTCTGGAAGGAAGGCATCAGCAACATTAAGGCCAGCTGTTTTTGTGAGGCTTGGAGGAGCGTTCACTTTGGACCGAGGAAATTACAGACAGCTGCCCAAGGTGTGGAAAGGAAGCTTGCGGCACATTGCCCAAGGTGTGGAAAGGAAGCTTACAGGACATCACAGAGCCTGGTGGAAATAAGCTTGCAGTATTGACGAGAGCCAGAGAGGAGGATGCTTGATTCTAGTCTTTGAAGGTGAGATCAAATCCCCTCTAGGCTCCTCCCTTGCGCTGTGGGAGCCTGTACAAGCAGTAACTGGGAATAGAGGCCAGTGAAGCAGGCCCCCACCTTTCTTTTTGTAAACTCCGAGGGTATCAGGGTGAACTGGCACTCTGCCCAGCCACTACCCTCCTACAGCTAGCCAGTGACTAGTGGGACTCCAGTAAACTGTGCCAAGACATCCGGCACCTTTTATCAGATCCCTGACACCACTAGAGCGGTGTCCTCACTCACAATGGGAGGGCACTTCTGTTGCTTTGGGAGGGGGGTTATGGGGCTGATCACGAACATTTAACTTCACATCATATGCTGAAACTATATCCTTTCAATACAAAGTTTGGTATCAAGGCTCTAGTGAATGAGAACAGCCCTGTGTAACATGATCTGTAATCTGCAATGCTTACTGTGGGTTTTCATGTTAACTGTGTTTTTATAGTGCTTGGCGTCTAGGCGCTATAATACTGTTTGGGGTCAGAACTCTGTCCCAGAGGGTTGTAGAGACTTCTGGTTTTCACTGCTTATCCTAGTTCTATGTGTAGTATAATTATCTTATGTGTATTAAAGTACTTTTCTTTATAAAAAGTAAAGCACTGACTGGACATTGAGTTTATCAGCTGGTGGTACGGTTTACACTGTATTCTGAATGTCTAACCCCACCTCACCTCCTTGAGTAAGCCTTGGACTACTCTGTCTCGCTACCCTGAGAGAGGCAAGTGCTGGAGAGGAGTACTTGGTTATCCAGTTTTGGGTCCCTTAGTACTGAGGCCCCAGGACATCAGTGAGGGAACACTCCAGTTGATGTGATTGGAGCGCAGTTACCCCGGAGTGCCCTGGTGCCCAGGAAGCCGGGTCTAACATTGGTGGCAAGCGGTGAGGGATCACTAGACTTCAGGCTCAGTGGACACTGAGGCCAGTTGATAATTCCAGCAGATATCCATAAGCTATATGTAAAATGGCAGATAACATTGGAGAGGAATTGGAACTGCAGAACTTGACTGTGGAGCAATTAAAGCAAATGTGTGCTGAAAGGGGGTGGAAGGTCCCAAGGTCTAAGGACAGGGAGCACTTGATTAGCCACATGAGAAAATGCTTTGAGCAAGAGGTCACTGTTGTGCAAGACTTGGAGAGTACTGTTACCACAAGCCTGCCAAGTCAGTCAGTGCAGGCTTCTCCTGTACCAGCGCCAAAGGCATTCCCCAAGGCTTTCCCCTATGCTTTCCCCTAGGTATTCCCCTAGACCTGCCCCTAGACTTTCACCTCCCCCTATCTCCGGGGCTACCTTTTCTCCTGTCCCAGGATTCGCCTCCTTAGGAGGGACTGATCTAGCAGAGACCCTTAAACTTCAGCTGAAACTCCAGGAAGCTATGGATTTAGCAGGGGAGAAAGCAAGGGAGTTTGAAAGGGAGAAGCTAAGGATGTCCCGCCAGGCAGAAGAGGAGCAGCGAAGGGTCAGACAGGAAGAGTGGGCTTGGAAGGAGAAAGAGAAAGAAAGGGAGAGACAGGAGAAAGAGAAGGAGAGGGAAAGGGAGATCCTGGAGAAAGAAAAGGAGAGACAGGAGAAAGAGAAGGATAGGGAATTGGAGAAAGAGTGGATAGCCCTGGAGAAAGAGAAGCTCAAGTCAGCAGCTGATAGAAGGCTTAGCTCTGTGGATGGTGCATCCACTTCAAAGTCCCAGGGAAAGGAAAATACCACCAAGGCACCAAAAGAATTAATACACATGTATGTCCCTGGCACTGATATTCTCAGTTGGATGCGTGCCTTTCATCTAGCATGTAAGGCTCAAGGTCTTAATGGTCAGTCCAAAGGAGCGACTTTACTGAGTCGCCTCCCTCGGGAAGGGACTGAAGTGATTGAAAGGATGCCTGAGAAAGACAGTCTGACATATGAGTGCATGAAGGATGCTTTGATTAGGCGGTTTGGGTTGAAACCAGCCCAGTGCTTGCAGAGGTTCCTTGAGAACAAGAAGGCAGAGGGTGTTCCTTTTGAGAATTGGGTCCATGACATAGCAAGAGACTGGAATGAGTGGGTGAGAGGGATGGAAGCAAATGATTACCAGTCCCTAAATCAGGTGATGATTGCAGAACGTCTCCGGGAGGAGTGCTCTGTCCCACTCAGACAGTATTTGTCTGACCTTCCTGAGAGGGATCCTGAGAAACTTGCAGTGATGGCAGATAAGTGGCTTGCCAACAGAGTGAACAGGGGGCAGGGGCAACCCCTTTCTAACCCCAAGGGGGAGAAAAACTCCCAGCAGGCTGGCCCTAAACCAGAGGGGAAGGGCCAGAACGGTTCCCAAGGCTCTCAGTCAGGACAAGAGTCTAAGGGAATGGGTCCTCTAGTCAGTACCAGGAGGGGAAAGGAGGTAAGTGTCCTTTCACTCCAACGATGATTACTTGCTATAAGTGCCACCAAGAGGACACTTAAAGCCAGACTGCCCAGTGAAGGACGTGGTGCCAGTGGCACCCGTGATAGCAAGTGTGCTTTCAGTGGGGGCAGACATGAAGGGAGGCCCAAGTGAGTTTAACTTAGTCACCAGGGACATCTGGGAACTTGACCCAGAAGCTCTTAAGCATATTCACCCTGACTCAACGGGGTATATGAGTGTGGCAAGTATCAATGGAAGGAAGGTTCCTGCCATGAGGGATACTGGTGCCCACAGGACTATGGTTGAACGTAAATATCTCAAACCTGAAGAGATCATTCCTGGTTCCAAGGGGTATGGACTTGTAGATAGCGGTGATGACATGGAGTACCCTCTTGCTAGAGTGCAGGTAGGGGTGAATGGCAGGAAGGCCATGGTCAATGTCAGGGTGCGAGAGAAGCAGGGTGCTGGGTGCTTTCTGGGGAATGATCTTGTTGAACCCGGGTTAGTACCAGGCCCTGAGGCCTATATGGCCTGGATTTCATCAGCTGTGCTCACTAGGGCACAGTCTGAAAAACTGCTACCTAGTGAAGTGGGGACTACTTTAGTGGAAGAGACACTAGAGGGGAACAGGCCAGAACAAGGACCAAGGGCAGATTCTGAGAAGGCACCGGTCCTGGTGTCTGCACCTCCTGCTCCAGTGGGAGAGGAGGGTGAGCATCCAGAGGCTGATAAGGTGTTGGAGTCTGGGTCCCGTCAGAGCTGCATGAGCTGCTTGTGGCAGGAGGACCGTCCCGTGAGGAGTTTTGTAAGGCACAGGCTGAGTGTCCTACACTTGTTGGCCTGCGGACGACTGCTCAGGAGCAGGTCTCCACTGGAGTAGTCGGAAAGCACAAGGTGTCTTGGGAAGATGGATTCCTTTACAGTGAGCCTCCTGTCCCAGAGCCAGGAACCAGCAAAAGGTTGGTGGTTACTCAGGTGCGCAGGAATTTCCTGCTGCATCTAGCCCATGATGTACCCCTGGCTGGTCACTTGGGCATCAAAAAGACAAAGGACAGGTTAGCACCTCTGTTTTATTGGCCAGGAGTAGGTCAGGATGTGGAGAAGTTTTGCCATACCTGTCTGGTCTGTCAGGCCAGCAGCATGTCTGGTGGCCCGATGAAGGCACCCTTGGTTCCCCTACCAGTCGTGGAGGTACACTTAGAGAGGGTGGTGTGTCTTCCCAGGAAGGACACGGTTTCTTTACTTCCAATGGCAGAAGAGTTGGAAGAGGAGAGTGATTCCCTCCCTGACTTATTGCAAGGTGATGAGAAGGATGTTTTACTTGAGGGAGTTAAGCTTGCCTCTGAACTGGCACCGGAACAGCAGGTGGAGTGTAAAGAGCTGCTGGGGAGATTGTCCCGTCTCTTTTCACTTACCCCTGGGCTGACGCCTGTCTGTGCGCTTGACACAGTCACAGGGGACACCCTGCCTGCTATGAAGCAGCCCAGGAAGGTGATCTGGTCTGAAGAGTGTCAGAAGCCATTTGATGAATTGTAGACTGCACTATGCAATGCACCTGTATTGAAGGTCCCTGATAACAGTCAGACCTTCATTGTGCAGACAGATGCTTCAGACAAGGGAGTTGGAGCAGTTCTTGCCCAGCTCAATGAAAAGGGAAGGGAGCATCCAGTGGCCTTTATCAGCCGCCGACTACTCCCCAGGGAGCAGAACTGGTCTGCAGTTGAAAAAGAATGCTTTGCCATAGTGTGGGCCCTTCGAAGATTCAGGCCTTACTTGTTTGGTGCAAGGTTTGTGGTTCAGACAGATCACAAGCCCCTTAAGTGGCTTATGGCAATGAAGGGGGATAACCCAAAGTTGCTCAGGAGGTTCATATCTCTGCAGGGACTAGATTTTACTGTGGAACATAAAGCAGGCTTACAGCACTGTAATGCAGATGGACTTTCCCGCCGGTTCATCCAATCAGATGATCGGTCTTCTCCCACTGGGAAGTAAGTACCGGCCATTCTGAACTGGGGAGGGCATATGTTGGGACGGGAAGTCTCCTGCATGTCTCTGGAGAGAGTGCTTCCCCTGCCTTATGCTAATCTCCAGGCAAGTCACTCAAAAGCTACTGTATAGTTTCTAGACCCTACCTCAGTGAGCATGACAATCATACATGTCCACTGAGGGTCTCCCTGTTTACATGGATTGAGACCCTAGAGCTTGGCTTTGAGGTCGAGGGGGCATACCTAGTGCACCCCTATTTTTCAGAGAGTGGCTACTGCCCTCTCTATTAAGGCTGTGGTAGACTGACAGTGATGGCAGCAATAAATCTATAGTCAGGAGGGGTGAGTCCCTAGGCACCCTCCTGACTAAGTCTGTGTAGTGTTCCATACCTGTGGGCCTGTTGCCTTTGTCTGACTGATGTGTGTTTGAGAGCCCGTTGGTGTACAGGGGAAGAATAGGGATTTGAGCCAGTGTGAGGAATGCGAGCTGTTCTGCTGGACATCCCAGCTCCCCCGCGCCCCTCCCTATTTCCTTGGAAAGGCCTGGTGGGCTGGGGGAGACACTCAGCTCTTATCTGGGGTTATCTGCACTAACTGTGTGGAGAGGACCCTCCCCCACTGGTCAGGGCCTCCTGGGCTGGAGTTAATTACAATTCCTCTCTAGGGAGTTGCACAGCCTGTTACAGAAAGGTACCTGGTACATGCTTTACCCATGCATTGAACACGCGGTTAATGGTTTGTGATTGGAGGTGTATTCAGGATGCAAAAGTAAGCAGACCCTCTGATTGGATGAGCCTATCAATCAGAGGTGATAAAAGTCTGGCCTGAGTGGTCAGCTGTTGTTCAAGACTGGTCTATGACTGAGGAGGGGGCCACATGAGAGCCCTCTGACGGTAACCAGCCGCGACCCCGCGGTGTGAAGGCAGAAGATAAGACTCTGTTCACTGCGGTCTGGAAGGAAGGCATCAGCAACATTAAGGACCAGCTGTTTTTGTGAGGCTTGGAGGAGCGTACGCCTTGGACCAAGGAAATTACAGACAGCTGCCCAAGGTGTGGAAAGGAAGCTTGCGGCACATCACCCAAGGTGTGGAAAGGAAGCTTACTGCACATCACAGAGGCTGGTGGAAAGAAGCTTGCAGCACATGACGAGAGCCAGAGAGGAGGATGCTTGATTCTAGTCTTTGAAGGTGAGATCAAATCCCCTCTAGGCTCCTCCCTTGCGCTGTGGGAGCCTGTAAAAGCAGTAACTGGGAATAGAGGCCAGTGAAGCAGGCCCCCACCTTTCTTTTTGTGAACTCCGAGGGTATGAAATGAAATGAAATGAAATGAAACGGGTCTTATCATGCGCAACTAAGCCCGGAGGCATCAAGGCGCCTAAAGAAAAAGATCAAAAATAGCCAGATAACAAGCACTACGGATACGCCTTGGAGAATAGCCACGTTTTCAGTGCTTTCCGAAAGTTCTGGACTGACGGCTGGGTTTTAATTCCAAGCGGCAGGCTATTCCACAGTTTGGGGGGCTATTGCTGAAAATGCCCTCCCACCCCATTTGGTTCTGCGAACGCGGGGAACCACCAACAGACTCTTGGTTGAGGATCGGAGAGCTCTCTCCGGAGCGTATGGATGCAGCAGTTTCCTCACGCCCTCAGCCCCCTTACCAGTAAGCGCCCCATAGGTCATACAGAGAGTCTTAAAGGCAATCCTAGACTCAATAGGGAGCCAGTTTAAGGTTTTCCTGGCCGCCATGGCGGAAGATAGTCTAGGAGCGTCCAGCACAAATTTAGCCACCGCGTTCTGTACTGTCTGGAGGCGCTGCAAAAGACCTTTGTTAGCCCCCGTGTAAAGAGCATTACAATAATCAAGTCGCGAGGGTATCAGGGTGAACTAGCACTATGCCCAGCCACTACCCTCCTACAGCTAACCAGTGACTAGTGGGACTCCAGTAAACTGTGCCAAGACATCCAGCACCATTGATCAGATCCCTGACACCACTAGAGCGGTGTCCTCACTCACAATGGGAGGGCACTTCTGTTGCTTTGGGTGGGCGGTTATGGGGCTGATCAGAATATTTGACTTCACATCATATGCTGAAACTATATCCTTTCAATATAAAGTTTGGTATCAAGGCTCTAGTGAATGAGAACAGCCCTGTGTAACATGATCTGTAATGTGCAATGCTTACTGTGTGTTTTCATGTTAACTGTGTTTTTATAGTGCTTGGCGTCTAGGTGCTATAATACTGTTTGGGGTCAGAACTCTGTCCCAGAGGTTGTAGAGACTTCTGGTTTTCACTGTTTATCCTAGTTTTATGTGTAGTATAATTATCTTATGTGTATTAAAGTACTTTTCTTTTATAAAAAGTAAAGCACTGACTGAACATTGAGTTTATCAGCTGGTGGTACAGTTTACGTTGTATTCAGAATGTCTAACCCCACTTCACCTCCTTGAGTAAGCCTTAGACTGCTCTGTCTCGCTACCCTGAGAGAGTCAAGTGCTGGAGAGGAGTACTTGGTTATCCAGTTTTGGGTCCCTTAGTACTGAGGCCCCAGGAGATCAGTGAGGGAACACTCCAGTTAATGCGATTGGAGCGCAGTTACCCCTGAGTGCCCTGGTTCCCAGGAAGCCGGGTCTAACATTGGTGGCAAGCGGTGAGGGATCACTAGACTTCAGGCTCAGTGGACACTGAGGCCAGTTGGTAATTCCAGCAGATATCCATAAGCTATATGTAAAATGGCAGATAACATTGGAGAGGAATTGGGACTGCAGAACTTGACTGTGGAGCAATTAAAACAAATGTGTGCTTAAAGGGGGTGGAAGGTCCCAAGGTCTAAGGACAGGGAGCACTTGATTAGTCACATGAGAAAATGCTTTGAGCAAGAGGTCACTGTTGTGCAAGAGTTGGAGAGTACTGTTACCACAAGCCTGCCAAGTCAGTCAGTGCCGGCTTCTCTTGTACCAGCCCCAAAGGCATTCCCCAAGGCTTTCCCCTATGCTTTCCCCTAGGTATTCCCCTAGACATGCCCCTAGACTTTCACCTCCCCCTATCTCCAGGGCTCCCTTTTCCCCTGTCCCAGGATTCGCCTCCTTAGGAGGGACTGAGCTAGCAGAGACCCTTAAACGTCCGCTGAAACTCCAGGAAGCTAAGGATTTAGCAGAGGAGAAAGCAAGGGAGTTTGAAAGGGAGAAGATAAGGATGTCCCGCCGGGCAGAAGAGGAGCAGCGAAGGGTCAGACAGGAAGAGTGGGCTTGGAAGGAGAAAGAGAAAGTAAGGGAGAGACAGGAGAAAGAGAAGGAGAGGGAAAGGGAGATCCTGGAGAAAGAAAGAGAGAGACAGGAGAAAGAGATGGCTAGGGAATTGGAGAAAGAGCGGATAGCCCTGGAGAAAGAGAAGCTCAAGTCAGCAGCTGATAGAGGGCTTAGCTCTGTGGATGGTGCATCCACTTCAAAGTCCCAGGGAAAGGAAAATACCACCAATGTACCAAAAGAATTAATACACATGTATGTCCCTGGCACTGATATTCTCAGTTGGATGCATACCTTTTATCTAGCATGTAAGGCTCAAGGTCTTAATGGTCAGTCCAAAGCAGCGACTTTACTGAGTCGCCTCCCTCGGGAAGGGACTGAAGTGATTGAAAGGATGCCTAAGAAAGACAGTCTGACATATGAGTGCATGAAGGATGCTTTGATTAGGCGGTTTGGGTTGAAACCAGCCCAGTGCTTGCAGAGGTTCCTTGAGAACAAGAAGGCAGAGGGGGTTCCTTTTGAGAATAGGGTCCATGACATAGCGAGAAACTGGAATGAGTGGGTGAGAGGGATGGCAGCAAATGATTACCAGTCCCTAAATCAGGTGATGATTGCAGAACGTCTCCGGGAGGAGTGCTCTGTCCCACTCAGACAGTATTTTTCTGACCTTCCTGAGAGGGATCCTGAGAAACCTGCAGTGATGGCAGATAAGTGGCTTGCCAACAGAGTGAACAGGGGGCAGGGGCAACCCCTTTCCAAGCCCAAGGGGGAGAAGAACTCCCAGCAGGCTGGCCCTAAACCAGAGGGGAAGTGCCAGAACGGTTCCCAAGGCTCTCAGTCCGGACAAGAGTCCAAGGGGAATGGGTCCTCTATTCAGTACCAGGAGGGGAAAGGAGGTATGGGTCATTTCACTCCAACGGTGATTACATGCTATAAGTGCCACCGAGAGGACACTTAAAGCCAGACTGCCCAGTGAAGGACGTGGTGCCAGTGGCACCCGTGATAGCAAGTGTGCTTTCAGTGGGGGCAGACATGAAGGGAGGCCCAAGTGAGTTTAACTTAGTCACCAGGGACATCTGGGAACTTGACCCAGAAGCCCTTAAGCATATTCACCCTAACTTAACGGGGTATATGAGTGTTGCACATATCAATGGAAGGAAGATTCCTGCCATGAGGGATACTGGTGCCCACAGGACTATGGTTGAACGTAAATATCTCAAACCTGAAGAGATCATTTCTGGTTCCAAGGGGTATGGACTTGTAGCTAGTGGTGATGACATGGAGTACCCTCTTGCTAGAGTGCAGGTAGGGGTGAATGGCAGTAAGGCTAGGTCAATGTCGGGGTGCGAGAGAAGCAGGGTGCTGGGTGCTTTCTGGGGAATGATCTTGTTGAACCCGGGTTAGTACCAGGCCCTGAGGCCTATATGGCCTGGATTTCATCAGCTGTGCTCACTAGGGCACAGTCTGAAAAACTGCTTCCTAGTGAAGTGGGGACCACTTTAGTGAAAGAGACACTGGAGGGGAACAGGCCAGAACAAGGACCAAGGGCAGATTCTGAGAAGGCACCGGTCCTGGTGTCTGCACCTCCTGCTCCAGTGGGAGAGGAGGGTGAGCATCCAGAGGCTGATAATGTGTTGGAGTCTGGGTCCCTGTCAGAGCTGCAGGAGCTGCTTGTGGCAGGAGGACCGTCCCGTGAGGAGTTTTGTAAGGCACAGGCTGAGTGTCCTACACTTGTTGGCCTGCGGACGACTGCTCAGGAGCAGGTCTTCACTGGAGTAGTCGGAAAGCACAAGGTGTCTTGGGAAGATGGACTCCTTTACAGTGAGCCTCCTGACCCAGCGCTAGGAACCAGCAAAAGGTTGGTGGTTACTCAGGTGCACAGGAATTTCCTGCTGCATCTAGCCCATGATGTACCCCTAGCTGGTCACTTGGGCATCAAAAAGACAAAGGACAGGTTAGCACCGCTGTTTTATTGGCCAGGAGTAGGTCAGGATGTGGAGAAGTTTTGCCATACCTGTCTGGTCTGTCAGGCCAGCAGCATGTCTGGTGGCCCGATGAAGGCACCCTTGGTTCCCCTACCAGTCGTGGAGGTACACTTAGAGAGGGTGGTGTGTCTTCCCAGATAGGACACGGTTTCTTTACTTCCAATGGCTGAAGAGTTGGAAGAGGAGAGTGATTCCCTCCCTGACTTATTGCAAGGTGATGAGAAGGATGTTTTACTTGAGGGAGTTAAGCTTGCCTCTGAACTGACACCTGAAAGCAGGTGGAGTGTAAAGAGCTGCTGGGGAGATTGTCCCGTCTCTTTTCACTTACCCCTGGGCTGACGCCTGTCTGTGCGCTTGACACAGTCGCAGGGGACACCCTGCCTGCTAAGAAGCAGCCCAGGAAGGTGATCTGGTCTGAAGAGTGTCAGAAGCCATTTGATGAATTGAAGACTGCACTATGCAATGCACCTGTGTTGAAGGTCCCTGATAACAGTCAGACCTTCATTGTGCAGACAGATGCTTCAGACAAGGGAGTTGGGGCAGTTCTTGCCCAGCTCAATGAAAAGGGAAGGGAGCATTCGGTGGCCTTTATCAGCCGCCGACTACTCCCCAGGGAGCAGAACTGGTCTGCAGTTGAAAAAGAATGCTTTGCCATAGTGTGGGCCCTTCGAAGATTCAGGCCTTACTTGTTTGGTGCAAGGTTTGTGGTTCAGACAGATCACAAGCCCCTCAAGTGGCTTATGGCATTGAAGGGGTATAACCCAAAGTTGCTCAGGTTCTCCATATCTCTGCAGGGACTAGATTTTACTGTGGAACATAAAGCAGGCTTACAGTACTGTAATGCAGATGGACTTTCCCGCCGGTTCATCCAATCAGATGATCGGTCTTCTCCCACTGGGAAGTAAGTACCGGCCATTCTGATCTGGGGAGGGCATATGTTGGGACGGGAAGTCTCCTGCATGTCTCTGGAGAGAGTGCTTCCCCTGCCTTATGCTAATCTCCAGGCAAGTCACTCAAAAGCTACTGTATAGTTTCTAGATCCTACCTCAGTGAGCATGACAATCATACATGTTCACAGACGGTCTCCATGTTTACATGGATTGAGACCCTAGAGCTTGGCTTTGAGGTCGAGGGGGCATACCTAGTGCACCCCTATTTTTCAGAGAGTGGCTACTGCCCTCTCTATTAAGGCTGTGGTAGACTGACAGTGGCGGCAGCAATACATTTATAGTCAGGAGGGGTGAGTCCCTAGGCACCCTCCTGACCAAGTCTGTGCAGTGTTCCATGCCTCTGGGCCTGTTGCCTTTGTCTGACTGATGTGTGTTTGAGAGCCCGTGGGTGTACAGGGGAAGAATGGGGATTTGAGCCAGTGTGAGGAATGTGAGCTTTTCTGCTGGACATCCCAGCTCCCCCGCGCCCCTCCCTATTTCCTTGGAAAGGCCTTGCTTCACTAGATGGCATGTGTATGGCCTTGTGTTTTGTCAGCTTGATCGCTAGGTCGGATACAGTGGTGAGCCTATTTCTGAGTACTTTGCAGAGAACTGTGATGTTTTTTTGCAGACTCTCCTTTTCACTGCACCCCTTTCCTTTAGACTACGTCCTAACTAAGAGTTTTGGGCCTGCTGTCCCTAGCTGTGGTCAGAGGCTTCCAACTGGTGACACGTTACCTTTGATGCTTTGGAGGGACATGACATGACCTGACAGGCAGGCTTTGGGTGATTGGAGAACTTTGAGGGAAAGGAGGGGGCAGAATATTGCTCAGTACAGAGTCTGATGTGATGCTAAAACTCATCAAATTTTGCCCGAAGCTGTTAACAGACTGGGATGATCGATTGTTCTGGTGGACTCCCTACTGACTTGGCTCCATGCAGCGGTTTGTGAATGGTCGGAGTTTTGTGGGTGCTATGGATGTTATGGGGTCTTCATTATTCCAAGTGTGCGGGAGAACTGGCTCCCAACTCTGGAACATTGCCTTGTTTTTTAACCGAAATGCGGCCTCTATTGGCCTGGAGGCTATTGGCTGTGGTTGGGACCACACATTCCATGAAGGAATTTGGGTCCCAGGCCAGAGGCCTAAGAATGGGATCCGTTTGATCTGGCCATAGGAACCCATCCCAGTTGGACTTGGGTGAGGGGATCGGGGAGCCGCCTTTCCCCCTCATCAGACTGCTCTCCACCCAGAGCATGGCCAGCCAACCCCACCCTGGGGGATCAAAAGCACAGTGGGGTCCGGGCTTCTGAAATGTGGACTCTAGTGTGGATTCCTGATTGAAAGAACGTACAACAGCCCTGAGTTTCCCGAACACAAGTAAAGGCTTGGAATTCCTAATGTTGTCTTACTAGGCTTTAATTTTTAAATGCGTGTTAAGGTGTGCGTGATGTGAATGGTCTGCAGTGGAGGTTGTAATCTACTGTGTAGGTGGGTTTTGTGATTGTGCAAAGGCACTGCCTCCTAATTCAGTTAGCCCCCCTGCTGTGGTACTTGTTGGGCTGGGTTCTTTGCGTGTTCCCTGTTGCAGAGGTGCGAGGCTGTCTGATCTTGTAACTGAAAGTATGGTGCATTCGAGCCACCTTGGGCATGATTTTGAGGATGGGATTCTGCAGAGACTGACCCCGATTTATCAACCCCTTTTCATGATAAGCTTTTAAGCAGCATCTCTCAGCCATGTGGCCCATAAGGTGGAAATAATAACATTTTCTGAAGTCCGGCTGCTGCCAACTTCCCAGGCCTCTGCCGTTATAACAGGGTTGAAACACTCTGGGGTTTTGCGGTGGAGCCCGCTTCAAGACTCGTGCCATTTGAATGCTAGTGGCACATGCAGCCCCCCACAAGGGCGGTCTTTGTCAATTTTTGTTGGTCCAATCTGGCGGTGTCTCTCCGGGCTTGCGCCTGCTTTTTCCTGTCCTTTTCCTTTTTTTTATCATAGTGTAATATGTGGGTCTCTATTTCCTGCCAGGGTGTGGTGTCTAACCCTTCTACGCTGTTGCATTTGCTTTGTATTTCGGTGGGTAGCCCCTTTTGAGGATGTTGTAGAAAAATGCAATGTGGGCCCGTATCGGTCCAAGGCTGGCCTGTCTCTTGTCCCCATCGTTCCCTCATTCTATCTGGAAAGTTCTCTGGTCTCCCTAGGCTTTATACTTTCTGCCATCAATCCTCCTGTATCTGGGCGATCAGGGAATATTTCCCTCGGGACCAACCATATTGGGTGTATGTCTCTGAGAGGATAAGACATCGATGCAGCTAGAGGTCGAACAATCATGTCTTTAGATTCCTACTAAAATTACTGTTATCACTTATGGTGCGTAGCAGCGTAGGTGTAAAGGTAATTTATTCTAGAAAGACGGAGCAAGGAAGGAGAAAGAACGCCCTCCACCAGTAGTGGTGCGTACTCTGGGAGACACAAGGAGCGCTTGATTGCTGGATCCCAAAGTTCTAACAGGGTGATACCAGGTTAGTTTTTTTGCCCAGAAAGCTGGGTCTTTTACGTACATATTCTTATGCGTCAAGCAAAGTACCTTAAAACATATGTGTTTTCGCACAGGCAACCAGTGCACAAGTTCTGGTCTCGATCTCCCATGGGGTCAGTTTGTCTAGATGGTGCATTTGGGAGGAGCAGTGGGTGTCTTTGTTGCAGATTTCCTCATGCGCACATAATTGTTCCATGTTGCTTATCCTACTTCTTAATTGAGTCTGTGTCAGGTTACCTTGATCCCTCATTACCTGTTTGGCCCCTTCTCTACTTTGATGATCTGGTGAGGCTCAGGCCCCAGGCAGAAGCCTTCCTTCTTCCTCAGATTCCTTTCCAAGGGCTGTTCCAAATCTATCTCACCCTCCTCAGGTGGAGGGCGCACTGCTCTGTTCTCTTGTTGAGTTCCCAGGGTGAGAGAGCTCTCTCTCTCCATCCTTAATTCACGCCTCTCCTCTAACTCCCACCTGAGTTGTCTCCTTCGTTCTGAGCTAGGTGCTGTTTTTCTGGTAAGAAAGTTGCTCTCTCCTTTTGCATTTGTGTGTCTTTGGCCTTTGGGTTGACCGGATTAATGTAAATAACCCTTTGTAATCATGGTATCTTGGTGATTTGCTGGTACTTTCTGTGAAATCAATAGAAAAGTTTTTATCAAAAACATAAATTTGCTCTCAATCTTGCTTTCTGTTGTCCCTTCAGCTGCCTGAGCCTACCCTGCAGCTCCCCCCTCATCATCTGATTCTGGGGGACTGGGGCCCCTCTCTTCCCGAGTGCGTTGACTGAGAAGAGTGGAAGTGCATATTCTCCGTGTCATTGGGGTTCGATGAATCGAGTGCAACGGAAGGAGGTTTGAGCTTCCAGACACTAGGCTGGTGTGATGCTGGGATTGCCTGAGTCTGGGGGTCTGTTGGCCCCCCTCGACCAGATCTGGTAGTTTGTTGTTCGGTGGGGGTCCCCCCGGCTCCCTCGACATGTAGATTGGTATAACGTAATGCAGGGATGGCAGGCATGCGAGAGAGCAACTCCATTCCTATATACGGTGGGAAGGCGCAGATGCCTTGCTTGCAGGTTCTAGTATAGGATTGTCAGTCTAGGCATCCTTAAAGATGGCCCATTGTTTTAGTAATGGCTCTCGCCAGGTCTTCTTCTGTCCTTCACATTTGGTCCAAATGTGTGTTCTCGTATGTTCAAATATGTTGGTGTTGTCAGGAATGTAGTGGCCAGTGTACATCGTAAAAAGAGAAAGCTTAGATTGGAAAGGGCTTGTAGTATCCGCAGTGGAAGAGACTTAGTCTCTTGTTTTCTTTTGAAACTTTTCTTGCAGGCTTGCAATATTCTGCGGTATCGGGATGAAGGCCGCCATCTTGGAAATTTCTAGGGCAGCGCTCTAGTTGTTGTAGCGCGTGAAGTTGTCAACCTGCATGACACTCGTGAATTGAAAATGAACTGTGCACTTCAACTGTAATTTTCTGTGGCGCAGCAGTTTGTTCAGTGAGCTCCGGTTTTATACAAAGTTGCCAATTAATGTTCTCTTCCAAGAGAAATCTGAGTTTGGATGAAGTTTTGAAGAGCAGCTTCTCAGCCTCGCGATGCTTAAAATTTCAGTGGAGGAGTCTATGGAGAGTTTATTTAAAGCCGCTTGAAGTGTTTGTGAAATAAGAAGACACCTCAGGTACTTGTAAGTACATGAACTGTTAGCAGTGAAATTGAGTCTTCACAACTGACAGACAGTAAGACGCTTGATCGATTGTCAAGGCAAAACAAGAACATTAAGAAAAGGAAATGTATATGTACATTAGACAGAGCTCTGCAACATGTAGTACAGAATAGTGTTCAATTAGAAGACAAGACACAAATAGAACAAAACTTCAAAGTTCACACTGAAAGAAGACAAAGGTCAAGCAAAGAAAGACTTGTCAGAAAGAAGGCAATTCAAGAGTCAATTCTTGATTTAATTAAGAGAGGGGCATTTGCCTGGACATTTTGGATAAATAGTTAAATATATAAGGATTGCTTGTGAGAGATAGAATTTGTTAATGCAAGAGTTCTGGCATATATGTATATATCTTGTAAACCTTGTTCCCACTGCAGGTGCTGTCTGATACAAAGGTTCTATAGAAGATTTCACCAAGAAGAGTAGAACATTGAACTGTTGAGGCGAAGAACCGAAAAGGCAGTCTCTCATTTCTTATCCACTTCCCCTTTCCCCCAAACTGTTGTTAAGGCCAGAAGATAAGCACATCTTCGGATTTGGCACTGGTAAAGGGGCGTTGGGTCCATCTTCTGCTCCTGAGGAATTGCGTAGGAAAAGGTACTCTGACAGATTGAAGTACCAAAATATATAACTTTCACCTGAGTAGAAGATGGCGGAGGGGTTGGATTTGAAGGCTTTGGCAGGAATTTTAGATTCCATGCAGAAGCAAATAAGTCAAACAATAGAGGTGAATAGGACTTTAAAGGATTTTTTTTTTTAAATATATTTTTATTGCAGGAATTAGCCAAAGTTACATGATAGATCAGCGACATAACTTCAAAGGAAAAGAAAAACATCAGATCCCCCGTGAGGAGGTATTTCCCATACACAGCCATTCAGCCCACAACCCGAGGGTCGGGCGTCGTCTGCGATTAGGTCGCATACGGGGGTCCGGTAGTTTGCTGGGGTTGATCCAAATAAACGAGCAATCTTCATCTGCTTTTCTAAATCATCCTATAAAACCCCCCCTAACACCCTCCCAAACCAACGTCCCCCGAAGGAGCGGGGACTAACCACTTAACGTGAAAGGACTCAGAATGATAGTAAAATTAAATGAAAGCGATCTACGCCCCCCCTACATCCAACTACCCCCCTCCCCCCGCCCAGCCCGCCATCATTGTGGTGTGTGTGTAAGAAGAGCTTGTGGATAGAAACCTTAAACAACTGCGTGGAAGCCAGTGTTATGGACACCTAATGGGACTCAGGTTGTGCTGCGTCATCACTCTCGGAATCGCTGGAAGCGCTGTAATCTCGCAAGGCCTGCACTAAAGTCTCCCATTCCAGTGCAGCTTCTAGCGCCCTCTCATTCTGCTGTCGCCTCGCCAGCTGGTATCGCAGGGTGCTCTCCCCCGTAGCCCACTTCAGAAGTTCATTGTGCCATTTAGTGCCTGTTGGACCAACTCGTGCCTTCCAATGCCTGGTTATCTCTCTCTTTGCTAGAATGAGCCCTAGGTCAATAAACTTACTAGAGATCTTGTTTTTAGGGGTATGAGGGAACCAATGTAGGATCCCCACCGCCGCGTCAAAGGTCAGGGATCTCCCAGTGACCCCATTGAGGGTGTCCCCTATCAGGAGCCAGTAGGAGGACAGCGCTGGGCAGGACCACAGCATATGAATAAGGTCCGCCGCAGGAGATCGGCATCTGGGGCAAGCCGCCGTGTCTGAGGCGAAGTATTGTTGGATTTTTGCTGGAGTCAGGTAGGCCCTGTGAAGTACGTAAAAGTGAACCAATTGAAACTGGGCGTGGCGCGTGCCTTTCCAGGCACGTCGCATTAGTTGTGCCCACACCCTTTCCGGTATATCCTTCCCTATGTCAGCTTCCCACCGGGTCCGTAGTATGTCGAGCGGGGGGAGCCTCTCATTGATTAATCTAGTATATAAACACGTGACCGCCTTGACCGTCCCCGAGGACGTCATAACATATTGGCACACCGGTGATGTTGGCGGTTCCAGTGCGTCTGAATCGCTCGAATAACTGCAGTGTGAAGGAGGAAGTCGCCTCGGGGAACGTCGAAGCGGTCTAAAATCTCCTGGAAGGGCAGTAACACCCCATCTTCATAGAGGTCTCCCACTAATTGCAACCCTGCATCTTCCCAGTGTCCTAGGCGCGACCAGTCACCACCCTGCAGCAAGGCAGTGATCATCCCCAACGGAATCTCTGGAGCATACGGGAGTTTCAGCTTCCCCCGACCATGTGCACGATTCCAGCACCGCCGTATAGTTCGTTCCTCGAGCGTAAGGTCTTTCAGAGCTAAGCGCTGGCGTAAAGCAATGTAGGAGATAATGTGTCTGGGCATTCCCCTATCTCTCCCATCTTCCGGGCCTCGGAACTCTCTCGCTACCTCCTGAGTAAAGGTTTGCAATTGAGCCGCTAGATAGTATTTTTCGAAGTCCGGCACCGCTTGGCCGCCCTCCGCTTTTGGTCTCATCAGGGTCTTGAGCGCCACCCTTCGGCGGCCCGACCCCCAGCATAGATCTCAAGAGCCGGAAGGTGGCCGGCGGAACCCAAATCGGGAGCGCTCGGAAATAATATATCAGCCGAGGGAGTGCCACCATTTTCAGCAGTGCTATACGCCCAGCCACCGATAGCGGCAAGGTGGCCCAAAAGTCCATGCTGCCTCGTAGCGCGCGAATACAGCGGGCAATATTGCCGTCTAGGAGATCGGCAGGGTCATGGTATACATATACCCCCAGGTACTTGAGGCAGGTAGGTTCCCATCTAATCTCTCTAGCGGTGTCAGGTCTGGACTCCCCCTTTCGAACCGGGAATAGGCAAGTCTTGGCCCAGTTCACCTTGAGGCCCGAGACCTCTCCAAATGTCGTGAGAGCCGCTTCAGCCCCAACCAGAGCATTGCTCGAGTCCTCGAGGAAGAGCAGCAGGTCATCGGCATAAAGAGAGATGTATTGTTGTCCCGATAAAGTCCGCAGCCCGCCGAAGTAGGTTCCAGTCCGGACCGATAACGCTAGCGGTTCTACCGCAAGCGCAAAGAGCAGAGGGGACAACGAGCATCCTTGTCTCGTGCCTCGTTCCACTGGGTATTGTTGGGAGACCAGCGGGCCCGTTCTCACTCTGGCCGTCGCCGAGGCATATAGTACCATGGTCCATCTGACAAATCCCTCTCCCAGACCGAAACGCATTAACACCCTACGTAAATATTCCCATTCCAGGCTGTCGAAGGCCTTTTCCAGGTCATTCGAAAGGATTAAGGGGCACGGGGCCTCCGTGTGTGGTTCCTCAAGTAACCGGAACAAGCGACGAATATTCATAGTTGTATTGCGTTTAGGGATGAATCCTGCCTGATCTTCATGTACTAAGGAACGCATGTGCCCCAACAGTCTCGACGCTAATATGCTGCTCAGAATTTTATTATCAACCGTTAGCATCGATAGCGGTCGATAGGACGCCGGGTCATCGGATTCCCTACCAGGTTTGAGGAGGGGGACTACCAAGGCTTCACACATCGAACCGGGGAGGCGTCCCAAGCGTTTCGCTTCCTTATAGACCACTAACAGTCGGGGAGCCAAGAGGTCCACGTAGGCTGAGTAGAATTCCACCGGGAGCCCGTCGAGGCCCGGAGTCTTGTTTCTCGCCATCCCTTTTATGGCGCTACGGATTTCCCCAATCTCTATGTCTTTGCCCAAGTCCTTCGCTAATTCAGGTTCCAGTGCGGGGATCTCTAAGGATTGTAAGTAGTCATCAATCAGGACAGGATCATGAGTCAGCCTACTACGGTACAGCCTTTCATAATACCTCAAATAGCAATCGAGTATCTCCGGTTGGGTGCGTACCTCAGCTCCCTCCGCGGTGCGCATGGACACCGTCGGGGTGGTCTTGTCTCATGGGGTTGGCTAGCCAGGCTAGGAGTGCACCCGACTTGTCCCCTTCTGTGAGCGATCTGGTGACATAGGCCTTATAATCGAAACACCGCAATCGTTCGACCTCCGCCGCCACCGCCTCCCTCGCTGCAGCAGTTCATTCCTGAAGTTCTGGGCGGCCGGGGCGTCGAAGCTCCAACTCGCGGAGCCTCCGGTCTGCGTTGGCCAGGTCATCGAGGATTACTCGTCGCATTCCCACTTTCTTGGCTATACAATAGCCCCTGACCACCACTTTAAAAGCATCCCACTCCGAGGCTCTCGACCCAGCTGTGCCCCCATTTGTCGCAAAATAGTCAGTAATCCTATCCTCTAGGTCCGCCTTGAAGACTATATCCTCCAATATCTCGGGGCGCAGTTTCCAAGTGGGTACACTAGGGACCCCCGGAAACCATCTGAAATCCACTAACAGGGGGTTATGATCAGAGATGGTCCTAGCCAAGTATTCAGATCTCACAGTCGCGGACACCAGTTCCGTCGACCCCAGAAACCCATCTAATCTCACATGCAGTTCATGCATACCAGAAAAGTATGAGTAATCTCTAGCATAGGGGTGCTGCGCTCGCCAGATGTCTGTCAGCCCCCATTGGGCCTGCCATTCCTTCCTGCCTTTAGCTGCCCGCCGGACTGGGGAATCTGAAAGGGGGGGTGCGAACGATCGATGTCAACATCCACCACCGAGTTAAAATCTCCTCCCATCAGGAGGGTCCCCGACAGGAAATGGGCCAAGGAGCCCGATAACGCGGTCAGGAAGGCGAGTTGGTCCACGTTAGGCGCATAAACGCAACAAATATTCAGAGCCCTACCCCCCAATGTGCCAGAAATTGCCACGTATCGTCCCTCCGGATCCACCACAGATTTGGAAACCTGTAGGGGTATCCCAGCCCTCACCCAGATCAACACTCCTCTTGCGTAAGCTGAATATGTGGTGTAGTATACCTGCCCCCTCCACCTACGCTGTAGCGCTATCCCTTCCGCCTTAGTAAGATGTGTCTCCTGCAGTAACGCTATCTGTACCCCTCTACGCACCAGATAGGGGTGAATTTTGTGCCATCTGGACATAGTGTGAAGGCCTCGCACATTCCAAGTGACGCATTTCAAATTAGTGATCTCAACCATTGTCCCAAATTGTCACATCCAGGTTCCCCCAGCAATGCTCAGTCATGGATCGTTCAATAGTCGATTCAACACCAATGGCGGTCTCTCCCCCCAAAAACAACAAAACTTCCCCCTGAAACAAACCCCCTCCCACCCACCCCAGAATAGGACCCAAATAGCGCCATCTAGTTCCCATCCAAACCGTACCCTCAGTAAACCCCCCTTTCCCAACTAATCCTACGGTAGCCACCGTAGGTAAGCCTTAAGGGCCGAGTGGGGGTCGGGCGCCAGCAATGGGTCACCGAGTCTCAGGCTGCCAAGACTAGACCGAGCACCAGATCATGAGTATCAGGCATAACAAGGCCCCCCAACCCCTCCAGTGATCCGTGGTCCAGCAGCAACTTCTATAACCCCTGCACCCCCCGCCACATTCCCCCACCCAAATGGAGTCATCTCACCCGAGTTCATCCCTGCCCATCCAGCAAGCCCTCTGCCGAGTCCGGAGTAACCACAGGTAAGTTCACACTATCAGTCTCCGAATCCTCAGTGTCCGAATGGACCCCCTCTCCACCGGGTTCCGAATCTTCGAGGATGGGTCCGCCCTGGGAGCCAGATAAGTTGGAAACCCTTTCCAACACTCCTCGCCGCTCGGCCATAGTCTCTATCGTCGAGGGCTTGCTCGGTTTACCGCGGTGGCTCCGAAGTCTTTTGGATCTCCGTTGCTGTCCAGTCTCCGACGTCGCTTGAAAGGAGGAGCCGAAGCCATCTTTACCAGCCCTGTACAGTTCAAGCCAATTGCAAACGTCCTCCGGAGTTTCAAAAAATGTGGTCGTATCATCAAGGATGATGCGGAGTCTCGCTGGAAAGAGCAGGGAGTACTGTATACCCTCGCTCCGCAGTTCTCGTTTGACCGCTAGAAAAGAGGTCCGCTTACGCTAGGTCTCGTAAGTATAGTCCGGGAAAATGTTCACTTGACTGTTCTCCACCTGGTATGGGCCGTTGTGTCTGGCGGCATTGAGGAGAAGATCCCTGTCCCGGAAATGCAACAGTCGCGCCACCACCGGGCACGGGGCACGGCCTTGTTGAGGAGGTTTGGCCGGTACCCTGTGTGCACGCTCCAGGGTATAGAAGGAGGAGAGACCTTCCGGTGCCACTACAGTTCGGAGCCAAGATTCCAGATAGGTCACCATGTCGCCATTTTCAATTTTCTCCGGTAGGCCCACCACACGAATATTGTTCCTCCTATTACGCCCTTCAGCGTCCTCCGCCCGTCTCTCCAAGTCACCGATCCGGGTCAGGGCATCCTTCATCACAGCAGCCAGGGTCTTTTGCGCTGGTTCTAGGATCTTCACCGAGCTCTCTACCTCTTTGACTCTGTCCGAGAGCTTACCGTGGTCCGCTCTGAGGAGGCCCAAGCTCGTCGCAACTTGGGCGATGTCTTGTTGTAGGGCCGATCGTGTATCTGCGATCGCCTCCAGGATCCTATCAAATTGCTGCTGTAGGTGAGGGCTTCCAGAACTCTCCGGGTCATGTCGATCATCCTTATCCGGAGCCTCCGTGTCCGAGGCGGCTGGAGTGGTCCCTTTAGGTCCCCTTGGTTTCCCCATGGCGGACATGCTCTGTAGAATGAGGCTCGGCAGACGACCCGCCAAGGAGGGGGGCCTCAGCTGCTGATCTTCCGGTGAGCGGCCGCGGTGGCACGGGCCTTCAACCGATCTCAGCGTAGTGGCGCAGAGTTCTGCCCCTAACCAGATCTCTCGGGAAGAATCACCACCGAGTCCCCGGAGGCCACTAGTGGGGAAGTGGGGGCGATCACCGCCAGTCGACGTAGTCCCGTCGGGTCGAGTGAGGCCTCGGTCTGCTGCCACCGACAAAGCCGGGTCCCCGACAAGGCAGTATCGTATTGTCTCTCAAGAAGTTCCTCGGGACCCGGGGGGGCCGAAGTCGCGGCGTCGGGCACCCTCACCGATGATTACAGGATCTCAGCGGAGTAAAGTCAACCGTCTCGGGCGGCTCGGCGTCTCCAGCCACGCCCTTCGGCCGCTAAGGTCTACTCAACGCCGAAAAATCTACTAAAAAAAAAACCTTCCAGAGATGTCTACGGTGTCCGGAAACTCCCAGGTCGTCGGATGGATTGTCGTCTCTCGGAGAGAGGAGATGTAGAGAAAGCAAGTGCAGAGCCTGCGGGCTCTTCCGGGCCGGGGTTCTCGGCAGTTCTATCGAGCCGGTCCGGGCGCCATCTTGAGTTCCGCTCCGCTCCCTCCGCAACTCCGCTTTTCGACAAGATCAGTCGATTTACGGGTTTCCTCAGGCGCCTCACCAGGTCGGCCCCAACTCGATCTTCAATTTGTGGGGATCGGGGCGCCCAAAACCCTCGAAATTCAGGATAAATGCGGGCTCAGTCTCGGAGCCGAGCTCTCAGGCGACCATCGCCATCGGCGTCCAAGCCACGCCCCCCTGAATAGGACTTTAAAGGATGAGATAAAAAGATTCCAACAAGAAACGCATGTAATGTCACAAAAGATGGATGAGTTTATGACTGGAGCTTCTTCTATATCTCGAGTTATTGAGAATTCAAAGCCATTTCTCCTATCACTCCTTTAGCTCCACCAGAACGGTTTCAGGGAGATCCAAATAAGGCACAAATGTTTTTGACTCAATGCTCCTTGCACTTTCTCTGTAGACCTGTAATATTTTCTGAAGATCAGTCCAAGGTAGCATTTGTTCTATCTTATTTGAGTGGTGATGCTGCGACGTGGTCAATGCCTTTAGTTTCATGTAATCATTCTATTCTTTATGATTTGGAAGGTTTTAAAGCAGAATTTCTTCGAATTTTTGATAGGCATAGTGCTTCACAAGCAACTGACAATGAATTATTGGAGTTACGACAGGGAAACCGAGATCTAATTTCATATTTGGTACAATTTAATAAATTAGTAGTAGAAACAAATTGGCCTGAAAGAAAAATAGCTGTTATTTTTTATAGAGGCCTCAAGGATGAATTAAAGGACGCTCCTTCACAGATTCCTAAGAGACCGCAAAATAATTAGGAGTTAATAGATTTAGTTTTGCAGATTGACCATCGGTTAAGTCAGAAGAAACCAGAGAAAAGAAGGGATTTTAGGCCTATTCCACCACGTTTTGACAGGGTCAAGGTCAATGTTCCCTCTAATTTTTTTCCTCTGTGTGCGGCAGTGGAGGGTCTCTGTGCGCTGCAACCATGGCTATGTGCGCCAGGAACCAAACAGCGCGTGTCTGCGGCGCCAAATGGCACTCCAAAATTTTTCTTTAAAAAGCGAAAAGATAGTGCATTTTCACACATACAGCGCCACAATAAGGGTCTTAAGGGCAGTTTGCAATATTGGATAAGCACGCCATGACATGAACTGGTTACACTTGCAAGTACACTTCAAGTTTAGAAAAGCACAAGACTTCAATGGTGGTACCATCATTAGATTTTAATAAATATTCTTAACTGGAGCACAGTTCATTGGATGGGGAAATGCTGCGAGCCTATACAATATCACATATACACAAGAAGGTAGAGGGCTGTTCAGACACGTCAAGTGGCGTCACTAGATGGGTGACAGGGTTGCTTCTCACGGCGATCCTTGCCATTTTTCCAGTGCTGATAAACTCGGTCTAGGTCAACTTTCCCGTTCAGGAGGTAGGCCTTTGTCCTCATCAGCATGTCCAAATGCTTCTGCTCTAGTCTATTCCTCAATTTGCTCTTGATAGTATTCATGAGGCTGAATCCTCGTTCACAGTCTGCACTAGATGCTTGAAATGTTGCGCAGACATCAACAAGCTGAGACACGACACTATACTGAGCAGCATTGCGTACAGTGAAAGTCACCATGTCTTGAAAGGTGGTAAATAACCCACCCTTAACATGTTCTGCCACCACATATTTATAGTCTCTGTACTGTCGAACAACATCTTCTGGTGTTTCACAATCACCCAGGGCCAAGACATTTTTATACTTTTCAACAAGTCTTTCAATATTCTCAGTCCCAAAATCAAAATGCGATTGTGTGGCTATTGCCTGGATCTCAAAACTTGCCCATTCTTTTAGCTCACCCTCAGGGAACCTTTTTTGCATGTGCTCACAAAGAAGGGAAACAAAAGACAAAATAGGCCCACTGTCAAACTCTTGCCTATCCTTGTACAAAACCATCAGCTCTCTTACATTGCTGCTCCAAAAGACAGTGTCCCTCAAATACTGTTGCTTAATTTGGCCAATCTTCGCTCTTGCATACTGTACGGCTTCAACAGTAGTTAAAGAACTTTTTTGGAATAGTTTGCACAAAGATGCAAATTCACCCAGAATGTCATTAAGTACTGCAAGGGAAATATGGTAGTTGGAGTCCGATAGCTTTTTATAACAATATTTAGCAATTGGATCATTCTCCTCAACTTTCTCATGCTCAAAGTACTTAAGAACAGTTTCGTAATTACGAATTAGTGCACCAACAGCAAAATGCCTTGAAAGCCACCGGACTTCATTCAGTGGTCGAAAAGAGACAACTTCACATTCAGTGACCGATGCAATTTCATCCAGCTTGGACTTCCTTGCAGGAGATCTGGAGAACACAGTGTAGACAGTCCTCAATAATGTCTCCATCTCTTTAATCATTGGAACCCTCTTCCAGGCATCATCAACTCCCAAATCTTCTCGATGGGCGACACAATGCTGCTCAACTAGATGAGGAATGGATTGTTTAAAGCGAGTAGCAACACCATTATTCTTCCCCAGCATCACAGATGCACCATCAGATGTGAACATGACCATTTTCATGAGGTCCAGTTCATTGGCAGTGTAGAATTCTTTCACGGCAGTAGTGATAGCCTCAGCATTACAGCTAGTCAGCTTCACTATGCCCCCAAACTGCGTTTTATGCTCAGTTGATGTTACAGGTCGGAACTTGAAATACAGGATGAGCATTTTTGAAACAGAAATATCTGTGCTCTCATCAATTATCAAGGTGTGATACAAAGCTTGCCGAAGTTCTGTCATAGCTTCACAGTGTATCACGCTATTGATGGCCTCAAGGAACTCAAAGGCATAGTTCTTGCTCCTCCAGCTGTCTGGTATCTTCACATACAAAGCTAAGTGGTCATGGATGTCTTGTACAGATACCATTGAAGTGTTCATCTTGACTGCCAGCAACACGTTGTTGATGAGAATCTTTATCTCCTCAGGCATAGATCTTTGGCGTTCAACTACTTCCATTCTATTTGCTTTGTCTGTGGCAGTTTCTGTCAGCATTGCCCGTACTCCAAAACCAAACCCCGCAGCAGCACTTCTGTTTCTCAATATCACCATGGCAGACTCGTGTACTTTGCTAAGTAGATGGCGTTTCATGTAGTCCAGTTTCCAGCCATCACTCCATTTCTTCCCTGTGGAAAAGTCCCCAACAATCTTGGCTTCGGCACATGCTTTGCAAATCAAGCCCACATCCGGACTGTATTGAAATAGTTCCCCGAGTTGCATGCGGACCTTGCTTCGTGACTTCTGTGTCTCAGCCTCCACAATTTCCTTCATCCACTCTTCCTTGAATACAAGGCAACATTTCTTCCTTTGTGGTGAAGCACTGCACTCTCCCGAAGTTACAGCTTTGCGCTTGAACATTTCCGTACCCGCCGGTTTGAGCCTGCTGTCCCACAAAGCCTGCAAAATAAGGAAACATGGCTTACGTTGACGCCTAGCTCATGAATGCAAACTGTTATACTACAATGTTCAAGATGCACCACAGTTTAACTCAACCCAACAATTACCTCTTCTGCCTGCACTCACGTGCGCCTCTTTAAATGTATGGGGTTCTTGCTGTGAAACCTGCAACAGAAGAAAACATCGGTAAGTATATATGGTACTACAATGTTCAAGACGCACCACAGTTTAACTCAACCCAACAATTACCTCTTCTGCCTGCACTCACGTGCGCCTCTTTAAATGTATGGGGTTCTGGCTGTGAAACCTGCAACAGAAGAAAACATCGGTAAGTATATATGGTACTACAATGTTCAAGACGCACCACAGTTTAACTCAACCCAACAATTACCTCTTCTGCCTGCACTCACGTGCGCCTCTTTAAATGTATGGGGTTCTGGCTGTGAAACCTGCAACAGAAGAAAACATCGGTAAGTATATATGGTACTACAATGTTCAAGACGCACCACAGTTTAACTCAACCCAACAATTACCTCTTCTGCCTGCACTCACGTGCGCCTCTTTAAATGTATGGGGTTCTGGCTGTGAAACCTGCAACAGAAGAAAACATCGGTAAGTATATATGGTACTACAATGTTCAAGACGCACCACTGTTTAACTCAACCCAACAATTACCTCTTCTGCCTGCACTCACGTCTGCCTGTGCAATTGTCTTTGTAGTACGGTCTCACGAACCTACAAAAGAAAAAAGGGTGCAGATTGTGAATCTATTTACCCAGCAACCCCCAACCCAACGAGGAACGTAAACAGAATTACCTTGTCTTTGTGGTACTCGCACCTGACCACTGTAATCCAAATACCGTACAGACTGGAAACCTACAAGTGAAGACAAGTAAGTCAGCAAACGCCTGAAGAATTACAAACTGTGCATGGAACCGGTCAAGAGGCCCAAGACAAAAAATGACCAAATAATTACCTGGGATTTCAGCCTAGGACAAACAGGGGTGTGCCCATGTGTTCCATTATTAGCATCCATTATCTTAAACTGGTCTATAAATGTGAATCCCAGGGGAAAGCGGCATTACAGAAGGTGTAGCACAAAATACAAACTGCAAATGGTTGAGGTGGGTGAACAAGGTAACCCACAGGATGGCTGAGAAGCACACAATCCATCAAAAGATCCCACCTGAAGCTGCTGCAGTGGCGCGCCAAAAATATGATTGACTACGTTCAAGCAATTTTCAGGCAACCATAAATATGTCAAGATAACTGAAGAATGATGGACCTGCTGCAGAGAGATCTCAGTTTTGCCTACTGGAAGTTGACTCAATAAGTAGCTGAGGAGGTTAAAATGCCTGGTGAAAAGCTGGTGAACCATGCAGGATTGGAAGCAGAACTGGAGTACATCATGTTGGCTTGATGCCAACAAAGTCTTTCTTTGCGCATGGCTACTTGAAGGTTTTCGCTACATTTACTGTTTATATACGGACTTCTTGGCTCACAAGGGTTATATGCTGTTCCGTGAGCCGAGACGCCATGATTGACTTTGCAGGTAAGCGTGTTAGCACAGTGGAAGTTTTGGTGCCACTACATCTCTTTGGAGTATGTTATCGTCTCTCCTCAAGGTACACACGATTGTCAATGAGCACTAACACAGCATCATTTATACCATTTCGGCATTAGTCAACACCACTAGTTTTTCCCTGTTGCTCTCATCTTTATCTGCCCCATGGTTACTCCTTTCCCAGGTCTATCTCCATTGCTCTGCCTTTCACCTCTCATGCCTCTCTCCCAAACTCATCTTCTCCCTTTCTATGCTCAACTCTCTCCCTTTCTATAATGTCAGACACCCTCTCCTGCTTCTCTCTTGCTTCGCTCTTGGGCTCCCTGTCCGTACTTCTCGCCCCTGATACACTCTGTCTCCCTCTCCATGCTTCTGTCCCCTGCTGCACTCTGAGGCTCCCTGTCCGTGCATCTCACCCTTGCTTCACTCTTGGGCTCCCTCTGCGTGCTTCCCTTCCTTGCTGCACTCTCTGTGCTTCTCTCCCCTGCTGCACGCTCGTGCTCTCTAGAGATGTGGCCTAACGACCAGAGCTGCCATCTAAGTCACGTACATACAAAACATGTTGCACTCCAAATGCTATAGGTGTCACATTCGCTGAAGTTATAACTATTGGCATTGTAAATGACAAAGCTATCCATTTAGCTATTTTAAAAACCAACACATAAAGAAAATATTTGTCATTTACAAGACCAATAGCTCCAACGTTTCTAATGCGAGACCTATTGCATTTCCAATGCTTGTTGTGCCTTTCTGTCCTGTGTCCAACTCGTTTTTTGTGCCTTTATGCCCTGTATCTCACTCGTTTTTTGTGCCTTTCTGGCCTGTGCATCACTCGTTTTTTGTGCCTTTCTGTCCTGTGCCTCAGTCGTTTTTTGTGCCTTTCTGACCTGTTCATCACTCGTTTTTTGTGCCTTTATGCCCTGTATCTCACTCGTTTTTTGTGCCTTTCTGTCCTGTGCCTCAGTCGTTTTTTGTGCCTTTCTGACCTGTGCATCACTCGTTTTTTGTGCCTTTCTGACCTGTGTGACACACGTTTTTTGAGTCTGCTGTGGCCTTTTGTTTAAATATTGCTGACAATCAGAGCCCCCTCATGGGCTCCGATTAACAGCTTTCTATCGGAAATATCCTCAAGGCCATTTGATAGCACATATTAGGAGGTGATGACAACATGAACTATTTCAAATAGTGATAGTATATTTTTGATATACACTTGGGAAATCAATCCTGGCATGTGCTACCTCTCCAGAATCCGAAAGGGAAGCCTTCCTGTGAGGAAAAATACACTATAATTGGCAGGAATTGCCATTTTTTTATCACAAATGACACCTGAACCAGGGTTTAGGTAAATTATAGTTGACAGAGTCTGAGAAGTTTAATTATGTGTTTACGAGATACAATCTGTTAATTTCACAGTTTGATGAAAACACTGTAATTAATTCATATTGTTTCTAGACACAAGTAGAGATAGAAATATGTAACCCTTTACACACAGGAAAACACATTTTGTATATGTTTCAGTGGCTTGGTCAAAGGCGCTGAAGTATGTATGTAACTTGCAATACTTAGCTTTGAACCCAATTAGAATGACAAAATTGCCTCTTCATTTGTTCAAATACAAGAGCTACCATTACAAAACGTATTGACACCCTTTGCATGTAGGGTGTAAGGATAAGTCATCACTTTTGTAATCAAAAGTGAGCACTTCAGGTTTATCGATGTTATTAAATCCTAGCACAGTGATACTGCTGCTATTGTTTGCCACAAGTTTGTTCTAGGAAATTGGGTAATTAGTGGTGCAGGATATGAGGTCTGCACAAACACTAGAAATCATCATAACATATGTCTGAGACTTTAACACTCCGCGTTCACATACAAAGCAGCTATAGGACCCGTAACTAGGAGCTTCTGCTCTCTCAAGTTGTACAGGAAAGGCTCAATCCAAGAGGAAAATGATGAAAAATTATCCACAGGTCATGCTCGATGTTGTCGCTGCGTCCTCCCTACCCTACGCCCATCCTGCCCAGTTCCTCCCGCTTCCCGCCTCCCGCCTCCCGCCTCGGTAAATACATTCTCCTCCCGCCTCCCGCTTCCCGCCTCCCGCCTCCCGCCTCCCGCCTCCCGCCTCGGTAAATACATTCTCCTCCCGCCTCCCGCTTCCCGCCTCCCGCCGTGTTAAATACATTCTCCTCCCGCCTCCCTCCTCCCGCCTCCCGCCTCCCGCCTCGGTAAATACATTCTCCTTACCTGCAACTTCTCACGCCCGCACCGCCGCCAACCGCCGCCACCACCACTGGAAATGTGCTGCATGTCATGTTCGCGCCGCTCGCTTTTTAAAAGCGGCGGGCGGCGCGAATCTCTTGCGACGGCCTGTGTGCGCGCTCCACGATAGGTGGTGCGCGCTGACGTCAGGGAAGGTGCGCGCGCGCGCGGCCTAGAGGGAACAGTGGTCAAGGTTGAAGTCGCCAAGAGTGATTGAACCTCGTCTGAGGAACCCAGGCAAATTGGTTCTACAAAGGGTCCAATTTCCAAGGAAAAAAATGAGAGAAAGAAGATCTAAAAATGTGCATCTGTACTGTGGGAATTTTGTTGGAGATTGTCTGAAGAAGCCGAAGATTAATTCTTTGGGAAAAGACAGACTCCATCAGTAAAGGGAGTTGCCCTGATGGGAGTGAGTGTTGAGACAACTTCAGAAGATCAATTAGTGGCAAATACTTTGCAGTCGGCTGCTCCACATCTTGTATTAACTTTCACTGTAAGGTTTAGAAATTTAGAAATAAAGAATGTCTCCTTCATGATAGATTCGGGAGCCACCGGAAATGTTTGTGATATAAAATACGCACAGAAGATTGGATTACAATTTCTTCTGAAAAAAAGATTTGAAGTGGTCAGAGCAGTTGATGGGACAAATCGTACGTTAGGTCCTATCACTAAAGAAACTAAAATCATTGAGTTGTTGGGTTTTAAGGGGCATCGGAAAAGTTTACGGTTCAATCTAATAGATGCTCCGAAATTCTAATTGATTTTGGGATTGCCATGGTTAATGGAACACAATCCAAGAATAGATTGGAGACTGTGGAAATGGCTTCATATTAATGAAAAGAACATTGTTTTCTTGACTCATGGGAGTAGCCTAAAAGCTCACCTGTTACTAAGCGTGTTTATCATCCTAGCAGGGTTTGTGTGGTGGAAATGACAGAGATCCCTGAAGAATATCAAGATCTGGCTACAGTTTTTGACAAAGTAAAGGCGGAAGAGTTGCCCCCTCACAGGGATTACGATTGCAATATAGAGTTGGCACCAGGAGCAAATCAGCGTGTTGTCGCATTTATGCACTAACAGAATCCGAAAACCAATATTTTAAAGAATATTTTGAGTTATTTTTAGAAAATGCTTTATTCGTCCCTCTCAGTCTCCTGTATCCTCTCCTTTGTTTTTTATTCCTAAGAAGGATGGCAGTCTGAGGACTTGCATTACCTATAGAGCGTTAAATCAAGTGAGAATTAAAAATAGATATCCTTTACCTTTGATTTCGGAACTTTTAGATCAAGTGAATGGAATAAAAATGTATACTAAGTTGGATTTGAGGGGGGCTTATCATCTTGTGAGAGTAGCTAAGGGAGATGAGTGGAAGACAGCTTTTAGAACTAGACATATCTCAATGAATATCAAGTGATGCCTTTTGACTTATGTAACGCTTCAGCAGCCTTTCAACATTTTGTAAATTACATTCTAAGAGAATTTTTGGATAGGTTTGCTGTGGTATATATATATCGATGATATATTGATATTTTCCAACAACCACGAAGAACATGTACAGCATGTAAGGAAGATTTTAGAAAAGTTGATGGACAATCATTTGTACGTAAAACTGGAGAAATTTACTTTTCATGCTGAGCAGGTGGAATTTTTGGGTTTCGTTCTTTCTCCGAATACAGTATCAATGGATCTAAAGAATGTAAACGCAATTTGTGAATGGCCAGCTCCAAGAAATGTAAAAGAAATTCAAAGCTTTATAGGTTTTTCAAATTTTTATCAGAGATTTATTAACAATTTTTCTCAAAGGTTAGTCCTATTACTCAGCTGTTAAAGGATATACATTTTTGTGGCCAGGAGAGGCTGAAAATGCTTTAAATTTTTTAAAGGAAGTTTTTACCACTGCTCCCATTTTGTTTCATCTGGATCCTGAAGAGGCCTTTTATGTAGAGACCGATGCTTCAGATTTAGCTACAAGGGGAATACTCTCTCAGGGTGATAAGTTCACTGGGCAGTTGCATCTTGTAGCTTTTCGTTCCAGAAAGTTAACAGTAGCAGAAATCAATTATTCCATTGCGGATAAGGAATTGTTAGCTGTCAAAGATGCGTTTCAGGATTGGAGAAATTACCTTTTAGGAGGAAAACATGTTGTTACAGTTCTTACTGACCATAGGAACCTTCTGTTTCTGACGTCTGCTAGAACGCTCACTCCTAGACAATTAAGGTGGTCTTTTTATTTTCCTGATTTCAATTATGTGATTACTTACAAGTCTGAAGCTTCTAATGGAAAGGCAGACGCGTGATCACAGACTGTAGCGGCATCGAAAATTGGTCATTTAAGTCTAGGCATGCCTCTCTACCTAGCCGTAATCATTTAGACCGCCTGATCTCTGGATTTTACACTTTGTTTTTAAAATAATTGCTAATTTGCACATCACCTCAGGAAATTGTACTTTGCTCACCTGCACTTTCCTGCCCTGTCCTGCCGCCTGCACCCCGGTCCACCACGGGTTATCCCGATTGTTGTGGATGGTGCAGGCTGACACAGGCAGCAGTACCTCTTCCATGGCAGTTGGGGGCGGAGCTCCACGACTAGCGCCAAACTCGCAGCCTATATCTTCCTATGTGTTACCCGTTGCGCAGCGGACGCGAGCAGCGGGCGCGCCAAAGGCGCGCCAAAGACAAGCCCGTCTGCGCCCGTCCGCGACCGGCCGGGGTCAGGGGCCACGCACTCTGCCCAATTCCCCCTCCATTACTCTCGAGCCAAATTTCACTGTAGTCATTTCAGGCCATCTCCCCTGACACCAGTAAAACTTTGAAGGAATTTGGGCTGCTATCACCCAGGACCATGGTTGGGAATACCACCCCCTCCTACCAGACTCCCCCTCATGCGTCAAGCTCCAAAGGGATATCCTCCCCACACCTCCTTCCTCTCTGAGAATGCAGACCCGTGATAGACTGTCCATTTTGTACCTTAATACCCGATTAATGGTCAAGCATCAATTAGAGATTTTCTATCTATTAGATACCCACAAGCCCGACATTTTACTCTTAACGGAAACCTGGCAGACAGAGGAATCATCACCAGATATGTTTGCAGCCATCCCCAATAACTAATATGCCCTCCAGACTAACAGATCAGAGTCAAAGGCAGGTGGTGGGGTGGCGGCCATAATCTCACAAGCCCACAAATTTACCTCCCTTTCTACCTCACAGATCCCTTTGGTAGACTGCCTTCTCTGTAAACTTGACTCACCCGCTTTCCCATTGGTGTGTGCATTAGTCTACAGACCTTCCAGCCACATGCCTACTTTCCCGCAAGTTTTTGAAAACACTGTCGCAGAACTTGCCATAAATCATGCTAGGTTATTAATTATTGGTGATTTCAACTATTGGCCATGCGATGCGCGTGAGAGCTCCTCTTCAGTGGCTTTTATGGAGGTACTGGCCGGGATGAATCTTACACAGCACACCAAGGTTGCCACCCACACCAAAGGGCATATACTGGACCAGGTCTGGTCTTCCAACTTGGAGATCTTAGACATACAGGTCAATCCCTGTACCTGGTCGGATCACCATTTCATTTCTTTTTCCATCCCGACCCCCCCCCCCCTATCAAAACCTCTCTCCCAGGGACCGGCCAGGAAAGGAACTGGAGCCGGGTTGACATCTCCGAGCTCTGCTCCCTTTTAGCTACCTCTAAACCCCCCAGTTCCCCACCCAATGGCCCCCAATCATCGCCCCATGTCCAGGCAGATAACATCAATGCCTGGCTGGCTACAGCCATAGATAGTTTGGCCCCTCTCAGGAATGTAAATTGCAGAAGACCACATGATGCACAACGCTAGTTTACCAACAACCTAAAAGAGATGAAACTGACCCTGCGCCAATCGGAGCGCAAGTGGAGACGAAACTATTGCCCTACAAAAAAATCTTCCTTCATGCTGGTTCTCAAGGAATACAAAGCTGCCATTCTAAAAGCCAAATCAGATTACTTCTCATTAAAAATCCTTAACTCCACTAACAAAGCTAAATACATTTTCTTTATCGTGGACGAACTCGTCAAGCCCGACCGTATTACCACCAAACTAGTCCCCTCACAACAGCTCTGTGACTCCCTCAACACTTATTTTTTCGACAAAATTTCCAAAATCAAAGCCAGCATCCCCAAGATTGTCTCCCCCCGGAGCCTGCCCTGACATATCGCAACCCGCTCTCATTTGACTTTTTCCCACCTATCACTCGAGACTTTCTTTTCCCTCCTTAAAAAAGTCCATTCTGGTTCCCCCACAGATAGCTGACCCCCCCCCCACATTGCCCGTGAGATTTTTCTCCAGCTCCCCGAACTCCCATTATCCCTCCTTCACAACTCCCTGTCCACAGGCATTGTTCCTACCTGTTTTAAAACGGGCGAAGTCAGACCCATCCTGAAAAAAGCAGGGGCTGACCCTGTCTTTCCCAGCAATTTCGGACCCATCTCGCTTTTACCCTTCTTGGGGAAAATCCTGGAAGCTTATGTCGCAAGCTGCCTCAGTGCTTTTGTGGAACACTCACACTATTTGGATCCACACCAAGCGGGTTTTAGACCCGAACACTCGACCGAATCCATCATGTTGGCAGTCCATGATGAACTAAGAAAGGGGGCGGACCAAAACATCTTGCAGGCTCTTGTCCTCCTGGATTTGTCGGCGGCCTTCAACACCGTCGACCACAGCCTATTGGTTGAATGAGTCGAGGGCGCCAGCATCCAGGGCAACCCCCTAAAATGATTCACCTCTTTCCTCACCAACCGCCATCAAGCTGTCCGCCTATCCGACTTCACTTCAGAGAAAAAAAAACTCATTTGTGGGGTCCCCCAGGGTTCTTCTCTTTCCCCGCTCCTATTCAACCTATATATCCTGCCACTGATCTCAGATCTACGGAGGAGAGACATAGCTATCTTCAACTACGCCGACGACATCCAGCTCGTCTTTACAATTGACCCTTCCCCATCCGTAATGGAAACTTTTCAGTCTACCAAGACGTTCATCAGAAATTGGATGAACCTAAGCCAACTAAAATTAAATCCAGTCAAGACGGAGCTGGTACTCACTAGGCCCTCATTCAACCCCTGGAACCATAACTTCTGGCCACCCACTCTGGGCCCTCCACCTTCCCCTGTTAGTGTGGTCAAAAGTCTTGGTGTCACAATCAGCAGTGATCTCACCCTAAAGACTCAGGTCAACTCGGTAGTCTCCTCCTGCTTTTTCCACTTACGCAGGATCCAGAAAATTAGTAGATTTCTTTCCTTAGAGGCCCTTGTTCAGGTCATTTTGGCCTTAGTCATGTCACAAATTGACTATTCCAACTGCTTATATGCTGGAATCCCCGCCTACCAGTTACAGCGGCTTCAACTGGTGCAGAACCAAGCGGCCAGACTCGTATACGGCCAACCCAGGTCGCACCACGTAAAACCCCTGCTGAAAAGTCTTCACTGGCTCCCAGTTGCCCAGCGTTGCCTTTTCAAACTAGGCTGTCTGATCCACAGAGCTCTGTCATCCCATGGGCCAGTCTTCATAGCTAACAGAATTCAGCAATATATCGCCCGCAGCGCCCTTCTCTCTGGCAGCTCCAATCTCCTGACACCCCATTCCTTTAAACGTAAGAAACATGGTGGACTTCGAATTACGTTCCTGGCACCCCAGTTCTGGAACACACTACCGCCTGAACTACGTCAAATCGAGTCTTACTCCATGTTCAGGAAAGGTCTCAAAACATGGCTATCCTCCCAGGCCTACGACCAATAACTTACCCGCTCCGCCAGTCCACGCACCCCCCTGCCTAGCGCCAAGAAACCATTGGTGAACGAGCACTCTATAAAACCCCATTATCATATCATCAGATGCTTTATCTCGCCTAAATACTGAAGGAGAATCTAAAATATTGCAGAAGGAAAGAATTATTCACATTTAAAAAATTGTGTGTGCAACTCAGTATGCTGTTTTTGCAAATGAAATCAAGGACACTTTATCTACGAAAGATTTAGACAATTGTGCGAAAGAAGATTTAGATAGGAAACTTCTGAATGAACTCCCATTTTACAAAGAAGCCCTATATTTACCAAGTAAGAAATTACAAGAGTTAGCTATGGAAATCTGTCATGACAATAAATTAGCTGGGCACAAAGGTGGGAAGAAAACTTTGGAAATAGTGAAGAGACATGTTTGGTGCCCGGGCATGGGCACTCAAGTAAGACAGTACATTTAAACTTGTGAGAACAGTATCAAAGGAAAGTCAGATCGACAAGTTCCATAAGGCCTTTTACAACCATTGCCAGTAGCTCCTTACCCTTGGCATACAGTTACTCTAGTTTTAATTATAGATCTTCCTTCTAGTCATGGCTTCAATTCAATTTTGACCTTAGTGGATACCTTTTCTAAGATGAGCCACTGTATTCCGTTAAAGACTATTCCTACAGCTTCTCAGCTAGCACAAGTTTTTACCCAACATGTTGTAAAAGCTCATGGGATTTCAAGGGTGGTGATTTTTGATCTCAATTTGTTTCTAGATTTTGGAGGGCTTTTATGAAACGTTTGGGGGTAGATGCAAGAGTCTCTTCCAGTTATTACCCTGAAACAGACGGTCAATCTGAGAGCGTGAATCAGGAGATAGAGCAGAATTTCGCTTGTTTCTTGTGGATCAAGAGGGTGAGTGGCCAGATTTGTTGTGGACGGCAGAGTTTGCTTATAACAATGCTGTGCATTGTTCAACTGGATATTCACCTTTTTACTTAAACTCTGGTAGACATCCTAATATGAAACGTAGGAAGATCTAAGAATTCGGTTCCGCCAGTTGACGAAATATTGAAAGCTTTACAAACAGCTTATCAATAAGCAAAAAAGAATTTGTGAAGGGCTAAGGCAAGTAATAAAAAGTATGATGATAAAAAGAGAAAAGCAGGTTTACCCTTTAGTAAAGTAGACAAGGTTTGGTTATCTACTAAACATTTGCATTTAAAGGGGAACCGTAAATTTCAACCTAGGTATATTGGTCCTTTTAGTGTGGAAAGAATGTGAAATCCTGTGACAGTTAAATTACAACTTCCATTTCGGATTAAAATGCATCCGACTTTTAAAGAGAAGCCCATCAAAATTAGGATTGCATAAAGCTCCAGGCCTTTTAAGGTAGATTAAGAAGAGTATGAGAAAACTAGAATCTTAGATTCAAAGTTTAAAAAAGGGACTTTATTTTATTTGGTTGACTGGAAAGGATTTGGTCCTGAAGAAAGATCTTGGGAACCTCATCATCATATTCATGCTTCCAGATTGCTAAGAACAGTTCATTAAACATTTCCAATGAAACCCAGACTGGGAGGGCTCCCTTTGGAGGGGGATACTGTCGGGAATGGAGTGGCCTGTGTACATCGTAAAAAGAGAAACCTTAGATTGAAAAAGGCTTGTAGGTATCCACAGTGGAAGAGACTTAGAAGAGTCTCTTGTTTTCTTTTGAAACTTTTCTTGCAGACTCGCAGAGGTTGCGGTATTCTGCAGTTTTGGGATGGAGGTCGCCATCTTGGAAATTTCTAGGGCAGCACTCTAGTTGTACTCATTCAAATTGCCAACCTGCATGACACTCGTAAATTAAAAAAGAACTGTACACTTCAACTGGAATTTTCTGTGGCACAGCAGTTTGTTCAGTGAGCTCCGGTTTTAGAAAAAGTTGCCAATTAATGTTCTCCCTTCCGGTAGAAATCTGAGTTTGGAGGAAGTTTTGAAGAGCAGCATCTCAGCCTCCATCGTTTTCAAAATTTCAGAGGAGGAGTCTACAGAGAGTTTCTTTAAAGCTGCTTGAAGTCGTTGTGAAAAACGAAGATACCTGAAGTACTTGTAAGTACATGAACTGTTGGCAGTGGAATTGAGTCTTCACAACTGATAGAGGGTAAGACGCTCAATCGATCATCAAGGAAAAATTTAAGATCGCTGCAAGTGTAGATCAGAATAGTGTTTAATGACAAGACACAAATAGAACAAAACTTCAAAGTACACACTGAAAGAAGACAAAGGTCAAGCAAAGAAAGACTTGTCAGAAAGAAGTCAAATCAAGAGTCAAATCTTGATTTAATTAAGAGAGGGGCATTCGCCTGGACATTTGGGTAAATAGTTAAATGTATAAGGATCGCTTGTGAGAGATAGAATTTGTTAATGTAAGAGTTCAGGCATATGTGTCTAGACAAGAGGTGTTTGGCAAAACAGCAATAGGTGGTTTAATCATACACTGCAGATGGGAGTGCAGCATATAGAAATGACTCAAAGTACAATTGTGTTGAATGTCTTTTTATACATTTCTTAAAGCATCATAAATCAATTCATAGATCCTGTTTTAAGAGTGGAATGTGGGTCTTCTAATGAAACCATAAATGACTCCCACCTGATGACAAAAGCAGTGGGTAACATGTCCAGATTTCTGCATGGGGAGTGCCTACTCACTGTGTTTGTAGTATGTGCTGTGTGCTGAGTGTTTCTAACTTGGCATCTAACTTCATCATGTGCATTTTAGAAGAATAGAGATCTAAGCCCAATTTTATTCAATACTAGTTTTGAAAATCCAAAGGCATTGGCAATGGCTTCAGCTGATGTGGCTGCTACCAGACACCTTTTACACGTAAGGAACTGGAAAGAGTATGCCACCAAGAAGGACAGTCTGTTGTGAATGCCCTTTCAGGCTCAAAGTTCTTCAAGGAGCAGTTGGAGGAGATTTTGCGTGAATCTATTCACAGCCAAAAGCATACACATCCATTTCACCAAAAATAGAAATCTTGGTATGGTGGCAAGAAGTCATCACACCAGTAAGAGGAGAAGAACAGACTTTTTCCAGAATAAAAGTTGTTTTCAACCTAAAGGCTCACAGTAATATCGTTTGTCGCATCATCTTGCACGGGAGGACTCCCTTGCCTTTGGAGAGAGGGACCACCCTCTTTGCTTACCCGAACTCCAGAGCGGGAGCAGAACTAGCAGCCCAGATAACTCAGGTTCATGGAGAGGGGACAGAATGAGAGAGATCCTCCCACTGGAACCAATGTCAGTCTGGAGAAAAATTCAAGTTTCCTCGCAAGTGGTGAAAGCAGTGGCTTTATTACTATACACACTGATAATATGGTAGCAATGTCTTACCTGAATCGTCAGTTCAGAATGTTCTCCACCTCCCTAATCAGATTATTCAGCAGATTTGCACTTGGGCTGAACATAATCTGCTGAACTTCAGAGATGTTCACATCAATGAATCCCAGAATATTCAGACAGGCTGTCTCAACAGGGATTTTCCAAGCTCCCAGGACCTAGTCCTCAGTCCTGCAATCTTCCAGGAGATATGCAGGTGATGGGGAGTTCCCATAATAGACTTGTTTGCCACCTATCAAAACTCTCAGCTCCCACAATTTCTGTCAAGTTTCTAGGATCAGAGAGCGGCAGGGATATGCACCCTGACTAATCCTTGGTCGGAAAGGCATCTGTATGCCTTTCCGCATTCCAATAACACCAATGATCTTGACAAGACTCCAGAGAGAGATAGAGAGAGCCAGTGAAGATTATTGTAGTCCTTCTCTTCTGAACGTGGGGGGGAAGGGGGGTGGGTTGGTGGTGATTTCCGCTCCTGTGACTTATAGCATTGTATTTGTAACAGGAATGGATTATAGCATTGTCTCCACTATTGCATCCCCATCTTCTAGATGTCTTGGCCCGCCTAAGGCTATTGGTCTGGAGGCTGAGGTCTCTCTCAGTTTCTAGATCATTACAGGCTTCCAGAAGGGATTCCACAAGTGAGGTTTATGGCCTTGTGGTGAGGACACCGACTCTATCCCACTGCCCGAGATGTCCGAGAACTCCAACATGGCCGCCGGTGTACCACTGACAGGAAGTAGTGGTGCCGGTCTAGACTTTCTACCCCTCAGCGCCGGAAGCAGGAACCTGGAGGAGGGACAAAAGGCAGAGATGGAGGAACGAGAATAGGGCAAGTCGCAGGAAGCCGGAGAGAAGGAAGAAGACGAAGAAGACGGCCCGAGTCCAGCAGAACTGAGGGAACAACAATGGATACCGAAGAAGACCCCCAACCTGGCCGATCGGTGGAAGGCGGAGGCGAGGACGCGAGTAACGCCCACAGGACCGGCTCTCCTGGAAGGGACACAGAGGCGGGTTCCCCCTACACCACGGCCCTGGAGGATCATGGCACCACGCAAGTTACAGCCACAGCTCCATTTTCTATAAGGGATGGTGGGCGGGTCTGAGGGCCACACAGAGACCAGCACGTTAAACCTCCCTCACATAGGCACCGCACTTTAAGGACACCAGTGGTGGAACACAACCTTCCCCCCCTCTTAGTATTGGAAAAAGAATAGCTGAGTTAAAGCAGTTTTGTTTCTTTTTTATTGCTTTGCTTACCCTGTCCCTTCATTCCGAGGCACCAGCCACAGAGGAAACAGATCGGGACCCCGCCATAGGGAGAAAAGAACCCCAGAGAAAGCCCAGATGTTTGAGTTATGGAGAGAAAGACCTTGATTTCATTGGATTTGTTTTGTCCCTTCCTCACCTGCGATTTTTGGAGATTCTGTGTTGTTAAAAAACCAAAATAAAGAACTTGCTGATACCAAAACCTATTGTCTCAACCTCCTCTGGGTAAAAAGTGTAGGAGTTAGTGGACTTACCTTAGGGGCAAATATACGACATTGGTGTCAGAAGTGGGATTTGTGATCCTGACACAATGACCCAACCCATAACTATGGAGGGCATCATAGCTCAGTTAGCAGAGGGACAACACCATCTGCAGTTGGTCATGGAACAACAATTCAAACAGGCAAAAAAGGACCGGGAGGACTTCCAGGTAGCCCTCAAAGACCAGGCTACGCTCTTAACCAATAATCAGCAGGTACAAGATACAGCCATCCTGAGTCTCACAGACCCTATATCTAGCGCCAGGGTAAATCCCAACGTGCCTTGGCCTGAACTACAAAAATTCCAAAGTGGGGACGATCCTGATTATTTCTTTGTTAACTTTGAACGTGTCGCAACCACCGCCTCCTAGCCTCAGGAAAGATGGGGTCAATATATAGCACCCCTGCTCTCAGGAGAGCTGCAAGCGGACTATCAGGCAGCCAACCCGGCAGGAGCAACCAGCTATCCTGATATCAAAAAGGCTGTACTAGAGAGGCTTGGGTGTGATCAAGAGTATTACCGTAGCCGATTCAGGAAGGAAAAGTGGACTGTCGGGGATAACCCTCCAGCGCTAAGTTTTCGGATCCGGGATACCGTTGGTTGCAACCCACAGTAGCAACCCCAGATGAGATAGCAGAAAAATATACCTGGAGCAATAGCTGGACGCTCTCCCTTATAACACTCGAGTATGGATCAAACAACACCCCAACCTTTCTGTGACTCTGGCAGTAGACCTGGCCTGTGCCTACCATTGCTCCCCCGATTTCAAAAACCCAACACATCGACCCCCTATGTCTTCACCGAAACCCCTGAGTAAAACAGCCCCATAGCAGATAGATCCCAAAACTCCTTTTTCAAAAAGTCCCCTAAGATCTTCTCCAGTCACAATACCGACATAGGGATCCCAATGCTTCCACTGTGCGGAGTGGAGGCATATAGCCCTGCACTGTCCTACACGTACACCCGCCCCAGAACCCATGGAGGTAGGATACGCCCGCGGACGGGCATTGGTCACAGGAAGAGAACCCATTTATTACCAGATGAAAATACTCATAAATGGGAAGACTGTAACAGCCTTCCTTGACACTGGCTGCTATTCTACAGTGGTCTCTCAGGAACTTGTTCCCAAGACACAAATAGTAACAGGGGAGTTTGTTCCGGTTACATGTGTCCATGGGGAGAAGAAATTATATCCATTGGCAGAAGTGGTAATAGAGACTAATGGGGAACCCCAACTGAGGAATGTGGGGGTCGTACCTAAAATGCCCGAGTTGCCTCTCTTAGGAACTTACTTGCCCAGGTTCCATGAATATTTACAATTACTGGGTCCCCCTGCCCCATCAGTAGAGTGGTTAGAAAGCGCTCCATTTTCTAACAGTGACATAGGGGCTCCTTTTGCTACTAGCCAATTGCTAACACGCAGTGAAAAAAGAAAGGAGACAGCGTTATACAACCTTTCTAAAAACGTCCTATCTGTACCTATCCTTACTTCCTCAGAGGCAACCCAAGACCCTCCTCAGAATTTTCGTCAGGCCCAGAGGAATGACTCCGCCTTGCAAAATGCCTGGGGACAAGTCCTAGACGAACAGCCAGGAAAGGTAGGTCCCTATTTCTTTGTCAAAAAGGGCCTTCTCTATACGGGTACATGTGATAATAACCAAGGAAAAGAACAGTTAGTTGTCCCCAAAGCATTTCGCGAACAAGTATTATCCCTAGCTCACGGCCAAGTAGGGGGAGGTCATTACAGAAAGGAAAATACCCTCAAATATTTACTGGGAAGATTCTACTTGCCTGGGGTATATCAGGAAGTGGCTAGGTTCTGTGCCTCATGTGTAAGATGCCAACTAGTTAACCCTGTACTACCCAGTGCTCCACTCCAACCCCTTCAAATTATTGATATCCCATTCAGGAGGGTAGGGATGTACTTGGTGGGACTCTTGATTTCTTCTGTCCGAGGCCACCGATTTGTACTTGTCTTTGTAGACTACGCCACCCGGTATCCGGAAGCGGTCCCCCTGACTACTACCATCACAAAGGCAGTGGCACAAGCCATGATTACCTTGTTTTCACGTGTTGGGTTACCACACAAACTGCTTACAGATCAAGGAACTCCCTTCATGTCCCAATTGATGAAACAGGTGTGTGCCTTGTTAGGGATCAAATAGATAAGAACAGCAGTATATCATCCCCAAACGGATGGCCTCGTAGAACGGTACAACCAAACCATCAAAACGATGTTGAAGAAAAGTATCAATTGGGCTGGGAGTTATTGGGACCAATAGCTATCCCTAGTCCTTTTTGGGATCTGGACGCATGAACAGAAGTCTACGGGGTTCTCACCGTTTGAGTTATTGTTTGGACGGAGGCCCCGTACACTCCTGGACATGGCCGGAAGAAAAAGATGAGGCAAAACCTCTGTTACAGTATAGCGCATCCCTTAGAGATACTTTGTCATCATTATGGAAAGAGGTACACACGAATGTGGAGAAGGCCCAAAATCAACAGAAATGGTATTATGACCGAAATGCCAAGCTGAGGGAATTCGCAGTAGGAGACCAGGTTCTGGTCTTACTACCTACAACCGAAAAAAAGCTGTTAGCCACCTGGCAGGGCCCACTTCCTATTTTAAGCAAGGTCACCCCAGTTACCTACCCGGTAGCCATCCCACATCGAAACAAAATCAGTCAGTCGGAAATTACCTATTAAGGGAAGAAATTATGGCAAAGGCAAAACCCCAGGCTAAATGCAAATACAAAGATGTCGAATTGTTTGCTAGGCCCGATTTTTGCCACACAACAGTTAAGAGGAGATGAAAGATGAGGGAGCTAATAACCCCATTTCAAAAACTAGGATGTGAGGCATACTTGATGTTCCCTAGTAGACTAAAGGTAGTCAAAAATGGACAATTTAAGGTTTTTTATTCAGAGATTAAGGCCCAAGAATATCTGGTGTGGTTGAAGGAAAATAGATCTCAGGATGGTACAATGGCTCTGATTCCACATGGAAATCGGAAAACTTAAACAATAGAGTTCAAAAAGAGGATCACAAGATTGCTACATATTTAAGAATCTCTGGCTATGACATAAGAATAGTAGAGAGAAGGACAGTGTAGGGGAGAAAAAAAAAGAGGGGGGAGACGGGGGAAGGATAAAAGAAATAAGGGGAAGTGGTGTGCTTTTTGGGAGGTGCAGGGGTAAGGGAGATGAGTGAGAGGGAGCGTCACTCTTGAGGGGTCAGAGTCGCCACATATAGGTCTTATGGACCTATTTTCCAGTAGGGGGGTGGGACAGTCGGGGGGGCTCACAGGGGGGGGTGGGGACCTTTTGGGGGCAAGGGGCACAACATGGAAATAATGTATATAAAAATGCAAACAAAACAAAGGAAAATAAACTATAAGGAAATGTGGAGGCTATATCTGGTGAAACAAATATCTGAGTTGAAATGGCTAAAAAGGATTGGATATGTGTTCGTTGTTTACCAATGGCTGTACGAATAATGACATGGAATATATGTGGCTTGAATGAGAGGCAGAAGAGGCACAAGGTATCTCTTCTATTAAAAAATACGAGAGTTGATTTTTTACTCTTACAAGAAACACACATTATGGCATCTGAAATATATCTCTTGGAGCTACTGGGTTTTGTAATCTTAGCCTTCACGAGACAGGGCTCTAGAAATAGGGGGGTGCCAATACTATCAAGGCGCTGGGATATTACTACAAGGAAGAAATTAGAGGATGCTTGGGGGAGATGGGCGCTGGTAGAGTGTATGATTGGAGAAGAGTGGATCACTCTAGGCTCGATTTATGGTTCCACAGGGGATGACCCTGACATTTTTGAGCACCTGGATGTAGAGCTGGCTACATGGGCACCTTGTATTATTCTTGGAGGTGACTTTAATATTAATGGTGCAGGGGGGCTAGGATTAACGGCAGGATCCCAAACAACGTATAAAGGTAGGAAGAGAAGAGTATTCCGAGCAATTTGCTCTATGGCTAGGAATAATGCATTAATAGATTTATGGGATAATTTAAAACCACAAGAGAAGGGATACTATTCCGCCCCACATAGGGTGAGTGTAAGATTAGATTACTTCCTCTTAGCAAGTAATTGTTTATCTAAATCTCAGATTGAGAGGATGCCTCGCTTATTGTCTGACCATAATCCATTAATTTTAAACTATACTGCCATGTTGAGCTCTAGGGAGGCTACAAGGTGGACATTTGAAAGAGTGCTCCAAGAGGATGAGATTTATATTCAACATATGACGCAATGGATTGAGGAGTATTTGACAACAAATAGAGGTACTGCATCAGATGGTATTGTATGGGATAGTTTCAAGGCAGGGATAAGGGGGGAGACCATCAGCTATAGTGTGAACAAACGTAAACAGGAGCGGCTTAGAATCCAAACAGTTAAATCACAGTTGCTCTTAGCCGAGGAGGAGTTAAATGAATGTATAGTAACAGGTAAATCGCCGGAGTTCTCTCTTACTAAATTAGCAAAGATAAGGATGGAGGCAGAGGAAGATATAGCAACTAAGGCGGCAAAAATATATGTGGCCAACAGAGAGAAGTGCTATGAAGCTAGTGAAAAGGTGGGACGAACATTGGCAATACGAGCAAGGCAAAAAATGGCGTTAGGAGAGATAAGGGCGATCAAAGACAGTTCAGGGAATGAGGTAACAGATACACAGGAGATTAAAGAAGTTTTCAGACAGTTTTATATGAAATTATACGAACAGCAGCAATGAAAAGACCCAGTGGAAATTGCACTTTACCTAGAGAGTATTGAAAAAGTGATGTTAGAGGAGGAAGAACGACAAAGACTAGATTTACCCTTAGAGTCTCAGGAGATTGAAGCCGCTCTTATGAGTTTACCATCAGGAAAGGCAGCAGGGCCTGATCAAATACCTACAGAGTTTTTTAAGGTATTTTGGAAAGCACTAGGAAAGGACATGGTGAAAACCTTGCAACAAGCACAGATAGGGGTATCTGTTCCAGGCTCGTGGTCAGGCGTAGAAATTGTGGTTATTTTAAAAAAAGGGAAATCATCTAAGGAACCTGGCTCTTATAGACCTATCACACTCATGAACGCTGATACAAAGGTCTATTCTAAGGCATTAGCAGTAAGGTTCGCTAATGTGATAACACCACAAGTTTCCATCAATCAGCATGGATTTATTCCAGGGCGGGGAAGGACTCACCATACTTGGAAACTTATTACCTTACTGGACACCATGGAAGTCTCAGGGGGCCCGATGGCGGCAATGTTTTTAGATGCCGAGAAGGCTTTTGATCGGGTTTCCTGGGACTATCTATGGTGTGTTTTAAAACGAGTGGGATTCGGGGAGGGATTCGTTAAAGCAATAAAAACACTCTATAGGAATCCGGTAGCTGCTGTAAGGGTAAACTCGGGGTTGACTAGGGAGATTCAAATTAAGAGGGGGACAAGACAGGGGTGCCCATGCTCCCCTCTGTTGTTTGCTATGTCCTTGGACCCCTTGATTCGGAGGATGGAAAGAAATGAAGATATAGCTCCACTGATTACGCATAGGGGGGAATGCAAAATACTTGCTTATGCCGATGATGTGGCAGTTCTTACATGATCTCCCACGGAAGCTATTCGAAGAGTGGAAATAGAGGCAAAAAAATTTGGAAGGGTTTCAGGCTATTCTCTGAACACTAATAAAACGCAAATAATTAAGAATAATAATGCAGTATGTCATGATCATAGGGTTGCTCAAACAGGCGTTTATCTTGGTATTACAATTGCCTCAGAATTGGACAAAGTGGTGGAATTGAATATAGTTCTTATTATAGCTAAGGTTTGAAGGGACCTAGACAGACTGCATAACCTCCAACTCTAATTAGTTGGTAGAACAAATATTATCAAGATGCTAGTGTTACCAAAGTTTCTATATATATTTAGGGCAATCCCACTGATGTTTGAAAACTCCTGGTTTAAAAAGTTAGAAGCCATGATTAATAGGTTTATATGGTCCAAAGGAAAGACTAGAAGAGCACTACGTTTCATGGCACTCCCAAGACAACGAGGAGGATGGGCACTACCAGATTTGAAACTATATTATTGGGCTGCTGCCTTGCAAAATATGGTGGGGCTAATCGGTGGTGCAGAAATGGAGGGGGATGATGAGTTAGGAACCCTGGCAATATATGGTCTCCTGCTGGGAGAAGATGTTAACAATGTACTCCTTAGATATTTCGATTCAGCATACTATAAGAGAACTCGTTTTAAGACACTCATGGCAGCATATAATATCTGGAAAGCCTTCAGTAAGAGATATGGCTTAGGTAAAAATAATAGATACACAAGAATGAAGAATAATTCAAATTTTCCTAATGAAATTTTTTCTGATCTAGCATTCACGGTTTGGGTACAAAAAGGAATTATTAAAATTGGTGATATGATGGGATCTGATGGTCTCATGCAGTTCTCAGAGATTCAAGCAAAATATGGGATAGAAACAAGGAATTTTTTAAGTACCTTCAAGTGAGAAGTTTTTTGTTAAATAAAAGAGGGGGAACTGCTGGATTTGAGAAAAACAATATTCTGGAGCTGGTACAGGATGGAATTGATTGTAGTATTAAAAGGTTCTATTATGAATTAATAGAATCAAAACAAGATGATTTGGAGAAATGGGGGGAAAGCTGGGCAACTAAATTAGATGCTGAAATAGATTGCTTTAATATGTCATTAGAGTTGGGTCAGAATGTTCTGTGTTCTGCAACATTGCAGGCGCAACACTACAAGACATTGCATCGGTTATATTATACTCCGGCAAAAATTGCACAATGGGGAGCTACAACCGGTATTAATTGTGCAAGATGTGGAAGCCTGCAAGCTAATATTATACATGTTTTTGCAACATGCCCATTATTATGTACAATTTTGAAGGAAATAGAGACTTATATGCAAAGGGCGCTGAGAATAACAGTTAATTTGACCCCCACTTTAATCCTGTTGGGTGTAAATTCAGACGGAACACAGGGGGAAGAATGTTATTTTATTATTGTGGCCATGGCAATATTAAGGTTATGTATTGCTTCAGCTTGGCTTGACCCAGCACCACCGACATATCAACAATGGTTGGCAAGGATTTTGAATATATATAATTTGTAAAAAGCAATCTACGCTAGAAGGGGAAAGAAAGGGAGGAAACTGGGATTGAAAATATGGGAACCAATAACTAGATGGAAAGATGAGATCTAGGATAATTGAATTGTATATAGAGATGTATTGATGAACGATGTCATTAATTATTGAGATAAGCTGTATTAGCTATGATGTATTTATGTTATTACCTTTTTATTTTCTATTATTCCTTGGTCCTTGTTTGTATATCTTTGGGATTCTTGAATTTATTCTTCACTTGTGTATGTACAAAGGAAATTTCATTTCATGACATTTTGTGCTTCTTGCCCTCGGTTTAGGGGGTAAAATTGTTAAAAAAATTCAATAAAAATATTTTTTGAAAACGAAACAAAACCAGTCAAGTATATCACGTCAACCTGTTGAAGGCGTGGGAGGGACCGATCCCAGTATCTCTCTATGTTACCCTGAACAAACCCCCTAGAGGTATCCCTGATGCCCCTAAAAACAACAGACCAACCTCAGCCCAATTGGGGACCCCAAACCACAAACGAACAAAAAAAACAACTGAAGACTCTGTGTGTCTCTTACCCATCTGTCCTATCCGGTATACCCAAAAGGACATCCCTTGTAGAACATGACATAATTACCACCACCTCACAACCAATCAAGCAACGGCCCTATCGTATTCCCTTCAGCCAGACGAGAGGCGGTAGAACAAGAGATAAAAGCAATGTTAGAAGCGGATGTAATCGAACCTTCACATAGCGCATGGTCCCCTCTGATTGTGTTAGTTCCAAAATCCGATGGGAGCATACGTTTCTGCATCGACTTTTGCAAACTCAATGCAGTGTCATAATTTGATGCATATCCCACGCCCCGGGTGGACGAGCTTATATAAAAACTCGGAGATGCCAAAATAATGTCCACTATAGACCTCACAAAACGTATTGGCAGATTCCCCTAAAACCTAACATCAGAGACAAGACCGCCTTTTCTACACCTTTCGGCTTGTTTCAGTTTAAAGTCCTCCCCTTTGGTCTCCATGGAGCCCCGGACACCTTTCAGAGGCTTATGGACACGATTCTCTCTCCACACCAGACGTATGCTATGGCATATCTAGATGACATTGTGATTTACAGCCCGGGTTGGGATACCCGTTCAACTCATCTCAAAAGTATTTTGAAAACATTACAAAATGCAGGTCTCACAATCAATCCTAAAAAGACAACCCTTGGGGCAGACTATATCAAGTATGTTGAGTATAACATCAGGTCTGGAGAGATAAGACCCCAAGTAAACAAGGTAGAAGCCATCGCCAAAGTGCCACGACCCACTTCTAGGAAGGAGATACGGTCCTTCCTAGTCGGGTATTATAGATGGTTTATTCAGGGTTTCTCAGAAATAGCCAGTCTTCTTACAGACCTCCTCACCAAGGCACAATCCAACTGCAAGTTTCAGTGGACCGAGGCACAAGGGCGGAGCTTCTGCTTACTCAAGGATTCTCTTTGCCACAATCCAGTACTTGCCTGCCCAAACTTCAACTCCACATTCGTCTTACAGACCGATGCATCTGGTAGGGGTATAGGAGCCATCCTGTCACAACCCGACACCCTAGGTGAACTCCACCCCATCTTGTTTCTTAGCCGTAAACTCTTCCCCCGGGAGTTAGGCTACGCCACCATTGAGAAAGAATGCCTCGCCATAAAATGGGCAAAAGAGGCCCTTCTGTACTACCTTTTAGGCCGACATTTCATATTGCTCACTGACCATGCACCCCTTACCTGATTGTCCCTTCATAAAGATACAAACCCTAAAGTTCTTCGGTGGTTTCTTGCCCTGCAGCCCTTTTCATTTGACACCCTCCACGTCCCCGGTAAACTACAAGGAAATGTTGACTTCCTCTCCAGATGCCCCATGGCCGAATGGCCCACACGTCCATTCCGGGGGGAAGGCAGTGTGGTAAGGACACCGACTCTATCCCACCGCCCGAGACGTCCGAGAACTCCAACATGGCCGTCGGTGTACCACTGACAGGAAGTAGTGGTGCCGGTCTAGACTTTCTCCCCCTCAGCGCCGGAAGCAAGAACCTGGAGGAGGGACTAAAGGCAGAGATGGAGGAACGAGACTCGGGCAAGTCCCGGGAAGCTGGAGAGAAGGAAGAAGACAAGGAAGGCGGCCCGAGTCCAGCAGAACGGAGGGAACAACAATGGATACCGAAAAAGACAACCCCCAACCTGGTCGATCGGTGGAAGGAGGCGAGGACGCGCGTAACGCCCACAGGACCGGCTCTCCTGGAAGGGACATGGAGGCGGTTTCTCCCTACACCACGCCCTGGAGGGTCGTGGCACCAGGCAAGGTACAGCCACACCTCCATTTTCTATAAGGGGGTGTTGGGCAGGTCTGAGGGCCACACAGAGACCAGCACGTTAAATCTCCTTCACGTAGCAACCGCACTTTAAGGACACCGGTGGTGGAACACAACCTTCCCCCCTCTTAGTATTTGAAAAATAATAGCTGAATTAAAGCAGTTTTATTTCTTTTTTTGCTTTCCTTACCCTGTCCATTCATTCGGAGGCACCAGCCACAGAGGAAAATTATTGGGACCCCGACATAAGGAGAAAAGAACCCCAGAGAAAGCCCAGATGTTTGAGTTATGGAGAGAAAGACCTTGATTTCATTGGATTTGTTTTGTTCTTTCCTCACCAGCGATTTCTGGAGATTCTGTGTTGTTAAACAAACAAAATAAAGAACTTACTCATACCATAACTTAGTATTTCAACTTCATCTGGGTAAAAAGCGTAGGAGGTAGAGGACTTACCTTAGGGGCAAAAATACGACAGGCCACCATTGCTTTTCCTTTGATTCTTGGTGCAAAGAGAGGTCTTTTTTCCAGTTCAGAAATACCTCAGTCCTGATATTATCCAGTTTCAGCAGGAGGGCTTTGATGAGGGGCTAGCGAATTTCACCCTTATACTTCAATAGTCTGTAATAAGGGCATTCAAATTCCCATGGGAGACATTATCCTCAATTAAACACCTAGGGCCCCATTAGGATGGCGGGCGGATTGCCCCTGCCAGGCCGGCGGTAGTCACCGCCGGCCCGGCGGGGGCAATCCGCCCACCATCCCTGTACAAAAGACCCCTGCCATATTATTATGGCTGGGTGGTCCGCGGCGGTCGGAAAGAACGTCCGCCGCATTTCCACCCCGATCGACTTGTGACCGGGCGGAAAAGGCTGCAATATGGTGGCGGTGTCTGTTTGACACAGCCGGCCATATTACAATGTGCTTTTGGGAATGCCTTTCTGTGGCGGCAATGCTGCCACGGAAAGCCATGCGGAGTCTGCTTGGGGGGCCCGTTGCGGGCACCCAGGGACTTCGGGGAGGTGAGGGTGGCACATGGTGGGTACCTATGGTACCCCCCAGCAGTTCCATGCACACATGGCATGCACCGCTCGGTGCCTGCCATGTTGTGCATGGAAGTGCACAACATGCCTTCCTGGCATTGTGGTGGGTGGTGCTGTTTGTACCGCCCGCCACAATGTCAGGAATACTTGATGCGCCCGCCACTGTGGCGGGCGAATCCAAATAGCAGGCACGGGACCCCTGCCCTTATGACGGCAGTCCCTCTGTACAACAGGATGGCGGGCCCTAATGTGCCCCCTAGTGTCAAGACTAAGGGATTTGCAGGCATATGCATCAAAGTAAATACCAGGAGCAAAGGGGCAAGATCTCAGAATCTGCCCCTTTGCTCCCGGTATTTTTGCATTTGGGATGCATCATCCCAAATGCAAAACTCACAATTTAAGGAATCTCTAAATTGAGATTCCTTAAATTGCGATTGCATTTTAGGAATCCCAAATTGAGATTCCTTAAATGCAATGCATGAAAGTAAAAAAAATAGCGAATTTGCTAATAGGAGTAGCAAATTACCATGAAGTTGAAATTCATGGTAATTTGCTAAAACTTCGAAAAAGGCACTTTTGTGCATTTTTCAAAGTTTCATGTTGCGCACACACATGCCCTTAGGGCATGTGTGTGTGCAACATATGTACAGAGATGTATTTCAGGGGTGCAACAGGGTGTCATTTTGACACCCTTGCACCCTTGAAATTGCATGAGCAATTTGCGAGTATCTACTGGTACTCGCAAATTGCTCATGCAATCTCCAATACATTCCTATGGGCCTGTAGGCTCATGGGAATGAATGGGACAGCATTCCTTAATTGCGACTAGCAATTTGCGAGTAGCAATTAAGGAATGTTTAGGAATCGCTATTTTAATAGCGATTCTTACATGCATAGGCTTTTGCTATTCCTGAATAGCAATTCCTTGAAAATCGCTATTTAGGAATAGCAAAAGGCTACGTTGATGCTTTGATTTCTTAAGACCTAAGAACTGTAACTCCGTTTCAGCCTGGGATCTTTCCTTAGTCTTATCCTTTCCTCAGAGGGTGCTGTTCAAACCTCTGGCATCATCATCTGAGAAGCTCCTTACTCTTAAGGCCATCTGTCTACTTGCTATCACCTCAGCTTGGTTTTTAGGTGCTTTGGTGTGTTGTCACCCATACCTTAGGGTTTTTAAGGATCGGGTGGTCCTATACCTAGCTCCCAAATTGTTTCTGAAGATGAATACTGACTTCATAGTAACCAAGAGAGTATTCCCCCCTTAACTATAGAAAGCACCAGAGTCCATCTGCTTGATGTGGCAAGGGCAGTTTAAATCTACCTTAAGATGTCAGCAATGAATAGAGTTTTCAGATACCTCGTTTGTTTATTTCAGCCCGGTCAAAAGGTGAGAGAAACATTCTTCCACTCTGGAAATGTGGTTAAATTAAATAAACTTTCATGCCGAACATACAGTGGAAGAAAATTTCCAGAGACAATAAGATCTCAATTCACAAGAGAATTGGTAGCTTTTTTAGCTGAATGGGCGGGGGTTTTCATCAAAGAGATCTGTAAAGCTGCAACACAAAACTATCCTTCTATGTTTATTTTACATTAGAGATTTAATATAACTCTGGACTCTAAGTTAACCTTTAGACCAAAGCTGATGACACCCAACTCATCCTCTTGCTGTCAGAAGACCCCTACACCACTAGAGCCAACTTCCACAGTTGCATGATGAACGTCTCCGACTGGATGATGAACAACTGTCTCAAGCTCAACTTTCACAAGATGAAAGTCCTAATCTTTGGGAGCAACACGTTGCTACGGAACAACACATTCTGGCCTGATGAGCTTGGCCCATCCCCCACCCAACAGACCACACCCACAACCTCTGCATCTTCTTGGTCAACAAGTTATATATGATGAAACAGGTAAACACAGTCTCATCTACTTGCTTCCAAACCCTACGCATGCTCTGCAAGAGCACCAGGTGGCTCTCAATCAGCAACAGAAGGACTATCATGCAGGCACTTCTCACAAGTAGGCTAGAATAAGGGAACACACTCTACGTAGGAATCAGCGCATGCCTCCTGAAGAGATGACAATATAAAACTCAGCAGCAAGACTCATCCTCAATCTCCCCAGATGGTCCCACATCACACCCCACTTCAAGAAGCTACACTGGCTCCTGATCCAGAAGAGATGCCAGTTCAAGATGTTGACGTATGCATACAAAGCCCTGCACAATGAAGGACCAGCATACATCAACAAACGCCTGACCTTCCACCAACCGTTCAGACAAATATCATCCACCTCCTCTTCCTCTAAGATACTGCCCCGATCTGTCAAAGCAACAGTGGATGACGCTTCTTCTCACACCTGGTGGCCAAAGCATGGAACAACCTTCCCCTGCTCCTCAGAACAGCCTCATCGCTTGAGCAATTCAGGAAAGAACTCAAGACCTGGCTGTTTGAAGGAACAGATCACCACGAAGCAGCTATCAAGCCAGCACCTTGAGACCTTCAGGGGTGATTTGCCATGCTCTATAAATCCCTGATGGATTGATTGAAGCTTATTTTGGGTTCCAGGTGGGCTTAAAGACAATATTTCTTTTTTATTTATTATTATTAATTATGAGAAGCCCTCAGCAGACACAACCAACCTCAAGAACTACTGTCCCATCTCGCTCCTCCTCTTCGCAGCTAAAGTTGCAGAGAAAACAGTCAACAGGGAACTGATGTGATTCATCGAAGACAATGCCATCCTCGATCCGTCCCAATCCAGATTCCGAAGCAACCACAGCACCGAGACCGCCCTACTTGCCGCCACAGATGACAGCCACACCCTCCTGGACCAAGGCCACTCTGCAGCCCTTATCCTACTCGACCTATCAGCGGCCGTCGACACTGTCTCCCACCGCACACTAGTCGCCAGGCTACATGCCACCGGCATACATGGAACAGATCTGGCCTGGATCCAATTATTCCTCACCGGAAGAAGCCAAAGGGTAAGACTGCCACCCTACCTCTTCGATCCCACAAAAATCACCTGCAGAGTCCCAGAGGGGTCATCACTGAGCCCGACCCTCTTTAACATCTACATGGCCCCCCTCGCCGCCATCGTCCAACAACATGGTCTCAACATCGTCTCCTACGCTGACGACCCTCAGCTCATCATCTCCCTCACCAAAGACCCCACCACCGCCAAACTCAACTTCCAGAAAGGAATGCAAGACGTCATATTCTGGATGACCAACAGCAGCCTGAAGCTCAACGCAGAGAAGATGCATGGGACAACACCTTGTGGCTGACAGCCCTCTGAAGCCCACCTACCCCCTCAGACCACGCAAAAAAACATCAGTATCGTGCTTGACTCAATACTCACCATGAACCAGCAGGTCAACGCTGTCACGTCCAGCTGCTTCAACACCCTCGGCATCCCTCGCAAGACCCTCAAATTGATCCCGCCTGAGTCAAGGAAGACAGTCACCCACGCACTCATCACCAGCAGACTGGACTATGGAAACGCACTATACGCCGGCATCAACATGTCCCTACTTTGCAAACTCCAGACAATACAGAACACTGCCGCTAGGCTCATCCTCTGCATTCCCCGGCACAAACACATCAGCCAACACCTACGAAGACTCCACTGACTCCCTGTTGAGAAAAGAGTCACCTTCAAGATCCTCACTCACGCCTACAAATGCCTACACAGCAACAGACCCAAATACCTCAACAACAGAATCAACTTCCACGTACCCAAAAGAAAACTCTGATCGTCCAACCTCGCACTGGCCGAAACCCCGCGCATCCACAGAGCCAGAGCAGGTGGAAGATCCTTCTCTCACATTTCAGCCAAGACCTGGAACGAGCTACCGGCAGACATCAGATGTGCCCCCTACCTGAATACCTTCAGGAAGACCCTCAAGACTTGGCTCTTCAGCTAGACAGATCTGGGGACCCCCCTCAGCGCCTTGAGACCCTCACAGGTGAGTAGCTCGCTTACAATTACCCTGACTGATTGTTTGATAGAATGATAAAAAGCTAGGGTTCCCTGCCAAGGTCAAAAGTGATATCTTGTTAGAATTTAGCGCACTCTACTATGTCACTGGCTAGATATTAAGTTCAGCGAATTCCAATGGAAAATATAACCTGGACAAGGCAAGCACTTCCATGTCAGAGATTTCTTATTAGCTGTGATGTGCTGAGAGTGTCAGCACGCAAACTCATACATTAAGTTTCCTCCTCAGTGCTCTGCCACCAGATCAGGAGCATTGTAGTCCCTGATGGACTTTGGTGCACCCCGCTGGACTAGTCTCTCTTAGTAAGCTAGGTAGGTAATGCGAAGAAGGCAAAAATAAAGCATTCCTGGTAAGGCACGACATACAAGGTTCTTTGTTTTAAGATTTACTCAATTAGTTAAAATATAGAAATGTGCAGGTTGGACCATCAAACCTATATCAAAAAGCATACAAATCTTATAGAAAACAGCAAGAACTCAATAAAGTTCAACTAAATATCTAGCATACATTCCCCTTCTAAGAATGGGGTAAGCAAGGGTCTCCCTCCTATCATGGAGGAATCCCATTTTTATATGGTTTTACACAAAGGCTTCACACATTTACTACATTAGTACATGGTTCACATGCTCAGAACCAATAGAAATTCAGCAATGAGCAACAGTTCCCAAAATATATCAGAGGATTTTCTCACATGAAGTTCTAGTGTTCCCAACATATGTTCTCAGCATATTAAATGTTACATAGTATGTTATTCAGTCTGGGTCAGTTGCTCTGGCCCACATGCATCAAGCACTTTTTCATTCGCAAACGGTGCGATTCCTTAAAATCGGCCGTTTGCGAATGCAAAAGTGCTTTTTGGGATGCATGAAGCAATTTTAGAACTCGCAACATTGTTGCGAGTTCTAAAATTGCGGGTGCTTTTAAGAAGTCGCAGATGTGCGACTTCTTAAAAGCAATGCATCATTACTTTGAGAAGTGGAAATTCGCAATTAGGGTTCCAAATTTACCGAGTGGTTGAACCACTCGGTAAATTTGGAAAAAGTGTTTAAAATGTTGAAAATGCTTTTTTTTCAACATTCATGTTACGGACACACATGTCCTTAGGACATGTGTGTGTGCAACATGATGCGAAAAATACATTTCAGGGGTGCATGGGGGGGTCCTTTCGACCCCCCCCTGCACCCATGAAATTTTCTAAGTGCCACTCGCAATATGCATTGACTCCTATGGGCCTTTTGGCCCATAGGAATCAATGGAAATTGCGAAGATTAACTTAAGAATTCGGTATTTCTTTGGGATTCGGTAAAAATTGCGATTTTTACCGAATCACAAAGAAATACCGAAAAAAATGATGCATAGCATTTTGCACTTCTTAATTTGCGATTCCTTATTTTTCGCAAATTAAGAAATGCAAAATGACACAATGATGCATGTGGGCCTCTGTTCTTGAGAAAGTACACTCTGCTCTGGCAGCTAGAGGCAATCATTTTCTCAACAAGTTGAGTCCACTGGTCTTTATTATAACACGGTGATATCACAACAAGATGGACGGCAATGCCTAAATTGTCCTAAGTAAAAGAGAAAAATGAATACAGTTTAACTGTTGGAATTTCGAATTTCCAAACAACTCATGTTATCAAGAGCAATACTAATGAAAGTTTGGGCAGCACAGCCCATGTCGGTGTGTTTACTTAATGAAGCACTTTACAGGGCTTGCAAGCAGGAGTAGAGGGGCTTTAAATTTTGTCTGTGCTATGGGGAAAAAAGGAAGTGGCAGACGAGAGAGAGGTGGTTACTAACTCTAGTTTGTGGAGTAAATTAGCTGAGCCAATCTGTTGTCTCCTGCTCCATGCCCAGAAACTAGAAAAGCTGTTTACCAAGGTGACGGAATACGAAATGGCGGGCTGCATGAAAAAGTTCCGTCTGAGTTATTAAAATGTCCATCCTGTGCTTTGTCCGCTATTGATGCCTTGCTGAAGGCAGACCACATCTCCAGCAATGGGAGGCTAGTAGTAATATTTTGACTGTGAAGATAAAAATCAATCTCAATAATAATAATCTCAATAATAAATAAAAAAACAAAATTGGTATTATGTGACTCAAACATACGTAAAAAGCAAATATCAAATCAGATGAGCTTTAATCAATGAATTTACACTTGTCTAAGAAAGTATATAAACGGCATACATGTCTATTTATGTTTGAGTTACAAACCAGAAGCAGTTTCAGAAATTGTCCTCATTCTAGTCTCATGAACTATCGGACGAAGTAGATTTCTTCTCAAATGGAGTAGATTTTGGTGTATGCTGATTAGTTGAGATGAAAAATGTAATCAATGGCATAATTTCAATTTTACCTTGATTTCCACTAGGAACCTTCAAACTGAAATGTAAAATATTCTGCAGCGTAAATACTTTTTTTTCCTTTAGAGACAAGCTGGAATGCAGATAGAACTGCTGTTTCCTCATATAAGAGTCTTGAAGTTAGCCAGGAAATTTAAAATCCAGGGAAGCACTTAATCCCATTCATAATGCTGTTTTAAAAAATAATTTACCGCAGGCAATGACAAATTAGTCAGAACCTCTAAGGATGGCAACTGATAGGGAAGGTAATCCTAGTACAAACTGAAGAGACTGTAAACTCATCGGATAGCTCGTTTTACACAGAGAAGAATTAAATAGTGTACTCCTTTGGTTTACTGTAATCCATGCATGATATAGAAAAGGCCTACTTCTCCTGATAAGATATTTATCCTGGCTACTTGTAGCTAGTGCAAAACAATGGTTACTTTTTTGTTCCCAAGGACTGTCTAGTAAAACATTAAAATCATAGCATCCCATAATCAGGATAACTGATGGGATATACCCCTATAGTCGTGTAGCCACCCTCACCACTTTTGCGTTAATTCCACTCATTACAATGAGGACGTTCATCCAGTGCACATAGAGATCCGCTATCCATTCATTCCAACTGGGCTTCTTAAAACACAAATTTTGTGTACCAATTTTTGGCCTAGTGTTCAATGTTTTCCCCATTTTCAGCTAATTCTATCCCTTGTGGTGCTGACCAATACCGAATTATACGTTACATTTTCAGAAACAGGTCGAGGCATAACAACAAAAAGCTCTAGCTATCCAGCCTCTGGCAGCCAAGTAGTAATGTAGGAATGGGTGAATACGATATCAATGTATACCATGATAAATGCAGGGCGGCCGGAGGCAATATCAATAAATGCAATGTCAATGTATAATATAAACTATACCAGCATAACAGTTTTGATAACAGAAAAAATGTCTGTGTATGCCATAATCTATGCATGCATAACAATGTCGATACCAGTAGAAACAATGTCAATGTACGCCATGATCTAGGCACACATAACAATGTCAATATTAGTAAAGGCAACCGTACGCACACTACTGAGGATGTCAGTAAAATTGATATCAATGACTGTCACAATATTTGTAGAACTTCTAACAAAGTTGTATCATTGCTATCAGATTCATCCAAGGTGACCACCCCATCAACCCCGAGTAAGAGATACGTGGTCAGACGGCCCTGCAACCCCATCCTACGCCTACAGAGAGAATAGTCACAGGTGGGGTCTCACTTAGCCCATAGACAAATGCGCACCCAGGGAAAACCCTGATCGTTCCCACAGATAGACAGTTGCACCAAAAACAGGCCAGAGGAAACTGCCCTCATTAAAACACGTTTGGCAAAAGGCACGCATTCCCCAAAATCCTGCAAAGCTAGATGCAACATGTAGTTAGGAACACTCAGCCAATCAGGATACAACATGCACACCACAATTAGTGATCACTCGCTCCTCACACTAAACATCTGCACACATACACACTGGCCCACTCTAGCTCTTCCTGAGGTCGAGTGCCACCTGTATCCCCTTATCAGATGACTGTACTTCTTATTTATAACTAAGATGCTTTTCCAAAAATGCAGAGTTTGTTTATTGTACCTCACAAGATGTATGTATTGTCGGCCAAAACTCTGTACAGCGAGAGAATTTCTTCAGATGCAACTCTGTCAACTCTGCGTTTAATTAAAAAAACGTGTCCCTCTTTTGGCAAATGCCTCTTGTCTTTTCATTTCTGTAAGGTAAATTCATATCTGAGCAAAAGTACTAAAGCAAAGCTAAACAATTGTTGTTAAATATATTTCTTTTTGAGCTTGGATCTATATGGTTTTGACTTGCAGGGAGTGGAAATGGAATCAGAGCTGCAGAGAGAGAGGGCAGTAGAGAAGGAGTCAAGAGAAAGAGAGAGGAGTTGGCACAGAGAGTAAAAGAGATAGAGGAGAGATCATGAGTGAGAAGTGGAATGGAGAGGTATATTGACAGAGGATAAGTAGACATTGGTGAGGAGGGAGAGTGGATGGCTACATGGCAATGTTGTGAAAGTTAGAGTACAAGAGGGGTAAAGAGAGAGGCGTGAAAAGGAGTTGAGCTGGCATAAGGAGAGAGATATAAAACAGAAAGTTATTTTTTAAATTGAATTGTGATAAACTGCCTGAAAGTACGAGGATCAGGAAAGGCCAAGACTACCTATTAAATGATATTTTGATGCACACCTGTTAGAAATGGGGTTTCTGGTTGGTTAGGGCATGCGCCTAAACCAGGTAGAAACTACCACTCTAGTCAGGGCAAGGGAGTTCATGCTGAAGATCTCCTGTTCACCCCCTTGGTAGCTTGGCAGAGCAGTCAAGCTTATCCCAGAGGCAATGTGTAAACGTTTTCTCAACACACTCACAGAGCAGCGACAAACTAGGTGCACCACAAAAGAAACTTCACACATGGATTTTTAAAAATAGCCTTTGTACTATCAATAAAAAAACACATTAGAACATAATCGCATATATCCCTGTGCCACTAGGCATTTATTATGACTTCACAGGGGTTACATATATCATTTGGCCCATCGGGCCATTGTCACTCACATAGACCATAAATCGCTTTGTCATAGACACATTATAGTTAGGGCAACCAGTACTATTGGTAACATTCCACTCAGCACAACAAGTTATGCATACATATGATCATCAGTGCACCTTAGTACACACTTGCCACAATACACGGATTGTGAGCACCTCATGCCCACTTTAGCCACATGCAGATCATATATCCCTCTTAGAGTGGGGATCACGACAACAGGTCAGGCAACCACAAAGAGCAGCCCCTGCACTCCTATTATGCTGTATACGGTGCTCCGGGCCTCGCAGGTCACTGGGCCATCTGCCCAGCTAATACTAGGAAAGCACCAAATACCGCTCCAGATCAGAGCCACAATGCTCCTATTTCAAACTGAGGAGCAGGGTGCTCCGTAAAGACAGTGCCATGAAGGAAGGTACACCCGGGAGTGGCGGCTCCCCCATCCACCCACTTTGGCAGGGGACCTCTCCTCTCAACAAAGGTGGTGGCTCGTGAGCCCGTGGCCCCGCCTGAAATACACCACAAGCTCAGTCCCGCTCACCAATTTTAGGGGGCTGAGCGGTTCAGTTGATATTCACGGAAGATCCAGAGTACAAGAAGGGATTCAGTTACATTAGCATGAAATTCAGGCATGACTTAATGGTCCACTCGATAGAGGCGGCACAGAGGATTTGCAAGAAAGAGGTGGAAGAAATTGAGGAACAGATACAAGCTATCAAAGATAACCATGCGGTTACAGAAGCAAAAACCCTACTTTAAAAGATAGAAAAAGTAATTTCTTCCTTCAAGGACATCAAATAAATTTGAGAACACAAAAAACTTTCAACATAGAAACAGTGTATCTGTATCTGAAAGAAGATTTCTACACCAGATCAGACTCCAGGAGATTTTTGTCTGAGTATCAAGGACGCTCCAAAAAAAGATTCTTAACTTTTTTAGAAACATCGTCATCAGAATCAACAGGTGACTCTGACTTAGGGGAAGGGACATCCAATCAGAATTAACAAAGAAAGTCCTCTTTTTTTAGCCGGAGGCCATTAAAAGAACAGAGAGCATCATAGGAGATCCAAACAAGATATCAATATGACAAGACTTGAAAAAATCTTCTATAATATATCTGTCCAACATTATCCTTACGAAAGAACAGACATCTGTTTTAGAACTAGGATTCATATTTGTTCCCTGGGTACACTCAGACTTGGTTAAATTGAAAATGGAAGCCATGGAACTTTTTCAGAAGATACGGTTAAGAGCATTTTTACAGGCAAAGAAGATACAACAAGAATAGAACAGGGCCATCTTAAGGATTTTGGGGGCCCTGGGCCAAATGCAGCTTAGGGGCCTCTGTTCAGAACAGCTTTGATTTTATGATCCAGTTTCAGCTCTTTCATGCCCTCTTTGGCCAGGTCACTGACAGTGCTCAGGCAAGCTCCTCCAAATTCAAAATGTGTTTAGATATAATATTCAGGGATACTGATGTTTTGAATATTGTAACACAGCATCAGCTCACTATTATTACTACAAATAATTTTGGTGACACCCTCCCATTTCTCATATGTGAGGTCCTGTTTTTAAAGAAAATTAACTTTTTTTATGGATGTTGCATAAAATATAAACAAAACATTTCACTGTAAAATGTCTGTAATAGACTCTCAGACATCACCCACAATAAAGGTAAATTAAATGAAAACAGTATTTACAAAAATCTGTTTAAAATGATTCAAAATCATCAGGGCACATCTCTCAGCAGAACAGAGCTGGCTCTATCTGGGGGGCCCTGAATGACTGGGGCCCTGCGCCAGAGCTCAATATGCCCATGGCTTAAAATGTCTCTGGAACAGAACCTTCAGGCCTTCGCAACAAGTCAAATTTCTGTCCACCGATTTATAACATCCCCAAAGAGGTGATAGCATTTGAGTAAGCTGTGTTGTCAGCTGTGAACAATCTTGAGAACAAAAAAGTGTTCATCAAGAATAACATAACACGAGAACAAAGATTGGCCTTGCAGTCACTTAAAGAAGATACGTCCATTGTCATCAAGCCGGCCGACAAAGGCGGGCCAATGTCATGTGTTCCGAAGAGTCATATCTGTTGCAAGGGAGAAACCATGTGCTGAATCCAATGTGGTATTGACGTGTTCCTTATGACCCTTTAAAAGACATTCAGAATGACATCAAGAAGATTGTAGATGAAAGACTAGACACTGGCATCCTAGGACCCAAAGGGTTTGATTTTCTCATTAAGAAATAACCAAGAACCCCTCTAATGGATTATTTACCGAAAGTCCATAGAGATGCCATGCATCCCCCAGGTAGACCTATTATATCCGCCTGTGAATCCATCCTGGAGCCCCTCTCAAAATATGTGGAAACGTTTTTAAAGCCTTTCCTAAATGAGGTTCCCTTATACCTACACAATACAATGGAGTTTATTAACAGAGTGGAGGGGTATGATTTCAATCCCGCACAGAACATCTTCGTAACACTGGATGTCACTTCCCTTTATACACAAATTCCCCAGAATGAAGCCTTGGAGGCCATTGAGCTTTATCTCGAGCAAAGACACAGAACCGCATCAAGTACCGACTCAGGTTATCTTGAGTCTGGCCGCAATGTCTCTTAAAAATATATATTTTTTAATTTGAAGAGGATTTTTTACTACAAACAAAGGGTACTGTAGTGGTTTGTTCTTTCGCCCCAGAAATTCGCAATGTTTTACATGGCTAGATATGAAGATAAATATATTTACAACAACCCCTTTATTGACCACATAGCACAGTGGTACAGATACATAGATGATGTCTGGTGTATTTGGAAGGGGAATGTGGCATCCCTTATGGAATTCCATTCATGGCTTAACAATCAGAACCCGGATATCAAATTCAGTTTGTCTCACAGCACAACAAGTCTTGCATTATTGGATGTGGAGGTTAGAGCATCCCACACAGGATTTATTACTACTCTGCATACCAAAGTGACAGACAAGAACAGTGCTCTACATTATAGCAGCTAACATCCTAGGAATTTAAAAAACAATTTGCTGTACGGCCAATTTTTGAGAATTAGGCGTAACTGCACATGCAGAGAAGATTATGAGCTAGATAACCCACATACATTAATTGATAAAGTGAAGAAAAGAGTTTATACGAAAGAATTGCTGAAACATTCTATGAAGAGGGCATGGTTTACACCAAGATAGCATTAACTAACTAAAAAGTGCAAACAATCAATGGAACGTCTGGTTTATGTATCAACATATGGGCCACACAGCAACTCATTTAAGAAAATTGTATGCAACAATTGGCATCTCATTGAAGGAACAGTTCAAGGAATAGGGTCACCCCTATTTGCTTTGAAAAAGAACACTATCATAGGAAAACAAATAATCAGTGCATGTGATGTTCAGGCTAAGAGCCCGGACAATCTACGCACCCTTTTGAACTTGAAACCCATCCAGGGTCACCACAAATGTGGAAACTGTATGGTGTGCAATTCTACCATCGGGGCTTCTACCTTTACGGATGGTCAAATACAAGGGAGAGCACAATGAGTTCACAAATTATACACAATAATTTGTCACTGCCAGAAATATATATAGGCAAGACAAACCAGGAGGTAAAGCAAAGAATGGTGCAATATCGCTCAAGGTTGAAGAAAAAAATCTCTACAGCTCCCATGGTCAACCACTTATTTGAGAAGGGTCACACAGAAAGAGACTTCAAGTGGACCATACTCAGTGCCATTAAGCTGAACCCAAGAGGGGGAGACCCAGAAACGTTGCTAGTTAGGAATGAGGCTTATTTAATTATGAAGTTCAACACAGTAACAAAGGGATTAAATGAAATGATGGAAATCAGCAGACTTTAAAAAGAGATCGAATAACCTTAATGTTTCCCATCTAGACATTACTATTCATTTTACAAAAAAGCTTGGGACTACACCATGCAATTCTCGGACCTTGTAACAAACTCACCCGATCCTTACAAGTCTATATCGGTTGTTGATTCCAAATTCCTTGCTAACTTCACTTCCGGAAGAGCAACTCGCAACTCGCAACCGAGCAGCCGCGGAGTAGAAGCAGGATTGCTGAACAATTGAAGAGACTTACACGGACAATTTAAGGCAATTCTATGTCAGGACAGGAGGCTCCGATTATGCTTTCTCATTTCTTTAATGAAATGCTCAGCAGCCAATAAAAAATAACCAAAAAACTACATTTCCCATGAACACCAGGGAGTAACCATAGAGAGTAGTGTATAAAAGGTCCCAACATCAGTCTGTCTTCCTCTTTCTTTGCTGCTCCGCAGCCAGTTAAGTGCATTATATTTACTCTCTTGACATATTGTTAATGCTTCTTAGCGTTTTACATTGTTGCTTACTGTTGTCTTTGTACTTTGCCTTTGCGCATTGTGGTCGCGCGTCTGGGGCTCTGTCTCCGTTTTTCCTTCGCGCGTTCTGTTTACCGCTGCCGGCGTGCAGTTTCTCTTACAGTCGGAGCGTGTGCCTCACCTCCATTACTTAGCCCGAGCGCTTCCTAGCTGCTCGCGCGCTGTTAGTGGAGCGGGAGCAGGGGTTCCGTTTTGTTTGGGAGCGCGAGCGCTCTCGAAGCGGTCTTCGGTGGCAGGCGACAGTCGCGCATGCGCGTTGTCCCATTTCCGGTTGCTGGAGTTTCCTCAGCTGGTTGAGTGACGGCGTTTTGACGTCTTGCCCACAGCCTGTCGCCGAAATTAACCCCGTCGGACACCGAGGTCTTTTGAGGGCTTTGGTTGTTTATTCTCAGCATAGGCTCTGCCTAGAGTGTTCTATATTGTGCAGGCTTTGGCTCCCTCCACGCTTTATTCTTTGGACAGTCAGGTTTGTTCCTGCTTCTTCCAAGCTTGCTTTGGGGTCTCAACACTCCCCCTTGACTTGTGTTTTTTCAACACTCCATATTGTTACAGTCGTCTTGTGGGCATATTATCTCTACCTTTGTGTAGAATGGCTGATTATTATGATGACGCTGATGACGACTATTATTATGCTGATGAGGAGGAAGGCTCCTTGGAACAGGACTTGGTTGAACAATTAGATAAGGGTGTTCAACAATCCGTTAACAAAGCACTAGTACGTGCTATTAACCCCTTAAAGCGTCATTTGAATCTCTATGCGCAGCAGCAGGGCTGGTTGCCTGCTTTCAAGAAAACAGCTAAGTCTCCTGTTAACCCTCATAAGACTGACTTTCAACGTCTGGCAAAGAGTTTGGCGACTGCGCCTTCCACTACTTCTTTTCTACACGATGCTGAATCGGACAACGCTCAGTCTTCCGCTTCTTCAGACCATGCTTCTCCTCCTCCTAAGAAACGTGTCTGTAAGGAACATTTTGTGGACGCCCCGGAGCGTCCTCCGGTGCTCAATTTTGAGCCTGCAGACATCGTTCATCCGAACTCTTCCTCCTGGATGCCTTCACCGGCTGTGGCTTCCTACATTGAGGCACATATTCGCCAACCTTTTAAAGCTTCGGTTCGGGCCAGGGTGCGCTCAGAGTGCCCGAGGCCTGATTTGTCTGCCCATTTGGCCGAGACACCAGAGGTTGACCCCATGATGGTCACATACTTGAAAAAATATGCAAAGGACCCGAAGAAGGGCCTTGACAGATCTTGGCGGTCTTGTCAAGATAAAATGTTAGACCTACTTGGACCTCTCACCAAGATTTTAGATCTAGGTTATAGGGCACAGGAGGCCTCTGCCCTTGTGAATCCGAAAGAGATGATTGAGTGGGCACAACGGGCGATCTGCCAATTGGGGAATGCCAATTGTGCAATGTCTGCAGAACGTCGCATGTCCATCCTGTTGAAGCTTGACCCTAGGCTCTCTGAATTGGCCACTTCGGAATCTGGACCTGAGGCGGACGGCCTCTTGTTTGGTCAACCGTTTCTTAAAGAGCTCACGCGGTTTGTCTCCACCTTCAGTGGTATAGATAAGGCGCAGGCCTCCTTGAGGCGAGCCATGCGTCCAGTTTTTGCAAAGGCCGGACGAGGTAGGGGACGCTCATTCGGCCGTGGCTCTGCCAATCAGTCCCAAAGAGGCAATTCCTCTCAGCAAAGAGGATCTTACGACGCCGGTTATTCAACCAGAGCCAACTTTTACCCATCAAGAAAAGGAAAAGGCCAGTACGGCAAAGGACGTTCAGGTGGTCAGCAGGGACACTACCAGGATACCCACTCTACAGGTGAGCCTGATTCGTGCATGCGATGTGATGTTGGGGGGTCGCATTCAGTTTTTCCTGCAAAATTGGCGCATGCTCTCCAACGATGCATGGGTGTTACAAACTGTTCAAGGGTTCAGAATAGAATTCTATCACCCGATGCATCAGACCCGTCCTCCTCCTTGCTTACATTTTTCTCTTCAGGATCAGGTTTGTCTCTCCGGAGAGATAGACACTCTCCTCACGAAAGGGGCGATTCTTCCAACCACCCGTCATCCGAGGGGGTTTGCCAGCTCAGTCTTTCTGGTCGAGAAAAAAGGGGGCGGCTCTCGCCTTGTTCTCAACCTGAAAGATTTCAACGGAGGGGTGGTCTATCGACATTTCAAGATGGAGGGTATCCATCTCTTGCGGGATCTCCTTCGCGAAGGGGATTGGATGGTCCGACTGGATCTCAAAGATGCGTACCTCTCGGTTCCAATTTACAAACCGCATCGTCGTTTTCTCCAGTTTCACTGGCAGGGAGTCTGGTACGAGTATCAGGTTCTCCCGTTCGGTCTTTCGTCGGCACCATGGTGCTTCACGAAGCTGTTGAGACCGGTTGTGGAACATCTTCGGTCTCAGGGTGTCAGGTTGATTATTTATCTGGACGATATTCTCCTTATGGCGGATTGTCCTCTCAAACTTCTTCAACATCTGGAATGGTCCATCAATCTTTTACAGTCTCTAGGTTTTCTGATCAATGTTCAGAAATCGGTTTTGGTTCCTGCCCAGTGTATAGAGTTCCTGGGCTTCCAGATCGACTCGGTGGCTTGTCAACTTCTCTTGCCCAAGCAAAAGATGCGTTACATCAAGAGAGAGTTGACGTCTGTTATTTCCAGACCGACTGTGTCATTGAGGTCGTTGGCACGAGTAGTAGGTCTGTTGGCATCGTCCATTCAGGCGATATTTCCGGGTCCTCTGCATTACAGGGCGATGCAGCGACTGAAAATTCTACATCTCCGGAAGGGCCTCGGATATTCCGATCAGATTCCCCTTACGGAGGAGGTCCGTTGGGAAATGCAGTGGTGGTTGGACCACATGGAGGCCTGGAATGGTCGAGCCCTCTTCGGTGTGTCCCCGGATCTAGTGATAGAATCCGATGCCAGTCGGTGGGGTTGGGGAGCCCGCTGCGGCTCGGTCTCGACCGGGGGTCGTTGGTCCCCTCAGGAATTGACTCTACATATCAACTGTCTGGAACTCCTAGCGGGTTCCTTTGCGATCAAATGTTTTTCCCCTCTGCAACCGAGTTGTTGTGTCCTTCTCCGGATGGACAATGTATCGGCGGTCCGCTATGTGAACAAACTGGGCGGGACCAGGTCCAAAGTGTTGGCGGAGATCGCCAAGGTTTTCTGGCACTTCTGTCTGCAGAGGAAGATCACTGTTATTGCGGAGTATCTTCCAGGATGCCACAATCAGATAGCGGACTGGCACTCCAGACATCTCCGAGATTACAGCGATTGGAAGCTTCACCCTCGAGTCTTCCGTGCTCTCCATCGGCGTTGGGGTCCCTGTCAGCTAGATCTGTTTGCCTCTCGCCTCAATGCGCAACTTCCGCGCTTTTACAGTTGGAGACCGGACCCTCAAGCTCTGGCCACGGATGCCTTTCTCCAGCAGTGGCCATCGACTCTTTGCTATGCCTTCCCACCATTTCTAATGATTCCCAGGGTGTTGGCTTACTCCAAACGGTTTCAGACGGATCTGATTCTGATTGCCCCTCTCTGGAGGGCTCAAGCGTGGTTTCCGGTGCTTCTGGAAATGTGTTCGGCTCCGCCGTTTCTCCTTCCCCCATTGTGGAATCTCCTATTGGATCCTCTCGGAGATCCTCATCCCCTGATCCTCTCAGGCTCCCTGCAACTGCTCGCGTGGAGGATCTCGGGGATCGTTGGTCGCTCCCGGGACTTTCAAGCGACGCTTCCAAATTCCTTAGTGAGGCATGGGCTCCCAATACTCACAAACGGTATAAAGGGTCTTGGAAGCGTTGGTGCGATTGGTGTGCTCAACAACAAGTTGATCCCGTTTCAGCAGATGTCAGTGTGATTGTTAATTTCTTGGCCTCTTTAGCCACCTCTGGTCTGGCTTATTCGACTATCAGTGGTTTCCGATCGGCTATTTCAGCGGGTCATGTCCACATCGATGGGAAACCTGCGGGTGAACATCCTTTTGTTTCCAGGTTGCTTAAAGGGGTTCGTTTTGCAAAACCTCCCACTCCTAAGTATGTTACCTTATGGGATGTTTCAGTTGTCCTCAGATTCTTGGAAGCCTGGCCTTCAAATTCTTTGTTGTCTCGCAAGCAATTATCTGCGAAACTGACGATGTTGCTATGTTTGGTCTCCTGTAAGCGCGTGTCAGATGTACACACTTTAGATCTTGCTGGTCGCAGTTTTACTCCTGAAGGGGTTTCTTTTCGTCTTTCCAGACGTACAAAATCTAATACACCTTCTATTACTTATCCTTCTTTTCCCTCTCATCCCAACCTTTGTGTGGTTCAGTGCCTAAAGGATTACGAAGTGAGTACCGCTTCTTTTCGCTCAGACATGCAGGGTCAACTGCTGATTGCTTTACAAAAGCCTTTTCGCCCTGTCTCTCCAGCTACCTTAGCGCGCTGGGTGCGGTGGCTTATGTCTGAAGCAGGAATTGATGTTTCTGTGTTTGGCGCGCATTCTGCACGTGGAGCGATGGCGTCCAAAGCTTATTCCATGGGTGTTACTCTGTTTGATATCATGAAAGCTGCAGATTGGTCATCTGCTTCTGTATTTAAAACGTTTTATTTTAAACCGATTGATTGTGTTGCTTCTGTGGTGGTGGATCAGCTTTAAAAAAGCATAATCGGAGCCTCCTGTCCTGACATAGAATTCAAAATTTGCAAACATTCGTGACAAGAATTTTCAATTCTATTAAGGACTAGGAGGCGAGGATTATCCCACCCGTGTTTCATATTTGTATGCTAATGTATTATGACTGTATACATGCAATTGCAAATATTTCACTCCTTGTTCTCCCTCCCTGACTTGCTGGATGGTACTATTACTTTGGATATTATGGCTCTGTATCTTTTTCCAGGTTCAGACCAGAAGTGATGTAGTTTGTTCCTTGGCGGAATCTGTTTCTCCTCCTGGTTTCTGGATCCATGGTTCTTCGGCTGCCTACTTCAGGATCCTCTGGATGACAGCGGCTTGTTTGGAATTGTTGTTCCTGTTGTATTTGGGATTTTACTTTAACTGGGACATGTTTCCACAAAGAAAGAGGAAGACAGACTGATGTTGGGACCTTTTATACACTACTCTCTATGGTTACTCCCTGGTGTTCATGGGAAATGTAGTTTTTTGGTTATTTTTTATTGGCTGCTGAGCATTTCATTAAAGAAATGAGAAAGCATAATCCTCGCCTCCTAGTCCTTAATAGAATTGAAAATTCTTGTCACGAATGTTTGCAAATTTTGAAGTGTTAACCGAAATGTGGATTTTCAAAAAATAATCACAGAAGCAGAGACACGGTATGCTGCGTGAACTTAAATACAAGCATACGTAGCTCACACGCTCCTAACAAACGGTCCTTACCTTACAGGTGTGGAATACAACAAAGCTGATTTGAAGGCGGAAGAACACTTAACTCCGAACTCAAGGTGAGTGAAACTATTATAAAATAAAAACGGGACCCCCCCAAATAGGTTGTTGCGATACATGGTCCAAGTCAAAATTAGTGTATCTTTACCTAAAAATAACCACACTGAAATTGGATTAATACTTTGCGCATTCCTTTGACAGGAATCGACTTTCCTACAAGCATCAAATTGGGTTACAATTAATATTGGAAGATTCAACACAGTAATGAATAGAGGTATGCTATGATATTAGATAAAAGTGTAAGAAAATTAAGAAAATATTAGAATCATTATTTCCTAACACACTCCATTACCTTTCACAGAAATGACAGAGTCCAGGTCCTGAGGAGAACCCCTGAAACAGCAAAGGGTTTGAAACGCGGTGACCTTTGCCATTGGGGAAAGAACATTTTCATTTAAATTGAAAGTGTATGAGAGAGATTTAGAATGTAGTAACTCTCTCCCTGTTAACATTTAGAGTCAGCGGCCCGAGGCCACTCACACTGGCAGGAGATAGTATTCATACCTGAAAGGGAATATTCCGCCTAGTGTTATTATGGGATCGAAGGACTGGTCAAAGAAAGGTCACTCATCCTGTGTCTTGTCACATAGATGAACATTTTAGTTTGGCATTAAATGTTTTTTGTATATTTATGTGTAAACAAATGTGTTTTTTACTTTGTGTTTCATAATTAAGTGTTGCCCTTCACAGAGACATGTAACAATGTAAAAAACGTTTTTGAAAAAAGAAAAACAAGTGGAATAAAGCACAAGGACTAATGAAATCAGAACATTGGTACCTTTGCTTTAAGTAAATGATAAATTGTGGCAAGTAGATACTTTGTTTACTTCTAAAAGTGGCATTTCTAAAATAGTAATATTAAATCCGCGAACACCAATACGCAGCATTTATCACCACTATTCCAAACATACCAAACTTGATAACGCTACCACTCTCATGCCAGGAATTACCACTGAAGCACATATTAGGGAATCCCCAATGCATTCTGTTAGAACTGGGGGTCTCTAGTTGGCTAGGGCATACGCCTAAGCCAGGCAGAAACCATCACTCTAGTCAGGGCAACGGAGTTACCCGCTGAAGATAACCCCTGCTCACCCACTTGGTAGCTTGGCACAAGCAGTCCGGCTTATCCCAGAGGCAATGTGTAAAGCATTTGCGCAACACACACACACAGGAGCGACACACTAGGCACTCCACAAAAGAATCTCCACACAAGGTTATATATAAAAATAGCCTTTGTATTATCCAATGCACATTAGAATAGTAATCACACGAGATACACTGTGCCAACAGGCTCTAGAAAATATTTACAGGGGATTATATACAAGACAGGGCCAATCGGGCCACTGTCAGAACCATCCCAAAAGCACAAGTAGCAAATGTAAAACACAACCAGTAATTACTGACAGACACTTTGCATGAATCACATTAGGCATAAGCAGCAGGCATAATCACATTATGCATCATCCTAAAACACAGAAGCATAAAGTCAGCAGTGCACCCTAGTAACACTGCCACAAGGTGCATACATCACGTGGAGAAGTGTGGCTCAGTGGTTAGAGGCGGCAGACCCGGAAGCTGGGATCGACCGTGGACCAGGGTTCGATTCCCCGCCTCGGCGGGTCTCGGGCTCAAAAATTCCACGGCCTCGACAATTCTCGCTCCGGTGCCTACTCAACTCACGGGGTCTCACTCTGCAACTCTGGGCAATAGCTTGCTTAATCTCCATGACGGCCCCTCGCGGCGGGATGCCTGGCTTTCACCCTGTGGTCTCCCTGCCGGGGCCTCTCACAGGGGAATACCAGGACGGGTTCCCTAAGCAAGCGCCAGGATGCCCTTTGGGTGACAGGTTGCGCTATATAAATACACCTACATTTACATTTACAGGGCCGTGCGCCCTTCCACCATCACACAGATGACCCCAGACTAACTGATCTTTCACTGGGGCTCAAATGCTCTCTGTCCAGAAAGTCAGGGCGTAAAGGGGACCTCCCAAATGTCCCCTTCGTTGCAGCTGCCCACTGTCAGGCGGGGCAGCTGTGAAAACAGCCCAGCACCTACGGGCCCTCAGAGCGACCACAGGGGGTGCAGGCAGCAACAATATGCCCCGCCCTCAGAGCGACCACAGGCGGTGCAGGCACCAACAATATGCCCCGACACACCCCCCTACCCCAAGTTCACAACTGAGCCTCTCCAGTTCCACTTCTGGGAACAAATCTGCCCCCAAAGAAAATCAGCACGGGCCCCACGGTGCCCCGGGGTGCACCAACGCGGTTCAAGGCACCAGAAACCTGACTCTGGGAGCCCCACCATGCATCAAAGAGCCCCACCCACCGGGGCTCCTTTGTGGGCTCCGCTCCTTGTCGTCTGGTGAGCCTACAAGGCTCTCCTGTGCTTTTCTCGTCTCCTTTGGTGCCACTCCTGACACAGAGATCAGCACTGGCACTACTAGTGCCTCTGGGAGCTGCAGCACGGCCACACGCGCCGGCCTCAGTCACCGGGACATCAACTCGGCATATGCCGGGCTCTCTCCCGTTACCACGGAGCCCCCCGACGAACCGCTGCTCCTCTCCTTACTCCCAGATGGCTTCTGCTCGCGTCTCGTGGCCCCACCCACAGTCAGGCTGACTCTGCTTCCGGGTCGGGCTGCGGCGGCACTTCTCGTCGGCTCAAAAATGCGGGGTGGGCTTCCGCTCCTCAAATAACCACAAGTGCGGGTTGGGCTCCCGCCAATTCAGGGACACAACGCGGGGTGGGCACTTGCTCCTCATGTAAGCCGGGGGAATCCCTACGCCGGGGATTCCTTCTGAACGACGTGCAGCTCAGCGAGCTGGGCCTGGGCATGCCAGCAATCAGGGCCCTCCAGCAGGGAGGCAGTCCCTTGTGGTGGTCCCCTCCTGGGGCCCAGCAGCAATTCCCTCCAATCGAACGAACAACAACCGCAACAGCCACCCTTTAAACACATGGGACTATATACTTATACCCCTCAAAGCCTTAAAGTTGTTGTGTTAAGGGGCTCTGAGCCTGGTGTCATCCTGTCAGTGCACGCCCTCTTCTTTTGACAGTGAGGGCCTGGCCCCTCAGACACTCTGCAGGACGTGGAGCCATTCTTTTATGGCAGCAGCACAGGCCTCTTCACATCCAGGGGGTTACTCCTCCCCCACTTCAAAGGCAGGCAAGCCTGTTGCTGTCTCACCTACTCCTCCCCGTTGTCAGGACACTTTCCAGACCCCATCCCATCCAAATTCAGACAGTCAATACACAGCCAGGCAGAGGCACACAGAATTGTTAGGACAAAAAAAAGTCACTTTTAAAACCGTGGTTTCTAAACACGCAATAAAAAAAACACCTTCATAAAAAGATGTGTTATTAACTTGCGAGTTTAGGCACACTAAACTTCACCTCTCCATCTGAAACCTAGGGGGAAGATAGGCTGGAAACATATTACACAACCTTCTCCATTCTGAACTATGGGCAAGATGGCCTTGCATCATTGAAAAACGAAATGGAGAGTATTTCACTGTCAGGACATGGTACACACCTCAGTACATGTCCTACCTTTCACAAATACTGCACCTTGCCCATGGGGGGGTACCCTGGACCTACCATAGGGGTGTCTGATGTGCATAAAAAGGGAAGGATAAGGCCAGGACAACAAGGCAGTTTAACAAACTGCGCGCAAGCACTGCAGTGGCAGGCCTGAGGTCTCTCTTTAGGGCTACTTGTGTTGGTGGCACAATTAGTGCTGTAGGCCCACTAGTAGCATTTGCATTACCAGCCCTGGCACAAATGATGCACTTTACTAGTAAGGCAAACATACCAATCATGAACAACCAATTACCATTACACATTACACAGGGAGCACATGCACTTCGACACTGATCAGGAGTGGAAAAGTGCCCAAAGCATCTAAGTTGGAAACACCATGTCAGAAAATAGGTCTGGGGGAAAGCAAAAAGTTTAGGGAACTTTAGCCAAAAAGGGCCAAGTCCAACACATCCCTATGAGAGGGCAGCCTCACAGCGGTGAGAAACCAAATAGGCTGTTTGTCACTACCAGGACATGCCACATGTCCCACCTTTTACCTTCACTGCACCCTGCCAATAAGGCTAGCTAGGGCCTACCTTAGGGGTGACTGATATGTATAAAACGGGAGTCACAGACATGGCAACGCCTTTATGTGCTATGTCACAGCAGCAGTAAACTGGGCATGCAGGCCCCACAGTGGCAGAGGCCTGAGACAGGTTTGAAAGGCTACTTTGGTGGGTGGCGCAAGCAGTGCTGCAAGCCCACCAGTAGCATTTAATTTACTGGCACTGGGTATATGAAATACCACTGTACAAGGGACTGATAGGTAAATTAAAGATGCCAAACAGGTGTCGACTAATCTTACTAAGTCTACCGTAGAGATCACAGACAAATAGCACTGAACAACAGTGATAAAGTGCCCAGAGTCATAAAACCACCAATAACAGGTTAGAAAAAAATACAGGAGGAAGGCCAAAGGTTCTGGGAAAACCCTCCAAAAAGGGGCAAGTCCAACAACACCGTTAAAGGATTTCTGACTGTCAATTTCATGTTACATGAGAGCCACTTTGAAGTCCGGGATGCTGAGCCATTGAACACTCTAGTAGAAGCTCAATCTCCAAACATATTGCATCATGGATGACTTTATTGTTGTTCTCACATGTAGGCCTCTATAGTGTCTTGTCAATCTCTGGCCTCTCCAGGACCTTCAGAGCAGCTGTCCTGACTACTGTATCCAGTGCTGAACAAGGGGTGTTGAACATATAGAACACACTGCAATAGAATACCATCGCAACCAGGCACTTCCTCACAGTGTAACATGCTATCCAGCCAATAATTCGCTTCAGTGCTTCATCAGGAGTATGAAGCGCTATATAAATTACTATAAAATACAATGTAATAATGCAGTAGCCCCCAACCTCACCAAGCTCATCATAATTATCCCATCTGCTTTCTGCCCCAGAAATGCAGAACACTAAAAACATGCCTTTGAGTAAATACCTGTCAATAACCTACACAGTAAGTAAGTAAGTAATGTTTATTGTTTAGTTAATTAAAACCTTAACAATTTAAAACCAGAATAGACACAGAAAAGAAGACCATTGTTGTGCAAAACAGGTTAAAAAAAAAGAGAGTTAAATAATACATTCATTTTGTTTCTTCTAATACTTCTCAAATTTCATTGTTAAAATTCAATGCACTGGGATTGTCCATTTTCCTCCTTTACCACATTTCATTTCTTCTAAAACTTCTAAAATGTCATTGTTAAAGTTCAGTGCAATGGGATTGTCCATTTTCCTCCTGTGCCACGTTTCTACGCCTTTTGACATCGCTTTGTAAATGCTCGGAGGAACTTAATCAGTCTTCCATTCAGTGGGGGATCTGAAGGATTTAGACACGCCGATATTGCAGCTCTACAAGACCTAATACCTCTTTCATTAAAACTTGTTTTTAAAAAGATGACTCGTACTTTATACAGTTCCTTGCATGTGCAAATTACGTGGATGAAATCTTCTTTGTAGAAATTGCACAGCCGGCATGATTTAGGACCTGTATGCACCCAGGCTGGCTGGTCTGCCAAAGATGGTAATTTTCCAAAACGTAATGCCATTAATTGCTTTTTTACATTCATTGAGAATGTTTCGCTCAGATATGGCCCTGGTACAAGGGACTTATATTTGCTTATTACCATCCACGCGTGTGAACGTGAGCGAAAGGTATTTTTGTCAAGTAGAGAGGAATGAATTTTTTAAACTTTATTTATTGCTTGTTTAAATGATTGATACGGGAGGTTTTTATTCCGTAGATCTGTTGTACGTGTAGTTGAGAGGGATTCAAATAGGTATTGGTTAAAAGGGGAAGTTTTGTCCTCGCTTACTTCTGTCCAGAGGGCTTCATTGATTTGTGATGTAGCAACATTTTCTTTCAAGGGATACCAAGTTTTAACTGTCGCATGCATTCTGCCTATTTCCTCATTTATTAGGCCGAATTCCAGGCGGACCTGGGCTGGGGAAGCCGATCTTTGTGGCTGAAATGTTTTTTTGTAGATGGAAACTATCAATTGATTTAAAACCTCTTTGTCTTCCCCGTGATAGGCAGCACTGGCGTATGTTATTGTTGGCAAGATTTTTGTCTTCATTACGGCTAGCAGGGGTTTATATGAAGGACCCTTCAATTTTTTAGCCAGTAAACTGAAGGCAAATATAAGGGCGCTTGTTCTCTGAGTCATATACCTTTTTTGCTCCGTGAGGTTTCTTGAGTTATCAATATAGAATCCCAAGTACTTATATTTTTTTACCTCCTCTAGTTGGTTACCATTAAGCCAGATTGTCCGTTTACATTTATGCTGGCTCCCAATCACCATTGTTTTAGTTTTAGATATATTTATTTCAAGTTTGTTTTCTGAAATATAGGCTGACATTTCGTTCAGACTTCTTTGAAGGCCGATCTTTGTTTGGCTCATTAACACCACGTCATCGGCGTATGCAAGATGCGAGAGACTCAGTTTACCAAGTTTCGGTGGATGGGAGTTAGTACTGTCCAGCCTTTGAGAAAGATCAGACAAGAAGAGATTAAAAAGGTGAGGGGCCAGAACGCACCCTTGTTTAAGGCCTCTGGTCGTTGTCAACTTCCTTGATAATCTGGACCCATCACCTATCTTAATTCTTAGCCACGTGTTTGAATAAAATATCAATATGCCTTTTAATATCTTTTCCGGAATGGCCCATTCTCAAAGCTTTTTCCAGAGTAGGTGACGGTCAACGCTTTCGAAAGCTGCTTTTAGGTCTATAAAGCAGAGGTAGATATGTAATTTCCTCTGCTTACACTTGTTTGCAATTAGTGATAGACCTAAGATGCTTGTTGTCGTCCCTATTCCTTGCATGAAGCCTGTCTGGTTGGCCGAGATAAGCTTGAGATTATCAGACCAGGCCTTAAGCTCTTCTGACACCAGAGTGGCATAATATTTGGCTTCATCATCCAGAAGGGCTATCAACCTGTAGTGTGTTGGATTTGATCTTTCTCCTCCTTTAAATATTGGGGTCAGTATCGACCCTTGCCAGTTTACTGGTATGTTATTTAGGTGCTCTATGTCTTGATATAGGCTAAGAAGGTGATTACTCCAAAACGATGTATCATGCTTAACAATTGCTTGAGGGATTCCATTAGGGCCAGGAGCGCCATCACTTGGGCCTTTCCTAATTATACGTCTGATTCCTTCGCTTGACAGGGATAGATAGCTTGTCTGTGGTATCGGGGAACCGTTTTCCTCCGTTTGCTTTGTCCCAATAGCCAATTGCTCTTTTGTGTGAGGAGTGTTGAATTCTTCTATGCTGGTTGTTTCAGGGACCCCTATGTGTTGGAGTTTTCCCTCAGTTGGAGTCTGGATATTTCCTTCAGTTTTTTTTAGAGTTGTTTCTATAAACCGCGTTGATAAGAATTCTGCCCACTCGCGTTCTTGTATGTTTGACGATAATACATTCGTTGGTCTGTGTAGTGTATTTATGATTACCCAGAACTGTTTTTTTTTCTGTTGAATTTGATTTCTTGGAGCTACAAAGCAGTTCTGCCCAGAATGTGTCATTGCTCTTTCTTTTATCTTCCCAGAGCTCTTTTTTATAGAGTTTAATAAGCTGCCGTACCCTATCCTAGGCAGCTGCGTCTGGTACTGCTCTTTTTAGCCTCCTTATTGATTTTTTGAGTTTGCATTTTAAGACTCGCAGCCCTGCCGTAGTTGTTTTATTTAGGTCTTTTTTTAGGACGTAGTTTTTGTCTGCTTTTGTCCGGTCGAAATTAAAGTGGTTACACCCGCCGTGAAATTTTCTCAAGCTTGAATGTTATTCTGGGCTTCTGCTTTGCTGGCACACATCTTCTTTTTTATTTTTAAATGGAGTGTTTCAATTGTGTCATTTGACCATTTGAGGCGTTTTAAGTCAACTGTTTCTACGTTTCCTTCAACTGTTGTAATTGCCTGATGCTTGGTAATTTTTAACCTAAAGTGTGTGAGCTGAAATGAATGATCGCTCTTAGTTCTGAACTCTATAGAGAAGTGGGAGAGGAATGGCATCAATGATACTGAAATTGCTGTATAATCCAGTCTTGATCTTGTTTTTCCCCCATGGAATGTGTGTTTGGGTGGAAAATCATCCGGCGTTCTGCCATTTATTACTCTTAGCCCGAGAAACTCTAGAGCATTTACCAAACTTTGGCCTACATGATCCACTTTTTGCCTAGTTGGTTGATATTGATGTGGAACATTCCAGCGTATATTGTCAGATGCTAGCAAATCGTCCTCATCCAGGGTATGAATTAAGTTGGAATTAAAATCCCCAGTAAGTATCATGTCCCATAAGGGGAAGGTACTCCTGATATTTGTGATGGTTGCAATCAGTTGAGAGTTGTGGGACGATTTTTTCATAGCCTCGGGATGTGCGTATGTATTTATTAGCAGGACGGTTTTGGTTCTGCTCGCAGACCCAGATGTTAATTTGATCAATTGAATATTTGGTGGCCATCTGTTCGGTATCAATTTTTAACTCTGAGGATATGTAAACTGCCAGGCCCCCTGTCGGACGACCATAAGTTTTGGTTTTAATGGCAGGAACTGTGAAATGTATGTAATTTGCCAAAGGGAGGTCTTCTAAGGCCCAAGTTTCCTGTAATGCTAGTATGCCATATTTTTTCCATTTGTTTAGTCCGGACCCGTTCTCTAGCCATTGTTTTGCTCCGGCGATGTTCCATGAAAGTAATTGGTTGTTTCTTGACTCTTGGACGGCTAGTTTCTTTTCCGTCGGTCAATGGCCTGGATTCGAATTTAGCACACCTGGCAACCAGCCCCAGTTGTCCTTAATCCCGTCCGTTACGGGGGCTTGGTCATTCTTTGTGTCTCTTTTCAATTCTATTGGCAGGCTGCTGCCTATTGCTCCTCTCAGAAGGGTTTGATTGTTCGGCAATGTATCTTTTTGCCTTTGTCCATTGCACCTGTTGGTATTAAAAATGCTATTTTAAGGGCCTGGGTAGCGAGGGGTCGTAGGTCTTAACAGTTTAATTCCCCAAGCTTCGAATTGCGCTTTAGCATTCATAATATGCTGAGCGTCCGCTTCAGTCAGCCCGGTTGTCAATGTTTGCTCCTTATTTCTTTGGCATTCCATAGCTATGAATTCAACTGCCAATAAATTCGCAGAGATCAGATAATTTAGAGCTGGGATGGTTGCTGTTAATTTCAATATATTCCCCCTATTCAATATGTCATAGGGGCCTTTTGAGTCATATTCTGGAATTAGCAATAATTGCCTTTTCGCTGAAGCATTACAGTGACCTTGCTGTAGCGTTGGGTGATCTGCCTTTTTTCCACTTTAATTTGCTTTTTGTCATTTTTTATTTCAATTTTTATGTTGTCGTATTCGGTCTTGTCGACCACCACTGGGTATGAGACCTGGGTATCATCCAACTGTTGCATTGGGAATTCTGACTTATTTTCGACTTTGATTTGCTTTTTGTTATTTTTTATTTCAACTTTTATGTTGTCGTGTTGGGTCTTGTCACCCACCACGGGGTATGAGGCCTGCCTATCATCCAACTGACGTCCTAAACAGTAGGTAGTTTCCGAAACCTGGTCCATGTTCCTTCTTTTGATTGAGGATTCGTTGGGTTTCCAACCGTTGGGTTGGTTTCACCGCGGCCAAGCACTTGAACCTTTGGAGTATTCATCTTTAATCCATCTATCGTGCTGTCTCCACACTTTTGGGTCACCTGAATTGGGTTTTCTTGTTTATCAGGGCCGTTTTTAAGGACTCGCCATCCATCCTCACAATTTTCCATAGTATAATATTCCATGTTTTTTTTAGTTGACCTTGATTATTTGCAGCTTTATTTCCCAGTGCTTTTTCGAAAAAGGCGTTATGAGCTAATCTGTTGCTTATCGTGGGTCCCAGTTGATCATGGCTTGTTATATCTTCTTTGATGGTGTCTGTGCCTTGTCCTCTTTCTTTCTGGGGATCATTAGTATCCTTTGACGTTGTTGTTGATGTAAACCTTGTTACATTACCCGTTTGAGAGACCTTTTTCTTTGGACCATGTTTGTTATTGTCTTTTCTTTTCGCAGTCTTCTTTTGGTCCTCAGAGCTTGTGCTTGATTCCCGGATTGTCTCTCCACCTCTTTCTGTTATCTGGTTAATTTCTGCTAGATTGTCCTTGTCTGCCGTTTCTAAGGTCTTGTTACTAGTCATATCTTCATCTGTAGAGCTGACCGAGGCTGTTGATGTTTTACTTATCTTTGTTAAACAGAACATTGGATAAATCTTGGTTGTTAACTGCTCTGTGAGTAGGGATGTTTTGTTCCGTGCTTTCCTGTCACGTTTTATTTTGTTTCCATGACAGTTTTTGTTCTGTTTCGTCTTTGGAGGTTCCACATTTAAATGAACTTTGTTGTTTTCTACTTTGACTTTTGTAGGTTCTTTTTTTTTCGTTACCTCCCAAAGTTGATTTATTAATTGTTATTATCTGTTCGAGAAGTGTTGGCAAAACACTTAATTTGTCAATTATTGGGCTACATGCGCACTGCACTGAGTATTTTGCCTGAGCTCTTGAAATCAGATTGTTCATATTATCCAGTTTGGTGTTAATCCCTGCAATTTGTAATGCGATGATGTTCATGAGATCTATTTGTATGTCCATTTTATCGCTTTGCATATTAAATGCCATTATTGTTGTCTGTAATGTATTCAATAGGGATTTAGAAATTTCCGAAAAAGTACTTTGATCGGTGGCTATATCTCCTTGTTGAAGCTGCAGTTTTGATTCTCTATTGAGTTTTTGATCTTGGTTAGTCTGATGACTTAAGTCTTTTGTCTCCCTGAAGGACTTGTTGTTGATATTTGTTTGAGTAATGTTTAGTCCTTGTAAGTCCAAGTTATTTTGAGGGTTAACATTTTGCTTACTTCCACTTTGGGTAGTCGTTTCAGAAGCTGATGTTTGCGTGAGGCCTTTTGTTGTCGCCGACTTTATTTCAGTCTGCAAGTCGTTGTCCGTGCCATCTTGGGCGTTTTGGTCCAGCTGGAGGGCCTGAGCGACTGTTTGTACCCTTGTTGTTCCCGCGTTGATAATTGCTGGCTTCGGGGTTGAAGCGGTATGGTGGCCTTGAGTTGTTTTAAAAATTATTGTTGGCGAATAAGATTTTTCCTTTTGGCTAGGCACCTTGTGGTCTAAGTTTTGCCAACCTTTTGGATGATTCATATAATCTAAACTTTCTTCATTACTGCTGAGCTTAGTATTGTCGCTTATTGTCCTATCCACTTGCAGGTGATCTTTACTCAGACTTGTGTCCTCTTTATGTATCATAGCTACGCCAGTGCTATTACTCAGCTCCACCCTGTCCGCTGGGGTTGGACCAAACTTTTCCATTTTCTGGCTTGGTTTTTGCGAGAGCCATTGTTTGATTGTACAGTTTAAGTTATGCGTCAATTTGTTTTGTGTCTTGTTTTTTCCGTTCCACGGTGACAAGGCTGTCTGAGGTGCTAGAAGAGTCATGAGGCCAGGAATCTCCGCTGATGTAGAGTAAATGGCTGCTCCAGGGTCTTTGAGCAGCAGCAATCTATCACTCAGTGCTGGCTTCCTTTTGGTGCCTTCCTCTGTATTTCTAAACATTGTTATTAGAGGTGATATTAAAGGGCTTTTTTGTTTAGAGTCGTAACCTTCTGATTTGGTACCTTGTTTTTTCCTTTTGCTCTGCTTTTCACTCTTGGCTTTCTGGGTAGGGGACTGTCTGACTCTTCCCGATCTCATTTCTCTGGGTTAGCAACCACCCCCTGAGTCCGGCTGCTAGCCCCGTGTTCAAGGCTCGCCTAGCACAGGCTATTGGCTCAAGCACCCTCTCCTATGCGCCCCCCTTACGCGCAGCCAAGTACGGAGGCTTGATGCCCGCTGTCCTTTAAGCTCTTGAGATCTCGTTTCCTTACTGCCTGCAGAAGTAAGCAGTTGTTTTTATTTGTTGCCGTTGCCGTGCAACATAAAACAATTCTAAAGGACCAGATGGCTAAAAGCTGAAAATCTGGGAGGCTGAGAGGTCGAGAGGCTGAAGGCTGTAGCTGTTAGCTGTTCGCTGTTAGCTGTTGACTTGCTGTTAATTGGTTTCTAGGCTATATTTTGCTGTGGAGTCGCCGTTAGATTGCGATTGTGGCAGCTCGATTGGTGACTCTGTAGAGACCCACCACAAAGCAACAAGTGTAGACCGCCAGGGTAGACCAACATTAAAGCACCACTTTCACTCTTTCTGTGGTGGCAGGTTTAGGCTGGTCGATGGTATTCAGGACTTTTTAAAAAAAAAACCAACATTTTTTTAATGAAGTTGTAGAGGTGGTGGAGGCTGAAGAAAAAAAAAGGGTGACCGCTAGGCCACTGACCGGGAACCTGCAAAGCCCGCCAAGCCCTGTGGCCTGAGCCCTGAGCCCGCACCCGCCTCCCAGAGATCTTCTCTGCGCCGCTCACCAACCTTGGCGTCGGCTCCAATGCTCCGGGCTCCTGTGCTCCGGGCGCCAGGTTTTCCTCACTCTGCTCAAGGCTCGCAGGGTTTACTGCTCCGCAATTGAAGCTCTCCGAAAGCTCTCCAAAAACGCTCCGAGAGGTCGCCCGCTCGCCTGCTCGCTCGCCGCAGCACTTCGCTCCGCCCTCGCTCTCGTTCTCGCGAGATCACAAGGAAAGGAAAGTTGAGGAGATACGTTTTAACCTACACATCTAAGAGGCTCACAGCAAAAATGTGACTGCACAAGGAGATGATGGACAGCATGCTGAAACTTTTCAGATACTCACCCCCAGTCACAGATCTGGCTTGACTCTATCATCGTTCTTTAGCTCACATCGACACCTCAGTTCGGACCCATCTATATGCAAATCAGTCTTGACCCTGTGCCTCATGGGAATAGTCCAGCCCAAACTGTCAAGTCAGGTCTTCCCTGAACCAGAAACAAGCATCCTGGGACCAGTTTCGGGGTAACACCCCTCATCAGCCAGGCTACCTTGAATACTGTGGCAACGCGAGCAAGGGACCCACGTCTGGGCATACCCTGCCAAATTAAGGGGAACAAAGCAAACACAAGTAGATGATGGACGGAGTGCTGAAACTTTTCAGACACTCACACCCTTTCACAGATCTAGGTTGAATCCATCATCTTTCTTTAGCTCACTTCGCCACCGCAGTTCAGACCCAGCTATATGCAAATCAGTTTTGACCCTGTGCCTCATGGGAACAGTCCAGCCCGAACTGTCAAGCCAGGTCTTCCCTGAACTGGACACAAACATCCTGGGACCAGTTTTGGGGTAACACCCCTCATCAGCCAGGTTAGCTTGAATCTAGTGGCAAAGTGAGCAAGGGACCCACGCCTGGGCATCATCCGCCAACTTAGGGTGAACAATACAAAGCTAGCCTGGATGATGAGGGGTGTTTAACAACCTAAACAACTTAACAACATGCTTTTTAGTCTCTTGGAGGGCACTGGACAGACAATACAAACAGTGAGGTTCTTGGCCAAAGAAAGGCTTTAAAGACATAGCCATCATTGGTGACAGGAACTCTATGTGTGAGGCCCTTTTAGTTTCGCTCCCCAAACAAGGCAGAAACTCACTCAATATGCTACTGTGGTGGTGGCAATAAAGGAACATTGCATAATATTAGCTTCTGGTCTTACCATAAAATCCTTAGTAAAATCCTCGCATCTAGACTTTTGGAATGCATGCCACAACTAGTCCACACTGATAAAAATGGGTTCATCACAGAAGGTCTACTTCCCTTAATCTGATACTTCTCTATAGAAGATTCTGGAGAAAGCCCCTACTCAATGGTCCCTCTAGGTCTGTCTGGTTTTGGACCTAGAGAAGGCCTTCGATATGCTGGACTGAGACTACATGTTCACCATGCTCGAACAGATGGGGGACAGACTGATCACTCTCATTAAACTGCTTTAGACAGATCCTGTAGCCAGAGTGAAAATAGGTCAGTTAATATCAGCCCCATTCCCGGTGGGCAGGGAACTTGTGCAACAGTTGCTCTCTGTCACCACTGCTGTTAGCTATGGCGCAGCGGTAACAAGCCTCTGGCAGGACCTGGGGTATCCCCATTAGAGGAGAGATACATGTAGTGTTGCTGTATTCCCTTGTTGTCCTTGTTTATGTCCGGGACATACGCAAGGAGATACAGGATATAGTTCACAAGCTGAAACAATTCAAGAGTCTCAGGCCTGGAGTAACTGGACAAAGACAAGCATATTCCAGCTACAAAGGGACTCCCCCCCCCCCACCCCATACTCCCTCACAGTAAATGATCACCAGATTAGTTGGGAAGAACACACATTATTTGGGTATTAATATATCATTGTGTCCCAACCTACTTGAGGGCAACTTAATGAGAGCAATTGCCGCACTTGGCCCTGAGTTGCTTTCTGGAAGGTGCTAACCCTTACTGTACAAGGTCAGGTTGTGCTGTACAAAATGGTGATGCTCTTGATGCTACTTTACTGTTTCGTAAGACTGCCCAATTTAGATCTATATTGGTAGACCCGAGTCACTATTTCAAAACTACAATTAACCACCAAGTGCGGTGGACTGGGGCTGCCAAATGTTGAGCCTTACAATCTGCAGTGGGTGTATAGTTGACTAGCTGGGCTAGATATTGGCTGCGTTTGAAGCAGATACGTTACACAAAGTACAGGAACAGTTTCTCCCAAAAGCACCTCTACTGGCCTCTATGCTGGCATTGCTTTGTTTAACAATAATCAGCTACATGCGAGCCCTGTGACTGTCGATTGGACTGTGCCCTATGCATCAGACATTTCCCTACAGTTCATGGCTGCCTTCCAGGCAGCGATGGGCAGAGAGGGTGCAGAACTGTGGGACTCGCTGGGGTTGACCTCAACAGGGGACCCACTTCAGTAAGGCAACTTGATTCTCTTCGACCTCCTATTGGAGCAGACGGACCTCCCGATGGGACACTGTCTCACGCACTTGAGCCTGGTCTGTCAGCTTGAATGTCTATGGGCTATTTTGACCACCAAACCCCCCACTCACCCACTCATACAAATACTTTTCACATTTGAGAGTGAAAGACGGCTCATTTCCTGGATCGTAAGTCTTTCCAGATACAACAGTTGATCCTTTGGCTGCCTTAAACCAGCAGTGGGAGCGAGATTTCGGGGCGACCCCTTACTCTCAAGGAATGGTAAAGATTGCTTGTATATCTATGTAAAGTCTCCCGCAATGCCAAATTCCAAGACATACAGCATAATATGTTACACAGAGTCTATCTGACACAACCTAGGATACATAGAATATACTATATGGCATTGCCCACCTACCCTCGCTGTCATGCTCCTCTGACCACAAACATCCATGTATTCTGGGATTGTCAATGGTGCACATCTTCTGGGGCGAGGTTTGCAATGTACTATTGCATGTTACAGGCATCCCTAATATGGGCAGTTGTATCCTGGGTCTTTATATAAGAGAAACGCCAGGTATGGTGATATCCATTTCACTGATCTATTGCTATTTCTGGCTAGGCGCGTGTTAAGCCTGGCATCTTTTGGTGTGGTTTGCCTTCTGATGTCCTGTTTTTGACTGTGTGCAAAAACTTCCTTTTTGCTGACTTTAGGCCTACCGACCAGTGCAAAAGTGCATGTGCTCCCTGTCTAAAATGTAATGGAATTTGGTTTCTCCATGATTGGCATATTTGACTTACTGATATGTCCCTTGTACAGTGCACTACATGTGCTCAGGGCCTGTACGTCAAGTACTACTAGTGGGTCTGAGTTCCTGCCATTGTGCCGGGGAACCAACAGCACACCGTTGCTGGACTCATCTGAGCTCCCCAAGCGCTGAGCCGCTATCAAAGCCCCGCCGTCACCAAGGTGGACGTGAACCAAACCTTGCCTCGTAGCATCCAAGTGAATTATCCTGGACGGAGCACCGCTCCCTTCAACAATTAATGACAAAGAATAGCTCTTGAGAGCAACTTGTATTTATTCATGCCCCACACGGGCCTCTGTGCCTCGGAGAACCTGCTGTTCCTTAACTCAACGTTAAACCTATATGTCACAATCTTCATCCGCATTGTGGCGTCATTGTTATACACCAGGCAATTGTTTAATTCTAGTCCTGATGATAATCCCTCCAATTAAGGAGCTTGGGATCGAAACGTCATCGACATTTCAAAATAGTACCACTATGGTCCAATGTGTGTAAATATTGTGGTTACTATTTGGTTAAGCTTGCCTTATTGTAATATTGAATGCAAGCTACCACAGCTCCTAGTTTTTGCCTGTAACTTCTTTTTGTTTAATTGTGTAATTGTTATTTTGTTTCCCCTCACTTCCCCTCTTATGTTGGGTGCAGGACTGCGTCCCGATATAATGCTCTTTTCATGTATTCTTAACCATTTTGATACATTGTCACATTAAAAATTCTTTGTCCAGCTAAGCATTGAATATATATAGCACCCAACAAGGTCTATATCAAATGTTTTCCTGAATATAATTGTTTACTTAGGACCATTGTTTTCTAAAAAATACTAGTGGGTCTGCAGCACTGATTGTGCCACCCACATGAGTAGCCCTTTAAAACATGTCTCAGGCCTGCCACTGCAATGTCTGTGCATGCAGTTTTAAACTGCCATTTCAACCTGGCAACTGCACCCACTTGCCAAGCCCAAACTTTTCCTTTTTATTACATATAAGTTAACCCTAAGGTAGACCCTAGGCAGCCCGTTAGGCAGGGTGCAGTGTAATTAAAAGGTAGGGCATGTCCTTTTGAGTTTTCAATGTCCTGATAGTGAAGAACAGCTAAATTCTATGTTCACTACAGCAAGGTCTATCTCTCCCATAGGTTAGTATTGGAACTACATTTTAACAATTACAAGTGTAACTTCCAATTGAAAAAAGATAGGAAGAGTACGTTTGGTGTATATGGACATACAATTTAATAACCACATATTTGAGTGAAGTTGGTTTTTAAATTGCAGGTCTGAAAATACTTCTTTTAGAAAGTTGGCATTTTCTTACTTCAACCATTCAGTGCTTCTACCTGTCCCTGGAATACACATCTGGGTTGTGTGACAGCTGGGCTTTGAACATTCCCTCTAGACAGTCACACACAAAGGGAACTGAGGTGTGGCCTGCATATCCTGAGGGCCCATAAGCAGGTTGATGGGTCTGCCTGAGCTAGAGTGAGAGGAAAAAGCGGATACTTGCACTTGAATCGGACTGTGCCTGTCCCCACACAAAGAGATGCATACCCCCCCCTGCAGTGTGTCTAATAATAATAATAATAATAATACTGGATTTTATACAGCGCGAACAGCTACCTCACAAGGAGGTGTCCCGGCGCTAGTAGAACACAAATGACCTGTCTGCAGAAAGAGTAAAGAAGGGCAGGGTCTTATGCACCACAGAATTCTTCCTATTTAAAAGGCTAAAATGGGTATAAGTACTGGACCTCTGACACCATTTACTCAGAACACTTCTGGAACTGAAGATTCCTACCAGGAAAAAGAGCTACAGTGCTGCCAGGACGGACTTCCACATCGCTGCTTGCTTTGCTGCATTTTGTTGCAGCTTCTTGCCTGGGATTGAGAGGAGTGGACTTAACTTTCTTCATCCTGCATCTTTAAAGGTTCTCCATGGGCTTGTTGGGCTTTCCTCCTGTTTTTGAAGTCTCAGGGATAGCAAACACTTCACCTCATTACTACCAGCACCTGGGCTCGTCTGCTGTGAGTCCTGCTCTACCAAGTGGTGCCAAATCGAGTCCTGAGCCCTTGGAAGTGAGTGGTGCAGCAATCCAAGAAACCAACGCATCAACACCAAAGCACTGCTCAGAACCGGTGTATTCCCTGCGAAATTTATGTATCGCTGCTGCTTGCACTAAAGTCGTAAACACTGCTCGCTGAGTGCGCGACGCAACCACCTCTACTTACAAAGTAGCCCGACTTAGCCGGCACAGCAGGTCCGAATCACCGCAGGTGTGTGAGTCTCGGACACTGCATCACTGACATTTGCGATGCACTGTTCCCAACTCCGATGCATTCCCGGCTTCACACCAACACATTACCTACAGCCCAGTGGTTTGACATCGACACATTGGAACAAACTTGACATCAATGCATCAGCCACTTTGACTGTCTTAGCAACCGAAGCATCATCTTCAACAGCAATGCATCCCCTCTGTTTTTCAAAGCATCGTCCCAGAGTATCGACACATCCAAGGAACTGTCAGCGGGTCTGCGTGACTCCTGTATCCAGCCTGCGCTCCATCTCAGTCGAAGTGAACTTCTGGGTTTCCCCAGTCAAGCGTGACCAGATAGCTCCAGTTAGAGCTATTGATTTCTAAGCACTGCATTTTGATTTAATCTTGCAAAATTCATATCTTGATTTGGGTATGTTGGATTTTTATTGTTTTGTTCTGGTTTCAGATGAACAAGTTACTTACCTTCGGTAATGCTTTTTCTAGTGGATACAATATCTGCCTGTGGATTCCTCTCCTTTCAAATTACTCCAATGTGCAGCATTCCACAGAAACGGTTGTCCTCAGGTCTCCCACGCCAACGAGGACATCACAATGGAGCGGCTCCATACGCGACGCCGCGTGACATCATCGGAGCCATAAGAAGACCTCGTCGGCCTGCTGAAGCTGGTTCCACCCATTTTTGCTATGCATTTGAGGCGAAACGGGTGACACAACAACCTTCTCACAAGTTTACATAGTATATAAAACACAAAAAATATGGAAACACTACATCATAGATATTTCCAAATTGAAGCAACGTCATGATTAAAGCAATACATCATTGAAAAGATTAATACGTTTTCGGTATAAGCAGAGAGGCAATGGTGAGGTGGGTGGGTCAGTGAGGAATCTACAGGCAGATACTGTATTCACCAGAAAAAGCATTTCTGAAGGTAAGTAACTTGTTCTTCTGATGGATACATCTGCCTGTGTATTTCTCACATTTTGAATTGAATCCCCATGCAGTCCCGCTCTTGGCGGAGGGTGCCTGCCTGCCTATACCAAAAAATCCTGCAACACAGAACGAGCAAAATGGCTGTCCTTCCTCACTTCCGAATCCAAGCATTAGTTATTTGCAAAAGTGTGGAGGGAGGCCCAAGTTGCCGCTTTGCATATGTCAACCACAGGGACAGCTCTAGCCAAAGCCGAAGAAGAAGACTTAGCTCTGGTACAATGAGAAGGAATACCTTCAGGAGGCTCCTTCTTGGCCAAGGCAAGCAGATCTTGATGCACATGATTATCCTAGACAGCGTTCTTTTGTGGACAGCCTAGCCTTTCATCTTGCCCACATATCCTATGAAGAGTTGATCATCCAGCCTGAAGTCCTTTGTTCTGTAGAAGTAGAAGCTCTTGGGGTCCATAGAAGGGTGAGGGGGAGGGTAGAAAGTTGGTAAAGTGATGGACTGCCCCAAGTGGAATGGAGTGACCACCTTAGGTAGGAAACCAGCTCTAGTCTTAAAAAACATCATATCCACATGGAAAGAAGTAAAAGGAAGCATGGAACTAAGATCCTGCTATTCACTAACCCTCCTAGCCAATGTGATTGCCACTAAAATATAGTTTTAAATGCTATACAAAGGTTCTAAGGGCGAACCCATCAAAAATGTAAGAACCAAATTCAAATCCCACTGAGGCATATTAAAAGGAGTGGGAGGAAACCTATTAGTGAGACCCTTAATGAATCTCATAACAATAGGAGATTTAAACAACGAGGGTTGATCCGGCAAACAAAGAAAAGCTGACAAGGCAAATAAGCAATCTTTAACAGTTGCCACTGCACAACTCATAACATCAGATAAATAAGCGTTTAGGGGATCTAGTGACTTTTCTCCACACCATTTTACAACTTTAGCCCACCTAACATCATTGACTGATTTGGTGAAGTGTCTTCTGGCCGATAAAATAACACCCACCACATCCGGTGGGAGAAAGAAAGAACTCAGGTTGCCACGGTCAATCTCCAGACATGAAGGTGCAGGCTCTAGGGGTAGGGGTGTAGAGTCTGCCCCTGCTACTGCGAAAGGAGGTCTGCCCTGAGAGGGAGACAGAGTGGCGGGTGTAATAAAAGGTAAAGGTACCACACCCTTCACAGCCAATCCGGGGTGATCAATATGACTTGGGCCTGGTCTTGGTGAATCATCCTCAGAACTTGAGGAATCAAGGGTATGGGTGAAACGCATTAAGAAGCTGTGAGCCCCAATCAAACTGAAACGCGTCCCCCAACGCTCCCTGCATCGGATACTGAAGACTGCAGAATGACGGGCAGTGCGCATTCTCTAGAGTGGCAAACAGGTCCAACTGAGGAAACCCTCACATCCTGAAAATGTGAAGAAGCACCTCCGGATAGAGACGCCACTCGTGATCGGCCGAATATTGCCGACTTAGACTGTCTGCATGTACATTCAGCACTCTTGCCAAGTGATTTGCGACCACGCAGATTTGATGATTCTGAGCCCAGGACCAGAGTCACAAAGCCTCTCCGCAGAGAAGATACAACCCTACTCCTCCCTGTTTATTGATGTACAACATCGCGGTAGTATTGTCTGTTAAGACCTGAACCGACTGACCCAAAGGGAAGGAAAGAAGGCCCTGAGAGCCAAACGTATCACCCGCAATTCCAAAAGATTGATGTGAAACAATATTTCCTCTGGAGACCAAAGATCTTTGACCTCCAGATCCACAGATGAGCTCCCTACCATAGAGTGGAGGCATCACTGTGACCACCTAGAGGGGGGTGAAACGGCTTCCCTGGCGACAGGTTGCCTGGAACACTCCACCATTGCAGATCTGCTGCAGTGTCTCTGGGGATTCTGACCAACTCCTCAAGATCTCTTTGGTGTTGAAACCATTGCCTGCTGAGGCACCACTGAGGGGGGCCTTCATATGCCAGTGTGCATGGTTGACCAACAGAATGCAGGAAGCAAACAGATTGAGCAGGTGCAAGACCTTCAGGACTGGAACAGATGCTTCATTCTGTGGATTCATAGCCTGGATGTCTTGAATCCTTTTTGGAGGCCTGAAGGCACGACTCACAGCGGTGGTCAGTACTGCCCCTATGAACAGGTTGCGCTTAGAGGGCGTGTCAAAACAAAGTGGAATCCACAAGTGGGTTGGAGTGGTCCCTACAATGGTGGGGAGCACTGCGTGTTTTTAAAATACCCCTCACACACCAAAAGGACCTTTGGTGTCATGCTTCATTATAGAGGGCACCAGGTAAGATTTGTAAAGCCAGACTTGCCATAGTGGGCAATGAATGTTTCCCTGGGAGGCTGGAAAGGTAGGGGCCGGTTTTGTAGCTGGGGGGCAGATTTGCAGCAGTACTGCAATATTGGCCCCCAGTAACAAAACCAGCAGTGCTTCACACTTGCACCTCCCTGGATGGTCTGACAAACTTGCCAGGGCTGGTTTGGCTTCCCAGTCCGGCCATGGAGATTTGGGCACATTTATCGAAAAGCCCAAGCTGAACAACAGCTGTGTTGTTACCTGCAAATGATGCAGCACTATCTCTGGCGACTTCTCTTTGAGCAGCCAGCCATTCAAATAAGGAAAAACAGGAATCCCGTTCCTTCTGAGATGTGCTGCCACCACTACTATCACCTTCGTGAAGACCTGAGGTGTGGACGTAAGGGTGAACAGAAGGACTGCAAATTGGTAATGTTAAGACCCCACCGTAAATAAGAGATACTTCCGATGTGACTTCAGAATGGGAATGTGAAAATACGCATCCTGTAAATAGATCGACACCACTCTTCCTTCTCCAGCGCGAGAAGAAACTGTGCCAGGGTCAAAATTTTGAACGTCTCCTCCTTGACGTATTAAATTCAAAATCCAGAGGTCAAGAATGGGTCGCAAACAACCATCCTTTTTGGGATTCAGGAAGTTATGGGAGTAGCACACCTGAAACTTTTCCTGCTCTGGATTATTTTTGATTACACCCTTTTGCAGCAATGGCAGTACCTCCTGCTGGAGAAGCCAAAGATGCTCTTCCGAGCAAAGGCCCTGGCGGGGAGGGAAATGAGGGAGCAACTCCCGAAAGGGTAGGGCATACCCCTCTTCTATGATGTTTAAAACCCAGATGTCTGTAGTGACAGACCTCCAATGAGGTAGAAAATACGCCATCCATTCTCCCACGGGACTAGCATGCTCTAAGATGGTGGAGCTAGAGCTGCCACCCTGCCACAATGGTTGGAGAGGCAGAACTGGAGGAAGTGGAGGAGGAGGAGTAGACTTGTTGGGCAGAACCTGCAGACGATCTCTGCCCTTTCCCCGGTAGGACCTGTACAGAGGATTAGTCTGCTGCTGCTGTGGTTGTTGTCTGCCACAAAAGGACAAGTTCTGTGCAAGGCCCCGAAACCTGCAGAACTGTCTATAGTCCCTGGAATGGGAAGCCCAAAGGACCTTCTGTTGCCCTTGCTATCCTTAAAGTGCTGCAGCGCAAAATCTGCCTTAGCTCCAAACAAGCTAGTCCCATCAAAAGGTAAGTCCAGCAACGTAGCTTGAACAACAGGCGAATAGCCTGAACCCTGTAACCAGGCATGCCTTCTTGTTGTCTCTGACGACCCTATTGCTCTGGCTACAGAGTACGCCGTGTCCAGCGAAGATCGTATTACCTGATGTGAAGCAGCCTGAGCATCTATCAGCAATTCAGAAAAATGACCCTGGAACTTTGCATAATATATATCATTCTGTCCGGACCTACTTCAGGGCAACGTAATGAGAGCAATCGCCACACTTGGCCCTGAGTTGCTTTCTGGAAGGTGCTTACCCTTACCGTACAAGGTCAGGTTGTGCTGTGCAAAATGGTGATGCTCTTGAAGCTACTTTACTGTTTCGCAAGACTGCCCATTATAGATCTATATTGGTAGACCCTAAGTCACTCTTTCGAAACTACAATTACCCACCAAGTGCGGTGGACTGGGGGTGCCAAATTCTGAGCCTTACAATCTGCAGTGGGCAGATCGTTGGCCAGCTGGGCTAGATATTGGCTGCATTTGAAGCAGATACGTTACACAAAGTACAGGAACAGTTTCTCCCAGGCAGGCAAATTTGGAATGACCTCCTTAGCTGTATCCATGAGGGCATGAATATAACGCCCCAGGAGACATATGGCTTTTGTAGATTTCTAGGCCATACTACCGCACGAAAAAAACTTTTTGGGTGACCGCTCCATTTGTTTCGATGCCCTACCAGCTGGCGTGGATGGAAAAACCCTGCTGATAACTTAGAAGAACAAGAAGCTTGGACCACTAGGCTTTTCAGTGAAGGATGGGAGGACAGAAAAGCTGGATCCCCAGGAGCTACCTTGTACCTTCTAACCACTGTCCTGGAGACTGCAGGGGAGGACATTGAATTCTCACAAAACATCCAAAGTAGGCACTGGTAAAGCCTTATTGAAGGGCAGTAATGGTTCTGATGCAACAGAAGTCGATGAATGGAGAACCTTTGTAATAATCTTAGATTTCTATTCAGCTATGGGAAGCGACAACTCTAAAAGGTCCGCAGCTTTTCGAATTACAGCATAACATGAATTCACCTCAGGAGGTGGCAAGCCCTTAGGTAATGCCAATTCCCACTCAGGGGAGGTATCGACCACTAGCCCCTTGTAATACCTCAAACTCGAGGTCAACTATCTCCCCTTCTTCAGCCCCTTCATGCTCGTCTTGATAATACTCTTCCTCCAACAGCCTTTTAGCCTCTCTTTGAAATCTCATTTTCGGTACCGGCGTCAGCTGTGCAAGATGGGGTGCTGGTGAATATGGAACTAGCATTGTAGGAGGACCCAAAGGAACAGGGTTTGACAACTGCTGAGGTCGAACTGACACTGGAGAGAACCATCCAAAGGAACACAACCCTCTGGAAAATGTAATGCTGTTGGAAACCTTGCAGTGGATCGAGGCCACCTTCCTGGTGCCACAGGCAGGAATGGCGCCTGGGGAAAAAGAGGGGGAAACCATCCCAGAGAGTAAGCTAACGGACCTGGGGCCTGCAGGTGCACCAGTAGGATTTGCAGCCCTTGTGAAAATGCTAATGGAATTTAAAAAATGTGACAGATCCAGTCCCGGAGTCGGGGATGCCAGATATGCTGAATCTGGAACAAAGGGCTCTGAAGCCTTACATGGAGGCACCAAATTCATCTCCGGTAATGTTCTTGGCGTCGGAGGTAGAGTAACAAACCTCGGCGCCGGAGGAGTAACATTCCTTGGAGTCGAAGGGATAACAGCCCTCGGTGCCAGATACGGAGATACCCCTGGTGGAGGAGTTGGAGAAATCTCATCCTTGCGATGACTCCTAGGACTCAGACACACCGCCTTTGGATTCACATCTTTCGATGAATGACACTGAGAACCATGGCACCGCTTCTTCTTATGCTTCTTGGAGGATATAGAAGTACGAGGCATCTGTGAATTGGATCTAGTCTGGGATCTCCTGCGACCCCTCTTCTGTCTTTTGGCTTTGGCCATGAATAACTTGGCCTCCCTCTACTTCAGGGCCTTTGGATTCATCCGCTTACACGAAGTGCATGTCCCGACGTCGTGATACGAGGACAGACACCACAAACAGTCTTCATACGGGTCAGTGATTGACATCTTCAACGGCTACAAAGTTGCAGCAACAGTAACAATGAAAATTCCCAGAAAAGGAGAGACTGGGGAAAAAACAATAGGCGTCGACGGCATGGAAAAAAAAGGGAACTGACGTCAGCACGCCGACTAGGTCTTCTTATGGCTCAGATGACGTCACGCCGAGTCACATGCAGAGCCATTCTATTGTGTCGTCCTCATTGACGTGGGAGACCTGAGGAGAAAAATTTCTGTGGAATGCTGCGCATTGAGGAAATCTAAAAGGTAAGGAATCCACAGACATATGTATATTTTATAAATAAAACTGCATGTTAGTGGGAATGGTTTTTGCCATTTAAATGAAAAATTTGCTATCTGTAAATGACAGTGCACTTTCATCTCATGCTTAGTAATATATTTATTAAAAGTGAGATTTTAAAGATAAACTGAGAAACATTCCTGCCCCTGCCCGGATGGCAATTCTACAATGCTTTTGGTGAACTAAGAGGCAAATCAGGGGTCATGTGTACTCCTATGTGTGCTAGATTCTTATTATGCATGGAGCAAAGTTTAATCTATTAAATCAAGCCAAAAAGTTTTTTTGTGCAGCAGGAATGCTGAATGCACATATTGGAGGGTGTTTGCCTAGGATGACAAAAGGAAATAAAGATTATTCAAGTTACTAGACCTTCCACTGTCGCTGTACATACTTTCACACGTGTCACTTGCGCCATCACCATTTCACGAGCACTTGTGCACAGTATCCCACAGGTTACGTGCAGATTAATGCAACACAGTGCTGCTCTTATAAGTTTCAAAATATATGAAGGTAACAATAACAAATATATGACTGTGAGAAAGAGGATGCCAGCCTTACCTTTAAATCGTCCTGGAACGAACATTCCGTGGTTCAGCGACAGCCTAATGCATCCAGAGACTTGGAGGAGCAATCACGTGTCTATCAATCATTATCCCCGTGTAATGTTTCTCCACAGCGAAGCCCAGTAAACACCCCGGAAGTAGGCGGAGATGAACCAGGAAGGGGATGTTTCAGTCCAATGAAAACCGGAGGACACAGGAAGGAGTCGGTTTTGACCAGCGAAGAAGAGGAAGGACAAGTAAAGAGACGAGACGATGAAGACCGAAGGAAACCGGAGGAGGACAACGCAGGAATCCAGTAGAACGCGGGACCTGAAGTCGGGCAAGAAGAAAACGAGGATCCGTGGACCGATGATTGGTGGTGTCCACCGGAGGAGGCAGGAGAGCGGCCTCAACTCAGGAGAGTTGCGGCGGAGCCGGTGAGTGGTGCCGCCTCTGGGAACTTGGAAGGTGAAAGCGGGAGGCAGGAGGTGTGTTAAGGGGAGGGTAAGGATACCTTGCCTTCCTGCATATTGCATTCTAGAGTTGGAGATTTGAAAAGCCCAAGCATACAGCTAGATATCAGGTAGTGACAGCCCCCCTTTCCCCCTTCGTCTCCACAGCTTTTCCAGGTTATCTGAACCCCTTTGTATGCCCAGATGAAAGAATTTATAGCCTGCTGAGTTTTATCTATCGTTGATTTCTCAAAATGGAGGGGAATTGTGTTAAATAGATATGTGATTTTTGGCAGGATTACCATCTTAACCAGGTTAACTCGTCCATAGATCGTAAGGGGAAGGTATACCCAGTTTTTCAATAATTGCACTATTTCCTTAAAGATTTTTGATAGGTAATTAGCTGGGATTTTATTGATATCCTCCACTATTTTAATCCCGAATTATTTCATATTCTTTTTAATCAAAGGGTTATCTACCCTCTGATTTCAGACCATGATCTCAGTTTGGACTCGTTTATCTGATACCCTGAAATTTTACCAAACCTTACAGCTAACTGAAGAGCAGGTGACAATGTGGCCTCAAGGTCAGGAGTAAAGATAACTAAATCATCGGCATATAGAGCAACTTTCTTCTCCCAAGACCCCCAACGGAAGGCGGGGATATTTGTTGTCATCCTCAATATCTGGGCAAAAGACTCTATATACAAATTAAATAACAGGGGAGATAAAAGGCATCCCCGTCTTGTGCCTCTTGTGATTTTGAAGGGGGTGGTTAGATTGCAATTAACTAGAACTCTCGCCGTGGGGTTTTGATATATTAACTGTACAGCCCTACAGAATTTCTCCCCTGATTCTAGTCTCTTCAAAACCACAAACAGATAGGACCACCTAACCATATCGAAGGCCTTCCTGCGTCTAACATAACCACAAGGGGGATAGAATAGGCTGTAGCCACATCAACTGCTCCAATAAGCCCATTTGTTAGTTCATGGATGTGGCTTCCTCTGATAAATCTCTTCTGATCGTTATGAATTATCCCTCCAGCAATCTTGCTTAATCTCCCCACCAGTATAGAAGTAAAGATGTTATAGTCCGCATTCAATAGGGATATAGGCCTATATGATTTGCGGTTGGTGGGGTCCTTGCCGGGTTTTAGGATAAGAGAGCTCGTCGCTTCATTCCAAGATCTTGTAGGTTGTATTCCATTGTCCAAGATCACTTTAATTACCTTTGTCAAAAAGGGAATTAGGACTTCCCCAGGGTCTTGTACAATTCCACTGGTATCAGATCGGGACCGGCTGCTCTACCACCCTTGGATGTTTGTATGGCCTTCCTCACTTCTTCCTCTGTTACATCTTGCTTAAGGCTCTCTTTTTGGACCTGTTCCAAAGGCTTCCCAGTCTCTGCTAACCAGGCTACTACCTTCTCCTCCGAGACCTTATCCTCTTCGGAGTACAAGTCCCGGAAGTACTCAAAGAAAGCCTCTTCCACTTCGGGCCCTTTGTAAACATTGTGCTAGTCAGCCCCATCTTAATTCCCTTGATATAGTTTTTATTTTGGTCAGACCTAATTTTCCAGGCTAGGAGCTTCCCTCCTCCCTCCCCATACTCAAAGTGGGCTACCTTGCTTGCATCCCATCTTTTCTTGATCCCATTTTGTAGGGGTTCTTCCACTTGATTTTTAAGTGATGTCAGTCTCTCTTTCCTCTGGGTGTTACTGCCAGTGGTCATAAACCTATCTGACTCTATCTTTCCTATTTCCGCTTCCAAATTACTTAGCTCTTCTATATTGCCTATTCCTATAGGTAAGTACATTAGTAATTCTCGCTCTGATGAAAGCTTTCATCACATCCCACACTATCCCATTTAAGGCGGAACCACAATTCATTTTCTGTCAGCTAAGTGTTGGCTAAGGCTTTGTTTACGTTTGTTAGGTGAGACGGGGGACTCCGTCCTAGTGGGTGCGTGCACTTTTACATAACTTTCAAGTTTTATCTTTTATTCTCTGTAATAATCAGTTTGTTGAACAATTCTTTCTTGTTTCAAGGATAATCTGTTTACGTTTGACCACAAGAAGCATACAAATTGTGTTACATGATTTAGCAACGGACCAAGATTGTTCTTACAGCATTATTAACTTGTTGTGTTTACTCCATAGAGTGTGCAAGGGATTGTTGTGTTGTTTTGTCAGTGGTTTTCCACAGTTTTGAGAGAAAGGTGGTCTCCCTACCCCTTTTGCGCCGCTTACATATTCTAGCAGTTCTTTGTTCTTCCTGTTCCTGTGTTATCCTAATTGATTGATATAAAGAGGGAAATGTGTTGCATCGTGGCCTCCGAAGCCCGGCAGGCATTCTATGTGTCCATGGAATGTAAGGGTTGGAATGCGAAGGGAGTTGGGGCGGTAGAGAGGACAGTTGCGGAGCTGGCTGGCAGCTCCCTCCTGGTGATCTGTAAAATTAATAAATACGTGTTGAACTTACCACATATTGCACTTTGTTTCAGTAGGGCTGTGGCATGTCCAGTCCAACAAGATGATCTGTGGTATGAGCATATAAAAACAATACAAGACAGATAAGCCTATGATATGTGAGAGAAGGCAAGTTTGGGAAGTCAGAATACAATCATAATTTGCAGGGCATCAATTCTATCAGTGGGGGACATTTACCTCATGTGTCCAGAATCCTTCATACAGCAGATTCACAAAATGAGGACCAAGTTCCTCTTTTATCACTTGACTCAGACAAATGAGGAAGAGCTGTCAGGCTGACTCATGCAGCTTCTGTGGTCTAGAACCTCAGAAATCAACAACTCACACCAATAACAATTAATGAATCAATGTCCAGCTACTGTTTTACCTTAAAAATGAGAAGTACTTTAACCCCTTAAGCGCTGCCGTCGGCCTACGGTCGTCGCGTGCACTACCTTGGTAGTGCTGCGCACGTCCGTTGGCCGACGCGGCCCCACCCGTTATTCGAACGTTTAGCACTGGGCGCTGAACGTTCGTTGCTCTAAACGGGTTAAAGTACCCACAGCTCAACACTATGCACAAAATTACAAATATATACAAACTTTATAATGGGTAAAATAATGTGGAGCCCCTCCGAAGGGGCCTCACTCATAAGAACAACAAGGTTGCAAATCAGCTTATCTGAAGATTTATCAGTGGGATGGGTGAAGGAGGGTAACTACCATCAACTTTATAAACCTTGCCTGCTTCAGTAATTTGCCAGTTTCCATGTGAAAAAGTACTTGCATCCAGGCGTTAACACGTTTTAACCACATTACTCTTCTAAATGCCTATTACCTTCAAAATATGATTTAGTATAAGAAATATAGGCATATAGAATTTACCATGCCCTTTTATGAGCAAAAATACAGGTTTTTAAGATTTCTCATGGCGTTACATAATAATTAGGAACAATAAAAACATGCTGTCTTTTTGCTGTTAACGGTGAAGAGTGAAACGTATTAATGAGACTCGGTAAAATGCACACACTTTTTTAAGCGCGTGAAGGGACGTCTCTGGCTTGCACTTACTAACAACCACTGACAAAGCCAATAGTCTTAGCTTGTTTCAGGTGTAATGTCAGTTGTTGTATCTGAATGCAATAATGGAAAGAGGCAGCAAAAGGTCAGTCTGTGGCACACTATGGTAAGCACAGGTTTTTAGCTTATGCAGACCTGCTAACTCACACGGTGCCATTGTGTGACACATGATATCGTCTCCCATCACACGGTCACCTGGTGAAAGGCCGATATCACACTGCGGCAGGAAAAACGAGCAGAAAACAACTGTTAATATTGGACTTTCAGCTTACTTTCTGTGGCTTTGAACTGCCAACGTCCAGTAAGAGAATGCAAACGTCCCTAGAGGAATCATTGATCTATAATTTCATATTTCAAACCGTCACATATGTGAACAAAATATTAAACAAACAGGGAATTTCTCATAAAGCAGTATTTTATAAATATTTGATTTGATCTAATTTTATCAGAAAAACATTCAATTTATCATGTACGGCTACCGATATACTACTGACTTACTACATACAGTTCACAGTAGTAGCAAACACCTTTTGTTTTTTGTAAAACAACAAACATATGGGTAATACAGAATCAACCATATATTGGAATCAATCAGGTATTTCACATTACTTTCATTACGCATCAGAAAACATAAATGAAAACAAAAAGGTGTGATAGCGTCGACGTTTCGGTTTCTCTTACGTTCTATAAGATCCACAAGACCATCTTCAGGACGGTAATGTTACACAATGAATCTAGTACAATAGAAACATTCATAATCAACATATATGGAAGACCCTAAGTTCAACATTTTCGTCTGCTCATAACTCAAAAAACAAATGGAAATCTAGTCCCCATTACGTGCTTATATGGACAAACTCAAAGTGCCAACTAAAAACCATGTTCATTGTTAAAGTGCATAAAGGTGCCAAACTAACCACTAACCATCCAATTAACCAACAGTCATGCCCAGCCCAATAGAGAATCAAGGTGACCTACACCACACCATCAAGTGACACATAATCTTACTTGTTGGAACTCTTTTTAGAGGTTCTGCAACCTACAATTACCAATAAATCAATAAAAACACTGATTCAATCATCAAAATATTCAAAGTGCACCTACTCCATTAAACTCATGACAGGAAACTCCTCTGACCTTTAAAATCAATAGTCCCCAATTCTGAAAACCAATCAAATCACTACTTGTTAAACCACAATTAGATCACAAATAACTTATCTGGTATTAACCTCAAAGTGTGATACTCACAAATCAGCTGTACTATTGAAATCTTTATAGATCTTCTACATTGAATTCTACTCAGAGGATGTAACATATTAACATATTTATGTTATGGTTATGTTTTCTATTAGTTGTGTAAATGAACACTGTATGAACAAGTTTTGCAGGGCATGAGTGAAATATGAAGTTATAGATAACTGATTCCTCTAGGGACGTTTGTATTCTGTTATTGATTATACCCAGTTCCTCAGGGATTATTGGGTGGCCCTATTTTTGTAATAGAACGCACAGTAAGGGCAGTGCTTTAAATGGGCTGGTACTGTCCGGCTCTGAGTACCAGCATGTTCTTATTTTGAGTGAGAGTACGTACACTTCTGTTTTTCCATTTCAATCACTGAGTAAGGGGTGTAAAAACACCCCATTACAATCGGCAGCAACCTCAGCAAGTGTTTTTGGAGGGGGGGCTTGGGGGCAGGGTGGGGGTAGAAGTGCCTTTTAGGTACTTCTCAGCACGAAGCCCCGCCCCCCTCACACGATGAGATTTTTGTTGGGAGTTGGCAGGTCTGCTTATGGGTTTAAGCCACGCCCTTGATACATAGGCCACACCATTCTGAGAGACACCACCCAGTTTATTCATCCCACATAAAACCTGGCCTGTTAACATGCACTAATACAACGCGGAGCTGCATGCATCCGAAGGCATCGCGCAATAATTACACTCCACACTGTTCTTGTAGCGTAAAAGGCTGTTTATTAGGACAGGTTGTAAATACTTCAAACAAAACCTCAACTTTAAACCTTAAATAATCCCCTCCCCAGACACTTCATTCTTCCTCCATTCACCTCACTTCTTCTGCACACTTCCCATTCCCTTCTGCGACCTCCTCCAAAATCTCCATTTAGTCCCTCCCTTGTCTTTCAACTTCATCTGTTGTATCTCCTGCCACCGCACTCTGACATCATGCCCCCCATCATTCACCTGTTTCTCCCCTCCCCCCAGAGAGGTGGGTGCGCCCATCCAAGACTCCCCACCTCTCCAAAATACTGCCAACCAGGTAACCCCCATAGGCGGTTACCTGCCCCAACACTCTTCCTTGCACCTTTCGCCCTCACTTGTGACCGTTCCTCCGACACCAGATAGATTAATTCCACAATTTGCTGATCGCATCCCGCATCTCCATCATATAATATGCATTCCCCAAATGCGAAAGGTGCACACCATCGTCCCTGAAAAGTAAAGTTTCTTCCAATCTCAATCCAGCATGACCAATAACATTGATGTCTTTAGATGCACAACAAAACCCTCATATCTCTGTTGAGATTCTTGCGAGCTTTCTCAACAGCCGCCGGCTTCACTGCACCTCTCCACACTTTCTGTGGTACAAATTCCGTCCACACAAGGCATGTGCCTGTCATATTTCTTTTCAAAACCTCAAGGTCCCTCTGCAGCTGCTGTAATATCGCCAGTCCAGACAGCCTTATCAAGTCATTTTCCACAGGACCAACATATCCGGGCAACCTCGTTCCGATATCATTTTTATCAGCCAGGGCAGCAATGCCCCCTATCCATCCCTCCTTTACCCCACCAATGCACCTTATGGTGGCTGCTCCTCAGCCCCAGATTACGGTCGTAGACCTATCGATCTGCATACCTGGCTGCCCAATGCATGAACGAGTGTCCGACAATCCAAGTGACCATCTTGGACCCTGGACCCACCACGCAACCTACGACAAGAAAAATATGTTAGACCTCACCATTGCATCAGTTGTCCCCCAGATGTCCCGCCACCCCTCCCTTTCCGGAAATACTTCCCCCATTATTTCCGCACATACTTCTTGCAGCACCGGGACCTCCACCTCTCAGTATGACAGATCCTGTCCCATGACCAGCCCAGCCGTGCTGCCACCGTAGCCGCTCCAATGCAAAAGGAGACTGTACCATACCCTGCAGGATCCTTGCCCACTCGCCGTAACGCCATGTGCAGTACCGCCAACAACTGAAACGCTGTCACTCTCACCCCCGATGCATGACAAAAAATCTCACCCAACGCCACCCTCGCTCCCTTCAAAAATATCTTCCATTCTTGCACTGGACACGCCCCCATACAGCCCGACTAATTCAACCAGACCCATTCACCTCGCTCTGCCTGGTCAGTTTTCGACTGCCCCAGCCAGATCCCTAGTCGTCCCTCATCCGTATGCTCTGCCCATCAGACCTCTTGCGCCTAACAGATCTGACACCCGACACGCCCCAAAAATATCCACAGCATACACAGCCAAAAAAACCTCGAATGCATGATAAAAAATGGGCAAAACCCCCAACAACTGCTGTAACAGGTCAAACGTGATAGCCTCCCTGGGCACACACCCACCTCTCCCTACCCCAACCTTTTAACATCCTACTCAGTATCTCATATTTGGCTGGGTCAAAACCTGCATACAACTTACAGTAGAAAAAAATCCCAGCCAGATTCCCAGCTATCGTTGTGGGTGACAAACCTTTTTTAATGCAACTGAGAACAAAACTGTTAACTCCCTGCTCAGTGTCCCTTCTGGACATGTTCCATGCCTCCTCGGACCAGCCCAGAAAAGATCCAAATTTGGTCCACGCCAGTCTGTAGCTACGCCTCGTGGATTCTGCAATCGGCTTCTCAACCAGACACATCACTCTCACTCCCCCCAGGCCCAAATGCTGTCCAGCAGCTCTATTTTGCATGCATCCGCTCCAGGAGCCAGTCGTCGAAATTGCCGCCTCGGCGAACAAGACAAAGCATCCACTATATCATTACTTGCTTCTGAGACATGCTTTGCCCGAAAAACCACATTCAATTGCAGGCATCGCAGCATGAAACGACGCAGCAGCCACAAGACCCTCAAGTCCCTTGCTTTCTGCTTGTTCACGAGCTCCACTACCGTCATGTTATCTACATGGAACAACACTGACCTATTCCGGAACTCCGTGCCCCATACCGCCAGAGCCACCAGCAACAGGAAAAACTCCAAGAAAGCTATACTCCTTCCCTGTTTCAACCAATGACTAGGCCATTCCTCAGCACAACACCGGCCATCCCAATTAACACCAAAACCAGAAGCCCCTGCCGCGTCAGAAAAGATTTGAACCTGCCAGATCATCCTGTCTTCTACAAAGTCCAACGACACACCGTTGAAGTCTGTCATAAATGTCTGCCAAACGCTCAAGTCCGCTCTGACTGCCATTGAGACCCTAACTCTCTGATGCGGTAACACCGCCCCGGACATGGCCACGACTAGGCCCCGGAAAAAAGTCCTCCCAGCTCTCACCACCCGACAAGCAAAATTCAAGAAACCCACGAGCTGTTGCACCGTCCTCAAGTCGATCTTCTTTTCTCCAATCACCCTCAACAAGAAAGTCTGCATTTCCAGCACTTTTCGGTTGGGCAACCCGGCCAACCACAGGACCGAGTCCAGTTCGATGCCCAGAAAAAACAATCTACAGCTGGTCCCAGGTGTTTTTTCTGGTGCCAAAGGAACCCCAAAAAGAGTCACCATCGCCTGAAACTGTCGCAAGGCCCTCCTACACTCTCCTGATCGTCCTCTGCCAATGAACAAGAAATCATCCAAGTAGTGTGACACAGCCCTATGCCCGCTCATCTTTGTGAAAGCCCACTGCAGAAAAGTGCTGAACATTTCAAACAAAGCACAAGAGATTGCACATCCCATTGGTAGGACCATCACCCACATAAATTGCCCCATCAAACTGCATCCCCAGCAACAAAGTATCTGCCAGGTGTATGAGCAGGAGCCGGAAAGCCGATTTCACATCACATTTAGCCAGCTCTGCTCCCTGCCCACACATCCTTACTAGGCAGATCGCGTCGTCCACCGAGGCATACAGCAACCTCGAATACCCCTCTGCGATGAAGTTGTTAACTGACCCCCTTCTGGCCAGGATAAGTGATGGATCATTCTGTACTCGCCTGGCTCCTTCTTAGAGACCACCCCTAGAGGTGAAATAATCAAGTCAACTACAGGCCAGTCGACAAACGGACCTGCTATCCTGCCCTCATCAACCTCTTTTCTCAGTTTTGTCGCCACTACATCAGGTAATTCCTTGGTCAACTTCAAATTCTCCGCCCACCTTGAGGTTCCGTGAATTCTGAACCTGGGTCATAAAGGTCGTGGTTCTGTTACGATTTTGGTAACAGCGAACCGTAAACAGTGAGTTCAGCAAGTATGAGTGTTTTTATCATATTACACCGATGGATTCACTGTGTATTTGAAGATTTTGTTCTGAACCATGGGTTCCATTTTGTGCATGGCAGCCATTTTGTAGTTGCCCTCACATAGGCTGATGACTTTAGCTGACTGCTGGATGACCTGAGTGAACTGACCCTGTTGCCTGAAGCTGACCTTGTTAGACCAGTTTCTTGCCCAATAGCTGATCAAGATTAAGGATCAGAGCACAGGAGATTGTAAAGTTTGGTATGCACATACACACCCCTTATCCTACCTCTCATCTGTTTCTGTTCCTTCTTTTTATGACCTGTTTATGATATGGGTTTGTCCAGCTTGTGTAAGAAGGAATGTTGGGTTTTTTGCATGCTTGCAAAAGCTAGGACTGCCCCTTACTTTTGTGCTGAGTCATGTAACCCTAAAACATATAAAAGGCCTCTGTCCTCTGTATTCCTCAGACTACCTCATTCATTTACTACGGTTTCTGTGTGACGTGGCCTCATTTATTAAATTTAATAAAGATGTCTTTTCATATTTCAGCTTCTGTGCCAAGTTCTTTATTGATATTAGGAAGACCCCTGAGAATGGAGATTTTGGATTTCCTCAACCTTCTTGCCCTAGCACCCTGGTAACCCACCCGGAAACCCTCAACAAACCCCCATTGAGTCCTCAACACAGCTTCTCAGTCCGGATACTGTGAGAGCCACGGACCCATGGCCTCAAACCTAACTGGGGTAGGCGCCCTTTGGCCAAGCCTGTCCTCTGCCCTTAGTGGCCCGCCATTGCTCAGACTGCGTGATCAATGTAAAGCACTGCGTAAGTGCATGCCGTCCCCCACACTTGGAACACTCGTGGTTGAATTTGCAGGGGTATCTAGCACAGTATATCTTGTTATGGTTCCAACATGCTCCTGTGTCCCCCCCAGCTTGGTGGATTTCCTGTGTATCCCGTTGGAACTACACTACCCCCCGCCCGGCCTGGGCGGGACGCATCGGAAAAGCCCAATACGTCACCAGCAGGCCACTTGCTGGGTGTGTGTAGGCTGACGACTGCGTGGATGACATCCACAATTCCTGTTCCACCTCCCCCCAGGCTTTGTCGGGATTAACACAACCATGTGCCTTCCTAATAATATGCATGTACTTTAATAAAGCTATAGCCCTCTCAAGGTGTTTTTCGCAGTAAATACTTGCATATATCAGAAAAGCGGAAGTCCAGTTCTCCATGTGTTTGGGAACCCTGGGCCTCCTGGTCAGTTCCCATTCTTCCTCCTTCGACCCCTCTTTTGCCTGTATTTCCCTAAGTAACAGTTTGAAAACATCCAGGTATTCATGTCTCCAAATTCTGTTTCTTGTTTTATCTGACAAGTGTGACCCTAACGGCATAGCCAAGCCCATATATGGGAGCTTCTTCTGGTCTTTATCCTCTTTTATCTCGTCTTTCCCATCTACACCCTGCAATTTAGCCATCTGGACACTGGCCCTCGCCACAAGTTTGGATCTAGTCCCAGCTTCCTTTGCCGCAGGAGCCACCGCTGCGCTTGCTGCCGCTCCCGCGTCCCTCACAGACCCCTCACCTACCGACCGTCAGGCCTTTTTCCACCCCCGCCCCTTAGGACCCCCGTCCCAAGCCGCCCACCAGTCACCCCCACCTGACAATGTCATCTGTCTCCCCAGACCAATCCTTTGGGGTACATCTTCTTCTGGCTTGCCCCCTTTGTCTTGCTTTTAGCCGTACTTGCCTCCTGTAAAACACGAACTTTCTTCAATGACGCTCCCAGTCCGTCCCCCACCACATTTGCCACATCTTCACCCTCATCGTCTCTCACTTCGCCTTCCTCCAACTCCTCACTCTCATCCCTATAGTCTAACTGCAACTCAGCCTCACTCTCCTCAGGCGTCCATATCACTTCACGCACCACTATCTTCTGTCCTTTCCCACTCTTTTCAGGCACATCACTAAACACCTCTGCCCGCTCCCTCAGTGGCGGGTGGGCCGCCGCAGACCCCCCTGCTCCTCCTGACCGGCGTCTCAGGGCCGTTTCGTGCCCCGCCGGTTCCCCCACCTGTCTGCCAGTCTCAGCTACTGTCTTGCGCCCCGTCCCAGGCTGTCCCTGACACCACCAGGTCTCGTCGCCGTCCAGGCTGTCCCTAACCCCGTCGGAGGGGTGGCTCCTCTCCTCCACATACACACCCACTTGTCCTTGGGTCCGTGAAAACTTTCTTTCAGTGCTGCCGCTGCCTCCTCCTTTGACGTGGGGATGGGTGGTCGTCCCTCCCAAAGGTCTATATCTCTGATCTCCCTACCGGCACAGAGCTCCCCCACTGCTGCTCTGTTTCTTGGATCAGCCTGCACTGTTTCTGTATCTTTTCTTCTAGGGATATCTCTTCCCACCTCGGTAGCAGGGGAGGAGGGTTCCCCTTTCTACCACACCCTACCCTCAGTCCCCCTAGTCTGCCTCCACTGTCCCCAGAGCCCTCCAGGCCTCCATCCCCTTGGGGGTGCACCTTCCCACCTCTGTAAGCCCCCACCCCAACATTAGACTGGGGATGCCTTGGCCACTCTGACAGGCCCAGGCGGGAATCCTCCCATTGTCCATCACTGTCTGCCTGCCCCTTTCCACGCACTGATAGGTTCAAAACCTGCTCCTCCCATTCTTGTGAAACCCTCCCAGGCCCTCTCGCAGCCTCATCAATCCCCCTGCCGTCCCCGGCCTCCAGCCGGGCCGTCTCAGGCATTCCCTGCCCCCCTACCCCGCGGCAATCAAGCCCAGGGCCTTCAATCTGCATACTGTGCTGCCGTGCGTACAGCTCCTCTGACCCCTCCCCCGGCACCAATTCGCTGAGGCTTACGTACTCACACAGACGCGCAGGCAGGCTCTGCGCCTGCCCCCACCCTTCCCAGCCTCCCGCTTGGGGTTCCCCACCCCCTATCTGCCGTTGTCTTTTTCCCCAGTGGTGGCTCCTCCATACAAGCCACCACAGCCGCAGCGACGTCAGCGGACGCCGTGCGGGGCGTATGGGCCATTCCGACCCACGCAGGCGGGCAACTAGAGCCAAATTTCGGGGGAGGGGGGGCTGGAAAATATTTTGGAGGGGGCTAATTCTTCCAACCACGGACAGAGTGGCTGTAAGAAGGGGCGAACACACAACAAAAGCCTCTTTTACAATTAAATGGTCTTTTAAAGACCTGTTAAGTACTCGGGTGCGGCTGCAATTTGATGCTCGCCAGTCCGCGAAGCTGTCTCCCCCTGGGCTGAGACACACGACAGGGGGGCTGAAGCCCCGTGAGCTCAATGGGTGTTGCGCGCCTGGACCCACACCTGTTAGAGCATGCCGGGCATCAGCAGATCCTCCCGGCCTGCCTGGCCCAGCACACTAAGTGCAGGGCGGCCGGCCTCTGCGTTCCGAACCACCATCGCTGGATCCTGCGGTTACCTCCTGTAATTATAGAACCCCACTACCACCTGAGAAAAAATTCCCTTGTCAATCGGCCGACCGGCAGCTATCCCTACTACCCAAGGTCCCCTTTCGTACACCGTCCAAAATTAACTCCCCTCCCCACTGGTGGCGCAGGAAGAGGACGAGTCTCCTCCCCTGGCCTTTATGACCACTTTCTATCCCCACCCCCAGCCCAACCCCCTGAGCCCAGAATACCATGGGCCTCATTTATGAGAAATGACGCAACGCTGCGTGAAAGCAGCGATGCGTCACTTCTCAGTGCGCACTCCTTGCGACATTCCTGATGCGTCATAATTAATGTATGACGCATCATGTCGCAAGGAGTTACAGATACGTCAGTATTTCTGACGTATCTGTAAGCGCAAAAGTGACGCATTGCTGGAGTGTGTCACAAAAGTGACGCAACTCCAGCAATGCGTCCTTTCACATGGGGCAGGCCTCATGTGAAAGGGCCTGCGTCAGTCTTACGCCTGCTGTGAGGCAGGCGCAAGATTTTGACGCAACGGCGTCCTAAAAGTGACGCAGTGAAATCTCATAGATTTCACTGCGTCACTTCTACGACCCTTCCTTGCGTCAAAACGCCCCCCTTGCATACATTATACCTGGCGCAGGGGTTTACAAAGTGACGCATCTACCTAGATGCGTCACTTTGTAAATATGGCTCAACAAGGCGCATTTTGGCGTAAAAGTGACGCATAGCCTCATAAATGAGGCCCCATGTCCTTCCAGCCTTAAACAAAAACCCCGGGAGAAGATTGGTCTGCGACCTTACTTCCCCCGGGGCCTCATTCGGCGCTATAAATTAAAGGAAAATACCCAATCACAAAAATAAACCCATATTTACTCGAGCAGTTAATTTAGAAACTCGCCTTCGCCTTTCAAGAACCGCCACCAACGATCACCACCTCCTTGCATCTGTTCAAGTGTGAAAATGGCAATGTATGCAGCTAAAAATAGAGAGGGAACTGACTCATTAGTGCGCTGAAAAAGGGAATCTCTCCCTTTGAACATATGTTTCGTGAGAGCCGGGGGCTGCGTGAGCTCCTTCCTCGCATGCGAGCGTCTCACGCTACACAGCTGAGCAACAGAACGCCAGCGCCAGGTGGATGGGGGTGGTGCTGTGTCGTGACGCCAGCGGAGGAGATCCTTTGAATAATAACCGCCGCTTGACGCCGGGTTCTTTTTCGATCGGGGCGAACGTGCGGCGTCACGACCTTTCTCTGCCTCCCGCGCGCTCTCCGCCTCCCGTGACAAAGTGCCATTCACACAACTGCCGCTCGCAGCGCCCCTCCCCGCAAACGTAACGCTCTGGCGGTGACACAGTGGTTCTCCGGGAAGGTTGATTCATGCCCCCGCCCGCACTTTCCTTTCCACATTGTAGAGGAAAACGTGTTTCCCAACCTGCCATCCATCTGGGGGAGGCAACGGCGCATCTCCTTATGTGAAGAATATTCCGGTCATATAGAATGAGGAATAAAAAAATAAAAAATACTATTCAGAAACTTTAATACGCGTACGCGCAAAATATCGCCGTCAGTAATAAAAGAAAAGGCCATTCTCCCTTCCCGCCTACGCTACTTCATTTGTGCCTTTTAATAGCTTCCTTTGCCTGTGTACTTGTACCAGACAACGTGATCAGCAAGCAATTCATTCCGTGTTCCGGTTTGTTTTGTGACAGCATTTTTTACTGCAACGTGGAGATGTGCGTTACAGGAATGATGTGTCTGCGTGAAAATTACATTATATGAACTTTACCCTAATTATGTAATCACGGGAAATGTCATCAAATGACATCCACAAGCATAGCATAGCATAGCTTGACATATGAGATCACAGTCAAGTCTAACATCATCCTTACTCTTTTGCGTCTTCATGACAGTGATTACCTTTACCTCTCTTGTTCTCATCCCAGTCATTACATTTTAAGGTGGATCCATCTTTGAGACAGGAAAAGAATGCAGAATTCTGAAATGAAGCCCCACCCACCCTCATGGCTGCTATATCTAGGCTACTATTCCCAGAGTCCTCCTGTTTTTTCCTTCCATGTCTCCTGATAGGAATGAGAACGCAGGAGTATGGAGGCGCGGATTCTTTGGCTGCGTTTCATTCGGGAGGGAATCCCGTGTCTGCTGAGCTTACTGGGGATTTCTCCTGCTTCATGGGAGGCATACCGTGTGTAGAAGCTGTGGCAAAATTGGCTTACTAGGAATCCTTCCTTTTCAGTGTCAGGATGCTGAAAGAAGTGGCCTATTCTCTTGCATGGGAGTAGTTCAGGGGGTCCATGCTAACCTAATATTTTGTGTTCAGAGTATGACTGTATGCCTCTCGTTTGCGGCTATTATTTAAACAAGAGAAAGTGCAGGTAAGTGTTATAAAGTGTCAATTTGCTGATTATTTGCAGTATTTTGAGGGATCTGTCAGTTGTGCTTCTGGATTACTTCTGGAATGTGGTGTAATGGGGAAGCATTCTACAAAGAAGAGGCACATTTCCCCACCATCTTGTTCTCCAGTGTCTTCGTACTACTCAAGCACCTCTCCTTCAACCAAGATATGGCACAAGGGTATAGATGAAATGGAGGAGGATACATTAAAGGAATTCCGGAAGGACAATTCTAATGCTACTGTAAAGCCATTATCTGATGAATTGTTGGCGTGTGATGTCTCTTCTGACTCATAGAATTCTTGCCTCGTTCCAGAGCAGAAGTATATTTGTAAGGAGCCGATACCAGAACTTTTGGCCCCCCTCGGAGAGAATATGGGTTTTGATCCTGTTTAGAGACCTTCTACGTGTCAAGAGTCAGTCCTACGCCAGTTCTCATTATCGCTGAGCTTCCTATTCATCAGTTTGTTGTGAAAGTATTTAAAAGCAAGAATGGAAAGATCCAGAAAGGATGGCCCCTGCCAAGATTTATGTCTACACTTAATCCTATAAGGAACATGGACTCCCTGTTACCAGATAACATTCATCTTGATTCTGTAGTTGCTAGTCTGGTTGGCAGATCATCAATGGCTGGCGGAGGAAAATATTTTAAAGGATTCTTCCCATAAGAAAGTGAATTTCTCTTTTAAGAAGGTTTTTGTCGTTTCAGATGTGGCCATGAGAGCTGGTGTTTATGGATCCTACACAACGCAATCCTTAATCTTAGACTTCAAGACTTTATTTAAAGGAATGTAGAACAGCACTGAGCGTTTGGAGTTATTGGAGGTAATGAAATGCCAATTGGAGATGCTCTCAGATGTATCTTCTGATGTTTTAAGATCTACGGCTTAGCAAATGGTGCTCCTGTGGCTTCTAGCCGGAATCTGTATTTCAAGGATTAAAACACTGATGCATCCGTTTCCACCCTCGACCACTATGTTCAGAATCTACCATATGGTCAATTCTTACGAATTTAGAGAAACAGTAGTGATATCAATGACTTCAAGCTTCAATCAGAGGAGCTCACTAGAAACTCAAGAGCAGAGATTATCCAGACTGCATAATTTCCTAGAGCTGGAAGCGAGCCAGGAACCAGAATAGGGAGAGGCACTCACTTCAAGTCTATCAATCAGGTGTCAAGTGCTTTAAGTTCATGGGCAGAGTGGGAAAACCTCTAAGTCTGTCAGTGGCTCATATCATAGGATTAGACAGCAGTTGGGGGTTGGTTGAGCAAAGACTTTGCTTCTTCCAAGAACTTCTCATTATGCTGCACTGTAATCAGTAGGATATTCAAGCTGTTTGGAACCCCTTTGTTCAACCTCTTTGCATCAAAGAACAGTGCCATGTTTCACATATATTGCTCTCTTTTCTCTGTTCAAGGAAGCTTGAGGAATTGCACTTTGCTGATAAAGTGCCCCAAGTAGTTACTTTATGCTTTTCAACCATTTCCTCTAATCTCAATATTTTTGACCAAGATGCAACGGGAAGAAGCTGATGTGATCCTAGTGGTTCCTTACTGGCCTTGCCGGTCATGTTTCCCAATGTTGTGATCCTCTCCAGGATGCCTCCTCTATTTCCTTCTCCTCTTAGGACCCCCATCTTCCCTTAAATATACATTTAGATGATGAGACGTCAAATCTCTTAAAGAAGGGTCTGTCGGAAAACCTGGTAAACATTATTCAGAGCTACAGGAGACCCTCTACCATTAAGACTTACTCAAAGCACTGGGCTACATTTTATAAATAGGGTTCATTGCATAACCTTTCACCATCATCTTCTATTTCTTCTGCTTTGGAATTTCTAGTGGAAGGCTTTCAAATTAATATCCCTATTTCTACCTTGACATTTCAATGGTTTGCAATTAAGGTATTTAGAAAGTTTCAAGAATCCCAGAAACAAATAGATGCCTTGGTTTACAGAACCGTTAGTAGTTTCTCTATTTCTAAACCTGTCCTTCAGCTCTGTTCGCCTTCATGGGATTTTAGTGCTGTTCTTAGCGCATTTCAGTTTTCCCCATTTAAATCTGTAAGATCTTTAGACCTGAAGTTTCTTTCGTTCAAAGTCTGCTTTCTGGTGGCTATTACACCAGCTTTTAGAAGTGGGTATCGTTTAGCTTTGCTCTGTTGTCCTCCTTTTCTAAGGATTTTTTTGAGGATGGGCTAAAGCTGAAACTGGATCCTTCTTTTATTCCAAACGTTCACTCTTCCTTTCACACTGCACAAGAGGTGATTCTGGCAGCTTTCTTTCTCTGTCCTTCTACAAAGGAAGAAATGTTTTTGCATACTTTGGATGCTAAGAGAGCTCTATCTGTTTATCTTGACAGATCTTGAGAGTTCAGAAAGTCTGATCATCTTGTCGCTTTCAGTCAAGCAGGAAGAGGAAGGAAAGCTACAAAAATTACTTTAGGCAGGTGGATCAAATCCACAATCATCCAGGCGAATCTGTTTACTTGTGACCCTAATGTGGTGCTGGACAGATCTACAAGTGGTATGGCAGTGTCTTGGGAATCAATCAATCAATATTAGTAGAGTGAGCTAATCACCCGAGGGGTATCCAAGGAAGAGTTACAAGGAGTCTTTGCTCAAGAGATATGTAGTGCAGCAACTTGCTCATCTGACAATGCTTTGTTAAGCATTATAGATTGAGTAAACTGTTGTACAATCAGATTTTGGTGTGGGGGTTATGAAATCAGTTGTGCGTTAACATGCTTTTCACGTGTAACTCAGAGTTTGTATTGATTTCTTTTTCACATTAAATATGCATTGTGTGTGTGTGTGTGTACATATATATATATGCTGCCTCGAGCTACGCACCGCCTAACAAGAGCGCCGTGACTGCTCGATATTGGACAACTCCTGGGTTTCTGTGCAAGCATACAGGGCAGCTGGCTGCCGCCAAGGACTGGACTTTGGCAGGTCTCCTACAACCCAAAAGCGGTGTGTGTGGGGATTTCAGTAATACTAGAAAGCAGCACTAAAAAATTGCCATCACTCACCAAAGGGAAACATTCAAATGGCTATTAATGCACTACGAAAACCAGCATGCTTTTAGGCAACAGCCAGCCTGTTGAGGCGATCACGAGAGGGCGAACATCCTTAAAGGAGCAAGCTAGTGCATTGTTCAGCCGGTGTGATGCTGTGGCTTCCTCCCTTGAAAAAGGTCGATATTCGACCAAAATGCATCGGGGACATTACGGAACTTGCCAGCGCTGCAACACGCAATAAAGTGCCTCTAATCTTGCTGAAATGTGTGCAGCTCATTTCCCTTTCTACTCGAGAGGCTTTGTATAATATATATATATATATATATATATATATATATATATATATATATATATATATATATATATATATATATATATATATATTGGTGTGCATTATGATAATCTATGGGAAGTGTTGTTTTTCGTTTCTTTGGTATATCTCAAAATTTAATGCCTGGGACGAGGATATAGGGGTAATGCCCTGATTACTTACCAGTAATCTTCATTATTCTTAGTCCTACTCATCCTTGTCACAGTCATCACAATCCTTCCTAACCTCCTTCTTTAGTCTTGGACATAAGCTTAGAAATAACAGGAGGATTATGGGAATCCTTGCCTAGATATAGCACCCATAACGGTGTGTGGGGCTTCATTTTAGAATTCTCCTGCATCCTTTTCCTGTCTCTGAGGTGGAGTCTCCTCAAAATGTAGTGACTGTGACAAGGATGAGTAGGACTAAAAGTAATGAAGATGACCAGCAAATAATCAAGGCATTACTTGTGAGGGGGTCTCACCGCTGACATTAGGAGTAGGAAGTAAGTTTAAACAGTCCCACCCACCTCATAGGTATATAGTGTATAAACTACCAAGGGCACTTTCAATATGTATTAATCCTCAGAAAGCCATCAAGCACAAGGAGGGTGGGTACATTGTAACTACTGTGACAAGGACGTAACAGACTAAGAAAAGTGGTCTATTGGTAAGTAACTAGGGTGTATACCTCCTCCCTACTTCCTCATTCCAGTCATTACTGTCGAGGTGTACTAAAGCAACCTGAAGAAATATAAACAGAAAATGTATTAAAGATAACTCTATTTTACTGCCAAACCAAAATTGTTATTATATTTTCATTCTTCTACTGCTTCCAGTACTTTGTGTCTAAATACATTTTCACCAAACTCCACACCTTCAAACCTATTATGCCTAACAAAGGTATGACTAGAAGACCAAGTTGTTGCCCTGCAACATTTTACTCAAAAGCAACTCGCTGAATTACCTCCCAGGATGAAGAAACACCCGTAGTGGATCTTCATTGAACTCATTCAGGAGATAGTTAATTCGCTATAGAATAGGTCATCAAAAATGTCTTATCTCCAGTTGCCAATAAATAGGGTAGATACTTTATGACCTGACGATTAGCATAAATGTTACGAACAAGAAATCTATTTCCCTAAAATATTTAGTCCTGTTCAAATGTACGAGCGCAGCCTGTTTGACACAATGTAAGTACCAAAGTTCTTCCTGGGACACAGGCTAGCTCACAGTTCACCACCTGCACCCCTAGCCTGGCAAGGTAACAGGTGGAATATATAACCTCAGAACATGACAACCCTGACTCCACAAGAAAATTGTGGAAACGGATCAGTCCCTTTTGTTAGTAACTCTTGCATGCCTGAAGGGAGACACAAGAAATACTCATATTGGAACTTCAATCATTTATTGAAGCATTATCATTCTTGTGTAAAATGCATGTGTTGCAATAATCAGTGGAAAGAAACAGAACAGAGTAATCAGCATTACTAGAATCGTGAAGAACATGAACAGTTCAACCATTGTGCTGTTACATTGATTATAATCATACATGTATAATCATACCTGCACTTCTACCTAGCGCTCCTAACCTATGGTGGGTGAATCTGCCAGAATCCTTCAGGGTGATCTAACTCCCTATTTACCTGTGGTTAAAACAGGGAGCCCGTCTTGGTGTAAAGTTAGGCACCATCTATATCAGGAGATAAACCGGATTGAGCTGGGCTGGAATTCTAGCATGGGGGGACTCCAACTGGCAGCTAAAAAACAGCTAACAGCTAAAAAACAAAGAAGTGATGTCATTTGTATAATATACTTCACCAATGTTACCATGCCGGAGCCCAAGTCAGGCCACCATTATTGATTCTGTCTTTGCAGAACTGTCATCAAGTGGACAATATGAAACATCAACATTTTGCGCAGAATGTCCAAGGCTCCAATAAGATGCCTACGAAGAAATGAAATGTCAACAAAGCCATTTTATAGAATATTATCCCATACAGGCATGAAAGCAAATGTGTGTCAAGTGTCAGCGTTCAAGAATGATTTCAACATTAAAAGTGAGCATGTGTAATGGTGGTGCTCTTGCCTCGTGCCCAAGTAACCATATAACACAGGCTCAGGCAACACAGAGGTGCTCTGACAGTGTCAGATGTTAGTGGAATTTTCTAGTAAGGTCCACTCCATCGTTTTCACCCAAGGAAAACAAGATCTGCAATGCCAAAACGGTGTCACCATTATTACTTCTGCTTTCTCTCTTTTTAGCTTCTGAAGCAAAGTGGTATTAGAGAAATCAACAAAAGGCAAAAAGAAGTTGTTGAGGCCATGACAGAAGTCATTCAGTCTCAAAGATCCTGGAGTTGGGAAGCACAAGTAAACTTTGTGCACTTGTTTGTTCCCTGGGAATGCAAACAAGTCCAAAACTATAGTTCTGACCTTTTGACAAATCAAATCAAAAGCTCTTGGAGTGAAAGATAGTTCCTGAAAGGACAGAAACATCATTTTGAAGCAATCCACCTCTGCATTGTCCTTATCCTTTATATGTACAGCCTTGAAGGACAGAAGATGGCTTTCTGCACAACAACCAATCATCTTGTTGTTAAGTTCAGGGCTGCGGATTTCGTTCCACCCTGCCTGTTCACTTATGACCTGGCCATTATGTTGTCTGTCCTTATAGGCCCATGTTGTTGTTGTATTCTGTCCTGTAACCCAAGACTAGCCTGATAGATTGCCACCAATTCTCTTCAATTTGAAGATTTGTCTATTTGCAAAAATGACCACCTGTTCCAGATCAATTGATGAGCACATTCTGATCTCTGGCTCTCCTGCCTGGTATGTGATCGTGCTTTTTCTACTAAGGTCAAATTTAAAAGCTCTTCTGATGGACCAGGAGTGGTGTTAATCCCCTAAGGATTATATTTCTCCTTTACTGGACCTGAACAAAAACTTTCAATTTAAGTTACGATCTAAATAGTAAAGCTCACTAGTATTTACAATGAAAATGAGAAAATATAAACATAAAACCATGAAGGCTTTCTAAACGTTTACAATAGTTACAGAAGGCGAATAAATGTTTAGAATAAATTCATTATTTTCAGATCAAGAGATAGCATGTAGCTCAGGATAAAGTGCAAATAATAATATAGCAGAACAAAGTATAGTTCATCTCAAATAAAATAGGGCATAAATCAGAGGTCAGCCTGACATGCTGTTGCCTCCTAAGATAAAGGTAGAGTAAGCACAGCACCCCGGGCAAGGGCATCTTTTATAATGCAAATACAATTAGAGTAATATATACAGTAAATTTGTGCAAGAGACAGTTTGAACCAATCAAATTAAAGACGAATGTGATTTCAGTTTCTGAAATCATATTATGCTTTAACCTGATACAGGTTCACATAATGCAGTTACCATCCCTGGAGCTCTTCAGACACCCAAATTATTAATACCAATGTCATTATTTAAGATGCAAGGATAAGTTCTCCTGAGAAACCACCGTGGTCCCTATAGGTGAGGTTTTGGGAACATTCACTCTCAATAAAAGAGTAGTTTAGAGAACTGTAAAGAAAACTCATTCTGTACCTGGGAAAGTGACATTACATCTCGAAGCAGTGTTTACAAAGTTGCTTGTGCATGAATACTCTCTGTGCTGAGTGAGAGACAAAAATAATTACATGCTCACAGAATAGTTCCAGACAGCACCAACCATTTTGAAATCAACGCATACATTAGCTAATGTTAGTATTAGCACAGTTCCCTCAACATGTCTTTATTTCAGGTACATGTTCATTTTCTTTTATCATGTTAATGCTATGATTTATACAATCATAACGTCTTAGACCACATCCTTTCTGATTGCTATGACTGGATCTTGTTGTAATCCTGTTGTAACGGGAATCCTTTTCCCAACAAGTCTTAAATCAACAGCCACAGCAGGCCTATCTTGATCTAGGAAGTCACAAGAATTAATTTCTCTAGACACATAGCAGCTGGTCTCCAGTACTTCAAGAGATGCATGACTATAGGCTTCAGTGGTAGTCTTAGGATGAGGAATGCACAAGATGCAATGTGTCCATGGCCCATAATCTTGCAGGTGCCACTATGAGTCTTCGTCTCGCACCCTCTGTGTTGGTAGAAAAAACTTTCCCAAATTAGTCCGGAAATGGGCTACTATGAATATTGTGTCCTGTGCCGGACTTACCTGATATTTTTTCAGATCCATCAAAAGTCAGTGGATTTGTAGACACTTCTGAATTGCTTCCCATCTAAGAAGCACTTCCTCCTATGTTGTTTTTAATAACTAGTCATCCAGGTAGGGTAACTCTGAGGCCTTTCAGATGTAAAAGAGCCACCAACGGAGTCCTCATCCTGGTGAACACTCTTTGGGCTGAATTTATTGTGAATGGTAAAACCTGGAAATAGAAGCGCTGGCCCCTAAGACAGAATCTCAGGAACGTTTGATGGTTGACATGTGTAGGTATATGGAGATAAGCATCTTCTTGATCCACTGAAATCTAGAAACCCATGCGTATAGAGGATGAGATCCTAGAACTGGAATGCGCAGCTCGATCGCAGGACTTGGAAGTAGTGCGCCAACAACTCCGCATAAAAACGAAGGAGCTCCTGGACCTGGCCACAGACGCGGCTAAGGCGCACTATCGGGCTACCCTTAGTAGGGTCTATGACGTAGGTGATAAGGTGGGCAAATTGTTGGCCTGGCTGGATCATAGGGATGGGGTGCAGCGTGTTGTCTTTTTGTTGTTTTATATTTTTTAAATTATTTTTCTGAATTTTTTTTGTGTGTTTTTGAACAATTTTATATATTTTTTGGGTTTTTTAAGGGAACAAACAAAAAACAGGGAATTGGAAATGGCTCAAGAGGAGCACAAAAAAGAAAAGAATTACTGTTTTCTTTCCTTGCTGCATTGGTGGTTGTCTACAGCATTATTAATTAAGGTGACGCTAAGTTCACCATAGCATAATGTTTTGCCACAGAAATTGCAAACAAACTTGAGCTTGCCAAATTTTTGCTGAATATTTGGCACCATTTGGCGTTCTTCAGGACCAGAAAGTGAGGGTATAGAAGAGGAAGTGCTGGCCACAGGGGGTGGGTTGTTTCGAAGTTCCTGGACTTCAGCCTGGGCTAAATTATTGGGATGCCACCTCTCCATGTGGCGGATCATGGTAAAATTACCAAAAGAATATTTCTTTGAGGGATTGCCCCTGGATAGAACATTGTCACAAATAAGACAGGTGACTTTGGGGGCGTTCACCTTTTTCTGGTCATCTGGAAAAAAAAAGAATTGCCAAATGAAGTGCACTTTAACGTGCCTTTGTCTTGGTTCTTCAGGGAGGAAGCGCCTTCGTTGTTGATCCTCCTCCTCTTCTTCCTCCTCTTCTTCTTGTCCTCCAAGAAACTGTGGTGGTGGACCTTCTTTTCTTGGTGGTGGGGGTGGTGGGGGTGCACCAGCTGCAGCAACAAGTGATGCCATTGTTTCCTCAAAAATAGCTCTTGCTCTATCAATGAAGAAAGTAAGAATGAGGAAAAAAGGAGGGGGCTTTCATTATTTGGAGAAAAAAATGATGAGAACCAATGAAAAGTGTTATTTCCAAGTCACATGACCCGATGCGCTTACGTTACGCGCTCCGGCGCGCTTACGTTACGCGCTCCGGGCCGCGCCGCGGAGCGCTTCCGGGTGTGTTTACGCAGCGCGTCATAAGACACATCGCGCGGCTACGCGATACGTCACGCTTACGCGACGCGTCACGATGTTGTTTTCGATCGCGGCATTGGCGCTAATGGGACGCTTCCCGGTTCGCGCACCGGGGCGCTTCAAAATACTACGCTTTCCGGGGCGCTCACAGGGGCGCGCACCGGGAGCGCTCCAAGTAAAAAAAAAGACATATATATATATATTAAAAAAAAATGAAAAATTGTAAGGACTGGTAGCCCGATGTGCGTTTGCTATGTCTCAAGATATCTGCTCCAGTTGTTTTTAAGAAAATTAGCTTTTCAAAAATATATATTGGGCTACATTGGGCTATATATATGTTAGTGCCCAAATGTAGCCCAATGTAGCCCAATGTAGCCCAAAGATGGCCACCAGAGACAAAAAAATACAAATGTAGCCCAAATATCAGCCAGATGTAGCGCAACTATAGCCCAATGATAGTATGTACCAGAGTGTTCTAAAGAACAACTAGAGCGCTAACAGTCTTACTTATAAAGTGAGAGTTTTAGTTAGGAATTAGCATTAAAAAAACCTTTGAAATTCACTGAAAAAAACATAGGTTTCACACCAGTTATAGTTAGGAATTTGCATTTAAAAAACCTATTAAATTCACTGAAAAAACCATAGGTTTCACACCAGTTATAGTTACCTGGAAATTTTACTGACATAAAACCATTGAAATTCCCACGTTATAGTTAGTTGGACTCACTATAACTTGCGCGTGTAATGCACTGCTGATGACATCACATATTACATCACTCATGACATGGTCAGTGACATCACTCATGACATCACTGATGACACCATCTTGTGACAGAGAGACTGACCTCCTTTCACTGTAAAGTAACCCTTGAAACACATATTCAAAAATAGAAACTAACATTTTCAAAAAAGTGGAGATACCTATACGGATATATGATGTTACAACGCATACTATTACAACGCATACCATTAGAACGCATCTTTTACAACGGAAATACTGTTACATCGCATGTTTTTACAACGAGTACTATAACAACGCAAAATAGTACTTTATTAGCAAATATACCATTACAACGCAAAATATAACAACGTATACCATTACAACGCTAAAATATATATATTTTTTTAATGTAAAATAAAACCTGGCATGGGATGCAGGGAAAATAGGGGTTTTGGGTGGGGAAGTGTATTAAATTTTGGAGAAAAAAACTACCATATTATAGCGAAAACTAAGTATTTATTTTAGAAATAAATACTCGAGTATTAAAATTAATACTCAAGTACTTAAATTAATACTCCGACTACTAAAAATTAAATCATTTCTCCACATTACATTTCAAAATTAAAAAAAATAAAACATTATTTATATACACGATATTTATGCTTGCAGATATTAGAACAGCTATAGTATGATTCATAGACGCCATTTTGAGAAGGTATTAAAATAATTAGTCCTACTATTATTTCAATGATTCAATACCACAACACATTATCCAAAATGGATGCCAAAACGGCAGACTTAACGCAAACTAAATTACTTATAATTAATATTTAAAATATACGTTTACAGAGAAATAAATGTAACATTAAAAACCATTTCTAACGCATATTTTTACAAATAAAATTATGTCAGTAATCGAAACTTATAAATAGTAGACAGACACCATTTTGAAACTAGTTGATCCTCAACTACCCGAGAGAGCAGACGTGAAATCTGAACCTCTGACCTTTTCACCCTTTCAGACCCGTTGTATTGACAGAGCTACAGAATAAAACGTTTTCCAAGTAAGTAACCTGAACAGAAAAGGATAACAAAATGAAAACATTTTATGTAAAGTGAATGTTGAATAAAATAATAATAAATATTATTATTATTTAAACATTTGACTAATATTACGAAAATATTACTGTGAATGATTAAACAAAAACGTGAAATAAATACTTTTTAATAAATTACGCCAAATATATATTTTAACATACAACTATTTTTGATGAGTAGAAAAATTAAACGTAATAACGTTTAAATACAATAACATAAAGTTAAAATGTGTTTAATATATTACTCATAGAAATCACTTCTTCGCCGCAGAAAACGTGAGACCAGGAAAAATATAGAATTCAACATTACCAACCGTTTTTCACACTTAGAAGAAGGTACATATTCATTAGTTTTTAAACAAATTTATCATACAGTATACGAAATAAGTCGCATTATAAATAAATGTTGTTAATTATTTTGACAGAAAAATTACTTCAAAAATAAATTCCACTGCATAACTGCCAGAATAAAGTGAATCGGCATCTATTAAAAAAGGTAATAAAAATATTTCTCTGTCAGAGTAAATACAGCATTTTTTATCAAAAACATGTAGACTTGAAACGGATTAATTTATAATATTTTTTTTATGTTTAAGATAGAAAAACAAAGCCTTGATAAGAGATTTCAAAAAACATCAATCTGTGATAAATCAAATATCTACCCTTCGTTTTAAAAGGTAAGCCCGAAATGGAAAAAAAAAATATCTCTTACATATATAAAATGTAGTGAGTCTGTAACATTTATCAACATTTGGTCAATCAAGTATTGTGTTAGGTAAGTCCACAAGTATAAAATACAACAGAATCTTATGGTAAATGCTGCAGAGGGTAAAATTATCAATATTCATATATTATATATTAGTATTCATAAACGATAAAAGTGCAGGAAAAACGAAGAATTACTACCGATAAATATAAATTAGTATTCCTAAGTCCAACATTAAAGAAAGTGCTGCTTAGCCTAAAAGTAAAAAATTATATTCTACATCCAAACAAGTGCTACAGTTTGAAAAGTGCATGACAAAATCGTGATGTTAAAAAAATAATAAATCCGGGTAAATGCTATAGTAAGGAAAGTGCAAAATAGTATAGAGGTATAAATTAGAATTCCTACTCCAAATAAGTGCAGCAGTAGGCAAAGTGCTGGATAGTGTAAAAAGTGGCTTTCTTCACAAAACATAAGTCACAATTTTTTGTTCATACATTTTTTTTGCAGAGCACAACCCACCAAAAGGAATATCTTCAAAAACTTCAACTGAAGCAAAAAACAAGATCCAAAACACATTTCAACTGAGAAAAGCTCTAATTTGGAAAGTAAGTGAAATTCCAAATACATTATACACATAAGAATAGAGCATGAGTGAAAGTAAGTGCTGGATAGTGTAGATGTATAAATTACTATTCAAATTCCAGGTAAGTACTACAGTATGGAAAGTGCTGGATAATGTAGAAGTGTAAATTACTATTTCAACTCCGGGTATGTGCTGCCTTTTGAAAAGTGCTGGGTAGTGTAGAGGTGAAAATTACTATTGCTACTACAGGTAAGTGCTGCAGTAGGGAAAGTGCTGGATAGTGTAGAGGTATAAATTAATATTACTATTCCAGTTAAGTGCTGCAGTAGGGAAAGTGCTGGATATTCTAGAGGTGTAAATTACTATTCCTACTCCGGGTAAGTGCTGCAGTAGGGAAAGTGCTGGATAATCTAGAGGTATAAATTAATATTACTATTCCAGTTAAGTGCTGCAGTAGGGAAAGTGCTGGATAGTTTAGAGGTGTAGATTACTATTCCTACTCCGGGTAAGTGCTGCAGTAAGGAAAGTGCTGGATAGTGTAGCGGTATAAATTAATATTACTATTCTAGTTAAGTGCTGCAGTAGTGAAAGTGCTTGATAGTGTAGATGTATAAATTACTATTCCTACTCTGGGTAAGTGCTGCAGTAGGAAAAGTGCTGGATAGTGTAGCGGTATAACTTACTATTCCAACTCTAGATAAGTGCTGCAGTAGGGAAAGTGCTTGAAATTGTAAAAAGTGGCTTTCAACACAAAACATAAGTCGCAATTTTTTGTTCATACATTTTTTTTTCAGAGCACAACCCACCAAAAACAATATCTTCAAAAACAACAACTGAAGCACAAAACAAGATCCAAAACACATTTCAACTGAGAAAAGCTCTAATTTGAAAAGTAAGTGAAATTCCAAATACATTATACACATAAGAATAGAGCATGAGTGAAAGTAAGTGCTAGATAGTGTAGATGTATAAATTACTATTTCAACTCCAGAAAAATGCTGCAGTAGGGAAAGTGCTGGATAGTGTGGAGGTGTAAATTACTATTCCTACTCCGGGTAAGTGCTGCAGTAGTGAAAGTGCTGGATAGTGTAGAAGTATAAATTACTATTCCTACTCCGGGTAAGTGCTGCAGTAAGGAAAGTGCTGGATAGTCTAAAGATGTAAATTACTATTCCTATTCCGGGTAAGTGCTGCAGTAGAGAAAGTGCTGGATAGTCTAGAGGAGAAAAATACTATTCCTACTCCAGGTAAGTGCTTTAGTAGGGAAAGTGCTGGATAGTGTAGAGATATAAATTACTATTCCAACTCCAGATAAGTGCTGCAGTAGGGAAAGTGCTGGATAGTGTAGAAGTATAAATTACTATTCCTACTCCGGGTAAGTACAGCAGTAAAGAAAGTGCTGGATAGTCTAAAGGTGTAAATTACTATTCCTATTCCAAGTAAGTGCTGCAGTAGAGAAAGTGTTGGATAGTCTAAAGGAGAAAAATACTATTCCTACTCCAGGTAAGTGCTGCAGTAGGGAAAGTGCTGGATAGTGTAGAGATATAACTTACTATTCCAACTCTAGATAAGTGCTGCAGTAGGGAAAGTGCTGGAAATTGTAAAAAGTGGCTTTCAAAACAAAACATAAGTCACAATTTTTTGACCATACATTTTTTTTGCAGAGCACAACCCACCAAAAGCAATATCTTCAAAAACAACAACTGAAGCAAAAAACAAGATCCAAAACACATTTCAACTGAGAAAACATCTAATTTAAAAAGTAAGTGAAATTGCAAATACATTATACACATAAGAATAGAGCATGAGTGAAAGTAAGTGCTGGATAGTGTAGATGTATAAATTACTATTCCTACTCCGGGTAAGTGCTGCAGTAGAGAAAGTGCTGGATAGAGTAACGGTATAACTTACTATTCCAACTCTAGATGAGTGCTGCAGTAGGGAAAGTGCTTGAAATTGTAAAAAGTGGCTTTCTTCACAAAACATAAGTCACAATTTATGACCATACATTTTTTTTGCAGAACACAACCCACCAAAAGCAATATCTTCAAAAAGAACAACTGAAGCAAAAAACAAGATCCAAAACACATTTCAACTGAGAAAATCTCTAATTTGAAAAGTAAGTGAAATTCCAAATACATTATACACATAAGAATAGAGCATGATTGAAAGTAAGTGCTGGATAGTGTAGATGTATAAATTACTATTTCAACTCCAGAAAAGTGCTGCAGTAAGGAAAGTGCTGGATAGTGTGGAGGTGTAAATTACTATTCCTACTCCGGGTAAGTGCTGCAGTAGTGAAAGTGCTGGATAGTGTAGAAGTATAAATGACTATTCCTACTCCGGGTAAGTGCTGCAGTAAGGAAAGTGCTGGATAGTCTAAAGGTGTAAATTACTATTCCTATTCCGGGTAAGTGCTGCAGTAGAGAAAGTGCTGGATAGTCTAGAGGAGAAAAATAGTATTCCTACTCCAGGTAAGTGCTTTAGTAGGGAAAGTGCTGGATAGTGTAGAGATATAAATTACTATTCCAACTCCAGATAAGTGCAGCAGTAGGGAAAGTGCTGGATAGTGTAGAAGTATAAATTACTATTCCTACTCCGGGTAAGTACAGCAGTAAAGAAAGTGCTGGATAGTCTAAAGGTGTAAATTACTATTCCTATTCCAAGTAAGTGCTGCAGTAGAGAAAGTGCTGGATAGTCTAAAGGAGAAAAATACTATTCCTACTCCAGGTAAGTGCTGCAGTAGGGAAAGTGCTGGATAGTGTAGAGATATAAATTACTATTCCAACTCCAGATAAGTGCTGCAGTAGGGAAAGTGCTGGAAATTGTAAAAAGTGGCTTTCAAAACAAAACATAAGTCACAATTTTTTGACCATACATTTTTTTTGCAGAGCACAACCCACCAAAAGCAATATCTTCAAAAACAACAACTGAAGCAAAAAACAAGATCCAAAACACATTTCAACTGAGAAAACATCTAATTTAAAAAGTAAGTGAAATTGCAAATACATTATACACATAAGAATAGAGCATGAGTGAAAGTAAGTGCTGGATAGTGTAGATGTATAAATTCCTATTCCTATTCCGGGTAAGTGCTGCAGTAGAGAAAGTGCTGGATAGTCTAGAAGTGTAAATTACTATTCCTACTCCGGGCAAGTGCTGCAGTCGGGAAAGTGCTGGATAGTTAAAGGAGAAAATTACTATTCCTACTCCGTGTAAATGCTGCAGTAGAGAAAGTGCTGGATAGTCTAGACGTGTAAATTACTATTCCTACTCCGGGTAAGTGCTGCAGTCGGGAAAGTGCTGGATAGTGTAAAGGAGAAAATTACTATTCCTACTCCGTGTAAATGCTGCAGTAGGGAAAGTGCTGGATAGTGTAACGGTATAACTTACTATTCCAACTTTAGATAAGTGCTGCAGTAGGGAAAGTGCTTAAAATTGTAAAAAGTGGCTTTCTTCACAAAACATAAGTCACAATTTTATGACCATACATTTTTTTTGCAGAACACAACCCACCAAAAGCAATATCTTCAAAAAGAACAACTGAAGCAAAAAACAAGATCCAAAACACATTTCAACTGAGAAAAGCTCTAATTTGAAAAGTAAGTGAAATTCCAAATACATTATACACATAAGAATAGAGCATGAGTGAAAGTAAGTGCTGGATAGTGTAGATGTATAAATTACTATTCCAATTCCAGGTAAGTGCTGCAGTAGGGAAAGTGCTGGATAATCTAGAGGTGTAAATTACTATTCCTACTCCGGGTAAGTGCTGAAGTAGGGAAAGTGCTGGATAGTGTAGAAGTATAAATTACTATTCCTACTCCGGGTAAGTGCTGCAGTAAGGAAAGTGCTGGATAGTCTAAAGGTGTAAATTACTATTCCTATTCCGGGTAACTGCTGCAGTAGAGAAAGTGCTAGATAGTCTAGAGGTGTAAATTACTATTCCTACTCCGGGTAAGTGCTGCAGTCGGGAAAGTGCTGGATAGTGTAAAGGTATAAATTACTATTCCAACTCCAGGTAAGTGCTGCCGTAGGGAAAATGCTGGATAGTGTAGAAGTATAAATTACTATTCCAACTTTGGGTAAGTGCTGCAGTAAAGCAAGTGCTGGATAATCTAGAGTTGTAAATTACTATTCCTACTCCAGATAAGTGCTGCAGTAGGGAAAGTGCTTGATAGTGTAGAAGTATAAATTACTTTTCCAACTCCAGGTAAGTGCTGCAGTAAGGAAAGTGCTGGATAGTGTAGAGGTGTAAATTACTATTCCTATTCCGGATAAATGTTACAGTAGGGAAAGTGCTGGATACTTTAGAACTGTAAATTACTATTCCAACTCCGGGTAAGTGCTGAAGTAAGGAAAGTGCTGAATAATCTAGAGTTGTAAATTACTATTCCTACTCCGGGTAAATGCTGCAGTAGGGAAAGTGCTGAATAGTGTAGAAGTGTTAATTACTATTCCAACTCCGGGTAAGTGCTGCAGTAAGGAAAGTGCTGGATAGTGTGGAGGTGTAAATTCCTATTCCTATTCCGGGTAAGTGCTGCAGTAGAGAAAGTGCTGGATAGTGTAGAAGTGTAAATTACTATTCCAACTCCGGGTAAGTGCTGCAGTAGGGAAAGTGCTGGATAGTGTAGAGGAGAAAATTACTATTCCTACTCCAAGTAAGTGCTGCAATTGGGAAAGTGCTGGATCATGTAAAGGTATAAATTACTATTCCAACTCCAGATAAGTGCAGCAGTAGGGAAAGTGCTGGATAGTGTAGAAGTATAAATTATTATTGAAACTCGGGAAAAGTGCTGCAGTAGGGAAAGTGCTGGATAGTGTAGAAGTATAAATTACTATTCCAACTCGGGGAAAGTGCTTCAGTAGGGAAATGCTAAATCATATGGAGGTATAAAAAACTATTCCAACTCCAAGTTAATACTACATTAAGAAAAGTGCTTGATAGTTCAGTACTAAAGATACCAGCAAATGTATGAATATATTAAGCAGTAATGTAACACAAATGGTATATCTTATACATAACAAATTTAAAAATGCGACAAAAATTACTAATATGAATAGATTTGCAAAAATGTTATAACATTTTCTTTTTCTTTTCAGGCAATGTCTACACATCCAACCGCAAACTATATCAAGTCCAGGAAAGGAAATCGACTCCTTAACCATGCAGGTTACATTTATTGTAAGGAAAGGATAAGTTTTCCACGGAATCATTGGAGATGCGTGCAATACTTTACAACCCGTTGCAGCGGCAGAGCGGTTACGGTCGATGATATTATTGTAAGAACAACCGACCATAACCACTCTGCCTCTGCAATGGAATTTGATGTAAGAGAAACAGTAAATGAGATGAAAGTTATTGCAAGCACCTCCAATGATTCCACAGGATCCATTTTGAGAGAGGTTGCTCAGCATGTCCCTACCCATGTTGCTAGTAATATGCCTACCATTCATAATTTGCGAAGAATTATACAACGTCAAAAGCAGGCAAGTAATACTCAAATTAGAACTCCACATACCTTTTCTGATATCAATATTCCACAAGAACTTACTATTTCTTTTGCTAATGAACCTTTCCTTCTGCATGACAATGAAAACCCTCAAAAGCGTATCCTAATTTTTAGTACTCCCCGCAACCTTTTAAAGCTTGAAAGTAGTGAAATTTGGATGATGGATGGTACGTTTAAAAGCACGCCCCATCCATTCACCCAAATTTATACTATACACGCAAAAATAAACAATAGTGTAATACCCCTAGTGTACAGTTTGCTGCCTGATAAGACTTCTGCAACTTACACAGAATTTTTAACTGTGATTAAATCTAAAACTACCCAAAGCCCTAGAAAAATAATTATGGATTTTGAATTGAGCATGATCAATGTGATCAACAAAATGTACACGGATACCCAAATTCAGGGGTGTTTTTTCCATTTTTCCCAGGCATTCTGGCGTAAATTACAGAAAACACCCTTAGTTACAGAATACTCAACAGACAGCAAACTTCAAGTCGAATTAAAAAAAACTAACAGCTCTTTGTTTTGTCCCTCCCGAAAGTGTAGATGAGTACTACACTGCCATTACAGAATCTAAGTATTATTTAACTAACGAAGATAAATTGGCACCAATTCTAAATTATATGGAAGACACATGGATTGGACACTTAGGCAGATCGGGTCGCAGGAGGAAGCCACGTTTCCATGTGGAGTGGTGGAACTGTTATTCGAGTTGCCTACAGGGAGAGGCTAAAACAAATAATGCCATTGAGGGATGGCATAACTCCTTCAATCATATAATTGGAAGACCCCACCCAAATTTCTATTAATTTCTTGAAACTTTGAAGAAGGAGCAAAGTTTTCAAGAAATGAGATTATCACAAACTCTCACAGGTAGTCTAAACTCACGGATTACTCAAAGAACAAAGGAAATGTCTGAACGACTATTGGGACTTATACCAGTTTTCGTTGTGTGTGGCTCTAGATTACCTGGAGAATCTTGCTAACATCCTTTCTTTTTAAAAACATATTGACATTACTTACCTGCTTTGCTCTAAATTTACTCCCTTTTTAATTGTAATTGGCTATAAAAAAAATTTGAAATTTTTTTTGCAAAATTAAATGTTGGGTCACCATCCTTTTTATTAATTTAAATTTTCAAAAACTTCATCTTTTTTTAAATCAATTTCATAATTATGCCCTTATAACCCCATAATTTTTTTTCCTTTTCAAAATAAAAAATTTGGAATATTTTGAAACAAAAATTAGCTAAGAAAATGATTTAGATTTTAAAAAATCTTGTCAACATTACTTTGCAAATGCTGTAAATGCATTTTTACATAGCTTATACTCTTTTTCTTTCCAAACTACACCGTACAAATGTTGATAAAACTTTTATTAAAATCAGTAACGTGATATTCCTATGATAATACCGATATTGACAAATTATTTAACCATTTTTTCCAAAAATATTTTTCAACAAACTTCAAAGTTTTTTAACAACACATCTTTATTTTTCTTCCATTCAATCCTTTTTTGTAAACCAAATTAAATTTATGCTCCACCTAATTTTTCTGCATTCAATGAAAAACAATTCTACCTTTCATCTGTACAATTATTTTTTTTTTAAATTTCCAAAGCATAAAAATCAACAGACCCAAAAAATTAACCAACTATTTTTTTTTTCCCTAAATATAGTAACACAAATATAATCCTAAATTTTATACTTCCGTATTTTTGCAAATAAGAATGATAAACAATTCGGCCTTTCAACAAAATTAATTTTTCACATTATACAACACTATCAAACTTTCCTAAATAAACATTTATCATAAATAACGAAAACACCATGGGATATATCACTGTTTACTAACGAATAATGTTTTATCAACAATTACGGGAAACTAACTTTCTCAAACATCGTTTTACAAAACTTTTTCGAAGAAAGAAAATGCATTTAAATACATTGCATACGAAAAGATTTGCAATATGGTTATACATACAGTATAAATCACTTAGGGCTCGAATCCGGTAAAATGCGCTCCAAATCGTCGTACGGAGCAATTTTCCCCGTACGAATCGTACCCGTACACGTCCCCGTACGTACGACAAAGTACGATCCGTACCAGGAGCCAAAGACCGTACGAGTCGTACAGGACTCCGTACGACTAAAACATCCGTACGAGTCTCACTCGGAACGCGCTGTACGTGACATCGCTACGGGTCGCGGCTGGTTTGTACGACCCAGCAAGTACGATTCGTGTCGCGTACGCAACGTACGAGCCTTTTTTTTACGGGAGCTGGAAACAGCCGTAAACGCATAGTTCGCGCCGTAACAAGTACAGAACGCCCCCCCCGGGGACGCCGCGTACCCCACATGATCGCCGGGGTACGCGCTGTACCCCTGCGATCATGTGGGGTACGCGCCGTACACCCAGCGTACATGGGGTACGCACCGTACCCCATGTACGGTGGGTGTACGGTGCGCACCCCATGTACGCTGGGTGTACGGCGCGTACCCCACATGATCGCAGGGGTACGGCGTGTACCCCGGCAATCATGTGGGGTATGCGGCGTACGGTGTGTATGTGATTGAGCGCTTTTCCGTACGGATCGCCCTTACCTGACGCGGACCGTACGAATAGCGTCCTGATCACCCGGTCCGGATCGTACTCGCCGGGTCGTACGGTGTGTTTACGATTCGTACGGAAACGGCTCCGGATACGAATTGTACGGGGGATTTTTTTACCGGATCGGAATCGAGCCCCAAGACTGCATTAAATACTACTAATTAATCTCAAGTAAAAGTTTCCGATCTTGCCCCACCCTCCGACCCAACATAGGCATATACTAGAAATACGAGTATCGACATGTGTTATTATTTACTTTTTAAACAATTCGAGCAACCTCAACTTATCCTTTCCTTACAATAAATGTTAATCTTTTAATCTATATAATTATTATTTAAGGTTTAAGTGGTTTCCTACCTGGACGTAGATCAGCTTCCAGCTGCTTCCTGCTCTGATACTCCACAAAATGGCCGATGACGCTTACGTTAACGTCATGACGTCAAAAAGAGCTGCAACGATAAAGAAAGGACTAATGTACATAGAAATACAATACATATTTATTAATAAAGTTTTATTTTATATTTAATTTTCTATTATGTATATAAATGTACAAAAAATTGCATAAAAAGAATAAAATGTGGATGTTATTTTTCAAAATATTTTTGAAAAACAAAAATAAAAAATAAACTGATTTACAAACTGAAATATAGTTTTTTTTACTTATTACTTTGCTTAATTTTAAAACTAATTTGATTAAAATTAACTTCTCACATTGCTTACCTGTTGTCTTCTATATTTTCCCTTATTTTCCGACTCTTTCCTGTGCTTTCCTTTTCTATTATTCCGGACCGCTGTACACATATCCTGAAATCATGAACATAAATTAAGGACAAATGTATCCATTGAAAACAATATAAAACCGTGGGAACCATATTTTTGAAAAATGCAAAACAAATAAACTCTCAATGAAATAATTTTTTAAATATAAATGTTATATTTTTTTATTACCTACATTTATTTATTTATTATTTTTATTTTTATAAATATATAGAGTTGAATTTTAGAATACCCAAAAATACTAATAAAAATAATTTTTAATATTTAAAAACAGATATAAAATTATAAAAATAATAAAATGTATTTAATTACATTAGTAGCCTTTGTAAATGTACTTTAATACTTTTTTTTATAAATAATATTTAAATAATTATATTTTAATTAAAAAATAATTTAAGTATTAAAAACCCTTAAAAATTATGTAAAATAATAATCTTGATAAATGCATTTTAATTAGTTTCAAAAATAACACTCAAATTAATAAATAAATAAATTAATACTTCTAAAATGAAATCTTTTTTTAAATATATAGAGTTAATAATCTTGATAAATGCATTTTAATTAGTTTCAAAAATAACTCTCAAATAAATAAATAAATAAATTAATACTTCAAAAATGAAATAGAAAATTAAAAAATATTATTATTATTATTATATTATTCCTATTAAACATTTTTTCATAATTTTATTCTATTATTTTAATAAATAATACCCAAATTAATACTCTATTAAATAAAGAACATAATACTACAAAAATAGTATTATTATTATAATATTATTCCTATTATACATTTTTTCATAATTTTATTCTATTATTTTAATAAATAATACCCAAATTAATACTCTATTAAATAAAGAAAATAATACTACAAAAATAGTATTATTATTATTATATTATTCCTATTATACATTTTTTCATAACTTTATTCTATTATTTTAATAAATAATACCCAAATTAATACTCTAATAAATAAAGAAAATAATACTACAAAAATAGTATTATTTAATTTAAAAAAAAATTCCAAACAGTAAAATTCTTTTAAACATCTATAGTAATAAATTAATACTCAAATAAATAAAGAAATTAAAACTACAGATTAATAGATTTTTAAAATTAAAAAAAATTACAAATATTTATAAATTCTATAGTACCCAAATTAATACTCTAATTAATAAAATATGCATTACATTACATTAAATTAATACTATAATACCCTTTTTTAAACATAAAATTTATATCTAAAAATTTATCAAAAATGCGTTGTAAAAGTACCTGCGTTGTAAAAGTACTGGCGTTGTAACAGTATGAGTTATAAAAGTATGCGTTGTAACAGTATCTGCGTTGTAAAAGATCCGTTGTAATGGTATTGCGTTGTAAAAAATGCGTGGTAACAGTTGTACACCTACCTATACCAGTTACAACAACCAATTCAGTAATTCCACCATTTACATACACATCCACTCATTCACCAACAGTTCTATATAGTCAGTCATACATATACTCACTCATCATATGTAGTGAGACACCTATACATCCGTTAACACACCGACAGTCTTCCAAAAGTTGCTCACACGCATATTCACACATGCAAATAAAATATTGAACATCCATTTTTTTGCATATACAGCTATACACACACTACCACCTTACTTCTAAGGAAACTTACACATACTTACTCTCTTAAACAATCACTTATAGAAACACATACTTATTTAAACAAGAACTTTCAATCTCTGACTCTCACATATACTCACTTATATACACCAATACTCACATATACTAGATTAAAAAAACATATGTAGGTACTGATAAAGACACTAGTAAGACAGTCATTCACTTACTAACACATACATATACACACTCATTCACCCATACAGTCCGGCACATATGCTGTCTTCAAAACACATACAAACAGTGAGTCAGTCATTGATGCATCTGTGTGCTAAGTAACACCCCCATCAAATCATACAGACACTTATACTGATACTAAAAAAAATCTAATAACCCATATAAACACACATGTAGCTACTCACCAACCCATGCACCCACTTATACACAAAGTGAAACACTGATACAAACATTTAAATATTTAAACAATACTCGCTAATATATGTATTCACTATGATACACTTAATAAGCCAGTTAACCAATCCTTTTTTTTAAAAAAAAAAACATCCATTAAGACACTTATTTAAACATGTATTCTTCCATTGACCTTTACATATACATATATAAAACATGTTTATTTTTCAGAAAGGCACACATTCACTGGATGGTGTCATCAATGATGTCATGAGTGATGTCACTGACCATGTCATGAGTGATGTAATATGTGATGTCATCAGGAGTGCATTACACCCGCAAGTTATAGTGAGTCCAACTAACTATAACGTGGGAATTTCAATGGTTTTATGTCAGTAAAATTTCCAGGTAACTATAACTGGTGTGAAACCTATGGTTTTTTCATTGAATATATATATACCAGTAGGTATATATAGTTAGGATTTTTTCTCTATGGGATTTTTGAAAATTCTATGTCTAATAACTTTGGCGTTTGTGGACGGAATTAGCTGAAATTTTCAGGAAAATGGAACATTTTGTTTCTGAGCAGCCCCTGAAAATTTGGGGGGGTTTCATCAAGGGGGGGCCGAGAAAAAAGGGGGGTCCCAAAACGCGTTTTTCCCATGTTAATTTCCATAGGGCGGTTGGCCTCACTTTTAGCTCGAACGGCTGAATGGATTTGCACGAAACTTGGCAAAATTGTAGGGACTGTTAGCCCGATGTGCCTTTGCTAGGTCTCAATATATGTGCTCCAGTGGATTTTGAGTAATTTAGGTTCAAAAAAATATATGTATCTGGGCGGAGCCTAACCACACATCTGATCTGATTGGCTGTCAGCACTTCATCCAAGAAGTGTTGGCAGCCATCTTGGGACCAATATACATGATAGCACCTCATTAAAAAGCATTGTAGTTAATAGAGGGTTTTAGGACTTTAGTTACATTATAAATCATTTGTTGATGGTACCATACTCGTTTTAGGAATTGTGGTGTGTTCTAAGGTGATTTTACCGTGTGAAAAAGCCTTCTGCTGTGATATCATGAATATTGTTTGAAAGAAAACTAATATCTCATGATTTTCCCACAGTGGTTTGGAAGGGGATCTATAAGCTAAACTGAAAGCATATTTTCTGTAAATTCACATTATCTTTCTCAGTCATGTGAAAATGAAGTCTGACATTCTCAGTAAAACATGTACATCCAACAAGGACAGAGACTGTCAGTTGATTCCTTTGTGCTCTACTGCAGCCTCCTAAAGTGTTCTAAAGAACAACTAGAGCGCTAACAGTCCTACGTATTACAAAGGTATAGCACACCTGGAGCCATCGTGATGGGAATAAAGTGGTAACTCTTAAAACATTTAATTTAAAAAGGAACAAAATGAGGGGGTTTATTATGCAATAGAAGGTATTATTAGTGCTGCAGAAAGAAAAATTAGGGCACATTTTGAGTGACTTCTCAAATCCTCTTCTATTTCATTAAAAAATTCTGACATGCAGTCTCCCAAGATGGCCACCAGAGACAAAAGAGCCCAAATGTAGCCCAAATATCACCCAGATGTAGCCCAAGTATAGCCCAATGACAGAATGTCCCAGAGTGTTCTAAAGAACAACTAGAGCGCTAACAGTCCTACTTATTACAAAGGTATGGCACACCTGAAGCCATCTTGATTGGAAGAAAGTGGTAACTCTTAAAACATTTAATTTAAAAAGGAACAAAATGAGGGGGTATATTTTGCCATATGAATTATGATTAGTGCTGCAGAAAGAAAAATTAGGGCACATTTTGAGTGACTTCTCAAACCCTCTTCAATTTCATTAAAAAATTCTGACATACAGTCTCCCAAGATGGCCACCAGAGACAAAATAGCCTAAATGTAGCCCAAATATCACCCAGATGTACCCCAAGTATACCCCAATGACAGAATGTCCCAGAGTGTTCTAAAGAACAACTAGAGCGCTAACAGTCTTACTTATGACAAAAGTATGGCACACCAGAAGCCATCTTGATTGGAATGAAGTGGTAAGTCTGAAAACACTCAATTTAAAAAGGAACAACATGAGGGGGTTAATGTTGCCATAGAAAGTATGATTAGTGCTTCAGAAAGAAAAATTAGGGATCATTTTGAGTGACTTCTCAAATCCTCTTCTATTTCATTAAAAAAATTCTGACATGCAGACTGAAACATGCACTTTGAATACCAGCAGCAGACGTCCCTGGTGAGCAGTAGCTTTACTACAGTGATCTAATGTGCAACTAGAGTGCTAACATTCAGAATTTATGGCAAATGTGTGACACATCTGAATGCCTTCTTGATGGAACCAAAGTAAACAAGCACTGAAAATGCAATAGATCTCGCCCTCGTTTAAGTTAAAGCCATTCTGTTTGTAATGAGGTGGCTTTTTAGCTTTGCTTTTATTAGTGTTTTTTCAACTTTCATGTAAATAACATGCATCTGTATGCATATATGTATATGTATGCATGCATTTATGTTTGTATTTATATAGATATACAGATGATATATGTTTATATATGTATGTATATATATATATATTCACTGAAAAAACCATAGGTTATAGACCATATATAGTTAGGAATTAGCATTTACAAAACCTTGAAAATTCACTGAAAAAACCATAGGTTATAGACCATATATAGGGGGTCATTATGATTGCGGATTTTCCGCATCCTCGGGGCTGGCGGAAGCCACCGCCGGCCCCGAGGATGCGGAAAATCCGCAGCGGACTGACCAAAGACCCACCGCCACATTAGGATGGCTGGTGGGTCCTGGTTTCCGTCCGCAGCTTTTCCGCCGCGGCTGGCTTACAACCGCGGCGGAAAAGCTCTAATATGGTGACGGTGTCTGGAAGACACCGTCCACCATATTAGGATGGCCAGTAAAGTATGCTTTTTCGCGGCGGGTTTTCCGCCGCGGAAAAGCATACGGAACTTCACTGCGGGGGCCCGTTGCGGGCCCCCTAGGTGAAGGGGGGGTGGGGGGTGCACATGGGGGGTACCTATGGTACCCCCCTGCATTTGCATGCAGAAAGCGGCAGGCACCGCGCGGTGCCTGCCTCTTTCTGCATGCAAATGCAATGCGTGCATTTTTCACATTGCCGCGGGTGCAGCTTGAAGCTGCACCCGCGGCAATGTTAAAAATAGAGGATGTGACCGCAACCCTTGCGGTCACATCCTAATTGCACAGGAGGGAACTCCGCATGCCATGCGGAGGTTCCCTCCTGCTCTGGGGTCGCGGACGGACACAAGTCCGTCCGCGATCCTAATCGACCCCTAAGTTAGGAATTAGCATTTACAAAACCTTGAAAATTCACTGAAAAAACCATAGGTTATAGACCATATATAGTTAGGAATTCGCATTTACAAAACCTTATTTTACTCACACAAAACCATTGAAATTCCATATATAGTTAGTTGCACTAACTATATATCGCGCACCCGCAATCCACTGCTGATGATGTCACATATTACATCATTCATGACATGGTCAGTGACATCACTGATGACATCACTGATGACATCTCAAATGACATCACTGATGACATCACTGATGACAACATCCAGTGACTGTATGTTTCTGTAAAGTTAAAATATGTCTTACATATTGAAGAATGAGTGGATGTATAAGTGTCTGGATGAAGGATTTAGTAGGTGCATGACTGACTGTATGAGTGAGTGATTAAATGTGTCTCACTGAGTGCATGGGTTAGTGACTAAACTGTCTTAATTTGTGCATCATTATGTCTGTTGTTCTGTAAACTGTTGCATGTGTTGATAAGTAGCTATATGAGTAACTATATGGGTTATTGATTGGTTGCCCAAGTATTTGTATGGGAGACTGAGTGTGTGTGTGGGTGGCTGGGAGGTGTATGACTCTGTGCATAGATGTGTGAGCAGTTGATTCACTAGATGTATGGTTTCAAAAGTGCATGTGGAAACAGCTGTATGGGCGGTTGACTGTGTGCATGAGTGTATTGGTGAGTGAATGGATATCTCAGTGCTACATGTCAAAGTAAGTACATATGTAAAACACAGTATATGTGAGAGTTGACATATATAAATAACTGTGCATAAGAGCCAGTGAATGTGTGAGTGGCTGTATGGATCATTGTGAACTTGTATCAGGGATTGTATAAGAGAGTAAATATGTGTTAGTATATGTTTGAATAAGTAAAGTTTGTATAACTGTATAGTTGAGGAAATGGAGGTGTGATTGATTCTTTGCATGACTGACTAGGTGTGTGAGTAACTCCATGGATGAGTGACAGTCTGTGAGTGTCTGTTTACACTGATTGTATCTAAGGTTATATTAGAGTCTGAAGAGGTTCATCGTAGTATCACATGAATGATATCATCAGTGATGTGATCAGTAATGTCAAATGAGATGTCATTTGAGATGTCATCAGTGATGTCATTTGAGATGCCATCAGTGATGTCATTTGAGATGTCATCAGTGATGTCATCAGTGATGTCACTGACCATGTCATGAATGATGTAATATGTGACATCATCAGCAGTCGATTGCGGGTGCGCGATATATAGTTAGTGCAACTAACTATATATGGAATATATATATATATATATATATATATATATATATATATATATATATATATATATATATATATATATATATATATATATATATATTCACTGAAAAAACCATATGTTTCAGGGGTGTTATAGTTAGCTGGACATTTCACTCATACAAAACCATTGAAATTCCTCTGTCATAGTTAGTTGTACTAACTGTAACTCTCGCGCCCGCAATCCACTGGCGATGATATCACATATTACATCATTCATGACATAGTCAGTGACATCACTGAGGACATCACTGATGATATCTCAAATGACATCACTGATGACATCATCCAGTGAATGTGGTTTGGTTTGTTATTTCAATATGTATTATATATACACCAATCTGCATTGAAGAATCAGTGGATATATAAATATCTGGATGGAGAATTTAGTAGCAGTGTGATTGACTGTTTACTTGACTAATTTATAGTGTCTCACTAAATATATTAGATAGTGACTAAACTGTATGAATATCTATATTACTTAGTCAGTTGTTGTATAAACTGCTGCACCAGTTGGCTACTTGCTACGTGAAAAACTATATTAGTTATTGATTAGTTAACTGACTATTTGTATGGGAGACTGAATGTGTGTGTGAATCGGTGGAGGATCTGTGACTGCCCAAACATATTTGAATAGTTAATTCAGGAGGTATATGATGTTAAGACTACATGTTATAATAGTTGTTTGGGTGAGTGAATATCTTTATGGGTGTGGTGATGTGCAAATATATTTCTCAATGGTACATGTCCAACAAAGTAGAAAAAAATGAAAAGCAGTATATGTGATAGTTGTTGTATATAAATAAGTATACGTAAAACTGATTGCATGAGTGACTATATACATAACTTTATACTTGTAATAGTGATTTTATAACACACTAAGTGTGAGTTACTATCTATATGAATACATTAAGTGGTGTTTGTATAAGTGTGTAGCTGAGTAAATATAAATATGATCCATTATTTGCATAAGTGAGTAGTATGACTGCATAAGTGAATAGGATGTGTGCTGGTGTATAATGTCGATATAGGTGTATAAGTAAATTTGATAGGGTTCTTTTGATCATTGACAGCATGTATGAGTGAATCTCTAGGTAAGTTATTAGATGTGTGTGAATCTATAGGTAAGTTATTAGATGTGTGTGTAGATCTAGGAATCACCAAGTGGGTTTTAGATACTTGTATTGCTGTGTCAATGGATTCAAATATGGTACTCTGTGTTTTACAGTGAGTGATGAAAGGTTATACTAGTGTATGATGAGGTGTATCTGATTGTCACGTGGTTGATGTCATCAGTGATGTCATTTGAGATGTCATCAGTGATGTCATCAGTGATATCACTGACCATGTCATGAATGATGTAATATGTGACATTATCACCAGTGGATTGCGGGCCCAAGAGTTACAGTTAGTACAACTAACTATAACAGAGGAATTTCAATGGTTTTGTATGAGTGAAATGTCCAGCTAAATATAACACCCCTGAAACCTATGTTTTTTTCATTGAATATATATATATATATAGTAAAGCTTTATCTCTATGGTAGTTTGTCATCAGACTTTGGGCAAGAGCTAGTAGTACTGAGTACCAGTCCACCCTGCCAGTGTCCGTCCCTCCCCTGCAGCCGAAGAGTCAGCTTGATTCTTCTTCACCTCACACTCATATGTATGTCTCCAATTTCCATGCTTGTATGCTTTTATGTGTGAAGCACTTGCGGACTACTAACTAATTGCTCTCACTCTTTTTGTTAGGGCCATGGCCAAATCTATGAATTAGCAATTTGATTTTCATGATTTTTGGTGTTGGCATGCGTCCCAGCAGGCATAATGTCAGTTTGATAAGATCGCATACTTGGTCAGTGGTCTTGCCATAGAGGGCTTAAGTTAGTGAATATGCAAAAACTGTAAGAAAAAAGTGAGCTCATCGATCTTACATCTGGGACATGCATGCATGAAATCCGGAAACATGTCATACTTCCATAATAGGGGTTGGTTTATATGATGTACATAAGTAGACTGGAGACACAGGGCATGTGCAGAAGAAGGACCATGGACCATTCTCAGTAAAATCTGTGCCCACTTAGCGGGTCGATTAATTCCTCTCTTCTCTCAAATCTTGTTGCTGAGGTTCCCTGAGAGCTATGTACAATTATGTTACTATATGGCAGTGCTGCCCTTATGTTAATACCATGTATACAACCCTCTCAGTCTCTGTCTCATTGCCAATGGTACCTCCTAACACTCCCGCACTTTCTCACACATTTGTGTGAAATACCCTGTTCCATCTTTCTGTTGGTCATAAGTGTTGTGTGTTTGGGCCCAACGAGACACCATTGAGGAAACTGTGCACTGCTTTGTAGGGTTTACTGCAAATATCTATTTCAGCTATGCCTGACTACCTTCTACAAGATTGAGTGCGTCTTTCCATGATGGCCGTTTTTAAATCAATATTCGGCCACAGACATGTTGCCTGGTACATTTTAAGGTACCTCTCCTCTGGTGTTCCGACAGGGCTCAGCCTTGACTCTATCCATTGAAACTATGCCACCAAGTAATAGATCTTGAATTTGGAGGCCCCATTTATAGATGAGAACAGCTTATCCAGTGCCGCTGAACGCCTACTTTGTCCCCTTATCAGCTCAACTATTATGGTGCTGAGATCAATAAAGATGAATGTGATGAGTAAGACTGGTATGTTGGCAAAAAAGTATGGCATTTGTGTCAGAAACACTATTTTCAAAAGAGCCACTCTCCCGACTGTGGACCCACTGAGTTTGGTCTAGAAGCCACCGAGGTCCTGTTGAATGTCATTGCCCTATTTAAGTTACCAGCTCTAGCCTGTATGTATTACCTGCATATTCCTATGCCTAAGTATTTGAAAGTGTATCGTTCATGGCTTAGTTCTTCCAAGTTTCGAATCTTCATGCAGGAACCCACAGCATCAGGTAATTTAACGCGGCAGGAGGACCAGGCTAATTTTTGGTCTCTGCCTTTGTTTGTAAAGAAATGAAACACTTTGGACTGATAGTTCGGGTTTCAAGGGCCTTCTGTTGAATGGACAGACATGTGTTTTCAGCCTTTATTTTGCAATTGACATATGTCTCTGCCTTTTAACGTATTCTGCTGGATGATCCAAAGGAATGTACTCTGTGGCTAAGGGAGTTAGATTAGTTGGAAAGCACTTGCATGGTGTACTTTTCTAGACCTATCACCTTCTTGTAAAATTTGTGTGGCATATCTCAAAACAGCTTTTTTTTAACCTGTGGGGGCCCATACCAGCATAGACCGAATCCCCCATCAATTCCATGCACAGAAGTGTTACACCATCTACCTTAGTCTGTTTGTAAGTGTCAATAATAACCTCCTCTGACTATCTAGGCCCCTATAAGGGCTTTCTTCTTAACATACATAAACAGAGTGAATGTTCTGCTTGCTGTCTTTTAGAGTCACCACAGACACCAAACAAAGATGTTTTGCACTGAGATGCTCCACTAATCACTAACCAACAAAAGATTGAACAACAAATCTCCCCATAAAGGCTGCAGTGTGATCTGGAAGGCTTTCCTTGTAAGTAATTCTGTCTATTTTGCTTATGATCTCAACAGAATAGGAAGGTACTTCAGCTCTGGGAGCACCTCCATGGCCATGCTTAAAATCCAAAAGAATCTCAAAGAACATGCCTACAGACTTTCCGTATGGGCCAGGAAGTGTGAACAACCTCCCCTTGCTCCAGGAAGAGTTCTTACAACTCCCCTCTCACAATATTCCAAAACTATATTCCTTCTTTTTATACTCTGCTGTGAGCTGTGTATCTCATCCCGTTGTATATCTTAAGCACTAGTCTTCACATTGTAAGTGTACTAAAATGTTTCTGGACCCGCACATGTATGATGCACAATAACTCTCTGCTGCCTTTTAGGGCTAAGTTTGCACTTTATAAATAACTCTAACGGAAAAAAAATGACTGAACTCATTCCTTTAAGAGATATCTGTCCAGTTTGTGGTAAGAGATTCTCTCATGTGTATTTGAATCACAGTCATCTTGTTATGCATCATCCTACATTAAAATAAGAATGGCAGAATCATCTGTTACTCATTTTTCATTGTTTCCATGATATGTTTTTCTTCAATCCAACGCATGTATCAGACAGACTAGGGATATATACACATCTAATATATGCTTTTTAGGTTTCGCCAGCACAGCACTTGCACTGTGCTTGTGAAGTCTATTGTATTAAATATATCTTAAAAGGGACTTACATCCCGCCTTCGCCTCATATTGGTCCTTGTGCTTATCACTTTACTTTTCCTCGTTTCTATTAGTTGTAGGCTTTCTATTTCCTGTTGTTCCGTATATGTTTCTCTTATCAGTTTCCATCGTGTTCATCCTCTAGTCTTTGGAGTAAATTCTTTTAGGCATCTCAAGCAACGATCAGGAAAACAAAATAAAAACAAGCATTTACAATGCAATGGTTTTGCCTTTGTTAAAGTTAGAGCTATTGGCATTGCTCTTGACATTATTTTTATTTATGTGTTTTTTTAAAAACATAAATAAATGGCATTGTCATTTACAATGCAACTAGCTTTATCTCTCGCAAATGACACACACAAACACCCACAGAGAGCCCCCCCCACACACACACACAGAGCCCCCCACACACACACCCACACAGAGCCCCCCACACACACAGCCACACAAAGCCCCCCCCCCACACACCCACACAGAGCCGTCCACACACACCCACACAGAGCCCCCCCACACACTGCGACCCCCCCCCCCACACACTGCAAGCCCTACACACTGCGACCCCCATTTCAATAGATGTGTGATGCTTACCTGGTACTAAATTGGTCCCTGCATGGCTGAAAGGTTGAAATGGTGTAGGAGGCAAGGGGACAAATGTGAGCATGGAGAGAAAGGAGTATAAGTTTGAGATTAGTGACTAGGTGAAAATAAACTCAGGAAGGATACAGGGTGGTCTTTCCAAATTAGATGGTCTATTTCAGGTAGAAAATGTCAGTAGGTTCTTTGTGTTCTTGAGGGGGGATAGGTCCAACCGGCACCATAATCGGACGTTTATTGTTTATACCCATTCACAGCAGGCAACTAGGCAGGATGGCCGTCTCAGAGCCCAATCAGCAGTGAAGCAACAAGGTCCTAAACCTCCGTAAAAGCATGTGTAACACTGAGGGGCCCTCCTCAACACACACAGGGCTTGATAGAACTTAATTAGTTCCATACTGACAATTATTGCCAGACCAAAAATGTGTTTAAAACAGTAACATACACACTTGATATCTAGGAGAGCTCACCGTGTAGCACTGCAGACCCCAATTTTACCCCCATTTTTGCCTGCACACCCTAAAAACGACCACATACAACATGTATACACTTTACGCGTGTAATAGCAGTTGACTAGGAAGTTCAGAAAGCTTTTTACAAGCGAGTAGTCCGCCTGCTCACGTTTTTTCTGGGTTTTCCGCTGCTCGAGTTCGCATTTTTAACATGAAAAGCAAAAGGAAAAACACAAACAGACTCGATGGGCTACTCAACATATCTAATAATATACAACCGGATATTTGCGTGTCTAAAGTTCAAAAATGGGTTTTGGCAACTTCCAACTGAGCGTTGAAGGGACTGACTGAGAAATGTGTGTCTCCGAGGCAGGGTGACAGTGTAAACAAGCATTTACAATGCAATGGTCTCGGCAATATTAAAGGGAGAGCTATTGGCATTGCTCATGACATTTTTTTGGGGGTGTTTTTTAAAAAAAATCATAAATAAATGGCATTGTCATTTACATTGCCAATAGCGTAATCGTTAAATAATTGGCCTTGTCATTTACAATGCCAATAGCTTAATCGCTCGCAAATGCATGACCTATTGCATTTTACACCCACACAGAGCCACACACGCAAAGCCACCCACACACACATAGTCACCCACACAATCTGCACTCTGAATCTGCACTCTGCACTCTGAATCTGCATTCTGCACTCTGCACTCTAACTCTGCACTCTGAATCTGCACTCTGAATCTGCATTCTGCACTCTGCACTCTGAATCTGCACTCTGAATCTGCATTCTGCACTCTGAATCTGCACTCTGAATCTGCACTCGGAATCTGCACTCTGAATGGAATCTGCGCTCTGAATGGAATCTGCACTCTGAATCTGCACTCTGAATCTGCACTCTGAATCTGCACTCTGAATCTGCACTCTGAATCTGCACTCTGATTCTGCACTCTGATTCTGCACTCCGATTCTGCACTCTGATTCTGCACTCTGAATCTGCACTCTGAATCTGCACTCTGCACTCTGAATCTGCACTCTGCACTCTGAATCTGCACTCTGAATCTGCACTCTGAATCTGCACTCTGCACTCTGAATCTGCACTCTGAATCTGCACTCTGCACTCTGAATCTGCACTCTGCACTCTGAATCTGCACTCTGAATCTGCACTCTGCACTCTGAATCTTCACTCTGCACTCTGAATCTGCACTCTGCACTCTGAATCTGCACTCTGAATCTGCACTCTGAATCTGCACTCTGAATCTGCACTCTGAACTCTGAATCTGCACTCTGAATCTGCACTCTGAATCTGCACTCTGCACTCTGAATATGCACTCTGAATCTGCACTCTGAATCTGCACTCTGAATCTGCACTCTGAATCTGCACTCTGAATCTGCCTCTGCACTCTGAATCTGCACTCTGCACTCTGAATCTGCACTCTGAATCTGCACTCTGAATCTGCACTCTGCACTCTGAATCTGCACTCTGCACTCTGAATCTGCACTCTGAATCTGCACTCTGAATCTGCACTCTGAATCTGCATTCTGCACTCTGCACTCTGAATCTGCACTCTGAATCTGCATTCTGCACTCTGCACTCTGAATCTGCACTCTGAATCTGCACTCTGCACTCTGAATCTGCACTCTGAATGGAATCTGCACTCTGAATGGAATCTGCACTCTGAATGGAATCTGCACTCTGAATGGATTCTGCACTCTGAATGGAATCTGCACTCTGATTCTGCACTCTGATTCTGCACTCTGAATCTGCACTCTGAATCTGCACTCTGAATCTGCACTCTGCACTCTGAATCTGCACTCTGCACTCTGAATCTGCACTCTGCACTCTGAATCTGCACTCTGCACTCTGAATCTGCACTCTGCACTCTGAATTAGCACTCTGAATCTGCACTCTGCACTCTGAATCTGCACTCTGACTCTGAATCTGCACTCTGAATCTGCACTCTGAATCTGCCTCTGCACTCTGAATCTGCACTTTGAATCTGCACTCTGCACTCTGAATCTGCACTCTGAATCTGCACTCTGCACTCTGAATCTGCACTCTGAATATGCACTCTGATTCTGCACTCTGATTCTGCACTCTGATTCTGCGCTCTGAATCTGCACTCTGCACTCTGAATCTGCACTCTGCACTCTGAATCTGCACTCTGAATCTGCACTCTGCACTCTTAATCTGCACTCTGAATCTGCACTCTGCACTCTGAATCTGCACTCTGAATCTGCACTCTGAATCTGCACTCTGCACTCTGAATCTGCACTCTGAATCTGCACTCTGAATCTGCACTCTGCACTCTGAATCTGCACTCTGCACTCTGCACTCTGAATCTGCACTCTGAATCTGCACTCTGCACTCTGAATCTGCACTCTGCACTCTGAATCTGCACTCTGAATCTGCAATCTGAATCTGCAGTCTGAATCTGCACTCTGAATCTGCACTCTGAATCTGCACTCTGCACTCTGAATCTGCACTCTGAATCTGCACTCTGCACTCTGAATCTGCACTCTGAATCTGCACTCTGCACTCTGAATCTGCACTCTGAATCTGCACTCTGAATCTGCACTCTGAATCTGCACTCTGAATCTGCATTCTGCACTCTGAATCTGCACTCTGAATCTGCATTCTGCACTCTGCACTCGGAATCTGCACTCGGAATCTGCACTCTGAATGGAATCTGCACTCTGAATGGAATCTGCACTCTGAATCTGCACTCTGAATCTGCACTCTGAATCTGCACTCTGATTCTGCACTCTGAATCTGCACTCTGAATCTGCACTCTGCACTCTGAATCTGCACTCTGCACTCTGAATCTGCACTCTGCACTCTGAATCTGCACTCTGCACTCTGAATCTGCACTCTGAATCTGCACTCTGAATCTGCACTCTGCACTCTGAATCTGCACTCTGACTCTGAATCTGCACTCTGAATCTGCCTCTGCACTCTGAATCTGCACTCTGAATCTTCTTCGTTACTAAAGTCAACAACGTATAGATGAGTTTAGAAAAGACTGGTTATATTTAAACAAACACATCCCAATAAGTGCGCACGTCGCAGTTTATGAAATTAGAATTTCAATATTCAGTCAAATAAATGCACCAACCTCCATAAGGCGCTATGTGGAGCCATGTTTTCTGGTCTCTAGTAAACAAAGGCATCGTGTTGTGGTCCAACCCTCGGCTTATGTCGATTATTTTATAATTTACCTATTTTTTTATAATGTTACACTCCCGACCTCCATACGGTGCTGTATTAAAAGCCATGTTTTTGGGTTCAGACGAGACGCTCCGGCTCTGGTGTGAAATTATAATTATAAATATTCAGTAATGTAAATTTTCGGTAAAATATAAGCACACCAATCTCGTAAGGCGCTTTAAAAGTATGTGTTTGCTCCTGTATACACACGCATCAGACAGTTACAAAGGGGCTGATGTCTAACGCTCCGTATCGGAGATTTAGTTATGAGATATATTCAACAATGTAAGTGCGCCACCCTCCACTAGGCGCTATTAAAAGCCATGATTTGTATCTCCTTTTAGAAAGAAGCCTTTGACGTACATACGGGGCAGAGAACAGAAGCCGCAGTTCTTGTATGAAATGATATTTTATAAATTAAATAACCTCAGAACACCAACAGCGCCGCTGAAAAACAAAATCATGATGTTGCGGTTCTTGTGTACGGAAGACTCGGACATACATAGGAGCATGGAGTCCCAGGCTTCAGTAATGGGGTCCTCTAGAATTTAAATATATCATAATATAAGCACGGAAACGGCCAGAGGCGGTGTACAAATATGCCCGGCTCCTTATACACAAGCCTCGCTCATTCACACGGGGCGAAGGGGCGGCTCTCCGAGGCTGGGGTCGAACTATAATTTATATATTCCATATTATAAGCACGTCAGCCTGCCTAATGCGTTATTAAAATGTTAAGAAATAGACAAGGGGCGCGCTCGGGGTGCCACTAGTGCCTTACCAGATTCGGGGGCGTTCCCGAGAACAGGCTTTCGGCTGACGTAGCCAAAAGCCAAAAATTCTCGGGAACGCCCCCGAATCTGGTCCGGCATTGACGGACAGGCCCGTCTTCCAATGGCTAGCCTCCATTTATGGAGCTAGTCAATGGAAGACGGGGGCCTTTCCTGTCTCCCCTACCATAATCATTAGGTTTTTCGCCTGCGCGAAAAAGATGCGCAGAGCGCATCTTTCGCCCTCAAAACCTAACAAGGGCTATTCCCTTGCTTTAAATTTACAGTGCTGCCTGAGTGCCATGGGCTAAGGGCACTGTTATCTCCGTGGCGATTCTCCGATAGTGCTCTTTATTACTTCTCCGAACGAAGCACACACTACCCAGTGCCCCCTGGGCACAAGCAGGAATCCAGTTCAGGACTTGTTTCTATTTGCAATTGAGCATGCCATCCACTCATATGGTTCCTAGCAACTTCCCTCTTGCTGCTTAACCTATATTCCCACTAAGTTATCCCATCACTGCTTGTAACATAGTTATTTTATATGCCATTTATTAGTTACGCAGTTTAAGAAAGTGAATTCAAATGCACATTTATGAGCACTGACATGCCACGCCCCCTGCATGCCATAAATATTATTGCCTAGATCCGCCCTTTGTTCCCAGCCAGAACCAGCGTTGCCATATTGGGCTATTTCCCCTCCAAATGGACAACAGTTTTTCCATTTGTGCAGGGAAACAACACACCTGGTGGGTGGCTACTTTTTGGGTGTATTTTAGCCCGTTGAGTGCAAATATGTGGATGGGGTGGCCTCGAGAGACAGACACACATCATGCCCTGCAGGGCAGTATGGATGGCAGCCAACCAGGCAACAGCACAATCAGGTAATCATGGAGATAATGATGCATTTGTGTTGACGCCTATCACTCTGACAGTGGGCAGTGGCACGAATGTCAGCGCCGAATGAGCGCGCTGCATGGGTGGGACATGATTAGAGGAGGATAGGACAAACACACTGAAAAATGTCCATCATGCCAAATTTAGATAAAGCACTATAATACAATCATTTGATTATTTGTATTATTTTTTCTTTCTGATCTTTTCTTTAACTAAAAATGGAAAAAAGGGAAAGTTTCATTTCTTATTATGATATAAAGCAGAAATTGATGATTAGACAAATTTAACAACAAATTGATTGAAGCACATAATATTCATCCATATTAATGCATCAGTATTCTTCACTAAAATGCCTCACAAAGTTCTGGGGTGCCGTGACATGTCTCCAAACTAAACTTGTAAAAAGAAACCAATAGCAGTAGGACCTGCAAGTTCATATGCTGTACCCCCTATATAATCAACCACACATCAGTCATTCTCACCTCCCATACCACATCCTCACATGTTTACATATCACACTAGGAACTACCTAACATAGCATGACATACACCAATGAAACTAGCGGAGAGAACACTTCAAACATAATCCGCAATGCTGTTGTCCTTTACGAGTTCCAAACATTCAGGTCAACGCATGTTTCGGTGGGAACAACACTTATGTTCCACCTTCATCAGGACCACCCCTTTGACTAATTCTAGGTGACTGCGGGGGTATCTTTGTGCAGAGGACACAGGCTACGAAAGAGCCCTTCAGATGTAACTGTACGAATACCGCAGGTTCACCCACAAGGTGCTCAAGCCAATGTCCGCAGCCTGAGATGCCAGTTCCCTTTGTGACAATAATATCACTGTGAATTCAAAAGATACCTTAGATATCCAAAACGATATGTTGCGGACAGATGAAAATACGATCTGAAAATTTTTATGTCCAAAATGTTACTTATGTGGGTTCTACCCTATATTACTCACTGTCTCCGGCCTCACAGTCGGCGAAAAAGATCCACTGTATAACAATGGTAAGAGGTTGGCCCAGCACTGCATTACTTACATGTGATATGATTTTTCCAGTATTTCCAAACATGAACTTCATCTTATTGTAATCCGTTTACATTATATGCTCCTCTTGCGTTGAAATCAACTTACATTTTTTCTTAGGAGGACAGGTGCTTCAGAATACCAGGGTTGCTGTATATCAAGGATGAAGGTTTGTTTCCATTGCATGCTTTTTTACTACAACTATACATTTCCTCTTCTCTGTCTCATTCTTGCAAGTTGTTTTTCATCAATGCCTCCCCCTTTGTCACTGTTTTCATGTCTTTCCTTTCGTTCTCCTATTTCACCTTTTCTCTCTTGCTCTGGGCCAAAGTCTGGTAGTGAAACATAAGTCTTGACCCTCAATAATGAGCACCTGTGCTCACCACCGCTAACAACAGTTAAGCAGGTAACCGCTTCTGCATTCCGACCACGTGCTAGTTTTAGGAAGGGTATTTGTTTGTGACTTCAGATGATACTGATGAAACAACAAGCAGTCAAATTCACAACACAGGAAGAATGACGGTCCTGATCTTCTGGAAGAGGAACCAAGTGAAATGGTTCTGGCCCCTGAACTGGGGCCTTCAGTTACAGTGGCGGCTGGTGACATTTGAAAGTGGTATGGCGTAAAATGATAATCATACTGCACCATAGCGAGCGAGCGTAGCGAGTGATCCCGAACCCCCTAAGGAGGGTTCGGGGGGACTTCCCCCCGAGAAAATTTTGAAAAAATAGTGGAAATATGGTGTATTTTCAAGCACATTTGAGAAAGCAGGAAGGTTAATAAAGCAATTGTGAAAGTGCAGGTATTACATTATTAAAGAGATGTCATATAACATAGATAGCTGCTTAGCCCTTTCTCATATTCAACAAAAATAGCGTATTTCACTGTGAATACAAACACGCGCACACACACACACACACAAACACACATGGACACATACTCATTCATATGTGTGTTAACTTTTAAAAGAAGGAAATGAATTCTGTATAGGGTTTATTGTGCATTTACATTCTTACTTGATATTACAAATTCAACCTTCAAGCGCTTACTTTTGCAACAACCACAAGAGATATATATGTTTTTAAGATCTCTGTGTATCCTGGAAACAGCAAAATTTAACCAAAGATTATGTGTTATTCATTTGTTAATAAAAAAAAAACAGCCTACGTATCTACTGTTTACTTTTCATTTCTACTCCCTGTTCAACAAAGAGCATAATTAATTAATTAGATTACAAATGAATGAACCCTCACTTACATCAAGCTGTACTATCAGGAGTTAAACCATGTAATCTTTAATATTGTACGATAGCCAGATTATTTTGTTGCTACTCACTTCTGAGGGCATTATTCCGCGAACAAAGCCCTTGGTACCAGATACAATGATTTAGTAACACAAATGAATTTTCATAGGAGAACATATTTACGGTATTGAAGGGATGAGAATTGTATTCACCTAACACCAGTTTCTTAGATGGGCTGAATGCTAATGCTAGGGATGCATTGTTTTTGTTCATGTAACCATATGATTGCTTCATGATGAAATGTGCAAGATGTGAATAGTTTTGTGAAGGACTTAAGTTGACAAGAAATAGAGCATACCATGGTGAAAGGGTGTAATATCATTCTTATCACCTGCACTTTTATGTCACTGGAAGTGTTACATGCCTCATAGCATGCCTGACCTGCTATGCTCTATATGTTTTCATATCTTTAAAAATATAGGGGCCTGCCCAGCACCATGAGGGAAGGTATCAAGGTGGCTGCCATAGTAACATGTTTGGGAATGTGTACCTTTAAATAGTCCCTTCTTCTGGAAGTGGAGAGCCTTGAATCATCTATGGGTATACTCAGTGTCCTGCACAGTCTCCATCCAAGATAGGGCACAAAGAGTCTGTGTGGCAAATCTGGAACCCAGATTGAGTAAAATTGACTCTCAGACTTGAGGTATTTCCCCTTTCTAATTCCTCCACGAGTCACCTGGGGAATATTCACAGGAGAATCGGGGTGAAAAATAGAGCAAACTGAGGTTTTGAACATGCAGGGAAACCACTGCAGCTTTTAATGCCCATTCTCACTTGGGAATGGTGTGCAAAAAATACCTTGGAGTTAAACTGAGGCCTGCAGTAATTTTTCCCAATTAGAGTTCTTTTGCATACACAAAGGAAAGATCGCAAGACTCAAAATATGTTCTTTATACCTGAAATGTTTACATATGAAGAGCTATAATTTAGGCATGCAATAATGTGAGGTAGTAGGCAAAAATAGAAGTATCTGACTGCAGCATAGGCAAATTCCTGCTGCTTGTAACTTCTGCAGTTGTTAGTTTCCTAAGGATGATTAGATTCAGCCCTCAACTGTAAGTCAGAGACGTGTTCGGGCGGTGCAGTTTCTTGAAAGGCTGCGCCAATTAGGACTAGTGGAAGGCCAAAAGTCACAGGAAAGTCTGAAACGTTACCGGAGGGAGCTTCATAGTACATACATCGCATAGGTTACACCATCTTGGTTGGATGTTTTGACTTCTTTGGGGTTATCAAGTTCTGCTGCAGTATTGCCTGTTGGTTATTTACATTTTAGCTACTGTTGGTTATTGCAGTTTTTTCTATACCCCTGCCCGTAAGTTTGTGAAACAAATGATAGGACAGCTAATCGAGAGAGCATATTCAACCTGTGCCATTTCTACCCTAGTGAGAGGCGGGGTTTGGTGGAGCTGGTGGAGCCTACAGAGATATGGTGCGATTGCAACCATTAAATGAGAAGAGTGGGCAAATAATGTCACTGCTACCCAATCACAGGACTTCACAGGAGTTAGTGACACCTTGACCTGCCTACAGTGTCCACACTCCAGGAGCCCATGCTGGACATTCTTGCTGACTTTGCTAATTTTCTCCTCGATTGTGAATTTTAAGCCACTGCTTATAGAGTGCCTCACTTACCGCCCACCTTCCATTGTCCTCGAGCACCTCCTGATGAGGTAGCAGAGCAAGACTGCCACTGTTACTTAAAAATGACGCAGTTAGGTCACAAGGAAATAATATAGGGCACATGTTCTATATTTGGCGGTATGAAGCACACTCTTATAATTGTTTCTGACCTCACTCTCTTAAAAGAAGTCGGGCATTTTATGCAGTTGCTCGTGTACATCACAGAGCATTAGTGTCTGAAAGACCAGCAGTATATGCTTTTCTTTTCACAATCACAACCAAGAACACGTTTTCACGTTTCTCCATCACAGCAACCGATTTACTGGATGTATTCACTTCTAGAAGAAGTTATCTTAAAACATTAAAACTAGAACAACGCCTCAGCTTTTCAGTTCTACATTTTGTGCTGGTTTACCTGAACTTTTCAACTTTGTTCCCACATGCTAGGTAGCAAAACGTAACCGCCTAAGGCACATTTGATCCCCTGAGCCCGCACAACCAATTCAAAGCACTAAATTAATGTATCATTCGTTTGTTCACCCATCTATCCCATAAATACATCCAAACAGCCCTCTACACCATTACGTTCATGTACATGCTAATCCATATGTCAACACTCATGCAAGCATGCTGCATTCATCCACCCACCCACCCAGAGTTGTGTCTGTGCATGTATGCCTGTGTGTGCAGTGTAAAATTAAGTATGCTTATATTCAAGTAAGTCTTGTGCATTAATGCGTGTCTGCATGTGTTACTGGCGTGCAGCGTATGTGTTTGTGTTGGGATGCTGGCAGGGACACATGCACTCGTATTGGTGTATATGCATGGGTGCATCCTGTACTAGGTCAGCCTGTTTGTACATGGATGGCCGGAGGTGAATGTGACTGTATAGTTCGTGCCACTGCTTGAACGCACTATAGAAAGACCTACTTGCTAACCTTTCAAGTGTAGTCTCCATGCCTCAAGTCGAGAGGTGAGTAAATATTTGCTGAGTAAACAGGTGTCAGTGGTCCTGCATATTTCTCCGGTGACATCAGCATATTATTTGCGTACGCATCTTGAGTAACACTGCAGATTAGTCACTTTAGAGGAAGCCGTGGTTTAAAGAACCATGAGTTTCCCTGGTATTAAAAACACAAGGTACAAACCACAGAGCACAGGCATTTTCCTGTTGATCTTTATTCGATGGACAGAAATACGCCCAAAAATAAAAAACACATATGTTCTGTTTTTCTTAAAAACGAATCTGTGTAATCACTGTCCTTTTAATATTCGTGGGAAAAGTGCCTTTTCAGGTGATCTCAACTCTGTCCAGCCAATCGGCACATAACGTCTGGTTTCCATCATACAGCAGACACCAAAACTATCAAAGGATACAAGTTACAAACAGTCACTATAAAATAAAATAATTTAAAAGTAAATTTACCACGGTCCGGAGACTCCGTCCCAAATCCCGCCGTCCTGGTTCAAGTCCTGCAGCACGTCATCAGGAAGGCGGCGTGGCAGGCAGCCTTCCTCCCCTCCACCGCCGCGTTCTTGATTAGACTGGACTGTTCCCATGGGGCACAGGGTCAGAGCTGATTTGCATATCGCCATTGTCTAACCCAGGGTGGTGTGGAGTGCAAAAAAACGATGGATTTGGGCCCAGATCTTTGGACTGGGGTGAATGTGTGACATTGATCCACATTCTGTCCATCACCTGTTTTGTTTGCAATACCGCCATAAGTGCGCTGGGGATGCTCAGACGTGGGTCCCAGGCACTCCACACCACTGGAGTCAAGCTAGCCGGGCTGATGAGAGGTGTTACCTCGAAACCGGTCCGGTCCTCGGATGCTTGATTCCGTTCTGGGAAGGACATGGCTTTTGTAGTTCGGACTGGACTGTTCCCATGGGGCACAGGGTCAGAGCTGATTTGCATATCGCCATTGTCTAACCCAGGGTGGTGTGGAGTGCAAAAAAACAATGGATTTTGGCCCAGATCTTTGGACTGGGGTGAATGTGTGACATTGATCCACATTCTGTCCATCACCTGTTTTGTTTGCAATACCGCCATAAGTGCGCTGGGGATGCTCAGACATGGGTCCCAGGCACTCCACACCACTGGAGTCAAGCTAGCCGGGCTGATGAGAGGTGTTACCTCGAAACCGGTCCGGTCCTCGGATGCTTGATTCCGTTCTGGGAAGGACATGGCTTTTGTAGTTCGGACTGGACTGTTCCCATGGGGCTCAGGGTCAGAGCTGATTTGCATATCGCCATTGTCTAACCCAGGGTGGTGTGGAGTGCAAAAAAACGATGGATTTGGGCCCAGATCTTTGGACTGGGGTGAATGTGTGACATTGATCCACATTCTGTCCATCACCTGTTTTGTTTGCAATACCGCCATAAGTGCGCTGGGGATGCTCAGACGTGGGTCCCAGGCACTCCACACCACTGGAGTCAAGCTAGCCGGGCTGATGAGAGGTGTTACCTCGAAACCGGTCCGGTCCTCGGATGCTTGATTCCGTTCTGGGAAGGACATGGCTTTTGTAGTTCGGACTGGACTGTTCCCATGGGGCACAGGGTCAGAGCTGATTTGCATATCGCCATTGTCTAACCCAGGGTGGTGTGGAGTGCAAAAAAACGATGGATTTGGGCCCAGATCTTTGGACTGGGGTGAATGTGTGACATTGATCCACATTCTGTCCATCACCTGTTTTGTTTGCAATACCGCCATAAGTGCGCTGGGGATGCTCAGACGTGGGTCCCAGGCACTCCACACCACTGGAGTCAAGCTAGCCGGGCTGATGAGAGGTGTTACCTCGAAACCGGTCCGGCCTCGGATGCTTGATTCCGTTCTGGGAAGGACATGGCTTTTGTAGTTCGGACTGGACTGTTCCCATGGGGCACAGGGTCAGAGCTGATTTGCATATCGCCATTGTCTAACCCAGGGTGGTGTGGAGTGCAAAAAAACGATGGATTTGGGCCCAGATCTTTGGACTGGGGTGAATGTGTGACATTGATCCACATTCTGTCCATCACCTGTTTTGTTTGCGTTCTTGATTAGGGCGGCCGGCTGCCCCACCTACGTCATTTTCTCTCTGTATGCTGCTGCATACAGAGAGAACAGGGAGAGTAAGTGGGTGTTACTCGAGGGCAGGGGGAGTGGCTTTCCCACTGTTAATAATACTGTCTGTTTGGGCGGTCTCAGGCTGCCCAAAAAGTCAGTATTAACAACAGTGGGCAAGCCACTCCCCCAAGCCACTCCCCCTGCCCTCGAGTAACACCGCCCATTCAAAAAACAGGAAGTTCTGCTTTCTCGCCGTGCGAGAAGGCAGAAACAAATGGTAGGTATTACGGCAATAACTACCATTTGTTTCTACCTTTTCGCACGGTGAGAAAGCAGGGGGGCGGAGCCCGCACGCCCCCATGGATAAGCCGCCACTGTTCAGTTAACAGCAATCCACCTACCAGCTTCAAGCTGATGGAGGAGCGTGCTCCACTCTCACTTTTCTGGAGCCTGATGGCTTTTCATTAGATGTTTATTTAGGTATGGATTCCGTCCAGTAATGGGCTCCCTGTTCAGACTGACAGGTCAGCGTCCAGTTTAGCCAAAAGTAGCCGTCCAGCCGTCCATCCTGTACTATTCCTTGTTCTGGGTCAGAGCATCGAACAAGAAAGATGAGCTTGGTTTCAACAAGGAAACAATCTGCAGCAGGCGCTATTTAATGAATGTGGTAAAAACAACTCAGCCTTTTCCAGCCCCTTGTAATAGTTAATCCCTAAATGGAAATCATTTGTATGGTCGGCGGCTGCTCTGAATCTCTCAGTAGAGGCAGGGACATCTTGAGGATTTTAGGGGCCCTGGGCCAAACCTATTTTGGGAGCCCCTGTTCAGAACCGGTTTGAATTTATGATTCAATTTCAGCTCTTTTATGCAGTCATTGTCCAAGTCACTGACAGTGCAGGGGCGGAATGGTCCAAATTCGAAATGTGTTTACATCTAATATTCAGGGATAGTGATTTGTTTTAAATATTGCCTGCAATCATTTTCGGCGAGCCTCAGTGGCGCTCTATAAAAAGCAGTCACGTGCTACATGGCGGCGACAGGTCTCTCGGGCGGCAGTCGCTGACTTGGATCAGGAATTCGGGGGATATTCAACTGTCATCATTATGTCACTCACACTGTCTGTCACTGTCTCTCGTCATCACACTAGAGAGACAGACAGCGAGCGAGGGACTGAGTGTGAGTGCCCACTGCCAATGCGGTTCAGCGTTGGTAGCAGCCACAGCATCGGACTTTGAGACACCGGACCGGGCCGTGACTTCACTGTTATTAGGAGACTGTCAGCCGTGGCACATCACATGTAGAGAAGCAAGCACAAATTCAGTAAGTGAATTGTTAACATGGGAGCAGTGCCCGGGCCGGACTGGGAACCAAAACTGCCCTGGAAAACTGCTCGGTCGACCCCCCCTGGGGGGGAGGAAGGGGGTGCGGAATAGCTGTTTTCTAGGGCCAGGGTCGGCCGATTTTGTTACACGGGGGCGGTATTGCCAGCCCCGGGTAACAAAAACGGCCCCCAGCCTAGTGGCCAACTGGGGAAATGCCCTGTGCCCGCTACAGTCAGTCCGGCCATGAGCAGTGCTTGAAATGGAAAAATAGAAGTGCAGGTTGTCTGTACCAGAGTACCTGCTTGTTTCTGTGAAGTGCTGGTACTCTCCAATTAAAACTATAGCATTCCTCTTGAAAAGTGCCAATACTCTCCCTCTTAAAATAAAAAAGTACTGGTACTTCGTACTGGACAGTACCGGCTCATTTAAAGCACTGCATGATAGTAGGGAGCAGCCAGTAGAACACCTAGCAATATTTATGTGCAGTCTGAGGAAATACCTGCTGCGCCTGCTAAACTTCATTGAATGATCCTGCTTGGCTTTTGCCGGAGTATTTCCCTTACACAATGCTGTTACTGCTACCCTCTCCGTAACAGTGCACATATCTGTTTGTTTCCTTACTGTTGTTATCGGTTCCGATGGAGGAGAATTATCTCCTAGTAATGGTAACTAGTCAAAATATCGAGTTTTTAATTTTGACTAGACATGATATCGAGTCAAAAATATAGAATAGACATAATATTGACTAGACATAATATAGACTACAAAAATATCGACTGGAAAAAATTCATATTGACTAGAATAGCAATAATATTGAATCAAAAATATAGAATGGACATAATATCGACTAGACAGAATATAGACAACAAAAATATCGAATTTAAGGTAAGTTAATATTAATGTTTAATTTTTGTGTAATATAATTCTGTAGCTGGTTGTGGGTTTATAGGGGAATAGGGTGGGAAGTAATTTAATTATAATTAATTAAATATGTTATTTTATGTATTGGTATTTAGTTAGAATTAATTGTTAAATTATTATTAATTGGTAATTAATTAAAATATAATTGCTAATTAATTTTAATTGATTAATTGATTAATATTTTATTTTTTGTAATTTATTTTCTGTAGCGGGTTGTGGGTTTATAGGGGAATAGGGTGGGAAGTAATTTAATTATAATAAATTAAATATGTTATTTTAGTTATTGGTATTTATTTAGAATTATTTGTTAATTAATTGAAAATTGGCAATTAATTAAAATATAATTGGTAATTAATTTTAATTGATTCATTGATAAATATGTTAATGTTAATAATTTTATTTATGTAGTGGGTTGTGGGTTTATGGGGGAATAGGGTGGGAATTAATTTTATTATAATTAATTGAATATGTAATTTAATTTTTGGGTATTTATTTAGAATTAATCGTTAAATAATTATTAATTGGCAATTAATTAAAATATAATTGGTAATTACATTTATTTGATTAATTGATAAATATGTTAATTTTAGTAATTTATTTTCTGTAGCAGGTTGTGGTTTTATAGGGAAATAGGGTGGGAAGTAATTTAATTATACTTATTTAAATATGTTATTTTAATTATTGGTATTTATTTAGAATTAATCGTAAATTAATTATTAGTTTGTAATTAATTAAAATATATTTTGAAATTTATTGTAATTGATTAATTGATAATTATGTTACTTTTATTAAATTCATTTCTGTAGTGGGTTGTGTGTTTTTAGGGGAATAGCTTGTGAAGTAATTTAATTATAAGTAATTACATTTTTGAATAAAAGATTTATTGAGTTAATTTTTAAAACAACTTTTAAATTGTTAATTATTTTAGTTTTAATAGGTAAATAATTACTATTAGTAGGAAATTTGTATTATTAAATACTTTTTATTTGTATTTCAAATTGATTATTTAATATATTTTACACAATTGTATAATATTTTAATTAATTTGAAATTGGTGTTACTATTTATATTATTTATATTTAAATAAGAAGTATTTACTTGCCCTACTATTGCACTCACTGTAGTTGGAATAGTAATGTTGCCCCTACGCTATCCAACGCTTTGCCTACTGTTGCACTCACTGGAGTTGGAATAGTAATTTTTACCCCTACGCTATCCAACGTTTTCCCTACTGTTGCACTCACTGGAGTGGGAATAGTAATGTTTACCCCTACGCTATCCAACGCTTTCCCTACTGTTGCACTCAATGGAGTGGGAATAGTAATTTTTACCTCTACGCTATCCAACGCTTTCCCTAGTGTTGCACTCTCTGGAGTGGTAATAGTAATTTTTACCCCTACGCTATCCAATGTTTTCCCTACTATTGCACTCGTTGGAGTGGGAATAGTAATTTTTACCCCTACGCTATCCAACGCTTTCCCTACTTTTGCACTCTCTGGAGTGGGAATAGTAATTTTTACCTCTACGCTATCCAACGCTTTCCCTACTGTTGCACTCTCTGGAGTGAGAATAGTAATTTTTACCCCTACGCTATCCAACGCTTTCCCTACTGTTGCACTCTCTGGAGTTGGAATAGTAATTATTACCCCTACGCTATCCAACGCTTTCCCTACTGTTGCACTCACTGGAGTTGGAATAGTAATTCTAACCCCTACGCTATCCAACGCTTTCCCTACTGTTGCACTCTCTGGAGTGGGAATAGTAATTTTTACACCTACGCTATCCAACACTTTACCTACTGTTGCACTCTCTGGAGTGGGAATAGTAATTTTTACCCCTACGCTATCCAACGCTTTCCCTACTGTTGCACTCTCTGGAGTGGGAATAGTATTTTTTACCCCTACGCTATCCAACGCTTTCACTACTGTTGCACTCTCTGGAGTGGGAATAGTAATTTTTACCCCTACGCTATCCAATGCTTTCCCTACTGTCGCACTCACTGGAGTCGTTACAGTAAATGTAACCCTTTCGCTATCCTACGGTAAAAATATTGTATATGTTTTGTAAATAATATGTAAATATATATATATATATATGTATTAAAAATATATATTTGTTTAAAGTTACATTAAATATTTCTCAATTTTAAGTTTATTTAGGTATTTTAAATATGTTTAAATTAATTTAATTTATTATTATATTACTTTTAATTTACTTTTAAGACATTTAAAAAATTCGATATTTTGACAGTCTATATTTTTTACACTCAATATTTTTGAGTCAATATTTTTGTACTTACCTGTTTGAAGATAGGAAGTCGATATTTTGCAGTCGATATTTTGACCTCGATATTTTGTTCTCTCGATATTTTGTCTGTCGATGTTCTGTCAGTGATCCCCAAGTAATGCCCACTTCATTCTGGATTTGCAGTTTACACCTCAGTGCAACTGAATATTACTAACCATGTACTGAAACTCCACATAACTTTTGCTCTTGGGTTTGAAAATGGGATGTGATTGTGCAGCTAATTTCATGCAGATTTTGAATGAATAATTGGCTAACACATCTAATGCATGGTCTAAAAGTGTGAGCAGTTGCTGCTTTTCTAATCCAAAATCTTGTTTTCACTGCTGTGCTTGCTGAGAGAAGGGTGGGGAAAAAAGAGAGAACCATAGCGGCCAAGGTTTCAGATTACTAATGTGTGACATTTCTGTGTTTTCGATGTACTCACGTGTGACATTTGTGGACTTTCAGTGACACTGTAGTGAGTAGAACCACTGTAGTGATTAGAACCAAGGAGGTGTGCCTTGCGCCAGGCGCGCAACATCCATTGGACTCAAAGGGCTTCAGCCCCCCTGTCGTGTGTGGCAACCAGTGACGAGACAGCTTCCCGGGCACACACACAGCCACATCCGAGTATTTCACAGGTCTTTAAAAGACCTTTTGCTTGTTAATGAGGCTTTGATGTTTTTTACCCCTTCTTAGAGCCCCTGCAGCTCCACTCCGCCAACGTCGCCACAACTGTTCTGCGTCCAGAGGAGCATACTTAAGCAGGCTTGGGCTCCCGCTGCACGGGACACGCCCTGGCCAAGAGCGTGCCCGTCTGGGCCTGTCAAAGACCGGAGGAGGCTGGGCTGGGCCTACCCTCTTGGTCTTCCTTTTTCTTGCCATCTTTCTTCAGCACTCTACCTTTTGGTGTATCATGATGTGGAGGTTGGCATTGAGCATCGAATCAATTTAATCTTTAGCAATGAAGTCTGAGGACCAGGTAGGGAGGGCAGTGCTCCCTCTAGTTACAGCATTAGTATAGATCTACTCATTCACCTGCCGCCTATGGTAGTGTCACGGCCCCTAGGTGACTAGCAAACAGCTGGATCTGGCCGCAAGGTTTGTCAGGCCTGTTCTCTCTGTCCAACGGTGTGCCACTGTGCCCGTAGACCCTCTATGTTTTTTTTAAAATGTTGGCATCAATTTGCAAAATGTGTTAAGAGTGGATATTTGTCTGGTTCTACATGGGGAAACTCAGGGTGACCACGGAAACTGGGAGAGCTGCAACAAGTACAGTAGTGAAAATGGATTCCTTCCTACAGAGGGCAGCAGGAGTGCTTGATAAAGAGATAGAGCTGGTAACTCAGCGTCTATCTTGGTCCCCTGTTAACCACCGTCCTCCTAATCCAGCCAGTATGCTTACGATACCTGATAATGTTACTGGTCTATCAAATAGATCTACAGTACAAGAAGTAAAGGGCATGGTGAGCAGTATGGCTGGTCAGCACATACCCCTTTCACCCTCCTTTGAGGTCACAGAATTCCCCAAATCGAGAAGCAAGCAGCTGGAACCCTGATAAGCAAACAACAACCCTTGCAACTGCCTCACAAGGGAGTACAAGTGGGGAAGAGATGGCCAGAATAGGATCAGGTTTGCAAATAAAGGGGCAAACACCTGGGGGTAAGGCCAAAAGGCAGAGAGCTGAGGGGACACGTCACAAGGTACCCAATGACCAAGCAATTACAAAGGAGGATATGGGGATTATGCTGGAATTCTTTCAGGTCTCATTGAGGGCTATATTGGACTCACAATTTGATTCACTTCTCCAAACTCTTACTTCAATAGAAAAGGGGCTTTCTGACTTCAAACACTGTATCTCTTCGAGGGGGGAGGCTTCTAATATGGGATCAAGGACTCCAATGGGCCACTTGGTAACCAAGGGACTTAATCCAGCTGCTTTACATTTAAACATCAGGAAGCATCCATCTCCCCCCCCCCCAATCGGCCTAATGGATTTGCCAGTAATCGCCCACAGAACCCACAGTCCCTGCTTTCTTCACAGAATCAAATTGACTCAAGCTCAGGCTCATGTTTAGGACCCATGGAAAGAATGCCCACCACAGATCAAATCAACCTTGAGAGCCACAGAGCAGGGGATATATCTCATAGTAGAGACGGGGGTCCTGATCGGAACCTAGTTGATGTACATTTTCCACCGGAATCAACGCCGTACGTTGTCAACCTGGGGAACGTGCCATCTCTTTCCCAGGGTATCAAGGAACATTATTTTCAACTGAAGAACAAAGTACTACACTGGCTGTCTTGTAAGACTGCCTTGGGTATAAGGGTGGGAAAACACAACAATATGCCAAATAACTTTTTCAAACCACCAAAGTATACAAACATAGAACAATCATCAGTTTACAATCTAAAAATATAAAATAGGAATGCATTTCCGATGCTTGATTAAAATATACAATAAAAAAGTGGTTGATAAAAACCCACATTAAAATGCATAAAAGACAAACTTCAGTGCAACCTTCCAGCTAATAAACACACTGCTTTCATGGACAATAAAAAAGAGGTGGAGCCCGAATGCAATATACAATACATTTATTTGAAAAGTTTTATATAGCTCTGGCTAGACCCGGAGGTATCAGAGCGCTTCACGCGAGGAAGAACATTTTTTCAGAACATAGTTACACAGTTATATCAGTTACTGGAGCAGTTTTTACATGAGTTACAAAAGCATAGCATAGGTATAAGGATAAAGAAAGCAGGCAGGGGGAGAGAAATTCAGGGGAGAGAGGAAAGGAATAGGGGAGGTAGACAAATATTGCAATACAACCTAAGGTAAAAGCTTCTGTCAAGTTATCCAGAAGGCAAATAGAAAGCGGCTAACGGCAAAAACTAATGGCCCGATACGTCAATATTTAAGATTCTGTATGCAATCTGATATTGCCTGACTCCAAAGTTTAGGCAAATTGGACTTATCCACCGCCTGCATTTGTGTTGGTATTTAGGGCAAAAAAAAAGTACATGTTCTTCAGTCTCTTAGGCTCTAGAGCAGGCAGGACAAGAATCTATTAGTAAACCAACTGCCTCTTTTCCAGGAAACGTTAGGAGCAAGTTGCCATATCTGAATCCAACATATAAACTATTAGCCGGGGGAGGGGCGGGGGAGCGAGATTTTATCCAAAAAGGGTTAAAATTGCAGACATGATTTAACAGTTAGAATTTTTGATGTTAGCTGACCATTAGCTGATTTAATAGCATAATGGTCCTCCATCAACCGCCCAATATCTGGCTTTTAGTCTCAATAGATCACCTCTTGTGGCCTTGTCTGGGCATTCCCATAGATCCAACATGTTCAGCAAATTGCACCAATCTGCGATATGTTTAAACCACTGTAGTTTTTTTGCACCGTTGATCATCAGTACCTCCCTCATAGTTACGGTAGTCAGTGAGCTGAGGGGTTGTCCACAATCACATCCAATAGGTTAGGGTTTTCAAGGCAGCCATATCACCTATTCTCTTCATCCCTGAATCACAAAATAGGGGAATCAATGGTGTGGACATGAGTACCGAAATGAGTGACCTGGCAAAGAGGTTTTCACAGATCGTTAATTTATTTACACTAGTATGACCCCATATCTCTGCTTCATACAGAGCTCCACTTCGAGCTCTGGCACGGTAAACTTCCAGTGCTGGGGTTAGGGATTGAGTGTATGACTGTTTATGGAATCTTAGTATTGATTGAGACCCATGACATAAGACAAGGTAACTCTTGTCTAACTGTTGTTCCCATCTAAGTGACTCACTCAGTCTTATGCCAAGGTAATCAAAATGCTTTACCAGCTCAAGAGGTTAACATGCAATCCTGATCTCACGTAGTATTCCTGCACTTTCCCAAACACCATATATTTTGTTTTAGCAGTGATGAGTTCCAAACTCCTGCCCCTACAAAAGTCTAAAAATGTATCCAATAAACTTTGCAGACCTACGGGTGTTGTGGATATTAGTAAAGAATCATCTGCAAAGAGCAGGATTGGGACTTTCGCACCATTCTTGGAGGGGGAATCATTCCTGCAGTCCATCAATCTGCTCGTCACATCATTAATGAACAGAGAGAATAATGTGGGGGCAAGGACACACCCTGGCGCACCCCTCACTGTATCAGTATCTTCTCGGTTAATTCACCATTTTTCCCCCACCTGACCTGGGCGTAATTATCCTTGTGTAGTTTGGCTATCAATGTTACTATATCTACTGGAGTACCTAAATCAAGCATTGTTTTCCATAGCAAATCACGCAGTACTAAATCAAAAGCTGCTCTCAGATCTACGAATGCTACATAAAGTTTCTGTTTTCTTAGTAGCACAAATTTCCATTTTAGTAAGAAAAATCTGAAAGCCTGGTCTCATGTGCTTATTTTTGTACAAAAACCTGCCTGATAAGAGGAAAATATCATATTATCATCCATCCAGTCGTGAAGTTTGTCTAGAACTTACCTGGAAAAAATCCTTTGGAAATTGTCAATCAGACTGATGGCTCTGTACAATATAGTACGAAGTGTCAACTGGGTAAGACGTTCCAATAAAACCTATGAAGGAGATTGCGTCATTATTAATTTTAATAGTTTGCATGTTGCTGAAAGGATCTTGGCTTCAGCCCCAATGGATGCGCCTTTTGGCCCCCAGACATCCATTATGGCCCACCCTCTTGGATTATTCTATCAACCTGATCCCTCCGGTTGGAATAATAGGATCCATCTCAGTGGGGCCAAGTTTGGAAGGCATATGCCCTCTCACTCTCCCTCCAGGCTCATAAACTTGAACTAAAACCATACCCAATGGACTTCATAAGGCGGGCAGCAGTGTGTACTACCCTTATGGAGCTATACAATCACTTTGAACCTTTGAGCTCTTTGGACACCTGTGAGTGGCTTACGGGGCTGATCTTGTGGAAACAGGGATAACAAATATTCAGCATGATAACTGTCAGCTAGGCAGCAGGACATTGGGTGGAATAAACTGTAATTTTATATCATGGAATGTTGCAGGTTTATCTGAAAAGTTCCTTGAGCCCTCATGGATCCTATTTATAAAAAAAGTTTAGTTTGATCTGTTTGCAAGAAGCATGAGTGACTGGGAACAGCTTTCCCCTGGAGGGTTCCGTTCCAGCGACTCTCTCCAACTCAGGAAGATCCAGGGGTGGTCCTGTAATTTATGTCTCTCTAGCAATAGAGTGTAATATATCAGGGTTGTCTACTGAGAGCCCATGTTTATAGTCGTTGCTGTTGTGTAAGTAGTCCTATAAATTGGGACTCTTTCATTTTTTATTATGAAATGTCTTGTGCCAAGGGTGTGTGTAACATCTCCTTGCTGGGCTCCTTTTTAAGGAAACAGCTTAGTGTAGTTTTTAAAAATCTTGTGATCACCGGAGATTTTAATATCCATTTATGTGGGGATGCAAGGACTTTTAACTTGATTGATTTGGGCTGCCTATGAGTGAGGGTGATTCATTTTGAACATACTGCTCAGGGCAACACACTTAATTATTTTTTACACTAATATGAATGATCCTTGCCTATGTGCACATTAGGTCCCCGTAGCAAGGTCTTCACTCCGTCTTTTGATGAATGGGGAGGCGGTTCATTTATAGATTTTATTTTGGTATCAACGCCACTCCTTGAACAAATCTCGGGATTTACAATCAAGGCCAGTATACATAGTGACCATAATCCCTTGTGTTTTCACATCAGTGGACCTCTATTGGTACATAGAGGGGGGGGGGGTAGTGAAGATAACAGACATTGGAAGAAGGTAAAAATGGGCCCAGATAATTCCAGAACCACTCTATGAATCACTAACACCACGTGTGCTAACGAGTTAGCATTGTGTGTAGCACCATCAACAGCTTCAGGTGAGGTTATCAAAGCTTTTAAGACCATCTCCGCTAAAATAAGAAATCTTTTCAGTTCCTCTGTATGGCGACCCTCTATTCAGGTTCCTAGATCGTTTGATTCTAACTCTTCCCATGCAGCCAGGAAATTAAGGGTAGCACTAAGTAGGACCCCAAGAGACATCACCGTAGTTAGAATTTGTCGAAGGGAGTATAAAACAGAATTGGCCAGACTTAGGGCAGTGTTAAAGGAGGCTGGAGTTCATTGAGGTTAGGACCCTGAATAACAGCTCTAGATTTTGGAATATAATAAATAGTCCCTTCTTGAATGAAGATGCAGGAAACATGGTGGGTGTTCATATTACAGAGGAGGACTGGGTGCTCCATTTTGAAGTCATGTTCTAGTGCTCTCTTGATATAAACAGTCTCCCTGGACATGAGGTAGGGAATTCAGCACTGGTTTTTAAGGTAGAAGAGGTTAAGAAAACTATTGTAGGGTTGTGAAATAACAAACCCTTACGGTCCCCCACTGGATCTCTATAAATCTGACCCAAACTTTTGGGCACCCGTCCGCACAGCAGTCATTAATGCAGTGGTAAAAACAGGCCCGCCTGAGTCTTGGGCCACCTACACCATAGTGCCAGTATATAAAAAAGGGGACTTGAGATAGTACTCCCTGCTATGGACCAATATCTTTGTTGGACTCTGTGGTTAAGGCGGTGGGTCGAGTTCTCCTAGATAGAATGACTAGCTGGGCAGAGGATAATGATATTTTAACTGATGTCTAGTACGGGTATCGTCCTGGGAGGTCTACCGTAACCCAGTGTCTTAACTTATCTAAGATTCTTAATAAATATACTGTCGCCCACCCCAGTACTATCTATCTGGCCTTCATGGATCTGTTGTCTGCGTTTGATCGCGTGAATAGAGTCAAGCTTTGGCAGACCATGTTGGCCATTGGACATTGTTTATTTCTTGGAGGACCTCCACAGAGACACAAAGGCAGAGTCACAAGATCTTAGGGTTTCCTGCCAGATTTCAATAAAAAGAGGAGTACGTCAAGGTTGCATTTTAGCCCCTTCTTTGTTTAAGTTGTATATTAACAAATTTGAAAAAGTTTTATTAGAGACAAAGGTAGCTTACCCTCAGGTAGGTCAGCATGGCCTGTCAGTTTTATTATACACGGATGATGCGGTCCTTATGTTTCGGACCGCAAGAGGGTTGCAGTCACTGCTTAACTCTTTTCTCTCCTTTATGGTGGATTTGGACCTGTGAATAAATGATTCCAAATCCTTTGTGATGCAGGTTGGACAGAGCTCCAGAAAGCTTTATTGGTTTATTGTTGGATCCGTTCAGATCCCTGGCACAGACTTTTTTTCGTATCTCGGGGTCCTGGTGGATGACAAGATAAAATGGGGGCCATTAAAACAGAGAGAGAGGGGAGACCTACTGCGTGCAAGTACAGCTACTTTTAATTTTACTACAAGATTAGGCAGATGACAAGATAAAATGGGGGCCATTAAAACAGAGAGAGAGGGGAGACCTACTGCGTGCAAGTACAGCTACTTTTAATTTTACTACAAGATTAGGCAGGATACCGATCACAGCACTCCTGCAGTTATATCAGGCTAAATGTGCCACTAAAGCCTCTTATGGTAGCGAAATATGGGGTCATGTTGTCATGGATGAATTACAAGTGGCTTAGAATATTTTCCTGAAACGTCTTTTATGTGTGCCCCAGAGAATATCTAATATGGTGGTACATGAAGAATTGAGGTTTCCCTACCTTTCTGATCTGTTGTCTCTTCGTCCTCTAATATTATGGTTGAAGATCTGGCTAAGCAAAGGATCATCTTTAAGTAAATTGATCTTGAAGGAGTGCATGGCTCTTGATCCTGCTCACCATGTTCCGTGGCTTAGTCATATAAAGAGTGGTTTTGGAAGACTGGGAAGAGCTGAATTATTCACCAACCCAGAATTAGTGATTAAGAAAGATTTGGTTTGCATGCTAGAGACTTTCTACAGTCAGAGGATACTAGATAGCGAAGAGTGTGAATTGAGGAAACCTAGTGCCCGTAAATTCATCATTCTGAAAACTGTGCAATTGACCGAGCCATATCTTTCAGGGCCTTTAGTACTTATGAATGTTTCTTATTGACCAGGTTCGGCTTTGATCTCTTCCACCTTCTGTTGGCATAGCCTCACGGTATTGCGGAGGTTAGATCTAAGAGACCTGTGGCTGCAACGGCAAGTCTCCACAGGACATGTTTCACTTTTTAATGTTCTGTAAGCACTATGTGACTCCTCAGAAAAGTTTTATTATACCAATTTTAAAAAGGTTAAATTTTAAGCCAGTGCAACCAGCTTTTATTTTGATTTACAATTGTCTGGTCATGCTGTCCTTTTTGTTCTTACATTTTCTGAAATCCGCAGTGAGGTTTAGAGACTGTTGCGATTAATTAAAAGTTGTTTATAAATGATGGTGTATCGCCTTGTTAGCTTGCTGGTGACATATACCTCAGTTAGCGTTCTTGTCCTTACTCTCACTTCTTTCTCTTATTTTGAATGATTTATTGTGTATGCACGTTATAATATATTTTTAATGATCTGTATGAGAATTTTAGTTTAGATATGCAATGTATGTGCTTTTGATTAAATATATTGTATCAGAAAATACTTGGTACTATGTACGGTTTTAGAATACTTTTAGGGTTTTATGCAGAAACCGAATAAAGTATAGTTGATTGTTTAATTGATTGAATGTGATCACATTAACATGGTGCTAATATACATCACTATACAATATTGGACTTGAGGCATTTAATTCAACTGTCCAAACTAGTATTGGCCTGACATAGTTTATAGCCAATTCATCAGGGAAAAGTGCAAATACAGGTCCCAGAAAGTAATGTGCTATTGGCTATAAAGCTATGCAGGTGGACGATATTAATAACACAACACACCGCATTAAAAGTAAGGATGGGGGACCACGCCAAGACCTACCTGAGAGCAGCGAGGGGGTCCACGGACGCCGTTTCCACCGCCAAAGAGTCACACAAGGCATTTTTTACCGCGCCGCCGCCCCGGGACCACAGTTCCCGGAAGCCTCAGCGGCGGCGCGCAGCAGTGACCTCACACCAGCGCCCGGAGGCGCTTAAACCGGAGCAGAGGTCGGCGGAGCTTGGGGACCACGCCAAGACCTACCTGAGAGCAGCGAGGGGGTCCACGGACGCCGTTTCCACCGCCAAAGAGTCACACAAGGCATTTTTTACCGCGCCGCCGCCCCGGGACCACAGTTCCCGTAAGCCTCAGCGGCGGCGCGCAGCAGTGACCTCACACCAGCGCACGGAGGCGCTTAAACCGGAGCAGAGGTCGGCGGAGCTTGGGGACCACGCCAAGACCAACCTGAGAGCAGCGAGGGGGTCCACGGACGCCGTTTCCACCGCCAAAGAGTCACACAAGGCATTTTTTACCGCGCCGCCGCCCCGGGACCACAGTTCCCGGAAGCCTCAGCGGCGGCGCGCAGCAGTGACCTCACACCAGCGCCCGGAGGCGCTTAAACCGGAGCAGAGGTCCGCTCCGCGGGACCCCCGGGGCGAAGCCCCGGCAAAGGGCGGGCCCTCTACGGCCCTCATCGGCACAAGTCGGCCAGGCTAGGCCACCCTATTAACACTACATCCTTGTGCACCAGGAACTCATTTGCGTCAGTGACCATAGCAAACAGTGGTGTTCCAGACGTTGGTCGTCCGCCTTCTTTGCGCCAGGCCATCCAGACGGGGGTCGGTAAACAGGCCATATAGCTTCTATCGAATCGCCCAGGAGCCTGGGTTAGGAAGGGGGTCCACGTGATACGCCATTACACTGACGAATATGGAAAGGAGTCAGCAAGATACTTGCACAAGTTTAAAGTAAGACTTTTTGTTTTAATTCTTGGGAGCAATATCTTGTTAATTACTTGAACAGTGGGTATAAGACTTTCATACACCTTGCAAAATTATGCGCAAAAAAAATCCACACACGGCACCCGAAATACCAAAGAACACCATGGAAAATTACCTTGTCCAAGTGGTCAGCAAAATAAACAGCGAACGCAGACAATCATTAGGTCTGTCCCAATCCCCTATTCTTCCCCCTATGAGCCCACCCACTTCCTCGCAAATCAATGACTCACTGTTGCTAGACTCTAACAACGACTTACATGCACCAGCCTCCCCAGTCACTGTCAACACTGATGTTAGCACAGTGAATGTGGTGGACATTGAACAACATGCGGTAATTGACTCAGACGCACAGCTAGTCATTGAGGATGAAGAAAATAATGACAAAGAAGATGCGGTCGGTTGGGGATATCATTATGTTCCAGGAGACATGGGGGCTTGAAAACTACTATAAGGTGAACTATAGATCCTTTTTTATACCCGCAGTAAACACAAACGGGGGGAGACCCTCTGGCGGATTAACAACATGGGTGAAAATCACAGGTGGCCTATCCATTAAGCAAATTGATATTAACAATCCCGACATTTTATTGCTTGAGTTAAAAGACACAAATGGTCGCTGCACTTATGTGATCAATGTTTACAACAGACCACATCGACCATGTAAAGAATCAATTATTGTAACTCAGTTGAGCAACCTTGTGGCGGGATTTGATCAAAATGCACAAATGATTATAGGCGGTGATCTTAACAGAGGCTTTGAACCCATAATAGGACTAGAAGATATCCACAGGGATGAGGATATGGCAAACGACATTCCCTCAATAGACACAAATTATAAAGCACCCTGCTCAGTGAGCGCCTTACAAATACTGAACTTGACACTAGAATCGGGCTTACGTGCATGCAACGGGCGGTTGCCTTCAGACTGTCCCAGTAGACCAACGTTTTCTAGAGGGGCACACTCCAGCCACTTAGACTATTTATTAGTTTCCCTGAACTTGTGGCCTATGACTATCGATCTACGGGTAGACGATCGCACAGAAAGCGACCATTATCCCCTGATCCTATCTGTTAAAACCCTGATTTTTACAACCTCTGACAAAAGCGCCAATGGTACAATGCCCCTGCCACCAGATCCCCTAGTGGCAAACAACCGTAGATCCCTGAAATGGCCAGTAGTACTAGACAATTCCAAAATCATTGGACAAATTTATAATGTTTTTGTAAACCATATGTCCTCTCTCTTAGACAATAATACGGTCAGTAAAAATCTCAGTCTGATAGAATCCCATGAACATCTAACTAACCAACTTGGCGGGATCCTGACCAGGGCAATAAAAAGACCACATAATGCCCAAAAGAACAAACAAACCGGGGTTACCTGGTACAACCAGGACTGCCGGAAAGCCAAGACAGATCTAATTATAGCAGTCAGGGGGGGTTCAACGGACATCGTGAGAACTAAGAGAGCACAGTACAAAAGAACTTTATCAAAGGCCAAGAAAGAATGGGACGAAAGGGTTTGGTGTGACTTACTGGATGCATGTAAATGTAAAGATCAGACTACTTTTTGGAGCCTCATTGCTAGAGGCACCAGGGGAGTGACAGAATGTAAAGATAAATTTTTAGAGGAAAAGACATGGGTCGAGCATTTTACTATGTTATATTCTTGCACAAGCTCAGGTGAAAGTGGAGGATGGGACAATTTGCAGGCCCCCTTGGTAGCGCACGATGAACCTCTTGTATTTTCTTTAACAGAAACTATCTCCGCAATTAAGGCAGTTAAATCAGGTAAAGCACCAGGCCCTGATAGAATACCAGGTGATCTTTGGAAACACGAAAATTACATCTGGGCCCCTTACATCAATTTATTATCCAACGAAATCGCCCAAGGAGCTGCCATTCCGGAGACCTGGAAGGGGGCAGAGATTGTGGCTCTGTTCAAGAAGGGTGATAGGTCAAATCCCTCGCATTACCGGCCTATCAGCCTTATTGACGTGTTACAAAAAATCTTTGCACGACAGGTTCTCGGTCGGCTTACCTCCTGGATTGAAGAGCACTCTATTTTTACAAAATACCAGGCAGGTTTTAGATGTAAGATAAGTACCGTTGACCAGGTTTTTAGATTTTTATGTTTAGTCTGGAAATATACCATTATAAGGAGTTCCCACATATACGTGGCTTTTGTTGATTTGAAGGCAGCTTTTGATATGGTCCCTAGGGCAGCCCTTTGGAAAACATTAAATAAAATGGGTGTCCCTGGAAATATCCTTCAAATTTTAATTAGACTCCATGAGAACAATTATGCTCGTGTAAGATGGGGACCGAATGGAGAAGTCACTGAGAAAATAAAAATAGCAAAGGGGGTAAGGCAAGGGTGCGTAATGGCACCCACCTTATTTTCCCTATATGTCAATGACATCCCTGATACTCTTTTGGGCTGCGAGCATGACTCTCCCAAATTGAGTGGGCAAGCCGTTCCGGCACTATTATTCGCAGACAATACGATTTTAATTTCTCAGACACCTAGGGGGCTACAAAATCTTTTAAACACATTCAGTTTATACTGTCATGATAAGGAATTAGAAATTAACTCCTCAAAAACCAAAATCATGACAATTAACCCCCATAAAGGTTTCAATAAGGTTTTTAAAATAAATAACGAACCTATTGAAGAAGTCCCTAATTTTAAATACCTGGGTATTATTTTAGACAGTGATATCACATGGAAAACGCAATTGGAGAATTCAAAACTAAGGCTAACCCAAAATCAGGCACCAATCCTAAGGAAACATAGGAATAGCCATTATAAAGCAGTCTCACCAGCTATTGAACTATTCAAATATAAAGTGCAATCTTCCTCACTTTATGGTGCGGACCTTTGGGCTTATGCTTTAAAGGATACCTTCCGAGTGAGGGAAAATTCCTTCATTAGGAAACTCTTAGGGATACCTGGGTCAACTCCAATGACACCCATATTATGGGACCTTAACTTTAGGCGTACTGACGATTATGCTGCTCTTCGCCCGCTACTCTATTGGGTCCGTTTATGGTCCACGGAGGAGCTGGCTGTCTATAGAGAAGCTTTACAAGAGATACTGGCAATAAAGAACATCACGTTTTTACCATGGCTAGAGTACGTCAAAAAATGGTTTGAAAAGTTAGGGTTAAGCGACTTCTGGTTTGACCCTGATTCCCTTACAAATGGTTCAAAACATATCCTGAAGCAAAGGTACTGGGACTATACTAGAGACTCAGTGCTTGCAAATCCCAGAACAGGGACTCTAACTTCAAAATTTTTTGAAACTAAAATGAACATGCAACTAGAGCCCTTTATGGACGAAATCCACCCTCCTTTGGCTAAAAGCCTATACCTAAAATTCCGCTATGGCATTTTGCTATTAAAAGATAGAACAACTGGCTGGAATTGTAATAAGGGGTTGATTGGGGTTGCGGGCTCTAGCATATGTGAGTTATGTGAAATGGGGGTGAAAGAAGATGAGTCCCATGTTTTATTTATATGCCCAGCATACCTTAAAGCAAGGAAAAAATGGCTCAAGCCGATTTGCAATAGGCTAGGCCTTCGACAAACTAAGGTTGGTTTAAGAATATTTAAAGGCGATACTGCACAACCGATTGTGTTTAGCCTAAGTCGTTTTTTCCTATGTGTTGCCTTGATTAGGAAAAAGAAAAATCAGAGAACTTAAATATAAAGGGGCTATTTTACCATGTTATTGACTGTCTGTTAGTATAGCACTGCCTGTCTTATTGTTATGGTGTATATCACTTTTTAAATATAATAGATATTTAATTTATTGTTTTAACTATGTGTATATTTAGTGTTCCTTACAGAAAGGGGACCGACCAGGAACTAGTTAACTCCGGTGTGGATGACCTCTGCGTAATTTTGCACAAATAAGATGTGGTGATAAATTTTTACCCACTGCTGCTATTTACTATGTATTATAATGATGTACTGTGATTTTAATGTATTGTATCTTACAAGGTTTTTTAAACCGAATAAAGATTGAAAATGAAATGAAAAAAAAAATGAAATAAAAGTAAGGATTCTGATTGACTTTCCCCTTAGTCAGACAAAGAAATGTGAAATATGCATGCTTCTCAATTTACAAATACTTTGTGCAAATAATATACATCACACTACTTTTAAGAACCATTACTAAACAATATAGGGCAGTATTACGTGACAACCGACCACCATGATTTTGTAAATGAGAAACAAGAAACCTCTGGAAAGTAGGATTGGATTTCAGAAGTGTTATGACACCGTTCAAAACACTATTCAAATGCTGATCACATTACTTAATATTAATAAGGTCATTCAAGCATGAAAAGTTTCAAATTGCCCATATTCTTTTAAATTTAGCACTTTGAAAAATTTGTCAAAAAATACATTCCCTCTGGATAACCACACGTGATGTAAATTGAGGTGTGCTGTCAGAGCAGCGAGAGCACACACGTGACCAGACGGCCATAGAGGGATCTAATGAAAGTTCCTGGCTAGGCTAGTGCTTGCTGACATTATAAGATTAGCACCACCTTTAGAAATCTGAAGCTTAAAAAAATGTCCAGAACTTTATGCGGTGGGCATGATTTTGTTTTTTGAACTTTAGGCGGGGTTGCTTTACTCTTATATTGGACAGTTTTTTCTACATAGCCATGACATACCTAAGTCTTTGTTGTGACTTTGTAATAAGGGTTATTTTTAGAATTCTGAGCCTTTCTTTTACACTGACTTGTATTTTATCAGGCACTACAGGCTATCGAGGCAGGGCAAATCCGTCTCAGATTTATGCACTTCTGCCCATTCAGCCACATTTATTGTTTCATACCAACATGACATTAGATTTCCTCCTTGATGCTTGAAAGTGCCACTTTACCTCTGATCCTTATCTCATCCGACATTCTATAAGGTGACTCTTACCAGAGGCTAGTGGAAACATACCCGGACCCAAAATTAGCAGCCCTGCCTGTTCCCGATGATTCAGCAGCTACATGTGTCAGAGGCCAGCGGGGCTGGCAGAGGGAGCACAATCTGTTTCGGGCCTGGGAAAGATACAGTGTATTCCCTGTGCTGTGTCACCATAACAACAAGTCCTCCAGGGCCATGCCCTTCACAGCTCACTGTGTTTTATTGAAAGGACTACAATTTACGAACTGCAAGTAACAAAAGGATCATTGTGTTAATCAGAATCCCACTTACCCATCTACATTAAATAAAAATCTGTCATCTGCATGTTACATAATGTGCTTTGCAGGAGACATATTGATCCCTAGTGCTACTTTAGATTAAAAACTGGGACTAGACACAACATGGATCTCTCCAGCAAGATATACACTGGAAATGTAGATGACCACACGTGTTTCACCTTTATCAGTGGGCATCTGAAAGGCAGCAAAAAGAGCAGGTTGTGTTTAGAATCCATTTGATAAGGCTGTTGATCATCATAGGTTGTAACTTTAGCAGTGCTTGTTACAAGTGGAAAAATCACAATGGGGACTAGTCTTGAAAATGAGTATTAACACAGATGCCCAGTTCAGCCCCTCCCAGTATCTGTATATTGAATCGAATTTAGATTCATCCTTAAAATGGTTTCTGATGACTATTTGTGCATAATTTGAGAGGTGCGACTTTGGGCTGATTTTTGGCCTGACACTGGTCTGTGTTGGGCTGGATTTGGGCTTATACTTGAGCGGCTTTGGGCTTCTTATGGGTCTCAAAATCTGACAACACTGGCCAGAACCCGAATTTCAGAGTCCTTGCTATTAATTATCCACTGTGTTAAACACTGATCGAGAAATCACACCTTTGGGTGCACTCGGGAGGACAAGCACCATGCAAGATTTGCAGTGGACGAAAGCCTAGCACAGAAGAAAGGAGACTAGCATAATGTATTATTGGAGGGACAGCGGCAGCAATAAATAACATGTCATTATTTTACATCCCAGTTGCTCAGTTTAAAAATAGTGAATTGAAATGCACATTTACCAGCACTGTCAGGACACAACCCTCTCCCGCGCATCACAAATATTATCGCCTATATCCACCCTTCATTCACAGGCAGAAACCTAGTTTCAGGCTGCAGACTTCGCTATCAGATATTCGCCATTTAAAATCAGTCGCGGCTGGCATGACTTGCAGGTGGGGGGGGGTCGCACTAGGGTTCGAACAGGTGTTTGCGCAGGGGGAACTGTTTTAAAATAAATAAAATAAACTTACCTTCTTAGGTCCCGTGCTGTCTCATCTCCTGGCCGGGTCCTGTGGAACAGGAAGCAGCAGCCTCCCACCCTTAAGCCAATCACAATGCTGCAATGACAGTGTTGTGATTGGTGGGGACGACACCCAGCCGGGCTCCTATGTGGAGGCCATTTTCTCCATGTAGGCTGCAGCCTACATGGAGAAAAGTGGAGAGTGCGCATGCCTGGTTTGGTCGGCCCCAGAGGGATGACCAAACAGTCAGGGCCCGCAGAGTTGGGCTAGCCCCTCCTCCCTTGTCCTCCAGGAGACCCAAACACCGGTAGTTTTATAATTTTATGTTTCTGCTTCTCGCACTGTGAGAAAGCAGTAGGGCAAAGCTCCTCCGCCCTAATGGAGGAATCGCCCCTGTGTGAAACACACAGACCGAGATCACACACCTCTGGGCTCACTCAGAAGAATAAGCGCCAGGCAAGATGTGCAATGGAAATGAGCCTAGCATAATGTATTACTTTAGGAAAATCTGCAGCAATATATATTTATCATAAATTCATACATATATATGCAATATGAGCAGTCAATAATGAATCTATATGCTGAATTATCAATCAATCAATCAATTTGTATAGCGCACTACTCACCCGAGAGGGTCTCAAGGTGCTGGGGGGGTAGCAGCTACTGCTCAAACAGCCAGGTCTTGAGATGTCTCCTGAAGGTCAGCAGGTCCTGGGTCTGACTCAGATGGGTGGGGAGGTTGTTCCACGTCTTGGCCGCGAGGTAGGAGAAGGATCTGCCGCTGGTGGTGGTTCTGTGTATGCGTGGTACGGTGGCAAGGGCGAGGTCAGTGGAGCAAAGCTGGCGATTCGGGATGTAGAAGGTGAGCCACTTGTTGAGGTATGCTGGTCCAGCGTTGTGGACTGCTTTGTGAGAGTGGGTGAGAAGCTTGAAGGTGATCCTCTTGTTGATTGTGAGCCAGTGCAGGTCCTTCAGGTGGGCAGTAATGTGGAAGTGACGGGGGATGCCGAGGACGAGGTGTGCTGAGGCATTCTGTATACGTTGAAGTATTTTCTGGAGTTTGGCCGTGGTTCCAGCGTAGAGGGCATTGCCGTAGTCCAGTCTGCTGCTGACGAGGGCATGGATGATTGTCTTTCTGGTTCCGGTGGGGATCCATATGTAGATCTTGCGAAGCATGCTGAGGGTGTTGAAGCAGGAGGAGGAGGCGGCATTGACTTGTTGGGTCATTGAGAGTGATGAGTCCAGGATGAACACCAGTTTGCGTGCATGGTCGGTGGGCGTCGGGCCATTATAAATGCTTGCTTGTTGTCAGGTTTTGTGTGTAGCTACGCAAGTGCTTGAGTTGTTACTCATATTTTCATATGTGTCCTGCACACCTTTCCTCTGTGTCCGGTGGATCACATAAAGAGTGTGTTCCAAGTTTGCCTTATTAAAAAAAAATGTCTTTTCATCAAAATAACTCTAAAACAACTAATCTTCAGTTAGGCTAGTCAGCTGAATCCACATAGTGGAGCAAGAAAAATACATCTGTGCTCAAGAATTCAAAAGTAGACAACAATTTTGACACAGATGTGGGTGAAATTAGTTACAGTTTACAAAATACTACACTTCAAGTGCTTTCGCTTTTGTTTATAAGACTGTGGTCACAAATGACACTCGCGTAGAAAAGTAAATGGGAGGAAGTCCTTGGGGAAGTGCACCTCTGCTCAGTGCCCCCGCTTTCCCTCTGGGTGTCACTGCCTGCAGCATGGTTGGTGACTACCAGTGACCTACAACGGTAATAAGATAGGTGTCACATCACCTGACAACACCACCACGGTTCTATAAGTGCCTGCATAATATCCCACTATTACCGCTTGCACCCCCAGATGCACAACTCCAAGAAAAGCTGCTGTGATTCACAGCATTTTACAGACATCAAATAGCATATGCTTCTAACCAGTGTTTTCAATAAACACCTCTCTCTCAGCCATCTACCCCCTTCTCAAAGTGCCACTACCTTTTGTGATTTTATTTCAGCACAACTTGAATCTTTTGTGAAGGGTGTGGGGGCGGGGTAAATAAACTGTCCAGGTGTTGGTTACATGCACAAGAACACTCTATTACATATTTACAGTCTGCTTTTTTGCTCTATTTTATTGTTTGTTATTGCAGCTTAGATTCATATTGTATAGTTACAAATTCTGCTAAACTGCACCTATGTGCTATTTTTTAGCAACATATTACATAGGTGAAATCTTGTCCAGTGTCCAATGTGTTGCTTCAGTGCACATTGTGCATTGGGGAAGTGGCATTTAATATGTATGGATTATGCTAATTTGCATCAAAGTACTGCTTAGGATAATATTACACGGGGTGCAATGTGTGTTCCCTTTCTTTGTAATTTGTTCTTAAACTATGTATTGGGGAGAGGATATATAACTTTGATGGGTGGTGCCATATTACAGCATTTCATGGTTGTGGTAATTTTTCTCTATTTATTTTAGCAGTGGCCAGTGCGATTTCATGGCAGCAATAACCAGTGGAGCAACTAGACCTGAACTTCAGGGGGGGGCTAAGACTCCCAGCCAGGGATGGCCCTTACACTGGTCGCGCTCAGTGCAACAGTCTATTTTGGCGTCCTTCCACCATTCCCTCCTTCTCCATGAATTCCCTCACTACCACTCGCCAACTAGGCACCTCATCTCTCTATAGCCCCTTTCTTACAAACATTACATTTTTTATAGGGCTACTCGAAGTTTACTCACACTCAGTTCTGTGATATGCTTGGTAAACTTTCTGCCCTATGGGCGTTGCGCTCCTGGCAATAACCAAAGTTTGCCTTTTGTCAAATATTTAATTTTTCTAACAACCGTTGACCGAAAAAAGAACATTAAACTGTATTAATAGCATACTCTGAGACCGTAGTAAATTGAAGAAAGGCCTCAGGCAGTCTAAACCCAAAAGACATTGGCAAAGCGAGTATGTTTCTCCAATGCAAGATCTATTGGCTTTGTCATTGTCCATCTTTTCTTCTTTTTTTTAAGTTGTATTGTACAGCAACTCAACTGCTCTGGAATATGTACAAAAAACAGTGCCAATGATTGTTCCTTTTAGGGACTAGCATGTTTTAACAGATGCAAAGTTTGGCAGGAAACTGATATGGCGCCTATATACCACAATATCAGCATTTGTTGCATCTAAATTACCTTCCCTGTGACACAACCTTCACTCTGACATTGTCATTACCTCAACCTCCAACAACCTAGTACTTTCTGGTTTACTGCAATATCACTATCTCTACCTATTTGAGAATTGGAGCCATGATCATATCATTGAAGTCAATGTAATCAGCATATTGATGTAATGATGTTGTCAGTGTTAAGATCTTTAACCTTAAAGGTTGCAGTGTACTTTTATTTTTACAAAAGTATGGTAGGTAGTGTTTCCTATAATCATGTAATTACTTTTCTTGAACTTTATATGTTCTCATCAGGAGTCATACTTTAACAGAGGCTCACAATGTAAAGTGCATATGTTATATATATGGTTTGCCGATGCACTCTAAATTGAGTATATAGATTGTTCGGTAACAATTTACAACAAATCAAACACAATTGACAGAAGTGACAAAGGTTCCAACAGATGAGTGAATCTTGGAGTCTTTAATGAAGAGTACAGCCAGCCGACACGTGTTTCATCGCCTTCGCGATTCCTCAGGGCTGAAACAAACAAATGAGTAGCATCTAGCATATTGTTTGAGCAGATGGATTTTACATACAAGACCATAGTGTATGGTCGTTACAAACCAACAATAAATGCTTCCTCCTGCAGTGAGCATACAGTGATTAATTCAGATTTGTTCCACTAGTGCCACCACAACACATCTGTGTCGAAATTGGGTGTATACTACCGATATTCTATAAAGACGTGGATATATGTGAAAGTGATTGTGATGGATATGTGCAGGGACAAAATAAGAATAGTGTATCCGGAACGGCAAGCAATGACAAGTGCTTTGCGTCGCAGCGGAAGTGTCCTATCCGTGTGCGGCTCATTCATCCTACATGCCACTTCCTTGTGAAAACGTGAAAAAATGTGTCATTGTGAAAGTATACCTAGATGGCCGTGTCAACGTCAGAAGGTCTGCATGTGTGTTGAAAAGGGGAGAAAAAACCGAAAAAATCTCATCACTAACTGTACTTTAGTGATATTCAGGCAAGATGTCACCAAGGTAAGACTGTCCGCCAAGTACGAAATGCAGACTCACCGCTCAGCTGGTGATAATTCCGACCCAGCCGGGCCCTTGACCAGTTGCACTAAGTTCGAGTGCGTCCAGCAGCGGTAAATATCTTTGTTTCTGTGACAGATTAAAAGTAATATATGTCACCTCGAATATGTGGTGTCTTAATCCTCATCACAGTGCCCTAAAAAAATGTTCTTCCCATATGTAGTCTAATGTCACAGAGAATGTCTCACTAGAGCCATTTCATTTTAATTTTGAATACCAACGGGGAACTTCCCTTCCTGTAATTGTTAAAATAATAGTCGGAATTTCCAAGAAATTTGGTGCGTGTCATGCAATACCCTGAAGGGTTCTACCAATCTACTTACATGAATATTGTAATCAAGAAGTATTAATGGGGCTCGGAGACCACCCGATATAATTCACAAAGTTGTGAAAGTTCCGTTTTCGAAATGGATACTGTTAAGAAAAATAGCACTTCAGTCAAGACATTACTATAATTAACCATGAACTAGGTGAAGTCACATCCTGGAAGATCTTAGCATGATCTTACCTATTTGAATCTGCACGAGGATACCGGTTGCGGTTCCTGTCAAGCGTGCACCAAGCTGAAATGGGAACAAAGTCATAGGGGTATTTAGATCTAAGAATGGTTGCGGAGAATGAATCATCGTGTGAATTCTTTAGTTAATATAAGTGGACGATCGCGTGATTCACTTACCCGTGTGTGGCTCTCCGAACGCGTCCGGCGGGTGCACCTCCTCCGAGCCCTGTTCCTGTTTGGACACGTGACTGTGTCCAAGCCGACATCATATGCGCGTCTTGACGTGACGTATTCTTGAAACTAGAACGCGTATGAGTACGGCAAACCCATCCATAATGGATGGTCCGTATTGCTTATTCCATTCTAACTACCTGGTTGTTGTAAACAACGGTATTATAATATTCTCATACCGTGTGAGATAAGAAAATTATGTTAAACGCGAATATGTTGTAAAAATATGCGTCTAATTGTGCTCCCCACATAATATTTTCCCCATTCACATTCAATAATATAAATTACGAATTTGGTTGTACAGTTGATATTACTCTTGATGGTGTGAGACACTCCATCAGGGCCCATGAAACTTTTTGTGCCATGTTTTGCCCATTTGCACATACTGCAGAATCCGCATTTGTGGAAACCCAGACCACGATTCTCCTGTACTGAATAATACTGTTATGAGATCTGAAATACTAGCAAATGATACTGTACACAATATTATGTGATATGAAGTCACAGTATGATTGGGCTATTCACTCTTAAAGTAACCATACTCATTCACGGTGCACACTTCACTATTGAGAATGATGTTGAAAACCTAATGTCACGCTGCACTTTTTAGCACGAATATACTATTGAAAATACCCAACTTCCCAAGGATACATACCCACCGACATAATGGTGTTTATGTAAGTTTGTACTCTATTCGACTGTAGCGCTTCTTATGATTTTAAATTAGCGACCAACTTATCGCATATTTTTACAACATATTCGCGTTTAATATAATTTTCTTATCTCACACGGTATGAGAATATTATAATACCGTTGTTTACAACAACCAGGTAGTTAGAATGGAATAAGCAATACGGACCATCCATTATGGATGGGTTTGCCGTACTCATACGCGTTCTAGTTTCAAGAATCCGTCACGTCAAGACGCGCATATACGTCGGCTTGGACACAGTCACGTGTCCAAACAGGAACAGGGCTCGGAGGAGGTGCACCCGCCGGACGCGTTCGGAGAGCCACACACGGGTAAGTGAATCACGCGATCGTCCACTTATATTAACTAAAGAATTCACACGATGATTCATTCTCCGCAACCATTCTTAGATCTAAATACCCCTATGACTTTGTTCCCATTTCAGCTTGGTGCACGCTTGACAGGAACCGCAACCGGTATCCTCGTGCAGATTCAAATAGGTAAGATCATGCTAAGATCTTCCAGGATGTGACTTCACCTAGTTCATGGTTAATTATAGTAATGTCTTGACTGAAGTGCTATTTTTCTTAACAGTATCCATTTCGAAAACGGAACTTTCACAACTTTGTGAATTATATCGGGTGGTCTCCGAGCCCCATTAATACTTCTTGATTACAATATTCATGTAAGTAGATTGGTAGAACCCTTCAGGGTATTGCATGACACGCACCAAATTTCTTGGAAATTCCGACTATTATTTTAACAATTACAGGAAGGGAAGTTCCCCGTTGGTATTCAAAATTAAAATGAAATGGCTCTAGTGAGACATTCTCTGTGACATTAGACTACATATGGGAAGAACATTTTTTAGGGCACTGTGATGAGGATTAAGACACCACATATTCGAAGTGAGATATATTTCTTTTAATCTGTCACAGAAACAAAGATATTTACCGCTGCTGGACGCACTCGAACTTAGTGCAACTGGTCAAGGGCCCGGCTGGGTCGGAATTATCACCAGCTGAGCGGTGAGTCTGCATTTCGTACTTGGCGGACAGTCTTACCTTGGTGACATCTTGCCTGAATATCACTAAAGTACAGTTAGTGATGAGATTTTTTCGGTTTTTTCTCCCCTTTTCAACACACATGCAGACCTTCTGACGTTGACACGGCCATCTAGGTATGCTTTCACAATGACACATTTTTTCACGTTTTCACAAGGAAGTGGCATGTAGGATGAATGAGCCGCACACGGATAGGACACTTCCGCTGCGACGCAAAGCACTTGTCATTGCTTGCCGTTCCGGATACACTATTATTATTTTGTCCCTGCACATATCCATCACAATCACTTTCACATATATCCACGTCTTTATAGAATATCGGTAGTATACACCCAATTTCGACACGGATGTGTTGTGGTGGCACTAGTGGAACAAATCTGAATTAATCACTGTATGCTCACTGCAGGAGGAAGCATTTATTGTTGGTTTGTAACGACCATACACTATGGTCTTGTATGTAAAATCCATCTGCTCAAACAATATGCTAGATGCTACTCATTTGTTTGTTTCAGCCCTGAGGAATCGCGAAGGCGATGAAACACGTGTCGGCTGGCTGTACTCTTCATTAAAGACTCCAAGATTCACTCATCTGTTGGAACCTTTGTCACTTCTTTCAATTGTGTTTGATTTGTTGTAAATTGTTACCGAACAATCTATATACTCAATTTAGAGTGCATCGGCAAACCATATACTAGATAGTAGTAGTTCTTCTACTCAAGAGAGTGGTTCAGGTTTGTCCACTCGCCGATTAGCACCTAGGACACTTGTTGTATTTATAACTGTATGCGTATGAACGGGCAGTGCACCCATCTATAACTGATCTAAAAACCTTCCATTCCCTAGTTAAAGTGCATATGTTGTTCTTACAATAGCAACTACTATATAGAAGAAACAAAATCACCATAAGATTAACACATAAAAATAAGAGCATCTTTGTGTGTTTGTATATGACTCATTTGAGCCCTTCACTAAAAACTGCCTAAGTTTGAGAAAATGAGATGCACTATAAAATATGACTAACACTTGCAATATTTACAGATTCAGATTGTTACTGTATTTATATATTTTTAGAAAGTCTAGATTTTGGAGGAACATGCAGAGAAAATAGAGAGATTTGTAGTCACTGTGTTCAGACTTGGGTGTCTCACTGAGGTATACAAACAACATAAGAGACATACAAAGAATACACTGCTAAGATTAAGGGCTAGATGTAGGTAAATCACAAATACCGAATCGTTATTACCGATTTTTACCGAATCGGTAATAAGGAATCGGTATTTGCGATGTAGATAATAATTCAGTAAAATTTACTGATTCAGTAGAATTTGGTAATAGTTACCGATTCCTTAGAATTCGGTAAAAATATTACCAAAAACCCATTACCGAAGCAGTAAAATACCGGTTCTGTAATACCGATTCGGTAAATACCAAATCGGTAATTTAAAAAAACAGGAATTTTGTAATCAGCCAATCCAGAACAAGCACATGACTCCCAACCAGGAAGTGGCCACACCCATGCAGGTGCACTGAATCAGTTGGTGTTTGGAGAGACTGGGAGCAACAGCAGAGGAGCAGAACAGTCAACAACCAGTTCACAGAGACAAACTGCACCATGGCCACATCAGAGAAAAGCAAGGATTCTGCAGCTGGGAGAAAAAGAAAAATGAAATTCAGTGAGAAGGAGTTGGAGGTCCTCATTGAGGAAGTAGTAAAAGACCATGACCAGCTCTTTGGTAAGAGGTCACTAAACATGCCTGAGTCACAGAAAAGGGCCATTTGGATGGCAATCCAAGAAAAAATAAATGCCATTGGGGTCACAACACGGACAATTGAGGACCTGAAAAAGTGTTGGTACTACCTGAGAGCACGTGCCAAGGAGAGGATGTCTGAGCACCAGAAACAATCAGGAAAAACTGGTGGTGGAAGCTCCACAGCGCCTGCTGCTACTGCCCTGGACCAACTGGTAGAATCCACCCTCCAGCCAGAGAGTGTCCGTGGAATTGGCGATGTGGATAGCTCTGCTAGACCTTCCAACACACAAGGTAAATTGCATTACATCATACTGTTTCCCCTCCCTAACCCCAATCCCCCTGCAACAATCCCACTCCAGGCCATGTTTCATGTAAGCTGTGCAATGCACCATGGGAAATGTAGTCCCTGTCAATGGGTAGCAAAACAGCCACTTCCCAATTAGCTTTGGCAATTGTTACACATCTATAGATGAGATAGCAGAGGTCAGACAGCTAGGATGTCAGTTGTGAAATTTATTAGCACACATTTGCTGCAAGAAAAGTAAGTAATGATACATTCTGTATCCACAGGCGGAACAGCACCACAAGCTTCAGAGGGGTAGACTGCTGATGCTCCCAGGGATGATACAAGAAGTGATGAGGAAGTTCTGTCACCTCCACCCATTGCACCAACTACTCCACCACCACCACCTACAAAGTCAAAGCGATACACAGTTGCTCCACTTCCAGAGATAGATGCCACAGAGGAGGACAGGCAGGAAGTCCAGCATACATCACCAGGCACAGACACACAGTCATCTGGGGCGCGGTCCCTCATGCGTGAACGCAGCACCGGTGTCCGTAGACGACGCAAAAGGTCCCAAAGTCCAGCATTTGAAGGCTCAAATGTCTTTGCAGGCCTGGAGGGCCAAATGCTGATAGTGCAGCGCCTGTAGGGGAAGACAATGCAGACCATTCAGAGGCAGATGGTGGCAAAGAACTGGAAGATGGATGAAATGAAGGAGGCCATATACTGCCTCAACAATACAATGTCAGAGGGACTGAAGGAGGTATCTGAGGCAGTGAACAAATTAAGTGACAGAATGGAGGGGGAGCGCGCTGCAAGGAGGAGAGACAGACAGGTGATTGCAGGCTTCACAAAGTCTGTGAACAGACTGTGTAATGCCACCCATGTAGTGAGTCGAAGATCTATGGCCATGCAAATGGAGATGGCCAAGTGCAGCCAAGAGGTTACCCAGGGCCTGGTCACAGTCACCAGTGCCGTGGAAATCATGCAGACAAACCAGATTTCTGCCACCGGTTCCGGGGACGTTGAGGAAAGTGAGGAGGTAAGCAGTCATAGCACTGAACTCTTCCCCTTGCTAGAGTAAGAGGCGCAGTGTGAAGCATGGCTCTGAAGCAGGACACAGTGCTGCTGAGGACAATGTGCAAGCAAGACGTGGCACTGGTGTGCGGGGCGCTGGAGATAGGCACGGCCCTACAATTCAGATCTGTGGTGGGTGAAGTAACCCTTTTGAACACATAGCTGGTGTCATGGTGTGCTGATAATTTGCCTGATGTAAGGTCTATTAAACACCCTGACATAAATGCATTACCTGGCTTTGTCTCATTACTTACTTAAAAATAATTATTTGTGATCTCTGACCGTCTGTCTCCCATCTGCTGCAGCTGCGCCACCTGCTGCGCTGTGCTGTGGCTGTGTACCTTCCTCATCCTCATCCTCCTCTTCAGAATCACATATTTCAACAGGTGTACCCTTCTTAGTGGCAAGGTTATGCAGCATGGCACATATAGCTATGATTTTGCAACACACCAGGGGCTGGTACTGCCGTGCACCTCCACTTTTGTGCAGGCAGCGGAACCGGCTTTTGAGGAGTCCAAATGTTCGCTCAACCACACTGTGTGTCGATCTATGTGTAACATTGTATCTCCTTTCACTTGGGGTGGATGGGTGCAGGTACAGAGTCAGGATGAAAGAGCGCACTGCATTGGCACTGTCACCTGTGTGTGAGATGTAAGTAAGTATTACACAGCGTACAATCTCATCAACAGTTGTGTAATTCAGGGGGTGTAACATGTACTTACCTAGCAGGTAGCCTTCACCAAATTCTCCTGCAAGGAGCCGGGTATATATATCCCACTGTTCCTGAATATGTATGAATCTTGGGTACTCCCTGGAAACTTTGCAACTATGTCGGTGATTATGTTCTTCGCATCACATATAACCTGTACATTGATGGAATGTGTGGACTTGCCATTGCGGTAGATGTACTCAGTCGCAGCAAGGGGCAAATTGGTATATGTGTGCCATCAATCCAACCTATGACGTGTGGGAAGTGGGCCTTCTGATAAAAGTCCAACTTGGTCTTCAGCAGTTCTGCCTGTGTGTTGGGGAATTTGATGTAGTGTGCCATCCTTTGCAACATAGCGAAACAAAAGGGGATGATGGACGGACATTTGAGCAAATCAAACACTCACCCCCAGTCAACTGATCTGGGTTTAATCCATCACCATTCTTTAGCTCACTCAGCCACCCCAGTTCAGACATCGCCATATGCAAATCAGTCTGACCCTGTGCCTCATGGGAACAGTCCAGCCTGAACTGCCAAGCCATGTCTTCCCTGGACCGGAAACAAGCATCCTGGGACCGGTTTCGGATTCATAATCCTCATCAGCCAGGCTATCTTGAATCCAGTGGCCAAGTGAACAAGGGACTCACGTCTGAGCATAGGCTGCCAACTTAGGGCAAACAAAGCGAAACAAAAGGGGATGATGGACGGAGCGTTTGAGCAAATCAAACACTCACCCCCAGTCAACTGATCTGGGTTTAAACCATCACCATTCTTTAGCTCACTCAGCCACCCCAGTTCAGACATGGCCATATGCAAATCAGTCTGACCCTGTGCCTCATGTGAACAGTTCAGCCCGAACTACCAAGCCATGTCTTCCCTGGACCGGAAACAAGCATCCTGGGACCGGTTTCGGATTCATAATCCTCATCAGCCAGGCTATCTTGAATCCAGTGGCCAAGTGAGCAAGGGACTCACGTCTGAGCATACCCTGCCAACTTAGGGCGAACAAAGCGAAACAAAAGGGGATGATGGACACAGCGTTTTAGAAAATCAAACACTCACCCCCAGTCAACTGATCTGGGTTTAATCCATCACCATTCTTTAGCTCACTCAGCCACCCTAGTTCAGACATGGCCATGTGCAAATCAGTCTGACCCTGTGCCTCATGGGCTGAAGACGGCTGGAATGCCAGAAACCGGTCCTCGGAAGCTTGTTTCCGGTCCAGGGAAGACATAGCTTGGCAGTTCGGGCTGGACTGTTCCCATGAGGCACAGGGCCAGACTTATTTGCATATAGCCATGTCTGAACTGGGGTGGCAGAGTGGGCTAAAGAACGGTGATGGATTAAACCCAGATCTTTTGACTGGGTGTGAGTGTTTGATTGATTAAGATGCTCCGTCCATCACCACCCCCTTTTGTACCGCTTTTGGCCGCCATAAGTGTGGCAGGGTATGGTCAGACGTGAGTCCCTTGCTCACTTTGCCACTGGATTAAAGCAAGCTGGGCTGAAGACGGCTGGAAATCCAGAAACCTGTCCTCGGAAGCTTGTTTCCGGTCCAGGGAAGACATGGCTTGGCAGTTCGGGCTGGACTGTTCCCATGAGGCACAGGGTGACTGATTTGCATATAGCCATGTCTGAAATGGGGTGGCAGAGTGGGCTAAAGAACAGTGATGGATTAAACCCAGATCTTTTGACTGGGTGTGAGTGTTTGATTGATTCAGATGCTCCGTCCATCACCACCCCCCTTTTGTACCGCTTCTATTAGCGGTGGCATACAAATGCTACTGTAGGGCCCTATACCTAACCAAAACTACTGTCCCCTACGTGCCTGCAATACCACTGGAGCGATCCCCTATCAGAGAAGGAGTGCTCACAGCTCCTACACTAGCAGAATGGCGGAAGGCTGATATACAAACCCTTAAGGATCTTTTACAGAGCTGGCACGCTCATACCATATGAGTCCCTAGTGGCGGAGGAGGGGCTCCCACCCGGGCAGTTTTTAGCGCACCGCTCCTTGGTGGCGAAGCTGACAGCTAAATGGGGGGATATGATCACGGATCCCAATCAACACCTAACCATCCAGTATTTACACATTATGGGAATAGGCAGGCACCTTGTTCGCTGGTTTGCGGTGTGCTCCGAACACACACAGCAATAAGCCTAGAACCACTCCGTCGCAAATGGGAACTGGAACTGGGGCTGCAGTTGGCAAATAAGGAATGGGAGAGGTTACTAAAATGCCTGGTGCGTAGCCCCTGAAACATGAGATTCCGCCAAATACAGTTATTCATTGTGCATAGGGCATATCTTACACCCGAGCTGATTAACAGATATTTTCACCGCAACGATGCGGCGTGTCCCAGGTATAGTGAGCAAGGGGCAGGCCTACTACACATGTTATGGAGTTGCCCTAGGCTAGGCACATACTGGCACACAATCAACAGGCTGTTACAAGGCTGTACAGGCTGCACTATACCATTTGAATGGCCTGTGCACCTCTTGCACCACTTCAGGAGGACCCCTGCATTAAAGGTGAGTCCCGATTCCTAGATCTGGGCATAGTGGTTGTGAAACTTCTCTTAACAAAGAAGTGGAAAGCGCAGGAACCTCCATACACGTGGGCGTTGAGCTACTTGCCGTTGGCATGGGCTAAGGCGGAGAGAATTGATGTTCTGAGGGAAGAAACACTGGGGCTACCGAAAGAACCCATGACAGCTCACTGGAAAGGAATACTCGGTGCGCTACAACAGATGGAGAGGGAGGGACCAGGGAGATGCCCTGAGAGAACGGATATTGAACACACAGGAGGGAATGCGCCCGCCACTGGCACACTGCCGTGATATTCCAGTATGGCTTCACCCGTTGGTTAAGCTCCTGCACACGAGTAGTCACCGCTAATGTACAGTTACAATCACTATGTAAAAAATGGACACTGGGTACGGGGTGAGGGGAGAGGGTGAGGGAGTTAGATATATATATACCAGTCAATGCTGCTTTTGTTATGGTTATCTTTGTTCTTCTTAATGTCATCTGTTTGAACGTCCAAGGTGAGAGAAATGGAAAGGACCTTTCATACTATCATGATGTTAACACACTGCTATTGAACTGTAACCTCTGCGTTTTGTAATATGACTCCCATATCGAAGTCAACTTCGCTCCTGCATGAGTGCTCCCCTTACCAATTTCGGTACAATCAGTATGCATGTGAACCCGTAGACAATACAACTCCAGAAGTTGGTGAATGATCTCATGCACAGCTGTACGTTTTCATGTAAATTGCCTGTCATGACCATGGAAAAACTAAAATCAATAAAAACAGATTTGAACAAAATGATGCGGGTTGGGATTTGCAGACATCTGGCGGTACTATTAAGCTGCCCAGCTATTGCCAATGAATGACTGGTTGTTCGCAGATAGGGTTAACTCCATAGTTAGATTGGAGGTTGCCACGATGGGTGTGCCACTCCTTCTATTTCATTTATACAGTTATTGAGTGTCGGGGAAGTTGCTTGTGAATGCTTGGAGCGGGCGCTTAGAAAGGTGAATTATCATGGTCAGATAACCCCCCCCTCTGGCATGGTAAATGGCTACTGGGGCTACCCTGGCTGTACAGATTCTCCTGATGAGACACCATTGGGATATATTGGTTAGCAGACTTTTAGGAAATTTCTAATATTAAAATTTTTGGCCAAATGCAGTCAGAAGTTGACAGACACATGAAAGATCGAAGGATCACCTACAAGTGGTTCCGGACTTCAATCTATTAGGGTCCAAACTGGTCCTTGAACTCCTAGGGAAAAAGGCAATTTTTAGATTAAAGAGAACATTAATTGTCAACATGCCAGACCCAATGCAGACTTTCAGAGATCAATGGGAATTGGAGCTGGGCCCCATGGAACAAGAAAAATGGGACAAGACTAAGATAGCCACTAGCGAACTAGTGATCCTGGCAAGGCTTGGCTTTATTCAATTTAAATACCTACACAGAGTTTACCACACACCAGCATGCCTTCATAAACATGGACGTATCCCCTGTCCAACCTGATAATAGTGGGGGATGATGTGGGCACATTTTTTCACATAGTTTGGGAATATCCGGTAGTTCACAGATATTGGTCCAAAATTGTTTCAACTCTGGCTCGGATGACTGGAGTAGGCCTTTAGATGGACCCTAAGATTGCATAGTGGAGAATAATGTCAGGGTGGGATGATAACTAGGTGGGGAGAAACTTGTGGCACTGGGTCTGATGAAAAGAGAAAATGCCCAAATGTGGAGGGCTCCGGCTACTCCTAATTTGTCTGACTGGACTACAGAAATTGACTTCTTTGCCAAAGTGGAGGAAAGGATCTATCTGGGCCAGGGATGCCCCCAAAGGTCTGCTAAAATATCGGACCCATGGTGAAGCATGTTCTAGCATAAGCACCATCTAATAGAGACGCAATACCGTGAGATTGGGAATCAAAAGATGAAATTTAATTTGTATGGGTTGAGCACTAACGACAAACCCTGTTTGATTTCCTTGTATTTTGAAAAGAGGTGCCTGGCTTTTACCCTGGGCGCCATCTTGAAAGGGTGAATACAAGGTTTTAATCCTTTAATGTTTTTAAGTTTCTCCCCTTTGTTTTATTTAGCCTTTATTTTACCAGTAATTATCCATCCCAGGGGAGCCTGATGAGGATAATCAGGGGTGCTGGACCCTGGTTCTGATGTTTCTTTTTTTCCCGTCCTGTTTTTCTTTCGTACTCTGCTAAGCGTGGGCTTCTGGGCTACAACCACAGCTCCAGAGCATTTATTGCAATTCAAAACTTACCTGGCAAGCCAGTCGGTTTCTGTCCTTTTTCAGACCACGCTCAGCACTAGCCCCCTGCTGGTTTTGGCTCCCTTCCCTCTCCCACCTTAGCCTTCTACAGGGAAATGTCCATGGATTTGAACCCTTAAGGTAAGATCCAGGGATGTTTGTGTCTTGACCCCCAGATGGTACCCCAGAATAAAGTTTATGTCTGCACCAGTTGTGGGAACTTTTTTACATGGTTCAATTCAAAATGTAAAGAACACATCAGCACCACGGCTATCAATGGCACTGTTACCCCCATTAATAAGGTAAGGTGCACACTCATTAATGCCAGATCACAGATAAAACATCACTTTGAATTTCTCGAATGTATGTATAGCCATCACCTTTATATTTCTTGGATTCCTGAAACTTGGGCCAACCAAACATTAGGACCCAATCTAGCAGCAGCTACCCCCTAATATTGTCCTACACTATATAGATAGGCCTTTGAAAAGGGGAGGTTGTTTGTCCTTGATACAAAGGGACCAATTGTCAGCGGTCTTCAAGCTAGTACCCACACTGGTATGTGAAGCCTTTCCTTTCAATGTCCAACTCTCTAAAATGCAATCCTTCAGGGGCATTTTAATCTATCGCCTCCCTGGACCCAGGAACTCTTTCAGTCATAACATAGGCTTCCTCCTTGAGGAAGGCTTGACCAATAGTGATACCACCTTGCTTGGTGATTTCAGGATATCTCAGTTAATGTAAGATCCTACCCATGGAGCTGGGCATACACCTGATGAAGTATTTTCTAACAGTCCATTAGTGGTTATGAAAGTCCTGATTCCTATAATCTGGTCAGGCCACCATGCGGTCTTGTTTGACATAAAGCTACATCAGAAACCCTCCTAACAAACCGTTTAGCCATAACGTCAATTTCCGTGCCTGAAATTAAGTACAGACAGATGCCCTAAATAGAAAATTATCTGATATCATGCCACTCCCACTAGTAAATCCAGCTGATTACTACTTACATTATACCAACTGGATAGAGTCAGCAGTAGCTGCCACTGTACCTCTGAAATCCTGTAATTCTAAGAGAGGCAAACCCTCTGCTTCTTGGTTCACTGAGAACCTTAGATTACAGAAACAAGCACGCAGAAGACAAAAGAGACTGTGGAGTGTGAGTATAACACAGCAGAAAACAACAAATATAAGCACAACTTTAACGCTCTCTTGCTCAAGAAGAAAACACATTTTTTATGCAAAAAATTGCTGCATCCAGTAACTCTACCAAATAACTTTTGAGGGAGGTGCCTGATCTGATCTCTCCCCCTAGGAATGTTATACCTACTAATAGCCAACATTTTTGTGAATATTTGACCAATTTCCTCCTGGATAAAGTGGTCTAGATTTTTAACAAGTTTAACCTGAATTCATCTCCTGGCGTTCCACTCTCATCTCAATCCTTCCTTTTGGATGACTTACCCAAATTTACTAATTTCTTGTCTTTTTCTACACAACACGAAACGCCTCTCATTAGAGGCACCACACCAACGTCTCCCATGGTCCCCTGCCCCCCCCCCCAATCAATAACCTGTCCACAGAAACAGTGGCTTCCTGTCTGACCCATATTTTTAAGTCCTTTCTGAAATTAGGCATGCTTCCAATAATTTGGAAAGAGGCATCCATCCTGGCCCTGTTAAAAAAAGTCAAATATGAATCCCAATGATTCGAACAATTTTCCCCCCATTTCCTGTTTACCATTACCAGCTAAAATAATTGAAGAGGCCATTAATCAGCAAATGTCCCTTGGCCTCCCTTATCAAATCATTTAGGGTGGATCACACCTCTTATGTAAATGACCCCCAAATTGTGGTAGGAATGTCCTCATCGAATAATTAAATAGGCTTTAACTTTTATGACGACATGACTGCTGTTGGTAATTGGATGAACCAACATTGTAAAAAAAAAAACAATTCCGGGAATACTGAAGTAATTCTATTTGAAAATCCCCCATCCTTATGGGCCCCAACCTATTGGCCAGAGGAAATGGGACCCCTACCCACCCCAGCTTGTAAAGCCAGGAATCTCAGGGTGGTTATTGACAACAAGCTGACCTTTGGACAGCAAGTTAATGCAGTCAAATACTCGGCTTTCATTGTTCTAAGCATGCTTAGAAAGGTCTTTCCTTTCATCTCTGCCAATTCTCAAAAAACAATGATCTCTTTATTAATACTCTCCAAACTAGACTACTATCATGCCTTATATCTTAACATGCAGCAGCAACACCTGAATAATCTTCAGGTCCTGCAAAACGCAGCTGCCAGAATGCTAACAGAAGGAATTCCAAAACATACATTTGTCACACAGGCCATTAGACATCTCCACTGGCTGTCTGTCAGGCAGTGCATCAAATTCAAAGCCCTCGGTCTTGCCCATAGGGTGCTACATGGAGTCGGCCCGGAGTTCTTTAAACAATCTTGCCCCTGCCTTTTGGAATTCCCTTCCCGCCCACCTTAGATCTTCCACTCCATATGCACTCTTCTGAAAGGAGTTAAAAACTTTTCTTTTCTCACAAGCCTTCCCTTTATAAACTCTTTTTCTTCACTTCTTTCCTGATCCTCCCTTTCTTCCTGATCCTCCTGTCTCTCTAGGTTCAGTACACCACAGCGCCAAGAAACCGCCAGGTGAACGTGCCCTCTAAAAATACTTTAAACTCAAACTCAAACTCAATCTTTCATTTGGTATACTCCAGGAAGAAACTTGAGGTCTTCTGGTGCTCGAAAATTGACAGCCAATGGGTTCAGACAAACCAGTTGGGGAGGAAGAAGTTTTGTGAACTCAACTGTTAAGGAAAGAAAGTCTCTCCCCCTCTGCATTAGGTTAATTTCTAACCTGCTTATGTACAGAAAGAATCGAAAAACCTGGCGTTATCACTAATTTCCATTGAGTTTGTTGTCTTTCTCCCCCAGTAATTGCGCCTAGACACTTTCGGTATTTGTTTGCACCTAATGATTCTCTGTAACTTTAACATATTGTAAGTAACTTTCTTTTGTGACCATGACAGACAATGCATGGGGTTCAACCATATTGTTCTTAGTTAGCTGCTTTGTTTTCATGCATGTTACAAAACGTGAAATGTATGAAAAATATTTAAAAGCAAACAAACTGTGCCTGGGAAACAATTGAACATCCTGGGACCCCTGAAACTAATTATGGCTACATTGTCAGGCCAGTCCTTAAATCGCTCCTAGAAAAGTGACTTTGGCTATTTACCTTCTAGATTTCCCAGCAGAGTGGCAAAAGTTCCTATTGATGAGGATAGACCCTAAGCTAGTTTACTGTATGTGCCAATTAAAAAACGGGTCTGACTCTAAAGTTATTTACCCAGTAGCCTATTCATAATTTTTTTTATGCTGACATTCACTTCTCTGAAAAAGGTGCACAGACACTTAAGAAAATATTCAACCGAAGGTTTTCCCAAATGATTTTGATATTAAGCTTGATCATCTCGACATGCTCACCAGAACCTGTACAGGCTTACATTCTACTTTTTTAGATGAACACATTTCTGCTTGTTTAGTGACTGAAGTGAACAGGCATCTTTCTATCTCCAGAGAGGCCGACAGGGAAGACGCAGATTCGAGTGAGGTAGATGATGGTCCAAATAATGGTGGATCATTCTCATTTAAATCTGGTTTGGGAGTTTCTGGTGATCTGGGTGAAAACAGCTCTCTTCCTTTAGAGTTACAAAAAGACTAAAAAGAAAAGGATTCATACTGTGTTGAAATAATACTAGGTATCCCTGTGAAGCCTGGCTAAAGTTGTGGATTGTTTGTGAGCTTTAATACAGTGGATCTTATCATTTCCCTTGCCTTAATGGTCTCCTCAAAAGCTGGAAATCCTTGATTTATTCTCCAATAATAGGCAACAATCTCGCTGTCTTCAGAGAGCAAGGGAGGATTTGGAATGGTTTCTCTCCCAGATGGAGGCCAGAAATTGAATATCAGTAAGTAAGTAAATACATCTTCATTCAGTTTAAACTACCATAAAAGATCCAAATTCATACAAATAATACATATTCCATATCAATCAATTACACGTGCCATCTCCAGACCCATGCGTGTCAGAGGTTCGAGCTATGTCCCAGTCAAGGAAATTTACCATAAAATCTATGTTAAAATTACTAAAAATTTATAAAACCCTCAAATATGACCAGTAGCGTGGAGGACATACTTTGACATTTCATAAGATAAATATAGAAGATATAATAAAAGTACTGTACAGATTAAAAAACATTTGAAATGAGGAAGGTAAAATATACTTGAGATTCCATGTCTTAGACCTAGGTTCACAAATACCATATGGATCTCCGGGATGCAGTAGAATTAATCAATGTCATGAGCAATAGACCATCCGATGGCATTACAGTTATTAGGCGATACAATACATACTTTAGTAAATGCATGATAAAAATGTGCATACTATATAAGGTAAGATTTGTTGTGCTTGGAACTTGCCACCATAGTCCCATTTACTTATGTTTTTTTAACTAACGTGCCCTAACATGCAGTATACATGCCACACAAGCAGAAATAGGCCTAGGACAAATTCAGTCAGCACAGCAGCTAGTCCACATACCATGAAGGGAGATGTCATTATAAAAAGACAATGGAGAAAGGACTATTGTGCCTAACCTCCCTCCCCTTGCTAAGAAGAAGTATTATTATATAATAAAAGATCTCTGGGCTTTGTCAGCAGACCCCATACCTTAGTCGACAGATGGTAGATCTACATCATAGGTGCTATCTCGCTTTTCTCCCTGGAAATATCCCTCTCCAAGTCGGCGCTACCTATTTGTGTATTCCAATAAGACCAAAGTACGCTGTCCAAACAACAGCTGCATCTGTATGTTTTGTCCAAGGGCTAAGGTCTGGCCTGAACAAAATAACAAGGAGCATTGTTGTTCGACCTTGCACATAATTTCAGTTGAAATCCCAGGAACATGCAGAGAGTGAACAAAGCTATGAGTTCTCATGTGAAAGCATCCTTAGAAAATATTTAAAAAAATAAAGATGTATAGTAACGTGTGCACAGCAGCAGGCAAGCTGCAGTGTGCCCATGCTAACTTAGTAAAAACGACAATGTCCCTAAAGGCCACGTGACATCTTGTTGAAGTCACTCAGGAAACACGAAAGCTTCCCTGCATCCAGACCTTGGCAGTAGAATTTCAATATCTGTTTGTGATGTTTTCATTTAAAAGGAGCCATTGGCAAACATTTTCTAGTGTTAAAAGTGCTACGCTACATGTTATCTGTATTTGTAAGGTGCACTATCACCAGCTAGGGTATCCTGGGTCTAAGCTGGTGTGTGTGCCCTTCTTATGTTAGTGGTGCAGCACAAAGATTGCCCACCCTTTACACATCACAAAAGTCACAGACACTTAAGAAAACACATGGAATGAAGTGCACTTAGCGCATGATTCATGTATAGTTTAATGAATTAATGTAAGTGTTGCACTTAACATTTATAAAAGATTGCCTTAACTGTAGGATTAGAGAACTTACATAATTTTTTTGCCTTAATTAAGAGTGAATAATAAAGAATTGTCTTTATTTATGTTATGTTTTGTAGTTTTGTAGACTGCTCAGCTGCCCCAGCAAAGAAGCGTCCCTGCCCTAATGGCAGAAAACTGCACAGCCTCTAACAGGGAAAAGGCCTTCAATGGATGGAAGAGGAATGATTTGATTGCTTTGTGAAATGCCAAATAATTCTTTAAACCGCGAATGGAAAAAGGGTGTGGGTTCCAAAGTTTGGGTGCCAGCCTACGGAAGAAACGCCCCCTGGCACAGACCCTCCTCACCCGATGGATAACTGGCAATTGCTGCCCATTGACCGAAATTGGCGGGAACGGGTATATGGTGCAAGCAGATTGGCCGGAATCCCTGGGGATGAAGAGTTCAAGATTTTAAACGAAATACAGAAGGACTTGAACTCTGTACGTTTGGCCACAGGCAGCCAGTGGAGCCGACGGATAGCACTGGGTGCAGAACACATCCTAGGCAGGCCAAGAAGAGTTCTGGCCGCAACATTCTGGACCCTTTGCAGTCCAACTATTTCAGACTTAACCTGCCTGATGGGGGAAAAAAAAAACCAACAGTGGCTTGAGCCCCGCAGTATGCCAAAATAGTTCCCCGCCACCTTCTTGGTTTGGGTCTGAAAACGAAGGGCGAAGTCAACCCAGACACCTAGACATTTCACCACCTGTTTGGGGGCAGGTGCATGCCCCAAAGTGGCAGGCCACCAGTGCTCGTTCCACAGCTCTGAGTCTTTCCCTACCAGCAGGACTTGCTGGTGTTGAGCTGGAGAAAGTTGGCAGTCATCCACTCCGCGATAGCCTCAAGATCATTCCGGAACTTACAAGCGTCCTGAGTAGAGTCGTCAGAGAGTGTGACTACCAACGGTGTATCATCCGCATATGATGCTGCTGTGAGCGCTCTGCTCTTAGCCAACATAGCTAGTGGTTGAACATACAAGTTAAAGAGGGTAGGGCTCAAGGCTGAGGCCAGCAGCACCCCCTGATTGGTAGTATGGACTCTAGAGACAAAGGGGGACGGCTACCTGGAAGGTCCTCTCCGAAAGAAAAGAGGCAAACCAGTTCAGGGCTGAGTCCACAATGCCCACCTCCTCCAACCGCTTCAGCAAAATCTGGTGGGACACAGTGTCAAACCTAGTAAGATCAGTGCCGAGGTATGACTCTCGTCTATGGCCCATCTCAGATGTTCGGTCACAGCTAGAAGAGCAGATTCCGTGCTGTGACCAGTACGGAAACCATTCAGGGAGGAGTCCTGTATATTATTTTCCTCCAGATAGCCCGTCAAGATGGAATTGATGTAGGCCTCTAAGATCTTGGAGACCCAAGTCAGGAGGGAGATGGGGCGAAAACTCTCTGGTTTGGTTGCGTCAAGATTAGGTTTTTTTGTAAGAAGGGGACCACCCTAGCTTGTTTCCATGAGCTGGGGACAACAGCCGTAGAGAGAGACAGATTGATCACCTGGCCAAGGGTGTAATAAGCACAGGTAGAATTTTTATACAGTGATCAGGCTTGAGAGGGTTGGTGGGGGAGCCAGACTTGACCTTGCTACATAGCACGGACAGCTCCTCTTGGGAGATTGGCAGAAAAGCGGCCTGAGTGTGTGGAGTGGGAAATCTAAGCATATGGTCAGGACATAGCGCTGCCTTGGGGAAGGACTTATAGATCTTATCCACCTGCTCCACAAAGAAGGAGGCCAGAGCATTACATTGCTCGTCTGATGATATCAGGGTCGCATTGAGGACAGTGCATGATTTAAGTTTTTTCAGTATTGAGAAGATACTTTTGGATGGATTGTTACATCTCCTGATCTCATCCGCATAGTAGGCTGTCCGTTCTGACTGGATAGCCTTATGGTATTTCTTAAATGCTGTCTGATAGGACCTCTTCAGGTTTGGGTCATAGTCACTTCTCCAGTCTCTCTCCAGCCTTTTGCACTCTTTATGCTGGGAGGTAAGCTTAGCATTGTACCAGGGACTGGATTTGGTATTACGGCTTTTTGACCACTTTACAGGGATGAGAGAGTCCAGAGCAACGCAAATTCAGTCTGACAGAAATCTGTCGGCCATGTCTGAGTTATCTGGAATATTGGGCATAGTTGTGGAGAGGAGGCCATGAAATTGCACGAATTCAAGTTTATGCCAGGGGTGCCTAAGTGAAAGCTTCTGAGATAGCCTTCTCGCGGGCACAACCCCAGAGAGCATCATCGTTATTAGATAGTGATCAGACCAGCACATCAGGGAGGAGGGGGTGGACAGTTAAGAGAGAAAGGTTAGAAAAGACTGGATCCAATAAATGGCCCACGGAGTGTGTAGGACCCTGCACCAGCTGAGATAGCTGACATGCCGCAAGATCGGCCAGAACGTTGCCCACATCAGTATCCTGGGGACTGTTCAGATGCAAATTCAAGTCCCCAATGATAATAAAATTGGTCGCTCTCATGGCCAAGCTGCTCACAACCTCAGTAAGTGTAGTCCTAAACTCTTTGGAGATCCCGGGAAGGCGGTAGAACAGTAGGCCAGACAAGGTGTAGCTAGCGGTAAATAGAATCCCAAAGCGCGCAGCTTCACACCCAGCCAGGGGCTCCCTTACAAACTAACAGGGGTAGGAAGATTTAGAAATAACTGCTATACCACCCCCCTCTAGACTCTATTGAGTTTGTAGAAAATATACTCACCATAGAACTGCAATGCGACTTTCTAAATGTGTGTGCTACTTTACCTGAATAACATTTAACGAATTGGCACTGTGATTAAACACTTCTCTATATATGTAGAAAATAATCCTTTCATTTATGTAATGTGTGCATTAATATTCAATTTATTTCATTTAAATGTAGTTCTCTGTCATACTTACCATTGAAAATTATGATGACTTATTTATATTACATGTAGTATAAAACCTAATGCATTATAAAATTATATTAATTTGTGTTTAAATGTGCACATCAGCGAAGTTAATGTTTAACTTATCCACAGTAGGTCTGTATTTCACCATGCTACATAAAGTTGATTTCATTTTTCTGCTAACTCAACATTTCTTGCAGGTATTCACATGCATTGTTAGTTTAGAACAGAAACATTACTGTAATGGATATAGGGGGAACAGGAGCAAAGGACCTTGACAAAGGTACACAGAAAAACAGAGCTCTAACTGAATGAACTAAAAGTTGCCATCTACATGTGTTTAAGGGAAAGATGTTGTTCACATGTCCAGTGTGGTAAAAGCCAGCAATGTTGCAGTTTTCAACGTGATGATCCATGGATTACAATGGACCCCTGATGGTGTGATCGAAGGGAGTGTTGCCCAATGGACTTTGCACATTAAAATGTACTGTTCCCCTTGGATTTTGTTCAAACTTCTCGCAGATCCCTTTCCTGATGCTGATCAGACCCTCCTACCTTAGACATTGCTAGCTTAATGGACCTTGGAAGGTTTTATGCCCCAATGCTTTTCTGATATCTGCTTAAGTGGGGCTTAGGCTGACACTTATTCTCGACCCATAGAAGACTCTTGACCGAGCTTCTGAGATGCTAACGCTTTCTTATTTGATTCCTTTTTGTCTTGACCTCACTTTCTTTATGAAGTTTCCCTGATTTGTTAGAACCACTTTTTACCAAACCATCCTCTGGACTTTGAAATTCTAGATTCCTAATGTATAGGAGTGAGAACCTTAGATTATTTTCTCAGCACCAGATTCTGATACTATTGTTTTGCATTACAGTCACACAAAATTACTTTCTATATGATACTAATTCGTCTTAATTTCTTCAGGCGTCTGGGAATCCCAGTTGTCATTCTGTATCTTTAGAGCATGGGTTTAAGAGTTGTTTATTTGTATTTGATTATTAACGTGTAATAAACCTTTTGAATTTGGCTACTAATTTCTGGTCCTCATCGTGTAGCCAAATGGGTTGCACTGTTAAATACATTTTGATTCATTGTTAATGCAAACTCCTATTACCTCTCAGACAGATAATAAGGTCCATCAGAGGATTAATCGTAAGCAAGTGGGCCCATTAAACACTGGGTCAGTAGGTTGGTTGTAAAGCCAGATCTTCAGCTTCTTGCAGAATTCAGCTTCATGCAGAATTCAAGAAGAAAGGAGGAGGCTCTGATGTCAAATGGGAGGTCCTCCATGCTCCATGCTTTAGGAGCAATGTAAGATAATACCTGTCTTCCTGATGTGGTTCTGTATATATGTGGGATATGTGGGATATGTCTAAATCGAACTCCTCTGGAACACAGGTGTCTCTGTGGTTGTTGGATGAAGATGAGACTGTTCAGGTAGGCATGGCCTGAGTTGTGTAGGGCCTTGCCTGTGTGTGTGAGGAATTTGAACTGAGCTTGTTTGTGTATCGGGAGACAGTGTAGTTCCCTAAGGTGTGGTGTGGGTTCTGTGTGGGAGGTTGAGGATGAGTCTGGCTGCCGAGTTCTGAATAGTTTGTAGTCTACTAGTAAATTCCTTGAGGATCCCAGAATATAGGGTGTTCCCATAGTCCAACTTGCTGGTTACCAGGACATAAGGGACAGTCTCCAGAGCTGCTTGGGAACCATTTGTAGATCTTCCTCTGCATCCTTAAGATGTTGGAGGAGGATACATTGGATGGCGTTGACTTGTGCAATCATGTTTGGTTAGCTGTCAATGATTATTCTGAAGTTTTCTTTTGTAAACCAAACATTCCCTCCCAATCAACACCTTTATCACCAAACAACTCACTCCCTCAATCTCCTCTGCCAATTAACACTCAGAAGTGTCTCCTGCAGCTCTGTGCTCTAGAAGAAGAAACTTTCTTGGCAACGTTACTGCACCTCACCTCCAAGCTCCCTTTTGGAAAGTTGTTCAACAAGTGAGCCTTACAAAGCACACTTCAGATGACAAACTACACCTTACATCCTATAGACAAAGCTTGACTGAGAATGACCTTTTTCCTCTGAGAAACAGCCCCTTCCACATCAGACAGTTTCCCCTCCCCATACCAGTTCCATTTGACACTACCATCCGGGAAAATTCCAATAACTGGTCCAGTCTACACCTTCTCTCATAAAACACACTAACCAAGAACTCAAACCCATCACAAGGTCTCCCCAGATACTACATTGTAAGTCCCTCACCCTGTCTTGCACACTACACTTACATTGAGGATACCCCATCCTACACAATACATTGTATGAGATGCAACCCCATAGCTTACATACCAACCCTGCAGATAGTCATAGACCCCCTCTTCCCTCAGAAATGATAAAGAAGGACACAACTCAATTTGCATAAATACCATCTCCTCCCAGTTCACTTCCTGCTGACAAATATACAACAATCTGTATCATTCCAAGCATCCACTTGATAGCCAAACACCACCCTGACATGTCTGACTTCCTACTCCCACAAAACACTGACCAGTGACTGCCACTGAGCAAACAATCTTGTAGTACTTGGGGAAGGTGGAAGCCACAACGTTGTAGTGGAAATATATGTTCATTCTTTGGTGAGTCTATCTATTTAGAACAACTTCTTTTTTGGATATTACTCTGCTTAGTTACTCATTGTATTCTTTTGGATCCAAATTTCTGCTCTGGGTGGCTGTTGTTTTCTTGAATAAATTTCAAAAGAATATTTGCCTGTAGGTATTGTCAGCCATTTCATTATTAATGTGAGTATATATTTCATTTCCCTACATTCAGATCATCTTTTGCAAAAATCCCCATAGTGTGCATCACCCCTTCCTCATAGAGGCTGAGTTGAGTGGGGGGTGCTGTTCTGCATAAAAAGCGTTGCAAAAATTGTTTGAATGTCTGGCTTTCCGTGAAATTGTAAGAGTGCAGTATTCAGCTTGAATAAGAAGAGTAAATACCTAGCAATCAAATCACCCAAATTCTCTCTCTCTCTCTCACTCTCTCTCTCTCTCTCTCTCTCTCTCTCTCTCTCTATATATATATATATATATATATATATATATATATATATATATATATATATATATATATATATATATATATATATATGTGTATATATATATATATATGTGTGTATATATATATATATATATATATATATATATATATATATATATATATATATATATATATATATGTGTATATATATATATATATGTGTGTATATATATATATATATATATATATATATATATATATATATATATATATATATATATATATATATATATTTTTTTTTTTAACTTTTTCATTGCAGACATTTATACATATGTGATACTAATAATGCTCGTGCTTCTCCTTGCCAGGAATCAAGAGATGGAAATGAGCAGCTGAAAGCACTGCCAGTCTTGTTGCTGTTTAGTTCAGGGATGATGAAACTCGATTAGAAGAGAACTCTGTGATAGTACTGTGTGCTCCGTTCTCTGAACACTCCGCACAACCACAAGCAGCTGACTTGTTCTCCAAATGAACAGCATGAGCCACACAGAAGGTGCTGCAAGACAGACCATGCCCAGGGGCGAATTCCGAATTCAGCGCTGCTCCGCCTCACCGCAGACTGAAAGTGCTTTCACGTGGGCATGTTCCTTCCAGTGCTAAAAAACCTAATATCAGTTTCAATCAAAAGGTCAGAGATGAGAGAGGAGCCGTCAGAAACGGCCATAAACGGATGTCTCCCTCTCTCGCTTGGCGACATTTCCCTTCTCATGGCTGTATCACATAAAGTGAGCAGTGGGAGTGGTCATTTAAGGCAGGTCTTTGTCACAGTTTTGGGATGACTGGGTAGACTAACCAACATTTTGTAAGGCTGCTGTTTTCGAATGCCCTTGGTGGTAAATTAAGACCGTGCTTGGTGATTACACCCTTTTGTCATCTATTCTTGGAGATAGTAACGTTTGGAAAGAATGTTTGTTGTGGGGCATTTTGTTGCTGTGGGGAAGTCTTTTATTGTTGTTTGTGCTACTAATCTTTGTACTGCATTGTTGAAATGTTGTGTTGCATTCTGTTTTGACCGCCTTGCTGTGTCATGCCTTTTTATGTTTTAATGGTGTTGTTATTTTGCTTTGTTTGTGTTATGTTCAGTACTTTAGATTTTTTTTTAACAGAATATTATTGCCATTTTAGATAAAAACAAACATTTCCCAAATCATATAATATGGATACACCTGTGCAAACAAATCATCGCATAAGCTTTACAGTTCATCAAAGAAAATAATCCTACTTGAATCAATCAATAACACCGCCCCCATCCCCTTTAGATCCCTACCCTATTAATTAAAAAAACACTGAGTTGCGTTAAGCCCGGGGGGCATAGTCAAAAATAATTTTGCACACCTCTCACCCCACAGTATGTTTTTTTCAGAAATGGCTACCAAATCCATTCCTTTCCACATATATAATCCATTTCGGGCTCTCTCAAACAGTCCAGTAAATGATCCCATGCTCGATGCCTATCAATTGATCCCCTTCCTTTCCTCACTTCTCTGAGCAACCAGAGCTCTCATATCTCACCCACCAGATCAAGTTCTCCTTCAATTTCTCAAACCAGGGGGCCCTAGTAGCTTTCCAGTCCATGGTAATCTTGCGCCTAGCAAGGACCAAAACCCTGTAGTTTTCTTGCGTTTGGCAGGTCTTGGGAATTCTGTGGTCACTTAACATGGCGACCTCATGAGGTACAACTTTTACTCCTGAAATGTCTAGGGGGCTTAATAGCATGTCCAAAAGATACAAGGTGTAACCTATCTTAAAAGGCGGGGTACTCATATTGCCCTACTTCAGGAGACCCATCTCACAAGGTCTGAAGAATCGTCTTTGCACAAGAGATGGCGTGGCCAGGTGTATGCTACAACTTGTTTGGCTTTTACAAGAAGTGTTTTACTATGGGTACGATCGGGGTACCCTTCCAGAAAACAACTATGTAGATCCAGAGGGTAGGTATATTGCCATTTCTGGAAGATTGGTAGGTCGCAACTAAGCTGCTGTCAATATCTACGCCTCTAATGTAAACCTAGTGGAGTTTCTCCTGGAATTGTGAGGATCTTTGGGACATTATCTAACTCAGACTGTATTATTAGGGGACACTTTAACTGTGTTGCAAATCCAATACTTGACCGTTCACACTCGCCAATAGGGGGCTCCCCAGTATAGCGAACAGCTTATACTTTTTCTGAATGGAAGCCGCAGTGGGAGCTAGTGGATCCTTGAAGGTGACTCTAGCCTGGTACTCATGTTTTACTCTTTTCATACTGATTTACACAAACTTCATGTTCATCTAGACACTTTATTGTGCTCTCTGACAGTACACAGTGCGCTTCAGGTTGCTGAATGTTTATGCGGGATCCTTTCGGATCATAATCCAGTATTAGGCTCCCTGAATTTGGAATGCGGACGTAATCGCATTCCAATTTAGCATCTACGTGTGGAGTCACTGAATGATCAGGACTTTAAATGCAACATTGGAGAGGCCATAACTGCCTATTTTGCAGATAACTCGGGGACTGATTCATCCACTTTAACTAAGTGAGATGCTTTTAAAGCAGTAGTTAGGGGTCGCTGTATTGCAGAAGTGGTTAGGATGTATAAAAGGTTAATTGATGAAGCAGATTTTCAGGAAAAAGTACTTCGAAATCTTGAGCAGGGGAGACCAGGAAATCCTGCCCTTAACTAGCCTTTGTTAGAGAGGGCAGGCTTGGCAGCCGAGCATGGCGGACCCGTGAGCCCAAAGCTCCATGTTGGTCCATAAGTTATCCTGTGAATCCTCGAGTCTGGGATAAGCTGGAGTGGCCGCAGGCAGACTCCCGGAGACAGCGGAGCCCCTGTGAGCACAAGGAAAATATTTTTTGCATCAGGCACGATCTCCTGTACAGAGGAAAAGTCAGAGGCTTGGGTTTGTCACTTGGCTCCATGCTGGAGTGAGCCTGAACAGGGAGTCACCAGTGGCGCACTGGTGGACCAGCAGCTCCGGAGACTGAGGATGGAGCCAGAGTCCGGCCTGAAATCAAGGCTTCTGCTCTTTGCCTAGAACTGGGAGACCCCGGCACTGCTTGGAGAACCCTGATGACAGTCCAAGAGAAGGGCCCTGCGACCTCAGGAGCGCCGCAGGTACTGTGAGTAGGCTGGTGAGTCGTAGTGACTGCATCCACGGGGGCTCCCACCAACACTAGAGGGCCTCTCAGTGTGCTGAGCATTATCCGCCTTAGGCTGTCTCTCTCTGGCTCGAGTGCAGCTGTCCCTGTTGCCCTGTGTGGTGCAATAGCGGCTGCGCCCAACAGGCCCTGACACTATGGGGGTGAGAGACTCCCCCTCTAAAGACAGTGGTAGATGGCTTGGAGCCTGGCGGAGGTCTGAAGGCAGCCAATTAACCCCTGGAATAGTGGGACTGACCTAGTGGGACTGACCTACCCCTGCTGGAGCACCCTGTGACTGGCAGCTAGACCGCACCTCAGGATCGAGCTGAGCGAAGACATCCATGCAAATAAAGACCCCTCACTAACTACAGAAACAACTGAGCTGCCACACACTCCTCTGCAGGTCTCCCTCCCACCCTACCCCAGAGGATAATGTGCAATCGGAGGGCAGGTATAGCAACTGGATAGGGCTTGTAGCGGAGCGGGGAGCCCTCACACGGGGGCCGTTGGGGCAACAACAGAGCGACTGCAACAATTTGGCATTTGAAGTGGCGACCCCTACGCGTGAGGAGGATGCAAGAGACTACTGTAGTTGACTGGGCACTGGGAGACACTTGCTGAGATCACCTTCCTCCCCTACTAGGTGCCCTCTCGTATAAACATACTGCAGATGGACTCCGGGCCAAGAGGACACCTGGTTGGTGGCAGCGTGAGATTATGGGCAAAGCCAGGACAAAATCAGTGGGAGCACCCTTGATGCAAGTGATGATCTACTGAACCACCCGCAATTGAGCTTGCTGCCACCACAGACCCAATGCAACAACAGCTTGCAAAAATCCTTGAAGCTATAGCCGACACCAAAGCTACGCTTCACCAAGACATTAGTACAGTTTTAGTGGGCCTGGGGCTCCTCCTTGCCGAACACCACAAACTATCCGACAGGGTTGAAACAGCAGAATCGTCCATAGCAGACCTTGCTCCAGTGCCGGCAGCGTTGACCAGCTGAGTTGCGGGCCTGTTGTCCAGAGTTGACACACTTAAGTGCAGATGTAGTAGGCCGCAACAAAAGGAATAACATACGTGTAGTGGGCCTGCCTAAAAAGGTGGAAGAAGGGGATATAATTGGCTACCTCGAGACATGGCTCCAAACAGGGGTCGCGCGAGAGGGGTTGTCCCCCTACTACACCCTGGAGTGAGCGCATTGGGTCCCAGTCAGGCCTCGGTGCCGGGCCACCGTCTATGCCCAGTGGTGGCCAGACTATTACATTACAGAGATAGAGACTTGCTCCTCCAGAAGGCATTCTCAGAGACGACCCATCTATTGTAAACAATAGCAAGGTCTCCATATTGCCTGAATATATACTTTAAGTCCAACGAAAGAGGGCTTTGTATCTGGAAGTGAAAAAGGCTCAGCGCAGTGAGGGTCTTGAATGTTTGCTAATGTTTCCTGCTCGCCTCCGCATCCAGCTCGATGGCCAATCCCACTACTGCGAAGATGCCAAAATGGCATGGGGCTGAATAGAGGCGTACAGGAATCAGAGGCCGGCATTGGGAGAAGGACAACCTCAGGGACCGCCAGTTGAAGGCAACAGAAAAAGATCAAGGAGAAGACCCCGTGGAGACCGGCTGAAAAAGCCCAGCTCCTCCCAGACCGTGAAGGAGAAGGCCGCAGCACTACCGGCAGGGACGGCGATCATGCAAAATGTTGGGACACCATTGGAGCAAGGCTCCTGCTCAGTTAAAGGGCCAGAGAGCTTGGACTCAGACTTATCTGGGGGCAGCAGCGTGGCGCTACTGAAATTTACCCCAGGAACTGCTGATAACATTATCTGACCCGTGCTGTGAGGACAACTTGTAACCGCTGCAAATGGTTGGAGATCATGGCCTGAAGACCATATAATGGCAGTCCTGACAGACTACCCGTTTGGGCTGATGCAAATAGGGTGACATGTTAACTCTGCTCCAATGGCTGCACCCCCTGACGGGCGGGTTCCATGCTGGTCCTTGCCCTACACTGGCGGTTAATGGCTTGATTAGTTTGGGAGACCGACCGTTGTCAAATCACTCTGGGATCTGGGAGTTAAATGTTATGGGAAGTTGTTTCATTGTGCACAGCTGTTTTTTCTGCAAAATAGGAATGGTTACCAAGACCCAGAGGCACCTTGGGGTGTTGTGGAAACCTAGGCAACTTCCCTATACTAGCAACCATGGCAGGATCTTTAGATACTATACAATTCCTTACATGGAATATAAGGAGCATGGGATTGATAGGCAAGAAGCACAATATCCACAGCTACCTAAAGAGGAGGGGGGTTCAGATTGCCCACCTCCAAGAAACTCACCTCTTGCAGAGTGAAACCAAGAAGTTGCATAGAAGATGGAGAGGGCAGGAATATGCGACCAGCTATTCGGCTTATGCTAAGGGTGTCTTGATATGGGTACGTCCAGGGGTCCCCTTAGAAGTAACTAATACCAAGATTGACAAGGAGGGGAGATACGTACTCCTAACAGGGCAACTGTGCGGCAGGGACATTACCATTGGTAGTATTTACGCCCCAAACCACAACCAGCTGACCTTCCTGCAGGGGCTCTCGGCCCAATTGGCTGAGAGAGTGCCAGGAACGTTGATATTATGGGGCAACTTTGACTGTATGGTGGATGTGGCACTAGATCGCTCACCCCCTCCCCTCCCCTCTCTGGGACCCAACCACACCGCACGTCGATGGGCTACCAAGAGTGAAGGCATCACTGGGGCCTGATTGACACATGGAGGATTCCTCATACTACAGATAGAGAGATAGAGAGTACTCCTTCTTCTCACCCCTACATCAACTGCATATTAGGCCCGATGCATTCCTTTGTTCCACAGACTTTAATAAGACAATCACACATATTGAGTACCTGGAACACACCTTCTCAGATCATAGCCCATTGCTGATGTTTCATCGGCCCTCAGGAACCAGATCCTGATCCCCCAATGGAAGTTTAGGCCTGAGACACTGGAAGACAGCCCCTTTAAAGTGTCTTTGGACTCTTGTGTAGAGACTTATTTTGCCACAAATACAAACTCTGCCTCTACGGGGTTGATGGAATGGGTAGATTTTCAAGTTGTGATCCAGGGCCACTGCATGAGTCAATCAATTGCAGTGCGGAGAGTTCTGCAGAGAGCTGGACGCTCTTGAGGAGCATTTACACATCCTTGACAACACTCCTAGATGCTAGAGCCCTTCAGATTGAAGCACTGGAACGCTTGCTTAGATTCAATATCAAAGTTATCTTGCGAGGGTACATAACGAGGAGGGTAAATCAGGCCAACTACTAGCACAACTGATTAGACCAGAAACACAAGGTTCTCAAAACACACACATCAGTAACAACACAGGCACAATTGTTTACGAGCCAGGAGCAGTTAATTCTCTGTTCCACTAACACTATGAAGCCCTCAATGCTGCCCCACCTCCAGCCCCAAGACACAATCAGAGACTTCCTGGCACCCCTACAGCTAGTAACATTAGACAGACAGGCCCAGGAATTATTGGGAGGCCGGCTGACATCACCAGAGATACGTCAAGCCATGGTCTCGATGACCACAGGGAAAACACTGGGGCCAGACGGCCTGCCCACTGAATTTTACTCTGCCTTTGCCTCCATGTTAGCACCCATCTGGTGACCCCATATGCTGAGCCACTCAGACTAGGACGACTCCTAGACTACACAAAGTGCCATAGTGATTCCACTTCCTAAGACAATGACCCCAGGAACCCGGGTAGCAGACTACAGAACGCTATCCATGCTTAACATGGACTTCAAGATTTTAAATAAGGTTCTGGCGCTGAGACTGCTCCCACACGTCTACTCCAATACACATAGACCAAACCAGGTTCATTCCCTCCCGAAATACCTCATACAACCTGCAGAGATATATCACCCCGAGTCGAGAACATACGAGCGGGCCGCAATCCTATCAATTGACCTAGAGAAAGCTTTTGAGATGACCAGCTGGGACTACCTGTTTGATTGCATGTGGATAATGGGTTTGGGGAGCATGCTCTCCATGCCACGAGAGTCAAGCTATCCTGGCTGATGAGGGCTGAAAGCCCGAAACCGGTCCTAGGATGCTTGTTTCCAGTCCAGGGAGGACCTGGCCTGGCAGTCGGGCTGGACTGTTCCCATTGGGCACAGGGTCAAGACTGATTTGCATATGGCTGGGTCCAAACTGGAATGTATGACATTGTTCTGCATTCTGTCCATCAATTGTTCTTTTTGCATTTGTCACCCCGAGTGAGACGGGTATGCCCAGACTTGGGTCCCGTTGTTGTGTAGGAATCTAGGACCCTAGTGTAATTTTCCCGATTCATGCCCCTATTTAGGTATAAATTACCCGATCCTTATATGGGCAGAGAAATCATTACCATATTTAGACTGAGCCTGTGCAGCCCAAATATGGCATGGCTACTTTCACTAAGTTCCGAGAATCAACAACGATTTCTTAGAAAAACCCGCCTTCAGCAGCTAGGGACTTCCCCTTGCCTGAATGCTAATTTATCTAGGAAATCATGGAGTTTTCAAAGAACTGAGACTTTGAGGATGTTATTATGTCCAATCATAAGTCAAACTTGGCACATTCAAGGTATAAATATGCCTACATTTGCCCAGACAAACACACAGTGGTTTGGAGCAGATCGACTATCTACTTGCCTGACGCGCCCTGCAGCAGCAAGTGCCGAAGGAAGCCGACCCTCCAGCTGACTCACTGAGAGACACTGTCTTTTCTCCTGCCGAGAAATCCAGCTCCACTGTTCCCAGGCTACCCTTGCGGGTTGCTGAGAAATCGAGTCCTGGGAAAGAGATACAATACCTCCTTCATTCTAAAACCAAGGTACGGAGCTGATTAGACCCTTAGAGAATTCTTGGAATAGATTCTTGGCAAATAATACTAAACTTAAGCTACACCTCACTTACTTCTTCCCTTGTACTAGGCTTAGGTTAGGTACACCGGGGTAGGTGTATTTTAGAAGCACTAGTTGAGTACTTTTAGTCATTATTTTATCACTGTATGTAATTTATTTATTTTATGGCTTAGAAACCATATCATGCTTTTAGAGTACTACTTTATAATACTTATGGTATTATATACCTTGTACTTTATAACCAGTATTACAATTGTAGCAGTACATTTCTTATGCTTGAGAAAGAAGACTGTTCAATAAATACTTTTGATTGAAAACTCCTGTCTCTCTATTTTCTCAGCACCTCTGGTGAAACGAAGCATGCACGATTGACTGAGTAAAATAATTATCTATTGTTTCCCCGACTCTAGAGATTGATTTCTTATTCTTGGGAAACAAAGTTGTCATGTTTATGCGGTTGTCAGAAACGAAACCCTTCTTGTGAATTCGAGAAAGTTTCTAGTAACCTCTGAGCTAGCTGGCACTCACAATTAAGTTTAATATAGTCAATAGAGACCTAGTCAACCTCAGTCCTACGTCTAAACTATAGTATATATTATTCCAATGCGCAGAGCCTATTGGGAATACAGGAACTACAGTACATGGAACCCAACGTTCGATAAAGGCGATAATTTAACGCTAGATACTAGAGTAACTCAGTCGTGCTTTTCACACAGACCCCTTTTCTCCTGTAAAATACTCCAATAGACGTCTGGAGTGGGTAAAAGGATAATATCCGCCAAAAAGTAGGACGAAAATCCTAAGTTTTTGGTTTATTCAACGTTGAAGGATACAGTGTTCCAAAATATTGTGCACCTAATCTTTGTTTCCTTGAAACTTGTCCTGCAAACTCTTCAGTCAGTAAAATAATGATTTCTGACGAAGAATTTGCTACAGCTGCCGCTCAAGCAGTTTTAGATGACAGAAATCTCCTACAGAATGACCCGGATGCTATAATCATCCTGGTAAATGTAAGAAAAACTATAACTTACAAACTAATAAATAATGTAATATCATCGAGAGGTGGTAAAGTAATATTTGTTATAGAGGCACATGAATATCGGCAGACAGAAGTGTGCTATTCATGGATTCACATTCCTCCAGCAGATGGCGGGACACACGAGTTCCACTACTACAAAGTAGAGGAACCTCCAACGGAATACGTTCCTTATGAGGACATTGAAATTCCATTGACTTACCAAGAGCATCAGCTCTGGTTTAAAGGTGCCCTACAACATGAAAATCACATAACCAGGCTCGGTCCACTAGGTAGACCAGGAGCGACATGGCTCATACTAGCCAGCTATACACCACATCCTGACATTGTAAACATGACAGGTCCAGAACTGTTAATACAGCTAAAACAGTTAATTAAAATACATAGACAATTGGTTCAATATGTCATGCGGACCTTAAAAGTCCAACCTACTTTAAGGATTCCACAGCACACCCCTCACCAGGGGAATACAAACAAAATCACACCACAGACTATACAATCAGTCATTGGTAAATTGCCCGCAAAGAGGAAACAAATTCCGTTCTGGTTAGCTCAGAAAATTACTCAAATAGAGGCAGTATTCCATGATAGTACACCTCATGAGAAACAGAATTCTGACAATCTGTTTACCAATGGGGATAGCACCACATGTGGAGGACTGTGACACTTGTGGTACAGTCTTTGCTTCAATCTACACAAAAACACATGGTGTACCGTCCATGGCGGTAATACCGGACGTTCTGAGACAAATTCAAAATGAATACGGACCAGAACCTGCCTTAAATCTTGGTATGAAATTACTAAAAGATTTTAAACAGGTCTCAGCTATACTGTTAGCCAACATCAAAGGTGAAGCAGCATCAGTGGCAATCCGCTAAAAGTTAAAAGAAACAGATATAACAACCCTACCATATGAGCCTGCTAGAAATATTGAAAAATCTTATGAAGAACTAGGAAGAGATAGTTTGGGTGGGAAACCATTAAAACCCCAACTAACAGAAAATCCTGAAAAGATTTTGTATTAAAAATAATCTCACTACCCCTAAAAAGAAGTAGGAAAATACTAAACAGACATTTCCTAAAGAGAAACGTTCTCAGTCCAGAGGAAGATCTCCCCAAGGGGGAGGTAGGTCTCCACAACGGGAGCCCTCTGAAAAAAGATATAACCTTAGAAATAGGGACAATCTGAGAAAACCTGACAGACATCAAGATACTGATACACGTTCCTCTCGTACCTTTCAGACTTCCTCGCAGAAATCCGAGAGAAGAGGACGATCAGAACAAAAAGAAGAATGTGTGAAGTCCAAAGATGAACAGCACGTTCCAAAAAATAAGGAAACTCAATTCACCAAGAAGAAGATAGCAAGCGTAAAAATCAGACATGCCGAGGATCTTGAGGACACAACTCAAGAACGGGGAGTGGGCCAAGGCAATGCTAGACAGCCCAGCAGAAGTGACCATAGCTCGCAAGAACCTGAAGGATCATCTGGAGACAGTGGACTTGAATGAATCCATTCAAGTGGAAACTGCCAACACCAGGGTTAGTGTCCCCCACAAAGTATATATGAGATAACACTCCGGATGGAGGGGGACATACCCATAAAAATAAAAGCACTCTTTTGGGAGAAGCTATCAAAGGGTTATGACATTCTTCTAGCTGAACAAGACTGGCCACCTGAATTTGTCAGGGAGTGCCCACATGGCGAAGAGATAATTATGCCAGCCTTCTCAAATCACATTCCAATTCATAAAAAATACACATATGCCAGGAAATTGGCAGTAGCTCAGGCTCCTGCGTTATAGACCTTAGCGTCAGAAAAAAAACACTGCAAGACTCTGGAGCGCGCCTGGAGGCGCTCCTATGACCCTCTAGCAAAAAAAAACTACTGGAAAGCTACTAAAGCATACCACAAACTTATACAAAAAACAAAAGCGGCATTCTATACTAATATGATTAATTCTAGCCCTAATCCTTCCAAAACCATTTTTTCTCTTATAAGTGACATTACAAAATCACCAACAGGAACCAACAATATAAAATCCTCCAATTTGCAATGCGAATCCCTGGCACGATACTTTATCAATAAAGTTGAGTGTATTTACAACTCACTGGACATTAGAAGATCTACCTAAAATTCATGCTCACCCACCTTCCATCTGATCTCTCCTATTCCCGACAAACCCTCCCATCTCTGTCCTTTAAAGATCTAGAAACCCTGGCCATGAAGGTGAAGTCTGGTTCTCCCGACGACCTGGTTAACCCAGACACCTTCAGGAAACTCCAGGATCCCATCTTGCTTGAGGGATGGGAACTGATCAATAGATCACTCCAGTCATCAATAATCCCTACATCGTGGAAACATGCCAAGGTTGTCCCCTTACTGAAAAAGCCTGCTCTGGATGCATCCTTGCCAGAGAACTTCTGGCCTATTTCTCTACTCCCATATCTGGCCAAGGTGATGGAATCACATGTCAATTCAACCCTGACCAAGTATCTGGAAGCTAATGAGATCTTGGACAGGTCGCAAAACGGATTCCGGTCTAAGCATAGCACGGAATCCGCCCTGCTGGCAGTCACTGAACAACTGAGGGCATCACAGGACCTGGGTACCACCTCAGCTTTGATCCTGCTCGATTTTAGCGCGGCCTTCGACATGGTCTCCCTCGAGATTCTGCTCCATCGCCTCGGGGAGTTCGGGGTCAGTGGCCGGGCTCTGGCCTTGTTTGCGTCTTTTCTATCTGACCGCTCCTTCCAGATTCACGCCCGCCATATTTGTCCGGCATGCACCCCCTCAACTGTGGTGTCCCCCAGGGTTCCGCTCTCAGCCCTACGCTGTTTAACGTGTACGTCCGCCCTCTTGCCCTCTTGGCTAAAGAGCGGAAGATCAATATGATTTCATACGCGGATGACACACAGCTGATTTTCACCTTTTCTAAGAATACTGTGTCAGACCAGCAAAAATTCTGTGAAGATGTTATGGCCATCTCGGATTGGATGGCGGAGAACTATCTTCAACTCAATTCCTCAAAGACGGAGGTGCTCCTGATTGGCCGTGACTCATATAAATGGGACCATCAGTGGTGGCCTTCGACATTGGGTCCTCCCGCTCTTCCTAAAGAGACAGTCAAGAACTTGGGGGTCCTGATGGACAACTCCCTCTCTTTCGAGCTACATGCAAAAAAAGTTGCAGGAACCTGCTTCGGCCTCCTACGTGGTCTAAAACCCATTTTGGGATTTTTTGAGGCCCCTACACGCCAGGTAATCATTCAATCAGTGGTTCTATCATATCTTGACTACTGCAACGGGCTACTATTGGGCACTAACAAAACGGTCATTAAAAGACTTCAGAGGGCTCAAAATGCGGCCGACCGCACTCTTTTTGCCCTACCCAAAGTCTGTCACACCTCCCATCTTCTGCATCACCAGCATTGGCTGCCCATAAAACAGAGAATCCAATTTAAGACTCTCTGTCTGACCCATAAGATATACACGGCCAGGGCCCCCAGATACTGCAGGGACTCTGTTCTTTTTATGTTCCTACAAGTGCCTTGCGCTCTGCAGACCTGCATCTGGCCTGCACCCCCAGGGTGCGCAAGAGCAGAGCGGGAGGCCACCCCTTCTAGTCTTTGGCCCCTGCCCTATGGAACTCTATCTCACTTGAGGCGTGTAGCACACAAGATCACTGGATCTTTCAGAAACAGATTAAAATCTGGCTGTTCGCCTCCATTTAGTGAGGCTGTTGCTCTTGAAAGTGACTATATACTGCTGTCCCTTTTGCTGTGTCTTGTCCCCCTGGTCCTGTCTGCGAGCGCTGGGACGCCCTGTTGCCGGGGTAGCCATGCGCTATACAAGCTAGTTTAACATAAGATAACATTTATAACTGGAAATAAGGAAGATTTTTTTCTGTGAGTAATGTAAGATAATGAACATGATCAATAAACTTACACCATCGTAAAAAGCCCTCACATACATAGCATACACATAAATGGAGGAAATTCAATCTCTTATGGGAAAAAAAACGTTCAGAAAGTTAATTATGAATACCTTAGACTATTTGGTTCCAATAAAAGTGGAATGTAATCAACCAACACAAGTTGTGTGTGCGCACACACATACACTGAAACACACAGTTGTGGATGCACTCTAACAAACCATCATTTAACATTTAGTGTGTTGGTGACTATTGTGATTCTAAATGAGAGCAGCCCTTCTCTCAGATCTTTCTCTTTTGGTTTTGTGGTTAAGGCAATCCTTGAGTTTCCAACTTGTTGCCATTTAAGAATGTAATTTTCATCTGTATAACCTTTTGACTCAGTGTTTACATTCATCAGAGTAGTAGAACCTTAATAAGATATGCCAAATTCCAATCCATTTGAACAAAAAGTTGTACTCGTAAACATTTGCAAATATGTCTTTGTTTGACCACAGCTTTGTTTGAATATTTAATTTATGGATAGTTTCCAACTTGTTGCCATTTAAGAATGTAATTTTCATCTGTATAACCTTTTGACTCAGTGTTTACATTCATCAGAGGAGTAGAACCTTAATAAGATATGCCAAATTCCAATCCATTTGAACAAAAAGTTGTACTCGTAAACATTTGCAAATATGTCTTTGTTTGACCACAGCTTTGTTTGAATATTTAATTTATGGATTTCTGATGCCTAATGATTTGCACAGAGTGAAAGACTCCTTTGCCCTTACAGGATAAAACAATGCTGATAAGGACATTTCCTGGGTGACTGCTCACTGAGGAATGACCTTAGATGATTTAAAGAAGTTATATTCAATTTGTCAAAAATGATTCAACTCAACTGAGTGTCTGGTGATGTACTAGTAGTCCGCACATCCTGCACAACAGAATAGTGTAGTAGCTGGTGTCAAATTCTGCTCCTAAATCTAAATCACATTACCTGTGCCCTTCTTTCCATCTCAGTCCAAAGGTCGTCAAATATGATGAGAGTGGCATTTCCCATGCCTCTTATTTGAGTCTAGGCCAACCCTTTGTGAATGAAAGTTATTCTGCAACTATATGAATCACTGAAATGATTCACCTATTGCCTCATTAATAATTTAGTTGGATATAAAAAAAGTAAAGCTACAACATATTTTGGCTAAATCATTAGGGTCCATTGGTGCTTTTTAAGTCCCAAGGCATGCTTTATCTCAAGTAGTTCCAAAGTGTAGAAATGCAATAATGAACATTTTACAAAGTGGGAAATTGGTGGTATAACAGCCAGCCGTTTGAAAATATACATTGGGCAGAAGGCAAGTGGGGAGCATGAGGTCTTCACCTTCTGACGCAAAGTTATAACATGGTTGGCATATTATGGTGAACTTTGTCCAGCATCAGTTAGAGCTGAACTTCATCTATCAACCCTGAAGATACAATGTCTGTTGGTTTGTAGTCCGCATCTTAATTTTTTATTCATTATGTTAACAAATCTTCTCAATGTTCCCTTAGAGTGCTATTAAGTCAGCTAAATTAATGAAATCTTTTCTAGATTCTCAAGCCATATATATGTTCTGATTTTGCATTAGTATTATAGTTATGCATTATTATTGTCAATTATCTATGATAATTTAAGCTCAATTTGAACAAAAGAAATCATCAGAAAAGTCCAGCCACAATTTAATATCTTTCTTAATCATTGGTTTTTATATGACTTCCGCTTTCTGCAGTTTGTCAAAAACATCCAAAGCGGTGGTCCAAACTGTAAGAAGTGTCATCATATCAGTGTAATCTAGGTTTATATTTTTAAGGAAGTGCCTTTAATTATTTTTCAAAAGCAACCACAGATTGCATTTCAAAATATTGGAATAAAAGGCTGGTATGAGATTAGGTATTGTTACCCAGAAGAATTTTAAACTAGTAAGGGAAGAAGAGGGCCCACATCCTTGAGTAACAGTCTCTCAGTAACCATAATATCTTTGCATTAAGGAAGGGGTATGATGGTTTAAGCTAAAGCATGTATTATGACATTACAAGCTAATTAATACAAAATCTCACTTTACACATTTACTGCATCTGGGCTTCCCTGATCTAAAATATGTCAGATAAGCAGAGATGAGTTGTTCATGTTCCATGAATGTACAAAATAAACTAGCATTTGAATTAACAATTAAATTTTACCATAGCTATTAAAGGTTAAATATCTAATAATATCCAAGCTCAATTTGAACAACAAAAAGGGAAAACCCAGCCACAATTTAGATCATATTTAATATCTTTCCTAATCATTGACCTCCAGATTCTGCAATTAGGCAAACATCCAGTGCTTTTGTTCAAAGTGTAAGAAGTGTTATCATCTCAGTTTAATCTAGGGATATATTTTGGGTTACTTTCCGTTGGTGAACCACTCGATTTAAATTACTAGTTCTTTGGAGTATCTACATATTATACTGTATATTGTATAAATGCATTCTCAATTTATTTTTAGTTTCACAAGAGGTATTAGAATTTTGCAGTTATTATACCAGAATTATTTGAACTGATTTTGTACTATAAGGAACTGTGTACAAAAAAGAGATACATATTGCTTAAAAGTCCTAATTATTATAGTTTATCGATTTAGTAGAAACCCTTTTCCTCATCATAATTTAAATTGAGATCCCCATAGCATTATGTATTTTATGAAATTCTGTAGAATTGTTGAAGAAACTATTAAAACAAATACAAATAAAAATTAAGAATTGTGATAATTGTTTTGATAGGTACAAATGACAAATTTAACATTATACTGGAGAAACGCAATGAAATATGTGCAGCATCCCCTTAAACCATTTTCTGCGACAATAGATGTAAAATGGAATGAAAAAGAGCAGATATAATCCCACTACGAAAGGTTAGAAGGAGCAGAACTGTAATCCTGATCAGCATGGTAGGGAAATATAAAAGACTTTCTGAACGAATTACTGGGTCATTGTGATAAGCCGTAGGATTAAATGTACAGATGAAAATACCCCTGGTAATTATAGGAAAAATCTATACCCTAATCATTATTGTGGCCTTGGTACCTTGAGCATGCATGAAAATAATGAGTTAACCAGGTTATGCACAATATAACAAACCAAATAGGCATGGAGAGCAAATACAAATTAATACATTCTTTTCCCTGTAAAGTGGAAACGATTTTTTAGCGAGAGAAGTGATGAAGAGCAAAAAAAGATATAACAAACTTACAAAAAGAAAGTACATTTAATAATTTTTCAAAGACAACAGACCCAGTGGTCATTGCTTTGAAAATATTAGACTAAAAGGCTTGCTTGGTATTAGGAATTGTTAGGTAGATGGAATGTTAAAGCTGAAGGGAAGGTAGGGCCCACATCCTTGTGTAACTCTCACTTAGTTCCCATGATGCCTATGGACCAAGGAGGGGTAATGGTGATTTACACTTAAGCATTTATCATGACTTATTACCTAGGCCAGTGAAACTATGTGATTTGGCGGCCATGGCGTTTTCTGCATAATTATGGAGTTTTCACATTTGCTACCTAATCTACTACCCACTGTATAAGAGCAGATTTTGTCAAACAAATTTGTTTCTATCTCAAACAGATCAAAACTTACTAAAAATGCAGCAACTTGTGTTGTTGCGCAGTGAAAGGCCTATCGCAAAGGTTGACTGGTTACCTTTATGTTGCTTATTGCTGTACCTGGGTGTTCAACTGGCAGTAATCAAGTGAAACATTTGCCTAGATTCTGGTAACGTTTCACAATGACAAAAATAATGAGGCAATTGTATCTCAAAATGTGCTGCATAATACTGCACAATTTTCCTTTTCTTGCTGCCCAATATAGTTAGCCCTGCCACTTTATTTGGTCCTTCCCCGCTGCATAATTCCAGTGGCCTTGCTTAGTACAAACTAATTAATAAGAACCTGACTTAACAGTTTTTCTGCATCCGGTCTCCCCAATCCAAAATCTTAGATGGAAAATGATTGTGTCAAAAGGAATCCACTTTGTTTTTTAGGTCGAGCGACCTATCTCAATGCGCATGCGCATTGAGCGGGAGCTCGATATATAGCGTCTTTAACAGACTTTACCTAACTGGGCGATTTGGTGCTGTGCCCGTGGCTTTTAGTGCAATGCGCAAGCGCATTGACCTAAAATGCGCGTGCACATCACCAAATCGCCGTCTGTTCCCTCAGCCGCACTCCTCCCACACCATTGAAGTGAAGCTTAGCTTCACTTCAAGGGCCCCTGCTGCTTTCACACCCTCTCCCCGCTCCGCCCCCTCCCCTGCCCGCCGTGTCGCATTTCTCCTCCCCCCACCTTCTCTGACTTCCCTCCGTCGCTCGGCCCCCTCCCCTCCCTCTGTTCCATCGCAGAATTAAGTAGCAGCCCACGCAGAAAGCAATTTAGTTAACACAGATGACTCGGTGTGTTAGAGTTTTATTGTATACCCTTTATTTGCTCATTGAATGTTCTGTCTGTGGTGGCAAGCTCTGTCAATTGTTATTCTGTGCCCTTCTGTGGATCCACAATTGTATTCCTACTTCTGTTTGTGTAATGTCTCCGTTTTTGTGTTTTTTACACAATATGTTCCCTCTTCTATAAATTCCCTTCACCTAGGAGCCTTTATCCCACCTGTCACCCCCCGATGAGCCGACCAACGCTTAAGCATGAGTTGCCGTGATTCCCTGATTCACTAAACCTTCTCTCTTTCCCTCGAAGTCTATCCTATGTATCACAGACATGATGTCCAATACTCTATTGTTTTCTTCCGCATATTTTTTGCCAAACTTCAGCGACCTTTTTTGCAATGGCTAAACCTGAATTACTGTTCAAACATGACACTTACCTAGCTTCACTCCATGAACATGGCATGAATGAGAGAGAGAAAGAAAGCGAGCATTCGCAAAGCCAGTAACCGAGCCTGTCATCCTTCTGAGGTTGGTGAAGTGAGTGGTAAAAGCAACATCTGTTATTTTACAATGCTTATTTTATTTATAAATTATTAGGGTGCTTTCAAACACCAGGTCTCGTATGAAACGCTCTCTCTTTATTTGTGCAAGCATTATAGGCATACATGTTTATTACTGCAGGTTCCTAAGTAATGCGGCACAGTTTTACATATGGGTGTGTGGGTCTCTATAGGTGGCAGAGGCTGATGGGTGCTATGGCGACATCTCTCTTTTCCATCGCGTCGTCACTGCCATCTCTCTTACCTTCTCCCATGCCTCTCTCTCACCCCTCAGACCTTCTCCCTACCCCCTCTCTCTCTCTGTACCCTTTCTTTTTATGGCCCCTCTCAATGCTCTGCAGGCTACAGCACCAATGCCCCGTTGGGCGCTTGGCCTGCCTTCTCAGCCTTCCATGTAGCGCGACGTCCAGGCCACCCCTGCAGCACGGTCCTCAATGGCCTCTAACTCCCAGCAGGATGCTTGGTTTTTTTCGGGATGGCTTCGACCGTTGGTTGTGTAATGTACTCTTTGTTCGAAATTCCGGAAGAATTGGATCTGTCTTAGACACAAATACAGACACGAATTTAAATGTTATTGAAATAAGATCATCTTTTCTCTGTCACAAACCCTTATGGAACCCACAGGACCACCACACCCACCACCACTACATCCACCACCACCACCACCCCATCCACCACCACATCCACCACCACCACCACCAACACATCCACCATCACCACATCCAACGCATCCACCACCACCGCATCCACCGCATCCACGACCACACCCACCACCACTACTTCCACCACCACATCCACCACAACCACCACCCCATCCACCACCACCACCGCATCCACCATCACATCCACCATCACATCCACCACCACATCCACCACCACATTCACCATCACATCCACATCCACCGCCACATCCACCACCACATCCACCACCACATCCACCACCACATCCACCACCGCCACATCCACCACCACCACCACATCCACCACCACCACATCCACCACCACCACATCCACCACCACATCCACCGCATCCACCACCACCACATCCACCACCACCACCACATCCACCACCACATCCACCAGCACATCCACCACCACATCCACCACTTCCACCACATCCACCACCACCACATCTACCACCACATACACCACCGCATCCACCACCACCACATCCACCACCTCATCCACCACCTCATCCACCACCTCATCCACCACCACCACATCCACCACCACCACATCCACCACCACCACATCCACCACCACATCCACCACCACTTTCACCACATCCACAACCACCACATCCACCACCACCACATCCACCACCACATCCACCACCACCACCATCACCACCACATCCACCATCACATCCACCACCACCACCACCACCACATCCACCATCACATCCACCATCACCTCCACATCCACCATGACATCCACCGCCACATCCACCACCACATCCACCACCACATCCACCACCACCGCATGCACCACCACCACCACACCCACCACCACTACATCCACCACCACATCCACTACAACCACCACCCCATCCACCACTACCACTACCACCTCCACCACCGCATCCACCACCGCATCCACCATCACATCCACCATCACATCCACCACCACATCCACCATCACATCCACCATCACATCCACCATCACATCCACCACCACATCCACCACCACATCCACCACCACATCCACCACCACATCCACCACCACCACATCCACCACCACCGCCACATCCACCACCACCGCATCCACCACCACCGCAAACACCACCACCGCATCCACCACCACCACCGCATCAACCACCACATCCACCACCACATCCACATCCACAACCACCACATCCACCACCACCACATCCACCACGACACCACTACATCCACCATCACCACCACATCCACCATCACATCCACCACCACCACATCCACCATCATCTCCACCATCATCTCCACCATCACCTCCACATCCACCATGACATCCACCGCCACATCCACCACATCCATCACATCCACCACCACCACATCCACCACCACCGCATCCACCACCACCGCATGCACCACCACCACCACCACACCCACCACCACTACATCCACCACCACATCCACTACAACCACCACCCCATCCACCACCACTGCATCCACCACCTCCACCACCTCCACTGCATCCACCACCGCATCCACCACCGCATCCACCACCACATCCACCACCACCACCACATCCACCACCACCACCACATCCACCATCACATCCACCATCATATCCACCATCACATCCACCATCACATCCACCATCACATCCACCATCACATCCACCACCACATCCACCACCACATCCACCATCACCTCCACATCCAACATGAAATCCACCGCCACATCCACCACCACCGCCACATCCACCACCACCGCCACATCCACCACCACCACCACATCCACCACCACCACATCCACCACCACCACCACCACATCCACCACCACTTCCACCGCATCCACCACCACTACATCCACCACCACATCCACTACAACCACCACCCCATCCACCACTACCACTACCACCTCCACCACCACATCCACCACCGCATCCACCACCACATCCACCACCACATCCACCATCACATCCACCATCACATTCACCACCACATCCACCATCACATCCACCACCACATCCACCATCACCTCCGTCACCACCACATCCACCACCACCGCCACATCCACCACCACCACCACCGCATCCACCACCACCGCATCCACCACCACCACATCCACCACCACATCTACATCCATAACCACCACATCCACCACCACCACATCCACCACATCACCACCACATCCACCATCACCACCACATCCACCATCACATCCACCACCACCACCACATCCACCATCACCTCCACATCCACCATGACATCCACCACCACATCTACCACATCCACCACCACCACATCCACCACATCCACCACATTCACCACCACCGCATCCACCACATCCACCACCATCGCATCCACCACCACCGCATGCACCACCACAACCACACCCACCACCACTCCATCCACCACCACATCCACTACAACCACCACCCCATCCACCACTACCACCACCACCGCATCCACCACCTCCACTGCATCCACCACCACATCCACCATCACATCCACCATCACATCCACCATCACATCCACCACCACATCCACCACCACATCCACCACCACATCCACCATCACATCCACCATGAAATCCACCACCACATCCACCACCACCACATCCACCACCGCCACATCCACCACCACCACCACATCCACCACCACCACCACATCCACCCCCATATCTACCACCACACCCACCACCACCACATCCGCCATCACTTCCACCGCATCCACCACCACCACTTCCACCACCACATCCACCACCACATCCACCACCACATCCACCACCTCATCCACCACCGCATCCACCACCACCACATCCACCACTATCACTTCCACCACCACATCCATCACCACTTTCACCACATCCACCACATCCACCACCACCACATCCACCACCACCACATCCACCACATCACCACCACATCCACCACATCCACCACCACCACCACATCCACCACCACATCCACCACCACATCCACCCCCACATCCACCACCATCACCACCACATCCACCATCACCACCACCACCACATCCACCACCACATCCACCACCACATCCACCATCACATCCACCATCACATCCACCATCACATCCACCACCACATCCACCACCACATCCACCATCACCTCCACATCCAACATGAAATCCACTGCCACATCCACCACCACCACATCATCCAACGCCACATCCACCACCGCCACATCCACCACCACCGCCACATCCACCACCACTGCCACATCCACCACCACCACCACATCCACCACCACCACATCCACCACCACTACCACCACATCCACCACCACTTCCACCGCATCCACCACCACTACATCCACCACCACATCCACTACAACCACCACCCCATCCACCACTACCACCTCCACCACGGCATCCACCACCGCATCCACCACCACATCCACCACCACATCCACCATCACTTCCACCATCACATCCACCACCACATCCACCATCACATCCACCACCACATCCACCATCACCTCCGTCACCACCACATCCACCACTACCGCCACATCCACCACCACCCCCACCGCATCCACCACCACCGCATCCACCACCACCACATCCACCACCCCATCTACATCCATAACCACCACATCCACCACCACCACATCCACCACATCACCACCACATCCACCATCACCACCACATCCACCATCACATCCACCACCACCACCACATCCACCATCACCTCCACATCCACCATGACATCCACCACCACATCCACCACATCCACCACCACCACATCCACCACATCCACCACCACCGCATCCACCACATCCACCACCATCGCATCCACCACCACCGCATGCACCACCACACCCACCACCACTCCATCCACCACCACATCCACTACAACCACCACCCCATCCACCACTACCACCACCACCGCATCCACCACCTCCACTGCATCCACCACCACATCCACCACCACATCCACCATCACCACCACATCCACCATCACATCCACCATCACATCCACCACCACATCCACCACCACATCCACCACCACATCCACCATCACATCCACCATCACATCCACCATGAAATCCACCACCACATCCACCACCACCACATCCACCACCACCACATCCACCACCACATCCACCATCACATCCACCATCATATCCACCATCACATCCACCATCACATCCACCATCACATCCACCATCACATCCACCACCACATCCACCACCACATCCACCATCACCTCCACATCCAACATGAAATCCACCGCCACATCCACCACCACCACATCCACCACCGCCACATCCACCACCACCGCCACATCCACCACCACCGCCACATCCACCACCACCACCACATCCACCACCACCACATCCACCACCACCACATCCACCCCCACTTCCACCGCATCCACCACCACTACATCCACCACCACATCCACTACAACCACCACCCCATCCACCACTACCACTACCACCTCCACCACCGCATCCACCACCGCATCCACCACCACATCCATCACCACATCCACCATCACATCCACCATCACATCCACCACCACATCCACCATCACATCCACCACCACATCCACCATCACCTCCGTCACCACCACATCCACCACCACCGCCACATCCACCACCACCACCACCGCATCCACCACCACCAAATCCACCACCACCGCATCCACCACCACCACATCCACCACCACATCTACATCCATAACCACCACATCCACCACCACCACATCCACCACATCACCACCACATCCACCATCACCACCACATCCACCATCACATCCACCACCACCACCACATCCACCATCACCTCCACATCCACCATGACATCCACCACCACATCCACCACATCCACCACCACCACATCCACCACCACCGCATCCACCACATCCACCACCATCGCATCCACCACCACCGCATGCACCACCACCACCACACCCACCACCACTCCATCCACCACCACATCCACTACAACCACCACCCCATCCACCACTACCACCACCACCGCATCCACCACCTCCACCGCATCCACCACCACATCCACCACCACATCCACCATCACCACCACATCCACCATCACATCCACCATCACATCCACCACCACATCCACCACCACATCCACCATGAAATCCACCACCACATCCACCACCACCACATCCACCACCGCCACATCCACCACCACCACCACATCCACCACCACCACATCCACCACCACCACCACATCCACCACCATATCGACCACCACATCCACCACCACAACATCTGCCATCACTTCCACCGCATCCACCACCACCACTTCCACCACCACATCCACCACCACATCCACCACCACATCCACCACCTCATCCACCACCGCATCCACCACCACCACATCCACCACCATCACTTCCACCACCACATCCACCACCACTTTCACCACATCCACCACCACCACATCCACCACCACCACATCCACCACCACCACATCCACCACATCACCACCACATCCACCACATCCACCACCACCACCACATCCACCACCACCACCACATCCACCACCACATCCACCCCCACATCCACCACCATCACCACCACATCCACCATCACCACCACCACCACATCCACCACCACCATATCCCCCAGATCCACCACCACCACATCTATATGTGTGTGGCTCTGTGTGTGTGTAGGTGCAAATGCAATGTTCTTGGATTTTCGTCACAATAAAATACACTGAACATAATCTTCACAAAAGTTATTTACAAACGTTTAAGCTATTGCCATTATAAATTACAAAAACTTTTATTTAAGTATTAATTATTTACAAAATTAAAAGCCATTGTTATTTGTAATATCAATACATCTAAGTCACGGAAATACAACACACATTGCATTACAAATGCTATAGGTGTCACATTTGCAAAAGTCAAAACTATTGACATTGTAACTGACAAAGCTATTAATTTTGCTACTTTCAAAACCAACACATAAATATAAAAAGTGTCATTTACAATACCAATAGCTCAAACTTTCCTAATGCGAGACCTATTGCATTTCCAATGCTTGTACTGAAAAGTTAGCCTAAGTCCCTCCCTCATTGCATTACCCAAGATGCACAAGAATAACCATAATTTCAATTTGGTCAAGCAGGAATAATTTCTCCTATGGAACTACTGTAGAAATATTCCCATTTTTGCAGAAATCATTTTTACTACAAATGAAGGCTTATATTTGAGATACATCTGACTTCCTAAACAAATCTGAAACGACATTTTAGTATTTCAAATTTCAGTGTATGCATTGTATCATAATCGTGGCTACAGGAACCGTGTACAAAAAATTCTTCAACAAGCCTCTTCAGTATTTCTAAAATAATATTTAGAACTGAGACCTAAGCCATATGAAGTTGTGAACAAACTCATTCTCGCATTATTCGAATTACCTATACCAAACATAAATTCCATTAAAAAAAACGTTAATATTAATAACAATAATAATATACTAGTGAGGGTGCAATATTTGGATCATTGTGGTGAATTTGTGGATTCCTAAATTTGTGGAGATGTTTATATATGGAGAACTGAATCTCTTAAATGAACAATCACCTCATGGTATAGGTATATAGACATTCTTTTCTTGTTATGGATGGGAACTCTCTTAGAGATTTCGGAATCAAAATTATGGCAGAAAAGAATGCAATTGTAAGTATATTTGTGATTTGAACATTACATCCATGTACAGATATGCTAAACCAATGTACATTTCCTGGATTTATTGATTCAACATTAAAACAATGCAATGCCATAGTAATGGAGCTTTATGTAAAAATAACTGATTGAAATACTATTTACGCTTTCATAGCTATTATCCAAAATGTTTGCAAGCCAATCTCCTAGTATTCTGGTACTTGGGAATATAGAGAAGTTGCAGTAAAGTCGTAGATATGAAAAACATGTATAGGGCCTCCACACAGATCTCACAAGGGCACCCAAATGTGCCATAAATAAACATGGGGATTCCTTGTTGGCACCATTGAACAATTATGGTCTAAATCTGTTTATAGATTTACAAACAAATGTGTGACCTACATCCAGAGGCCAGTGGTCAGGACTGGTGTTCACAAAACAACTAAAAGCACAACCTCTCAAAACAAATGAAAACAGCACTCCCTCTCCTCCCTTAAGTTCCAGCCCAACCCCCACTTTTTCTCCAACATGCATAGGGATACCACTCCATGACAGTCAGGTAAGCAATCCAATTGGAAATGCCTCCAAAGATAGATAATGTCTATAGATTTGCAGGAATGGTGACCGGTCTAAGGCGTAATACCCGCAAGTGTGTGGGACATGTAAGTGCTCTAAAATTTAACAAGATTTAAGTAATGCCGGCATCCCATATCCTCTCAGATTAAATTCCTCTTGCCAACAAAGCTGTTGAGCTCTTTTCCAACCCTTGGAGATTCCACAGTTGATGTAGTTGCGCTCTATACTCAGGAGCTGTGTATGTCCACTCAGAGAAATAGTTTTCTGTTTACCGGTGCATAAGACTGAGGTAATGGCCTTCCCCCAAGGAGAGCGAAGCGGATATGTGTATTATTTGTATTATGTAGGCCAAGCAGAGTATATGTAGGGAACAGGTGGATATCAGTATAGACCATCTGATTGATGCTGCGGAGGTCCTCAGTCCAGTATTGTTGTAGCTTTGGATAGTGCCACAGGAGGTGTGAGAGTATGCCCAGACCACCTCCAACAAGCCAGGGATTTACTGGGGTACCAGGAGTGTATGCGGGCTCCGACATAATACCAGTACTGGGTGACCTTATCCATCACCTCTCAGCCTGCTGAGCTAGTAGCCGCAGTGTTGGTCCTGCTAAATATCTCCACCAACTCCTCATCTCAAAACGTGCACTCTAGTTCTGACTTCCACTGATTTTGTGCTGTGCTCCATGGTAGAGGGATGGGGTCTGAGACTAAGGTGTGTCAATGGATTTGGTGATTACTCATTTTTCAAAAGTTGTCAGGGGGCGGCGTGCACATCTTTGAACCTCTGGGTATGCCACTCAGCGTTGTATTTGCAAATAGTTCAGGCATTCGACTCCAGTGTGCCATAGCTCTCTCTCAGTTGTTCAAAGGACTGCACCCCAAATTCATCATAAAAATCTCTTATAAGCTTACAGTTCTCCAGTTGTCAGGTCAAATAGTTGTTGCCTTTGTATGCCAGCATGAAGTCAGGATTGCATATGATAGGGGTCATTGGGGATGGTATAGTGGTCAGACCAAGTGTGAGGGCCATACTATCACAGGCGGTCGTAGCGGCCCAGAGCACTGAGGAGCTGTAGCCCTCCAGGGCCTGACTTTCTTGGGCAGGTATGGAATTTTCCCTAACGATTGATTAGTCCATGAAACATCTATGTTTCTATAAGGCATTGCAGTGCCATTTTATCAGGTACTGGAGTTAGATTGCTGTGTCATAATGTTTAGGCCAAGGTCCAAGGGATCCACAGTCCTGCCTCCATTTGTGGGGCATAGAAGCGGTGCTTTGTTGTCTATGCTTTCTCCCTCTTCCAGATGAAACTATAAATACGTTTCTGTATGGTGTTCAGCATGTCCTGGTGGGGCTGTAAAGGGAGAGTTCATTTAGTGTATAATATTTTCCAGAGCAGTGTCATTTTAACACATACTGTGTGCCCCAGATACAAGAGACCTCCCATCTGCCAACTCTGAAGGTCTGTGCGTGTAACATGTAGGATCTTGGTAGTTTCTTGCAGCGTATCTGTCCACAATAGAATAGAGTTTTAATGCCTAGGTAAGTGTCACTCAATAACTTTATTTCGGCCATTGCGACCATAAAAGTGCCATATGCATACAATACATGAGGAACAGGATAAAACATGCAGGTTGAATAGCAGCAGATTTACAAGGACCAAAATAAATATTAATATTGAACAGCAATGCATCAGCCCTCAAGAGGACGATATGTATAAAAAAATCTGTAAATACATGATGCAAAAATCCAAACTTCATAATAGACATTGGCGTAGGATAAAAACCACAAAAGTGCAAATGCATACAGTATGCGAGATTTGTAACCAGCATATCGAAACCAATAAATGAAACTATTGAGATCTATCTGATGTAATAATCCCAAGCGATAATACAAGGACCTCAAAAATTGCCAGTGCCTATAGTGCAAGGAGGGCGATGTTAGCTAACAAATCTTCAAAAAGTCCCGTTGATCACAGACCAACTTATACAAAATTGGTGACCAATGGTAAAACAGTTCAAACGAAAGCTAGGGGGGTAATTAAGAACTATGTCAGCATAAGTCTATGCAATAAAAACTAAACAGCATGACCCGCCGTGCGGATACAGTTCTAAAATTGGCTCTCTTTATACAAGAAGTAGCTACATAAAAAAGCACAAAAATAAATATTTTAAGAGAAGTGAGTTAAAAGAAATTGCATCAACTATGAATACATTACATACTTTCTACTGATCCACATTTTACCCAGAAATTTGGCAACTGCACAAACAATTAGCGTGCTTGAGTCGGAATTACTCAACAGTGATATACTATTGTGCCCAAGAGAAGGGGCAGAGTTCCCGCAGGGCCTCTTGACGCTCCATATTGACATAAGCTCCCAGTATCTGAGACTTTTGTGCATTAACTTTAAGTTCCAACATTTTTGCTTAAAGTTTTGATTTCGTGTAGGAGAGATGGGAGTATTGTGAAAGGTTACTAAGCATCAGGAGATGTCATATAGGTATAGGACTAATTTTTGTTCTTCATTGCCTAGGGTAACACTCATGATCTGCGAAATGCTATGTATGACTTCAGAACATGGGCTCCATGTAACGGGCAAAGAAGAACAGTTTTAGAGGACAGCCGTGAAATCTCCGCCGCTGTATCCAGAAGGGGGTCTGATGTTGCACTATTTACCGTCAGACTGGCTTCTGGGTGTGAGTAGCCACTTATCACCCACCTCTTAAATCTAGGGCCCAACCCAAAGGAGGTGCCAATAAACTTTGTTGAACCAAGAAGGCTGGGGCTCTAGTGTGCACACCCTTGTCTATAATGTGTGGAATGTGGAATGTGTTGTCTGAGCGCCCCCTTTCGGAGACAAAATATGTTTGGTTTATCCCCACTAAGTCTTGCATGTAGGAAGCCAACTGTCAGGGTAAAATACTAGTAATGATCTTTGCAGAAACATTAGGGAATGAGATTGGGCAGGAAGGAGTGAACTTGGCTGGATCTTTCACAGAATTCTGGATTACCGTAATGATGGCTGACTCCATTGTCAACTCTTGGTAAATGAGGTATAAAATGTAGCCAATAGTGGAGCTAGTCAAGAAATAACAAGTTTAGAAAAGGCTTCGGTATATACATGTGGATCAGCAGCTTTACCATAATGTGGTTTAGCAATGCTGGATATCACTTCCTCCACTGTATTATGTTTATCCAATGTGTCTGATTATTGTTTGCTGAGAGTCAGTAGGGGGACTGAGCCTAGATAGGCCCTTATGTCTAAAGTGGAGAGGGGGTCTGGAGTGTATTAGAAGGAGTAGAAGCAATGGAATGTCTCCACTATCTATTCCGTCATATACACAGGCTTCCCCAGTATTTCATGTCTTTTCTTGAAAGGCGGGGACAGGTTTGAATTGTCATCGTCGCTGGAGGCTGACGGGTGATAAGCTCTGATAGAGGCAAATCGTGGCTCACTCCAATTGAATGGAGCTCACTTGCCAGGCAGCTTTCATTATTGCCTCCTGGCAGAAGTGGTGGACGCATGTCAGGATATCCGGTGGGGAGGTCCCAGTGCTCGTCATGAAGTTGACACTATGGGGCCTGTCAATATGAATGATCCGTATGGGCTGACCCGGAAGCAAATGGTGTAGTAGGCTTTTCACGATGTCCCCCCCTTCTCCATCCCAAGGGGTGTTCCCCGGATGTTAGATCTCCAGTATCTGTTTCCTAGGCTTCGAGGTGGTCCAGTAATGTGAGATTTTGGTCTTGAGGGAGCATCACCTCCCATAGGAATGTGTCCATTTCCCCATCCTTGGCATCACTGGAGGCTCCCAAGGCTGACACATGCTGTCCCAGTTCACCCAAGTCATGACACATCTCCTTCAAATCTATTGAGATGTCCTCCCAAAGAACGTAGCTGTCCTTTCGGAGCTTGATAAAAAGGTCCTCATGAACACTCTAGTCACAGGGGCTTCCACCTGCTGGGGTGCGATTTCTGAGGGAGGCTCCCTGCTCTCCCCTTCTCTAAGCTCTGTTTGTGGTGCGACTCAGTTTTCTTAGCCAATGCTTTAGTGAGCATGATCTTAGTATTTTCTGGATTTTATGTCGCCATGGTTGGGGTGGTCCCAGGCCCCTAGTACCACTCGGCTCTTGCTTTAGCATAGAGGCTCAGAGGTAGCCCTTGTTTCAGCCATGTATGGCCTAGGAAGATTGTGCACTCCTCTCTAATTACAATTTAAACAAGATTGATCAAGATAAAGATGATCAGCGTGCTAAGCTTGTCTCATGCCTGACTAGCATGTGTAGAGACTGTATGTAGTGGCCAGGTGTTTGAGGTGGCCTGGACTCAAGCGTGCACTGCTTTAAATTATATACATCAATTGTATCACAATTATAACATACTATTGCTAAACACTTTTTCTGTATTTATTTTCACAAAATGTTTTCAAACAACATCACATTTCGTGTAGAAAGCAGTCATCACTTTTCATATAAATTAAATACAGTAGACAGTTATACAAAAGTCGCTGTCTATATTATCAATCCCTTCAAAGAAATGGTCCTCGCCCAATGCATTTCGGGACGAGCAGTCCCTTCATCAGGGGCTAACACGTGCCAACCGCTGTATAGTAAATTCATGCGGCCCCGTAGAACAGGTCGATTCCTGCTGCCAGTTATACTCGGACTTCCTGGTTATGCGAGGATTGCAAACATAGTAACCCACAAAGTCGCGTGTGCATCTAGAAACGAATGAAACTCCCAGCACGTCCACTGCAATGTGTATGGCTCCCAGGTGTCCTCCTCGAATGTAGACCCCCAAACAGGGTCGCAAAAAATGACCAGTTTGCTCACACGGGGGGAGGTCCACAGTGTGTGGCTCCAGATAATCTAGGCTCAGTCCTGAAGCTACTTGTGTAGTGGGGGAGCACCCAGGCCATCCCCTAAACTTCAAATGGCAAAGATTCCCACCTTCGCGCATCCAGCGTCTCCAGAGGCTGGAGCCATTTCCTGTCTCAGGCACCTTCCAACCGGCCTACCCCAGACTGAATGTATTCCGATCGTTGGTAGGTAGGCAGATCTGGTTTTGTCCGGATCCAACGATGGGTCGGAGTGAAAGCTGCCCTGCCGTGGCTTTCTAATCTCTGAAGGTGCCGGTCCATGCATGGCACCGGGCGCTCAGGCTGTCCAGCCCACCTCTGCAAGCAGATCATGTCTCCTCTGGCCCAGATCTGTATGTATCAGCGAGACCCCCTCCGCAGGCTTCACAGGGAGCAGGTCAGGGGATTTACTCAAGTAGCAGAAGTGGCAGTTTTGCCTCACTGTGGCCGGAGTGGTGCAGCGTGCAGGGCCTCACCTCAATGGTTGATGCAGGGGTAGTATTCCTGGTAGCTGCACAGGCCCTTGTTGTAAATGAATCGAGGACCCTAGTGTAAATTTCCCTATTCATGCCCTTATATAAGTATACTTTATCATATCCTTATATAGGCATAGAAATCACTACCATATTTGGCCTAAGCCATACAGCCCAAATACGAAATGGCTACTTCCACTAAGTTCCGAGAATCAACAAATATTTCTTGGAAAAACCTGCCTTCAGCAGCTAGGGACTTCCCCCTGCTTGCATATTAAGTTCTCCAAGAACTCCTGGCGTTTTCCAAGAATTTAGCCTTTGAGTGACGTTATTAAGTCCAAACATGCGCCAAACTCGGCATCTTCAAAGTATAAATATGCCTAGGTTTGCCCAGACAAACACACAGTGGTTTGGAGCACTATCTACTTGCCCGACGCCCTGCAGCAGCAAATGCCGAAGGAAGCCGACCCTCTAGCTGACGCACTGAGAGACGCTGTCTTTTTTCCTGCAGAGAGATCCAGCTCCAGTGTTTCCGGACTACCCTTGCGGGTATCTGGGAAATCGAGTCCTGAGAGAGAGATACAAGACCTCCTTCATTCTAAAACCAAGGTACAGAGCTGATTAGATCTCTTAGAGAATTCTTGGATAGATCCTTGGCAGAGAAATACTAAACTTAAGCTACTCCTCACTTTCTTCTTCCCTTGTTCTAGACTTAGGTTAGGTACACCGGGGTAGGCGTATTTTAGAAGCACCAGTTGAGTACTTTTAGTCAATATTTTATCTCTGTATGTATTCTATACATTTTCTGCACTTTATGGCTTAGAAACCATATCATGCTTTTACAGTACTACTTTATAATACTGTTCGTATTATATGCATTGTACTTTATAACCAGTATTACGATTGTAGCAGTTCATTTCCAATGCTTGAGAAAGAAGACTGTTCAATAAATACTTTTATTGAAAACGCCCGTCTCTCTATTTCTCTGCATCTCTGATGAAACGAAGCATGCACGATTGACTGAGTAAAATAGTTATCTATTGTTTCCGCGACTCTAGAGATTGATTTCTTATTCTTGGGAAACAAAGTTGTCATATTTATGCTGTTGTCAGAAACTAATCCCTTCTTGTGAATTCGAGAATGTTTCTAGTGACCTCTGAGCTAGCTGCCACTCACTATTAAGTTTAATATAGTCGGTAGAGACCTAGTCGACCTCAGTCCTACGTCTAAACTACAGTATATATTATTCCAATGCGCAGAGCCTATTGGGAATATAGGAACTACATTACACCATCATTGGGCGCAATATGTGCACTTAGCCCTGGCTGTTTCTTAGGTGGACTTCGGGGCTCTGGATGGGGCAGACGAGGCTAGAAGGGGAGGTTGGGCATGGAGCAAAGGAGTTTCTTCACTGCTACCATCTTGGCCTCAATACTCCCATTAAACAATTAAACATAGAATCTTTCTAACTGAAACTAGAAACTATTCAGCAAGTACATACATTTTGTTCTCCAGGAAGTAGAAAAAATCACCAGGATTCAGAGCTGGACTTAAACTGACGGTGGAGCGAGGACAAAAAACCCAATGCACAGTTTATTTCTGATGAATATCGTTATATTATACTTTCACAAAAGAACACATGAATGTATATCACTTCCAATGAGAGTGTATAAAAATAGAAGGTAGTTACCTTTTCAAAGAAATAGCTTAAGATTACCTTGAAAGATTTTAGTAGCACTAATTACATATATGTTATGCTTGTTCTAATTTCAGGAATTTTATGTTCTATTTAAACACAGAAGGGACTATTCACAAAGGTTAGCTTTAATGTGCGCAAATCTACATGTGTAAGTTTACTCTCACACTTGTACCAAATGTACTGCTTTTGACTTTTCACCATATACCAGAGTAAATTTAGCACAGAGTGTAGGCTTATGTGTCTCCATCCCCTGAAACCAGATGGTGGAACCTTACATACAAGTATAAATGTATTTCTTGTAACTTTTCACAAGTAGATGGAGATCTCTACCACTATGGATAGGTTTCCCTATGGTACAGTATGGGGGAAAATGTATTAAAGCTTAAAAAAACGAATAAAAATATGTTTATGATAAATATTATTGTAAATTAATTTAAAATATTTTATTTAAACGTCAAACAGAAGACACTAAAATAAAATATACTTAAAGTAACATGTTTATATTTAATAGAAACAATTATTAAATGTTATGTATAGAATTATGTTACATTAATTGTTTTCTTAAAGTAATGGTATGTGTATTTTTAAAATTAAAAATGGTGTTAAAATACTTTAAAGGGCATTAATATTTAATTTGAATTTTTATATACTTCTCACCTTTAATGTGTGGTTGCCAACTTGACGTTGAGGACCGCGAGCAGGCAAAAAATGCCCGCTACGCTACGCTACATGTTGTTGCACTGTGCTACGTGCAATTCGCGTAGCGCGTAGTTGCACAAACTACACACGCTCCACGAGCGTAGCGTAGTCCTATGCCCAGGGTTACTTAAAATAGTTTCATCAAGATTCCTTGCATTATATTAGCCCTTTTAATCATTTAGTTATAGAGACTATCTGGCCTGAAGAGCATCTCAGTCAGTAGATACTTTTTGTTAGCAACTTTGCAGATGTGAAGCTATATATTTAAAAATTGTTAATTTGCAAATAGGTAAAGATTGCCCATGCTTAACCTCTAACCCTTTTAGAAGATTTGCCTGTTCTCAACAAATCCTGGCATATGGTGCCAATGGATTTTATCATTGAGTGAAAAAAATAAATAAATCCCGCAATTTGGGTTGTTGTGGACCATGTAACCAAAATGGACAATTTCTTCGCTTTCCAGAGTTACCCACTTAAATAGAGTTAGCAGAGATCATTGTACATTATATCATTCAGCTAACTGGTAGTCCTTAAGCCATAAATACTGGAAGGGCTTCTCAATTTTTTTCAATATATATATATTTTTAATGTTTACAATTCTATATGGTATTCCATCCATCCAGTAGTTATCCTGAAATAAATATGCAGCTAGACACGTTGGCAATTTCCACCAGGTAGATCCTAATGGGCACAACTTTAGGGATGGGAGCAAAAACTGATCGCTCCCTATTTTAATTTTTGAACCTTCTTCAGAATCGCACCTTAAGAATTTAGTGATTCTTTAGTGAAGAGAGTGAACTCTATGTTGTTTCCTGATAAGTCCTGGACAAATGATAAGAAGTGAAAAGGATTTATCAAATGTCATGTTCAAATTGTATGTGTCCATATGGCTGCTGGAAATCAAGAACACAAGGCCTTTTATTGTGAGCTGTCATATATATCCTTAGTTGAGACCCGAGGTCAGAGTGGGCGGGATCTGTGGGGCACGACATGCCTAAGCTTTATTAATTTAGTTGTAAAAATCCACTTTTGTTAATAGACAACTGTTTGAAAATGGCCCTCTCTGAAGGGTCACCCCAAATATTTTGCCTTCTTCCTCCTTATTTTGCTTAACTCTTTTTGGTGGCCGTAGGATTCTGCGCTTTTTACCACTGCTAACCAGTGCTAAAGTGCATGTGCTTCTCCCCTAAACACGACAGCATTTATGTATACCGGATTGGCATATTTGTTGTAGTGGCAAGTCCCTTGTAAAGTGGTATACCACATACCCAGGGCCAGTACTTCAAATGCTACTAGTGGGCTGTAGCACTGTTTGTGTCACCCACAGAAGTAGCTTTTCAAACCTGACTCAGTACTGCCACTGCTGTGCCTGTGTGTGCAGTTTACTGCCACTCCTACTTGGCATTAAAAACTACTTGCCAAGCCTTAATCTCCCCTTTTATTACATAAAAGTCACCCCTAAGGTAGACCCTAAGTAACCCTAAGGGCAGTGTGCTATGTAGGTGAAAGGTAGGGCATGTACTTTTCAGTTTTGCATGCCCTGGTATTGACCAACAGCCTATTTGCTTTTCACTGCTATGAGGCCTACTCCAATCTTAGGCTAGCATTGGGAATGTCCTAATATACTTTTTCATATTTCAGTCAATTTTTATTGAAAATTATATTTACATGGTGCGTGACACTGTTTTAGAAATGTCTCCAACACACGGCAGGGGTGGGTGACAGCTAAATTTTGTGTATTCCCTCTAGACAGCCACAACACATGAAGGATAGGTGTGTTTGAGTACCCATCTACATAGATCTGCAGTCGGATTGCCTTGTCGTGGCAGGATGGAAGGGAGGTGCTAACACTCCACTTGAATATTTATTTATTTATCATGTTTTATATAGCGCTAACCGGGGGAATCAGAGCGCTTTACATGAGTATACATTGTAATATAGCAACATTTACAATGAGGTCATATTCAGAAATGAATACAGATGATAGAAAGCAATTTAAATATTACACAATCGAATTAAACGAAATAAGTTGCCAAGGGTTACAGCAGATCATGAGGGATTAGGCTAGAGAGAGAGGGAAAGGATGTAAAATAGGGAGGAAGGGTAAGGAAGGGGAGAGGTAAATGAGGGTGATAGTTAAGGCAATTTCAAACAGCTATAAATAGATACAATTATTTGTATATAATATGTTTACAATAAGGTGGCATTCAAAACCCCTCAAGAAGGTGAAAACAACTCTAGTTTTATACCATCACATTACATGAGTTGTAAAGGGTTACAGCAAGTCTTGAGAGATTAGCCTAGCGCAGTGGGGAGAAGATGGAGAAGAGGGGGGAAGTGTAAGGGAAAGGAGAGAGGCTGGGTGGGGGAGGTTTCGGTAATACCAGGTGTGACGAGGCAGGTCATATAGGAAAGACTGGAGCGAGGAGTTAGTGGGCGAAGGAAGATGAGAGATGGGGAGGAGAGCAATAGGAGGTAGGGGAGGGAAGAAAGCTCAGGGGGGATTTAAGTACCCCAGTATTTGGTAAGCAGGAGAAGTTTAAGGTCTTTTTTTAAGCTGGCGTAACAGGGGCTGCAACGAAGATCTTTGGGGAGGGAGTTCCAGAAGTAAGGTGCATTCCCAGAAAAGGATCGAGATTGTGTGGTATTCTTGTTTGATAGAGGAGGGACAAGAGAGAGGGTGTTGGACCTTCTCAGTGGTCTAGGGCAGCCGGCTAACTGAAGTTTATCTGTGAGGTATTGTGGGGTGCATTGATGCAGGGCTTTGTGCATAAAGCAAACTGTCTTGTAGGAAGCTCTTCCTTCAACGGGCAGCCACTTAAGGGCTTTAAGGGCAGGGGAGATGTGATCAAACCGTTTGAGGTCGCTAATGAGCCTAGCTGCAAGGTTCAGAACTCATTTGATTGGGGCGAGGTGGGCTTTAGGAGTGCCAGCGAGGATGGCGTTACCATAGTCGATTTTTGACAGGACCAGCGATTGGACAATAATTTAAAGTCGTCAGCTGGAATGAAGGGTTTTATTTTCTTTAAGTGATGGAGTGTGAAGAGAGCACTTTTGGCCGAGCTTTTTATGTGGGGGATAAGAGTGAGGTTCTGATCAGCCTAAAAACTGAGGGATTTAACTGAGTTCGAAATAGTGAGAGAGCAGTTGAGTGCTGTAAGGTCAGAGATCCAGGATAGAATAGGGAGAGAGTTGTTCTTAGGGGAGAAAAGAATGATTTCAGTCTTTTTTGGGTCGAGCTTGAGGTGGTTGTGGTGCAACCAGGCTTGAATTTTACTCAAGGCATCATTGAGGTGAAGGACGTCTGAGCGGGTTTGAATCTTATAGTAAAGTTGTGTGTCATCGGCGTATAGGTGGTAATTGATTCCCGCTTGTTTAAGGATGAGGGTGAGGGGTTCCATGAAGAGATTAAATAGAGAGGGGTAGAGGATAGAGCCTGTGGGACCCCTAGGGAGACGAGCAGAGGTTTAGAAAGGCAGTCATGGATTTTAATTTGCTGGGTTCTATGTTGGAAAAAGGAGGTGAACCATTTGAGGACTGAACCGTTGATGCCAAAATGATCTTTAAGTGTGTTAAGAAGCGTAGAGTGATTAACAGTGTCGAAAGCAGCGGAGAGATCAAGGAGAATGAGTAGGGAGGATTCGCCTTTGTCGAGGGCTTGATGGATGTCATCAATTATGTTTAGCATTGCTGTTTCTGTACTACAGCCCTTTCTGAAGTCTGATTGGAGTGGGTCTAGAAGATTGAAAGAATCAATGTGTCTATCTAGTTAGAGCAGGGCGCATTTATCAAGGGCTTTTGAGAGAAGAGGGAGGTTAGAGTTAGGACAAAGGATATTTAGGTCATTAGGGTCACCAGCGGGATTGTTGATGATGGGAGTGATTTGTCCCAGTTGGAGGGATGCAGGGATACAGCCAGAGGAAAAGGAGGAGTTGATGATTGAGGTCCAATAGGGGGCAATGATATGTTTTAGATCTTGTACAAGGTTGGGAGGGAGAGGATCTTTAGTGTGAGATGATGGTTTCAGTCTGGAAATGACATTAAGGACATCAAGTTCAGTGATTGGATGGAAGTTGTGCCATGAAGCGCTATTTTTTAGTTCAAGTACGATGTGGCGGGTTTAAGAATAGGGAAGATAAGAGGTATTTATAAGGAGTCTTGAGGGAGCGTAGAGAGTGAAGGAGAATTTGAGGAAATGTCTGATGAGGGTATTGGGTTAAGAAGGAGGGGGGTTATGGCGAAGGATTTATCAATTTTGGAGATTTTTTCTGAAAAATAGTTGCTAATTTCCTCTCATCTCTCAGTGGTAGCAATCACCTTGGGGGCTGCAGAGGAAGTTTGGTTTTTCACAATGCTGAAGAGTTTCATAGGTCTGTATTTGGCCCGGTCAAGTTGGGAGCGAAAAAATGATGTCTTAGCATTGAGGATGTGTTTTTTATAGTTGGATCTAGTGGATCTCAGGAGAGAGAGGTTAAAGGGGGAAGGGTTTTGTCTCCATAAGCGTTCAGTCGATCTAAGGGAACGCCGCTCATTGTTGAGCTCTGGATTGAACCAGGAATTGGAGGAGTTTTTCTTTAGTTTTAGTTTGGCTGGGGCAATTTGGTCAAGGACCTCAACGATGGATTTGTTAAAGTGTTCCGGGAGGTCATTAGCATTTTGGGAGGGAGGAGACAGTTGAAGTTAGACTTTGACTTTGGCCTCAAGTTCGCCTGGGGGGATAAGGTGAAGATTCCTGGTCAGTTTCATCTGATTGATGGTTTTGGGTGGAGGGGGTGGAACCGAATTGTGATCGTGAAAAGGATGAGGTGGTGGTCAGACCAGTCGATGGGAACTATGGAGGGAAGGGAGGCCAACTCATTGTTAGTAATGATAGCATCAAGAGTGGCTCCTTTGGAGTGAGTGGGAGTGTGGCACAGTTGTTTTAGGTCATTGATGTTGAGTAGATCAGTGAGGAGGTTAACCATAGGATCGTCGTTTTTGTTCCAATGGAGGTTAAAATCTCTAAGGAAGACGTTTTTAGAGTTGGAAAGTGAGGACTGGGTGAGAAGGTCCGACACCTCTTCAACGAAAGGAAGAGGGTCGCCGGGAGGATGATAGATGTTGTGTAGTCTAATTGGAGGGGAGCCTAGCACTTTAAATTCTGCTCCGAGGGATTCAAAAGTAGAAAGATCTGGGATAGGCACAGGGGAGAGTTGGAGTTTGTTTTTATAGATTATTGCTGGACCCCTACCAATTTTGACAGGACTATCTTTTCGGAGGATGGAGTAGCCGGGGGGGGGAGAGTATATCAAGAATGGAAGAGGAGTGATCTTTAAGCCAAGTTTCAGTAAGAAAGGCAATGTCAATGGATTCGCTAAGGATGGTTTCTGAAATTTCAATTGCATGTCCGACTGCCGAGCGACAGTTAACCAGCATGCAATTCAAAGGTATAGGGTTGCTTGTAGGCGGAGGGCAGGGGTGGATTGTGGTCAATTGCTGGGTAAGTCTTGGTGAAGTTGGGAAAGTTGGAATTCTGTTAGTCCCAAGGATCACAGGGATAGGAGCCTGTGGGTTCAAGGGCCAGGAGATAAAGAGCAGGGGGGTAAGGATTACAGGTGTCAGGGAGATCAGAGGCGGAGGGGAGGGTCGGGACGCAGAGGGTTCTGAGTGTATCGTTACTGAGGGGGGTAGTATCCTGTTTCTGGGTGAATGTAGAGTAGTTTTGATCAGTGCACAGGGGACTAGAAGTATTGGGGCAGTTAAGTGAAGAGAGGGAGTTAACATCTTTTCTGAGAGAGGAGAGTTCAAATGATAGGTTAGTGAGAACGGATTACCCCCACAGATAGCCTGTCAGACAGAACTGGGTTAAATGGGATTCTTGTGCTCTTCCGAGAGCTGCTTTGGAGTCACCCCCACATCAAAGGCACTTTGGGTATAAGTACTGGGTCTTTGACCCCCCTAAAATCTGACTCTTCTGTATCTTGAACTGAATCACTGTTAGAAGGACTGCTGTGCTGCTGATAGAACTCATCTTCAGACTGAAGACTTGGAAGGCCTGCTTTTCTCTAGAGTTGCCCTGCTGCCTGCTGCTCTCTGACTCTGCTGCAGAAGAGCTGATCTCTACCTTCCCTCCAAGTGATCTCCAGGACTTTTTGGCTTGCCTTCTGTTGCTTGAGACTGAAGGATATCAAAGTCTCTACCCCAGCTCCTGTGCCTGGCTCCTTGGAAGTGGCCCAGATACTTGCAACATATATTTTAACACATCTCCTCTCTGTGTGCAACAGAACCAATGCATCAACACGGTTGCAGGAGTAAAATTGGTGCATCACATCGGAACCAGCTCTTTGCCTCCAGAGACCTATGCATGGGGCTGCATACTGCCGCCACTGCAGCATGGTCAGATCGAAGCATCCCCTCAAATGCATGTCAGAATCTGACGCATTCTATGACTCTTGATTCTGGCACCCAGCTTAGGATTTTACTCATCGCCTTCACAGCTTGGAGAAGATCAACACATTTTGCTGCTTGCGACCAGGAAAGGTCCATGTTCACGGGGGCTGTGTGGGCCCTGTAGCAAGCCAGCGCTCCATTGTGGTGAGCCCAAACTATGACTTTGCCCTGGTCCAGTGCAACCAGAAGTAACCTTTTTAGTGCTACTTGCTTCTAAGCACTGTACTGCATTTATTCCTTTAAAATTAAATATCTAAACCTCTATACATTGAATTGTTGTTATTGTGGTCTTGTTTTGTTTATAATATAATAGTATTTTTATCTAACCTGTCTGGAGTTTTTTTGTGGTGTATTCATTGTGTTAATGTGTGCCTGTGTGTTGCACAGATACTTTACACATTGCTTCTTTAGATACGCCTGACTGCTCTGTGCCAAGCTACCAGAGGGTGAGCAAAGAATATTTTTTACTTCTCATCTAGCTACTCTGACTACTGTGGTGGTTCCTGTCTGGCCTGGGTGCATATTTCAGCCAACCAGGCATCCCATTTCTAACAACAACCATCCGAAGATGGTTAATTACAACAGTTGAGATGCCTGAGGTAAAGTGAAACGGAGAGCCTTCCCTGTGTTGTGAAGCTGAAGGAGAGACAGACAGATAAACAAAGAGCATGCCTTCTTGCCAAGTTATCTGCAGACTGAAAGAAATGTAAATGTGTGCAATTGGCTAACATGCCAATGTAAAGGCAGCTTGGAAGCCGGTATTGGCTTTAAGTGATGGAGTCACTTGAAGTTTCTTCATGACAAAGATGTATTCTTTTTTTAGGTACTGTAAGGGTGTTACTGGCATAGCTGTGAAGACTTTTGCTTTTAATGGATAGTTATAAACATGTTTGTATTAGGTACAGTTTCCATATGACTGAAAAATGCATTTTTTTGGAAGTCAACTTTTATCCGAACCCTTAATTGTTTTTCACATTTTGTGGTAGCATATCTCATACTGTGTGCAATAGTGCATTTCCCACTGACTAGTTTAACTTCCATTTATTTTTTGTTTGGGGTGTGTGTTATTTTCTATACAGTTTCCCGAAGGTGAAAGACCAACAATGTAGATACAGAATATTTTGTTGTTTTTTGCCACGCTTTTGAACCTACCCCTACATTCACTGATTTCACCCCCATTGCACTCACCACAACACTTTTTTTTATTACACTTTGACCACTGGTTGTGACACATGATATTAAAGCTGTTAAAAAATTAGAAAGAGTAAAGTCAAGTGAATGATTATATTGCAGGGATTTTGCTCAGGATTAGAACTGTGCTTGGGACCATAGAACATCATTGTGTAAGGACTGAGTCACTGTACCATATCAGTATCTATGGGCTCAAGTCCGACTTTCCCTCACTTACCCTCCTAACCTTTCCAGAGAGACAAGTGATTTGGCATCACAGATCACAACACTCCTTATCCTCTCATGGATCTCCGTAGCCCTTTCGTTCTATCACTCATACTTGTCCACAATAAATAGAAAAGAGACACAAAAGAAATTTACTATATGTATTTAAACTATCGTGCTCTAATATGCAATGATTGCACCACAACTAAAAAACACATACTGGCCAGTAATGTCATTCGCATGATTAGCAGATCATATTCAAGTAAAAAGCTGTCTCATATTATCGTACAGATTAGCCGAAACCCACCCTCAGTACAAACGCTAAGTGATTATAGATATCTGGGCTTAGTGGCGGCCTCCATACAATTATTGTATGCGGAAAATAATGTAAACACACACCAGGATAAGAAGGGAGCATTTCTTAATGGTGCGACTCGCTATGTTGGACAGTTACGAAATGCAAAATGCCATTTTTCTATGTACGAAATGCATTCGCAGTGGTGCAAAATTGCGATTTCTACCTTGTAGAAATAGCGTTTCGGAAATCTCCAAATAGGAAATCACAAATAACGGTTTCCTAATTGTGAATCGCAAAACGCATGTACAAATGGTTTCCTAATTGCGACTAGTCACAAAATGGCTATTTGGGAAATGCAATTACCGTTGAATCGAATCAAGTGCTAACTAGGTGCAAACTATTAAAAGGCACCCAAAATAGATCAGGCTCTTTCAGAATGGCAGCCCTGCATGTTTTGACAAAGAGGATAACGATTTTGGAAGTGAGGTAGAGAAGGAGGAGACAGGAGAGGATATTTAGGGTGAAAGTCACGCTGAACAGACAGGGGAGGAGATTATTGAGAGGTACAGATTAAGTAGTCAGGTACTCCTTGAGTTAACAGCTGAGTTATGACCGCAGTTTCCGGCCCCAACACTCAGAAGCAACGCAATATACCACATTTGCAGGTATTGTGTTGCCTACACCTCTTAGCATCAAGCAGTTACCAGGGGGTCATAGCAGTAGCGGGTGGGTGTCACAAAGTTTCTTTTTTCACGTTCTTTCACAGTTTCCTTGACATCATAGTGAGTAGGGTCAACCAATATATCTCATTCCTCAATACACCCCAATCATTGCAGCAAACCAATTTGATGTTCTACAGGGTAGCACAGTTCCCTAATGTCATTGACTGTGTAGATGGCACACATATTGCCATATGTTTCCCTCTCAGCAACTGAATATATATACAGGAACAGGAATAACTCACACTCACTCAATGTGCAGGTAGTGTATGAAGCCTCCTGTTTCATAACGGACCTTGTGGTCAGATTCCCAGGCAGCACACATGATTCATTCATGTTCCACCTCAAAAGAATACAAATACAATTGACGCAGGGTGAATTTGGCGATGGTTTCCTACTTGGCAAAAGAATCTCAGACTCAATGAATACAGTGGCCAGCACGGTGTGTAATATTACCGAATTGTTTTACTTCTTATGCTCTTAAGGTGCCTTACATCTCTGGCTACTCCCACCGTCCCTAACTCCGAGGACGAGAATTGAGAGGCAATACAATAGGGCACACAGGACAACACGCTGTACAACAGGACACACAGGACAACGCAGTCAATTATTGAGTGGAAGTTTAGGATCCTGAAGTCCCGCTTTTGCTACCTCCACAATATTGAGGGGTAATGCCTCAAGATAATCGGCACATGTGCCATATTACACAACAGTGCAATGAGGAGGGATCTGCGCAGCATCCCCATTGAGCTAGATTCTGACTCTGATGATGAATTACCACCACTACAGGTGCAGCAGGATGGCACACGTGCAGCAGAGGGACTTGCATGATACACAGAGATCACCAACAACTATTTCTGAGGTAAGAAAAATTAGAATATCAAATAATGAGACATCACATATGATAGTAATCCTTGGTGCATAACTGAGACACCACCTTTTATTCAAGTGGCAGCAACATTGTTACACTCAAGGATAAACTGTATCCGTGTTGAAGTAACATTGTTTGAAACGTAACAACAAAGTAACTAATGCCAAACAAATTAAGGCTACTCATTTCTCTATAGTGCTTCACTTCTTTCGGCCTCTGGGTTGGAGCTTTTTCAGCAACATTGGGATGTGGGACTGGTAACATGTCAGTTTCAGAAGTGTGTCTACATACACGCCTGGTACTGCATGCCTCCTGAACAGATGTGGTACTGAGGTTTGAGCTCTCTTTGCTCTCAGGTGGGGGCATACTGTTGGGGATACAGATGTTGTAGGTCTGAATGTTCTTTAGGGCTGTGATCAATTGCCCAAGCCCATGTGAAATGTCATGACAGCAGTGCCCCATGTCAGCCTGAATGGTCACGGTCCTCATTGCTAACATTGTGGCTACTACCATGCGATTGATGGACCGGTTGAAGAAATCAAACCTTGCAAGGCACTGCGTGTGCCTCTGTTTCTGCACAAGTTGCTCCCTCTCCATTGCTGCTAATCACCTTTCTGCCCTTTTTCCAAGTTCCTGAGCAACGTTGACATACTTTGCAGCTGGCTACTCACTCTATCTGTTTTATTCTCAGGTGCTGTATGGAGATGATGGACCTCTCCAATCCACCCTACACAAAATCACTATCCAACATATCATATGATATGGTCTCAGTACGGACTGCTGATCTTTGACCTCTGTGCTGTCTGTATGTCATGGTCTCTGATGTTGTGGTGTCTCTGCTCTGTGATTGTCCCTCACCAACGTCCACAAACTCTGGTAGCGGTTAGATGGTTTGTCTCCTGCCAGTTGGAGTTAGGGTGATAGATAGATGCGTTGGTGGTGTTATGTTCTGAATGACCACATCAGAATCAGTAGGCCCTTCAGCTGCAATGCTTCTCGTCACATCCGAGCTGTGATCTGTGTAAATGCACATAAAATAGGTAGTGTAAATAAATGGTTAAAGTTTGCCCACAATATTGATGTGATTCTGTTTCATGTGTTTGAGACATGGTAATTTTGTAGAGATATGTAAGGTGTAGTCATCTGCACATAGTTGCATTGCCAGTGTGGGGCAAGCATCTCAATGGAGTTATTATGCTGTGATGTATGATGTATGGATTTGCAAGCATTAGGTTTGTTAGGTAAGTAAAGGGTAGATGACTTACCCTTGATGGTGCATGCTGAATTGGAGGCTACTCCTACCACACTCTCTGGTTCAAGGGTGCCCTCTATGAGTGTCTCCATGGGTGTTGGAGGGGGGTGTTTTGAAGGCCCTCCACCGATTACATGTCCGCCAGCCATCATGCTGGCCACCTTCTCCTTCGTACGAGATCTGAGGTCTTACCACCTTTTGCAGATTTCAAAAATGGTCCTCTGGGTTCACTTTCTCCAGGATGCTTGTTCAGCTCTGGATCTTTGGCTCCCTGGCACAGAGAAGGAAGCCTTTTCAACCAGTTGGTCCATATGCTCCAGCTCCTTCTCAGCAGGGCCGGACTTGGAACAGAAACCGGCCCTGGCAAACTGCGCAGCTGCCCCCCACCCCCCGGGGAGAGGATAGTGCAGCCGAGCAGTTTGCGAGGGCCGGTTTTGGATGATTTTGTTACTGGGGGCCGACATTGCCAATCCCCGGTAACAAAAACAGCCCCCCAGGGGCCCAAAACCGGCCCCCACCCTAGCGGCCTACCGGGGAAACGCCCGGTGCCCGCTATGGCCAGTCCGGCCCTGCTTCTCAGTAAACCTAACTTTTTGCTTTCTGGACCCTGAGTTCTTGCTCCCATCTTCTGTGGCCATGGTCTTCTCCTGTGAATGTGTTATTCTATGGCAGTGGTGATGCAGGAGCACTCCTTACTTCCAGCCTAGGCCCTGGGTTGTGGACATACCCTATATTTATAAACATCCTGGTCTGACGTCATCATTAAGCACCACAAATCACAGAGTCCTATTCTGTGATTTCCTATTGGGAAATTGCAATTTTGCAATTTCCTATTTTGCTCTTTCCTAACAGCAAATGTAAATCCATAGGAATTGTTATTAGGAAATCGCAGGTGACATGCATTCTGATATGCAATTCCCAAATAGCGATTTCTAAGGATTTGCTATTTGGGAATTGCAATTTCGGCATTTTGTACATATGGCCCATGTTTCCAATGGTTATATTTAATGATACAAAATATGCATGGTGGATAGATGAAGAAAAAAAAATATTACTAGCTGATTGGTATTCTCTGTGAGAACAAGCTTATATATAAATTTGAATTTGATACCTGCATTTTACTTCTTTAATCCACCCCAATTTAGGATATTCTCTAAAATACTTTCTCTTGATTATCAACAACTTTTTTTTAAATGAAATGATTCAGGTTGTTGCTTTTGTGGTGCTTTTATCTAAAGCAGTACTGAAGTCACACATTCTTAAATTTGTTGTGGACCCTGGTGTGAAGTACATGTGCTTGGAAGCAAATGTTTCTACGTAATATTTAAACTGATAACCCTGATATCTACTTTTTTGTTTCTTTGTGCATTTTGGACCTTGGAAGGTAGAATTTATGCCCAATCCTAGAGCAGTCACGAATAAGAACATGAAACCAGCCAAAACAGCATTTCTGTTGTGAATGTTCTTGCAAGGCACACACATGGTCTCCATCTGTCCTATCTCCGTCTTCAGTGCTAGCAAATCTTTCAGAGAAATCACGACTGCAATACAATTATAACGTGTAACTGCAGAACATCTTTAGTTCTAGCGTTAGCCAACACCTTTTGAATTCACTATATATATATTCACTGAAAAAAGCATAGGTTTGAGGTACGTTATAGTTAGAAATTAGCATTTAAAAAACTTTTGAAATTCACTGAAAAAAACATAGGTTTTACAAACGTTATAGTTAGGAATTAGCATTTAAAAACCTTAGAAATTCACAGAAAATACCATAGGTTTCAGGGACGTTATAGTTAGTTGGACATTTCCCTTATACAAAACGATAGAAATTCTGCTGTTATAGTTAGTTGAGATAACTACAACTCGCGCCGCTGCAATGCACTGCTGATAACATCACATATTACATCATTCATGACATGGTCACTGACATCACTGATGACATCACTGCTGGCATCTCAAATGACATCACTAATGACATCACTGATGACATCATCCCCTTGACAATCTGATGCCCCTCATAAGACCTTAATTTAACACTTGGGTACCCACTCTAAAATACAGACTATATTTTTCGACATCATGAACACACTAATACCAGTTAGTACATATCCACTGACTAATTCCTAGGTCTACATACACATCAATTCATTCACCCATACAGTCACTCATACATACAGTCAGCCATCAATGTAGCATTTTCATATCCAGTCACATATCTATACAGACACTCAGACACCCTCAGCTGTATGGCCGTCAGCTGCCTACCATCCCCTTGGTGCGCACTTCATATGCATAGGGTTAGTGCCACCCCAAACTCATGTGGCATTCAGGAGCCTCACACCACGTGGTACAAACCTGAGTTCCACATGCTTAGCGGCACCAAACCCTGAGGTGGTCTCCGTCATTGACGACTCAGGACTCAGCAACATGTGTGAGATCTGCCGGGCCGCGGAGAAGCTGTAGTGGTCTCCACCATTCAGGATTCAGCGACATCTGGGAGATCCACGAAGAAGCTGATGTCGTCTCCGCCATTCAGGACTCAGGACTCAGCGGCATCTGTAAGATCTGCGCAGAATCTGATGTGGTCTCCGCCATTCATGTCTCGAGACTCAGCAACACATCTGAGATCGGTGGAGTATCTGATGTGGTCTCTGCCATTCAGGACTCAGGACTCAGCAACACATCTGAGATCGGCAGGGTTTTGACGGGCTCGTTGAGTCGGCCTACTGTTGCACACTCCGCTGGCACCAGGTAATTATTTGCTCATGGATGGGCAGAGGCGACACTTTCTCTCTCTCTTTCTCACTTCCCTCTCTTCTCTCTCTCTCACTCTCTTCATTCCTTTCCTTCTATCTCTCTCTCCCTTCTCCCTTTCTCACTCCCTTTCTTTCCTTCCCTCTCTTTTTCTCCCTGGCTTGTTTTTCCTTCTCTGTTTCTCTCTCTTAGTCTTGTGCTTTATTTTCCAGGCTCTGTCGTCGACATCCATGGTTCCCACAGCAGTCTTCCACCTTGTTCTTTTCTATTATGTTTGTTAAATTTTGTTTATTGGTTTATTTATTTTACATATTTTAATAAAAAAATAAAATGTAAAAAGAGTTTATGGTTTATATATGTTTATAAAAAAATAAAGTTTGACAAAAAAATCATTAACCTTTTCGGTTGTTTTCTTGACTGCAGTGTGACTCTTTCCTGTTCTTATTACTGTTATTTGCTGGCATCCACCATGGTGTTAAATTTTGGAGCACTTATCGCGGGAATACTGGTGATCTCTGCAGTTTGCACCTACTTCTGAATACTGTGTTAGATTTATCTCACCTTTAGTTGCATTAAAGTGCGGATAATGAAATGCAGAATAGCTGTCCCATGCAAAAAGACACACGGTGCACCTTTGCGATTTATTCAAAATACTAAAATCCTGTATTGAATTGCACAGAGGTAGTGCCTTCACTTACAGTGGACACACAAAATCAATGAAGAAATCTCATTGTATTTATATTGATTAGGAATAGTGTGTCAGGTGCTGCATCTTGACAGGATACACTGCCCAGTTTATATATTGTTCTGCACCCGAAAAAATAACATCACAACTTTCACAACTGCAATGCGAAATTAATTCCGGCGATAACCCACGTTACCACCAGGAATTTTACACCTGCTTTCTGCTGGTGTTAAGCAGGACGACTACCTGTAGCACTAAAGGAAACACAGCCAAGAGCCACACCAGAACACCCACAGGTGCCATAGAGTCAATGAGCATGATACAGGGATACCCATGAGGGCCACAAGACACATCGCAACAACACCAGGACCACCAATGCTCCCAAACTCGCATCTGAGCAAGTATGTCCGTGTGGTCATTGTGTTAACATGATGGGCACAGGCCCTGCAACATCACAGTGTGCTTTCTTCAGCAGACGTTACCATGTCACCTCAGCGTTGGCAGTGACCCTGGACATGTAGCTACGCACGCATCCTCCTACAAGCACAACACACGTGTGCTGGTCCGGCGTACATGGGTCATTGCAAGGGTGTTCCTATCCGGCAAGGGAAATGGGGTGTCTCTGACATGTCCGTGTGCAGGAAGTGCAGTACGTGTGTAAACGTGTTCTGGTGTGGCTTGCCACAAGGCCCGCAGCAGACGATGTAGTAAAGTGGGATACACCACCACCAAACGGCACTCTCATGGTGTAGTTCGAATGCCGCAGGACATGCCAGAATAGACATTACAATGTTGTGCCGTACGAGTGCACAGGATACAAAAGCGCAACGCACAAAAGTGTGGGGGCTCGTGGTAGGGAGGAGTAGCTGTTTGGCAACAAAACACATAGTGAACCCACCCATGAGCCACGGGCTAGGCATCGCATCCATGATGACAACGGTTGCAGACATCCCACAACACCCACGACCGGCCTTCCTACGCATCCTGTATGAATGCAGCGTGGTTTTCACTTCTATGCTCGTTCAGTGGTGTGATGTTGCTAGGTTGTGTGACTTATGCTCCTTGTTGGCATGTTTTATTTTGGCCATTATTTGCCTATACTTGTGCTGTACCTCATTGTACATGTGTGCCATTGTGTCCCTCTCTCAGGCCCCCCACTCCCTACTTCTTCCTCTTTCTGGTGCTGTTTCTATAATTTTGTTCCTTCATGCATAAATACAAGTAACGAACAAATTAGAATACTTCCTTGATTCTTTTACGATTCAAAACTTCTCTCTAATAGTTTCTTTTTAATTTTCCATATAAACAGTTTTTTTCATATTCAACAACACATCAAAGTCAGCAGTGCAACGTATACTATCAACACGCTTTCTGGAACATTCTACAACATGTGCAGGTTAAAAGTTCATCAATTTTTTTAAACCTAACAATATTTTTTAGCAACATTTTCTGGAACATTTAAAGGCACGTGCAGGTTAAAAGTTCATGATTGTTTTAAGTTCGAACAGTGCCTTCCAAATGCAAGTAGCAGATGAGCAAATTTTATCTTATAATATGTACTCCACTTTCAAACTGCTTTTTCTTAACCAATCACAAACATGCTTTTCCACAAAACAAATGTGCACCCTACTTTTAAAAAACAATACTTTTCATCTCCCAATCAGGTATCGTTTTGTATGTGAAAAAAACTAGTTCTCCAGCTTTAAACATATCTGTTATTCTACGAAGGAACTGCATGAGCTACAGACATCTTTCCATACCTTTCAGCCATACCTCAAAATGCTAGTGTGGATCGTTGGATATATCTATGTTTTCTGGTGCAAGAGGTATGCAGAACAGAGACGTATTGACTTATACCTAGGTTTACAAAATGTGAACATTAAATGGTTTCCACAGATAGGATTGAAGTTGCACCAATTGTTGCCTTTGGTTAAAACCTGTTTGCATCTCCAACACCCTGACCTCATGATTGTGCACTGTGGTGGAAACGACCTAGGCACATTGAGTGGGGTTGGTTTGGAAATGCTTATGAAGGACACCTTTGGACAATTGATGTTACTTTTGCCTCAAACTGTCTTTGTATATTCCAATATATGCCAAAGACAGAAGTGGAAATGGTAAAAACAATTTTGTCCTCAGAATAATCTCGGAAGAAAGTCAACAAAGATGTGTCTGCATACCTCAGAGACCACAAAATGGGCTCCATCTACAATGACAACATACGTTTTGATATGGTGGATATATACAGAAGTGATGGAGTACACTTCACAGATCAGGGAAACCGAGTTTTCCTGAATAACTTGAAGCTGTGCATCCGCACTTATATGTAGCTCCAACTAATGAACACAAGGGTTTTTTTTAGAGGCACCCTATAACTTACAACTTAGGCCTGCTGTTTAAGATAACAGCAACTCCCGTACCCTCGCCAAAATGTATTCTCTACACAGATGTGGCACAGCGGCCAGACAATCTCACTTTGCAGCACAGACCTGTCGCTTTGATCCCCGGCTCTACTCACCCATAACGGTAAGTAATTTGCACTTTACAAATACCGTATTGATTTACCTTTGCACTCCCTATACAACACCACCTAAGCACCATATACAAGTTGACCACGTGTGGCACAGCGCCCAGAGCACATGACTTCACAGCATAGCACACACAGTTAAGGCCCACAATTTCATCCCCGAGTACAGCAGCAGCTCAATTTAACAGCATGACACTCTACGCAATACCTCACTTAATTTCCGTACCCCGCACTTTCAGACCAGTAGGGGTCAGTAGTTCAACGGCTTTACCCGTAGTCTGTCAGCAGCTCAGCTTACACCCCCAGCGCCATCAGACCCGTAGTAGTGAGTAGTTAGCATTTCACAAATACCGAATTGATTTGATACACTTGAATTTACCTTCACACTCCATCTATAACACCCCCTAAGCACAATACACAAGCTACAATGTTCGAATCAAAAGTTCAACCAAGTAGGTATAACTACATGCTCACACTACTTCGATAGGTATGGCACAGCGCCTAGAGCACATGACATCACTGCGTAGCACACACAGTTTAGGCTCACGCTTTCATCCCCGACTCCGGCAGCAGCTCAGCTTAGCACAATGAGACTCTAGACAATACCTCACAAATTTTCCGTACCACAGGACTTTCAGACCAGAACAGGTCAGTATTTCGTGCTAGTAGGTATAAATACATGCTGACACTACTTTCACAGGTACATGATTTCACAGCATAAGACACACAGTTTGGGCTCACGCTTTAAACTCCGAGTCCCGCAGCAGCTCACCTTAGCAGCATCAGACTCTAGGCAATACCTCAATTTCCATAGCCCAGCACTTTCACACCGGTAGGGGTGAATATTTCACTTCACACCCCCTCTATAGCATGCCCTAAACACCCCATATAGGTTACAGTGCTCCTACCATCCAATTTCCCAAATGTTTGGCCCTTCAACTGAATCACAAAATGGCCGCCAACACTTCCTAGTTGCGACCGCTCGCACCGCTCACAGCCAATTAGCAGCAAGCTCGTGCTCGTAACGCCTCAGCCAATCAGATGGCAGAATTCCCAAATATCGATATCTGTAAAATTGGATATTTCTCCAAAACTACTGAACAGATTTACACCAAATAAACAAAAGCGTGCTTTCTAAACCAAGACCCTTCTCCCTGCCAATTTTGGGGTAATTCCGTTCGACCCGAATCCTAGTCCAAAGTTTCCAATGGAAATTAACATGGAGAAAACACATTTTGGGACCCCCCTTTTTTCTCGGCCTCCCCTTGATGAATCACCCACAAACTTTCAAGATAGAATCTGATATCAACAAAGAATTAGTTTTGAAATTTCACGAAGATTCGTCAATCCATTTTCCTATGGTAACTGGGTCCTAAATATATATATATATATATATATATATATATATATATATATATATATATATATATATATATATATATATATATATATATATATATATATATATATATCGCTGCACGTTCCTCCTCTCATCCGTTGTTTAGGAAAGAATACGGCTGGCACTCTGGTATCCGTTTCAAAAATGTATTATGCCAAACCCCCCTCACCCCAAACAGACGCGTTTCGCCTTTGCAGGCTTCGTCAGTGTTACGTTTGTGCCACGTATGAGTCACCATTTTAAACCTTTAGCCAGTCTGACATAATCATGGACATAGAAGGCGGCTACTGACATTCAAAAAGATGGGGCCATCTTGTAACGTGCAAATTGCATTGAAATATACATGGCTTTAAATGGTGACATTAAATAAAGTGCGTAGTGCTCATTTAAAAACATATAACACAAAACTTTCATTAAAAAAGTTTGTAAACACAGTACATTCTGTAAATGCAATCAATTCAACTATTTCATATATCTATATAAATTCTATTTTTGGCATATTTCATAGATATTTACCAATAAAGTGCAGAATTAATAGGATAAGTCTTTCCTATAATGCATTACATTAGTTGTGCAGCCCTGAATGGGCGATTGTGTTACAGCACAAGTTCCCAAAGGGGATTCCTGGTTCAGCAGTGGAGTATTGTTATTATCCCTAGGGTATGTTAGATGGATACATTTGACCCTGGTGCCCCATGTGTCAGACTATATGTGAACTAAAGGTGAACCCACAGTTCTTCATTGTTATTGAGGCCCCACGGAGTCATGGTTTTGAGACTGATGATTCACTTTGACTCAAGAATGCATAGGGCCTTGACTCTGTCCCCTCCCCATTCCAATTTGGGGGCCTGATCTATACAGTAAAAACTAAGTTTCTCCCAGTCACTTTGATGGTATTCGGCAAAGTGGCGGGCAACGGGATATGTCTTGTCGTTATTAGTAATTGCCTGCATATGCTCCAGGACTCTTAGTTTGGCAGGTTTCATGGTGCTGCCGATGTATCGCAGCTTACAGGGGCAGGTTAAACAATAAATGGTGTATTCTGAGTTGCAATTTAGCAACTGTTTGATTTTTATGTTGGGTTTCTTTTCACCAGTACGGTTAGGATAGTCTGACACTTTGCTGCTGAATCTACATGCCTTGCATTTTAGACATGGAAAAAAGCCCATTGATTTAGACAGTTTGATGGGTTGGGCCATTGTTCTAAAATGGCTGCGGACTAGATGATCGGCCAGAGACGGACATCTTTTATATGTAATTAATGGTCTCTGTGTCATGTGGTTTTTTAATGTTTTGTCTGTGGTGAGTATGGGCCAGTGCTTCTTAAAGATGTTCACAATTTCCCCCGATTTGGTATTGAATTCGGTAATCATTCTCACCTCATTAGGCACATCTACTTTTAATTTTGGTGTCAGGAGATCCCTCCTGTTGATGCCTGAGGCTTTCACACTGGCCTGTTGTAAGATGATCTTATTGTACCCTCTTGTCTCAAACCTCTCTTTGGCATCCTTGTTGGCCTGCATGTAGTCTTGTTCTAAGGAACAATTCCTCTTTAGGCGGATAAATTCGCCGTAGGGCACATTCTTCACCAGGCTCTTAGGGTGGTAGGAGCCTGCATGCAGTATCGCATTGCCCGCCGTCGGCTTTCTATATAGGCGGGTTTGTAAGGTGTTATTGTGTACAAATATTTCAAGATCTAAATAGTTGATGCTGCTAGCACTAATGGTGCTGGTGAATCTTAGATTGAGGTTATTTGTATTGAGGGTGGCAATGTAATTTTCCGCAGACAGACAATCACCATGCCAGATAATAAACAAATCGTCTATATATCTGGTCCACATTAAAATTCTTTCAGTCCATATACCATTGGTATCCTTCCAGGCCTCGTGCTTCTCCCACCAGCCGACGAACAAATTCGCGTAGCTGGGAGAAAATCACGAGCCCATGGAAGTACCTCTCTTTTGATTATACATTGTCCCATCAAACAGAAAGTTGTTGTTGTACAAGCAGAATCTAATCATGGAAAGAATCATGGCACTGTGACTGCTAAAGTGATATGGTTTTTGATCTAAGAACCACTTAATGGCAGTCAGACCCTCCTCATGGTTAATGCAGGTGTATAGATTGACAACATCTAATGTTATTAATAACATTTCAGAGTCCCATGTAACATTATCCATGATGCTTAGAAAGTCCTGAGTGTCCCTCACATAGGACGGAAGGTCCTTCACGAAAGGTGCCAGGTAAGAGTCTATGAATCTAGAAGTGTTCTCTAAGAGGCTCCCAATCGAGGACACTATTGGGCATCCTGGAGGTCTTTTAGCATGTTTATGTACCTTCGGGAGGTGATAAAAGGTTGGTACGATAGGTGCTTCACATTTTAAGAAAAGATATTCGTCCATACTGAGCATACCTTCTTTTTGCCAGCTTTCTAGCATATTATGAAACTTTATGATGCTCTTGTTGTATTCAGATCTTTGTATGGGAATGTAGCAGTCCTTATCACTCAGTTGTCTTTGTGCCTCCAAAAGATAATGATCACGATTGAAAATGACAACGTTTCCTCCTTTATCCGAAGGTTTTATTTCGATTGTTTTATCCTCTTTGAGTGATCTGATAGCCTCCCATTCTTTCCTTGATATGTTGGAGGTTTTTCGATTCATTTTTTCAGTTGTAATCTTTTCCAGATCACCTAGCACCGCTTCGTTGAATAAATCAATGGCATCAAAGTTTGTCATCGGTAGCTTTTTTGATTTATTCTTCATCGCACTCGGGTCTCTTTTTTGTTCAGTCACTGTGTGTTCCGCCTTATCAGGGTTCATAGTCGCTGTTAGCAGTTCTTGTGTGGGTCTCAATAGTGTATCTGCCAGTTCCTCACATGTGGGTACAACGTTCACATTTGTGGCCAAGATGGAAGTCCTGGGTTCTATAGTGTCAGGTTTTGGTGGGTGAAGTAAAAAGATCTTTTTAAACTTCAGTTTTCTAATGTACTTAAATAGATCAATCCGTACATTAACTGGGTCAAACTCGCTGGCTGGGCAGAAGCTTAAACCTTTTTTGAGGACATTAGTTTCATCGGTCGTCAATGTTCTCTTTGAAAGGTTTATAACGTTGTTCTCCTCTCTGTCTTTTATCTCCTGCGGTTTAGTCCACTCCTCGTGACCCTCGGAGATGCCATTGCTTGTTGGGCACCACCTCTTGCCCCTCTTGCCCCTCCGCGTCCTCCTTTTTGATTTTGTTGGGGTGCAGGTGGATGATTCCTTTGTTGGGGGCGGAGACGAGTTTCCTTGATGACTTCGAACTCGTCGAAAAAAAGGCCTCGCACTTGCCGGCGCTTTTTCTCTGGTCACCGGGGGTTGCTCTCCTTCCGAAACTTCTGACTCCTCAGTGTCTACATTTGTTGGCGTCGCATTGCTCTGGGCCAACCGTTTTCTGGTGGCATCAAATTTTCTTGCGAACGTCAGGATTCTTCCTGAAAGATAGTCCTGCTCATCTCTGAGAAAGTTTGATTGTTTTCTCTTACGGATGCTTAGTTCATAGTCTTTAATTCTTTTGTTCATGATATCTCTTAGTTCTTCAATCTCCTTGGAGTTTTTCTCTTTGCTTATTTGTTCCTCAATGTCTGCTATTTCTTTTAGACATTTTTCTCTGTCGCTCCAAGCATACTTGACGAGTATGCGCACCATTCCCTTCGCAGACTCCACTGAGTAATCCGCCCAATCCTTTAATAGTGCTGGCTCCGGATTTTTGTACGAAGGCACAGTATATATGCGCAGCCCACTAGGTATTCTACCACACTCGATGTACCTTTCTAGTGAGGTCGCCTCCCACCATTTTCGTATCTCCCGTTCCTGCACTTTTTCCAATTTGGCAAATAATGTTTTTAAAGTGCTGGTGGGGGCGTTTTGGGTTGTGGGCTTGTCTGGTCGCGCTTGCCTATCCGCTGAATTCCTAAACATGAAGTTGGCAGCGGACTCTCTTTCCCCAGAGATATCATCAAGGTTGGACATTTTCTTTTTGTGCTGTAGTCGCTGTGTTTACTTTTAATTTTAGACGTAGAAAAATACTGTTTTTCTTCAGAGTCTTATTTTGGTGGGGCGGTGACAAAGTCACAGCGGCTAGCTTGGGTTTGGTATATTTTCTCGGTACCTTCGGAAAGAGGCTAAGCGTTTACTATCGCCAATGCGATTCGACGTTCACTCACTGGACCTGCGGCGGGTTCTTGGTTCTCGTCAGCCGACAGGTTCCCAGTCTCCGCGCGGCAGACTCTGCCAGTGGCGCCTTTATATGTTGTTCGTAATCCGCGTTTCAGCATACCATCCAAATGCTACCGTGTTTCGTTGCTTGTTCTGCCTCGGGGCAAACGGCCATATTATTTTGGGGCACAGTTTCTTTTCACCGCCGTCGCTCCACTGTTTTCCGGGTGCCAAAAGTCGGCGCTGGTGAGACGCCTCAATATCGCTGCACGTTCCTCCTCTCATCCGTTGTTTAGGAAAGAATACGGCTGGCACTCTGGTATCCGTTTCAAAAATGTATTATGCCAAACCCCCCTCACCCCAAACAGACGCGTTTCACCTTTGCAGGCTTCGTCAGTGTTACGTTTGTGCCACCTATGAGTCACCATTTTAAACCTTTAGCCAGTCTGACATAATCATGGACATAGAAGACGGCTACTGACATTCAAAAAGATGGTGGCCATCTTGTAATGTGCAAATTGCATTGAAATATACATGGCTTTAAATGGTGACATTAAATAAAGTGCGTAGTGCTCATTTAAAAACATATAACACAAAACTTTCATTAAAAAAGTTTGTAAACACAGTACATTCTGTAAATGCAATCAATTCAACTATTTCATCTATCTATATAAATTCTATTTTTGGCATCTTTCATAGATATTTACCAATAAAGTGCAGAATTAATAGGAGAAGTCTTTCCTATAATGCATTACATTAGTTGTGCAGCCCTGAATGGGCGATTGTGTTACAGCACAAGTTCCAAAAGGGGATTCCTGGTTCAGCAGTGGAGTATTGTTATTATCCCTAGGGTATGTTAGATGGATACATTTGACCCTGGTGCCCCATGTGTCAGACTATATGTGAACTAAAGGTGAACCCACAGTTCTTCATTGTTATTGAGGCCCCACGGAGTCATGGCTTTGAGACTGATGATTCACTTTGACTCAAGAATGCGTAGGGCCTTGTCTCTGTCCCCTCCCCGTTCCAATTTGGGGGCCTGATCTATACAGTAAAAACTAAGTTTCTCCCAGTCACTTTGATGGTATTCGGCAAAGTGGCGGGCAACGGGATATGTCTTGTTGTTATTAGTAATTGCCCGCATATGCTCCAAGACTCTTAGTTTGGCAGGTTTCATGGTGCTGCCGATGTATCGCAGCTTACAGGGGCAGGTTAAACAATAAATGGTGTATTCTGAGTTGCAATTCAGCAAATTTTTGATTTTTATGTTGGGTTTCTTTTCACCAGTACGGTTAGGATAGTCTGACACGTTGTTGCTGAATCTACATGCCTTGCATTTTAGACATGGAAAAAAGCCCGTTGATTTAGACAGTTTGATGGGTTGGACCATTGTTCTAAAATGGCTGCGGACTAGATGATCAGCCAGAGACGGACATCTTTTATATGTAATTAATGGTCTCTGTGTCATGTGGTTTTTTTAATGTTTTGTCTGTGGTGAGTATGGGCCAGTGCTTCTTAAAGATGTTCACAATTTCCCCCGATTTGGTATTGAATTCGGTAATCATTCTCACCTCATCAGGCACATCTACTTTTAATTTTGGTGTCAGGAGATCCCTCCTGTTGATGCCTGAGGCTTTCACACTGGCCTGTTGTAAGATGATCTTATTGTATCCTCTTGTCTCAAACCTCTCTTTGGCATCCTTGTTGGCCTGCATGTAGTCTTGTTCTAAGGAACAATTCCTCTTTAGGCGGAGAAATTCGCCGTAGGGCACATTCTTCACCAGGCTCTTAGGGTGGTAGGAGCCAGCATGCAGTATCGCATTGCCCGCCGTTGGCTTTCTATATAGGCGGGTTTGTAAGGTGTTATTGTGTACAAATATTTCAAGATCTAAATAGTTGATGCTGCTAGCACTAATGGTGCTGGTGAATCTTAGATTGAGGTTATTTGTATTGAGGGTGGCAATGTAATTTTCCGCAGACAGACAATCACCATGCCAGATAATAAACAAATCGTCTATATATCTGGTCCACATTAAAATTCTTTCAGTCCATATACCATTGGTATCCTTCCAGGCCTCGTGCTTCTCCCACCAGCCAACGAACAAATTCGCGTAGCTGGGAGAAAAGCACGAGCCCATGGAAGTACCTCTCTTTTGATTATACATTGTCCCATCAAACAGAAAGTTGTTGTTGTACAAGCAGAATCTAATCATGGAAAGAATCATGGCACTGTGACTGCTAAAGTGATCTGGTTTTTGATCTAAGAACCACTTAATGGCAGTCAGACCCTCCTCATGGTTAATGCAGGTGTATAGATTGACAACATCTAATGTTATTAATAACATTTCAGAGTCCCATGTAACATTATCCATGATGCTTAGAAAGTCCTGAGTGTCCCTCACATAGGACGGAAGGTCCTTCACGAAAGGTGCCAGGTAAGAGTCTATGAATCTAGAAGTGTTCTCTAAGAGGCTCCCAATCGAGGACACTATTGGGCATCCTGGAGGTCTTTTAGCATGTTTATGTACCTTCGGGAGGTGATAAAAGGTTGGTACGATAGGTGCTTCACATTTTAAGAAAAGATATTCGTCCATACTGAGCATACCTTCTTTTTGCCAGTCTTCTAGCATATTATGAAACTTTATGATGCTCTTGTTGTATTCAGATCTTTGTATGAGAATGTAGCAGTCCTTATCACTCAGTTGTCTTTGTGCCTCCAAAAGATAATGATCACGATTGAAAATGACAACGTTTCCTCCTTTATCCGAAGGTTTTATTTCGATTGTTTTATCCTCTTTGAGTGATCTGATAGCCTCCCATTCTTTCCTTGATATGTTGGAGGTTTTTCGATTCATTTTTTCAGTTGTAATCTTTTCCAGATCACCTAGCACCGCTTCGTTGAATAAATCAATGGCATCAAAGTTTGTCATCGGTAGCTTTTTTGATTTATTCTTCATCGCACTCGGGTCTCTTTTTTGTTCAGTCACTGTGTGTTCCGCCTTATCAGGGTTCATAGTCGCTGTTAGCAGTTCTTGTGTGGGTCTCAATAGTGTATCTGCCAGTTCCTCACATGTGGGTACAACGTTCACATTTGTGGCCAAGATGGAAGTCCTGGGTTCTATAGTGTCAGGTTTTGGTGGGTGAAGTAAAAAGATCTTTTTAAACTTCAGTTTTCTAATGTACTTAAATAGATCAATCCGTACATTAACTGGGTCAAACTCGCTGGCTGGGCAGAAGCTTAAACCTTTTTTAAGGACATTAGTTTCATCGGTCGTCAATGTTCTCTTTGAAAGGTTTATAACGTTGTTCTCCTCTCTGTCTTTTATCTCCTGCGGTTTAGTCCACTCCTCGTGACCCTCGGAGATGCCATTGCTTGTTGGGCACCACCTCTTGCCCCTCTTGCCCCTCCGCGTCCTCCTTTTTGATTTTGTTGGGGTGCAGGTGGATGATTCCTTTGTTGGGGGCGGAGACGAGTTTCCTTGATTACTTCGAACTCGTCGAAAAAAAGGCCTCGCACTTGCCGGCGCTTTTTCTCTGGTCACCGGGGGTTGCTCTCCTTCCGAAACTTCTGACTCCTCAGTGTCTACATTTGTTGGCGTCGCAATGCTCTGGGCCAACCGTTTTCTGGTGGCATCAAATTTTCTTGCGAACGTCAGGATTCTTCCTGAAAGATAGTCCTGCTCATCTCTGAGAAAGTTTGATTGTTTTCTCTTACGGATGCTTAGTTCATAGTCTTTAATTCTTTTGTTCATGATATCTCTTAGTTCTTCAATCTCCTTGGAGTTTTTCTCTTTGCTTATTTGTTCCTCAATGTCTGCTATTTCTTTTAGACATTTTTCTCTGTCGCTCCAAACATACTTGATGAGTATGCGCACCATTCCCTTCGCAGACTCCACTGAGTAATCCGCCCAATCCTTTAATAGTGCTGGGTCCGGATTTTCGTACGAAGGCACAGTATATATGCGCAGCCCACTAGGTATTCTACCACACTCGATGTACCTTTCTAGTGAGGTCGCCGCCCACCATTTTCGTATCTCCCGTTCCTGCACTTTTTCCAATTTGGCAAATAATGTTTTTAAAGTGCTGGTGGGGGCGTTTTGGGTTGTGGGCTTGTCTGGTCGCGCTTGCCTATCCGCTGAATTCCTAAACATGAAGTTGGCAGCGGACTCTCTTTCCCGAGAGATATCATCAAGGTCGGACATGTTCGTTTTGTGCTGCAGTCGCTGTGTTTACTTTTAATTTTAGACGTAGAAAAATACTGTTTTTCTTCAGAGTCTTATTTTGGTGGGGCGGTGACAAAGTCACGGCGGCTAGCTTGGGTTTGGTATATTTTCTCGGTACCTTCGGAAAGAGGCTAAGCGTTTACTATCGCCAATGCGATTCGACGTTCACTCACCGGACCTGCTGCGGGTTCTTGGTTCTCGTCAGCCGACAGTTTCCCAGTCTCCGCGCGGCAGACTCTGCCAGTGGCGCCTTTATATGTTGTTCGTAATCCGCGTTTCAGCATACCATCCAAATGCTACCGCGTTTCGTTGCTTGTTCTGCCTCGGGGCAAACGGCCATATTATTTTGGGGCACAGTTTCTTTTCACCGCCGTCACTCCACTGTTTTCCGGGCGCCAAAAGCCGGCGCTGGTGAGACGCCTCAATATCGCTGCACGTTCCTCCTCTCATCCGTTGTTTAGGAAAGAATACGGCTGGCACTCTGGTATCCATTTCAAAAATGTATTATGCCAAACCCCCCTCACCCCAAACAGACGCGTTTCACCTTTGCAGGCTTCGTCAGTGTTACGTTTGTGCCACCTATGAGTCACCATTTTAAACCTTTAGCCAGTCTGACATAATCATGGACATAGAAGACGGCTATTGACATTCAAAAAGATGGTGGCCATCTTGTAATGTGCAAATTGCATTTAAATATACATGGCTTTAAATGGTGACATTAAATAAAGTGCATAGTGCTCATTTAAAAACATATAACACAAAACTTTCATTAAAAAAGTTTGTAAACACAGTACATTCTGTAAATGCAATCAATTCAACTACTTCATATATCTATATAAATTCTATTTTTGGCATCTTTCATAGATATTTACCAATAAAGTGCAGAATTAATAGGATAAGTCTTTCCTATAATGCATTACATTAGTTGTGCAGCCCTGAATGGGCGATTGTGTTACAGCACAAGTTCCCAAAGGGGATTCCTGGTTCAGCAGTGGAGTATTGTTATTATCCCTAGGGTATGTTAGATGGATACATTTGACCCTGGTGCCCCATGTGTCAGACTATATGTGAACTAAAGGTGAACCCACAGTTCTTCATTGTTATTGAGGCCCCACGGAGTCATGGTTTTGAGACTGATGATTCACTTTGACTCAAGAATGCGTAGGGCCTTGTCTCAGTCCCCTCCCCGTTCCAATTTGGGGGCCTGATCTATACAGTAAAAACTAAGTTTCTCCCAGTCACTTTGATGGTATTCGGCAAAGTGGCGGGCAACGGGATATGTCTTGTTGTTATTAGAAATTGCCAGCATATGCTCCAAGACTCTTAGTTTGGCAGGTTTCATGGTGCTGCCGATGTATCGCAGCTTACAGGGGCAGGTTAAACAATAAATGGTGTATTCTGAGTTGCAATTCAGCAACTTTTTGATTTTTATGTTGGGTTTCTTTTCACCAGTACGGTTAGGATAGTCTGACACGTTGCTGCTGAATCTACATGCCTTGCATTTTAGACATGGAAAAAAGCCCGTTGATTTAGACAGTTTGATGGGTTGGACCATTGTTCTAAAATGGCTGCGGACTAGATGATCAGCCAGAGACGGACATCTTTTATATGTAATTAATGGTCTCTGTGTCATGTGGTTTTTTAATGTTTTGTCTTTGGTGAGTATGGGCCAGTGCTTCTTAAAGATGTTCACAATTTCCCCCGATTTGGTATTGAATTCGGTAATCATTCTCACCTCATCAGGCACATCTACTTTTAATTTTGGTGTCAGGAGATCCCTCCTGTTGATGTCTGAGGCTTTCACACTGGCCTGTTGTAAGATGATCTTATTGTACCCTCTTGTCTCAAACCTCTCTTTGGCATCCTTGTTGGCCTGCATGCAGTCTTGTTCTAAGGAACAATTCCTCTTTAGGCGGAGAAATTCGCCGTAGGGCACATTCTTCACCAGGCTCTTAGGGTGGTAGGAGCCAGCATGCAGTATCGCATTGCCCACCGTCGGCTTTATATATAGGCGGGTTTGTAAGGTGTTATTGTGTACAAATATTTCAAGATCTAAATAGTTGATGCTGCTAGCACTAATGGTGCTGGTGAATCTTAGATTGAGGTTATTTGTATTGAGGGTGGCAATGTAATTTTCCGCAGACAGACAATCACCATGCCAGATAATAAACAAATCGTCTATATATCTGGTCCACATTAAAATTCTTTCAGTCCATATACCATTGGTATCCTTCCAGGCCTCGTGCTTCTCCCACCAGCCGACGAACAAATTCGCGTAGCTGGGAGAAAAGCACGAGCCCATGGAAGTACCTCTCTTTTGATTATACATTGTCCCATCAAACAGAAAGTTGTGGTTGTACAAGCAGAATCTAATCATGGAAAGAATCATGGCACTGTGACTGCTAAAGTGATCTGGTTTTTGATCTAAGAACCACTTAATGGCAGTCAGACCCTCCTCATGGTTAATGCAGGTGTATAGATTGACAACATCTAATGTTATTAATAACATTTCAGAGTCCCATGTAACATTATCCATGATGCTTAGAAAGTCCTGAGTGTCCCTCACATAGGACGGAAGGTCCTTCACGAAAGGTGCCAGGTAAGAGTCTATGAATCTAGAAGTGTTCTCTAAGAGGCTCCCAATCGAGGACACTTTTGGGCATCCTGGAGGTCTTTTAGCATGTTTATGTACCTTCGGGAGGTGATAAAAGGTTGGTACGATAGGTGCTTCACATTTTAGGAAAAGATATTCGTCCATACTGAGCATACCTTCTTTTTGCCAGCTTTCTAGCATATTATGAAACTTTATGATGCTCTTGTTGTATTCAGATCTTTGTATGTGAATGTAGCAGTCCTTATCACTCAGTTGTCTTTGTGCCTCCAAAAGATAATGATCACGATTGAAAATGACAACGTTTCCTCCTTTATCCGAAGGTTTTATTTCGATTGTTTTATCCTCTTTGAGTGATCTGATAGCCTCCCATTCTTTCCTTGATATGTTGGAGGTTTTTCGATTCATTTTTTCAGTTGTAATCTTTTCCAGATCACCTAGCACCGCTTCGTTGAATAAATCAATGGCATCAAAGTTTGTCATCGGTAGCTTTTTTGATTTATTCTTCATCGCACTCGGGTCTCTTTTTTGTTCAGTCACTGTGTGTTCCGCCTTATCAGGGTTCATAGTCGCTGTTAGCAGTTCTTGTGTGGGTCTCAATAGTGTATCTGCCAGTTCCTCACATGTGGGTACAACGTTCACATTTGTGGCCAAGATGGAAGTCCTGGGTTCTATAGTCTCAGGTTTTGGTGGGTGAAGTAAAAAGATCTTTTTAAACTTCAGTTTTCTAATGTACTTAAATAGATCAATCCGTACATTAACTGGGTCAAACTCGCTGGCTGGGCAGAAGCTTAAACCTTTTTTGAGGACATTAGTTTCATCGGTCGTCAATGTTCTCTTTGAAAGGTTTATAACGTTGTTCTCCTCTCTGTCTTTTATCTCCTGCGGTTTAGTCCACTCCTCGTGACCCTCGGAGATGCCATTGCTTGTTGGGCACCACCTCTTGCCCCTCTTGCCCCTCCGCGTCCTCCTTTTTGATTTTGTTGGGGTGCAGGTGGATGATTCCTTTGTTGGGGGCGGAGACGAGTTTCCTTGATTACTTCGAACTCGTCGAAAAAAAGGCCTCGCACTTGCTGGCGCTTTTTCTCTGGTCACCGGGGGTTGCTCTCCTTCCGAAACTTCTGACTCCTCAGTGTCTACATTTGTTGGCGTCGCATTGCTCTGGGCCAACCGTTTTCTGGTGGCATCAAATTTTCTTGCGAACGTCAGGATTCTTCCTGAAAGATAGTCCTGCTCATCTCTGAGAAAGTTTGATTGTTTTCTCTTACGGATGCTTAGTTCATAGTCTTTAATTCTTTTGTTCATGATATCTCTTAGTTCTTCAATCTCCTTGGAGTTTTTCTCTTTGCTTATTTGTTCCTCAATGTCTGCTATTTCTTTTAGACATTTTTCTCTGTCGCTCCAAGCATACTTGATGAGTATGCGCACCATTCCCTTCGCAGACTCCACTGAGTAATCCGCCCAATCCTTTAATAGTGCTGGGTCCGGATTTTCGTACGAAGGCACAGTATATATGCGCAGCCCACTAGGTATTCTACCACACTCGATGTACCTTTCTAGTGAGGTCGCCTCCCACCATTTTCGTATCTCCCGTTCCTGCACTTTTTCCAATTTGGCAAATAATGTTTTTAAAGTGCTGGTGGGGGCGTTTTGGGTTGTGGGCTTGTCTGGTCGCGCTTGCCTATCCGCTGAATTCCTAAACATGAAGTTGGCAGCGGACTCTCTTTCCCCAGAGATATCATCAAGGTTGGACATGTTCGTTTTGTGCTGCAGTCGCTGTTTTTACTTTTAATTTTAGACGTAGAAAAATACTGTTTTTCTTCAGAGTCTTATTTTGGTGGGGCGGTGACAAAGTCACGGCGGCTAGCTTGGGTTTGGTATATTTTCTCGGTACCTTCGGAAAGAGGCTAAGCGTTTACTATCGCCAATGCGATTCGACGTTCACTCACCGGACCTGCTGCGGGTTCTTGGTTCTCGTCAGCCGACAGGTTCCCAGTCTCCGCGCGGCAGACTCTGCCAGTGGCGCCTTTATATGTTGTTCGTAATCCGCGTTTCAGCATACCATCCAAATGCTACCGCGTTTTGTTGCTTGTTCTGCCTCGGGCAAACGGCCATATTATTTTGGGGCACAGTTTCTTTTCTCCGCCGTCGCTCCACTGTTTTCCGGGTGCCAAAAGCCGGCGCTGGTGAGACGCCTCAATATCGCTGCACGTTCCTCCTCTCATCCGTTGTTTAGGAAAGAATACGGCTGGCACTCTGGTATCCGTTTCAAAAATGTATTATGCCAAACCCCCCTCACCCCAAACAGACGCGTTTCACCTTTGCAGGCTTCGTCAGTGTTACGTTTGTGCCACCTATGAGTCACCATTTTAAACCTTTAGCCAGTCTGACATAATCATGGGCATAGAAGACGGCTACTGACATTCAAAAAGATGGTGGCCATCTTGTAATGTGCAAATTGCATTGAAATATACATGGCTTTAAATGGTGACATTAAATAAAGTGCGTAGTGCTCATTTAAAAACATATAACACAAAACTTTCATTAAAAAAGTTTGTAAACACAGTACATTCTGTAAATGCAATCAATTCAACTATTTCATCTATCTATATAAATTCTATTTTTGGCATCTTTCATAGATATTTACCAATAAAGTGCAGAATTAATAGGATAAGTCTTTCCTATAATGCATTACATTAGTTGTGCAGCCCTGAATGGGCGATTGTGTTACAGCACAAGTTCCCAAAGGGGATTCCTGGTTCAGCAGTGGAGTATTGTTATTATCCCTAGGGTATGTTAGATGGATACATTTGACCCTGGTGCCCCATGTGTCAGACTATATGTGAACTAAAGGTGAACCCACAGTTCTTCATAGTTATTGAGGCCCCACGGAGTCATGGTTTTGAGACTGATGATTCACTTTGACTCAAGAATGCGTAGGGCCTTGTCTCTGTCCCCTCCCCGTTCCAATTTGGGGGCCTGATCTATACAGTAAAAACTAAGTTTCTCCCAGTCACTTTGATGGTATTCGGCAAAGTGGCGGGCAACGGGATATGTCTTGTTGTTATTAGTAATTGCCCGCATATGCTCCAAGACTCTTAGTTTGGCAGGTTTCATGGTGCTGCCGATGTATCGCGGCTTACAGGGGCAGGTTAAACAATAAATGGTGTATTCTGAGTTGCAATTCAGCAACTTTTTGATTTTTATGTTGGGTTTCTTTTCACCAGTACGGTTAGGATAGTCTGACACGTTGCTGCTGAATCTACATGCCTTGCATTTTAGACATGGAAAAAAGCCCGTTGATTTAGACAGTTTGATGGGTTGGACCATTGTTCTAAAATGGCTGCGGACTAGATGATCAGCCAGAGACGGACATCTTTTATATGTAATTAATGGTCTCTGTGTCATGTGGTTTTTTAATGTTTTGTCTGTGGTGAGTATGGGCCAGTGCTTCTTAAAGATGTTCACAATTTCCCCCGATTTGGTATTGAATTCGGTAATCATTCTCACCTCATCAGGCACATCTGCTTTTAATTTTGGTGTCAGGAGATCCCTCCTGTTGATGCCTGAGGCTTTCACACTGGCCTGTTGTAAGATGATCTTATTGTACCCTCTTGTCTCAAACCTCTCTTTGGCATCCTTGTTGGCCTGTATGTAGTCTTGTTCTAAGGAACAATTCCTCTTTAGGCGGAGAAATTCGCCGTAGGGCACATTCTTCACCAGGCTCTTAGGGTGGTAGGAGCCAGCATGCAGTATCGCATTGCCCGCCGTCGGCTTTCTATATAGGCGGGTTTGTAAGGTGTTATTGTGTACAAATATTTCAAGATCTAAATAGTTGATGCTGCTAGCACTAATGGTGCTGGTGAATATTAGATTGAGGTTATTTGTATTGAGGGTGGCAATGTAATTTTCCGCAGACAGACAATCACCATGCCAGATAATAAACAAATCGTCTATATATCTGGTCCACATTAAAATTCTTTCAGTCCATATACCATTGGTATCCTTCCAGGCCTCGTGCTTCTCCCACCAGCCGACGAACAAATTCGCATAGCTGGGAGAAAAGCACGAGCCCATGGAAGTACCTCTCTTTTGATTATACATTGTCCCATCAAACAGAAAGTTGTTGTTGTACAAGCAGAATCTAATCATGGAAAGAATCCTGGCACTGTGACTGCTAAAGTGATCTGGTTTTTGATCTAAGAACCACTTAATGGCAGTCAGACCCTCCTCATGGTTAATGCAGGTGTATAGATTGACAACATCTAATGTAATTAATAACATTTCAGAGTCCCATGTAACATTATCCATGATGCTTAGAAAGTCCTGAGTGTCCCTCACATAGGACGGAAGGTCCTTCACGAAAGGTGCCAGGTAAGAGTCTATGAATCTAGAAGTGTTCTCTAAGAGGCTCCCAATCGAGGACACTATTGGGCATCCTGGAGGTCTTTTAGCATGTTTATGTACCTTCGGGAGGTGATAAAAGGTTGGTACGATAGGTGCTTCACATTTTAAGAAAAGATATTCGTCCATACTGAGCATACCTTCTTTTTGCCAGCCTTCTAGCATATTATGAAACTTTATGATGCTCTTGTTGTATTCAGATCTTTGTATGGGAATGTAGCAGTCCTTATCACTCAGTTGTCTTTGTGCCTCCAAAAGATAATGATCACGATTGAAAATGACAACGTTTCCTCCTTTATCCGAAGGTTTTATTTCGATTGTTTTATCCTCTTTGAGTGATCTGATAGCCTCCCATTCTTTCCTTGATATGTTGGAGGTTTTTCGGTTCATTTTTTCAGTTGTAATCTTTTCCAGATCACCTAGCACCGCTTCGTTGAATAAATCAATGGCATCAAAGTTTGTCATCGGTAGCTTTTTTGATTTATTCTTCATCGCACTCGGGTCTCTTTTTTGTTCAGTCACTGTGTGTTCCGCCTTATCAGGGTTCATAGTCGCTGTTAGCAGTTCTTGTGTGGGTCTCAATAGTGTATCTGCCAGTTCCTCACATGTGGGTACAACGTTCACATTTCTGGCCAAGATGGAAGTCCTGGGTTCTATAGTGTCAGGTTTTGGTGGGTGAAGTAAAAAGATCTTTTTAAACTTCAGTTTTCTAATGTACTTAAATAGATCAATCCGTACATTAACTGGGTCAAACTCGCTGGCTGGGCAGAAGCTTAAACCTTTTTTGAGGACATTAGTTTCATCGGTCGTCAATGTTCTCTTTGAAAGGTTTATAACGTTGTTCTCCTCTCTGTCTTTTATCTCCTGCGGTTTAGTCCACTCCTCGTGACCCTCGGAGATGCCATTGCTTGTTGGGCACCACCTCTTGCCCCTCCGCGTCCTCCTTTTTGATTTTGTTGGGGTGCAGGTGGATGATTCCTTTGTTGGGGGCGGAGACGAGTTTCCTTGATTACTTCGAACTCGTCGAAAAAAAGGCTTCGCACTTGCCAGCGCTTTTTCTCTGGTCACCGGGGGTTGCTCTCCTTCCGAAACTTCTGACTCCTCAGTGTCTACATTTGTTGGCGTCGCATTTCTCTGGGCCAACCGTTTTCTGGTGGCATCAAATTTTCTTGCGAACGTCAGGATTCTTCCTGAAAGATAGTCCTACTCATCTCTGAGAAAGTTTGATTGTTTTCTCTTACGGATGCTTAGTTCATAGTCTTTAATTCTTTTGTTCATGATATCTCTTAGTTCTTCAATCTCCTTGGAGTTTTTCTCTTTGCTTATTTGTTCCTCAATGTCTGCTATTTCTTTTAGACATTTTTCTTTGTCGCTCCAAGCATACTTGATGAGTATGCGCACCATTCCCTTCGCAGACTCCACTGAGTAATCCGCCCAATCCTTTAATAGTGCTGGGTCCGGATTTTCGTACGAAGGCACAGTATATATGCGCAGCCCACTAGGTATTCTACCACACTCGATGTACCTTTCTAGTGAGGTCGCCTCCCACCATTTTCGTATCTCCCGTTCCTGCACTTTTTCCAATTTGGCAAATAATGTTTTTAAAGTGCTGGTGGGGGCGTTTTGGGTTGTGGGCTTGTCTGGTCGCGCTTGCCTATCCGCTGAATTCCTAAACATGAAGTTGGCAGCGGACTCTCTTTCCCCAGAGATATCATCAAGGTTGGACATGTTCGTTTTGTGCTGCAGTCGCTGTGTTTACTTTTAATTTTAGACGTAGAAAAATACTGTTTTTCTCAGAGTCTTATTTTGGTGGGGCGGTGACAAAGTCACGGCGGCTAGCTTGGGTTTGGTATATTTTCTCGGTACCTTCGGAAAGAGGCTAAGCGTTTACTATCGCCAATGCGATTCGACGTTCACTCACCGGACCTGCTGCGGGTTCTTGGTTCTCGTCAGCCGACAGGTTCCCAGTTTCCGCGCGGCAAACTCTGCCAGTGGCGCCTTTATATGTTGTTCGTAATCCGCGTTTCAGCATACCATCCAAATGCTACCGCGTTTCGTTGCTTGTTCTGCCTCGGGCAAACGGCCATATTATTTTGGGGCACAGTTTCTTTTCACCGCCGTCGCTCCACTGTTTTCCGGGTGCCAAAAGCCGGCGCTGGTGAGACGCCTCAATATCGCTGCACGTTCCTCCTCTCATCCGTTGTTTAGGAAAGAATACGGCTGGCACTCTGGTATCCGTTTCAAAAATGTATTATGCCAAACCCCCCTCACCCCAAACAGACGCGTTTCACCTTTGCAGGCTTCGTCAGTGTTACGTTTGTGCCACCTATGAGTCACCATTTTAAACCTTTAGCCAGTCTGACATAATCATGGACATAGAAGACGGCTACTGACATTCAAAACGATGGTGGCCATCTTGTAATGTGCAAATTGCATTGAAATATACATGGCTTTAAATGGTGACATTAAATAAAGTGCGTAGTGCTCATTTAAAAACATATAGCACAAAACTTTCATTAAAAAAGTTTGTAAACACAGTACATTCTGTAAATGCAATCAATTCAACTATTTCATCTATCTATATAAATTCTATTTTTGGCATCTTTCATAGATATTTACCAATAAAGTGCAGAATTAATAGGAGAAGTCTTTCCTATAATGCATTACATTAGTTGTGCAGCCCTGAATGGGCGATTGTGTTACAGCACAAGTTCCCAAAGGGGATTCCTGGTTCAGCAGTGGAGTATTGTTATTATCCCTAGGGTATGTTAGATGGATACATTTGACCCTGGTGCCCCATGTGTCAGACTATATGTGAACTAAAGGTGAACCCACAGTTCTTCATTGTTATTGAGGCCCCACAGAGTCATGGTTTTGAGACTGATGATTCACTTTGACTCAAGAATGCGTAGGGCCTTGTCTCTGTCCCCTCCCCGTTCCAATTTGGGGGCCTGATCTATACAGTAAAAACTAAGTTTCTCCCAGTCACTTTGATGGTATTCGGCAAAGTGGCGGGCAACGGGATATGTCTTGTTGTTATTAGTAATTGCCCGCATATGCTCCAAGACTCTTAGTTTGGCAGGTTTCATGGTGCTGCCGATGTATCGCGGCTTACAGGGGCAGGTTAAACAATAAATGGTGTATTCTGAGTTGCAATTCAGCAACTTTTTGATTTTTATGTTGGGTTTCTTTTCACCAGTACGGTTAGGATAGTCTGACACGTTGCTGCTAAATCTACATGCCTTGCATTTTAGACATGGAAAAAAGCCTGTTGATTTAGACAGTTTGATGGGTTGGACCATTGTTCTAAAATGGCTGCGGACTAGATGATCAGCCAGAGACGGACATCTTTTATATGTAATTAATGGTCTCTGTGTCATGTGGTTTTTTAATGTTTTGTCTGTGGTGAGTATGGGCCAGTGCTTCTTAAAGATGTTCACAATTTCCCCCGATTTGGTATTGAATTCGGTAATCATTCTCACCTCATCAGGCACATCTACTTTTAATTTTGGTGTCAGGAGATCCCTCCTGTTGATGCCTGAGGCTTTCACACTGGCCTGTTGTAAGATGATCTTATTGTACCCTCTTGTCTCAAACCTCTCTTTGGCATCCTTGTTGGCCTGCATGTAGTCTTGTTCTAAGGAACAATTCCTCTTTAGGCGGAGAAATTCGCCGTAGGGCACATTCTTCACCAGGCTCTTAGGGTGGTAGGAGCCAGCATGCAGTATCGCATTGCCCGCCGTCGGCTTTCTATATAGGCGGGTTTGTAAGGTGTTATTGTGTACACATATTTCAAGATCTAAATAGTTGATGCTGCTAGCACTAATGGTGCTGGTGAATCTTAGATTGAGGTTATTTGTATTGAGGGTGGCAATGTAATTTTCCGCAGACAGACAATCACCATGCCAGATAATAAACAAATCGTCTATATATCTGGTCCACATTAAAATTCTTTCAGTCCATATACCATTGGTATCCTTCCAGGCCTCGTGCTTCTCCCACCAGCCGACGAACATATTCGCATAGCTGGGAGAAAAGCACGAGCCCATGGAAGTACCTCTCTTTTGATTATACATTGTCCCATCAAACAGAAAGTTGTTGTTGTACAAGCAGAATCTAATCATGGAAAGAATCATGGCACTGTGACTGCTAAAGTGATCTGGTTTTTGATCTAAGAACCACTTAATGGCAGTCAGACCCTCCTCATGGTTAATGCAGGTGTATAGATTGACAGCATCTAATGTTATTAATAACATTTCAGAGTCCCATGTAACATTATCCATGATGCTTAGAAAGTCCTGAGTGTCCCTCACATAGGACGGAAGGTCCTTCACGAAAGGTGCCAGGTAAGAGTCTATGAATCTAGAAGTGTTCTCTAAGAGGCTCCCAATCGAGGACACTATTGGGCATCCTGGAGGTCCTTTAGCATGTTTATGTACCTTCGGGAGGTGATAAAAGGTTGGTACGATAGGTGCTTCATATTTTAAGAAAAGATATTCGTCCATACTGAGCATACCTTCTTTTTGCCAGTCTTCTAGCATATTATGAAACTTTATGATGCTCTTGTTGTATTCAGATCTTTGTATGGGAATGTAGCAGTCCTTATCACTCAGTTGTCTTTGTGCCTCCAAAAGATAATGATCACGATTGAAAATGACAACGTTTCCTCCTTTATCCAAAGGTTTTATTTCGATTGTTTTATCCTCTTTGAGTGATCTGATAGCCTCCCATTCTTTCCTTGATATGTTGGAGGTTTTTCGATTCACTTTTTCAGTTGTAATCTTTTCCAGATCACCTAGCACCGCTTCGTTGAATAAATCAATGGCATCAAGTTTGTCATCGGTAGCTTTTTTGATTTATTCTTCATCGCACTCGGGTCTCTTTTTTGTTCAGTCACTGTGTGTTCCGCCTTATCAGGGCTCATAGTCGCTGTTAGCAGTTCTTGTGTGGGTCTCAATAGTGTATCTGCCAGTTCCTCACATGTGGGTACAACGTTCACATTTGTGGCCAAGATGGAAGTCCTGGGTTCTATAGTGTCAGGTTTTGGTGGGTGAAGTAAAAAGATCTTTTTAAACTTCAGTTTTCTAATGTACTTAAATAGATCAATCCGTACATTAACTGGGTCAAACTCGCTGGCTGGGCAGAAGCTTAAACCTTTTTTGAGGACATTAGTTTCATCGGTCGTCAATGTTCTCTTTGAAAGGTTTATAACGTTGTTCTCCTCTCTGTCTTTTATCTCCTGCGGTTTAGTCCACTCCTCGTGACCCTCGGAGATGCCATTGCTTGTTGGGCACCACCTCTTGCCCCTCATGCCCCTCCGCGTCCTCCTTTTTGATTTTGTTGGGGTGCAGGTGGATGATTCCTTTGTTGGGGGCGGAGACGAGTTTCCTTGATTACTTCGAACTCGTCGAAAAAAAGGCCTCGCACTTGCCAGCGCTTTTTCTCTGGTCACCGGGGGTTGCTCTCCTTCCGAAACTTCTGACTCCTCAGTGTCTACATTTGTTGGCGTCGCATTGCTCTGGGCCAACCATTTTCTGGTGGCATCAAATTTTCTTGCGAACGTCAGGATTCTTCCTGAAAGATAGTCCTGCTCATCTCTGAGAAAGTTTGATTGTTTTCTCTTACGGATGCTTAGTTCATAGTCTTTAATTCTTTTGTTCATGATATCTCTTAGTTCTTCAATCTCCTTGGAGTTTTTCTCTTTGCTTATTTGTTCCTCAATGTCTGCTATTTCTTTTAGACATTTTTCTCTGTCGCTCCAAGCATACTTGATGAGTATGCGCACCATTCCCTTCGCAGACTCCACTGAGTAATCCGCCCAATCCTTTAATAGTGCTGGGTCCGGATTTTCGTACGAAGGCACAGTATATATGCGCAGCCCACTAGGTATTCTACCACACTCGATGTACCTTTCTAGTGAGGTCGCCTCCCACCATTTTCGTATCTCCCGTTCCTGCACTTTTTCCAATTTGGCAAATAATGTTTTTAAAGTGCTGGTGGGGGCGTTTTGGGTTGTGGGCTTGTCTGGTCGCGCTTGCCTATCCGCTGAATTCCTAAACATGAAGTTGGCAGCAGACTCTCTTTCCCCAGAGATATCATCAAGGTTGGACATGTTCATTTTGTGCTGCAGTCGCTGTGTTTACTTTTAATTTTAGACGTAGAAAAATACTGTTTTTCTTCAGAGTCTTATTTTGGTGGGGCGGTGACAAAGTCACGGCGGCTAGCTTGGGTTTGGTATATTTTCTCGGTACCTTCGGAAAGAGGCTAAGCGTTTACTATCGCCAATGCGATTCGACGTTCACTCACCGGACCTGCTGCGGGTTCTTGGTTCTCGTCAGCCGACAGGTTCCCAGTCTCCGCGCGGCAGACTCTGCCAGTGGCGCCTTTATATGTTGTTTGTAATCCGCGTTTCAGCATACCATCCAAATGCTACCGCGTTTCGTTGCTTGTTCTGCCTAGGGCAAACGGCCATATTATTTTGGGGCACAGTTTCTTTTCACCGCCGTCGCTCCACTGTTTTCCGGGTGCCAAAAGCCGGCGCTGGTGAGACGCCTCAATATCGCTGCACGTTCCTCCTCTCATCCGTTGTTTAGGAAAGAATACGGCTGGCACTCTGGTATCCGTTTCAAAAATTTATTATGCCAAACCCCCCTCACCCCAAACAGACGCGTTTCGCCTTTGCAGGCTTCGTCAGTGTTACGTTTGTGCCACCTATGAGTCACCATTTTAAACCTTTAGCCAGTCTGACATAATCATGGACATAGAAGACGGCTACTGACATTCAAAAAGATGGTGGCCATCTTGTAATGTGCAAATTGCATTGAAATATACATGGCTTTAAATGGTGACATTAAATAAAGTGCGTAGTGCTCATTTAAAAACATATAACACAAAACTTTCATTAAAAAAGTTTGTAAACACAGTACATTCTGTAAATGCAATCAATTCAACTATTTCATCTATCTATATAAATTCTATTTTTGGCATCTTTCATAGATATTTACCAATAAAGTGCAGAATTAATAGGAGAAGTCTTTCCTATAATGCATTACATTAGTTGTGCAGCCCTGAATGGGCGATTGTGTTACAGCACAAGTTCCCAAAGGGGATTCCTGGTTCAGCAGTGGAGTATTGTTATTATCCCTAGGGTATGTTAGATGGATACATTTGACCCTGGTGCCCCATGTGTCAGACTATATGTGAACTAAAGGTGAACCCACAGTTCTTCATTGTTATTGAGGCCCCACGGAGTCATCGTTTTGAGACTGATGATTCACTTTGACTCAAGAATGCGTAGGGCCTTGTCTCAGTCCCCTCCCCGTTCCAATTTGGGGGCCTGATCTATACAGTAAAAACTAAGTTTCTCCCAGTCACTTTGATGGTATTCGGCAAAGTGGCGGGCAACGGGATATGTCTTGTTGTTATTAGTAATTGCCCGCATATGCTCCAGGACTCTTAGTTTGGCAGGTTTCATGGTGCTGCCGATGTATCGCAGCTTACAGGGGCAGGTTAAACAATAAATGGTGTATTCTGAGTTGCAATTCAGCAACTGTTTGATTTTTATGTTGGGTTTCTTTTCACCAGTACGGTTAGGATAGTCTGACACGTTGCTGCTGAATCTACATGCCTTGCATTTTAGACATGGAAAAAAGCCCGTTGATTTAGACAGTTTGATGGGTTGGACCATTGTTCTAAAATGGCTGCGGACTAGATGATCAGCCAGAGACGGACATCTTTTATATGTAATTAATGGTCTCTGTGTCATGTGGTTTTTTAATGTTTTGTCTGTGGTGAGTATGGGCCAGTGCTTCTTAAAGATGTTCACAATTTCCCCCGATTTGGTATTGAACTCGGTAATCATTCTCACCTCATCAGGCACATCTACTTTTAATTTTGGTGTCAGGAGATCCCTCCTGTTGATGCCTGAGGCTTTCACACTGGCCTGTTGTAAGATGATCTTATTGTACCCTCTTGTCTCAAACCTCTCTTTGGCATCCTTGTTGGCCTGCATGTAGTCTTGTTCTAAGGAACAATTCCTCTTTAGGCGGAGAAATTCGCCGTAGGGCACATTCTTCACCAGGCTCTTAGGGTGGTAGGAGCCAGCATGCAGTATTGCATTGCCCGCCGTCGGCTTTCTATATAGGCGGGTTTGTAAGGTGTTATTGTGTACAAATATTTCAAGATCTAAATAGTTGATGCTGCTAGCACTAATGGTGCTGGTGAATCTTAGATTGAGGTTATTTGTATTGAGGGTGGCAATGTAATTTTCCGCAGACAGACAATCACCATGCCAGATAATAAACAAATCGTCTATATATCTGGTCCACATTAAAATTCTTTCAGTCCATATACCATTGGTATCCTTCCAGGCCTCGTGCTTCTCCCACCAGCCGACGAACAAATTCGCGTAGCTGGGAGAAAAGCACAAGCCCATGGAAGTACCTCTCTTTTGATTATACATTGTCCCATCAAACAGAAAGTTGTTGTTGTACAAGCAGAATCTAATCATGGAAAGAATCATGGCACTGTGACTGCTAAAGTGATCTGGTTTTTGATCTAAGAACCACTTAATGGCAGTCAGACCCTCCTCATGGTTAATGCAGGTGACAACATCTAATGTTATTAATAACATTTCAGAGTCCCATGTAACATTATCCATGATGCTTAGAAAGTCCTGAGTGTCCCTCACATAGGACGGAAGGTCCTTCACGAAAGGTGCCAGGTAAGAGTCTATGAATCTAGAAGTGTTCTCTAAGAGGCTCCCAATCGAGGACACTATTGGGCATCCTGGAGGTCTTTTAGCATGTTTATGTACCTTCGGGAGGTGATAAAAGGTTGGTACGATAGGTGCTTCACATTTTAAGAAAAGATATTCGTCCATACTGAGCATACCTTCTTTTTGCCAGTCTTCTAGCATATTATGAAAATTTATGATGCTCTTGTTGTATTCAGATCTTTGTATGGGAATGTAGCAGTCCTTATCACTCAGTTGTCTTTGTGCCTCCAAAAGATAATGATCACGATTGAAAATGACAACGTTTCCTCCTTTATCCGAAGGTTTTATTTCGATTGTTTTATCCTCTTTGAGTGATCTGATAGCCTCCCATTCTTTCCTTGATATGTTGGAGGTTTTTCGATTCTTTTTTCAGTTGTAATCTTTTCCAGATCACCTAGCACCGCTTCGTTGAATAAATCAATGGCATCAAAGTTTGTCATCGGTAGCTTTTTTGATTTATTCTTCATCGCACTCGGGTCTCTTTTTTGTTCAGTCACTGTGTGTTCCGCCTTATCATGGTTCATAGTCGCTGTTAGCAGTTCTTGTGTGGGTCTCAATAGTGTATCTGCCAGTTCCTCACATGTGGGTACCACGTTCACATTTGTGGCCAAGATGGAAGTCCTGGGTTCTATAGTGTCAGGTTTTGGTGGGTGAAGTAAAAAGATCTTTTTAAACTTCATTTTTCTAATGTACTTAAATAGATCAATCCGTACATTAACTGGGTCAAACTCGCTGGCTGGGCAGAAGCTTAAACCTTTTTTGAGGACATTAGTTTCATTGGCCGTCAATGTTCTCTTTGAAAGGTTTATAACGTTGTTCTCCTCTCTGTCTTTTATCTCCTGCGGTTTAGTCCACTCCTCGTGACCCTCGGAGATGCCATTGCTTGTTGGGCACCACCTCTTGCCCCTCTTGCCCCAACGCGTCCTCCTTTTTGATTTTGTTGGGGTGCAGGTGGATGATTCCTTTGTTGGGGGCGGAGACGAGTTTCCTTGATTACTTCGAACTTGTCGAAAAAAAGGCCTTGCACTTGCCGGCGCTTTTTCTCTGGTCACCGGGGGTTGCTCTCCTTCCGAAACTTCTGACTCCTCAGTGTCTACATTTGTTGGCGTCGCATTGCTCTGGGCCAACCGTTTTCTGGTGGCATCAAATTTTCTTGCGAACGTCAGGATTCTTCCTGAAAGATAGTCCTGCTCATCTCTGAGAAAGTTTGATTGTTTTCTCTTACGGATGCTTAGTTCATAGTCTTTAATTCTTTTGTTCATGATATCTCTTAGTTCTTCAATCTCCTTGGAGTTTTTCTCTTTGCTTATTTGTTCCTCAATGTCTGCTATTTCTTTTAGACATTTTTCTCTGTCGCTCCAAGCATACTTGATGAGTATGCGCACCATTCCCTTCGCAGACTCCACTGTGTAATCCGCCCAATCCTTTAATAGTGATGGGTCCGGATTTTCGTACGAAGGCACAGTATATATGCGCAGCCCTCTAGGTATTCTACCACACTCGATGTACCTTTCTAGTGAGGTCGCCTCCCATCATTTTCGTATCTCCCGTTCCTGCACTTTTTCCAATTTGGCAAATAATGTTTTTAAAGTGCTGGTGGGGGCGTTTTGGGCTGTGGGCTTGTCTGGTCGCGCTTGCCTATCCGCTGAATTCCTAATCATGAAGTTGGCAGCGGATTCTCTTTCCCCAGAGATATCATCAAGGTTGGACATGTTCGTTTTGTGCTGCAGTCGCTGTGTTTACTTTTAATTTTAGAAGAAGAAAAATACTTTTTTTCTTCAGAGTCTTATTTTGGTGGGGCGGTGACAAAGTCACGGCGGCTAGCTGGGGTTTGGTATATTTTCTCGGTACCTTCGGAAAGAAGCTAAGCGTTTACTATCGCCAATGCGATTCGACGTTCACTCACCGGACCTGCTGCGGGTTCTTGGTTCTCGCCAGCCGACGTGTTCCCAGTCTCCGCGCGGCAGACTCTGCCAGTGGCGCCTTTATATGTTGTTCGTAATCCGCGTTTCAGCATACCATCCAAATGCTACCGCGTTTCGTTGCTTGTTCTGCCTCGGGGCAAACGGCCATATTAGTTTAGGGCACAGTTTCTTTTCACCGCCGTCGCTCCACTGTTTTCCGGGTGCCAAAAGCCGGCGCTGGTGAGACGCCTCAATATCGCTGCACATTCCTCCTCTCATCCGTTGTTTAGGAAAGAATACGGCTGGCACTCTGGTATCCGTTTCAAAAATGTATTATGCCAAACCCCCCTCACCCCAAACAGACGCGTTTCGCCTTTGCAGGCTTCGTCAGTGTTACGTTTGTGCCACGTATGAGTCACCATTTTAAACCTTTAGCCAGTCTGACATAATCATGGACATAGAAGACGGCTACTGACATTCAAAAAGATGGTGGCCATCTTGTAACGTGCAAATTGCATTGAAATATACATGGCTTTAAATGGTGACATTAAATAAATAAAATAAATAAAATTAAAAAATATATAACTGTGGGGATTTAACCCAGGACTGTGATTATGTGTTAACATCTTATGAATGTGGCAATGGTTCGTTGATCACATATGGGGATTTAACCCAGTATTATCTGTCAATATTTAGGGATTCATCCCGGTATTAGAGAAAGTTCGGCATCATGCAAATGACTGTGTATTTTATTGGAAATCGCTGTAAATATTGCACTACCTTAATGTGATAGTCCATCAACTGTGTTTACCCAAAGGTTGACAAATTTGAACGAACCAATCACCAATAAGCACTGTGCACTTTAAATACGCTTGAGAAATGTGGTTACGCTGTCATGTGATCAAGGCTTTGTGCCGAAACGTTATGGCGACAGCTGAATAAACAATAACAACCAGCATCCAATTTGTGGTCCGTGTTTGTTTCCAGCGCGATCAGGAGTAAAGGTGATTGTGGCAGGAGTACGGAGGTTTGTGCATATATATATATATATATATATATATATATATATATATATATATATATATATATATATATATATATATATATATATATATATATATATATATATATATATATATATATATATATATTCACTGAAAAAACCATAGGTTATAGACCATATATAGTTAGGAATTAGCATTTACAAAACCTTATTTTGCTCACACAAAACCATTGTAATTCGCATATATAGTTAGTTGCACTAACTATATATCGCGCACCCACAATCCACAGCTGATGATGTCACATATTACATCATTCATGACATGGTCAGTGACATCACTGATGACATCACTGATGACATCTCAAATGACATCACTGATGACATCACTGATGACATCTCAAATGACATCACTGATGACATCTCATTTGACATTACTGATCACATCACTGATGATATCATTCATGTGATAATACGATGAACCTCTTCAGACACTAATATAACCTTAGATACAATCAGTGTAAAAAGACACTCAGAGACTGTCACTCATCCATGGAGTTACTCACACACCTAGTCAGTCATGCAAAGAATCAATCACACCTCCATTTCCTCAACTATACAGTTATACACACCTTACTTATTCAAACATATACTAACACATATTTACTCTCTTATACAATCCCTGATACAAGTTCACAATGATCCATACAGCCACTCACACATTCACTGGCTCTTATGCACAGTTATTTACATATGTCAACTCTCACATGTACTGTGTTTTACATATGTACTTACTTTGATATGTAGCACTGAGATATCCATTCACTCACCAATACACTCATGCACACAGTCAACCGCCCATACAGCTGTTTCCACATGCACTTTTGAACCCATAGATCTAGTGAATCAACTGCTCACACATCTATGCACAGAGTCATACACATCCCAGCCACCCACACACACACTCAGTCTCCCATACAAATACTTGGGCAACCAATCAATAACCCATATAGTTACTCGTATAGCTACTGATCAACACATGCAGCAGTTTACAGAACAACAGACATAATGATGCACAAATTAAGACAGTTTAGTCACTAACCCATGCACTCAGTGAGACACATTTAATCACTCACTCATACAGTCAGTCATGCACCTACTAAATCCTTCATCCAGACACTTATACATCCACTCATTCTTCAATATGTGAGACATATTTTAACTTTACAGAAACATACAGTCACTGGATGTTGTCATCAGTGATGTCATCAGTGATGTCATTTGAGATGTCATCAGTGATGTCATCAGTGATGTCATTTGGGATGTCATCAGTGATGTCATCAGTGATGTCACTGACCATGTCATGAATGATGTAATATGTGACATCATCAGCAGTGGATTGCGGGTGCGCGATATATAGTTAGTGCAACTAACTATATATGCGAATTTCAATGGTTTTGTGTGAGTAAAATAAGGTTTTGTAAATGCTAATTCCTAACTATATATGGTCTATAACCTATGGTTTTTTCAGTGAATTTTCAAGGTTTTGTAAATGCTAATTCCTAACTATATATGGTCTATAATCTATGGTTTTTTCAGTGAATATATATATATATATATATATATATATATATATATATTCACTGAAAAAACCATAGGTTATAGACCATATATAGTTAGGAATTCGCATTTACAAAACCTTATTTTACTCACACAAAACCATTGAAATTCCATATATAGTTAGTTGCACTAACTATATATCGCGCACCCGCAATCCACTGCTGATGATGTCACATATTACATCATTCATGACATGGTCAGTGACATCACTGATGACATCACTGATGACATCTCAAATGACATCACTGATGACATCTCAAATGACATCACTGATGACATCTCAAATGACATCACTGATGACATCTCAAATGACATCACTGATGACATCACTGATGACATCTCATTTGACATTACTGATCACATCACTGATGATATCATTCATGTGATAATACGATGAACCTCTTCAGACTCTAATATAACCTTAGATACAATCAGTGTAAACAGACACTCACAGACTGTCACTCATCCATGGAGTTACTCACACACCTAGTCAGTCATGCAAAGAATCAATCACACCTCCATTTCCTCAACTATACAGTTATACAAACTTTACTTATTCAAACATATACTAACACATATTTACTCTCTTATACAATCCCTGATACAAGTTCACAATGATCCATACAGCCACTCACACATTCACTGGCTCTTATGCACAGTTATTTATATATGTCAACTCTCACATGTACTGTGTTTTACATATGTACTTACTTTGACATGTAGTAGCACTGAGATATCCATTCACTCACCAATACACTCATGCACACAGTCAACCGCCCATACAGCTGTTTCCACATGCACTTTTGAAACCATACATCTAGTGAATCAACTGCTCACACATCTATGCACAGAGTCATACACCTCCCAGCCACCCACACACACACTCAGTCTCCCATACAAATACTTGGGCAACCAATCAATAACCCATATAGTTACTCATATAGCTACTTATCAACACATGCAACAGTTTACAGAACAACAGACATAATGATGCACAAATTAAGACAGTTTAGTCACTAACCCATGCACTCAGTGAGACACATTTAATCACTCACTCATACAGTCAGTCATGCACCTACTAAATCCTTCATCCAGACACTTATACATCCACTCATTCTTCAATATGTAAGACATATTTTAATTTTACAGAAACATACAGTCACTGGATGTTGTCATCAGTGATGTCATCAGTGATGTCATTTGAGATGTCATCAGTGATGTCATCAGTGATGTCACTGACCATGTCATGAATGATGTAATATGTGACATCATCAGCAGTGGATTGCGGGTGCGCGATATATAGTTAGTGCAACTAACTATATATGGAATTTCAATGGTTTTGTGTGAGTAAAATAAGGTTTTGTAAATGCGAATTCCTAACTATATATGGTCTATAACCTATGGTTTTTTCAGTGAATTTTTAAGGTTTTGTAAATGCTAATTCCTAACTATATATGGTCTATAACCTATGGTTTTTTCAGTGAATTTTCAAGGTTTTGTAAATGCTAATTCCTAACTATATATGGTCTATAACCTATGGTTTTTTCAGTGAATATATATATATACATACATATATAAACATATATCATCTGTATATCTATATAAATACAAACATAAATGCATGCATACATATACTTATATGCATACAGATGCATGTTATTTACATGAAAGTTGAAAAAACACTAATAAAAGCAAAGCTAAAAAGCCACCTCATTACAAACAGAATGGCTTTAACTTAAACGAGGGCGAGATCTATTGCATTTTCAATGCTTGTTTACTTTGGTTCCATCAAGAAGGCATTCAGATGTGTCACACATTTGCCATAAATTCTGAATGTTAGCACTCTAGTTGCACATTAGATCACTGTAGTAAAGCTACTGCTCACCAGGGACGTCTGCTGCTGGTATTCAAAGTGCATGTTTCAGTCTGCATGTCAGAATTTTTTTAATGAAATAGAAGAGGATTTGAGAAGTCACTCAAAATGATCCCTAATTTTTCTTTCTGAAGCACTAATCATACTTTCTATGGCAAAATTAACCCCCTCATGTTGTTCCTTTTTAAATTGAGTGTTTTCAGACTTACCACTTCATTCCAATCAAGATGGCTTCTGGTGTGCCATACTTTTGTCATAAGTAAGACTGTTAGCGCTCTAGTTGTTCTTTAGAACACTCTGGGACATTCTGTCATTGGGCTATACTTGGGGTACATCTGGGTGATATTTGGGCTACATTTAGGCTCTTTTGTCTCTGGTGGCCATCTTGGGAGACTGTATGTCAGAATTTTTTAATGAAATTGAAGAGGGTTTGAGAAGTCACTCAAAATGTGCCCTAATTTTTCTTTCTGCAGCACTAATCATAATTCATATGGCAAAATATACCCCCTCATTTTGTTCCTTTTTAAATTAAATGTTTTAAGAGTTACCACTTTATTCCAATCAAGATGGCTTCAGGTGTGCCATACCTTTGTAATAAGTAGGACAGTTAACGCTCTAGTTGTTTTTTAGAACACTCTGGGACATTCTGTCATTGGGCTATACTTGGGCTACATCTGGGTGATATTTGGGCTACATTTGGGCTCTTTTGTCTCTGGTGGCCATTTTGGGAGACTGCATGTCAGAATTTTTTAATGAAATAGAAGAGGATTTGAAAAGTCACTCAAAATGTGCCCTAATTTTTCTTTCTGCAGCACTAATAATACCTTCTATTGCATAATATACCCCCTCATTTTGTTCCTTTTTAAATTAAATGTTTTAAGAGTTACCACTTTATTCCCATCACGATGGCTCCAGGTGTGCTATACCTTTGTAATAAGTAGGACTGTTAGCGCTCTAGTTGTTCTTTAGAACACTCTGGGACATTCTGTCATTGGGCTATACTTGGGCTACATCTGGGTGATATTTGGGCTACATTTGGGCTCTTTTGTCTCTGGTGGCCATTTTGGGAGACTGCATGTCAGAATGTTTTAATGAAATAGAAAAGGATTTGAGAAGTCACTCAAAATGTGCCCTAATTTTTCATTCTGCAGCACAAATCATACTTTCTATGGCAAAATATACCCCCTCATGTTGTTTCTTTTTAAATTAAATGTTTTAAGAGTTACCACTTTATTCCAATCAAGATGGCTTCAGGTGTGCCATACCTTTGTAATAAGTAGGACTGTTAGCGCTCTAGTTGTTCTTTAGAACACTCTGGGACATTCTGTCATTGGGCTATACTTGGGCTACATCTGGGTGATATTTGGGCTACATTTGGGCTCTTTTGTCTCTGGTGGCCATTTTGGGAGACTGCATGTCAGAATGTTTTAATGAAATAGAAAAGGATTTGAGAAGTCACTCAAAATGTGCCCTAATTTTTCATTCTGCAGCACTAATCATACTTTCTATGGCAAAATATACCCCCTCATGTTGTTTCTTTTTAAATTAAATGTTTTAAGAGTTACCACTTTATTCCAATCAAGATGGCTTCAGGTGTGCCATACCTTTGTAATAAGTAGGACTGTTAGCGCTCTAGTTGTTCTTTAGAACACTCTAGGAGGCTGCAGTAGAACACAAAAGAATCAACTGACAGTCTCTGTCCTTGTTGGATGTACATGTTTTACTGAGAATGTCAGACTTCATTTTCACATGACTGAGAAAGATAATGTGAATTTACAGAAAATATGCTTTCAGTTTAGCTTAGAGATCCCCTTCCAAACCACTGTGGGAAAATCATGAGATATTAGTTTTCTTTCAAACAATATTCATGATATCACAGCAGAAGGTTTTTTCACATGGTAAAATCACCTTAGAACCCACCACAATTCCTAAAACGAGTATGGTACCATCAACAAATGATTTATAATGTAACTAAAGTCCTAAAACCCTCTATTAACTACAATGCTTTTTAATGAGGTGCTATCATGTATATTGGTCCCAAGATGGCTGCCAACACTTCTTGGATGAAGTGCTGACAGCCAATCAGATCAGATGTGTGGTTAGGCTCCGCCCAGATATATATCTTTTTTTGAACCTAAATTACTCAAAATCCACTGGAGCACATATATTGAGACCTAGCAAAGGCACATCGGGCTAACAGTCCCTACAATTTTGCCAAGTTTCGTGCAAATCCATTAAGCCGTTCGAGCTAAAAGTGAGGCCAACCGCCCTATGGAAATTAACATGGGAAAAACGCATTTTGGAACCCCCCTTTTTTCTCGGCCCCCCCTTGATGAAACCCCCCCCAAATTGTCAGGGGCTGCTCAGAAACAAAATGTTCCATTTTCCTGAAAATTTCAGCCAATTCCGTCCACAAACGCCAAAGTTATAAGACATAGAATTTTCAAAAATCCCATAGAGAAAAAATCCTAACTATATATACCTACTGGCGACCGCCAGTAGGTAATATATATATATATATATATATATATATATATATATATATATATATATATATATATATATATATATATATATATATATATATATATATATATATATATATAAACCCGCGTAAAATGTGAATTATGTACTATTCCGAATATCGATGCATTACCGACTGTGGCATTTTCATTATGTGTGATGATTCAGAATTTTCTGTTATATTATATGAATTATTCATATAATATAACAGAAAATTCAGAATCATCACACATAATGAAAATGCCACAGTCGGTAATGCATCGATATTCGGAATAGTACATAATTCACATTTTACGCGGGTTTATGATAAGGCACATTACCGCGACTACAACCTAATCACTTCAATGTCACATTTCTGATATCAAATCAAAGCCCCAGTGGGCTAGTCTTTCCATATCTGGGCAGTTGACCCCCATTATCAAGTAGTGTGGTTGTACAAGAAACACATCTTGCCCCAGTGGGCTTATTATTCCAAAACCGATCATCCATCAGGTCATGCCATCCAGGTGGTATTCTACGAACTGTCACCTAGTCCTCCATTGATATCTAAAAAGATTAAAATATTTAAAATCAAAAATGCATATGGGGGAAATTGATGTGGATACTGTACCAGAATGGGACACATGGGGAACTGATTGTGATATCAATCCAGGGTCAAAATTTAAACCCAAATCTGTATTTCTGCCAGCAGTTCAATGTGATGCAATCGATGTATTTGAAAAAGGGGTCTTAAATGATCTGTTAAAAGTCTGATACAAAAAGACGCCCAATTTCAAGAAAAACCTTACATCGAATCAGTATAATGCCATGGAATCACTTAAGTCTGATAAGGAAATTGTCATAAGACAATCCGATAAAGGGGGGAATGTTGTTGTTCTTGAGAAACACAAATACCTCGCTGAGGGATTTAGACAACTCAATGATGAAAGATGCTATAGTAAATGTGAGAAGGATACAATTTTGGAATCTCAAATTCGTTTCAGAGAACTACTATTGGAATGGAGGGAGCAAGGATTGATAGAATGGGAAGAATATCAATATCTGTACTGTGCACATCCCAGAACACCTATCTTATACCTCCTCCCCAAATTACATAAAGATCAATCCAATCTCCCTGGACGCCCTATAGTATCATCAATAGGATCATTGCTAGAACACATATCCAAGTACATCGACCATTACCTCAGACCGTTTGTGATTGCATTACCCTCATACATCAGAGATACAACTCACTTTTTGAGTATCATCAATGAAATACATTGGGAAACTAACTTCACTCTAGTAACCCTAGATGTAAGCAGCCTCTACACCAGCATTCAACACAACCTAGGTCTAGAAGCAATAAAACATTTCCTAAAGACCAGGTCCATTTCTTTACTGCGCCACTCTCAGATGATTGTGGCTATGCTTGAATTTTGTCTGACCAACAATTTCTTTTATTTTGATGACGTCATGTATCGGCAGTCACAGGGAACGGCCATGGGGACCTGCTTCGCCCCTAGCTATGCGAATCTTTGCATGTGCTGGTGGGAGGAGCAGGTCGTCAGGGAGATGGCAGAATTTGACAACGTAGCCCTGTGACTGCGATACATTGACAATATCTTTTTTATTTGGATTGGGGATGCCATCTCATCAAAACAGTTTGTTGACAATCTCAATATGAACTGTCTTAATCTACAATTGACAGAACATATCAGTTACCAAAGCATGGAATTCCTGGATGTGAAAGTGGAAATCCAAAATAACACACTTACCACGAAACTATTCAGGAAAAGTACAGCAGGCAACAGCATTTTGAGAGCCTCGAGCTGCCATCCAAGAAATTTAGTGTACAGCATTCCATATGGTGAATTATTACGCGCCAGACGGATTTGCAGTATGCATGAAGGTTTCAGAGAGGAAGAAAAAATCATGTGTCAATGATTTCTGAGTAGAGGTTACAGCAAACAAGTGATCAATAAGGCAGTACAACGAGTCAGCACTAAAACTAGGGATGAACTGTTACGTCCAAGAGAGAGAGACAATGAATTAGACACCATCAGATTCATAACTACATTCTCAGGACAGTCACATGAAGTACGGAAAATTCTTAAAAAACATTGGCATGTCCTTAATACAGACACACATCTCCAAAAATACTTAAGTGAGAACCCTCAGATTACATTTCGCAAACGGAAAACACTACGAGATGAACTGAGCCACAACTATGTCACCAAACTGGGTAAAAAAGAGACCACAACACGGGTGGGTTTCAAATGTTGTGGAAGATGTAACGCATGCAACTATAGTAAGGACTGTTCTGCTCTAATCATTCCAGGAACGAACAGAGAATTTGTGATTAGAAAACATCTCACTTTTAACACCCCCTATAGTATCTATGTGTTGATATGCCCGTGCAACAAATGGTATGTGGGAAGCACAAAACATGTAGCCAAAAAAAGAGTGCTGGAACATCTACGGGCTATCCGCTCCCACAACAAACAATATACTGTCGCTAGGCATTTTTTTGAATCGCATATGCAAGATGAAACTATGATGCGCATGGTAGTCATAGACTGTGTTGATCTAGGTGTGAGAGGAGGAAACTATGAATTGTCACTACGTAAACTTGAATCCAAGTACATTATCGATTTCCAGTGCCTGTCCCCGATGGGATTAAATATGAGTGAAGAGTTATCAGTTCACCTGTATGAATGAACCAATGAATCAATGTATATAATAGGGTGTCAGCATCAGCCGTCTGCTTTTGATTTTAAATATTTTAATCTTTTTAGATATCAATGGGGGACTAGGTGACAGTTCATAGAATACCACCTGGATGGCATGACCTGATGGATGATCGGCTTTGGAATAATAAGCCCACTGGGGCAAGATGTGTTTCTTGTACAACCACACTACTTGATAATGGGGGTCAACTGCCCAGATATGGAATGACTAGCCCACTGGGGCTTTGATTTGATATCAGAAATGTGACATTGAAGTGATTAGGTTGTAGTCACGGTAATGTGCCTTATCATAAACCTGCGTAAAATGTGAATTATGTACTATTCCGAATACCGATGCATTACCGACTGAGCCATTTTCATTATGTGTGATGATTCTGAATTTTCAGTTATATTATATGAATTATTCATTGCTGTGTAAATACATGAAATTACAACTGTACATACAATAGGTGATAATTTATACATTTATATATGTATACGATTAATATTGGAATCGTTTTTGGGGAAAAAAACATCACATTTGCACTGAATTGCTATACTAGTCCAATATGTCCTCCTTATTTGCACTATTTTTCACATGATTTGCACTGAGGGTGTGTTTTGGATTTAAAAAATGGCCGTTGTGGTAGGCCTGATGAGCGTGATCAAGCCGTAATGGTGAAACGCGTCGTGAATTTTCTCTTGCCATAAAAAAGGATTTGAAGCAAGCGCTGGGTGTCCAGGTGAACTTCTTGACATGAGAGGTGATTAGGAGTATATTTCGAGGTCTGCCAGTGACCGCTCGTGACAGTTGCAACGCTCGAACTGACTTTGGTGGAGTTATATATATATATATATATTCTCCATTGCTGGTTCCTTTTTCCCACTCATGCAGCGCTCGGAATGGGTGCGGCGCCCTGCAGCTGAACCACGCTGCTAATCTATTTGCCACTGTTCCCTCTCAAAGGGACAAAATGGGTCGCACTCCACGGGCCAATTTTACAATTTTTTTATTTTTTCATATTCCACAAACTCAGGCAGATGTTAAGACCTACGCGTTTCGGTATTACAAATACCTTGTTCATATATATATATATTCACAGACGTCACACAGCAAAAAAAAAATTCCGCTCACCTCACAGCCGCACGAGTGCTCGCACCCGTGCGCGCTTATAGATATATAATTGACTTCAACTTTAATTTTCTCAGCAACTACTGAACGCATTTACACCATTAAAAAAAAGTGTAATCTGCGAGCCGGACTCTACCGTTTTGCCAAATTTCTTATAAATCCATTCACCCGTTCGAGCTGTAGCCGTGTCTAAACGTCCTATGGAAAATAACATGGAGAAAACACGTTTTGGGACCCCCCTTTTAGCTCAGCCCCCACTTGACGAATTCCCCCCAAACTTTCAGGGAAGGACCGCAGCGGACCGAGCCATCTTCTTTAAGAAATTCGCGAAGATTCATCCACCGGGGCCAAAGTTAATCCAAATAGAATGTTGAGGATTTCCTATGGAAACTAGGTCCTAACTATAACTACCTACTGGCGACCGCCAGTAGGTAATATATATATATACAAAAAAAAACTAAAAAAAAAAAAACAAAAAAATATATATATATATATATATATTATATATAATATATTAAGTTCCGCAGACGCCGAACGCCGCCTTGACTCATCCTCTCCGTGACAGAGGCTCGTGCTGGGTAGCGAGCCCTTAAATCAATTCCATGATCCACACAATGCTCCTCACATCCAAGGCTGTATGAAAAAGCAGGAGGTTAAAGTTGCATCAAAAAGATTTTATTCCATGACTGGCAACAGAAAAATAACTCAACGCGTTTCGGGAGACTTCCCTTGCTCACGAGTCAAGTTGTGTGCATCTCATTGGTTTAAATAAACAAACATGTGACACAATACCATAAAGAACAGACTACCGCGATTTTGTCAGCAAAGCGGTAATACGGAATGTTTCTTCTTCATAACAGTTTACACAATTTCATTTGTTTAGTTTGAAACCGGGGTATACAATTTTATAATCGTGTCTGCAAACCAACATTAATAAACGCAAAGGAAATTTATTAGCTTCACTTCGCCGTGTTTGTTGCACATTTTATCAATAAAGTTAGGTGAGTTTTGAGGGCTTTATATTGGGCCATAAATCTTTGGGTCAGCTTATTTGATAAACAAATGGCGATTGCTATCTTTAAGAAGCCGCGGTTTACAAAATAATCACAAGGCTAGAGCACCTCAATGTGGTTATAGCAATGCTTTGATTTAAACTGAAGTAGTTTACAACCGCTTAAAAATAACAGTCGACAATTTTAATTTACAAGTACTGCCCCAGTGGGCTAAAGCAATTCCCCAAATTAAATTTCAATGGAACATCGAATTAACACATGATTTCCAAAGTGCAGAAATATCAAATCTTAGGTTGCGGAGAATATGTAGTTCGGATATTGAATGTGATCTAGCACAACAAGAGAGCAAAATAAGGTTCCTCAACAGGGGGTAACAGCAATGAAATAATAGATGGGGCCATCAAACGCACTAAAAGAATCACGAGGGAACAAGCCCTAGTACTCAGAATAAGATCTGATAAAACGGGGAGTGACAATGAGCAAATACAAGCCAGAGCCATTGTCACTTATAGTAATCAACATTCAGAAATTAGGAAAATCTTCAATAGAAACTGGATCCTGGTCAAGGGGGACCCGATAACAGGCGGTCTGGTATACAACAAACCTAACCTCACGTTTCGAAGATCCCCCACCATGGCCAATGCTCTTGTAAGCAGTAGTCTTGACACTTCTAAATCTTGGATGGATCGCATTACAGGTTTTAAGAAGTGCCAATCATGTAAGGCCTGTCGCCATGGAATAAACAAAACCCATGTTTCTAGTCCTTTCCTTGGAAAGCCCATTGCCATCAATAAGAGACTCACATGTAAGACTGAATATGTGGTCTATGTCTTGCAATGTCCTTGTGGGCTCCAATATGTGGGCAGTACACGTTTGCCCGCCCACAAACGATTATTGCAACACCTCAGGGCCATATCAGGAAAGTATCAGACTTATCCAGTGGCGAGACACTTCGAATCTGTCCATAATAGCGACTCCAGTAGTCTTCAATATTTTCTCGTCGATTCCATTCTACCTCTTAAGAGAGGTGGTAACAGGGACGCCAAGTTGCGCCTGCTAGAGACGAGATATATCTTAGAGCTTAACAGCAAAAACCCTTGAGGACTGAATACCAGTGAGGATATGTACACCTGCCTCTAATTTCCCTGAACTTACTCCTGTAGATCATAAGTGAAAAGAATAATATGCAAACAAGAGAACCTCCGAAGGGAGTTATTCGTGATCGGATTCGGCAACCTGTTAAACTTTGTAGAACAGTTTTTATGTAGCACTTGCACTTTTAGTAAATTCACTTTAAATATCTGCAGTACCCCAAGGAGGGCATTATAGGGAGAACTGTTAATTTGGGTCTCAGTATTTGCTTGGTTTGACTTGTCCTTTACCCACTTTGGTTGGATGTTTATGACAGTGATGATTATAATCTGGTTTTTAAAACGACTGGGAAAATTGACATAAGGTTCTGCTGTTTCTTATGATGTTGCAATTACCTTTGTACATAGTGTAATTAGTCTGCATATGAATGAAATGTACATATATGAAATTTTTGAATTTTTTGGTTTTTAACTATGTGTAAATATATGAAACTATTCGTATGTATTATAAATGAAATTAGGATTAATCAAAAAATTCATTGATGATTATTTACTGGTAGAAACTTATGGGCACTATGCCCTTCATTGTCGTTTTGAACATATAGTATTTCGTCACTGTCTATGTATGAAATGACAACAGCTGAGTCCATTTGAATATTTGCACTATAAATGCCTTTGTTTGTGTCTATGACACGTCATGTGATCAAGACTCGTTGGTGGAGGCGAAACACGTCATGGCGGATTGTAGACTAAGAACTTTGCACAAATAAATCACTGAAAACGGCACGTATATGGTGGTTCTGCTCTCTCATTATTCTGCGTGAAGCGGCTGTGAATGGCGATTCTCTTAATATATATATATAGCACTCCAAAATTGAAGAACTCAGAGGCCAGAGGGATTGCAGTACAAACAGCTCGTGTTTATTGACAGGTAAGCAGTGGCGGCGAATGCATTTCGGCTCTGATGGCCTTCCCCCAATGGTCATCTTCCTGTTTAAAATGTCCTCCAGCGTGTGAGTCCCCTCCCCCTTGAAGCAGTCGGCTCACCCTCAGTAGTTCACGAAAGTCTTGAACCACAACATCTATATTGGTGTGAACAAGGGCACTTGATGCTCGAAACGCATCAACAGGAAAGGTCGAAAGAGCAATAAATATCTACTTGCCTGAAGCCGTTGGGTCTGTTTTCTAATTTCACCAGCTTGGAAGTAATGGGAATTTGCTTTGTTGATATATATATATTTTGTTCCAATCCTGCTTCCGAGATCAATAAACAGTCACCGACTCCGTGGGATGTGGATTAAAGAAAAGTATTTATTTCATGCTATACAGCCAGACGCGTTTCGACGGACGAGTCCACCTTGCTCACTACATCTGAAAGCACTACAGTGAGTTGGCATTATATACCGTTTAACTCGTGACACACATAAGCATTGGATCGTCATGGCAACTGGTGACAGACATAGAAGAGTTTGTGTTACATTTGCAAGTCATGCAGCACGTATTGTGAACATAATAAAAAAATGTGACTGTTTCTAAAATTCACCATGGTTATTTTAAGATCGTGTATGTTAATGAATGCAGTAACATTATGTTTGTTAAAACATCGTATTGACCGAGGTAGTTAAAACGGCATTAAGTCGATAGTGACAAAACACTCCCATCTAGTGGTCACGGATCATGTATGGTGCATGAGCATCCTAATCTGATTGATGAGTGTTTATGGGATCCGAAACTAGTGTGCTGTTCCTCAGGTTCGGTGTGTACAACTATTTTCCAATGTACATTATGACTAGGGCTGGGCGTAGTGCCACTACGCACACTACGCAAAATTTTGGAAAAAAAGTTGTGGAAAACGGGGGTGCGTCGTGGGGGTCCGTGTGCCCTGGACAGGGGTCCCTCGTGCCTGGGCAGACTCCCTGATCTACCCGGCCTGGTTGGAGCCCGGGAGCCCTGCAGCCCGAGCCCTGCAGTCCCCGAGACCTGGAGCCCCGGAGCCCTGCAGCCCTGCAGCCCCGGAGCCCTGCAATCCCGGAGCCCCCGAGCCCTGCAAGGGCAGGCTGGAGCCCTCCCGCAGAGGCTCGGGACCGGCAGATTGGCGTCATTTCGGTCCCGGCCATCTGGTCGCCCCTCTCACCTCGGCCATCTGGTCGTGCCCAATGCTTTCCTATAGGGCGACCAGATGGCTGGGCTTCCCTGGAAGTCCCGATGAGGTGCCATTCGCCTCCCGGATCCCAGGCAGGGCTCCAGGAGGTAGGGCACGTTTGCGCCCTGGGTCCCCTCTGTCACCTTGAGTGCACGGATTACAAGAAAGGGGGGTAATTTTCCTCCGGATTACTAGGGGCAAGAGTATGCCAGGAGGGCGGTTCCCTGCCGGGGACCAGATGGGCTGTGTTCCCGGGCAACACCTCCCAGGCGTCTGGGGCTCCCTCCTCCGGCCCGCAGCGTGGAAAAGTACCTGGGAAGGGCTCCATGGGTCCCGCAGCCCTGCAGCCCCCGAGCCCTGGAGTCCTGGAGTCCTGGAGCCCTGCAGCCCCCGGGCCCTAGAACCCTGGATTCCTGGAGCCCTGGTTCCCTGGAGCCCCGGAGCCCTGGATCCCAGGAGCCCTGGAGCCCTGGAGCCCCCGAGCCCTGGAGTTCTGCAGCCCCCGAGCCCCGGAGCCCTGGAGCCCTGGGGCCCTGGAGCCCTAGAGCCCTCCCGCGGAGGCTCGGGGCAGGCAGATTGGCATCATTTTGGTCCCGGCCATCTGGTCGCCCCTCTCCCCTCGGCCATCTGGTCGCCGGCCATGCTTTCCTATGGGGCGACCAGATGGCCGGGCTTCCCTGGAAGTCCCGATGAGGTGCCATTCACCTCCCGGATCCCAGCCAGGGCTCCAGGAGGTCGGGCACGTTCGCGCCTAGGGTCCCATGAGCCGTGCGGTGCGCACTTGTTCCCAGAAAGAGGGGTAGCCTTCGTCCGGATTACTAGGGACAAGGTACTCTGTGACCCCTCCCCGGCTGGCGGTTCCCTGCCGGGGTCCAGATGGGCTGTGTTCCGGGGCAACACCTCCCAGGCGTCCGGGGCTCCCTCCTCCGGCCCGCGGCATGGGAAAATACCCGGGAATGGCTCCATGGGTCCTGGGCCCTGCAACCCCTTAGCCCCGCAGCCCTGCCGCCCCCGAGCCCTGGAGTCCTGGAGCCCTGCAGCCCCCGAGCCTTGGAGCCCTGGAGTCCTGGAGCCCTGGAGTCCTGGAGCCCTGGAGCCCTGGAGCCCTGGAAACCTGGAGCCCTGGAGCCCCCGAGCCCTGGAGTCCTGCAGCCCCCGAGCCCCCAAGCCCTGGAGCCCCCGAGCCCCAGAGCCCTGGAGTCCTGGAGCCCTGGAGTCCTGGAGCCCTGGAGCCCTGAAGGCCTGGAGCCCTGGAGCCCCCGAGCCCCCGAGCCCTGGAGCCCCCAAGCCCTGGAGTCCTGCAGCCCCGGAGCCCCCGAGCCCCGGAGCCCCGGAGCCCTGGAGCCCTGGAGCCCTGCAGCCCTGGAGCCCTGCAGCCCTGGAGCCCTGCAGCCCCAGAGCCCTGGAAGGGCAGACGAGAACCCTCCCGCGGAGGCTCGGGGCAGGCAGACTGGTGTCATTTCGGTCCCGGCCCTCTGGTCGCCCCCTCGCCTCGGCCATCTGGTCGCGCCCAATGCTTTCCTATGGGGCGACCAGATGGACGGGTTTCCCTGGAAGTCCCGATGAGGTGCCATTTGCCTCCCAGATCCCAGCCAGGGCTCCAGGAGGTCGGGCACGTTCGCGCCTAGGGTACCCCGAGCCTTGCGGTGAGCACTTGTTCCCAGAAAGAGGGGTAGCCTTCCTCCGGATTACTAGGGACAAGGTCCTGTGGGACCCTTATCGGCCTAGCGGTCATCAGCCGGCTGCTAGGCGGGCCAGGATGCCGCCCCAGACCTGGGTCCGTCCCTGGGACTGCCGCGTGGCAGGGTGCCTGGGACGGGGTGCAGAGGGCCCGGGGAAGGCTTCCTCTGCACCTCCGGGCCCTGGGAGCCACGGCTGGGTCCAGTGGCCCCGCCGGGCCCCGGGTCGGGTGCTAGGGCCCTTGGCCCTGTCCCCCGTCCTGTCGCACTGCCAAAAGCCCGGGACGGGGTTCCGTGGTGCCCGGGGAGCCTCCCCGTGCTTGACCGGGTTCAGGAGCTCCGTCCAGGGCCCCTGAGGGCCCCGGAAACTGTGGCCTCCCCATCCAGGGCTCTGTCCTGGGTCCTGCCACGTGGCAGGGTACCCAGGACGGTGTCCGGCAGGCCCAGGGAAGGCTTCCCCTGCACCTCCAGGCCTGGGAGGCCGGGCTGGATTCAGGGGCCACGGCGGGCCCCGAGTCGGGTGCTCGGGCCCTGGGCCCTGTCCCCCGGCCTGCTGCACTGCCAAGGGCCCGGGTCGGGGTTCAGTTGTGCCCGGGCAGGCCTCCCCTGCTTGTCAAAGTGCCCGGGGGCCCCGGGTCGGAGGCCCTGTCGGGGCCCCCTGGGAGCCTCCATGGCTGGGGCCCAGCTGGGGCTCTGGGCCTCCGGTCGGCCATGCCGCGGAGCCCGCTGACTCCTTCGTTGGGGCACAGGGTGTCCAGGCGGCTCCTCTTTCGTGCCCGGCCATCTGGTCGTCGGATCCCCTCGGCCATCTGGTCAACAGCAATGCTTTCCTATGGGGCGACCAGATGACCGAACTTCCCTGGAAGTCCCGATGAGGTGCCATTCGCCTCCCGGATCCCAGCCAGGGCTCCAGGAGGTCGGGCTCGTTCGTGCCTTGGGTCCCCTATGTCCCCTCAGGTGCACGGATTAAAAGAAAGGGGGGTAATGTTCCTCCGGATTACTAGGGAGAGGGTCAGTCAGACCTCCAGAGATTCTGAATCAGGGGACGGCAGCCCTGGGGCCTGCCCGCCGGGCCCCCAGGGTCCTGGGGACGCTTCTGCCTCTCAGCCCCTTGCCGATGGTCGTTTTTCTCAGAGTTTTATCAGGCAGACTTCCTTGAGGTCTGGTCATGCTGAGAGGGGGAAGGCATCCCGGGGCCTGCCCTCCGGGGCCCCCAGAGGCCCGGGAACACCCCTGCCTCTCAGGCCCCTACCCGATGGGCCTTTTTCTCCGAGCCTGCTTCCCCTGGGTGAACGGGCAGTCAGGGGATGCCTAGCCAGCACCCCCCATCCCCGTGCGCAGGGAAGCCTGCCAGGGGATGCCCCGGCTGTACTCTGATCAATTGGGCACTCTCGGTCTATTTAGGGATGGACAGCTTGGCCAGCCTCTCCCTCCCGTGGGAGACGGCTGGGCCTGCTGGTGCCCATGTGACCGGCGCACCTCTCCACACCCCTCCAGTGAGCCCTCTCGCCCAGGTGGGTGGGCTCCTTCCCCTGACAGGCTTCAGAGAGACGGAGGGTTGTATGAAGGTTGCTGGTCCCAGCCAGGGCTCCAGGAGGTCGGGCACGTTTGCGCCCTGGGTCCCCTCTGTCACCTCGTGTGCACGGGTTACAAGAAAGGGGGGTAATTTTCCTCCGGATTACTAGGGGCAAGGGTATGCCCGCATACCCTCCCAGGGCTGGCGGTCCCCTGCCGGGGACCAGATGGGCTGTGCCCCGGGCAACACCTCCCAGGCGTCCGGGGCTCCCTCCTCCAGCCCGCGGTGTAGGAAAGAGCCCGGGACGGGCTCCATGGGTCCCGGGCAGTCCTCCCCCGGGTGTCCGGGCCCGAGAGCTCCAGCATCCCCACCTGTGCCTGAGGCCCAGCAGCCGGGGTCTCCTTTCGGTCCCGGCCATCTGGTCGCCCCTCTCCCCCCTCGGCCATCTGGTCGCCCGCAATGCTTTCCCATCGGGGACGACCAGATGGCCGGGCTTCCCTGGAAGTCCCGATGAGGTGCCATTCGCCTCCCGGATCCCAGCCGGGGCTCCAGGAGGTCGGGCAGGTTTGCACCCAGGGTCCCCGGAGCCTCGCGGTGCGCACTTGTTCCCCGAAAGCGGGGCAGCCTCCCTGCGGATTACTAGGGACAAGGTACTCTGGGACCCCCTCTAGGCCTAGTGGTCCTCAGCCGGCAGCCGGAACTGCCAAAGGCCCGGGACGGGGTTCTGTGGTGCCCGGGGAGCCTCCCCCTGCTTGGCTGGGTTCCGGAGCCCCATCTGGGGCCTCTGAGGGTCCCGGGGAGGGCGGCCTCCCCACCTGGGTCCTGCCGCAGGGCAGGTTGCCCGGGACGGTGTCCGGCAGGCCCGGGAAGGCTCCCCTGCGCCTTGGGGCCTGGGAGCCCCAGGTGGGGTGCTCCGGCCCTGGGCCCTGTCCCCCGGCCTGCCGCACTGCCAAGGGCCCGGGCGGGGTTCCGTGGTGCCCGGGAAGCCTCCCCCTGCTTGGCTGGGTTCCGGAGCCCCATCCGGGGCCCCTGAGGGCCCCGGGGAGGGCGGCCTCCCCACCCCGGGCTCCGTCCTGGGTCCTGCCGCGGGGCAGGGTGCCCCGGACGGGGTCCGGTGGGCCCGGGGAGGCTCGCCCTGTGCCTCCGGCCCTGGGCCCTGTCACCCGGCCTGCCGCTCCACCCAGGGCCCAGGACCGGGGTCCGTTGTTCCCTTCCCAGGTTTCCCCCGCTTGTCACGGTGTAAGCGGGCCCGGGGTTGGAGGGCCCGCCGGCCCCTGGCAGCCTCCACGGCTGGGGCCCGGCTGGGGCCCTGGGCCTCCGGTCCGCCATGCCCCGGGCGCCCGCTCTCTCCTCCGTTGGGGCACAGGGTGGCCAGATGGCGTCCCTTTCGAGCCCGGCCATCTGGTCGCCCAGATCCCCTCGGCCATCTGGTCTCCCGTATCCCCTCGACCATCTGGTCTTCCGGATCCCCTCGGCCATCTGGTCTCCAGGATCGCCTCGGCCATCTGGTCGTTTTGTATGGGGGGCCTCTGCTGCGGGCCAGTGGGGTCTGAGGAGTCCCCTGTCTCCGTGCCCGCCGGGGAGGATGTGGAACTGTCATCTTGCGGGACAACGGAGGGAGGTGGAGGTGTTAGTTGTGCCGCAGGCCTGTCCCTCAGAATTGCCATTAGCTTGCCCAAGAGGTTCACAATTTGGCCCATGCTGGTGTCTATGGACCTAAGCAGCAGGCGGAGCTCACGTGAATCTTCCTCAGCCTGGCCCGTTCGTCCTTGGGCCCGTTCATAGGTCCCAAGGACTTTGTTGATGATGTCCAGGGCTTCGGTCTCAGTGTTCTGTTGGCTTTGACTCCCCTTGCCCTCCCACGTGCCCTGCTGTCACGGACCTGTTGACTCACCACTGTAGGCATCCGCCTCCTCTCCCTGCCCTCCTCAGTTGGTGGGGTGGGGTGGTCATACTCTGGGGCAGGGAAAGTGTTGCAGGCATCACTGGTGGTGGTGTAGGCCGCACAAGTCGTTCCTGCAGGGGTAAGCGTAGTTGTAGTTGTTGTTGGTGCTGCTGAGGTGGTGGGGGAACAGTGGCAACATGAGAGGGAAAAATGTGCTTACACATGCGAGTCAGTACACATTATGAAGAAAATGGAAGAGGGATGTTTCAAAAGTACAACAATCTGCTGTATCATAGGTGAATTTCCCACAAGAATGTCACCCTCAGGCATTTCACTCTTGTGCATAATGCTGACATATCCATGGTGGCAATATAAAGTCAAACACACTTTCATCAGTACCCTCTGGACGGAAACTCTTTGTAATGTCACAGATGAGCCTGTGAAGAACCTCATGTACCCAAACATCCATTAGCACAGGCAATTTCTGTCCTGACTCCCACTTCCCAAACTTGCAGTGTCACTGTATGGCTGAAAAAACACTGCATGTCCCTCCCATCCTGATATGCAGCCAGGGAAATGTGTAAAATAGGCTACAGAACCCTTTCCCCTGAAGTCAGCATGCTAGGCAGTGTATCACACAAACCCTCACTCTCAGGCATCTACTGCAGCAGATCAACTTCATTCGCGCTCTCCCTACACTCCCCTACTTTCACTCTGAAACACTTACCATGACATCAGGAGCACCTTTTAGCCTCCTATACTGTGTGAGCACCTTGTCCACAAGAACCTCCAGCTCCTCTGGGTGAAGGGACGAGGTCTGATGTTCTCAGTCCTCGCCATCAATGGGTCCATGAGCCAGGAGCAGCAGCAGTTGGTGGTGAAGTGTGTCAGTCAGCAGTGTCTGAAAGCAGTGGAAATGTGTGTCTCTCTCCTACACATATATAGCCCCCCTGGGTTTGTTTCAGTAGTACTAAGCTGCTGCAATTGGTGTTCCAGGTCAGCTTGAGCATTTGGTATGGGGGCCTCTGCTGTGGGCTCAGTGGGGTCTGAGGACTCACCCCTCACTGTGGCCGCAGAATAGGTGGGGGAACTGTCATCCTGCTGGACACTGGAGAGAGGTGGAGCTGTTGTTTGGGCCCAGGCCTGTCTCTCAGAACCCCCACAAGCTGGCCCAAGTGAGGTAAATATGAATTTTTATGGTCAATTGTGTCCCCTAACGTAGACCCCAACGGCTCCATGTACGTGCTTCAAGTACATGTATGTTCCCTCCACTTCCAGCTATGAAGACGCAAATACATTTGCGTCCAACGTTAACATGTCCTCTTTCAGATCCACTATGAATGGGTCGAATATTCAGTTCCTAAGTATGCCTTGCCACCGTCTTTACATGGTGCACTTTCACGTTTTTTTGGCTCTGGCGAGTTAGGCCCTGATTCCTGCCACCGAGCCCTTTCTGCCTTCTGCCTTTGAAAACTGCAGCCTGGACCTGCATCTGTATCCCTGACCTTTGCCTTACTTCCTGCGCGGCTAGCGGTGCCTGGCTCGGCCTGCTTGCCTGCCAAGACTGTATTCAGCCTTCAAGTTATCTGCTCCGCTCCTCGAAAATACATTCCTGTCTAGTAGTTTAGGTAAACATCCTTCCCAGCTGCAGAGCAAAGGGCCCGGCCTTTCTGTCTCCATGCAAGTAATTCATAGCTCCTGTTACCATGGTAGGTCCATGCCCCCTCGCTTTACACGTAGACACGTAGTCACATATGCACGCACTAGCAGTCAGTATAGAATAGCCTCTGCCCAAGAGACCTTTCTTTCTAGATAATACAGTTCCTCAAACACAAGATATAGATATGATTTGGGTTTAGGTTGTTCTGACACCCCAGACTTCTGTCTCCTCATGTAGGGCTAAATGTCAAGTCCCCTTCACCCTCCAGTTCCACGTCAATTACACGTCATGCTGCTGCGCGCGCATCTCAGCCGCACATTTCTGCTGACTCTGCAGGATTCTTCTATGGATCCACCTACTCATGCTAATCTTATGTGACGTTTCTAGCACACACCTCCGTGTACGCCCTCGTGCACGCCTCCTGTTACGCACATGTGTTCTTATCTCTCTTCTCTCAGCTGTTACGCCTTCTGCATTCATACTCACTATAATGCATTGACTATATATATGATATCCTGTTAATAAAACGTTGTACATGTCCATGTCCATTCCCTTCCTGAACCCTTGTGGTGATGGAACATGATACCTGGTTCGAACCAATTCCTTTTTAAGGAATAAAACCCCTTATAACCTCAAATGCCACGGACTCTGCCTCTTATTTTTGACTGAGTTATTCTTATTGAACTTTACCGCATAAATTAAGTATAGGTAATTTAAATTTACCACATAATTGGCGCCCGAATAGGGACCCCCTCCCCCACCTTACGCGCCGGCGGTGCGTTGCAGGCCTGGTCCCCTGCCACAGCCGTGAAGGACAACTACGCGTACCCGCAGGATTTCCTGTATCTCCCTCAGGCCAACGGAGGTGACCGAGGCTGCGATCGACACCCAGACGAGGCGGTGAGGAGTGCGGAGGATCCCGACCAGAGCCCAGCTGAGAGAGCAAGGTCCGAGGTATTCAGAGGCCCACCAGTTCCGAAGTTCCGAAGTGCCTACGTCACGAGTCGAGTCCAGTCCAGTCCAGTCGAGTCCAGGGTCCAGTCCAGTGTCGAGTTTCCGAGGCCTTCCGTTTCCGTGCTTCCCGGTGAGTACCGTTGCTGGGGACGCATCTAGACGGGTGCATTAATTTGTGTCCGGTCAAGACGGGTTTGGGTACACAGACCCGGCCTGCACTGTTTAGCGGTGTATCTGTACTGTTTAGCAGTATATCTAGTATGCAGGTAACTAGTTTTATTCTAGTTATTGTTGTTCGTTTTCAAAATGTTTAAATGTGTTTTAATGTCGTGGTATGAGTGAGTGTTTGATTTTCATTACCGTGTTTATTGTATTAGTGGTGTCCAAATACGAGTAAGTGTCAAGTACCAAGTATCACGGCTCAACATGCCGCTGTTTTCAAAACTGAAACAGATAGGAACTAGAAAAGGGATACTCGAGGAAGCTGTTCCCATCCCACCCAGGGACACTCCCGGATATTTTATGTACCACAAACACGGCTTAGATGCTGTATTATATCTCGACTTATGGGTGGATTACACCAAAGATTTAGCAGAGAATCAGAGATGGCCCGTTACAGGGACATGGGATGCCGAGTGCATCATGAGAGTAGAAGAAGCATTATGGAAAAAGAAAGCCAGACAGTCACAGAAAGATGCCATTGAATTATGGCGTAAAGAATCGCACAGACGGACAGAGAAAGCACTCAGAAAAGCAGCGAGAAGTAAGGAGGAATCTGAAAAAGCCAAAGAAAAAGAACTACTAGAAGAAGGAGAACGAGTTAGAATAGAGCAACACGATAGACGTAGAAATGCAATTATGACAGGATTGTATCCAGTCCTGGCCGAGGGCCTGCCTAAGGCGACCCCGGAAGTACCAAGAGATCTGCCTCCTCCATTGGTTCCAACTAAATTACGTCACAAGACCACAAAGGATATTTTCCTTTCTTCCTATTTAGACGATGTAGCTCCCGAATATATCAATGTTCCACCTGCACGCATACCACCCCCTGACCGCCATCCCCAACGACAGGACACTCCTCCACCACTTCCTGTAAACCCCGTTAACCCTATTAATACGCAAAACCCTTTCGGGCCTGACACAGCCCTACCGACAGATCATTCTCAAGCCTCCGCTTCAGGAGGTGCATCAGGAGGTTTCCAGACCCCGCCACCAGTACATCGATTAGATGTTAGAGAACTAGCAATGCAACGTACTCCGAAACCGATTACCAGTGAAAAAGCGAAAGAACTTATCACATATTGTAGATATGACCCCATACCAGGCAAAGATGGTTACATGTTATTAGCCTCAATACGTATAAGACGTTCTGCAGACTTTTTAGTTCTGTTTCCAGGAATAAAAGCTAATCTAGACAGGATATATCAGTTTGTTCAGACGGGGGAAGGTCCGGAATGTGTTCACGAGGCCATGGCGCATCAGAAAGTCGACATTCAGAGCCTAATACTAAGATTCCTCATAAACTGTTTCATAAGAGAACGAGACAGGCCTGGCGTAAATCAAGAAGAGATGAAGGTATTAACTGCATGGAGTCAGAACATTTCAGACGGAAAACACGATAAACAAAATTGTATAGAGAGCATGTATAGAAAGATTCGTAAAGAAATAGTAGTATTCCATGCAAAAGCGAAAGCTGAAAGGGAAGCAGAATCTGATGCAAATAAATCCTCAGAGGAGGAACCAGAGGAAGAGACAGAAGATAGAGGAACAATAGCCTATGTAGGGAGGGGTAGACCCTTTAATAAACAGATACGTCCAGAAAGTAAGAGACTTTTTCACACTGCTATGACGAATCCGAAGACTCCTGAACATTTGTTTCAGGCTACCGATAAAGTACTTCAAGAACGAATGGGGTATCATGTACTCGATTCCATGGATGAACAAGAATTAGCCAGGTCAGCAGTACAATGGGCTGAAAATTCTGATAAATATAGTGATGACGCATTAGCACAGACCTTTTTGAATCTTTCCCCAGACGAACAGCGACTAGCTGGTATGTACATGATACAACATCTCCTTATATTGTACAAAAGCCAACATTCTGATCCAGGTCCCCTACCTGATATATTAATAGAGCTACTCATGAATAAATGGAGGGGCCTAGGTACCGACTTAATTAAGGTAATTCTAGAACATCGACACAGATATAGTGCTTTCCTGAATCCACAGTTTGTTCCAGCTCCGCCCGTAGAAAGAAAAATGTATTATATAGACAGACAGAATCCCTTACGAGAAGTACATCCAGTCAGGAATGATGATAATACCTTTAGGCGTGTGTTTGTGTACACGCCCATAACTAAAATGGAATTATTGGAAATGAAGAAATTAGTGCCCAGTCACGATAAAGACCCTGCAGGTTTCCACCGTGAAATAAAAGACATGTTACTCATGGGTGATTATACCTATCCCGACATTATGAATTATTGAAAGTATTATTGCCTGCCGGTATTTACGAGAAACTCAAAGAAAAAGAATGGGAGGTGGGAGACGCAAAGATTGATTGGGCTACATTAGAGAACGAAGAGAATACTAGAACCCCAGGTTTAGGTCTTGGGGATAAAACCAAGGCATTACCAGGATTGTTAGTACAAGTATTGCCACGTTTATTAGCAACGAAAAAGGAAGACTGGGATGCAATCTCAGCCTGCAAACAGAAACCAGATGAAGACACTAGTGATTTTTATTCCCGATTTGAGAAATGTTTTGTTATTAATAGTGGCCTGAAAGCAAGTAGCGAGTCATATCCACACCTTTTTGTATCCAAGTTAGTCGAGAATTCTCTGCCCCAAGTCAAGAATCGTGTTCTGAAAGTCGAGAGCACATGGCAAGCAAACACGCCTTCCCAAATGTTACAAATGTTACAGTACCACCAGAATAGAATTAGAGAAGAACATGATCACGAACAAAGACGTATAAAAGACACGAAAATGAAAATGTTAGTAGCTCAGTCAGTTCCAGCTGACGGTCAGAAAAAGGGTATGACACAGTCCAATAATTCAGCAGCTCCTGTTAAAGGGACATGCAACTATTGTAAACAGCCAGGTCACTATATAAATGAATGTGCAGTTTTGAAACATAATATAGCTACAGGTAAAACTAAAGAAAGACCGCGTCCTCCTAGACAGGACCAGGTCCAACAACAAGTACCACAGAATGCACAGCCTATGCAGGCTTCGCAACAGACAGTACAGACCGTAGCGGTACCACAGCCCCAACCGATTGTCGCAACACAACATGCAACACAGCAGATGTACCAGTATGCACAAACAGATTACCCCGATTATCAGCGATACACATGAAACAGCCTAGAGAGGGAAGTTGGCTTGCCTCTTATTGAGGTTCCTGTAGATCAAGAGGGTCCTTATGTACATAGCCAAGTGTTAGGAAAAGATAGAAAGTTTTTGATTGATACAGGGGCAAGCAGAACAAGGATAAGTCATGACGAGGTTCCAGGGGCACCCCTCTCAGGCTCACAGAATGTTTCCCTTGGATTTTCAGGCAAACCTATTGTAAATGAAGTATCGAAACCAGTACCTCTTTTAGTTGGTCCATTGTCTCGCACTACAGATTTGTTATTAACGAAATCATGTCCAGAAAACTTGTTAGGTATCAAGACACTGAAAGCTCTAGGAGCTGTGATATGTTGTTCTCCGGAAGGAGTAAGATTGTTCTTACGTGACTTTAAGGGTCACTATGTGTTGAGAGATATTGATCCCAGATTACAGAATGTTCCTGCACATTTATGGGCACAAGGCCCCACTGATGTAGGTTGTATGCACATTACACCATATCGAGTCACACTCAGGCCAGGAGTAGTACTACCACGAATCCGACAATACAAGTTACCCCCAGATGCTGTAGTGGCTTTGCTGAAAATCGTTGACGAGCTCATTGCACAAGGAGTGGTTGTAGAAACCGACTCGAATCTATGTAACTCCCCTATCATTCCAATTCTTAAACGTACTGATCCAAATGCACCCCCAGTTTATAGATTAGTTATCGATTTGCGAGAACTAAATAAATGCATCGTACCACAGTACCCCGTGGTCCCAGACATCTCGTCTTTATTGACTGCCATTGATTCCGAGGCAACGTTCTTTACGGTAATTGATCTGAAGAACGCCTTCTTTAGTGTCCCAATTGATCCGGAAAGCCAATATCTCTTCGGATTCTGTTTAAATGGCCGAAGCTTCAAATTTGCACGCGCACCTCAAGGATTCACAGAAAGCCCCAGCATCTATAGCAAAGCACTGAAAAGACAACTAGACAGTATACACATGCCTGACAACACTGCCCTGTTACAGTATGTCGATGATCTACTGATCACCGCCCGAAGTGAACCTGAATGTGAGCAAGCATCACTGACGGTTTTGCATTTCTTGGCTGACAAGGGACACAAGGTGTCTCCTTCGAAGCTGCAATTCTGTGTTCAGCAAGTGGTTTACCTTGGGCACTTGCTGTCCAAAGGGGGGAGACAGCTAACACCTGACCGCATTCAGTTAATTGTAAACATGTCACAGCCCAAGACACAAAAGGAGGTACGAGCCTTTATAGGCCTCACTTCTTACTGTAGACAATGGATTCCTCAGTATGCATTTCTAGCGAAACCACTCATACAATTGACAACCCAGGAGGCAGCGATATCGACTGCCCTCCCTTGGACTCAGGAACACACACAAGCTTTTGATGACTTAAAGAAAGCCTTATGTCAAGCACCAGTTTTAGCGACACCATGTTACAGCAAGCCTTTTACACTTTTTGTCACAGAACGTGAAGGTACTGCATTGTCAGTACTCACTCAGGATCAAGCAGGTTCACACAAACCGTGTGCTTATTTTTCTAGTACATTGGATCCAGTAGCCCAGGCACTGCCTGCGTGCTTGAAATCAGTAGCAGCGACAGCTCTAGCAATCAGACAAAGCGATTCCATAGTGTTAGGACATCAATTGACAGTACAAGTTCCACATTCTGTGGAAGTTCTTTTAAACCGAACACAGACTCAGCACTTGACTATAGCAAGACTGACAGGTTATGAATTGACATTGTTTCAGCCACACATAGAAATCAGACGTTGTAACACATTGAACCCTGCTACACTTCTGCCATTAAGTGAGACAGATCCATTGGCACATGATTGTATTGAAGTCATTACCATCACGACGAAACCCAGACAAGACTTGACAGATACCGCATTACTAGATCCAGACCTGACACTTTATGTGGATGGTTCATGCATGAGAACAAGTACAGGAGAATTAGTGGCCGCCTACGCAGTCACGACAGAAACTGAAGTCATAGAAACGGATTGTATTGACACCCTGTCAGCTCAAGCAGCAGAGCTCATTGCTCTGACTCAAGCCTGTATTCGAGCAAAGAACAAGAGAGTTAACATATACACAGATTCACATTATGCTTTCGGAGTCGTACACGACTTCGGTGTACTCTGGCGAGAGAGAGGGTTTTTGACCTCTCACGGAGCCAAAATCCAGCACGGTCCCCTCATTCAAGCTCTGTTAGATGCAATACATTTGCCTACAGCGATATCCATCATGAAGTGCAAGGCACATACGAAAGTCACAGATACCATTTCCCAGGGTAACGACCTGGCAGACCGAACAGCCAAGCATACAGCTCAGACTCAGACTCACGCAACTGATCTGACAAGGACAATAGTCCAGACACCGACACATTGTATGACAGTTAAGGATCCCGCCCTAGATGTAATTGACATACAGACACATGCTACACCAGACGAAATCAAGAAATGGACTGAACTAGGAGGGATCCAGACAGAACAGGGATGGATGACGAAGGGGAAATCTACATGGTTTCTCCCTGACTCAATGGTTCAGGTTATCATTAACACAGTACACAGTCCTGCACATTTAGGAGAAAAAGCCATGTTAGACAGTATTCAAAACCTCTGGTTCAATAAACATTTACGAGCAGCAGCCAAACAGAAAGTGCGTACTTGCATGATCTGTTGTCAGTTCAACCCAGGTAAAGGCATTCCCGTAGAGCAAGGTGGATTTCATCCTCCCGATCACCCTTTTGAAGTCCTCCAGATGGATTATATCCAGATGGAACGTTGTCGAGGATTTAAGTATGTCCTCGTAGTTGTATGTGCACTCTCCCGTTGGACAGAAGCATATCCAGTCCCAGATTACACTGCTCCGACCACTGCCAAGCAGCTGGTTCGTGAATTCTTACCCAGATATGGTTTGCCCCGCATCGTATACTCCGATAACGGTCAGCCATTCTCGTCCGAGCTTATGAAGCAGGTATCTCTCCTGCTTGGCTATCAATGGAAGTTCCACTGTGTCCGACATCCCGAAGCAGCAGGTCTCGTAGAGAGACATAATCAGACTCTGAAAATTCGTCTTGCCAAGATCTGTAGAGAGAAAGGTGTCGACTGGATAGTAGCTTTACCAGTTGCACTCTTTTACATGAGAATGGTCGCACACTCACGAACAGGGCTATCCCCGTATGAGTTGGTCTTTGGTAGGCCACCGAATATGTGGGGGACGCCTCTGCCTCGCAAAATCACTGATGTTGACTGTAACATGCTGACAGATTACCTTGCTTCCTTGATGTCTGCACTACAATCATGTCGTTCACAGGTTGCTGCAGCCTTTCCCGACAACACCGAGGTGAAGCCACATGAGGTTGTTCCGGGGGATCTCGTCTTCGTGAGGAACTTCGACAGGAGAAGTCCGCTGGAGCCCCGTTGGCAAGCGCCGAAGCTAGTATTATTGACTACAAGGACTGCGATTAAAGTCGAGGGCCGTAAGGGCTGGCTTCACTCGAGTCATATTAAGAAATATCATGGACTGCCGCCAGATCTAGACTCCCAGCCCTGCCCTCCTCCACTGACTGATTCAAAACTCCCCCTGGTCGAGAAAACTTCTTCTCAGGAATATAAATTAAGACTGAGGTCTAGCAAGTCAGACAGTTTAATTGTTTAAGTCCTCCCCTAGGTGAATCGGTTAGACGAGTTTCTGACATGTATCCCCTAGACCCCAACAGAGAGAGAGATAGACAGAAACAGCTCAAGAAACGTGAATATTGTAAATCACTTCAAAGTCACTGCATAGTGACATTATTGATTATGTTTTTTCTGAGTCTTATGATTATTGCTGCAAGTATACTGCTTCATGTATATCATCCTATTTTCAAACGTGCACATTCTTCTTCAAATGACACTGTCGAGCACACTTTCAGTGAACTGCCCCCGCATGAGTTGTCTTACCGACTTGCGCTGCGCAACAACACATTCATTAGTATGTTACATCACTCCCATCAGACCAGCAATGCTACAAATTGTTGGATATGTGGCCGACTCCCTCCCTATCAGAAATACAAGGGAGTTCTGCCCCTCTTCCCGTACCCGTTCACACACAATGGTTCCTGTGGTGCATGGTTTAGTTTAATGAACTCTTTAGACTCCAATTCCGTAGTTTACCAGGGCAACTGGGTATGGGGAAATCTGAATACAGTTTTGCATAAAATATGTTTCCCTGACAAGGAGGGTCTTCCCAAAAGGACAGGGACTGATTTAGAAAACGAAGTATATGGATTAGGTAACTTTACACTTAACCTCATGATTCTGAATGTTGAATCCGAAGCCGAACCAGTCTTACCAGCTATGTCAGTGTTACCAGTCAAAGGTGAATTATGTGTCAGAAAGAATGGTTCAGTACACCTAGGTCATAGCACATGTACTACTGTGATTGAATTCAGTGATAAAGGCAAGTCTACATTCAAGGCTTCCCGTCATTCCTATTTCGTTTGTGGTCATGCGGCATATATACGTTTACCTTTAGATTGGGATGGCACTTGTTACATTGCATTCCTTCTGCCACCTGTCTTCCTAGCCCCTCCTGATTATCATAGGGACTCCCATCTAGTACACAATAGACCCCAGAGAGATCTCCCGATTGTCGACTATACTGAAACGGCATGGGAGCAGTATACAGATTTCAATAAAGGTTTCTTTCCCTACTTAGGTGCTGTCTTTAATAGTAAACTGATACGTAAATTAACTAGAACCCTCGAAGCAGTAGTGAATGAAACTACTTCCGCCCTAGGCAACTTAACAGAGGAGCAGTCTGCTATGCGGATTGTTGTTCTTCAAAATCGTCTCATCCTTGACGTCATCCTGGCCGATAGGGGCGGAGCCTGTAGAGTCATCAGGTCGAGCTGCTGTGTTTTCATTCCAGAAAACGCGCCATCAGTATATAGAGCCATAACTCGTCTTCACAAGATTGCAAGTCAGATACACCAGAATCCAGGCACCTGGACTTGGTCCGGTTGGTTCTGGAGCGTGTTATCAGCCTGGGGATGGAAAGTCCTATCCTTCCTCGGAATAGCCCTTCTCATCATGTTCAGTTGTTGTCTATGTCTGCAATGTGGGCCAGCGATTTGCGGCTTGTGCGCCACGTCATGTATTCCTCATTCAAGTCCACGTTCAAAACACCGTAAGAAGAAAGAAGAGCAAATGATGTTACATGAACAGATAGATAGATTAATGAGGATTGATATATCATGAAGGGTCCGTAGGGGACAAGGAGGGAATGAGGTAAATATGAATTTTTATGGTCAATTGTGTCCCCTAACGTAGACCCCAACGGCTCCATGTACGTGCTTCAAGTACATGTATGTTCCCTCCACTTCCAGCTATGAAGACGCAAATACATTTGCGTCCAACGTTAACATGTCCTCTTTCAGATCCACTATGAATGGGTCGAATATTCAGTTCCTAAGTATGCCTTGCCACCGTCTTTACATGGTGCACTTTCACGTTTTTTTGGCTCTGGCGAGTTAGGCCCTGATTCCTGCCACCGAGCCCTTTCTGCCTTCTGCCTTTGAAAACTGCAGCCTGGACCTGCATCTGTATCCCTGGCCTTTGCCTTACTTCCTGCGCGGCTAGCGGTGCCTGGCTCGGCCTGCTTGCCTGCCAAGACTGTATTCAGCCTTCAAGTTATCTGCTCCGCTCCTCGAAAATACATTCCTGTCTAGTAGTTTAGGTAAACATCCTTCCCAGCTGCAGAGCAAAGGGCCCGGCCTTTCTGTCTCCATGCAAGTAATTCATAGCTCCTGTTACCATGGTAGGTCCATGCCCCCTCGCTTTACACGTAGACACGTAGTCACATATGCACGCACTAGCAGTCAGTATAGAATAGCCTCTGCCCAAGAGACCTTTCTTTCTAGATAATACAGTTCCTCAAACACAAGATATAGATATGATTTGGGTTTAGGTTGTTCTGACACCCCAGACTTCTGTCTCCTCATGTAGGGCTAAATGTCAAGTCCCCTTCACCCTCCAGTTCCACGTCAATTACACGTCATGCTGCTGCGCGCGCATCTCAGCCGCACATTTCTGCTGACTCTGCAGGATTCTTCTATGGATCCACCTACTCATGCTAATCTTATGTGACGTTTCTAGCACACACCTCCGTGTACGCCCTCGTGCACGCCTCCTGTTACGCACATGTGTTCTTATCTCTCTTCTCTCAGCTGTTACGCCTTCTGCATTCATACTCACTATAATGCATTGACTATATATATGATATCCTGTTAATAAAACGTTGTACATGTCCATGTCTTGTACATGTCATGTCTGCCTTTTCAGTAGATCAACTGAAATTGATTCTTAAAACCATTAAATCCGGCTCTCCTAGGGACCCTATCCCAGTCAAAATCATTAAGCAACTTGATGACAGTGCCTTGGAAATCATTGTAAATCTTTTGAATTCCTCTCTTGACCTTGCCACTGTCCCAGCCCTATGGAAACATGCCATGGTTACGCCTCTTTTAAAAAAACCTACAGCTAATCCAGATATCCTCGCCAACTACAGACCTATATCCCTGCTTCCTACTTTCTCCAAGTGTATGGAGAGACACGTGCATTCAGCTCTTTCAAATTTTGCAGAAGAAAGTTTACTTCTACACCCCTCTCAGTCTGGTTTTAGGGCAGGTTTCTCTACAGAAACCGCCCTGCTTGGAGTCACTGAACATATTCGAAAGCTGCTTGATCAAGGTCAGACGGTCGCGCTCGTGCTGTTAGATCTGAGCGCGGCCTTCGACACCATCTCACATGAAATTCTCATCAAGGAATTGCATAAGAACGGTGTACGGGGAAAGGCCCTTGAATGGATCCGTTCTTTCCTGACGGAACGAACATTCCAAATTACTTCTTCAAGAGCCGTTTCGGACACCCTGCGAGCACCCCATGGAGTGCCTCAGGGATCTATTCTGAGCCCGTTATTTTTTAATTTATATCTCAGACCCCTGGCCGACCTTGCTGAAAAATCTAGTCTCACCCTTATGACTTACGCCGACGACTCCCAAATCATCTTTTCCCTATCCAAATCCTGCCCAAACTCCCCCTCTCTACTCAAAGCAGGACTCCAAAACATCCTGAACTGGATGACGAGAAACCAGTTAAAACTCAACGGGGACAAGACAGAGATCTTGGTCCTGGGAAAGCATCGAGAATTGTGGAATCCTCTACATTGGCCTGATCAGATGGGCACCTTTCCTACCCCGGTGACCCATGCTCGAAATCTGGGTTTTATTCTGGATCACTCCTTGTCCATGAATCAACAGGCCAATAAAGTTACTGGTCTATGCCTCACCATAGTCAAATGGTTGAGAAAAATCCTCTGGATGCTGCCTCTTGCCACACAAAAGACCGTAGTCAATGCCCTTATAACATCTCGGCTTGACTACGGCAACATTCTGTACCTGGGCGCTAACAAAGCAGTAGTTGGCCGACTACAATTGGTCCAGAATGCAGCAGTCCGCCTATTGTGCAATATTCCAAAAAACATCGGAGTCTCAAGTCATCGCCGGGAACTTCATTGGCTCAGGGTTGAAAATAGAATCCGTTTTAAAGCACTGAACTACATGTTCAGAATTAAAGCAGGCACGGCACCTAAATACCTCCTAGCTCTAGCCCACCCTTACACTCCAAAGCGTAATCTTCGGTCGCAATCAGCGGCCAACTTTTGTGTGCCAAGATTTAAACTGGCAAGAGTAGGTGGCAGATCTTTTGCACACCTAGGACCTTCCCTCTGGAACACACTCCCTCCCTTTATCCGAAAGGAGGAAAATTACGCCAGGTTTAGAAGGCATGTCAAGACCTGGCTATTTGATCAATAATTCTCAATAGCCACCTTCCTTCTCCTGTTTTTCTACTAGCTGAGTCTAGGCGCCGGGAAACCCTTTTTGGGTAGCTGTTGCGCCCTACAAATCGAAAAAATAAATAAAAAATAAATAAATAAATGTCCATTCCCTTCCTGAACCCTTGTGGTGATGGAACATGATACCTGGTTTGAACCAATTCCTTTTTAAGGAATAAAACCCCTTATAACCTCAAATGCCACGGACTCTGCCTCTTATTTTTGACTGAGTTATTCTTATTGAACTTTACCGCATAAATTAAGTATAGGTAATTTAAATTTACCACACAAGAGCTGCACGATTTGGCCCATGCTGGTGTCTATGGACCTCAGCAGCAGGCGGAGCTCACTGTAATTTTCACGAGCCTGGACCGTGTGTCGATGGGCTCGTTCATATGGCCCAAGGACTCTGGCGATGTTGGCCAGGGCTTCGGTCCCAGTGTCCGGTTGGGTTTGACGCCCAGTTGCCCTCCCACCTGCCCTGATGTCCCAGACCTGTGGCGTCACCACTCTACACACCTGCGTACTCTTCCTACTTTCCTCAGATTGTGGGGTGGGGTAGTCATCCTCTGAGGCAGGGAGAGTGTTGCAGGCAGAACTGGTGGTGGTTGATGCCACACAGGTCATTAAAGCAGGGGTCAGCGTAGTTGTTGCTGCGGTGGTGGCGGTGGGGACAGTGGGGTTCTGGGACCTGTTGTGCCCTGGCATGCTTGATGACCCGGCTTCTGGCTCCCCATCCAAGAAATCTAGGGAATCTGCATCAGAGAGCCCATGTTCCGGGGTGGAGACAGGCTCTGCAGGTTGGTGTGGTCATCTCCAGCTGTCAGCGCTTGGTCACCTGTGGAACAGAGGGGAAATGGTCATTGAGGTGCACCACTCAAGCTTGGTGTTAGATGTTTTATATTTACAAGTTATACACCACACAGTTAACATTGATATCACATTGTATGACTGCACAGTAGGGTGCATCATGACATGACGTGGAGGTACATACATTATTTGTACATGGTGTGACATGTTAATAGATACCATGTGCCATGTGCAAATGTTGTGATTGCAAGGACATGTTGTCATCTAACGACTAGCAGCACAACAACTTTATGTGAAGCATCTTTGTTGATTGCTCTGCATGGGAGACGTTACATCTGAGCATGATCTATACATTGGAATCTCATGCATACCTTTGTCATGTCATGTGCTTTGCTTTCTTTTTACTACAAGCCAAGCTTGTTTTGTTTTCATATGGGCCTTGATGCTCTGCCCCCATGGCACTTTCAGATACCATTCAGTGCTGTGCATGATTGTGCCCTGAATTTCTTCAACATGTGATTTGGTGAGTCACAATTTGGTTTCTGTGACAGTTACATACGCTTAGCTGTCTGCGCACTGTAAGTGGCAATTGGATCTGTGCCAATTTTGGTGGGATGTGAGAGCTGGTGTGGTCATATGGCTCCATGCTTTTTGAGAGAAATGACAGGGTGCATGCACTGTCTACTTACCTGTTCTGTGGCACATTTGGGGGACATTTCTGACACATCTTTCTGGGTGTGTGACAGAGTGCTCCATCTTGCTGAGCTGTGGGACAAGAGGGCCTGATGAGAGTTGTAGTGCTGGCCTCCCAACCAGACACACTCCTCCCTGTGAGGATGACTACCTACCTGTATCTTTGATTAGTGAGATTCAATGGCTGCCACATGGTGTGAGTAGCGGGGGAATACTCCATCTTACTCCGTTTTGGGACAAGGGGGCCTGGTAGGAGTTATAGTGCTGGCATCCCACCCACACACATCCCTCTCTGTGAGGATGGCTACCTACCTGTATCTTTGATGAATGAAATTCAATGGCTGTCACATGCTTTTGGGTGGGGGGAGTACTCCATCTTGCTCTGTTTTGGGACAAGGGGGCCTGGTGGGATATGTAGTGCAGGCTTCCTCACCACAAACACTCCTCCCTGTTAAGATGGCTACCTACCTGTTACTTTGAAGTGAGCAATGCAATGTCTGACACGTGCTTCTGGGTGGGGTGAGGTGGGTTGCTCCATCCTGGTGTGCTTTGTGACAAGGGTGCCTGGTGGGAGTTGAGGTGCAAGCTTCCTAACCACATACCCCCCTCCCTGTGAAGAAGGCTAGCTACCTGTAACTTTGATGAGTGAGATGCAATGGCTGTCACATGGTTGTGGGTGGGGAGAGTGCTCCATCTTGCTCTGTTTTGGGACAAGGGGGCCTGGTGGGATATGTAGTACAGGCTTCCTCACCACAAACACCCCTCCCTGTTAAGATGGCTACCTACCTGTTACTTCGAAGTGAGCAATGCAATGGCTGACTCGTGCTTCTGGGTGGGGTGAGGTGGGTTGCTCCATCCTGGTGTGCTTTGTAACAAGGGTGCCTGGTGGGAGTTGTGGTGCAAGCTTCCTAACGATATACCCCCCTCCCTGTGAAGAAGGCTACCTACCTGTAACTTTGATGAGTGAGATTCAATGGCTGTCACATGGTTGTCGGTGGGGAGAGTGCTCTGTGCTGCTAAGCTGTGGGACAAGGTGGCCTGGTGGGTGTTGTAGTGCTAGACTCTCAGCCACACACACCCCTCCCTGTGAGGATGGCTACGTACCTGTATCTTGATTAGTGAGATTCAACGGCTGCCACATGGTGTGAGTGGGGGGAGTACACCATCTTACTCAATTCAATTCAAATAGTCTTTATTCGATTACATAATCATAAAAGACATTTACATTTTAAAACAATAACCATTAAATCATTAAAATTAATTCCTTACAAAATACAAGATTCCCATAAAAATAATCCAAAATTACTTTTCCCGGACATACAAAAATACAATAATTTATTATAAAATTTATTATAAAAAGACAATAATATGAATAAAAACGGCTGCAATCTATAAAACAGGTTTTAAATATACCGATTAATACAATCACATCACTTACATTCATTAATTACTGAATATGTGGGCACGGATTATCCACATGCCATGTAAGGATTTGGCGATCGCGATTATAATTAGTTCGTTTCCATCTATTTTTAAGATCCTTAAGGCTTCAGAGTCGGTAGTAATCCCCATCTGCTGACAGATGGGCTTTAACCATTTATGCCTCAGGTTCTTATAAACTGGGTAAATAAAGAATACATAGGCAATAGATTCTAATTGTGTTGGGCAAAACGGGCATTCCATACTGGAACCTGTACCCCATTTACCTGTAAATGATTTGATAGGAAGGGTGCCTATCCTAAATTGGTGGTACCATTTCCTATCGCAGGGAACCGTTATAAGGTCCCAATACTTTTCGTATAAGGGTACATGTTTAGTCTCTAAAAAGTCCCTTGACAGGAGAGAGCTCGTCAGGGTCGAAAAGCGTTTCATCATGACCATATTCCCGTATAGCCCCTTTAGTTCTTTGCGGGATGGAAATGTAACATTAGTTGGATTTTGCCACAACATGTTAAGCCCCAGATCACACAGTATTAACTTTACCTGCCTCAGCCATAAAAATGTTCCCGCACCAACTGCATCCCTGACCTCCAGGAGGACATAGGCAAACTTGGTAAGCTCTGGAGGAACCCAGAGCCTCCTCCAGTAGGCCAAGGGTCTAAAACGAGCCACATCCTCTAAATATTGGCTTCCCAAATCATAATAAAGCGGTAGTAGAGGAGTGGATTGAGGTAAGCCCGAATTAGCCCTCATAAATGTATTTTGCGAGGTCGAGAGTGCAGATAGATTGCTCAAACCCCATAGTTCTGCCCCATACAATATTGAAGCTGTAATTTTTGCATTGTAAATTTTCAAAATGGGGGCGATCGGTGTTGTGTGGGATAGCCAGTGTTCTTTTAACAGAGCACCAGACAGTTGAGCATATCTTGGCAACAACAGGTCCAGATGTGGATTCTAATGAAGTTTCAGACTTAGTGTAATACCAAGGTAAGTAAAAACATTTGTATAGGATTGTTCATGGTAACTCTCCCTTTTACTGTTTTCTGTTTGTGGAGGACCATGAACTTGGTCTTGTCTACATTTATTATAAGACCATAGTCCTTACAAAATGACTCAAACCTTGCTATAGCCATCTGCAGACCTTGCTTGGTTTTTGATAGTAGCAGGGTGTCATCGGCAAACATTAACAAGGGTATTTTACTTCCATTTAAAGTCGGAGCATCAGTAGGGTAATTATCATAATACATCATCACCCTATTAATGTAAAGTGAAAATAGTCGGTGCCAATACACACCCTTACCGAACCCCTCGTGCAATCTGGAATCTATCAGTCACTTGACCTTGCTGGCCGTAACGGACTTGGGCAAAGTTTGCTTCATGAAGTTTAATCAGAAATGCCAACAAGTCAAAGGGCATACCCTGTTCTGCTAAAACATCCCACAACTTGGCTCTAGGGACTAAGTCGAAAGCCGACTTTAAGTCTACGAAAGCGACATATAATCGGCCGCCACCAAGGATCGCGACACGCCAATAAATTAAAACAAATCTAAAAACCTGGTCTATTGTACTCTGGTGTGAGCGGAACCCCGCCTGTAGAGGGGAGAGGATATTAAACTCTTTGATCCAAGCTTGGATTCGACTTAACACAAGCCTGGATGTCACTATTTGTAAACAGTCAATTAGACTGATGGGCCTGTAATTACCAGGATCTGATCTATCCCTTTTTTTAAAAATAGGTAAAATCTCCGCCCCTTTCCATGACTCAGGGATTGGGGAACCCTTTGCAATGGCATTTACAAGAGTCTGTATGTATATTACCCATAGTGCCTTATTATACAAAAACAGATCTGCAGGAACACAATCAAGTCCAGGAGCTCTGCCACTTCGTACAATATTAATACGAGCTTCTACTTGCTGTTTAGTAAAATACAATATAGGAATACCAACTTGATTGTGCAAGGGCCCCTGTGATAATTCACAGTCTCCGTGTTCAATGGCAAATAGTTTTTTACAATGCATCTTACTCAGTTTTGGGACAAGGGGGCCTCGTGGGAGTTGTAGTGATGGCATCCCACCCACACACACCCCTCCCTGTGAGGATGGCTACCTACCTGTAAGTTTGATGAGGGCAATGTTGTGGCTGGCACATGTTTCTGGGTGGGGCAGTGCTCCATCCGGCTGAGCTGTGTGACAAGGGGGCCTGGTGGGAGTTGTAGAGCTGGCCTCTCACCCACACACACCCCTCCCTGTGAGGATGGCTACCTACCTGTATCTTTGATTAGTGAGATTCAATGGCTGCCACATGGTGTGAGTGGGGGGAGTACTCCATCTTACTCAGTTTTGGGACAAAGGGACCTGGTGGGAGTTGTACTGCTGGCATCCCACCCACACACTCCCCTCCCTGTGAAAATGGCTACCTACCTGTAACTTCGATGAGTGAGATTCAATGACTGCCACATGGTTGTGGGTGTGTGGAGTGCTCCATCCTGCTGAGCTGTGAGACAAGGGTGCCTGGTGGGAGTTGTAGTTAAGATGGCTACCTACCTGTACGTATTGTTGTGAGCAAACACCATTCCCTGTTAAGAGGGCTCCCTACCTGTGAGTTTGATGTGATTAATGGAATGGCTACCACATGGTTCTGGATGGTGGGTTTGCTTCATCTAGCTCAGCTGTGGGACAAGGGTGCCTGGTGGGAGTTGTAGTGCTGGCTGCATATCCACAGACACCCCTCCCTGTTAAGATGGCTGACTCCCTGTGGAACAGAGGGATGGAATGGTTATACATGGCTCTTGGGTGAGGGGAGTGTTCCATCCTGCTCAGCTGTGAGACAGGGGGCCTGGTGGGAGTTGTAGTGCTGGCTGCCTGTACACATGCAACCCAGGGAATGTTGCTAGCTACGTTTGGGGTGAATGAGAGGGAGTGAATGTTGGATCTGTGAGACGTGTTGGGGATTGTGAGGTGCACATGAATGGAATTGGGCCTAGGAGGTGTAGCTTTGTAGTTGTACAAGACAGTACATAGCAGTGTGATGTAGACATGTGCTCTACTTACCAGCCTCCACTCCCCCGGCTATTCCTGTGAGACTCTCTGGATGCAGTATGGCAAGCACCATCTCCTCCCATGCAGTGAATGTTCTTGGTGGAATAGGAGGGCAACTGCCAGTCCTCTGAGCCAGCCGACAGTTCTTGTAGTTCTTCTGTTTCAGCTGCCTCTTGAGGTCATGCCACCGCTTCATGATCTCCTTCTTGGTGTGCGGAGTGGTCCTTACTGCATTGACCTTGTTGACTTTCCTTCCCCACATTTGTGCTCTGGTGGCTAATGGTGTCTGTTGGACCAGGTTACAAAACAATTGTGGTTCTACTCTTATTATCTCATCTGCCATGACTGACAATTCATTGTCAGTGAATTTGGGAATTTTCTTTTGTGCCATGGTGTGTGATGTGCAAATGGTTTGAGGTGCAGGTGTGAGTGTGGTGGGGGTGATGTAAGTGATGTGTGTGTGTGTTGTTGTTGTGCTGGTGAGATGTGTGGTGGTTTGCCTCTCCTTTGTGCTTTAGGGTTTAGTTCCTTCCGTGCTGGAATATTGCAAGGGATTCTGGTCAGGGAAGGGGCTGGTTTTATACTAAGCTACGTGGGTGTGTAAAAATGGAGTATTTCTGTCAGGTGTGTTGTGTGGGTTGTCCTGGGATTTGTATTTTTTTCGTTGCCATGGGGGTGTGTCCTTGGGGTGTGTTATGTGTTTTGGAGGGCTGAGCTAGTTTGACGTGTACACTTGGTGACTTTGTTGTGTGTTTTTTTGTCGACCGTCATAATAGTTCCGGGGCGGCCACGGCAGTGGGTATGCAACAGCCCTTCCACCTTCTCTCTCATTTATCACTGTTAGCGATTGCAGCAGTTGGATACAACAGATCGTTCCGCTGTTACCTCAATGGTATCCTAATTGTGCGTGTGGTCACTCTGCTGGCCTTGTGGCGTTTTTGGGTTTTGCCGCCGCTAATCAGACGGCCGCGGACAGATTTTCACCTGCTCAGCCCACTACCAGTGGTCTTTTGTGGCATCGTTCTGCGGCTGTCGAATTTTTCTGGTGGTTGATCCTAATATGACCGCCGGTTTTGCCGCGGTACCTGCATATGGCTAATTTCCGCTACCATGGCTGTCAGAATGGTTTCTGCCATCCTAATAGACCCCTAAGTGTTTGGTGTTTTGAAGTACTTTTAGGTGAAATTACTGCTGCTTTTATATTGTTTATTTAATTGGTAAAGCAATTTTTTGGGTTATTGTTATAAAAACTCCTCACACAGAGAGTAGTGAAAGAGGAGTTTATTTTCCAACTGACACCTCCAAGTCACTCACAGCAATGAGTCAACAGATACCAGTGAGCACCTGTACATTCCACAGACAATGAAATTTGTGGGACACCAGGTGGGATAGGGCCAGGGAAATACCAAGTGTAATGGACATTAATACAATATTAAATAACCGATCCCATAAGAGGGGTAATTCTAATAAGTTAAATTACAGTTCCTTTAATAATGTGATGAAAAATGTAATTCATTGCGTGAAAATATAATTATGTGAAAAACACCAGTGAATACAAGACAGTGTGCCAGGCAAAATACTCTAGGCAATCTAGTAGTTCATCATATAATCTCTTGACCATGTTGGTTTCTCCCTGTACCTTTCTGGTTTGGTTTTTCCCACCATATATTCCTGGGCTTCATGTCTCCAACCAGCACCTGACAACTTTGGCAAAGAGTCAGTGGACTTTGTTAGTCTATCCATTCTCCATGTTCACCCATGATCTAAAAAAAACAAATTTTTCTGCACACTGGAAATAGTTTTGAGTGAGGAGTATTGACTGTCCTTTGATCTATGGGAATCAGGGAGTCTCACCAACACCCTGTCACCTATTTTCCAGGGCCTCCTCAGCACTCTTTGTCACATGTTATAACGTGCACTGTGATTCTTTTGATGAAATTTGATCCGTTCTCCTACCTCACCCCTACGGATCCAAACTGGCTGCCCACCGCCTAACCACTTCGGCATGAGTTTGGTACCTGGTTCTCTCCTCTTGGGTGATGTGAAGGGAGAAATACAAGTGACTGTGTTAGGGGTTATGTGGTAGGACCACAGCATCTTCTGTAACAATTTGCTTAGAGGATTGCCAGAAATAATAGCTAGTTGCAGATTCTCATGCTGTTAGCTCGTTTGACCAAGCAATTGGCCCTAGGATAATAGAGAGCTGTAGGGAGACGTGTCATAGATATATTCTTTAGGAAATCTTTCATTTCTTCTGAGGAGAATTGTACCCCTTTATCCAAAATCAGAGTGTTAGGAATACCCTCTGTGAAAAACATATCTGTGAGGAATTCAAGCATAATCTTCATACTTATCGAATGTATCACTCTGGTCACAATCCCTTGTGAGTCATAATCAGTCAGTACGATCTTGTACTTCCGCTGCCATGCGGTGTACTTTAGGGGTCCTATTATGTCTACTGCCAGCTTGTCCCATAGGTAGCTTGGAACGTCTACAAGAGACATAGGGGTACATCTTGCACTTTTAGATTTGTCACTTTGTGCACATGTAGTGCAGTTCACCATGCTTTTCAATAGTGTTTTCATACCTGGGAACCAGTAATAGGCTCTGGCTTTGTTTTTAGTAACACTCCTTCAAGGGTGTCCTACATGTACTAGCCATACTATTTTGTCCCACACTTTTTTGGGTGGTATTATGTTGTTTCTTCTCTTAATGAGTTTCCTTTCCATGCTCAGTTCATGTCTGACTCCCCAATACCACTGGAGATCTTTAGGTAAGTTACTTTGTTAGCAGGACAACCATATACTATTTTCTCTTTCAGCAAGTATAAGGTAACATCTTAATCTGTCCCTGACTCCCATTCATCCTTACTGATACATGCAGAAGCAACTTTCAACACAGTTCCCTCTTGAATCCCAGCAATAGTTCCATATTTCTCTCCCAGCATTCTTGAGAGACAATCAGCTGCCATATTCCTCGTTCCAGTAATGTATGCTATCCAAAAATTATACCACTCCAGTCCTAATTTACATTTTGAAATTTGTGGGGTTGTGTTGTCTATACCTTTGGATGAGAAAATGTGTGTTAGAGGTTTGTGGTCAGTGCGTAAAGTAAACAGTAATCCTCACAGGAAGAACCTAAAATGTGGGGTGGCCCAGTAGCAATGTAGGGCTTCCCTCTCAATTGTGGAATAGTTAACTCTGCCCCTTTGAGTGTGTGTGATGCAAAAGCCACAACCTGTTCCGGATCGTCCATAATCTGGTTTGAATGGCCCCCAGACCTTTTGTGCTGGCATTGTTTGTCAGGATAGTTTTATTTCTGGCATCAAAATTTCCTAAAGTGGGGCTTGAAATTATATCCTGTTTGATTTTGTCAAAAGTGTCATCTTGCATTTGTTCATTACATGCAGAATGAACACCTTTTTGCAACAATTCTCGTAACAGTGCTACTTTGTCAGCAAAGTTTTTTTATGAACTTGGACATGTACTCAACAAGTCCTAAAAATGACCTTAATTCATCTTTGTCAGATGTAGAGGGTTCCTCCCTAACTGCTTCAATTAGGTTGATCTTGGATTTGATTCCGTCTTTGGAGAAAGTATGTCCTAAATAGTCAACAGAACCAACACCCACTTGGAGTTTGTTTCATTTCAACGTTAGACCCGCATCCTTCAAAACGGTAAAAAGAGACCTCAAAATGTCATTGTGTTCTGTTTCTGTGTTCTCATAAACTAGGACATCGCCCTGAAAGACAGGTACATTTTTTAGGCCTCTCAAAATGTGCTTAATAATTCTTTGAAACACTGTGCTGCTGAAGCAAGGCCAAATGGCATTTTTCAATACCTGTAGACTCCAAAAGGAGTTATAAAAGATGTGTAAGGTCTGGAATCTGGGTGGAGTTCTATTTTGTGATAATCCAGGGAGAGATTGATTACACCTAAATAAATTGCCTTGCTCATCATGCTCAACATTTCGTTTATCGAAGGAAGGGGAAATCTATCAACCCAAATGCTTGAGTTTAGATCCCTAAGGTCTACACGTAGCCTAACCCCCTTTCCACCAGCCTTACTTGTTACAACAATAGGTGCAAGTAATTCCAAGTTTTCAATCTGCTCAATCACCCCTTGATCTTCAAACCTCTCGAGTTCTTCTTTCAATGTTTCTCCCATAAGGTGAGGTATAGCCCTAACCTTATGTACTACAGGACACACTCTACTATTGAGCTTTAGTCCATGTTGATGTTCTTTAATCAGCCTGACTTGTCATCAAACAATTCCAGGAACTCTTTGCATATGTTGTTCCCTGAATATGATTTTTCAGAAGAAAGCACCTGCTCTGGGTTATTGGGGTCTAACTTCATGCCTAATAATTTCTGGTGCCCCCACCCAAGTAAATTAGATCCTTGTGATTTTACATATATTTTCCCAATTGTGGAACGATCTTTAAACTCTATTCTCGTGATGGGAATACCTATCAATGGAATGGTATCCCTGTTGTAGCCACTAGGATTTATATCAGCATCTTCCAGACTATAGCCTTTCTTAGCAAACTTTTGCTCAAGCATATTTTTCTCACTAAAAGTATACAGAGAATATGAGTCAGTAAAGACAGTAATTTCCTCCACATCTGAAGCAATTTTATATGTAGGGTAAGTATTCTGTGTATTATGTTCCAAAGTACAACGTTGTAAAATAAATTTCTCTCTGTAATCCTCTCTAGTCCCTACAGTAGGCACCAATTTACTCTCCATACTTTTATACACCTTAGCTTCATTACATTTGCAGGAAGTGTTATAAAAGGAGCCCATTTTATTACCCTTCCTGCATATGTAATGACCTACAGGACAGTTGGGACTATTCACAAGATGACGGGAATTTCCACACATGTAACACCTTGTTTTCCCTGCTTCCAGGATAAATTTTTCTTTTCCCTTTGCATTAGGGTTTTTCGGTTTAATTGTAATCACCACATCACTTTTTCCCCTTCATGGAGCACCTTGTGCACCTCTTCATTAGAACTAGGTTGCTTCATAACCTTTATGCATTCCATCATGTGCTCTAAGCTTTTTCCATTTTTACAGCTTCTTTCAAATTTGGATTGTGTGCAAGTAATTTCTACTGTATACGTGTGTTGTTAGTACATCTTATTGGCTGGTCACGAATCAAAGAGTAACAAAGTACTGCAACTTCACAGGTGTTTGAAAGACCTTGTAGTACTGCAATACAGCTCATTACCTTTTAATTCTTTTCCCGTATCCTACTGAAAAATGTGTCTAGTTCCAGACTGAAATGAATTTTCTCTCCAAAATTTGTTAAATAGTACAGTGTAAATATTTTTTGAATTCCATGTAAAAAAACGTCTAATTTTATTGCATTATATATACATCAAAAAAGCTTTAAAAAGAAAATACAAAGAAAATGAACTGTAATGAAATATATAAAGAAATAAATTAAATAAACATTGATGGTGAAATCAAGCATGTTAATGTTATTGAAATGATTTAACAGATTGTTGAGCCCATGTTGAATTTAATGTTGACAACAAAAGAAATATAGGCCATAAGGAATTGTTCTCGTTGCATGTTTGTCTCTTCCCCTCTTCTCCCTGGCCTTAAATCAATCTTCCTGAGAGGGGGTCCCCATATTTTGCAGTTGTTCTGGAAATTCTCCTGAGTTCTCTACAGTTGCAGTAGCAACCGTTAGATTATCAGTGATAGAGGAATGCCCTTTGTAGTAGCATTGATCCGAGAAAAATCTGCAGAAGGAATAAAGTCACCTTTAGCAAAAGCTGTCAGTAATAAAGAGCAAGGATAAAAAGAGTGACTCTCCTGTAGTAGAGTTATAAGGGAGCTCCTCTCTCTTACTAGGAAAATGTAATATAATATAAAATCCCTCAATAAGGTAACGAAAATTTAGTAGGTATTCAAGTTTTCCATCCAATGGAAAGCAATCACCCGATGGTGTCATCAACATCCGTTGCTTCCCCTTCTGATTCTCACAGTAAAAATTCATGCAGGTACATAGTAAAACAGTGTTTTTGCAACTTCTAGTAAACATGGAGGAAAGTTCTCTTGAGAACCTTCTTACCTAAGCTACGAGCTGGGTTCAATGTCCCATTGTGAATACAAAAGGCTAGTCAGATGCACTGAAAAAATCTATCAATAATATCCTAGTTAAACATACAAAAAATATATCTAGACCATTGATCATTCTAGTTGTCTATACATTATGAATTCATAGCAAGGTTCTTTGTATTAGTAAAGTGATCTAATATGGTGCGATGAAGCTAAAAGAACATAATCTTAAAGTCAGTCCATTCTTTAGTAAGATGCTGGTGCTAGGCAAAGTGTCCCAAATAAACGACTATGTTGCTATGAGCGTAGTCGAAAGAATCGGCTTGGGCATAAATCCAGGGCCACATTTAAGAATGATAGTCTGGTACAAGCAAGTTTGTTTCACCTTATTTTTCGTATGCATTTAAATCAAGCACATGTTCCCTACCTGTGATTTATCTATGTACTCATTAAGCAGAATTAAAATGCATTCTAATGGATTTGTACAAGTTGTAAAACAAGCACATTTTTCCTACTTGGTATTTTTCTAGGTGAAAACATTTCTGCGTGGGTTAAATAGATTCTAAAGTGCGATTCTAATATGGTCTACAAGTTCAAATTTATTTTCTAACTATGTTCCTTACAGTACATCCTTTCTGATGATTTTTCAATCATCGCATAACTTTGTTTCACTTGGGAAGTCAAGTCTAGAAAGCACTGTTGTACCCATATGTGTCTATTCTCTTTCTTTTGATCCCTCTACTAAATGTCAGTGACTTCAAGTAGTTGTCATTCATTATGCCATGTAATCCCATGTCCCTTTCCTACATTTTCTTCTGAATATGTTCCTGTCATTTGTGCATACAATATTTACACCTCAGATATAGAATGTAAAGAAATGTCAAAGCCCTACTATTACTATTGGCATTAATATTGCTTCCAGTATACCCTTCCCAGCTGATGAAAAACAATTTCCAATAGTGCTCAGTCCTTTCCAAAAAATCTCTTACAAACGTGGTGTTTCCAATTCACTTAATTCAGGCTTCTACCCCTGAAATGTTCTTTGCATAACTTCCAATTTCCTTATTCTCATCTGGTATGAGTGCACAGAAGTGTGTTAATTTGAGCATGTGACAGACTCCTCCCTTCTCAGTGAGTAATATGTCCAAAGCAAGGCAGTCCTGTAAAACTATGGACTTTATAGCAGAGTGTTTGGTGTTAATCAAAAGTAAAGCTCCAGAAGTGCTAGTTGCCATTTTGACAATTACTATAGCTAATTTCCTGACATTTCATCATTTAGGATGACTGCTACAGATGGTATTATTGCTCTAAATATGTCTTCTACTAAAGTGGCTTACTTGCTTGTGCTACATAGTAAGAAGTTAGCATTTTGTCCACAAATGTAGTAAACCACTAGATTTGCCTTTTTTCCTCCTTGCAATATTTGCCATGCCCCCGTCAGTTCGAATGTGTGTTCACAACTGCATACCCCTACAAGTCTAGTCTTTTTGAGTGTTCCTCTTTTGTAAACGCAATCCTTCTCTTTGTGTCACCTGTCTAGTCTGAGTTTAGGATAAACCATTTTCTTCACAAATGTATCTCTTCTTTCTTATGCACGTTCTCCAAAATGTCCCCCTTTCTGTCTGTAGCTTTTGTCATGTTCGTGTATCTTTTCTCTAAAGCCATAATGTAAGCCTTCTCTAAAGGTCGCATTATGCAGGTTAAATTGTTGTTGTAAGCTCTATAATACCAAGCGGTATCCATCATTTTTGCTTCCAGGTGTAAGTTCATGCTTTCTATTAAAGGCACTCTACGTGGTACTAAATCATAATTAGGATAAAAGTATTCAAAATGTCCTCACCTATAGACTACCGAAAGTAAAATGGTACAAGAAACTGCATAAGACAAGGGTAGGTGGTAATATATGACCTCCTCAGAAACAGAAGTTGGTAAGTGTGTGCAAACATAGCGATCCTTACCCTTCTTGACATTAGTGTATTATTATACTGATCTAGAATATAAATTAGTAGAATAATCATCTTTCTTGTAACTCACACATTTTTTTGTGAAAATACTATCCCTAATATTGAGTAGATAGATAGCTTTTATTGCACAATTAATTAACATCATTGCAATCATGCTGAGTTAAAATCAATATAAAGTGCATTTTTTCCAGAGTTAATAAGAAATTTATAACAATTACCATCCTATTATTCTGAAGAATCAAAAGCTTTAGACACCGTTTTATCAACTATAGAAAACTTGGAGGTTAAAACCATTTATGCAGCATTATTAACTATAATTCTGTATATTTGTTTGAGTCAGAACGGCTTTTACTTCAAACAGGAATTTCATCAAGCGTGCCGAAAGATGCACAGGGTCGCCTTTCATACATTCTACCAAAGCTGCATGAGATCTCTGTACATTTAAAATGCGCCACACATTGTGTACATATGTACTTGTGAAATTTTTGCTTGATGGTTCTAAATCTGGTGTTATGTAAAACACTTTTGGTGCTATTGTGATCATTATCACTGTTATCATGAATACCACACCCATGATATGTTTACACTTATTTCTAATGCAACACATTTTTCTGATCAGTATTTGAATAGCTCACTGTAAAGGATTAGTAGACAATCATCTTCAAAGCTGTTATGTCATTGTTCTGTTTTTTTTCTTTTTCTTAGTTGCCCAGTTTCCTAATCGACAATCCTTAACCCTACTACGTGTTCTTCTACAATATTATCCCTGTTCTTCGGTAACTTTGGGGCCCATTAGGATCTCGGGCGGATCGCCACCACCCACATGGTGGTGGCTGTCCGCCCGAGATCTGTCCCCGTCCGCCACCCATTTCCTCTGCCATATTACTATGGCGGGGTGGACCTCGACGGACGGAAATACCGTCCGCAACCTTTTCCACCCGGTCAACAAGTCGACTGGGTGGAAAAGAGTTTAATGTGGTGGCGGTGTCTGTTAGACACTGTCAGCCATAATATCATGGGGTGGAAACATGCCTTTCTGTGGCGGCATTGCCGCCAGGGAAAGGCATGTGGGAATTGCTTGCGGGGGCCCATTGCGGGCCCCCAAGGACTCTGGGGGGTGCACATGGGGGGTACCTATGGTACCCCCTTCAGTTCCATGCACAACATGGCAGGCAACACGTGGTGCCTGCCATGTTGTGCATGGAAGTGCATGACATGCCTTCCTGGCACTGTGGCAGGCAGGGCTCAGTGAACCGCCCGCCACAATCTCAGGAATGCAGGATGTGCCCGCCACTGTGGCGGGTGCATCCTAATGGCCCTCACGGTACCCCAGTCTTTATGGTGGGTGGTCCCATTTTGCGATAGGATGGTGGGCGGACAAAGTCTGCCCGCCATCCTAATGACCCCCTTAGTTCTCAAACCTAGGTTAGTCTTCTGTAAAACAAATAACTAAAATACCTAACATCTGATTGGCACAATTTACAGTTTTTCTTCTAATTGCATTAAGTTCCTTTTTATCTTTCAAATTGAGTTTAACAAATTATAATGTCTCTGCAGTTCAAGAGAGTTCTATCAGTTCAGGATTCACGTTGCACAGATCTTCCAAGGTGATATTCAATGCTGAATTTAGGACATAATGCATTCAGGTTCCGAATATCTTCTGCAAGGTATTCAAGTTCTTTCAGACCTTCTTATGACTTGATGATTTTGATTGAATCCACCTTCATCTTCTGTTTCACTCTCCTTATGCACTGTCTCTGGAATCCGTGCAATTGATGAGTTTCTCCTTAGTCTATCTTTCCCGAGACTCCTGGGCCACTCTACTTGATGGCGGGCTCTCTTTATCCCAGTGCTTGTTCCTTCACCTGGGTCTTGTTTGTTTCTTTGTTCTGATTCACAGATGCTTTCAGTGTGTGGTTCAGTCTCTGCCTGGTCTTTGGCCAAGATTTCAATGCCATTCTGTGTAACTTCTGTATTTGTCTCATAGTATGCAAATCTTCACCCCTTTCTTCTCCCTGTACTTCTCTCTGTATCAGAATAGGTGCTGCAGGTCTAGATGGTCTCTCAACTTGCGGCACAACCACTAAAGCTCTTTTTTCGGCATTATAGCCAAAGGCACTTCTATGGATTGCTTACTCTCTTGGTGTGTGCGACATGTATCCAGTTTGGAGTTCCAGCACATTTAATAGCAGAGTTAATAGTCAGTATGACTTGGAAGGGGCTTTTCATCTGGGTTCAAGACAAGTCTTCCAAACATGCTTCTTGATCGCAACCCAATCACTAGGATTGAGGTTGTGGCACTGTTCGAGCTGACATTCAATGAGAGACAGAACAAACCAATGAGCCATTGTCTTGCAATAATCAAAGAGCATATCATCTGTGATATTCACAAGGCCACTTGCAGGCACAGCAGGTAGTCTCATAGCCCTTGCCATTAGGATATCATGAGGGGATAATCCTGACTTCCTGTCTGGTATACTTCAGACGCTCATCATCACCAAGGGTAAAGCGTCTGGCCATTTCAGTGAAGTCAAAGCACAAACCTTCGCCAATCTAGATTTGATTGTTCCATTAATTTGTTCGACTATGTCTGATGCTTCATGTCTGTAACTGCAAAGTAGCTTTTGTTCAGTCTGGAAAGCAGCACATGGCATGTCCATCACTTCATTGCTGAAGTGTGTTCCACTATCTGACTCAAAAAGGCCCGGCATACCGAATCTCGGAATGAGTTCACGTAATAACTGTTTAGCTATGGTCAGACTATTGTTTCTCTTCACTGGGTAGGCTTCCACTCATTTTGGGAACACACAGATAATCACCAGGTTATATCCCAACCCTTTGTGCACAGGCATCTCAATAAAATCCACTTGTAGTCTGTTGAAGGGGCCACTTGATCCTGCTATGTGTGTGCTTCTAACGTGTGTTTTTCTCCCTGCATTCAGCTGTTGACATATAGCACACCTTCTGCAATTCTCACCAGCATTCGTTCAAAATCTAGGATTATACCAACTTTGTCTAAATATTCTTACCATGGCATCTCTCCCAAATGTGTATCCATGAGAATAATATGGCCCTTTTAAACAACAAGCTGTCAGGCAATGCTGCCTTGCATCTGCTGACATCCAGATGTCATTTGCATTCTTTACACATCCTGATCTGAACCATCTATTTTGTTCTGCTTTGGACATATTTTCCTATATGTAGTCAAAGAGAAATCCCTGGGTGTACACTAAAGTAAGTACGTGTTGTGTTACTGTATAGGTACTAACCAATCATACAGGCATTCCTTATAGGGACATTAAGGGGAAATCATGTAAAAATAAAATATTAGATAAGGAGTTCCACACTAAAAGTGAACGTTCACAATCTTTTTAATATTTTGTAAAAATAAAACCTCTTGTCACAGAGAAATAAATTAAAAATCCAAAGAACACCTCTTTGAATAAGTACAATAAAATTTCAATAGACAATTAATAACAGTTCATTACATAAAAAAAACATAATATCACAATCATCAGAATTATATAACAAAGGAGAAAAAGTTAATCAATACAGTACACGAGAAACAATTGGATCCTTTTCGCAAACCCCCTATCACTGTGGCCTTGATATTTTCCGCCCCAGAAGTTGTCCCCCCTACGGAGCTAGTTGAAAACTATATCAGAAACAATTGGCGGCTAGAGAAGGATATAGTAGATATGGAAGGACTGGAAAATGACTTTACTCAAGAAGAATTAAAATTAGCTATTTTTTCTCTTCCCTCTGGGAAGGCTGCGGGGGATGACACTTTGCCGATCGAAATTTATAAAATTTGCTGCGAGGAACTACTTCCATTATTTTGTTCAGTCATTAACCAGATAAGTACAACAGATAGGGCCCCGACCTCTGGGAACACTGCAAAAATTATCTTTTTCTTAAAAAAGAACAAACCACCTACGGAGTGCGGGTCTTACCGCCCAATCTCCTTGATTAATGCCGATGCCAAGGTATTTGCTAAATTAATTGCCACACGACTTTCTCCCCTCATGCCTAAGCTGGTTAGTGAACACCAACATGGCTTTGTAGTGGGCAGAGATACAACTCGGCAACTCTCTTTTGAGCAGTTAAACTGCAAGCTTGGGTAAGGGCAATCAACTCAGCAACTTATGCGGAGAAAACGGAACGAAGCCTAGAGGCTGCTATCACATAATTTAGGGAGCACACGGCATATGCTGCTCTTAATGTGCCTTCATTTCCTCTCAGAATGATAAGTGAAAATGTATGTGTGTGGGTACTGCACACAGTATTCAAATTGTGAGGGCGTTTTAACAAAAATTGTGTGCGACCTTTGATTGATGCCTGCCACACCCTATAGAACCTGTATTAAGCCTGACACCAGAAAGGCTGTCAGGACTCTAAGGTGCACAACATAAAACTGAGCAAGCTCTTAATTCGTTTGACTTCTTTTGTTTATATTTCAACCATTAAATTTTCATTTTGTAAACATTTTTTACATGCAATTATTTTTCAGAAAAGTTCACAGCGTACATTGTTTCAAATCATTACAAATCATAGTCAGAACATAAAGGCAACATAAAAATCGAATAAAGGTGCTTAGTATGAACACATAAGAACCCAATGCATTTCGGGACCCTTCGTGGCCCCTTCGTCAGGGGTCTGTTGAAAAAACAAATATAAACAAAAAATTAGTATAAAGCAAACTATTGCTTTAATGTTTATAAGTGGCTCAGCCATTTTTAACTGTTAAATGGTTTACCTGTCTCTGTATTTGAGATCTAAGTCTTTTTAATTAGAAATTTAGTAAATTTAGTTTTTTTTTCTTTTTATTATACTCTTCACTGTGAGAAAAACAGTCTGTGTTGTGACTAAACTCCACATAATCATTTTAAACTCATTATTCATTAGACTAGTCGCTGTGACTACATACTGTGTTCAGCAGGTTACTTGGAACAAAAAGGGGTGTTCCTATGTATAAGGAAAGATGACATTTAAAGGAATTATTTTGTATCTAAACTTAGCTACAGCATGTTTAACTAAATTTGAAAACGAAAAGGAGTGAACCAATTTTAAAATGATTACCTGCGAGCCGTTGCGTAGTGCGTTGGTCTCGCTTTAATAGCCAGTTGAGATGAATAGGTGCTAAAAAAGAAAATAATGAAATTGCAGTCTCGTTCCTTAGAGCCCCCAAAGGTATTTTCTACCCAGCGTTTTGATATGAAAAATATGAAAAATACCTGCTGTATCTGTAGGGTTTCAGAAATTCTGCTTATTGTTCGGTAACCTTCTCCAACCTGTGAAAGGTTGAGAATATTATTTTAACATTATGGACTTTTAATTAGTTTGTGCGTCCTACCGCTAAGGGAAGGTGAGGTTTCCAGTTTACCTGCGGTCCTAGGCTGTGGCGCTTCGGTTCCGCAGTGTCGGTCTTTGTTGCAATTAAACTGTGGAAAAACCACAGAATTAGTCAATCTGGTTTAGAAATCCCTTTTCTATTTGGCGTTTTTACATCCCCGAGTAGCGGAGCTTACCTTCGCTGCGTGCTGCACTAGTCTTCAACCGTTCAACTCTGGCGTGTTCGCTATCGCCATTAAAGTTTGGTCCTTTTTCTAATTCTTTGGTGTCTAAAAGTTTCTCTGACACTGAAAACGGACTAAGGTTATCTTACTTTGCTCGATTGTGAGCGGATTGGGGCAGCCATATTGGAGTATTATCAAAACGGTCAATTTGCATCTTTGCTATTTAGATTTTGAGAATGATGTAAAGCTATTATTTGACTATGAGTGATTTAGTTCGAACCTTTGACTGCATAAGTGCTAAATTTTCGTAACCCATGGAAAACACAAAATGAATAATAAATAGCGATGCTAATATCCGGCGTTTAAACCAAAAACAATATTTCGGAACATATCTCAATAAATTGTCATTTACAATCCTATTATACTGAAAACAATACCTGCCTATTTACAATCTTCATTTTAGTAGATTAAAGTATGCAAACTAGTATAAATTTATATCAGTTCAAATTTATGTTGTTTCGAGTTAATTTAAATGGTTATGAATATAATGGGGTTCACTGTGTTGTATAGTCACTAAGGCGTGTATCAGAATTCACTAGGGAGACAGGGTTGCCCATCAGTTTTGATTGTTTACAGAAAGCATGCCATCTCAATTTTATCGTTGAGCCCAAATGGGACCAAAGTCTGCAATTTGCGGATCCAGAAGGCTTCTCGCTGGAGAAGAATCTTTGCATTATCGAATCCCAATCTTTGTGGTACTTGTTCTATTATTTGGAATCTTAGTTGCGCTATCGTATGCCTTGCTTCTGTCCAGTGTTGCGCTAAAGGTGATGTGATGTTTTTTGAACGTATTCTACTTTTGTGTTCCGTTAGTCTCACTTTGAGTTTTCTGTCAGTTTTACCTATGTAGAGAAGTCCACATGGACATTTGATGGCATATATCACATGTTCTGAATTACATGTTGTGTCGTGTTTTAGTTGAATTTTCTCCCCTGTTCTAGGGTGTAGTAAAATAGTGCCCAAAATGATGTTATTGCAATTTTTACAATTGTGACATTTCATTGTTCCTTTGAATGCCGTTCGCTCTTCAGCGGTGGTTACCGACTTGCTCGGTTTGTTCAGCATCTCTTTTAGATTTTGTGCCCTTTTGTAGGCAAACAAAGGTTGCTCTTGAAACAATGTACCAAAGTCCTTTTCTATTTGTAGTATCTCCCATCTCTTTTTGATTATTTTCTTGATTTGCCAGGATGATGTGGAGTATTTCGATACAAATGCCATTCTTTTATTTGCATTCTTTTGCTTCTTTGCTAATAGTTCACTTCTGGGGATGGTCTTTATCTTCTCTACATGTGCCTCCAAGAGTTTTCTTGGGTAACCTCTGTCCAAATACCTTTGTTTTTGCTCTTTAATGCTTTTGTCGCATGTTTCTGGATCAGATGTGATCCTCTTGATTCGCATAAATTGCGACACTGGCAGGTTGTTGATCAAATTGGCTGGATGAAAACTCCCATAAAGTAGGGCGTTGTTCTTGTCTGTTGGTTTTTTGTATACCCTTGTGTGTATGGAACTTTCTTGTATTTCCACTAGAACATCTAGGAAAGGCAGTGCTTCAGTACTTGTATTGTGTGTGAACTGGATGCGAGCATCAATGCTATTGAGTTTTTGAATGTTCTCCATTAGTTTCTTTTCCGAATCTTTCCAAAGTATAAAGATATCATCTATATATCTTTTGTAGTGTACCAGTCCTTGCTGCCATTCAGGTTTAGTCAAAATGTGATTGTCCTCGAATTTAGCCATAAAAATGTTGGCATAAATACAAGCTCCGGGAAAACCCATTGCTGTTCCATTTAGCTGTAAGTAAAAATCATTTTGCCATGTGAAATAGCTGTTTTCTAGGCAGAATTCCAATAACTTAAGAATCATGCACTTCACTTCTTCAGATTTTTCTCCTTTTAAAAGTGCCCATTCCATGGCTTCTAGGCCTTGCTGGTGTGGTATTGAAGTATATAGGGATGTAACGTCTATAGTACAAATTATCCACTGTACAGCATCTTGTGTGTCGATTGTTTGAAGATTCCTTAAAAAATCTGAAGTATCTTCTAAATACGTTGACCAGTTCTGTATGAATGACTGCATATGGGTGTCTATAAATATTCCCAAATTTTCAAAAATTGAGGAGCAACCTGAGACTATTGGTCTAAAGGGTGGATTTTGAAGACTTTTGTGTATTTTAGGTAAAAAGTATATCCGTGGTCTCCTTGGATACAATTGTCTCAAATAGCGTTTTGTTCTAGTGTTGATCCAGCATAACTCTTCTGCTTTATTTAGAATTTCATCTAAAGCATGTGCTATTTCGATAGTCGGATCTCTGTCAAGTTTTGCATATGTGGTTGTGTCACTTACATGTTCAGTGCCTTTTAGTACATAAAACGTGGAGTCCATAATGACTAGACCCCCTCCTTTGTCCAGTACCCACACACATACATTTTCACTTATCATTCTGCAAAACGGTGGGCACTAGCACCATAGAAAATGTCTTTCGACTCGATATCTGGAATCACGGAAAATAGAGCAAACATAAAAATATACACGACGGATGAGGTTGCTCCTCAATTTTTGAAAATTTGGGAATATTTATAGACACCCATATGCAGTCATTCATACAGAACTGGTCAACGTATTTAGAAGATACTTCAGATTTTTTAAGGAATCTTCAAACAATCGACACACAAGATGCTGTACAGTGGATAATTTGTACTATAGACGTTACATCCCTATATACTTCAATACCACACCAGCAAGGCCTAGAAGCCATGGAATGGGCACTTTTAAAAGGAGAAAAATCTGAAGAAGTGAAGTGCATGATTCTTAAGTTATTGGAATTCTGCCTAGAAAACAGCTATTTCACATGGCAAAATGATTTTTACTTACAGCTAAATGGAACAGCAATGGGTTTTCCCGGAGCTTGTATTTATGCCAACATTTTTATGGCTAAATTCGAGGACAATCACATTTTGACTAAACCTGAATGGCAGCAAGGACTGGTACACTACAAAAGATATATAGATGATATCTTTATACTTTGGAAAGATTCGGAAAAGAAACTAATGGAGAACATTCAAAAACTCAATAGCATTGATGCTCGCATCCAGTTCACACACAATACAAGTACTGAAGCACTGCCTTTCCTAGATGTTCTAGTGGAAATACAAGAAAGTTCCATACACACAAGGGTATACAAAAAACCAACAGACAAGAACAACGCCCTACTTTATGGGAGTTTTCATCCAGCCAATTTGATCAACAACCTGCCAGTGTCGCAATTTATGCGAATCAAGAGGATCACATCTGATCCAGAAACATGCGACAAAAGCATTAAAGAGCAAAAACAAAGGTATTTGGACAGAGGTTACCCAAGAAAACTCTTGGAGGCACATGTAGAGAAGATAAAGACCATCCCCAGAAGTGAACTATTAGCAAAGAAGCAAAAGAATGCAAATAAAAGAATGGCATTTGTATCGAAATACTCCACATCATCCTGGCAAATCAAGAAAATAATCAAAAAGAGATGGGAGATACTACAAATAGAAAAGGACTTTGGTACATTGTTTCAAGAGCAACCTTTGTTTGCCTACAAAAGGGCACAAAATCTAAAAGAGATGCTGAACAAACCGAGCAAGTCGGTAACCACCGCTGAAGAGCGAACGGCATTCAAAGGAACAATGAAATGTCACAATTGTAAAAATTGCAATAACATCATTTTGGGCACTATTTTACTACACCCTAGAACAGGGGAGAAAATTCAACTAAAACACGACACAACATGTAATTCAGAACATGTGATATATGCCATCAAATGTCCATGTGGACTTCTCTACATAGGTAAAACTGACAGAAAACTCAAAGTGAGACTAACGGAACACAAAAGTAGAATACGTTCAAAAAACATCACATCACCTTTAGCGCAACACTGGACAGAAGCAAGGCATACGATAGCGCAACTAAGATTCCAAATAATAGAACAAGTACCACAAAGATTGGGATTCGATAATGCAAAGATTCTTCTCCAGCGAGAAGCCTTCTGGATCCGCAAATTGCAGACTTTGGTCCCATTTGGGCTCAACGATAAAATTGAGATGGCATGCTTTCTGTAAACAATCAAAACTGATGGGCAACCCTGTCTCCCTAGTGAATTCTGATACACGCCTTAGTGACTATACAACACAGTGAACCCCATTATATTCATAACCATTTAAATTAACTCGAAACAACATAAATTTGAACTGATATAAATTTATACTAGTTTGCATACTTTAATCTACTAAAATGAAGATTGTAAATAGGCAGGTATTGTTTTCAGTATAATAGGATTGTAAATGACAATTTATTGAGATATGTTCCGAAATATTGTTTTTGGTTTAAACGCCGGATATTAGCATCGCTATTTATTATTCATTTTGTGTTTTCCATGGGTTACGAAAATTTAGCACTTATGCAGTCAAAGGTTCGAACTAAATCACTCATAGTCAAATAATAGCTTTACATCATTCTCAAAATCTAAATAGCAAAGATGCAAATTGACCGTTTTGATAATACTCCAATATGGCTGCCCCAATCCGCTCACAATCGAGCAAAGTAAGATAACCTTAGTCCGTTTTCAGTGTCAGAGAAACTTTTAGACACCAAAGAATTAGAAAAAGGACCAAACTTTAATGGCGATAGCGAACACGCCAGAGTTGAACGGTTGAAGACTAGTGCAGCACGCAGCGAAGGTAAGCTCCGCTACTCGGGGATGTAAAAACGCCAAATAGAAAAGGGATTTCTAAACCAGATTGACTAATTCTGTGGTTTTTCCACAGTTTAATTGCAACAAAGACCGACACTGCGGAACCGAAGCGCCACAGCCTAGGACCGCAGGTAAACTGGAAACCTCACCTTCCCTTAGCGGTAGGACGCACAAACTAATTAAAAGTCCATAATGTTAAAATAATATTCTCAACCTTTCACAGGTTGGAGAAGGTTACCGAACAATAAGCAGAATTTCTGAAACCCTACAGATACAGCAGGTATTTTTCATATTTTTCATATCAAAACGCTGGGTAGAAAATACCTTTGGGGGCTCTAAGGAACGAGACTGCAATTTCATTATTTTCTTTTTTAGCACCTATTCATCTCAACTGGCTATTAAAGCGAGACCAACGCACTACGCAACGGCTCGCAGGTAATCATTTTAAAATTGGTTCACTCCTTTTCGTTTTCAAATTTAGTTAAACATGCTGTAGCTAAGTTTAGATACAAAATAATTCCTTTAAATGTCATCTTTCCTTATACATAGGAACACCCCTTTTTGTTCCAAGTAACCTGCTGAACACGGTATGTAGTCACAGCGACTAGTCTAATGAATAATGAGTTTAAAATGATTATGTGGAGTTTAGTCACAACACAGACTGTTTTTCTCACAGTGAAGAGTATAATAAAAAGAAAAAAAACCTAAATTTACTAAATTTCTAATTAAAAAGACTTAGATCTCAAATACAGAGACAGGTAAACCATTTAACAGTTAAAAATGGCTGAGCCACTTATAAACATTAAAGCAATAGTTTGCTTTATACTAATTTTTTGTTTATATTTGTTTTTTCAACAGACCCCTGACGAAGGGGCCACGAAGGGTCCCGAAATGCATTGGGTTCTTATGTGTTCATACTAAGCACCTTTATTCGATTTTTATGTTGCCTTTATGTTCTGACTATGATTTGTAATGATTTGAAACAATGTACGCTGTGAACTTTTCTGAAAAATAATTGCATGTAAAAAATGTTTACAAAATGAAAATTTAATGGTTGAAATATAAACAAAAGAAGTCAAACGAATTAAGAGCTTGCTCAGTTTTATGTTGTGCACCTTAGAGTCCTGACAGCCTTTCTGGTGTCAGGCTTAATACAGGTTCTATAGGGTGTGGCAGGCATCAATCAAAGGTCGCACACAATTTTTGTTAAAACGCCCTCACAATTTGAATACTGTGTGCAGTACCCACACACATACATTTTCACTTATCATTCTGCAAAACGGTGGGCACTAGCACCATAGAAAATGTCTTTCGACTCGATATCTGGAATCACGGAAAATAGAGCAAACATAAAAATATACACGACGGATGAAGCAGATCAAATATATCAATTGATAAAGGAAACGAAAACCTTTGATGCAAAAAGTGGCTCAGTCACACAACAACTTAAACAATTGGAGTATTTAACAAAGCGTGAATTGAACCAACGACTACACGCCTCAACATTAATCCAATATCATCGCGTGAGACGGATTCCAAGAGGCCTCAGGCTCGCCATCAGACCAATGCTGTACAGATTGAATAACAATCCTCAATTTATGGAGAAATGGTACTGTATCCTCAATAAATGCTCGCTAGACCTGATCTTGTTACTAGTGGAAGAGCTCTCAAGAATCATTAAAGAACTAGAGGAAGAAATATTCAATGTCAAAAGAGAGTTGTCATCCAGAATGGAAGTAGAACCGTGGAACAAATTCTTAGCAGATTTGGACATCAAACTAGACAAATATGGCAAAGAGATACAGGAGACAAAATTGCGGAAATTTAAACGCGACACAATCGACTACAAGCTCAACGAAGCTTATACTTGGGCTGAAGTTTACGCGAAAAGGAGATACACAAATAGGAAACAACAACCTACAACATCAGATGAAAGTGGAGTATCTGATAGTGATACTAGCACCACGAGACAACCTTTGCAGAAACAACAAGCAACTCCTTCAACATCAACGGAAGGTGCAAGCGGCACCAATTTAACCTCGGATTCTTTTTTAGTGGAGGGCCAATTGCCCAGCAAACCACCAGATCCAACAGCATCGACACAAGCGGAAAGAAAACGAGAAGAGGAAAAGGAAAAGGAGGGCATAAGGAAAGCAAGTCTCAGGAGCCAAGCCAAAGCCTCGTGATCAATATATCTCAATATCCTCTGACACAGTTTGAAACAAACTTACTCAATAAAGGCACAGGTTTTGTGAGAACATATCAAACAAATGAGCTTGAAACGGAGATAGCATTTTTTAAGTTCATGTGCCTGATCAGGCTCAAGCATTTTTTCACTGTGGTAAATCCAATCCAAACTGAGGAAAATGATGACACTAAATTCAAACCTAAGAGCACTTTTGTAGCCCCAATATCGCACAAGACATTGGATACTTTTGAGACACTAGTCAAGGCTGACCTAAGTAAAATTCACTTCAAGAGCAAACTAAAGAATCTGACTAAAGCGGAATACAGTGCACTGCAAACTTTAGCGAAGAATCCAACTATTGTAATCCAGAAGGCGGACAAAGGAGGGGGTCTAGTCATTATGGACTCCACGTTTTATGTACTAAAAGGCACTGAACATGTAAGTGACACAACCACATATGCAAAACTTGACAGAGATCCGACTATCGAAATAGCACATGCTTTAGATGAAATTCTAAATAAAGCAGAAGAGTTATGCTGGATCAACACTAGAACAAAACGCTATTTGAGACAATTGTATCCAAGGAGACCACGGATATACTTTTTACCTAAAATACACAAAAGTCTTCAAAATCCACCCTTTAGACCAATAGTCTCAGGTTGCTCCTCAATTTTTGAAAATTTGGGAATATTTATAGACACCCATATGCAGTCATTCATACAGAACTGGTCAACGTATTTAGAAGATACTTCAGATTTTTTAAGGAATCTTCAAACAATCGACACACAAGATGCTGTACAGTGGATAATTTGTACTATAGACGTTACATCCCTATATACTTCAATACCACACCAGCAAGGCCTAGAAGCCATGGAATGGGCACTTTTAAAAGGAGAAAAATCTGAAGAAGTGAAGTGCATGATTCTTAAGTTATTGGAATTCTGCCTAGAAAACAGCTATTTCACATGGCAAAATGATTTTTACTTACAGCTAAATGGAACAGCAATGGGTTTTCCCGGAGCTTGTATTTATGCCAACATTTTTATGGCTAAATTCGAGGACAATCACATTTTGACTAAACCTGAATGGCAGCAAGGACTGGTACACTACAAAAGATATATAGATGATATCTTTATACTTTGGAAAGATTCGGAAAAGAAACTAATGGAGAACATTCAAAAACTCAATAGCATTGATGCTCGCATCCAGTTCACACACAATACAAGTACTGAAGCACTGCCTTTCCTAGATGTTCTAGTGGAAATACAAGAAAGTTCCATACACACAAGGGTATACAAAAAACCAACAGACAAGAACAACGCCCTACTTTATGGGAGTTTTCATCCAGCCAATTTGATCAACAACCTGCCAGTGTCGCAATTTATGCGAATCAAGAGGATCACATCTGATCCAGAAACATGCGACAAAAGCATTAAAGAGCAAAAACAAAGGTATTTGGACAGAGGTTACCCAAGAAAACTCTTGGAGGCACATGTAGAGAAGATAAAGACCATCCCCAGAAGTGAACTATTAGCAAAGAAGCAAAAGAATGCAAATAAAAGAATGGCATTTGTATCGAAATACTCCACATCATCCTGGCAAATCAAGAAAATAATCAAAAAGAGATGGGAGATACTACAAATAGAAAAGGACTTTGGTACATTGTTTCAAGAGCAACCTTTGTTTGCCTACAAAAGGGCACAAAATCTAAAAGAGATGCTGAACAAACCGAGCAAGTCGGTAACCACCGCTGAAGAGCGAACGGCATTCAAAGGAACAATGAAATGTCACAATTGTAAAAATTGCAATAACATCATTTTGGGCACTATTTTACTACACCCTAGAACAGGGGAGAAAATTCAACTAAAACACGACACAACATGTAATTCAGAACATGTGATATATGCCATCAAATGTCCATGTGGACTTCTCTACATAGGTAAAACTGACAGAAAACTCAAAGTGAGACTAACGGAACACAAAAGTAGAATACGTTCAAAAAACATCACATCACCTTTAGCGCAACACTGGACAGAAGCAAGGCATACGATAGCGCAACTAAGATTCCAAATAATAGAACAAGTACCACAAAGATTGGGATTCGATAATGCAAAGATTCTTCTCCAGCGAGAAGCCTTCTGGATCCGCAAATTGCAGACTTTGGTCCCATTTGGGCTCAACGATAAAATTGAGATGGCATGCTTTCTGTAAACAATCAAAACTGATGGGCAACCCTGTCTCCCTAGTGAATTCTGATACACGCCTTAGTGACTATACAACACAGTGAACCCCATTATATTCATAACCATTTAAATTAACTCGAAACAACATAAATTTGAACTGATATAAATTTATACTAGTTTGCATACTTTAATCTACTAAAATGAAGATTGTAAATAGGCAGGTATTGTTTTCAGTATAATAGGATTGTAAATGACAATTTATTGAGATATGTTCCGAAATATTGTTTTTGGTTTAAACGCCGGATATTAGCATCGCTATTTATTATTCATTTTGTGTTTTCCATGGGTTACGAAAATTTAGCACTTATGCAGTCAAAGGTTCGAACTAAATCACTCATAGTCAAATAATAGCTTTACATCATTCTCAAAATCTAAATAGCAAAGATGCAAATTGACCGTTTTGATAATACTCCAATATGGCTGCCCCAATCCGCTCACAATCGAGCAAAGTAAGATAACCTTAGTCCGTTTTCAGTGTCAGAGAAACTTTTAGACACCAAAGAATTAGAAAAAGGACCAAACTTTAATGGCGATAGCGAACACGCCAGAGTTGAACGGTTGAAGACTAGTGCAGCACGCAGCGAAGGTAAGCTCCGCTACTCGGGGATGTAAAAACGCCAAATAGAAAAGGGATTTCTAAACCAGATTGACTAATTCTGTGGTTTTTCCACAGTTTAATTGCAACAAAGACCGACACTGCGGAACCGAAGCGCCACAGCCTAGGACCGCAGGTAAACTGGAAACCTCACCTTCCCTTAGCGGTAGGACGCACAAACTAATTAAAAGTCCATAATGTTAAAATAATATTCTCAACCTTTCACAGGTTGGAGAAGGTTACCGAACAATAAGCAGAATTTCTGAAACCCTACAGATACAGCAGGTATTTTTCATATTTTTCATATCAAAACGCTGGGTAGAAAATACCTTTGGGGGCTCTAAGGAACGAGACTGCAATTTCATTATTTTCTTTTTTAGCACCTATTCATCTCAACTGGCTATTAAAGCGAGACCAACGCACTACGCAACGGCTCGCAGGTAATCATTTTAAAATTGGTTCACTCCTTTTCGTTTTCAAATTTAGTTAAACATGCTGTAGCTAAGTTTAGATACAAAATAATTCCTTTAAATGTCATCTTTCCTTATACATAGGAACACCCCTTTTTGTTCCAAGTAACCTGCTGAACACGGTATGTAGTCACAGCGACTAGTCTAATGAATAATGAGTTTAAAATGATTATGTGGAGTTTAGTCACAACACAGACTGTTTTTCTCACAGTGAAGAGTATAATAAAAAGAAAAAAAACCTAAATTTACTAAATTTCTAATTAAAAAGACTTAGATCTCAAATACAGAGACAGGTAAACCATTTAACAGTTAAAAATGGCTGAGCCACTTATAAACATTAAAGCAATAGTTTGCTTTATACTAATTTTTTGTTTATATTTGTTTTTTCAACAGACCCCTGACGAAGGGGCCACGAAGGGTCCCGAAATGCATTGGGTTCTTATGTGTTCATACTAAGCACCTTTATTCGATTGTTATGTTGCCTTTATGTTCTGACTATGATTTGTAATGATTTGAAACAATGTACGCTGTGAACTTTTCTGAAAAATAATTGCATGTAAAAAATGTTTACAAAATGAAAATTTAATGGTTGAAATATAAACAAAAGAAGTCAAACGAATTAAGAGCTTGCTCAGTTTTATGTTGTGCACCTTAGAGTCCTGACAGCCTTTCTGGTGTCAGGCTTAATACAGGTTCATTTCCTCTCAGGCATGATCTATCCACAAATAGGTCACGGTAGGGCACATTTAAAGGTTCATCATATGGGGTTAGTGCTTATTTCAGCGACACTTCGACAATCATGATCAAACTCTTCTCAATTTTCACTTTGTTCAGTTACAGGCAATAAATCTGATAAGTTTAGTACATTGCAATGCTTTATCACAATATTTTCAGAGGCCAATAGACTTTGCTCATAACATGTCAACCTATTGCTAGTGAGGTACTGCGTGTTTGTCTTGGTCAACAATAGCTCCACAGAGTGCGGGATCACGACAATTAAAGGGTGTCCCATCACTATGTTCTCGCTCTTTTCCAGACTAGCACTCACCGTGGCTACCCCCTTCAAGCAGCCAGGAAGACCTGCCTTCACATGATCAAGTAGAGAAGGAAGCCACTGTACTTCGGGACCCAACATGAATCTGTGTTAAAACTGAGAGTGCACATAGTTATACCTGCTGCTCAGCCAGTGTGACTGTGATGATGGAATGTTGATGTGTGAGGTGGCAGTGGAATGTTGGTGAGTGAGAGAGTCAGTTGGTGGATGGGCTGAGCAGCAGGGAGTCTGCTCCTGGTGGGGCTTCTCTTGTAACATCTTATCCTGAATGAACCAATCTGATTAATCAACCTGGAACTGGACCTTCATTCTTTCTCAACATATTTGGTGACGATTTTGAAAAGACCTACATGTGCAAGTGGACTGAAAGAGAAAATTGAAATCTACTGAAGCTACGTGAAATAAAGCTAAGGAATCTACTGAAAGAAGAAAGAAACTTAAAGATCCTTGGAAACTTTTAGTGCTGGAAATGACAGTATGCCCTTTAGTCCCACCAGTGTCCTAACCCACCGGACAGCCTAATAGCCAGGGCATGCTGAAACTATTTACATCCTCACATGCGCTTTAGAACAGTGTAATTCCCAGTATTCATCCTTGTACTTTCCTACCAGCCAAGTTATGAGAATATGGGCTGCTGTGTTATTTTACATGTGCTAGAAAGTTGTTAGCAGGCAAGAAGGACATTGATGTACCGTTGTACCATCAGTATTGAACTGTGTCAATTACTAATCAGTGAGCTTAAACAAATGAAATGCTGACATCCACACTACATGGTTAGAAAACTGTTCGTAATGTTATATGCGACATTTGAAGGCATGTCGTTACATTGCACCTTGAGGAGTCTCTAGCCGTCGCGGTGTGTGGCATTTGAAAGGCTGTGACATTCCTTTCTTGACTCACGTACACCTTACCTTTCATCCTGTGACGTGTGCCATCGCTAGGAAGAGATCTGAGGTATCTGTTGTGCTTGTGATATTCATTGCTTGTGGACCTTTAGCCACACTTACGTGCCTGGAGCCACCCGGATATTTACTGCAGAAGACGATAAAAAATGACATTAGTCGAGGTGTTGCAGAACAGGGACAACCAGGGCTGTCACAATGGTAAAGCAGCCGGGGCTCTTTGCTCCATGGCCCACACTTTACTAAGGGCCCTGTGCCTCATTTATAACATATATTTACATGTTTGTTTGTGATGGAGTTAATGTGCAACATTACTAGGTTTCATCTTTAATATTGTGGTTTCTTTTTCTCCAGTGTAGGTGTTTTCTACAATTAAGCTCTGCAACTTGAATGAGAACCCAATAAGGGCATGGCAACATTTTTGTCCCCTAGCTCCAACAAATCTTCTGACATGCCTGTGGGCAACTCTGTTTAGTCATTTAAGGTCTCGCCTAGCGAACACAGTGCATGCGCTGCTTCACTTGGCGAGGCTCTATTGTTGTGCCTTTCCTTAGAGAAGGGAGACAACCATGTGCGCGCACGACAGTCGATGTGCGCGCGCATGGCGTCTCCTCCGTACGCGTGCACATCTCCTGTACCTGCGTGACCGCAGCGAGCACATGGCGCGCTATACCTTTCCTAAGGCTGGTTATTTATTTATTTTTCTTGCCGCTCTTGTTTGTTTTTACTGGTGCTGTAAAGCATTGGTGTATTTTATTGTTGCTGCTGTTAGCTTCTAACTTGATGTGTTTTGGAAAGGGTTGAATTTTCTAACTGCAGTGGAGTGTTGTATGGGGAGAATCAAGGAGGGGAACACAACTGCAAATACCTGTCTGAAAGCACATAAGTATACTTCTGCAGTAACTGGAAGTTCCGATGTCCGGGCTCAGTCATTTTTATTTCATCACCAAAGACCGCCCTAGTGGAGAGACACCGACTACACATAACATTCCTCCTATATTTCAAATGGAAGAAACAAAACAGAAAAAATAGAGAAAAAGAGGGAGAGAGAGAGAGAAAGAAAGAAAACAAAAACCAACCAGATAGAGCACTGCCCGAGACTTTAGATCAACACAAAATCCTTCAGGCGGGAGGAGACTGCAGCACATGGTCGGATGTGTAACGTCCCAGCCCCCCGCCGACCATCATCCTCCTGGGTGACATCTCCTCTGGTCTCATGTGAGCGCTGACAATCATCAAGGACTTCCTGGGGAAGAGGTTCCGGGCCGGACATGTAACAGTTACAGAAGGGTCCAAACCTAATGTCCCTGGCAAAAATACCTCATCATCAGGGTTTTCGGGAGAAGTATAGACACCATCGCAATCCACCTTCCCATCTGTCATTTGTGAGGCAGTGTATATCCCTGGGCTCGGAATTCTGTACTCCTTAAAAAAAGATACATTCCTTGTGATGGTCCCACCTGACCTCCGGGTCATAATCATTGTTCCTTTCACAGCAAAAGGGAGTGTGAATTTTCCCTGTGGGTAGCAGTTCTTTACCACCACTGCATCGCCAAGAACAAAGGTTTTTGTCTTTGCTCCATGGACCCTGGACATATGGTCATTCTTGGCAAGGCGTTGCCTCAGTTTCACTGCAACACATTCTTGTAGGCTTGATGACTGTCCCACTTGAGGTTTGATATCACTCACCTCTCAGTTAATACAGAGAGTGAGCGGGCTTGCTTGGGTTGTTGAGTGGGGTGTGAGTCTATACTCCCTCAGGAATGTGTACAATGCACATTCAATATTCCGTCACCGGGCCAGTGCAATCCGGAGTACTTTGTTCAGCGTGTGTATAAAATGCTCGCCTTCCCATTTGCGTGAGGCCAACCTGGGTTGATCTTCCGAAACTGAACACCCCGAGACAGTAAATATTCAGAGAATTCATGGCTGGAAAAAGGAGGGCCATTATCTGTGTGTAGTTCTTTAAGCAGGCCATGTGTGTCCATTATCTACTCCAGCCGTGGGATGGATTTGCTCGCCATTGTCGAATTCAGGATTCCGACTTCTGGATACTTCAAAAAGTCATCACTGACAACTAACATATGCCTGCCACCTGGGAGGCATCTGAAGTCAGAACTGGCTCTATACCAGCGGTGAGGTAGAATCTCTTCTGTGGTAATTGGAGCAGGAGGTTCCGCCGAACCAGTTGTTTGACACATGGGGCACTGGCAAACAGTGTGCTCCACAATAGCATTGAGATTGGGAAAACACACTTTACAGCTCAGACGGGCCTTAGTTCTTACAATCCCCTGATGGACGATGTGTGCCAGATCGACCACCCGCTACTGTAATGTCCTGGGAATCACTAAACAAGATCCTCTCATGAGGCAACCATCTGAAGCCACGGCTAGCTCAACACGAATATTATGGAGTGCACTCAGGGCTGCACGTGCCCCTTCGGTACTACAAGGTAAGTTCTCCAGCCGCAGGTACCATCTTCCCGAAGTCACAGAAGCGGTGGCCAGCCGCAAACACTCATCTCCCAATGTAGCACTCACAATATCCTCCAAGGAGATGGGCTCTGGGTGTGAACGTTCTATCACTAGCCTGATGTAGTCCTCCACCTCGCCTGCCGCACACTTCTCCTCCTCAGTGGCCAACCGAGCATGCCTGGACAGAAAATCAGCTGGGTTCTGCGCCCCTGGGTGATGTATAATATGTAACTGATACTCCTGTAACTACAAAATCCACTTCTCAGTCCTCTGTGGAGGCTTCGAGGAACGTCCCATGAAAAGTGTAATCAGCGGCTTGTGGTCCGTGTGGACTATGAACGGCTGACCATACAGGTATAGATGGAAATGGCGACAGCCTCAGTGAACGGCTATCACCTCCTTTTCGATGTGCGAGTATCGTTGCGCAGTATCAGTCAGAGCCCGACTTGCATAGGCTACCAGAGCCCATTCGCCATCCTTCTGTTTCTGTGACAGCACAGCACCAAGACCAGTGGGACTGGCATCCACGGACAATTCAGACTCCCGGGCTGAATCAAAACACACCAACGTAGTGTCAGTAGAAAGTGATTGTTCGTTATCCTGGAAGGCTTGCTCTTGGGCCGGCCCCCAATCCCAGAAGGCATTGGATCTTGTTAGCTCTCTCAGAGAGGCAGTGAGTCCTGTCAGATTTCAAATGAACCGGCCACAGTATGTGACAATCCCCAAGAAACTCGTGGGAACTGGCGCCATCTGGATGTCATGGGAAACGGTAGCCAAAAAACACAATCTCTTTCTTGAGGAACTCACATTTATCTCAATGGAGAAGGAGGCCACACTCTGCTGACTCTGAAAAGTACCTCTCAAACAGCCCATGTGCTCTCCCAACGTGGGGGCATGCACAAGAATCTCATCACTGACATTAAGGACCCCGTTTAGACCCGCCAGCACCCCTTGGATGGAGTCTTGGAAGACCTCTGCGGCACTGGATACTCTGAAGCTAAGGCGCTTATACCTCCTAAGATGACATGTATTGAAAACGTGGTTATGACTCTTGATCCAGTAGCAGCTGATGGTATCCTGCTTGCTGATCCATTTTGGAGAACCATTTAGGGCCACTAACTTCAGCTACAATGTCGTCTATGGTGGGGGTTAGAAGACACTCCCTTTTGATTGCGTGATTGAGTAGCCTCATATCCACGCAAATCCTCACCTCCCCAGGTTGTTTAGGCTTCTGTGCTACAACAATGGGAGATACCCAAGGAGTCAGGCCTCCGACCTGTTCAATGATATCAGCCTGCTCACGCTTTATCAACTCTTCCTCCACTTTTGGCTTCAGATGACACACCATTTTTCAAAGCTGAAGCGCCACGGGCTGAATGAAACGATCAATATGAAGATGGACCATATGGTTTTTTGAGGTATCCTATGCCCTCGAAGGGAGGTGTAAAGTATGCCATTAAAGATTCCACACTCTCACAATGGATTTAAAAAGCAAAAGCCACTAATTGCAGATGTTCCGCTGTACAACAGCTTAACAGCATCCCCTCACCTTCCTGGGTAACATAAACCTTGGTGCAAATAGAACAAGAATCATGGGAGAAATTGGTGGTGAAGACCCCAGCTAACAAAAGCGGAGCAGTGGATCCATATGCAAACACCAGAGTTGACATACGTCATAGAGCCGGTTGTATGGAAAGAGTCTTCAACATTGAACCCGCCATGATGTTTATAGATGCCCCGGTGTAAATAAGTGCTGGAATCGGGTGTCCTTACACCAGTACCTTGCACTTCGATTCCGCCTCCCTAGACCTCTGTTAAGTTGCCTGGCAGGAATGACATGGACGACTCCCTCCACGACATCATCATCCATGTCTCCATCAACCTCCACAGAGTGAGAAATGCCCAAGATATTGACTAGCATGTTCCGCTGTCCAGTACGAGCTGTAGAGTGACACACCTTTGCAAAAGGATGGAGTTTATTGCAACTGGAGCACCTTTTTCCTTGAGCAGGGCATGGGCCTTGATGGGGAAAAAGCCCACCACATCGGTAGCTTGTCCTGTTGGATGTAGGTGTCTTGCCACGCACCACCTTCCTAGCAGAAGCACCAGACACCGCAGAGTTGATGGCTCCCCTGTCACCTGGTGCTGTAACGCCGCTTCCATGTGCGCTGCCTTCACCTTAGACAACTCCTTTGGTCTTCCCATTGTTAGCATGCCCACCATGGCCATCCACAGGACTTGGAGTATGTGCTGACGCGCACCCCTGGATGAATAGCGCTCGTATCTCGTCCGTGGCATCTGGCAAGGTGCACGTACTTGCCAGCTCTTTGAGCTGAGTGTAGAAACCATGTACAGATTTATCCAGGAGTGTTCTTGCCTGTCTCAGGAAAAATCGCACGTAGTCAGGGTTAGGGAGATGTCCAAAGTGGGCGGTCAGGGCTGCCTTCAGCGCAGCGTAGGTAGGCGGCGGTCCAGTTTTCACTACTGATTTCCAAAGATTGTGTAGAGCAGCACCACCCAGGTGCCGTAACATGGGGTGTTGGTGTTAGGCCAGCAAACCCACTGCTGCAAAGTAGGTCTCAAGGCAGTCTAACCAGCCCCTCCAGTTAGCCGCCTGCGTTGAAAGTGGCCCATCAAGCAGAAACGGTTCGACAGGTGGCACAATAGAGATGATGTCGAAGGACAGATGTTGAAGTATAGATGACCTACACAAACGCACACAACCGCGAAATGCAGGCAGGTGACGGTGGCGGCAGACACCAAGGCGCATCCCACCTTCGTTGCTAATTTGTTGCATGGGGGAGAATCAAGGGGGGGCCACACAACTCCAAATAACTGACTGAAAGCATGTAAGTATACTCATGCGGTAACCGGAAGTCCCGATGTCTGGGTTCTGGTCAGTTTTATTTCATCACCAAATACCTCCCTAGCGGAGACACACCCACTAAACATAACATGGGGCAGCCCAAAAGCCACATGGAAGCAGTCCTTGTGGTTTTGATGCAGCTGGACAAAGAATAATTTGCCTGTTTATGGTAATAGCCAGACCTGCCATCTTTATACTACTCCTGGAATTCCTATGTACATATTTCGATCCATATTTGCTTGCTCACTCATCCCAGTGGTGACATAATGGAATAATTAATCTGTTGTCACATCACTTTAAAAACGCAATAAGCAAAAACGCTGAAGGATAACTAAAAAAGTGTAAAAAGAAAAAAGGATAAAGAAAGGAAACAAAAAACGTATAGGCAAACAAGTATCTTTTGAGGCTTATGTACTACTAGCAGCCCGCCCCAGCGTTGCCTGGGGCAGAAGGGGGCTGGGGGCAGCATTTCAGGTTTGCATGCACTCATGGCTCCCGCCCGTCCCTCTGTGCGCACCCGCGGCTCTTGGCTGCTTCACTTACCTCACCCGCCGGCGTTGCCCGGGGCAGAAGGGGGCTGGGGGCAGCATTTTGGGCTTGTGTGCACTCATGGCTCCCGCCTATCCCTCGGTGCGCACCCGCGACTCTTGGCTGCTTCACTTACCTCACCCGCCGCTCCTCCCCACGCTGCTGATTTTACTGCTCCTCCGCTTCTCTCTGCTCCTCACCGCTTCACCGCCACTCACCGCTCCTCCCCGCGCTCATGTCCTCCGCTCTTCCTGTTGCTCATCAACGCCGCTCCTTCCCGCGCTCCCGATGTCATCACTCAGACGTCGCGGCCGGCGCTCCTTGCAAGGCACTACTTTATTTTTATTTCTAAATTTTTTAAACAACGTATATTTTTAATTTTTATATAGCCTATGTCCTTCTGCTAGCCCTGAGGTTTTCAAATATGTCTTGGGTGTTTGGATTGGTGGTGTACTTTTCGAGTTTACCTGGCTCAAAGGACACTGTTCTCTCTTTATAATAGTAGTATAGATGATCAGGCAAAAGGCCGTCGCTAAAAGTGTCAGTGAGCCAATGACATACATGGGCTCCATGCTGTTTGCTGTTATAGGAGGAAGCAAAATGTGAATAACAGTTGAACATACCAATGAGTGAAGAGTGCAGATCCAAAGCCCGTCTAGGTATGCATATAGATATATATTTTTATTCATTAATTTTTGATTATATGAAGCTTTGATTTCGCTGTTTCTATGTCAGGCTTACACATTTATGAGTCATTCTCTGCTTTTACTTAAATCCAATCTTAAACAATTCACCAATCTGATTTATATGTATTTTTTTCAAACTGAGTCGGATGTGAATTTATCTCCTTTGTAAAGAACATGTGTGAAATTTTCCGATTCGTTTCTCAATAATACAACTTAATATTAACTAGGAACATGTTATTTCGTTTGTCCTTTGCTGGCGGTGAAGGAGCGCAATGTACCTGGGGCAAGTGGCAAACTCCTCTCCTGAACACCGTGTGTTATTGCTAGCAACAACCAGGTAATGTACACCACGTACCATGACATACTTTCATATATTCTAGTCCTCTGAAACTGCTCGTAAATCACACAGCGCAAAACATGCCACGATAATTATACCTTTTCGTGGAAAGCCGGTGGAATGGGTAAATGTTGGATAATTTGTTGTTGATGAATAAGTTACTCCCTCCCCAAGGCTATATTGCACCCTTTTTCGAAAATAGCTTCAAAAATGTTTTCATCATCTCTTCCACTGGAATGTGTTTCCTCTGGGACTGTGTAGTGCTTTGCAAATGGAGGCGTGAACAGCTGCATAGAAGCCGGAAGGACGACTCAGTTCTCCATAATTACACACGCATTGCAATTGTATCTTCACGTGCGCCGGTTTAAAAGCCAGAAGAGAAATCGATTATCTAGACACATGCTGTGCGTGGAAAAAACGTGTTCTCATTTTCCAAACTTACAGTAGAACAAGTGAGCTAGGGTGTATACAGTGATTCATCGTGTTCTTTACAGGCGATATTTCTGCAGAAAGCCTATTTTGAATGGTTTCACTCTTTTTGTTGTTGTTGTTGTTGTTGTTGTTGAGTTTCATGTAGGGCAAACTCGACCGAAGGTATCAGAGAAAGCCCTTTACTTGAGCCAGGGTCGGATTCGGAAGGCGGGCAGTTGCCTGATGCCCGTATCTTGTGAAGCCCTTTGACACCCTGCCCACAGAACCTTGCTATCTTCGCCAGCCCCCCCCAGCCAGGTTGCTATATTGTAAGCCAGGCAGACCTGCAAGCACAGACTTTAGCCTAGCGCCTGTGGGGCTGCACAGACTCCCAAAAGCAGTGTTCCCTCTACCCTGCCGGGCTGTCAAACAGAGGCGGGGACAAAGGGCCGGACTGAGAACCACAACCGACCCTGGCATAGTGCTCGGCCGGCCCCTCCTCCCCACGGAGGGGGGGGGGGGGGGGGGGGGGGGGGGGGAGGGGGGGGGGGGGGGGGTTGGAGGTGTCACCGAGCTCTTTGCCGGACCGATTTTCGGCCGATTTTGGTACAGGGCCGATTTTGCAATTATGCTGCAAAAACGGTCTTGTAGCAAATACGGACCCCAGGGGGCCAAAACCGGCCCTTACCCGTGCGGCACACCGGGGGACTGCCTGGTGCCCTCTATGGCCAATCCGGCCCTGGGACGGGAAGTGTAAAGAAGCCTTGCTGGGGGGGGGGGGTTCAGTGTCAGGTGATATGGCCGGTGAGCCATCTTCACCTCAGCCCCCATTGCCCCCACCCACCTCCAAGGCCGACCCAGAAGATTTGCTCTTTGCTTCCTTCCACCTATAAGGCCATATGCTTGAGGCCATAGTGGCCTGGGGAGTGGGTGAGTGGGAAGCAGCCTCCTTGGGGCGAGCTGTTGCTCTGGATGTAGTGTCATTATGACCTCACCCACTTGTGTTCGACCCAGCCCAAAATCACTGCTGTCTTTCCTCTGGCCCCTTCCCAATTAGGCCATCACATCAAATTCGGCCTTAGTAGACGGGGAGGCAAGGGCTGTGCAGGGGGCCAGGAGTTGTACCTCAGCCCCAGTGTCTTTCTGGGCTGAGTGTAAGGCGGGGGCGGAGGTGTGTTTGCATAGGCCTAGCTGTGAGGCTACCTTGACCAGAGCTGCCAACTTTGGAACTCGGGAAATATGTTGGAGTCCCAGCACTAGCTCAACATCCGGTGATTCCGGGCAAATCACTTAATCTCCCGGGGCAGAAAAATAAAAGCAAATTTGATCTCTAACGCAACTGGTGCTCTTGTAACTAAACTCAATGCCCTTGGAATCATTTCACACTATATAAAACTAAAAAACAAATTAAAAAAAATAACTGGTCATTGTTCATGTTTTAAAACTCTACAAATGCTAGAGCATGATAATTAAAGACAAATCTTTATATATAATAAAACCCTTATTCCTTTTTAACATGGCTTTACTTGCTTTGCTAATTTGACGATCTGTCACGGATCATTAAAGCAGCTTTAGAAATCAATATAAAGTTCATTTGCCTTACGTTTACTGTTTAAAATACCTACTGATTAGGTGAAATAACTGGATTCCGGTGATGTTTGTCATTTTTGTACAGGCCAGGATATTAAAATACCTATCAGATCATGTGTTGTGGCCTTTGGACCATTATATTTCACCTTGCCCACCTGACCAAAACTCGGTGCTTCTAGTTTTCACCCACGTTACTGGCTTTATAAGCAATAAAATGTTAAAATGACCAAACATTTCCACAAATGTGCCCAATGAGACTAATCAATTGCAGTTTCAAGAAATGGCACGATCCGGGAATGTGGGCCTTGTGAGGCACAGGAAGATTAAGTGATTTGTCCAGAATCACAGGATGTTAAGCATCCCTGCCAAAACTCGAGCCCAGTTCCCCAGCTTCAAGGTCGACCGCTCTAGCCGTTAGGCTTCCTAATCAAATGTAAATGGCCCGCAAGATAATTTAATCTGAAAAAAGAAAATGGCAGAAATGATTGGACGCCATTTGATCTCTCTGAAAGACCAGTGCCCTAATCATTCTGGTATTGTCTCTTGCTCTTCGGATATATTCAAAGGCAAGCTTCTGGGCTCAACCTGTCCCATCGATGCCACCAGCCATTCCTTAAAATCCAACATCTTTTTTACAGTCCATTTCGTGCAGAATTGGTTTCATTTTTTTTAAAGCCGACCTATGATCATTGAATGTCCCAGTTAACATCTGTGGCCTTGTACAATAAAGGTTACTGCTCAGTCATGGAAACACAATATAACCTTTGAACAAAATGCACCGTTCTCTGGTTGCTTAGTCTCACCCTGGCTTTATGAACTATTATATGGTTTATGTTTTTTATTGTTCAAAACAGTGCGAAAGGTCCTTAGTGACTTGTCCTTTCTTAGAAATACATAATGAAATCACGCCATCTGTTGCGCCAGTTCCAAGTTCCTTTATCATGACACTTTGATGATTACTCTGAATGCTCTAGATTAAAAAAATGAACCGTAAACGTGGCAAACACATCGAAAGTGCTATGAATGAATGGATGGGCCTGATTCATAAAGGTAAACTTACACTTTTGGGTAAGTTTACATTTTTTTGCAATTCACAAAAATGTTATGAGTAGTATCTTTACGACTGTGGAATTTCCACATTTGGGCGGAGACTCACATAAATTACATAAATCGTAAGCACACAAAGTGTAAGTTTACATTTGTGAATCAGGCCCTATTTCTGCAAGAAATATAATTTTCTATGTTGTAGGCACTATCTTTGAAAACTTTTTTTCAATCATGGCTACAACATATTTTTATATAAAGGAGAAAATGACTTTGCTATTGTGCTATGTTTTAAATGCAGGATGTATTATTCATTAAAAGGTTTGATATCTTTATAGTAGAGAACTCCCCACCTAGCTCCATCTTCCTTCACCTTTACCCAGCTCGCAAAGTCGTCTAGAACACTCATCTTTCACATGTTCTTGCCTAAGCAGTTAATCCAGTTCACTTTTTTCAGATGCTTTGCATTCTGGGACTTTCAGTGTTGTGTATGATAAGTAAAAACCTAGAATGGATGAGCTACTCATGCACAGAACTGGGAAACCGGGGAATTCAGGTTGTCGCCTACACCCAGGCAATTCCTAGAACTTTTGGCTTCCTTGGGAGGACCATGCATTTATTCTCCTGATCCTGAGCAGGTTGTGAGCTATAGGGAGTTATTGGCCGTTGTCAGATCTTCACTTCTTGCCAGAAGCAGAGCCTAGATGAGACTTCAGTCAGCCTACGTTTTGGAGAGAGACTGTCTGCGCTCAAGTGCTGCTCCGGCTGCCATGCACTGAGCATATATGTAGTCATCTGCAAGTTAGCTTTCTTGGCAGGTTGGAAACCTAACGTGAGGACTTACGGGCTCATTACGATGGCAGACGGACTTTAGTCCGTCGGCCATCGTTGCAGGGCTTGGACTTGGTCGCCTGCAAGGGGGCAGTCCCACACATGAGATCACTATGCGACTGCCACGGTGGCGGTCGCATCGTGTATCTCTAACATTGCGGTGGGTGGTGCTGGCTGCAGCACCTTCAACAAAGTTAGCAATGCACTGTTTGCATTTCCCTGCACTATGTGGCAGGCACCACGAGGTGCCTGCCACTTGGCGCAGGGACATGTTTGGGGGGTACCATAAGTGACCCACAGAGCAAAACGGAAGTCCCCTGGCACAAGGGGGCCCGCAACGGGCCCCCAAAGTATATCCCTGCCAGCCTATGAATGGCGGTTGAGCCACCATACACAGGCTGGCGGGTCTGCTGCATCATATTATGGCGGACGGTGCCTGCTAGGCATCGCCACCATTTTGTTGATGCGGGGTGGGCCCGCCAGGCAATCGTAACGTTTCCTGGTTTGAACCCATGGCGGACAGACTTTCTGTCCGTCATGCACACAGCTCACCATCGTAATCTGGTGGGCGAAAAAGTGCTTTGCGATGGCAGTGAGTGTGTCACCGGCAGGCTGCAGGTGGCGGGTTCACTGCCATCATAATGACCTGCATAGTCTGGGGAAGGCCCAGAGCACAGAAATTAGATGACGTTCCCCTCTGATTGACTTCTACAGTCAAGCGAACACATTACCTCTCTAGGATCATCCAGAGTACTGCTCCGCAAGGCAGGCACTGAATAGAGAAGACCACATTTCCTGGACACTGACCATCACCATGGGCAGAAGATCTCAATAGGGCTGTGCCTAATCTCTTTCTCTGTCCTGGTGCATTGAGAGGGTGTTGCTCCACTGTAGTGCCTAAAACACCTCATACTGCCTTTTATTTTAACCATTTTTATTGATTGCAAGAGAGAATATTTACAATACTGAAATCGCATTAATTATGCATACATATATGAAAAAAGAAACTGTACATATAGTATTCATTATGTATAAGAGAAAACAGAAAAAGAGAAGAATATAAAAAAAATAGTAAATTACAATAAGCACAAAAAGAAAACAAGCGTGCCGGTAATGCAATACAATCATACATTTAGCTTATAAATGATCCCCATATTTTTTCCCTTCGTTCTAGTGCTTTTGGGCCTCTTAGTTTAGCCAGTGATAGCTCCATTGTATAGATTTCATGAATTAAATACCACCTCATACTGCCAGTGCAGGAGCCAGAAAGAAGCCTGGAGTCAACACCTGCATCACCCAGGAAAACACAGACAAGTTCCCGCCTTCCACCCAGGGCCAAAGTGCCTGTTGGCCTGCACACCTGGCCGCTATCAGTGGTGATAATCTAGTAACTGTATAAAATGTAACTTTTCTCTTTGCTTCGGCAGGGAGACTGCATATGGAACAATGTACTGTCCCATTCATTGGCAAAAGTCTTACCATCCTGGAATCGTTCTGCAGACCTCAGAGAATACCAAACTGCTTGGTTATGTTCAGAGCTTTAGTTAGAGTGGCATTGCCTTTCAGGGGCTTACTCTGCTTTTGCCATAACTTTGAATTGCAGCCTGGCTATGCTTTCCATCACTGCCCATCACCAGCAACAGCTATGCATGCTTTCCTACCTGATGCAGTGGCGGCTGGTAGGGAACAGGAGAGGCAGGCGGGGTGAAAAAAATATACACTACTGACCTGTCCATGGCCGCCATCTCTCCTCCGTCGTCTGTCCTCCTGGAAGCAGGAAGCACACAGGCTCCCCTAAGCCAATCAGGCCGCTGCTATCACCAGTATGACTGCAGCGTCATGATTGGACTGAGCGGCCTGGTTCTTTGATAAGACAGGGAGTGGGACATGTGCTTGTTCTCCAACCAGGCTTTGCAATACAGTCAAGTGGAGAACATACTACATGCGCATGACTGGCAGGCCCAAGACGGCTGGCCAAACCATCATGCGCACTTGAGTGCATATATTTCCTACTCCCCCTGCTCTGACAGCCCAGCCTCGCACTAACCTGGCTTGCAATGTTATTATCATTTTATTTTTCCTTTTTTGAATTGCTAAAATCAGTGGGGCAACACTACTCCACCTTAGTTGAGGAGCCGCCGCTGACTGATGTGTGCCATGATTTGGCCTCCAGCCCTTCAACCTTTTGCTCAGCCTCCCAGGGCGTGTTGACCTTTCCAGAATGGAACAATATATTTGGGGAGGACTGAACACATTGTTATTGTGTGCTTTTCCTATGTAGCATTTTTCGATTTGGTATAGGGAATGTTGCGGGGTTTGTTCATATCCTTCTGTTTATAGTTTTGATATGGTACAGATTGAATGTAAAGTGCATTAAATATTGTAAATGATATATTGTGTTCCCAGTCTGGCCCCTTCCTCTGTCTCACTACTGCCTCGTATGAAGAATAAAATTCCACAAATAATAAATAAATGCTCCTTATAGAAGCATCCAAAAATCGTAGTGAATTCAGCAGACACCAAACTCCCAACCACTTCCAAACATTCCATACACACATTCCACACTCTGTCACAGAACTTTCACTTCACATATGCATGTGCATCTCCCCAGCTGCCTAGTGCACCACTGCTCCTTGCATGCACAAGTCGCACACACATACCACACAGGTATGCACAAATCCTAAAGAACATTGAAAATGTACAACCTATCCAACCAAAAAATCCAGGGTCACCGGCAGCTCCAACAACCTCTCATTACAGCTCTATGCACTTGTACATTTCTTTCTGCAGACCCAACACACACTCATCCAGCCTCCAGCATCACCAAACCTCATCCTCTTCCCTTTACCAGTCCTCAGCACTGTCTCACCATTACTCCTCCTAGTATTTCTGTTCTCTGCAAACCCTCCCAAATCCATGAACGCAGTACTACCTCTTCAACCATCTGGCCTTATTCAGAGTTTGGTGGATGGGTTACTTGGTCACAACATGACGGATATCCAGCTGGCACCAATACAAGTGCCATAGGAGATAATGCACTTGTAATAAGGTAATTCACGATTGTGATGGAGTAAGCTGTGCGCTAAATCAGGCTTCGACTTATTTGCGGGCTCTTGCCCTCAGCAATTCGAATGAGGAGTATGCCATAGTTCTGTATCTTAGTAATGTTGCCTACAATGCCTTCAAATGATCTTCCACTTTCTCACTTTCAAAATTGGGGTTCGGGCAGTAATTTCCCCTACAACAATCAAGTTCTAAAAGCTCTTCTACCCAATGAACATCTGCTATGATAGTGTACATCTTTTTCTGGCATGCTCCTCGTGGCTCAGCTGTAGAAGCTTCTATCTCAACTCAAAAAGAGGAATGTTATTATCTCCCTTGCTAAAATCCTATCACATCCTTCTCAACTTATAAAATGCCTTGACATCTTAACACAACTTCCTTTCCTCTGGCTAGTCCTTACTGGCAATCTCATCAGTGATGGAAACTGGCTAACCGAATCTCAGCTTTGCCTAAACTTAATCTCAATAACATTGAGGTCTGACCCTACTAGAACCTATTAAATACCTACTTCTGGGAATAGCTGCAGAGGCCGGCTGAGGTCCATGGAGTAAGTGTGACGCTGGACCTCAACCAACCTAGGATCAGGTCCAGAGGCCACCAGGCATTCACAGTTCCTGCAACTAGGTGCAGAGGCTGAATGGGGTCCATGGAGTAACAGCGATGCTGTTCCCCATCAAGCAGTAGTTGCATAAGAGGTGATGACGCTCCTAGAGTTGTGAAGAAGAATGAGGGAGAATATCCTGAGTACAAATTACACACTCTCGACTGTAGGAGTAATAATGAATGGTTGAGAGCATGGTGAGAGTGGCACTAGTGTGTTCTGTACAGAGTACTGGACTCCAACAATAGATACCTTACTAGTAGGATCCTGGGTCCTGAACAAATTCAGCAAAATTGATACCGTATAAAACAAGTTGACCCCGTAGATGCAGGAGCACAATTAATGCACCAAGGATATCAATCAATCAATCAATCAATCAATCAATCAATCAATCAATCAATTAAAGCTTATAAAGTGCCTGGTTGCACAGCCTGTGCGTCCCCGCGCTACGACAAGGTCCCATCCGAACAGAATGAAGAAATAAAGAATCAAACAATGGAGTTATCCGCTGGATTTTTAATCTTGTCTGGGGTGCCCTACTTAAACCCTCCAAGAGTCTCATCCTTGGTAATATTAGCAGTTTTCATGACATTCCTGCTGTCGTGGCTGTCACTATAGACCAGTGATACTCAAAGTATGGTCCAGGGCCCGCATGCAGCCCCCAGCAGAACCCCTACACTGGGCTGCTGTTTACTTGGTCGAGCAGTAACATGCAGAAGGATGGTAAATAAACAGCAAGCATGTATTCAAACTAACTGGAGTAAAAGAGAAGAAGCAAATATGGTGCCCAGCACAACTCAACTTCAGGAAAGCATTATGTTTTTTAAAACCTTTAGCAACAAATTTTCAAAAATAGCTTCAAAATCCAAAAAAGTGTATTTCATGAAGATGCAGATGCATTTCACCTCATTAAACCAGATGATATCAGGGCATTCAGAAGTATTTTTAAAAATGAACATAGAAACATGCATACCTTCACCCACCCTGACAACTATGCCAATGGTGAACAAAGATGACATCAGTTGTCACATGGAACCTTCGGGGTGCTCTGGGTTGTTATTATACATAGAGAACATGGTTGTTTATTAAATCAAACACAAGAGAGATGCTTTTGTACACCGCATATACTGAACTCAGGAAGCAAAGTGAAATTAGGCAATGGTCTAGGATCACACAACTTGGTCAAGTGGGGAAGCTGGGGATTGATCCCAGTTTTTCTGATTTCACATTTTGTAATTCTATTTCATAGCACTTTAATAATCAAGTTGGTTAAATTTTACACTTCAATCTCCCAAGCTATCAATAGCATCCATCTTAACCCCTGTCCTCAAAAAGCCCCACTCCCACCATGTCGGCATCAATGCGGTCCTTGGGCCCACCACAGACCACACTTTACGGCCCTTGGGAAAATGTTTGAGAGTATCCATTGCTATAGACCTTAGGACGTGCCTTTGTGACATCTAAATTCTCGCTCCATAAGTAGGGTTTGAGCTTAACTTTTGTTTACTACCAAGCCAGGTGCGGACCCAATGATGAAGCATGATTAGCATGTGGGTGGTGGTCCATATAAAAAAGAAACAACTTATTTACCCCTATGTATGGGGATAGATATAGGTATTTAATAGGTTCTGTTGGTTCAGATATCTCTGTTTACTGCCACCAATGTTAAATCCTTATTGATCTCTTGTCACGTTTTTTCTGGGATAACCCAGGATCCTACACTTCTTTTATGCTTTTAACCACAACTGTTCTAGTAAATGCCACCTTCTTGTAATAGTCTAACATTACTTAATTGCAAAGTGGCATGCAGTTTGCATGTTTGTTGCATTTTCCTGGTACAAATGCAGCTTTGCACTGGAGAGCTTATAACCTGGCTGTTAGCCTCATCAATTGAGCTGCGAGCACTATATCACCTCTTTGAGAAAACATATATAATAAGTAAATTAGTGCTAGTCACAGACCTTGCCCACCACAAACATCCTATAGTTGTCAAGCGCAGGGCTTCTCAATTCTTCTTCTTGACTCCTTTTAAATCTTAGCTAAGCCGGTAGCTTCCTATTTCCACTTCTGAGTCCAGAATGGTAATAAGATGAACAGTGGAAATGGCGGTAGGCTGAAAGAAGGCTCTTAGAGGACAAAAAGCAATCGCAAAAAACTTTAAGAATACAAACAGATCAAGAGCAGCAACCAGAATCTTTGTAGCAGAAGCAGGAGGAAAAATGTAAGGCTTCTGGAATGAGTAATGAGTGGATAGTTTTGATGAACCAAACAGAATGACCAGTCCCCTTTTATAGTGTCAGATAAGATTGACCTGATACAGGAAACAGTAAAAGAACAGTAAGTAATATTTCAGCATAATGGATTGGGAAGGCCACAAATAAAAACAGAGCATAAAGTGAGTAAACTATACATGAAACTATCTGCCCTAGAACATAACTAACCTAAAAGGAAAAGATCTAGATTATTAATGAACTGCTTTTGACCTAAATCACAGCCTTGCCTAAACAATATAGAAAAAATGTCTCCATGAACCCCACTCACTGTTCCACACAGAACTCCCTGACTAGCTGAAAGACTGGCACCAAAGTGCCCCAACTGACCAGAAATGGATCTAAAATGTGGAATGCAGTCGAAATGCGCTGTTCCAATGCCACCAACCCAAGGAGCATACCCGAACCTAGCCCAAGCTACTGAATGGAACACCTTCCTACAAGGCAAATGTGAGGAACTGCCTAGCTATCCAGTTACAAATCGCAAACTACCATGCTACATTGATACAATATGCAGACAACCATATTGATGAGACACCCCAGTTATAACTCATAATCTACTACACTAAATGCCCAATTAATTAACCCTGGGCTTAGTTTGCGTAGTCTCGTTACGCGTAGCTACACGAACTGCGTAGTGTGGTAGGGAAATGCTGTTTGCAATGATTGCACAGTGCCGGAGTCTTGTTTGCACTGTGCAATCATTGCGAACGGCATCAAGCACAGTGCAAGCGGTCGTTTTCAACGCGGGCTGTTACTTTCTCATCGCGAGCAGTCGCGAGCATTCACGACCACTCGCAATGTGAAACCTGACCTCCCGCATTGAGAATCTCGCCGGGAGGTTTATTTTCCACGCTCGCGATCGGCAACTTGATGTTGCTGATCGCAAATGAGGAAAAAGTCTTGCCGGGATGTTGAATTTGCTCACTCGCGGCCACCAACTTGATGTGGGGGACCGCGAGTGAGAAAAAAATGCCTGCGGTTTTGCACTGTGCTACGGGTGATTCGCGTAGCACGTAGTTGCGCAAACTACGCACACTCCGCTAGCGTAGCGCAGTTTTCCACCCAGGGTTACAATTCATCCAGTTAATTACTCCCTGGCACCCCCAGTTAATGGATCCATTAAAAACCTTCTCCTTTCCACTCAAGTTGACTACATATGTTATTCCTTATTTAAAGAATAGGCTCTAGTTCAGGGTTCTTCAAATTGTGGGGCGCGCCCCCCTGGGGGGGCGCGGCACCATCCCAGGGGGGGCGTGCGCTCCACTCGGATCTTCCCTTTGTACCCTTCCTTTGTCTGGGTGATTCTCCCAGGAGGGGGCCAATTCATGGAGTCGACAGCTTCGGCTGCAGTGCAGGCAAGGAGTCTCCTCTGCTAAAAACGAAAGCAAACAAACGGACACGCTTTCAGCTTTAGCAGAGGAGACCCCTTGCCTCCCACTGCAGCTGAAGCTGTCGACTCCGTGAATTGGCCCCTCCTGGGAGAGTTAGCTCTTCCCAGAAGGGAGAGAAGGTTTCCGGAGAGGGTTTGAGGCACGGGCGGGGTGGGCTCTAGCCCAGGGCCACAGCCTTTCAAGGGAGGTGGGAGTGAGGGGGAGGGGGGGCGGGTGTACTTCAGTTATTTTGGGAAGGGACAGAGAGGTTGCAATCCGTGTTTGGGCCATGAATCGGGACGGTGGGCTCTGGTCTGCGGTCATCAACTCATGAGGATCTTTGTGTGGGGCACCGAAGTGTCTGTGTTCAGGGATGTTGGTCTGCAGATTCGAATTTGAATCATCAAATGTGTGAGGGATGTCGGGTGGAGCCGGACACCAGACGTCCGCTATGTTGCCATGTGGGTGAATAGATGTATGGGTGGAGTGGTGGATGTATGGGTGGAGTGATGGGTGGAATGGTGGATGTGTGGGTGACATGGTGGATGTATGGGTGGGGGGTGGATGGATGAGTGAGGGGATGGATGGATGGGTGAAGGGGTGGATGGATGGTGGGAGAGAGGATGGATGCATGAGTGGAGGGATGGATGGGAGTGGATGGATGTGTGTATGGTTGGAAGAGTAGATGGATGGGTGGAGGGATGGATGGATCAGTGAAATGGTGGATGGATTGATGGGGGGGTGGATGGTGGAAGAGTCGGTGGGTGGATGGATGAGAGAGGTGATGGATGGATTGATGTATTGATGGGTGAAGGGGTGAATGAATGAATGAATGGATGGATAGATGAGTGAAGGGGTGGATGTGGGGATGGATGGGTGATTGAGGAGGGTGGATGGACGGGGGATGGATGGAGGAGTGAAGGGGTGGGTGAGAGGTCAATGGATGAATTCATGAGTGGATGAGTGGATGGATGAGTGGGTGGATGGGTGAAGGGTGGATGGAGGGATGGGTGGCTGGGTGAGGGGGGAATGGAGAGAGAGGGGGAGGATGGATGGATGGATGAGTGAGGACATGGATCAATGATTGGCAGAGTGGATGGGCAGGTGTGTGCATG